>NC_092417.1:43251820-44522653 GCF_040894005.1 Engystomops pustulosus
GCATGAATGAGGATGAAACTTCCCAGCATTTGTTCCAGTATCAGTTTTCATTATGATCTGGTTTTACTACAAGGAATAGAAAACGGCTTTGAGGGAAAACCCCCGGGATCAACCAACAACCACAAAAGGTATCCCTGCATTTCAGATTACACAAAACTAAGAAACTAAACACTTGGTAATTAGGATTTGTAACAGAGCGCCTGCAGGTAATGCCCTGCCCATGAGAGCGCATGACATTCTCCAGCTGTGTGTCATCTACAGCAGGGACTCCCACCGGGTGCCTGGTGCAGCCTGGAACAGCCAGAGCAACTGCAGAACACAACTCCCACAAGTGGGAAACATTAGCCAGAGGCCTGGTTTATAAAAACTAAATAGAAGATTATGAGCTTCTATGGCCTTTGGAAGGCACATGGAGAGATAAGGTTATGGTAGAGAGCTCTTATGGAGAAGAAAACCGAATATAACCGAAAATAAAGTTGCTACCTCGTATCCGGTCGGTTAACCCAGAGTATAGTGTGGGCTGAAAAGTTGAACCAGCTCTACATGCAATGGGTGCCAGTTGTAATGTAATGGAACCTCCCAATTAACACCCCCTTCCTGTCCCTGTAACTGCAGTGTAAAAAAACGGTCACAAATATTTCTCTGACTCTGTTTAGAAACTGAATCAAAGCACAAGGGGGCGCGCCACGGCCCAAAATACGTAAACAAGTATCAGAACTATCGGTTCCGTTGTCTTGCATTTATGTTGAATCAAATTTTATTGACTAAAATCAAGAAAAAAAAAAGACATTACAAACACACAAAGAAGTGCATATCCCCAAAGTGTTTTGATCATTGAGATCAGTAAGAACAAGGCAATCTGATAAGCTATACCTACCAAAAACAGGAGAGTACAATAGCAATACATAAAAATCAAAAAACTTTAATGCATCATATAAATACAAAAAAGATACAATTACAAAACACTGAATTCATATCATCAGGAGAGACAGTCAACACTATAACACCAAAGACAGCTGACTAAAAATGGTGGGTAGATACCTAGGTCCCCCGCTACGTGGATATGTAACTGACAGGTGACCAAGATCTCAATCAATACCAGTTATAACAGGTCTCCAAAGAAATCACAATTAGCAAGGTGCACAAAAGATATCTAAAGATAACTAGGTGAAAAAGTACATAGGAATCATATAATGATAGCAGCAACTAGTCAAGTACCCATGGTGCCCGTCAGGGTGAATGAAATCCACGGTAGGCTCATCACACAATTATATGGCTACTAGAGCCATTCTATAACAGTAACAATGTGAATATGGAGGAGATACATCCAGACAAACAGAGATCTAATCATTTATTGTGACCTTATTCTACCCTCTAATGTAATCCAGTATAGACTAACACACAGGACAAGTAATACACAGACAGAGGGGAGGGGGGCACACAAGAGGGGTAAAGGTAGGGATTATTCCGATTGAAGGGATGGAAGAAAGTGAGGACAGGAATGGTCAAGTGAGCCTATCCTCCATAAAGGGTCCCGGTGCTCCTGGGATTCCCTATAACACATCCAGGGCTCCCATACCCACAGAAAACTCTCACAAGTATCTGGGGTGACAGATGACAAAAATTCTATACTTGCATTTAAACAACACATTAAATCTTAAAACTCCTTTCAAGGTGCAGTCACACGTACCGCTAGTGCTGCATTTATAAGCGCTTGTGAGACTAGCGGTACGTGTGACTGCACTCTCAAGGAATCTACCATCAAAATCAGGCATGATAAATCAATGGCACTCACTCAGCCAAAATCAGGTGTAGATCATGATGGGTAAGAACACATAATTGAGAGCCCGTATTCCTGCTCATTGTTTACTACACTCCGGGGTTTGGACATCCAAAACTGCAACTAAAAAACTGAACAAGTGAACACTCCCTAAATCAGTGATGGGCAACCTTTTGAGCTTGGTGTGTCAAAAGTCGCCAAAAAAACAAGCATAATTCGGGTGGTGTGTCACCTTGACAAAAAAAAACATAATTTTGTGATATTTATAGTTTAAATAACAAATATGTATAATTATTTAACTTCTAGGGTACTTTAACCCTAGGTTGTGTGATTGATCCTACCATGTACTACAGTATGGCAGTATATGGGGATTTTCCACATCATCTATTTATTACAATGTGCTGGACAATCTCTCAGCCTCCCGGCTACTGCACCTGGCCGTGTAGGAGCCGAGGATGAAACTTAACTCTCCGGCAGCCACGTGTCACTGAAAATGGCTATGCGTGTCAGCACTGACACGCGTGTCATAGGTTGGCCATCACTGCCCTAAATCCAGGCACCGTGACTGTGGGAATCTTCTTATATTTGATATCCCTTATATTTGATGGCCTCCTTCCCTTTAAAATCAACTTTTAGAATTATGCTAATGAGCCTTAGGAACTCTGGTGGGTTTTACTAGAGCCCCTCCCTGGTGCAGAATCATTTGCTGTTGCACTGTGCAGGAGCACTTCCCCCTTCTATTTTGTGCTGGAAATTCCTCTGCTGTAGTGAGATTTCATCATGCAGAAGAGAGCACTGATGGGCTCTGGTAACACCCCCAGGAGCCCTCTTTGCGCACTGGCATAAATTATAAAAGTTGATTTTTAGCTGGAAGGAGCATTTCCACACACTACAATAGCAAGTTAGAAAACTTACTAAGTTGTGTTAAATGAGGTGGCCCAGGGAGTGGGTACAGTGACCTAATCTCCAGATCGGACCTTCATCCTGGCAGCTAGGTAAAATAGGTCTTAAGAATAAAAAAAAATAAAAATAAAAATCGGGTAAGCTCTTCCAAGCTGCTTTTAAAGAGCATTTCAAAACGCAATTCAAACGCCGAGTGTGAACACTTCCTAAAAATATTGACCCACCATGAATAATTTCCTGGTTACATCAGAGGAGGACACTGTTGTCAAACGGGTTCCCAAGATCCGCTACAAACAAACATAATGCAGATCAACAGCCACGAGATCTGTTCCAAATGTAAATAGGGGATGAAAACCTAAATACATTGTCCGTATATTCTGCTTTGCAGGGAGCCAGTTACAGTCCTTTAAATTCCCATTTTACGGTTACATAATCGTACACCTCCATTGCTACATGTTTTATTAGCCCGCCATCCGGTCATACAACGCATTTCCTACACAGGTCTGACTCATCTCTGGCTCCTTGAGACGTGACCTGAATTCTAACCTGGATCTACACGTCGGAGATCAATTGTACACATGTTCTCTGCGAAAGACAGTAATATCCATCAGCAGGCGTGAAAGGACGGCTTGTATTCACCGGCTGACTGAGAGGGAAACTTATGCAAGTCGTAATTATTTCTCTTTCTTTCTGCAAAAGCAATTAATCCATTTGCACGGCTCGGAGGGGCACAGCAGGGGGGGGGGGGGGAGCTGTAATAGTTATTTGTGAAGTGC
Organism: Engystomops pustulosus; assembly: GCF_040894005.1. Lineage (NCBI taxonomy): Eukaryota > Metazoa > Chordata > Amphibia > Anura > Leptodactylidae > Engystomops > Engystomops pustulosus. The sequence continues at coordinate 43,255,280 of NC_092417.1, forward strand.
CTTACTTTGATGAAATGCGAATGATTATACATAGTGCCCCTAAACATTAGGAAACTCTCTGAACTTCAGTTTGAAGCTGTGTATTATTTACAAAACAGATAGAATGTAACTGTCATTTCTGCATCATTTGAATCTTCAACTGCCAGTCTAATGACATCACTTCCTGTCTCAGCGATTCATTGTTTCTTCCAACTGCCCTGGTCGCAGGAAGTAATTCATAAAGGAGCCTCCACCCCAGGAAGACTATTTCTAGTCTACCGCAAAACTTGTCAAAACTCCTAACACCAAAAACTAAATCATGTCGGAGGGGCATTCAATTGGAAAATAAAACGTTTAGGGGAGGAATTACCCTTTAAGCTGAACATGATCCACTTCAACAGGGTCAATAGTTATTTATGCATGTAAACAAGCCTTAGTGGTAGGTAGTTGTCCATCCTAGGCTGAAGGACAAGGAATGTCTCAGATTATTATAATAAAGTAATTAAAGAAAAAAAAATTAATTACCCATTACTTTTTTGTAATGGGTGTTCAAAACACCATTATAGCTTCCCACACAACATCTGCCAGAGCCATAGTTCTGTTCCCTCCGCCATCTAAAGTATCGTAAAAAGAACATGTTATTCTGCAGACAGCTTGAACAATGAACCCAACCATTTTAATCTCTTACAAAAATACGACACTGATAACATTCACAAATAAAAGGGACACATGAATACAATGTTACAGATTAAAATTCGAGATGTTTGGCATATTGACTCTGACGCTACGCCCCTGAACAATTCATTGTTCTCAAATGGGGACGTCATCTAGCCCCATCACTTTCACCTGGCTAAACGAACCCTAACCCCCCCAGCAACTAAAGGGTCTTACAGGACAATGATAGGTTAAATTAATGTTAATGTGCCCATTCAGGCCCGGTGTAAGCACGCTAGCATTCAGACAAGCAACAATAGTTTGTGGCTCATCCTTGCCATGAACCTACGATGCCAGCGCTGTGAGGAGACTACCTATCCAGCCATATACAGAGGTCCCATGTAAGTAATCCCTCCAGGGGAATATACCGCCACAATACAGCATCTGACAAAGTGGGGTGTGGATTCTGCCCTGGATGCTTTCATAGGGCACTTAAAGAGCATCACAGTGATGAATCATTTGAAAAAATAAATCATGTAAGAAGTCCCTGCTTCCCTGCAAAACAGACAGCGAACTAGAATCAGGACTGTGGTCGATACACAAAACCCATCCAGGAAAATGCCTGGAGATGGCTTCATACGTCATAAGTCCATTAAGGTTGTATGGAGAGGGCTCACAGGCTAAGCCCTCCTAATACAAGGTGGCACTCAGAACCCTTTGTGTTGGCACCCAGACCATTGCCCCAGCACAGAGTTCACCACACAGGACTTGAGGCCTCCTTCTGCAGTCCAAGGTATTCCAGGATGCATCACGCTCAGTGCTATTTGCATGTAACGTATCCATGGCTGCCTGGGACTGCAGGATGAGCAGGAAGGTGTGAACAGATCTGGATTATCATTGGAGCTCCTACTCTGGCTCACGAGACTGAAAGTTACAATCATTTCTGCTTTTTACTACTGTTTTAGTGATTTCAGGGTGGCGATACGATTGAAAGCGGGGACAGAGCAGAGAGCTATAAGTAACTTCTTAAATTGCCGTGTTGGCACTTTGCAATAAATAAGTGTTTTTTTGTTAGAATTCGGGCGCTCAGACTGTAAAAGATTTGCCATCACTGCTCTACCCTATTATACCTGTACGACATACAGTCCACAATCCCCAGCTGTCTCCGGTCTCCACGCAGTCATTGTCCCAGTCCTCTCCGTACGTAAAAGCATGTGCCAGAAATAACTCTTATAACATTTTTAGCTGCTGCTAAACTGGGTCACTCAAAATTCAAAGAAGAAAAAAAAAACCCCATACCCAGCAATGGAGAACTTCAGTATTCTTTAAATAGTAACAGAGTCGACGGTGCCCAGAAATTAGTCAATGAATTAATCACAATGCCATGAATAGCAGAGATCACATCCAGGGCTAAAGTGCGTCCGATAAGCCTGGCATGAGCGCCCAGCAGTCATGAATAAATCATACGGTGACACAGGGCTTATCGTGCAGGTACTAGACACACCATTACCAACACCAAATGACACAGCCGCAGGACATGGTAACACTGCTCCCTCCTCTAGTTATTATTATACCAACACAAAGGATCAGGGCAAACGTCACCAGACCTGCCAAGGGACTGCTCTCTTTTCTGTCTATCCAAGGTTACGTAGCTGCCAGAGAAGCAGGACATGTACCTTTGCTATTGGATGAAGAGGGTATGTGGTATTACACAGAACTGTATAGTGAGTAGTATCTGATTGCACTGGGTCATCTATAGGAAGAATCAATGGTCCATGTAGATTGACAGGGCAGAAGAAACACCATTAGAATGAGTTTTCCAGTTAACCTGCAAGGACCCTGGCTGGCGGGAAGGAGGGGCTGACTAATAAAGACAAAACTAAAAACCCTTTTTCCATCTCCCCGTTCCTGCTCTGATGACCACTGCTGCCAATATGTAACCTCCGTGGTCACAGCAGGGAGAGTGGCGAGGTTGAATAATGGCTTTGACCGACCTCCTTTCAGTGACCACTCTGGCCAAATGACTGCCAAAACCCAGGTGTCAGCATGGCGCCACAAAATCACATGGCAGGAATGGAGAGCTAGACAGGCACGTGCCGATGTAAAAAAATGTAAAAAAATTTGAAATTAAAAAAAGAAAAATTGCTGAAATCTCTCACAGATAGAAGGAAGACAGAAGTGTTAGGTTGGCTACACATGTATGGTATAAAGCATGGATTTTCAGTATATCAATATCTGCAGCGTAATACGGTAGTAGTGTAGCGTATGGGATTTATGGATTTATGACAATCCCAAACTTACAGTGCAGGAAAAATAAAACTCTGCCAAATGTAATTAAATTCTGGTTTCTTCACTGCAGGATTGACTGAACCCAGCATAGAATCACTGGACTCATCAGAAATGGAAAATCTGTCAAGCGTGTAGAGAGGTTTTTTTTTAACCAAACTTGCACATCAACCACCAGTTTAAGGCCCCTTTCACACGCCTGTTCTGCACACGCTTTTGATGCAAAGAACTTGCATTGCACTCTGACCAAATGTAATCAATAGGTTTTTCAGACTTGTTTTACAGTATTTTTCACGCACACCCACAGTTTTTTTTAACACACATTTAAATCTCAGCATGCTCTACTTTTGCAAGTCACGCCGTGAAAAATGCACCATACAAGTCTATGGAGATCGATCAAAAACGCATTGCACTCTGAGACACATGCAAGTCCAATGCAAGTGCAATGCGTTTTTACTCATCAATTGTCATAGAAAAGATAGAGCTCAGTCCTTTTCACACGCGTTCTGCGCATTGAAAACACAGAAAAAAAATGTGTGTGAAAAACTGACACTGAACAAACTGACTGAAAACTGATTGAAAAACATACGTTTTTCACTGACCAAACTGACTAGATCTGCAACTCAAGTGTGAAAGAGGCCTTAGATTGATGCCAGACATGGCGGTTTTGGGTCCATTATTAGCATGCGATTTCAGTCCTTTTAAAAACGCATCCGTTATTAACTGTTTACCATACGTTTGGCTGCTTACAGCCTGTTTATATATTAAGGTAGTTGGGAAAACTGACCAAAAAAAATTGACAAAAACTGATGCATTTTTAAACGGACTGAAAACACATGCTTAAAAACGGACCAAAAACGCCATGTGTGGCATCACCCTTAGTGTTTGGCTTTGCACAGCTGAGATCAGGCTCATGAACATCAGGTGACGTTCTGTACATCCCAACCGAGAATCACTGAACTCAATGTAGCGTTCAGTTCCGTAGTTCAAGGTTCAGTCTGGTAAACCCTGCAAGTGCATGGAGCAAGTGGGCTTTAGGGCTGTAATAAATTACTCAAGTGTTCTGGGTAACCCTCATTTTTCTGTACCCACATGGGATGCCACCCATCTCTAAGAAATCACAATTCTACACAGAATATCCCCATAGAGTATGAAAAAGTAGCTGCAACCCAAGTCTCATGTATGTATATTGTGCCTAGTAATACACATCAATCTCTTGTGTGAGCATAGCCGATATATTAGCATGTGGTGGCATGCAGGCAGCAGGGGGGGTGCAGGGCCTCCTCTGACCTTTGGGCTCGGGGGCAGGCACCCTGCATTACTTGCACATTGCTCTTAAGTAAACAGGCCGGTCATATCATCTTGTGCTAAGAGATCATCTGGCAGAGAGCAGGGAAGTCTCACATTGCAGCCAGGAATAAGATTGTGACATCAGAAGTAGCTGCTATTGCTTCTCACCCTATCACCCTGATCCCTGCCCGCCATCCCCTTGACAAGGTGCAGACTGTGTGCACGTCATACCACCCCTAGCACTGAGGAATCCAGAGTACATTCCTGCACAACCATGTAACTAATACATAGCCCCAAGGGGAAAGAGAAATGTTCCACCATAGAGAGGACTCCTCACCAGGTTTTATATCACACAAATATACACTGTAGGTGTCCTAATTAATACATCCTATAATGAATTTTGCATTTTTCAGCATCTCTTACAAATGTGCCGCTATGAATATTTTATGCTCTGCCAAATGCTGTGCCTCCCTAGCTCTCCTGCACCAATTCTCTGAAATATCCTTCCCCGGACTATCAGACGTGCTCTTAAAACCCATCTCTTTAGGCAGCTCGCTAACTGCATGAAACGTCAACTCTTTTTACTACTCAATACTGCGTCCTCCTCCTGTCTGTTACCTGGCAAATACCAAATACCAAGCTCCAGACTTCTCTACACTCCCAGTGACTTTGGCCTTTGTATACAAGATGGCGGCTGATGGCTGGTTCAACCAGTAGCATCTTTATTTTATTCTGTTCCATTAGAAAGAATGTCTGGACCATTATACCTTTTGTGTCACCCCCTCATCCTCATAGACTGTAAGCTCTTGTGTCACCCCCTCATCCTCATAGACTGTAAGCTCTTGTGTCACCCCCTCATCCTCATAGACTGTAAGCTCTTGTGTCACCCCCTCATCCTCATAGACTGTAAGCTCTTGTGTCACCCCCTCATCCTCATAGACTGTAAGCTCTTGTGTCACCCCCTCATCCTCATAGACTGTAAGCTCTTGTGTCACCCCCTCATCCTCATAGACTGTAAGCTCTTGTGTCACCCCCTCATCCTCATAGACTGTAAGCTCTTGTGTCACCCCCTCATCCTCATAGACTGTAAGCTCTTGTGTCACCCCCTCATCCTCATAGACTGTAAGCTCTTGTGTCACCCCCTCATCCTCATAGACTGTAAGCTCTTGTGTCACCCCCTCATCCTCATAGACTGTAAGCTCTTGTGTCACCCCCTCATCCTCATAGACTGTAAGCTCTTGTGTCACCCCCTCATCCTCATAGACTGTAAGCTCTTGTGTCACCCCCTCATCCTCATAGACTGTAAGCTCTTGTGTCACCCCCTCATCCTCATAGACTGTAAGCTCTTGTGTCACCCCCTCATCCTCATAGACTGTAAGCTCTTGTGTCACCCCCTCATCCTCATAGACTGTAAGCTCTTGTGTCACCCCCTCATCCTCATAGACTGTAAGCTCTTGTGTCACCCCCTCATCCTCATAGACTGTAAGCTCTTGTGTCACCCCCTCATCCTCATAGACTGTAAGCTCTTGTGTCACCCCCTCATCCTCATAGACTGTAAGCTCTTGTGTCACCCCCTCATCCTCAGACTGTAAGCTCTTGTGTCACCCCCTCATCCTCAGACTGTAAGCTCTTGTGTCACCCCCTCATCCTCATAGACTGTAAGCTCTTGTGTCACCCCCTCATCCTCATAGACTGTAAGCTCTTGTGTCACCCCCTCATCCTCATAGACTGTAAGCTCTTGTGTCACCCCCTCATCCTCATAGACTGTAAGCTCTTGTGTCACCCCCTCATCCTCATAGACTGTAAGCTCTTGTGTCACCCCCTCATCCTCATAGACTGTAAGCTCTTGTGTCACCCCCTCATCCTCATAGACTGTAAGCTCTTGTGTCACCCCCTCATCCTCATAGACTGTAAGCTCTTGTGTCACCACCTCATCCTCATAGACTGTAAGCTCTTGTGTTACCTCTCATCCTCATAGACTGTAAGCTCTTGTGTCACCCCCTCATCCTCATAGACTGTAAGCTCTTGTGTCACCCCCTCATCCTCATACTGTAAGCTCTTGTGTCACCACCTCATCCTCATAGACTGTAAGCTCTTGTGTCACCCCATCATCCTCATAGACAGTAAGCTCTTGTGTCACCCCCTCATCCTCATAGACTGTAAGCTATTGTGTCATCCCCCTCATCCTCATAGACTGTAAGCTCTTGTGTCACCCCCTTCATCCTCATACACTGTAAGCTCTTGTGTCACCCCCTCCTCCTCATAGACTGTAAGCTCTTGTGTCACCCCCTCATCCTCATAGACTGTAAGCTATTGTGTCATCCCCCTCATCCTCATAGACTGTAAGCTCTTGTGTCACCCCCTCCTCCTCATAGACTGTAAGCTCTTGTGTCACCCCCTCATCCTCATAGACTGTAAGCTCTTGTGTTACCTCTCATCCTCATAGACTGTAAGCTCTTGTGTCACCCCCTCATCCTCATGGTGACTTTCGCATGGTCAGTATTTTACATCCGTGTGCCATATATTCCTATGGAAAGGGGCGAGGGTGAGCGTCGCTCTCCCCCTCCACTCCCCCAGCACCTCCATGTGCCCGCCGTGCTACGGTACGGCGGGCAACGACAGGCTACCTTAGGCTGCGTTCACACTGCATTTTGAAACGCAATACGACATCCGAGGAGAGGAGATTGGCCCAATTATATTGTGTTTAACATTTGCGTTTACAAAACACAACATTCACACAATATAAAACAATAGGGGGAGATTTAGCAGAAGTGTCTGAGGGCAGAACTGTTCTTGTTGCCCATGGCAACCAATCAGAATTCCGCTTACATTTATAAATAGCAGTGGGAAAATGTAAGCTGAACTCTAATTGGGTTCCTTGGGCAACTAGAGCTATTTTACCTCAGACACTTCTGAGAAATCTCCAGCACTGTGTTAACATTTTGGTTTGTAAACACAAGTTTACGCAACGTCATTAGGCAAATCTCGTCTCCTCAGCCGCCTTATTGCGTTTTAAGATGAAATAAGGCCTGACAGCGTCGCATTTCCCAACGGGGATAGGGCTCAATTGTATATGCTTTCCCAGTCAAACGCATACGATCACTTACCAGCACCCGGTGTCTTGTATTATTTAATTGAAGATTGGAAACGCGATCTGCCTGTGCTCCGTCCCCAGGCGCTAGCGTTGCGTTCTCATGGATGCAGCTTGACCTCTAATACTAGGACATGCTCTCCTTTTTATAGGATCATCCACATGGTTGATATATAGCATAGATCGCTTTGAATATAGCTACGTGGCATCCATTACAGTTACACACAGCGCATTGCTGATATTCACATTCATGTGAGCAAGGCCTTAGGGCTCATTCACACATTTTTCTTCTATTCTAGGACTGTCACTAAGGTGTGAATAAGGCCATACACAGACAGCCATGATGTCAGACGGTGACAAGACAACCAGTTGCCAGTTTGTTCAGAAATTTCTAGCAACAGCACAAGAAAAGATGCTATAGAATTATTATATAGTGGGGGGGGGGGGGCAACAATTTAATACGTCAGACATGTCAGGTAATGCGACATATAAGGGCCTATAAGATGTTCTGTAGTGGTCTGGCAGTCAGATATCTCTCCAATCTCAGAGAATCAGGTATATGAAGGTTAATAATCAGCCAGTAGTTTCCCATAGTAACCAATATTACATAAAAAAATAAAAAAATCAAGACTCCGAAAACCTCTAGGAAAGTTTATAGACATGAGAAACAAATACCAGATTTTTTCCCCCAGTCTGAGCAGATACTTACGTCAGCACGTCTACAATAAGCCCCAATTACATACCATAGCCCTGTGCGAGGTTAGTTACATGACAGAGCTATTGGATTTCCATTGTACTGCACACAAGAGCAGCTAATCCCTCCCTCGGCACAGGTTCACACATCCCTCCCCGCGTGCACCGGACGCACATGAGGAAAAGCTGGAGACTGAGGGCATACCAAGTCATTTAAAGGGAAAGATCCCTCGGGGACCAATTACATACCGAGATGCAGAAGGAACACGGGAATCGGATCAGTGAAGACAGCACCAATAATGCAACATTTATATAGCCGAGGAGGATTACATCCAGGATTATATAGGGGCAACTGCTACATAAAGAAAGTGACTAGGCAGCTCCCCGCCAATAATATATATATATATGTATGTATAGCATGTAACGACAGGTTGGGACAGGTAGATGTCAGGTGCAAGATAGCGATCTTCTAGAAGTAAAATCGCTCACGTATGTTCCCTTTGCTATTCATGAAGGTATATGTTAATAATAATAATAATAATAATAATAATTTATATAGCGCCATCAAATTCCGTAGCACTTTACAATACATTCATTTATCATTAATGCTGAGAACCTATGTATTGCCTCAATTGCTCAAACCTGCACCAATATCAGAGGAACACAAAGCCCTAAGTGTCTACTATAAGATAGGGGGAAGGGGGATAGGATGCTTCATTTCTAAAACTAAATAATGGTTACCCATAGTTGCCAGTTTGGGATGCTCAGATGGATCAGCTGGAACACAAAAGTCCAAAAAAAGGCCATAGGTGGAGATAAGCGGACTTAAAAAGAGAACTGGTCATGCAAATAAACCCACCCAAAATAAAGACTAGGTTTAAAAAGTGAAACTGATTCAAACTGCAAAAGGCATGGTAAACATGCAAAAGCACATGCATCTTCAGTACGCAAAAAAAGCACCAAGAACGGTCCAAGGCGGCACCGGGTGACAGAACCCTAAATGGTTAAATTTCCATGGCTGCAAGGTAACCAAAATCAGTGACGTGAGTTGACAATCACAATCCTGTATAGTAAATTTTACTTGCATTGCCCTGCCTTATTTTTTCCTGATTGACAGGCTATCATATTCAGCGGTACAGAGAGCTCTGTCACATCATTGGGCACTTAAAGTAATGTGACCAGAAAGACAAATAATACGGTCCTGTTACATCTACCTCATGTATGTATCTGATCACACAAAACCAAAGCAGCCTTCATGGAGGACAGCGAGAACTAGAAATCCATGGAGGACGGGATGGGGAGTAAAAGTCCATGGAGGCTGATTTGATTTCATGTGATCAGATATGTGCATGGTGTACAGTTTGCTAATGTTAGGAGGCTAAAGTACCTGTGATGTCACCATGGTCACATGAGAAGAGGCATGGAACATGGGTAGAAGTAGATGGGAGGGGTTTGGCCAAGCAGGCCAATATAACAAAGTTCATTTTTGTAGATGCAAGACAAACATTTTTTAGCTTAAAGAAGGTGTCAGTTAATAATAGGGCTCTATAGGAGCCGGTCACTCGCTGTATGTATTCAGGTTCGGCTGTGAGACCGGGACACCTTGCCGGAATGGAATTTTTAAGAAAGAAAGTGGAAGCTGGATTGATACTTTCTTCTGTACTGATTCCACTGCACTGTTTTCCTTATCACAGTAATGAGGTCATGTATATGATTTGGATTATAATAATCTTAATGTATATAGCATCATCATATTCTGCAGCCCTTTACAAATTCATATGCCGCTGCATATACAGGCCTAAGTAGTCAGGTATATTGGGTTCTCTCTGTTCTGAAGAGAGACCACTCTCTTCCTGTACCTCTCCCTATTGAGAACACATGCTTTTAGCCAAGTCTGCATGTGTTTTGGGTAGACAGGGGAATAGCTATGCAAGGCCTGAGATATGTCATGTTGGCAGTGGATGTGCTCCTGCCAGGGGAATACATTGTAGAGAATGTGACTGACAACACCCTGATAAGAGTGGCTGAATCCAAACACAACAGAGTGCGGAGAGGATCTGCTATTTACACTAGATACAGTAATGTAACAGAGAAGACAGGAATCTACACACAATACTCACACCAGGCCGCAGGGCCTCTGACTGTACCGACAACTCGCTCATGACAACTTGTGCAATCCCAATGAGGACATTTCCTTATGAGATATAATACACCATTATTCTCAGGTATAGGGGGAAGATCCCACAGGAGCCGCAGACACAGGAATCCATGGAGGAAGCATCTGCCGATCACTATAGATGAGCTCCACCTTACTACAAGCTCCAAGCACAGGCCAAAAATCTGTTAGGGAAACCATTGCTACATGTCCTGCTTCAACAATTCTGTACATTTCATGCAGTCTGTGAAATATATGCGGTGGTGATAAAGGAAATCAAGGAAATATGTAGAAATGTATAAGAAGCATTGCACGATTTCACTGGACTATCATGAATCACTGGTGTTTACACACTCAAAGAGTGATCCAGGCCGAGCATGTATGGAGGGGGAGAAGTGGTGGCAGGCATCTAAAGTGCCACCTTTCCACCAAGGCATAAAAGATCAGACCTTACAGATTAGTAAAAATACCAAAAGAAAGAGCTGCCAAAAAGTTATTTATATAAAAGGTATATCTTTTATTAATGATACGCACAAATCAAATGCAGACATGTATATCCCACGATGGGGAAATCAAGAAGTAAGTTCACAGAGGGGAAACAGTTAGTCCCAGATGGAGAATGGGACATCCACAGAGTACTTGTGGCCCCCTCCTTTTTACTGACTGTCCTACGGTCAACAGATGCCCATTACAAAAAAATATGTTCCAATATGTCCAAGAATGGGACAGATAAAGGTAAGGTGACAATGATAAAGTGAAACCGGAGGATTCAAAACATTTTTTTTCAAGACACACTTACCCATAGGAATAATGACGGGCAGACCGGGGACAGTTAGACGAGAAAACCAAATGGATTACCCTGATGCGTGTTTCACACAATGCTTCGTTACATAAGTATCCTGTAGAGGCATCTGCCAGGTGGCCAAGTATATGACCAGATTGGTTTGCATGCAGTCCATGACTATTCCCTCAAATAGTCGTTCCTGATATTGGACATTCCTACCAGCTCCAGCTTCTGGTCCCAAGCACTCCGGAATTTCAGATTTCCAAGCCTACTCCAGTCTGGAAGATCTGGAGGGGAGGTGGGGAGGTCACAATAGCCACTCCAGCCAATGAGTGGCTCCTCAGACGACAGGATGTCACTTAATTTTCCAGGAGACGTCCTATGGTGTCCTCTGGTCTGGGTAGGCCAAAAAAATGGAAAGCATTGGAGCGATGCCAGAGCTGAAGTGGGGCAAGTATGTGTTTAAGGCTGACCATACACAAAGCCATCTATCCAAATCCCACATACCTGTTTACATATGGGGAGAAAGCCACTGTGCTGGCCAAAATAGGGTCTTATAATAACAAAATACAGCATACATTGGGTCACCGCTGACAAGATTGATAAATCAAGGGGGAACCGGAATGGGCTACAAAATCCCATTTCAGCGGTCAGCATGATCACCAAGGAATTTGACAAAGGTCACCATCTGGATGTCTCCCGGTGTTTGCACACATTTCATCCAGTTTCCTCCCACACTACAAAAACCTATGGATAGCGGCTAAATTCCAAATTAACCTGAGCCCTGGGAACAATCTTTCTACAGCGGCTGTGGGTCATGTTAGAGCCATTCGAATGAGTAAAATCAATAAATTACTTGTTATACTAAAACTGGTTAGAACTGGAGAGTCATCGAGTGGAAACTCACAAATCCAAGATAAACCAAAGTAATAACAATCGCTACAATGAGAGCCATAAAGCATTGGCCAGCAGCACAACCTTCATACACCATTAGTGAGAGTATGCACATGGACGCCGCCCCCACAGATCACTGAATCGCCCCTACACATCACATACAGCTCAGACGCTGAAGCAGATCTCCCGGCTCACAACAGAGATTTTATATTTTTTATTGTTTCTCAAATATGCAGCCATCTGGCAAGTACTGGAGGAGATGCTGGAAACCTGGCGCTACCAGACAAGAACACATGACGGGAACACTGCTGCCATGTTTATGGACAACTTATAATGTGGGAAGAGAGGAAACCTAAGGACAGCAGGCATATACCTTCAGCCCCTTCATGGCAAATGTATGTGAGGACTCATTATACTAGATAACAAAACATATGCTGTAACTTTTTTCCTAATGGGTCTTCATTTCCTGTCCATATCTATGACAGCAGCCATCTTGCCTGTGCTCAAGTAACAGCGTTTTGGGATATGCTTTAAAGCATTCATCATGGTCTAGGAAGAAATTTTTAGTAATGTTATATACCAATAGGAGGTGTAGGTAATCTACAATAAGAAAGGTTATCCGTTATTGTAATGTTGTCTGTGATGAAAATCAAGTGACGGCTGCATACAACTTTAGCATCCTAAAATAAAAGGATATAATTTATGGTGATATTAAAATGAATACATAGATATGTAAACAATGGATATTTCCATGTATAGACTGTTCACGCCAGGCAAGATTATAGCCCCGCTAATTACCCCTCACTAGGTAATCTCTAGAAAAGCAGCTTACCATTATTTTCTACACTACTTGTTACTTGGTCATTAGGAAAAAAAAATGCCATTAGCTAAGCATTCACTTTCACTCCAGGATAATTATAGAGTATACGTGAAACCGTGTTACCCAATGGAAACCTCAACAACCACATCAATTTTAAGGGGCGACAGCATGAGGCCAGACAGTCCTTAGCCCACATTTACACTGGTATATTTTGGTCATGCAACAGAAACAGAGTATAATGGCGTTGCTTCCTTTCTTAAAATGAACATAGTCAGCGCCACTTAGTTTTCAAAACCTATAAGCTCTCGCTCACTCATATTCCAGCTCCACAATATAATGCCCAAGAAAATCTATGGGTAGATGTGCACTCACATGCCACTGTCCCCAAGGGATCATCTGGAGCCATGGAAAGCCTTTCATTACCATAGGGACTTTGTGTGTTTTAATACAGGCCCAGGCATTTGTGCCTTTATGTTTTGAGTATACGGTTGTGTGTGTAAATTTACACAGATTTTATTTCATTAAATATTTAACCCTTGGTAAAATAAATAAAAATAATAAAGTAAAAAATAAATTAAATGCATTGATAATTCTAATCTCAAAAATTTAAATTTAAGCTGTGATCCCATGGTCGATACAGAATATGAAACATTGTTCGAAAAAATGTCATAGAAAGGGCATAAAAATGTTATACCTGGGACATCCTAACAAAATTTCCTTATACTTCCTGGAAAATGCATGAAAGTGACTTTAGAAAAAAATGCTTGAAATATTCTAGGTGTCTGGCAGGGGCCCAAAGCTCAGGCCTCACACAGATCATCTCATATTAGCAGGATGAACCAATGACCAGTCTACCTACTTGAGACACTGTTACAGTCTTTCAGTTGCCAAAAAGTTGATCCGCCCTCCAGGGGTCACAAGTTCTTCTTCTTCCAGGCAATAATTACATTAAGGCACAAACTAGAGAAACCATCCTAAGAATGCAAAACTTGGAAGAGCTTGATTCCAGGAGCAAGAGTTTAGTATGGCAAGTGTTTCTAATCACTAAAAGAAATATTTTGGAATTTACCCACAAATACTGTAAACTTTCTGACAGCAATAAAGAGGATAAGAGAAACATGGCATCTTCTCTGTCAGATAGTGCCATGCTCTCCACAGGTTGTATGATATAGAAGCGCAATGCACGAAATATAACACTATTAAGGGAACTATTATAGTGCAGTACAACTATGCCTATATTGTTCATCTCCATACCTGTAAAGTCCCACAGTCCATTGGTAAAGTTGACTCACCCCCATGTTCATGTTCTTCTAGCTCAGCCACGCCTCCAGCCTTTTGATTGACAAGGGAGCTGTTTTCTCTTCAGCCATGTGAGCTTAGCTCTGCTACATCGTTCACCCCTCCCTCAGAATTGAGAGACACATGTATCATTTGTTTTCTTTTGTGAAGTTGGGATACTTAAGAAGTGCCATGTATCTTCCTAAACTTGCTGTTTTGATACGTCTTCGTCTTTTTAGGCGACTTTTTAGGTGCATTTATGGAACTAAGCATAGGGGGCAGTTATACTTCGTTTTGCAAAAACTCCTTAGTATAGATAAGACTCCAAAATAAGTTGCAAAAAAAAAACAAAACATCTGTCTTGGAAGATTCCATTTAGGAACACTGCAATAGACACAACCACCGGCTAACTTCTTAAGACCCTGACATAGTTACAAAAATGCATGTGCAAAGTACCCCCTACCCCCCAAAAAAAACATACCATTGTGTATACGTATATACAGACAGTGTCTACCTGGGAAAGATATGTTTAGTTAGTTCAACTGACAGGTTCCCTTTAACAAACGTCATATATTGTTATTAGGTCGCCTATTGATGGGACTTCTCCAGACCTACAGGCTTTCTATGACGGTGCTTCAGAACATGTTTTGTAGGACATCAGGTCCTGCTAAAACCAGCATCTGTGTTTCCACATCTCACCATGGCTTTAACCCTTAGCTTCTGAAAAGCTTGTGGATCAACCCTTCAGATGTGATGGTCATGCTTTGACTGCATCATCTACATGATTTCGGTAGGTGGGAATAGTTGGCTCACTGTTAGCTGGCACTCAGCCCTTTAAATCCCTCTCTAAAGCCATCTGCTGATACGTGTGAAGTCAAGTAAAACAGCCAAAGTTTACTCTGTGTCAAAGTCTACACGGGCAGGCAGAAAGATTTCTTTATTTTTTAAGCTTCCCGATATATAGCATGTCTACAGAATCCAGAAAACCCCATGCCGGCAAAATGCTGGTGGACAAATTAGCGGAAACTTAAGAAACAGAGCAAAGTTAAGCAGGACAGCAAAAACAAGTTAATGAAATGTGTACTGCCAAATCTGGTGTACTGCCAAAACCTTTGAGGACATTAACACTTTTACAAGTCCCACAAAGTGAATGTGTTCCTCATTATAAATGCTATAGCCAACATTTACCAAGCGCAGCGTATGCATCTAGCACACCACAACTGGGTCTAGACTATACATAGAATTTGCATAGAATCAAATATCCACAGGGATCAATTACAAGACTTCTATGCTAATGATGGCTTTGAAAGAGAGATCCACATGGAGCAAACATTTTTTTGTTATAAAATATGACCGTAGTTCACTGGTAGTCAAACCCAAAGCTCTGCGTATTCATGAGAACCATCAGGCTGGACCCAACTGGTCATTATACATCTGCATTCTACTGAAGTTCTATTGATAAAAGGTATAAATTGACCTAAGCTACATTTACACCATCTATTAACCCTCATAGCGGCACACTTCTGTACAATCCATAGCTTCCTCTCCATCATATGAGTACTGTTATTTCCATCTAGTGCAGCTTTTATTTCCAAACTATTTGGAATGACTTGGAAGAAAACCTTTTAGCCCACACAAGTATGCATGAATAATACATGCTGTTGATATTGAAGCATTGCCTTCCTAGCCAAACCAATAATCACGCTCCAGAAATACCCTGTAAGAAGTTCTGGTGACACCATGAAAACTCAGGCAGACAGGACCTCATAGCTAGAAATACCAAAGGGATATGCTCTATGGGTATATAGAGCTAACGGATAGGCTTCCC
Source organism: Engystomops pustulosus (assembly GCF_040894005.1). Classification (NCBI taxonomy): domain Eukaryota; kingdom Metazoa; phylum Chordata; class Amphibia; order Anura; family Leptodactylidae; genus Engystomops; species Engystomops pustulosus. Next base: position 43,271,032 of record NC_092417.1, read on the forward strand.
CCATCAACACCCACCCAAAATAGTCATTTTTATTTATTTTTGTTTGTCTACAGCCACATGTTGGGACATACATTAATTCTGTGAAGCACTCAATGTGCCAAAACGTCACCCGGGATGTTGTATGACAGCTCTATTAAAATTGATATTAGACGACTACAAGGGTTGGATTTGCAAAGTGTTAGCTGCTGCAACTAGACTTTTGTATGCAAACGTAGATAGAGCGGCCAGAACCAAACAGGATAAAAGAGCACATTTTACAATCAATAATTTGGGTACAACCAACACAAAAAGAAGTGGACTGGTGCAAGTAGATTCTGGCTTATTCCTTGTTCGTAATCCTTCAAGGGTTTACTTCCACAGTTCATGTAGAAAAGTAAATACCAATCTAATATGGAAAGGAGGAGGAGACCATAAAAGAAAAGAAAATAATCAATGACAGCTCAGCAACTCTATCCCTTGCTAGCTCTGGATGCCCAGAAGAGGTTGAAGTCCAAAGGTTATAAACAAATCACCTTGCAAGCACATAGCAAAGATAGACTGCAGCCACACATCCAAAACTTAACCGAGTAACCAGGGGGCTTAGCCCTTTTAATACTGCCCCCTCAGCCCACATGCACAGTGTAGAGTATCAAGGGGTTAAACAAGAAAAACTTGATTAGGAAAGGCAAACACCTGTCTATATAAGACCTCCCAGCTCACAGTGCATTTCAGAACACATGAGAATCCTGAGGTATAAGGAATTGCCCAAAGAGCTCAGAGACAGAATTGTGGCAGGGGACTGATCTAGCTAGGGCTAAGAAAGAAGCACTCAAGGTTCCTAAGAGCACAGCAGCTTCCATAATCCTAAGTTTAGGACGATCACAACTCTCTATCGCCTTGGCTGTCCAGCCAAACTAAGCAATCATGGAAGAAGAGCCTTGGTGGGAGAGCTAAAGAAGATCCCCAAGATCACTGTGGATGAACTCTATAGATACAGTAGGGAGGTGGGATAAAGTTCCATAAAGTCACCTATTACTGCAGCCTCCATTAGTCAGGGCTTTATAGCAGAGTGTGCTGACGGAAGCCTCTCCTCAGTGCAAGACATAAGAAAGCCGCATACTCATGCTCTTCACCTGCTAAATACAATCCTAAGAGTGACACATGATAATGGCAGCATCATGCTATGTTTTTTAGCTGCAGGGACAAGACGACTGGTAGGAAGGAGAAATGAATGTACCGAGATATCAAATGGTGCTTCTACTCAATACAGAGCAATGGGTCTGAACACTTATGACCACGTGATATTCCAGTTTTTCTTTAGAAAAAATATCTACTTTTTTTTGGGTAAAGATGGGGTGCAGAGTGTACGCTAGGCAGGTGTAGAAATAAAGATTTATTATTGCTTAATTAATGAAGGCTTAAAAATAAATATCATCATTAGTGAATTAAAAGGGTTATCCAAAATTAGCAATAAATTAGTGACGGGCTTTTAAAATAAATAAATAAATAAACGTGTACTCAACCCCTCCGGCGTCGCGGTCCATCTGATACGTGCCCCTGTTTTGTTTTTTTTTTTACAGGGGCATGGAGACTGTGCTCAGGGAGCTTCAGCCGGCCCGGAACTCCCCGAAATCAGCTTCCATGCCCCTGTAAACAAACAGGGGCAGGGATCATACAGACCGTGACGCGGAACATCAGCAGCGACGGAGGAGGCAAGTACGCGGTTTGTATTTATTTATTTATTTATTTTAAAAAGCCCACCCCTAATTTATTGCTTATCTCGGATAAACCCTTTAACTTCACCCAATTTAATAGAAAACCTCTGGAATAGATTTGCCATGCACAGGCTAGGCACTGCATGTCTGGTATCTATCCCATGGGGAAGTATTTAAGTTCTTATGAAGAAATAAACCATCAAGTGCAAACTCCAAATAATATCTTCTGCTTTTCGTCAGCTCTTTTATACTGATTTTCCTTTTATATTTTTTTAACCGCAAAATGTGGATTATTTGTAATACAAAGACAATGCACTGCTCTCTGGTAACAGGAAATCTGGAGAATTTAATATTAAAAGAATATTAACCTAAAACCCTTCCGCACCTCCCATGTGACACTTCTAGCCCAGTCAGGAGCATCAATAAATGCAGCACAGATCGGAAAATGGGGATTATTCACCAAATGACTAAGAATGCTGGCTTTGCGGTAGCCAACATTAAGGGGGATGTATGGAAGTATAAAAAAAAAAAAAAAAAAGGGCTGCTTTCTTCTGAAAACAGCTCCTCTCGTGACCTTTGGTGGTTCGTGGTATTGCAACAATACTCCATTTGTTTCTAGTTGTGGTCATGGTCAGTTGTGATGCTGTTTTTAGAAGGACCCTCCAAGTTTCTGGACAACCCCATTAACCATTTTGGCAAACAGGAGGGAGGACCAAACTCTAATATACCATCCTCACATATGGTAGTATAGATAAGAGATGGATCTACTTCAATAAGCAGTAAGATAAGAAAAGCACAGTATTTACCAAGATATTTCACCTTTTATGGAATGCAGTAAATTCCAAGATTCTGAAAAAGTTGAGAATTCCAGTAAGAGAGATGACCTTGTGTCACCTTGAGCCATTCCTGTAGACATATACTGCCTGCTGTGGGAGCATGCCCTGGAGTGACTAGTCGCTTTCCTATACAAGTCCTGAGGACAGTCAAAGTTTCTATTTCTGCCCTTTCTTATCTAAGGAGCTTGTTGTTAAAACAGGAGTGTTACAATTAGTTTCATACACTATCAGTGCAGGAAGCGGGTGGTTTACATATAGAAGGGAAGCACCAATGTTCACACTCACACTGTGCATCTGTAAGAGGGCGCTCATAAGTGGGCAGGACCATCAATCTGACACTGATGACTATCCAAAGGAGAAATAAGTAAATAGTGCAAATGTGCCAGCTACACGGCAACCTGCTTTAAGTAATACCAATGATATGTATAGAATAAACACTAACAGCCATGTGCGTCCCTGTGAAGACTGAAGCTTGTGCTCTGTTCTCTCTTTACTCTCCTAGGCCACAGGGAGACTGACCCTCAACAATTTTGATATAGACAACCCTATATGCAGGTGTTCAGGATCTAAAAAAAAAAAAAAAGGTTTAGAAAACCCCTTTTAAATTCCCATCAACATCCAGAATCCTTTGGACACCCTTATGAATGGCAGATGAAACAAAGTCAAGCAGGTGACCCTTGACCCTTTCTCCTCTACAAGATGGCTAATAAGGCTCATTACTATTCACCTGTCTTTCCCAAAAAGTGGGCTTTCAGAAATTTGACCAAGCAGAGGAAATAATTCAACACAAGAAAACATAACCTATATTTATGCCATATGCACAAATATCGTTTTCATCCACTTAATATCGATTTTTTTTTTTTTTTTTTAACAGACACATTCATTTCAATGGATCCAGTGTTTTTCACTCGATTATTGTTTTCAGTGTTTTTTACTGATCCTTGGGCTGTTGAAAACTCAGAGTAGGTCCTACTCCTGCCCCTTGTTTGCGGCTCGGGTCTACCCATAGACTATGGGAATGTGACAAATTTGATGGGTGTCCACATGGGCGTCATCTAGGCACTTTCAGCATTTGCAAATCAGATGCAAGGTAACACAAGGGGTTGGGACACAGTTTGCCAGCCTTCCATTATTTTTGAGGAACTGCAAAAACGGGTTATCCACGGATGACATGCCACGTAATCTTGGGTCCATCCTTACATACACTTGCAGGTAGTCTTAAGATGTAAATGCTGTAATATTCCGCCCCCACCAGTACGGTGGTTCCTATCAGTACATCACATAATCACTGGCATCACCTATGAGTCCAGTGATCTGCCCACAAACAGCCCAAAACAGATGGGCACTGCGGTGCTAATGCAGGAATGGAGGGTTTTTATTCATTTAACACCGGTCAGCAATAAAGTGGTGTTGCGCAGAGTTGGACAACCCCTTTTATGCAAATTGTACCCATGTTATGACAATCCTACCAGGATTACTACTGCTATGCCACCCATTGGGCATATCTCTGCCAATTTTGCATGGCATAAGAGTAGTAATTATGGGAGGACAAGTTGGGCATAATGTACATAGCGATAGCAGGGCAATGCCCAGATAGACCTGTGGTGCCACCAAATACAGGAGACATGACTGGCGTCAGTGCCCAGGGTGGCACTAGAAGGGGCAGCACAGGCCAGGGGATCACAAGAGTTGCAGTGACAGTTTGTAAACTTGATGCACACATTCCTGGCACAACGACTGGTAGTGGCACAAGCCCCATGCCCATAGTTATGCCCCGCCCACCAGTGGGCACAGGGCACGGCCGGGTCAGGTCACGTGACACTGATGGGGAAAGACTAGTAGAGAAGTGCGTTGCTCCTCGGTGTAGATGATACAGCAGTCCTCCATGTTATACGAGTGAGGAAATCACCACAAGAAGAGACGGTAACCGCCATGAACTTACCTGAGAGGAGGCGGCGGCGGATACGTCCTCCCGAACAAGTCTGCAGTCCCCAGTTCTCAGGTCTCTCTTACCTGCCCGGGTACAACCTAACCCAACTGCTAACGCCGCTCACAGGCGCCCAGGCGCCGCCCAATCACTGCACCACCTCCGAGACACAAACACACACCCCATTGGATGACAGTCCTGTCACTCAGCCTTCATATCCCTCCCATAACACGCCCATTCTCTACAACCCACATCCCCGCATAACCACACTATCTCGCTGCTGGATCACGCCCCTGTGCGCTCTGATTGGCCAGTTTGGCCTGTGCTGAGAGTTTATTGGATAAGCCTTTATTTGTGAACGAGATCTGGTTGACTGTGGAAAAAGACCATCAAAAGTTCGCTGAAGGAGGGCATTTCCGCTGTGTAGGGTTTGGTTGAGCGGTGTTTATGATACACCCGCAGGAGGGCGGGGCCTCGACGCCTGGCTTGTGGAAGCTTTCTGGCTGGGTGTGTGTGTGAAATTTTTGCGAAATATTTGATTGAGTCTGCCATGGAAAACCGCATAACCTCAGAGGTTACGATACACTGCGGCTGTGCTGGAGCTGTGTGTGCCCTACACTCATTAACCCTTCAGAGATAATCTACCATGAAACTCCATTATGATAAACCCGGGACACTTACTCATAGATCCCGGCACTGTGACTGTGGTAATATTCTTATATTTGTTATACATGGCCTCCTTCCTTCTATAATCAGCTTTTAAAATTATGATAATGAGTCTGGGGGGCTACCCTAGCACCTCCATGATCTGGCTTTATAAACTGTTACGCTCTCTCACCTCCCACCCCCCACTGCTGCCTCATTAGCATAACTTTAACAGTTGATTTTGGAAGCAGGCAATAGATAACAAATATAAAAATATCACCACGGTCACTGAGCCTGGATCTATGAGTAAGGGTACATTCAGACAGCTGTCTGGGGATGTATATATGTGCCCACATATATATGTTATATGTATGGTGCCACACATGTAATGTAAACAAGAATTAATGATTTTTACTCCCTGTGCTGAGTGGTTTTGCTGAAAAAAACAATTATAAAATTCAGGACCTCGGGAAAGCTGGATCCACATTACACACAAGCTTTCTGAACAGCCCAGACAGGACTAATCAACCTGAGCTGGATCACTCCTACACAGCAGCCGTGGGGGTGGTGCAGCATTTAATTCTGCCTGGCAGAACAGTGATTACATCAATCTCTGTGCAGGGCATAACTAATGTGAGAGGAAAAGCGCTGAGCCCAGTCACAGAAGCTTCATTATAATAATTTTATAACAGTTTTTTCAGCAAAACCACTCAGCAGAGATATTAACCAAGATATGATTCTGCATCAGTGTAGCTCCAGCATTCTCAAGGTATGTTTGCTTCATAATGCATCAAATCAAATGGTAGGTTTCCTTTAAGGCATGGTTATTTTATAGAATGGTTTTGAGCCTTGCCTATTTCCAAGCCAAATCCATGAACGTCAAGAACTTCGAAGGGGAATATTTTTTAAAATTTGCAGAAGCAAAGGGATTTTGACAAACCGTTTTAAATCCTGCTATATGAACGTACCATCCATTGATGGGCATAATTTTTTATGACACTGTATTTGGTACATATAACACTTTTTTGGGGGATGGGAGGTGTCAAGTGGTGCTTTAGGGAACATTAAAGGACATCTACCATCAGTTTTACTGATGTTAGACGCGTCCTATTAAGAAGTTTCTGAGAAAGGATGTTCCTTAGGATTTCTTTTATTATAACTCTATACTACGTAACCTCATTTTGTCTCATGTTTTAATTTATTCACTACCCCCTTTGCGCTAGCAGTCCTGCCCAGTCCCACTTGCTCAACCGGGGAGTGAATATATTAAAATAGGAGAGGAAATTAGGCGCCCTGAGTGCCCCAGGGTAATTATAATAGCTCTTATAACTCTATATTTCCCCAATCGCAGCATATAGAGTTATAATAGAAGAAGGAACCTCTTCATAGGACACATCTACCAAAAGTAAGACTGATGGTAGATGTCCTTTAAAGGGGTATTCCCACAAAGACAAGTTTCCAAAATGTACTCAGGATAATAAAATAACACATTCTCTATTTCAATCACAGATATAAGTCCAACCTGTCTTTATCAGTCCTGTTGTATACTATTTCAGTTGCCCCTAGATACTACCTTGTAACTTCTGACTTTAGGGTCGTCAGCCATTTTGCTCTCTGCCTATAGCCCCCTCCCCTTGCATTCCTGGACGGAGCTCTCACTGATACACAGTCACTCACTTCCTGTCGGCGTGTACACATCATGAGAAGAACTACAAGCTAAAGGCAGATAATTTCTTTATCCGGGGAGGGGGAGGCAGGTACATCAGATTTTAGAGTGTGTGTGTAGCTGACATGTAGCAAGAGCTGGAGAGTGTCATTGTGTGTAATATGCATCTCATCATCTCTCATCCTAGATCTGTTTCATCTCTTTTTCTATGTGTCAGATACTAGCACAGTGTTCAGAAGGTAAATGAAAGTGTATATAAAACTGTACCCTGATAATCTAACCACATTGTCAGCTCACAGAACTAGATGGATCATGAAGTGTCTGCTTATAGAGGCCCCGCTCACACTTTGGAATCTTTCACTGAATGATAGTAGCTAAAACAACAATAAAATTGTAAAGTAAGGGGTTAAAATGACCTTTATTGTGTAAACATCATTAGGTGATTGAAATATGAGAATTTTTTTTCAAGGGCAAACGCCTTTAAAGCTACTTGCACATGAACTTCACAAAAATTGGCACATGTGGCTATCAGTTGGTTTCCAGCATTGTTTAACCCCTTAACGCTGAAGCCACTTTTCACCTTCCTGACACGGCCCATTTTTTAAAATCTGACATGTGTCTATTTAAGTGGTTATAACTTTGGAACACTTTAACATATCCAGTTGATTTTGAGATTGTTTTTTCGTGACACATTGTACTTCATGCTGGTTGAGAAATTTAATCAATATATTTAGTATTTATTTATGAAATAAATGGAAATTTGGCAAACATTTTGAGAAAAACAATGTTTTCCAAATTCAAAATTTTCTACTTTTTGGAAAGTTGGTCATATCACTAAAATAACTTGATAACTAACATTTTCCATATGTCTGCTTTAACTTGGCATCATCTTCTGATCACTTGTTCAAGCTTTTTTACAGGTTACACAGTGCAATACAGATGTACAGTGTCTTACAGCCGGGTCCTGCCAGAAGGCAGGGACCCAGCTTCCGGAGGAAGATCTCGCAGCCCCGGGCACCGGCAGTCCCGGGGCTGCGATCGGAGCAGCGGACCCCCCGGTAAGCGCCGCGGGGGGGTCCGATTCAGCTTTAATTAACTTTAAATGCCTCTAACACGCCGCGGTCAGCGCGACCGCGGCGTGTTAGGGGTTAACACCCGTGATTGGGGAAATCTCCGATCGCGGGTGTTAGAGGCGAGTGTCAGCTATAATATATAGCCGACACCCGCAGCTTCTGGCGCCGGCTCCGTTCAGGAGCCGGCGCCAGAAGCTTGACGTAATAGTACTGCATTTTGCGGGAACGCACCTCCCACAATGCAGTACTATTACGTCAAATGTCGGGAAGGGGTTAAATGCTGGGTGCTGGTTACCGATTGCATGCATCTCCATGGAAACGCATTTGCGATTGGGCCTTGACCTGTCCCCAGGTGCTTGTGTTGGGCACAAGAGAGAGAGGGAGGACTAAAGGGAGTTATATAGCAAATTTCAGGACGATTGGAGAAATATGAATTTGGACTTCTATGAATCAAATATTGCAAGATTCACTCATCTCTACCTCCTACCTTTTGAGGATATATATATATGTTCGATACCTATATGTACATACCTATATGTATACATATACTTCATCCCAGTTTGGATCTTAGACTCAATGGGGGTCATTTACTAAGGGCCCGATTCGCGTTTTCCCGACGTGTTACCCGAATATTTCCGATTTGCGCCGATTGTACCTGAATTGCCCCGGGATTTTGGCGCACGCGATCGGATTGTGGCGCATCGGCGCCGGCATGCGCGCGCCGGAAATCGGGGGGTGTGGCTGAACGAAACCCCGACGTATTCGGAAAAACCGTCGCATTTAAGAACCGAAAAAGTGTCGCTTACCTTCACCTGGTCCAGCTCGGTGCATTCCGGCGCGTTAAGATGATTTTCAGCGCAGCAGCGCCACCTGGTGGACGGCGGAGGAACTACCTTCATAAATCCCGGCCGGACCCGAATCCTGTGCAGAGAACGCGCCGCTGGATCGCGAATGGGCCGGGTAAGTAAATCTGCCCCAATAGGATATCTGGTAGAGCAATGCCCTGAATTTACATTTATGTGGCAATAGTGATTATGTCACATTTACAGTTACATTTATGTGCTGTTTGCGTTTATGTCATGTTTGCATTGAGTTTAAGTTTACATGGCATTTGCGTTTATGTCTCATTTTCATCCTATGAGACATGGGATTTGCGTTGCATTTGCATTTTCATGAAGCTTGTGTTGCATTTACTTTGCATTTACCTCACATTTGCATTCTACGTGGTGTTTGTGTAGCGTTTATGTTTATTTACATTTATGTGGGGTTTGCTTCATGTTCATGTTGCAATTGCATTTGGCATTTATGTTGCATCTTCTTTATGTGGCGTTTGCATCGCGTTTACATTTACATGCCATTTGTCTTTATGTTTACATGGTGTTTACTCCGCATTTCCGTTTACATTTTCATAGCGTTAACATTGGGGCACATTTACTTACTTGGTCCGCAGAGTTCACTGAAAGTGTATTGTTTGATGATAATGCACCCTGCCGCAATTCACTAAGATTGTGCGCCCGATATCCTGCATGTGTCGCTCCCTGCTCAGGTCCGACAGAGTTCACATTCTTCTTTCTGGGGCAAGTACGGTAAGTGCATTGTCTTGCAACACAATTTGAAAGTTAAATCCTGCGCGCAAGTCTGAATCAGTCGGATCTTCCGCCGGCATGTCCCCAGATTGCTGTTGCATGGAACCCAGCGTAGCTGTGCCAAAAACCAGTTGCATGCGACACAATCCCATACTCATACACCTGTTAAAAACCTGGCAAAGCCACGCAAAACTCAAAAAACGGCACAAAGTCCGACGAAAGTGAGCAACGCGACCCTTTGTAAATAAGAATTTACATGAGAATGGAACCCACAGTAGAAATTAGTAGAAAATATTCCCATTGGAAGCATGTAGCGCCAGCCTAAATATGTGCCCTCATACTCCATTTAGTTCCATAAGAATGGATGGAGATGTGCCAGGCAATCTCCAGCCACTCTCATAGAACTGAATTGAGTGGCGGGGTGCATCCTTCCCGTTCTCCTAATTGATGGGGGTCTCGGATGTCTGACCCGCACCGATCTTGAGGATCTGGGAAAACCCCTGAATTTGGGACCACCCCTTATGCATTTGCTTTTTTTGTGATAATGGTTTATGCTTGTTATATGCAGACAGTGCAGACAAAATAATATCATTGCTCATCCTGGAGGCTTGGTAAACTATAATTATGTGGAGTACACCTGAACAAATGCGGCATAATATGTGACTTTCACAACTCGCTGTAGTATCTATTACTGGAGAACACTATTGGGATGGTTTACCGGCCTCAAGCTAATTAACAAGCAATGAGAAGATAGTTTTGGTTGGTCAGGGTGTGGTCCATGAAATATTGTGCTATGTAAATATACAAATTGGCAACCATGAACATTTGCTGCAGGATAATTCTTCTAAATGACTGCCAATCATAGTTGTTAGAGATGCCAACCATGTGTAGCTGGATTGTGGACACTGTAAAAAATGTTTTTTTTACAACTGTGAGGGTATGGCTTGAGGCACAGGGAAGGACAGACTGGACAGTGAGCCCTAACCTGAACCCTGCCTATTTGGCCGATAGGGTGATATGGAACAACCATGACGACAGTGCCTCCCTAAGCCATAGTGCAGACACAAAACAAGACTAACAAACAAATTACACAGAAAGCGAGGTCAGGGGTCCGGGTCACAACGGAGATAGCATGTACGGTACACAATCTAGTAACCATTACTAGACAGAGCAGATCTGCAAAGAGCAAGTTATGGCTCAATCAATCGAAACACAACAGAAACCTAAACCACAGTTCACTCACAGAAAACACAAACAGAAATGAACGCTACTTAATTCGCCATCTGCGGACAGAGGAAGATCTTGGCACAGACACTACAATAAGGGCCCATGCACAGCTTTTACAGCTGCATATACGTCCCCCATAGTTGCCTATGGCGCTGTGGCCGCAAAAAAGATAGAGCGTGCTCTATCTTTGGCCGTAAGAACGGCTCTGTGCCATTATTCTCTGGAGAGGGGAGAATAAGTAAAAAATATAATCAAAGAATTGAAAATAAATAATAAAGTTTGGGCCCATGCACACGAAGTTGGGGCCCCAACTTTATTATTTATTTTAAATTCTTTGATTATATTTTTACTAAGAAAAAAGTAAAATTGACAAAAGAAGAAGGAACTCGCTGCTCAGCAATGGCATGCTAAAGGAAAAGCAATTCAACTGCAGGTTTATATATGGGAGGTCGACTGAACCAGAAACTACAAAAAAAATCAATGTTTTAAGGTATAAGAGTTGTGTCCTGGCCAGGGCCGGTTCTAGACAAAGTGGGGCCCTGGGCAAAAGTAAAAGTGGGAAAGGCTCCCTTTAGTATGGTAAAACAAACTGTAATATGGGATAATTTTATAGGAGATAGATAGAGGATAGGGAAATTGATGGGCAGCATGGTGGCTCAATGGTTAGCACTACAGCCTTGCAGTGCTGGTCAACATCTGCAAAGAATTTGTATGTTCTCTGTGTTTGCGTGGGTTTCCTCTGGGTCCTCCCGTTTCCTCCCACACTCCAAAAAATGACTGGTAGGTTGAATAGATTGTGAGCCCCATCGGGGACAGGGACTGATCTGGCAAGTTCTGTGCAGTGTTGCGTAATCTGTGTGCGCTATATAAATAAAGGAATTATTATTATTATGATAGAAAATAAATATGAAAGATGATAGAGATTTCTAGATGCAGAACTATAAAGTAGATTATATATACAGTAGATAGATATGAGAGATAAATACAGTAGAAGAGAAATAGAAGATTGATTAATAAATAGCGAAAGACTGAGATATATAAATGGTCAGATTATAGGAGATGGATAATTAGACAGATGATAAGCATCTTCAACCGGGAATTCAACCCTTTCACTCCCCGGCATTTCTGGATATTTTGATGCGTTATTGGCCAGAGCAATTTTTACAATTTTGACGCTTAAAAATAAAAAATTACAGCAAAAAGAATTAAACCCAACAAACCACATATTTTCTGAAAGCAGACACTTGCCCCATTTTCAAAGTTGCATTAAAGAGTTTATAGACATAGGCACCTTTATGCAATTTTGATTCAAACTGAAACATTTTATAAAAATTACTTAAAATTTGAACATTGATGGCAAAAAATGTGCTCCAAACAGAAAATATTTACCTTCACATCTCCTAAGTGTAATAGATGGACATGTGTAAAGTTCACAAAATATTGATATGTTCACATGAATAAATCATCATAATATCACAAAAATGAAATAACTAAATATATGCTTTTCAGCTAGAAATTTTAAGACATTCACAACCTGCAAAATATAGCAATAAAACAGAATAAAAAGTAAAGGCGCCATAAAACCTATAGAATTTTGAAAGCAGACAACCAGGCGATGCATTTGGCAATTAACATTCAAAATTTCCTCTTATATATTTACAAATCCTGAATACTTATATAAAGAAAATATACTTTCCTAAAACCGTAGGATCATACAGACCCCAGATGTGTAAATTTACCAAAATATGAAGCAAAGAGAATGTTAAATCCACAGGGACACCAAACTGTGCGAGCGTCACACAGATCTATCATTGTATACTCCCTTACACAATGGTAACCCAAATAAATAACTATATATCCATAAACCGAGCTAATGAGATAATAAAAGTCACGTTTAGATGTGCGCCATTGTATTATCCGCACAATAACAGAACCCTCCGCGCTTCATAAGAATGAGAGTGAGAACGTCATAAAATATGTAGGTGTAAATAATGGAGGATGGTGTGAAATATAAACTTTATTCCAGAACATGTGAGTGTTTTTGGTGTTACATATAACTTTATGGACATGTTCTGGGTTGCAGTGTTAATATATAAAAGCAACATTAGGCGAAGAGGATCGAATGTTCATTGTATCAGTCAAAAAACTATCACGAAATAAAAGGCAATAAGAGAGAAAGTGTGTTCTTAGATATTTCTGCATAAAGAAGGGTTAAAAATATGAATAGTAGTTGATATTATCCCTATTATGTAGTAACATATAGAGTGAATATTTCCATTATCTGTGAGGTGCAGCAGCTCCTGTGTGCAGCAAATTCTCCCTGTAGCCTGATGGAGGGGCACACTTCAGGGGGCTGTATCTCTGGCTCTGTGACACATAGAACCTCTTTTCCTATGAAAGAAGAAAGTCTCCTCTTTCCTGGTATACAGAGGCCTAATATTGGTGTCCAACTTTCCCTCACTGCTCCCTCCTCTTGCCGGGAGGTGGGATGATGTTATATCAATGCGTCCGCCAGCCTCCTCTGCACACAGCAGCAGCTCGTGTGATAACCACTGAAACACCATCTAGCACACGTGTCATGTCCATGTGCATGAGCCCTGACGTCACATAGGATTGGCTACAATGGTGGAGGTCAGCCCAGCAATTCATCATAGGATTATACTTCATCCTCATGAAACGCAGAAAGGCTCACACCATGTACCCAAAAATAAACCCCACAGTGTCAAGAAAAAACTTCTACACGATCCCCTAAAATTTAATGATTATATGTTCCAATAAATAAGATTAAAAGCTGTGAGTGCAGCGTCACTAATAAATATGTAGATATTAGGGCGTTTCATGCAGTCGCTACCAGTACAAGAGACAAGGACATTTTAATTCCCCCTGTAGTCAGACATATTGTCAGCCATTCAAGGGTTAATCCTTCAGAATCCTGAGTGTGACCTCATAGATGCGCTGATGTCACAATTCCCACTTATGATAAATTGACCTCTGAATCAGAAGGGGCAGGGAATGGGTGATGAGACGACGAGACGTGAAGAACCGTGGATCTATGGACCCCTGGACCCTGGACGAATGGACCCCCGGATGTGTGCACCCCTGGACGCGTGGACCCCTGGACGTGTGCACCCCTGGACGTATGGACCCTGGACGTATTGACCCATGGACGCATGGACCCTGGACGAATGGACCCCCGGACGTATGGAGCCTGGACGTGTGCACCCCTGGACGCATGGACCCCTGGAACTCGGGATCCCGGATACCTGGGTGACAGATATGTATTGGCAGTAACCCTCTAAGCCCAGAGGAAGGGCAATCCTTCAGCCATGGGTTCCCTAGAGGTTTCCTCCACAGGGGGTTTTTCCTCTCCTGAGTGCTGAAGGGTGACTCTTCGTGAGTCCAGGGTCTGCCATGGGATGGGATTATAAATAAATATTTGATTATTTAGTTCCCAATTATTTGTCTTTTGTCTATTTATTGGATCTTTTTTGGTTAAATTCATTTTTCTTGGTGGTTTCTTTGGCCGGTGAATACAAGGTCTGTGCACATCACATCTCACAGGGTCATCAGGGAACATAGTGCAGTAACTGCCCCTATGGATGTATCTGCCCCAGTGGTTGCCCCTTATGTACTGCACAGGTATCACATGTACACACACTCCCAGGGTAACATAACATATGCCAGAACTGTCCTGGTTACCCATACCAACCAATCACAGCACAGCTTCCATTCCTGACCATCCTCTCTTACACTTAAAGCTGCTCTGTGATTGGTTGCCAATTGATATACAGTAAAAATTATTTCCTCAAGAAGCAAAGAAGGTAAAAACTAAACACTTCATTAACCTATTGCTGCCCAGAGAAGAAAATATCAGTCACCGAGCTGAGCCGGTATCAGGAAGCCGGGTTTCATCTGCTACTAACAGCTGACAGTGTGAGCTCTGATTGCAGGAGTTTGACCTGTTAGATGCCGTGGTCTGCTTACTTCAAATGCCTCCTGGCATTCAAATGCCCCCCCATGATCAGCCCCCCATTCCGCTGTTGATGGGTTGCTATGGCAACTCTGAGGTCCGATCAGGACCCCAGGACTTTCCATAGTCAGAACCCACATAGATGGATCTTACAGTCTCTGTATCAGCTTCTGCACAGGGTGACAGTGATAACACCCTGCAATCCATCAGTACTACAGGGAATTATAATGGACAAGGAATCACCTGATGTTAATGTCCCATAGTGGGACTAATAAAAAAAGTCTACAGACATGTGGGTACATAGGTCTCCGTATGACCCCCCTGAACTGATATGCAGGTGCCGAAGACCCTCCCTCCAGCCTCCCCTATACACCCCTGAGCAGTCTGAGCCTTCAACCATACAGTAAGTCCCTTCAGGCTTGCTGTTTACTAATCCTATGACAACTTACCCGCTCCTTCACATACACACACATCACTGACACATACTCTACATACACACACATTACTGACACATGCTCTACATACACACACATTACTGACACATGCTCTACATACACACACATTACTGACACATACTGTACACACATACACATTACTGACACATGCTATACATACATACATACACACACATTACTGACACATGCTCTACATACATACACATTACTGACACATGCTCTACATTCATACACGTTACTGACACATGCTCTACATACACACACATTACTGACACACACATTACTGACACATGCTCTACATACATACACATTACTGACACATGCTCTACATTCATACACATTACTGACAAATGCTCTACATGCACACACATTACTGACACATGCTCTACATACACACACATTACTGACACATGCTCTACATACACACACATTACTGACACATTCTCTACATACACACACATTACTGACACATGCTCTACATATATACACATTACTGATACATGCTCTACATACACACACATTACTGACACACTCTACATACACACACATTACTGACACACTCTACATACACACACATTACTGACACATGCTCTACATACACACACATTACTGACACATGCTCTACATTCATACACATTACTGACAAATGCTATACATACCTTCATATTACTGACACATGCTCTACATACAGACACATTACTGACACACTCTACATACACACACATTACTGACACATGCTCAACATACACATACATTACGGACACATGCTCTACATACATACACATTACTGACACATGCTCTACATACATACACATTACTGACACATGCTTTACATTCATACACATTACTGACACATGCTCTACATACACACACATTACTGACACACACATTACTGACACATGCTCTACATACATACACATTACTGACACATGCTCTACATTCATACACATTACTGACAAATGCTCTACATGCACACACATTACTGACACATGCTCTACATACACACACATTACTGACACATGCTCTACATACACACACATTACTGACACATTCTCTACATACACACACATTACTGACACATGCTCTACATATATACACATTACTGATACATGCTCTACATACACACACATTACTGACACACTCTACATACACACACATTACTGACACACTCTACATACACACACATTACTGACACATGCTCTACATACACACACATTACTGACACATGCTCTACATTCATACACATTACTGACAAATGCTATACATACCTTCATATTACTGACACATGCTCTACATACAGACACATTACTGACACACTCTACATACACACACATTACTGACACATGCTCTACATACACATACATTACGGACACATGCTCTACATACATACACATTACTGACACATGCTCTTCATACATACACATTACTGACACATGCTCTACATACATACACATTACTGACACATGCTCTACATACACACACATTACTGACACACACATTACTGACACATGCTCTACATACACACACATTACTGACACACTCTACATACACACACATTACTGACACATGCTAATTGTCACGGTTACACCCGCGATCCTCGGTACGGATTGAGGGTGTACCCATGCCTGCTGCCGCGGTCCCCGCTCCCCCAACTCTCACTTACCTCTCCTGGCTCTGGCCTGCACTCTTGCTCCCAGCGTGTAGGCCGCATGCTGTTTCCATGCAGTCGCTTGCTCCTGCCACTAGAGGGGGCGCGCGCAGACTTCTCCCAGCCTTAAAGGGCCAGCGTCCTCCTTATTGGCTCTGGCATTCCTGGCTCGGCTATATAGCCTGGCGACTCCCAGCATCCCCTGCCGGATCTTCATGTCCTGTTGCTGAAGTGAAAGCCCTCCGTGTTCCCGGGCGTTTCCAGACGCCTTTGTGGATTCTGTGATTCCTGTGTTCCCTTGTTCTGTGTTATTCCTGTGGCGGTCCTGCATTCCTGTGGCGGTCCTGCAATCCTGTGGCGGTCCTGCAATCCTGTGGCGGTCCTGCAATCCTGTGGTGGTCCAGCTGTCCTTCAGAGGTCCTGCCAGCCAGCTGTCCTTCAGAGGTCCTGCCAGCCAGCTGTCCTTCAGAGGTCCTGCCAGCCAGCTGTCCTTCAGAGGTCCTGCCAGCCAGCTGTCCTTCAGAGGTCCTGCCAGCCAGCTGTCCTTCAGAGGTCCTGCCAGCCAGCTGTCCTTCAGAGGTCCTGCCTGCCTGCCTTCCCGTTGTCCTGCCTGCCTTCCCGTGGTCCTGCCTGCCTGCCTTCCCGTGGTCCTGCCTGCCATCCGTGGTCCCCTTGTCCCTACCTTGGCTGCCACCGTGGGCCTAGTCGCACCCGTGGAGCGACCTGGTGACTCCCTGCCGCAGCAAGTCCATCCCGCTTTGTGGCAGGCTCTGGCGAAGACCAGGGGTTCACTTAGACTCCGCTCCCGGGTGTGGCTAAGGTTGTTATCTCCCGCGGTGGTCCATGGAGTCCACTTACTTAGTCCTAAGGGACTAATCCCCATAGACTGTGACAGTAAGATCCGGCCATGGACTCCGCCAAGGTCTTGTATCCTGCAAAAGCCATGGACTGTGTCGAGGATCCGTACCAGCTTCTGGGTGACTTTCCCAGCACTATTGCCCAGCAGGCCCAAAAAATGGATAAACTCGCTGCCACCCTGCGGTTTATTACCTCCCAGCAGCAGGCTCATGTAACTCCTCCTGTTGTTTCTGTCCCCCAGCCATGTTTTTCGGCAGCGAACTCTGGATCAGATTTTTTGATGCCAAACAAATTTGATGGCAACCCCAATTTTTGCAGGAGTTTTGTCGTCCAGTGCTCGTTGTACATCAAGCTGACGTCCTCCCAGTCCACCCCCGAACGCACTAAGTTGGCATGTGTTTTTTCTTTGCTCACTGGAGAGGCGCTGGACTGGGCTACTCCTCTATGGGATAGTGGTGACCTGGACATGGTTACTCATACCAAGTTCCTGGCAAAAATCCAGTCCAGATTTGAACCACCTCAAGTTCGATCACCTCATCTTTCCTGCATGGTTCCGGGGTCTCCAGTGTCTCTGCAGCTTCCCAGAGCTGCTCCAGCGGCGCCCAAGCTTCCGCAGCTGCCCAGAGCTGCTCCAGCGGCACCCAAGCCTCCGCAGCTTCCCAGAGCTGCACCAGTGGCGCCCAAGCCTCCGCAGCTTCCCAAAGCTGCTCCAGCGGCGCCCAAGGCTGCGCAGCTTCCCAGAGCTGCTCCCGTGACTCCGCAGCTTCCCAGAGCTGCTCCCGTGACTCCGCAGCTCCCCAGAGCTGCTCCCGTGGCCCCGCAGCTCCCCGCAGCTGCTCCAGTGGCTCCGCAGCTCCCCGCAGTTGCTCCAGTGGCTCCGCAGCTCCCCGCAGCTGCTCCAGTGGCTCCGCAGCTCCCCGCAGCTGCTCCAGTGGCTCCGCAGCTCCCCGCAGCTGCTCCAGTGGCTCCGCAGCTCCCCTGAGGCCGATCCGGTGTGCCTAGAGCCGACCCAGCCTGCTGCTTCCCAAGTCTTCCCGATGCCTTCTCTCCTCCTAAGGTGTCTCATCACCAAAAAGAATTGGAGGAGGCGAATAAAAAAGCACAGTGGGCTGAAGAAGAAGAGAAGAGGGGCCCTAAGGGAGGGGGTACTGTCACGGTTACACCCGCGATCCTCGGTACGGATTCAGGGTGTACCCATGCCTGCTGCCGCGGTCCCCGCTCCCCCAACTCTCACTTACCTCTCCTGGCTCTGGCCTGCACTCTTGCTCCCAGCGTGTAGGCCGCATGCTGTTTCCATGCAGTCGCTTGCTCCTGCCACTAGAGGGGGCGCGCGCAGACTTCTCCCAGCCTTAAAGGGCCAGCGTCCTCCTTATTGGCTCTGGCATTCCTGGCTCGGCTATATAGCCTGGTGACTCCCAGCATCCCCTGCCGGATCTTCATGTCCTGTTGCTGAAGTGAAAGCCCTCCGTGTTCCCTGGCATTTCCAGATTCCTTTGTGGATTCTGTGATTCAGAGGTCCTGCCAGCCATCTGTCCTTCAGAGGTCCTACCAACCAGCTGTCCTTCAGAGGTCCTGCCAACCAGCTGTCCTTCAGAGGTCCTGCCAACCAGCTGTCCTTCAGAGGTCCTGCCAGCCAGCTGTCCTTCAGAGGTCCTGCCAGCCAGCTGTCCTTCAGAGGTCCTGCCAGCCAGCTGTCCTTCAGAGGTCCTGCCAGCCAGCTGTCCTTCAGAGGTCCTGCCAGCCAGCTGTCCTTCAGAGGTCCTGCCAGCCAGCTGTCCTTCAGAGGTCCTGCCTGCCTGCCTTCCCGTGGTCCTGCCTGCCTGCCTTCCCGTGGTCCTGCCTGCCTGCCTTCCCGTGGTCCTGCCTGCCATCCGTGGTCCCCTTGTCCCTACCTTGGCTGCCACCGTGGGCCTAGTGGCACCCGTGGAGCGACCTGGTGACTCCTCGCCGCAGCAAGTCCATCCCGCTTTGTGGCGGGCTCTGGCGAAGACCAGGAGTTCACTTAGACTCCGCTCCCGGGTGTGGCTAAGGTTGTTATCTCCCGCGGTGGTCCAGGGAGTCCACTTACTTAGTCCTAAGGGACTAATCCCCATAGACTGTGACACTAATAGATGGACATGTGTAGAGTTCACAAATGCCTCATATTGATATGTTCACATGAATAAATCCACATAATATCACTAAAACTGTAATAACTTGATATCTGTTTTTCAGCTAGAAATTTTAAGACAGTCACAACCTGCAAAATATAGCAATAAAACAGAATAAAAAGTAAAGGCGCCCGTAAAACCTATAGAATTTTGAAAGCAGACAACCAGGCGATGCATTTGGCAATTAAAATTCAAAATTTCCTCTAAAATATGTACAAATCCAGATACTTATATAAAGAAAATATACTTTCCTAAACAAGCAAGATATAAGGAGATCATAAAGACCCCACATGTGTATATTCACCAAAATATGCAGCAAATATATTACATCCACAGGGGACACTAAACAATTTTTGCAGAAAATTTCACTGAGCATCACACAGATCTATCATTGTATTCATTGTATCGTATTAAAAGGCAATAAGAGAGAAAGTGTGTTCTTAGATAGTTCTGCATAAAGAAGGGTTAAAAATATGAATATTAGATGATATTATCCCTTCTCAAAATGTAGTAACATATAGAGTGAATATTTCCATTATCTGTGAGGAGCAGCAGCTCCTGTGTGCAGCAAATTCTCCCTGTAGCCTGATGGAGGGGGGGCACACTTTAGAGGGCTGTATCTCTGGCTCTATGACACCTAGAATGTCACTTCTTTTTTCCTAAGCAAGAGGAATCTAGTGAAGTGATAAAAAATGATATTAAAACTTTAAAAAAAATTCAAGATTCATTTGAAAGAAGAGATTCTCCCCTTTAAGGGGGCCCTCAGGCTCAGTTACATAAATTAAAGCCTTTTTCATAAAAACAAGGGCATAAGGAGCTACAAAAAGAGTGGATCCTGTCAGCGGGGGCACACACCAGCATGGTTTACAATCCTTCACATCCTGGTGGTAGATTTTCTTCTTTAAGATTCTTATGCCCTGGTTTTTTTAAGTAAAAAGTATTTTAACATTATGCAAATGAGCCTGAGGGGCTCTGGGCTTCATAGATGTTAATGGAACCTAGAGCCACTCAGGCTCATTTACATAATAATTTAAGCTTTTATTTCCTTCAAACCAAGGGCATAGGAAGCTTGAAGAAGAGCACGTCCTCTCAGAGGGGACACACACCAGTATGTCAGTGTGCTTGGTTTACAATCCTTCATCCTGGTGGTAGCGTCATTTAAAGAGTAACTGTAAAAGTTTTTTTTCTTCCACAAATCAATAGCTCTTGGGATGTAAAACAACTTTGCCTATTATCTTTGTAACCTATATGCAGTTTCTTTGCTATCCCCCTCAGATAACCTCAGAGCTGCAATGTCTGCTTCCTATCCATGTGCTGACAAGCACTATGAATCCGCACTTTGTTTATACTTTGTTTCTCTGTCGGATTCACAGAGGAGGAGGTCATGTGACAGTGTATGAATCACAGTTGGTTGTGTCTAAGATAGTGAATGCAGATGTCCCCTGCACTGCCCTGTTCCCTATCAGTCCCTCCATCCCAGTCTGTGATTCTACAGAACTTTCTCTGTCTCTCTCGTCTCCTTATGCTGCTCGCTTCCCCCACCTTGTCATCGGCAGTATAAGCTCTGTGCAGATAAGCTATTTACCCTTAGTGCTCACACAGCACACGTTATACACTTCATGTAAGTGGTTTAGTTATGATTTCTTTCACTGATTACATGTTCCCTGCTCCTCCATGTACATATACATCCTGCATGTACACTGTGTAGTGTTCACTGGATTTACTTGTGGGAAACTAAATGGATTTAATACTAAAGGACTTTGAGAGAGAACACAAGGAATCATGGGATTTTTGGGCAAGCTAACTGGCCTCAGCTTAAGGGCACAGACTGACAGATATTAGTCTCTGCCCACTTCACCTCTGGTGAGAAAGATTTTTGTCAAACACTTTCAGAACAGAAAATGGAAACTTTGGAAAGAAAAAGATGAGCAGCACAATATGGGCATCATTTTCAAGCGCTTTGGCAGACAGATATTTGTTTTCAGAGCCTGGGATACAAGATTCTCTGACAGAGATTCACACCTGGAAAACAATTTTACAGAAAATTCTGAATATGGATTCACCATTGAGAGTTTTTTAACAGCCATTTCAACAATAAAGTCATTGGTGCTCATTTACTAAGGGTCCGCACCATCGTCGGAATACCCGACGATTTCTGATGTGCGCCGCATTTAGAATGTATTTTTGGCGCATGTGATTGGATTTTGGCGCATCGGCGCAGGCTTTCACATGACACAAATTGTGGGGCGGGCCATCGGACGATCCGACGGATTCAGACAACACACTGGATTTAACAAAGCAATTTGTGTCGCAGCCATGCACTTACGTGCACCGGGAGGAAGATGGTGAACTTCGGCGGACCTGATCAGGGAAGCGACACATGCAGGAACTCAGGCGCACGATCTTCATGAATCGCGGCAGATGTGGATTCCGGTGGACAACGCACCTCGGGGATAGCTCAGGGACCAGGTAAGTAAATGTGCCCCATTGTACTGTACCAGACACCATGATACCTGCAGAAAACTTGACTGTATATTTTTTAGTGGTTTAGACCGCCCCCTTTTCAAATTTGGTCTTCTCAAAGAGGTTTCACTGAATAAGAAACTCTGTAATATATTTTATCAGAGAAATATCTCCTTTCTTCCGCTTTGGTCTCTTAAGAGAAATACAAAGTCGTATAGAGGCTACTGAAGCTATATAGTAAGTTTCTATCTCACCCCCAGTGTTTTATTAGTATCAACAAGGTGAATACTCTATAATGTCTTATGTGATCTTTCTAAGGCCTCTTGCACACTAGCGTTGCGTTTCACGTGCGGGTGCAATGCGTGAAAAACTGACGTTTTTGCTGCGTTTTTGTTCCATTTTTCCTAAAGAGTAATTTGCGTTTTTGTTGCGTTTTCGGCGCATTTTTGACGCACGATTCAATGGGAGACTCGAGCATATTTCAAAGGGACCATGGTTCAGGAATAAAATGTGTTATTTAATTGAAAAATAATGTCTTCTGATAAATTGCAAACATCTGCGATCTATTCTTCAATGTTCCGCGCGTATATTATCTCCCGACAATTTAGCAGATGTGAAGAACAGTGAAGAATAGAATAAAATCATTGTACACAGTGAACACAGTGACCACAGGATCATTTAAGATAAAAACACAGTGCAGAACACAGTGCAGAATAGATTACAGATGTTCGGCACATCTGCTTACTTGTCGGGAGATACGCGCGGAACGGCGCGAACAAAATAGCATGTGAAGAACAATATATATGTGTGTGAAGAACACATTGCAGATGTTTAAATACATCTGCAATGTGTTCTTCACACATATATATTGTTCTTCACATGCTATTTTGTTCGCGCAGTTCCGCGCGTATCTCCCGACAAGTAAGCAGATGTGCCGAACATCTGTAATCTATTCTGCACTGTGTTCTGCACTGTGTTTTTATCTTAAATGATCCTGTGGTCACTGTGTACACTGTGTACAATGATTTTATTCTATTCTTCACTGTTCTTCACTGTGTTTTATTAATTAAATGATCGTTCGCGAGCAGGGGAAATAATGTTATTCTGGTCACCTAGCAACCCTTACGTTAAAAACGCATTGCACTCGCATTGCACTTGCAATGATTGCGAGTGCAATGCGTTCTTGATGCATCTCCATAGACTTGAATGGTGCGTGAAAATTGCGCGTGACTCGCAAAAATAGAGCATGCTGCGATTTTGACGCGCGTGCAAACGAACGCAAGCACGCGCGTTGAAAACCACGCAAATGGAGAAAGACCCATTGAATACAATGGGACAGAGTGCAATGCGAGTTCTGAGCGTCAAATGCACGCGCAGAACTCGCGCGTGAAAAACGCCAGTGGAGAAGGGGCCTAATGCTTCTCAAAGACAGAGAAGACTGAAGTACATTCTTCTGTGCTGCCCAATATGCTTATCACCACTTTTATTACATGTTTTATACAGATTTTAATTACTTATGCAACTGGTATGGCAAAATGTGTGTTGCGTGTCTGGAAAATTAAGTTTTGCCTAAGCTGCATTAAGATTAGATGCTTTAGATAAGCTAATAAATATATACTGAACTGTCACTTTAACATTTGTGTCAGCATTTTCCTCGATTCACGCTTCTAGATTGAGAAGACACAGAATTTCACTTTCATCCAGCAGTGTGAACAATGGTCTAGTTACTGGCTGCTGTTTGAATTCACTGCACCCATTTCTATGCCGCCATGCTCTGGATCAGCACCATATATCTCATATAGCCCTGATCCTACCATCAGGGGCAGTATTCCTTCTTCTCATCCCTCTCTTTACCTCCTTAGGTTCCTGTGAAAGTGTAATTTTTATAGCCATATTCCTGTTTTTTTATAATTTTTTGTCTTTTTTGTTTTATGCTTGCCTCTGTATCTGCAACTTTGTTCTATTTTAGCCACCTTCGTGATTCTCAACCATTCTTTAGCATTGTTTGCCCTCTCTCGTGTTCCCACTTAAAGAGGACCTTTCACTCATAAATTGGGCACTAGGAGCTGCTTACTTTACTTTTGTAAGCAGTTCCTAGTGCCCAATTTATAGGTGACAGGTCCTCCTTAAAGAGGACCTGTCACCCAATTTATCGGCACTAGGAACTGCTTACTAAAGTAAGCAGCTCCTAGTACTCGATCAAACGCCCCAGTGTTAGAGTGATAGCGTTACCGCAAACCTCCGGTAACGCTATCAAACACTGCGGCGGGGTAGGATGTAATTGTCTAGTGGCTAGGGGCGGTGACTGCCGCCTAGCGCGCGGCAGTCACTGCTGGCCTATGGAGCCAGCGGGGCGGTCCGGGGAAGAGGCAGCGCTTCGGACCGCCCCCTCATGAATACATCGGACAGCTTTGCGAGCTGTCTGACAATTACACTTTACCCCGCCGCAGTGTTTGATAGCGTTACCGGAGGTTTCCAGTAACGCTATCACTCTAACACTGCGGCGTTTGATCAAGCACTAGGAGCTGCTTACTTTAGTAAGCAGCTCCTAGTGCCGAAAATATAGGTGACAGGTCCTATTTAAGTATAGGAAGGGGCTGTCTTCGTGGATGTCCCGTATCACCTAGGATACGCTAAGGTAAGCGCACAGGACTTATCGAGGGCTGGAGTTTAGGCCTCACTGTCTGGTTGTGTCCTTCCTTTATCCAGTTCCCCCATTACAGCATTAGACACTGGTTTAAGAAGAATCTGGTTTAAGACTGTCCAAGCAACAATGCTCTTTCTAACTTTTAGACACTTTTAATAACTCTCCCCCTATATACCTGCCTAGCTGCATTCAGCTTTTGCCACAAATAATGGTTGTTGGCTTAGAGATAATCATTATGTTAAATGCCAGAACAAACCTGCTGATCGTATTGTAAACTTTAGATCACAGCCGACAGCCAGCACAGCAGATCGATTCTTCAGCTGATTGTAAACCTGTAATGATCTGTCACCTGAAAACTAATGACCAATTGATGGCTGTCAATAAGGAAATGCAGTTGGGATAAAAAGTTTCTCCAACCTTTAGACAGCTTTATAACTATAGAAATGCAAAGACTTTTTTAACTATGTACCTTATACTTTTAAGATCTTTGCTTCCTGTCTTTTAATAGGCTTCTTTATAGTTTATCTTCAATGGCTAAAAATCTGTCCACATGACGCAAAGATCAAAAATGTAAATGGATGCATGCTATTACGAGGATATTTGTGCAATAAGATTAATACAGCAAGTTGGGGTCTGGATAAGTCAACAATATCAATAATTCTTTTAAAGGGGTTACTAATACAATATATAAAGCAATAGAAAATCGCACTTCCGTAGACTAGTAAGTCGGTATCGTAATAGCCCACAAGTGTCCCAATATCCAAAAGGTGAAAGGTTACTTTATTTAGGCTAAAATACAGCCTGTAATAATGTTATAGAGGCAGCACAGAGTTCTAGATCCCAGATCACAATGTCCAGTATCTGTACATCAGGGTAGAAGGAAACAATTGAACAAATGGGCACCTGTCTGCTTTAAAGGGGTTAGCAACTCTTTTACATAAGTTGCCCATGTGCGTTTACTGCCTTTATAATAATCCATGAATGTTCATCAAGTGATTCAGCATTACTGCTACTTACTTTTGTGTTGTCCGCAGACTGTCCGTGATTCTTTGTTTACATGTGTGAGCACTGATGAATAGGAAGAGCTGCAGCATGATAGTTATGACTCATGCTGATCCCTCCCCTTCCCTATTTCCTGTGTCTGTCAGTGAGGACAGACAATGAAAAGAAAGAGACAGTGTGTGACGCCAGATGGAGGGGATGGAGATTGGAAGCAGTGTATTTATGCAAAGGGTAGCAGGTGTAATCAGGGAAATCCGGGAAAGGCTGAGGCTCTGAGAGGAGGCAAAGGGACATTTACCTGTCTAATGAAGAGATTTATTGAAAATTTACCAATACCTTTAATAATACCGATGCAAGGCAGAGCTGTGTTTGCGAATACGTCCCACCATGTAGCTGCAGCCTGTGTAGGGTCTGATTAGCCCCACAGCATGTCACTACATAACACTAGATAACACAGATGAGTACTGCAGTGGTAGATCCTGCCTGGCAAGGCAGGAGTTAATTATTTGATGTGATGTAAGATGTGTCATCCAATCACATGTGTTATCCCAATGTATTGTAAGCTGGGATGTAATTGGAGGAGTAACCACCACATGACCAAGAGCTGAGAAAAAGTGACGGTTGGAGATTTCCAACAGTCAGTTCAGTCAGAGAAGTGAGTCTGACAGGATTCAGTCAGAAAGACTAGCCAGTCAGACCAAGCAGTGAGACAGTAGAGTGTAGTGAGTTAGACAGAGAGAGGAAAGGGGTATCATCCTACCTTCCAGGGTGATACCTGAAGCAACCCAGGACAAGCTGAAGCAGCCTTTTAGGACACAGCTACCTCCCAGCCTGCCATTGCGTCCAGGCTGATGATCCCTCCTGTGGCTCCTTCCAACTGCATCTCAGCACTCCACCATTTTGTTGAGGCACGTTGCTGCGGTTCCTGTCGGTTCCAATAAAGAACTGTAAGTTGTTTTTGTTCAACCTCTGCCTCCGTCTGGTCCCTGCTACTACGGCTGCCATCATCACAGGCACCCTGTCCACTACACAGAGACTTATACTCTAGACACCAAAGGGTTGCCCCAGGGAGAACCACTATAGCAGCCTCTCCCTCATCATTTCTTGCCAACACCACCCTAATGGAGACCTGCCAGGCTGTAGGACAGCCCTCCGGTTCCCCATACCAAGCACCGTGACAATAGCGTGCCTAGGTCGCAACCGCCAGCCACTCAGGTACTGCGGGCCCCGGCTGACTCCAGGCCCCGAGAAAAAGCTAGGCCCCAGTGGGGGATATTGCAAGTGGCGTCACGAACCACAGGATATATACTTCTGTGCCTTATTCTGGCACTATAGACTGTACTTTATTACAAAGACTGTGCTGCCTAACCCTGCTGCCATTCGGGTTTAGGCCCAAGTGATTGTGTGCGTCACGAACCACAGGATATATACTTCTGTGCCTTATTCTGGCACTATAGACTGTACTTTATTACAAAGACTGTGCTGCCTAACCCTGCTGCCATTCGGGTTTAGGCCCAAGTGATTGTGTGCATTACTACTTTGAACTGTGTTATACTGCTGCCACGTGCTGTCGAGCTCCGCTCCAGCACTCAAGAGGTTAAACCCTGCAAAGAACTTTGTCAGCTCTGCTACATCCGGCGCTGCCGCGCCTGAAGCATTTTACCTCACGAAACTGTGGCGCAGCAAGTAATCCCAGCCCGCTAAAACCTTCACTGGCGGGAAAACCCAGAGGCATCGCTAAGCTCCGCCCCCTGCGCGTATGGCGCGAATCCTGCCTCAGCGTGCTATGGCGCAGCAGAAAGTTCAGCCCGCCACAGCTCCTGGCGGGAAAGACTCAAGCTCCGCGCTCTGGCGCGAAACTCTCCCGCGCTGCAACGCCAGTGAGAGCCCACGAGGTACCTCAGAGTCAGCGCAGCCGCCATCCAGCATCAGAGAGGTTAATCGGCCATCTTGGATTTCTCCACGTGCTGTCTCCTGTCCTGCCGACATGCTGTACAGCCGCCGAAATGAGGAACCAAGTGTCACATGGTCTGTCCCCGAGCCTCGGGCACCTTCATCTGCTGCACCGCTTACTGCTGTCTCCTGTACGCAGTCTCCAATGGCGGATTCTCCACAGCGGCTGCCTCCTCCGATTCCGGACCTCCAGAGGACCACCGCGGATGTGAGTACCGTGGCCCCCAGGGCCTATATCACAGTGACTGTCACTATATCTCTCTTAGCCCCGGCTACAAAAGGGACTCTCTTAAAGGGGCCTGACCCCTTATCTAATGCTGCTGATCGTCCTGCGGAGTATCCAGGACCACCTGCTAAGAGGCCCAGGCTGTCCGGTGAGAACGCCCTGCCAGCTACAGAGGTTACCACCGCCAGCGCAACAGCGCCCCCAAGAGCTACAGGTCAATCCAGGAACAACAATCCTTCAGCTGTCAGCAGTGAAGAAGTTACAGCTCCTGCGGTCATCATCATACGCTCCACAGCGCCCCCAGCTACAGAAGGTCAGCCAGAGAAGTGCCTGTCTCCTTCCTTTGCTGAGATGCCTGCCGCCGCAGGTGACCTCCCTGCTGTTCCAGCTCCAGCTTCTGGGTGTTCTATGTCAGCAGTTCCAGTGTCTACCACCAGATGTCTTCAGGTGACAGATCTCAACACTGCTTTCTTCGCCCAGGCTGATGATGTCCCTGCTGCAGTTCCTGCTCCCATGCCTGCAGCCATTGCTCTTCAGCAGCAAGATTAACCCCTGAAGGGCTGTAGCCCACTTCAGGTACTGTGAATACTGTGTACATATGTATATTTATTTCTGCTATCCCATTTGGGCTGAGCGCCCCTACCCTATAGAGCCAGAGACTTTCCTGAGACTCTCACCCTTATTTATCTCAGTCAAGAGACTCTCCTTAAACTGCCCATTGTCATGTGCTATGATAGCACCCCTTCCTCTGCCACAGCAGAGATTCCTACAAAGGACTCTGTCCCTCTACACATAGAGGAGACCCTTTGCTCTTTTATTGCACTTTTCCCCACATCAAGGTACCCAGAAGATGTACCCAGAAGATGGACTTTGCTATTAAAGACCTTCTGTGAGACTTTTGCCAGATACTCCAAGGAAAAGTTGCTATTTTATTGACTTATTTTTATCTTGCACTTAATGCCTTCCTTTTAGGTACGGACATTCTGTATGCACTTTTATGCCTTTTCCTTTCCAGGTAAAGAGACATTTTATTCTGCTACCCTGAGTAGCCTACCTATGTAACGTTTGTAACGTTTAAGATGTGTACCCATTGGGCTCCTAAGCCAATGTGAGTTAACCAAATGTTTGCACACTGTCAATTTATGCCAGTAGTTTGCACTAACCTTTTATAGGCTTTTCAGATTGTAGTGTGGCTGTGTCGGACCGTCTCTATGTAAAACCCTGACCGCTATCTTATGCCTCAAACCGAAGTTTGTAAGTGGGGGTAGTCCGTAAACTGCGGGTCTTTAGGGGACCGGGGGTGTTACAGAGATAGCACCTGGATGCCACTCATACAAGGGTAAGAATGTCAGTCGGCAGGTACTTATACATTTGTATAATGTCTCATTGTGTCACATATGCCAATGTAATGCATATACACACTATATATTTGTCGCTAGGGAAGAAGTGTTTATATAACAAATATACAGGCCCTGGTGCAAGGAGTGGATTACAGTACATGACACCACACCTTTCCTACTGTACAGTTTGGTCTAATGGCGTCAGCAACCAACTGTCGCACATGTCCTTGTCTTAGTCCGACACCAACCCAGGTGCCTGTCTCCAGGACCATGGGCTGTTTGTCCCTACAGATCATGTAGCCTGCACTCCACAGAAGTGCCCCTATCTACCTCTGCGCCCCAATCAGTCTGTAGTCGAGTCGAGGGCGGCTCTTTCAATTGCCCCGGGGGTATGCAACACCCTCGCCGATGCAAGGCAGAGCTGTGTTTGCAAATACGTCCCACCATGTAGCTTGCAGCCTGTGTAGGGTCTGATTAGCCCCACAGCATGTCACTACATAACACTAGATAACACAGATGAGTACTGCAGTGGTAGATCCTGCCTGGCAAGGCAGGAGTTAATTATTTGATGTGATGTAAGATGTGTCATCCAATCACATGTGTTATCCCAATGTATTGTAAGCTGGGATGTAATTGGAGGAGTAACCACCACATGACCAAGAGCTGAGAAAAAGTGACGGTTGGAGATTTCCAACAGTCAGTTCAGTCAGAGAAGTGAGTCAGGATTCAGTCAGAAAGACTAGCCAGTCAGACCAAGCAGTGAGACTGTAAAGTGTAGTGAGAAAGACAGAGAGAGAAAAGGGGTATCATCCTACCTTCCAGGGTGATACCTGAAGCACTCCAGGACAAGCTGAAGCAGCCTTTTAGGACACAGCTACCTCCCAGCCTGCCATTGCATCCAGGCTGATGATCCCTCCTGTGGCTCCCTCCAACTGCATCTCAGCACTCCACCATTTTGTTAAGGCACGTTGCTGCGGTTCCTGTCGGTTCCAATAAAGAACTGTAAGTTGTTTTTGTTCAACCTCTGCCTCTGTCTGGTCCCTGCTACTACGGCTGCCATCATCACAGGCACCCTGTCCACTACACAGAGACTTATACTCTAGACACCAAAGGGTTGCCCCAGGGAGAACCGCTATAGCAGCCTCTCCCTCATCATTTCTTGCCAACACCACCCTACTGGAGACCTGCCAGGCTGTAGGACAGCCCTCCGGTTCCCCATACCAAGCACCGTGACAATAGCGTGCCTAGGTCGCAACCACCAGCCACTCAGGTACTGCGGGCCCCGGCTGTCTCCAGGCCCCGAGAAAAGGCTAGGCTCCGGTGGGGGATATTGCACATGTCTTCATGTTCATTGTTTCCTACAGTCATGCTTTAACAGGAAAGGGTTTTTCCCAAACTGTTGCCAGAAAATTGGAACCTACAATTGACTGAAATGCTTTTGTATCCCGTGACATAAACATTATCCTTTATTCAATAAGGGACAGAGAAGAGAAGGTCCAAAGGAACCAGTAAGTATTGCTATAATCAGAAGCTGACTTGATGAGGCCAAGTCATCAGACAAAATTCCTGTAAAATGCAGTTGTACAAATTGTCCTGAATAGGTTAATGTGTATTGGTGGACCGGGTAGCTACAGACAACGGTGAGAATTTAGTAACATTGGCTTATTCAGCGGTAGTCTTAATCCCCCTGCCAGCTTACTGAACCCAGAAACAGTCGGCTGTCCGACGGCATGCCCCTAACTGTGCTGACCATTCCCAAAGTTATTTCATAACGTAACCCGTCTGGCGGGACGTTACATATGCAGGATCATGGATCAGTTAGAATTTATCAAAATATTTGAGAAGATCATGGTTTTTATATTTACTTACATCATAAGTACATTTTATCAACCCCCTGCACTGGCTCTCATGGATTTTCAAGTAAAGGCGGTCTCCTACTTAAGGACACCTGACTTACAGACGCCCCCTAGTTAATGACTGACCCCTCTGATCACTGTGACCTCAGTTGAAGCTTTCTGAAGCTTTTTCTATTGATAATCCTTGGTCCCATTACAGCTAAAAATTTTGAAACTCCAATTGTCGCTCGGGCAAAAAAAAAATGTTTTAGTCTGGAGCTACAATTATAAAATATACAGTTCCAACTTACATACAAATTCAACTTAAGAACGAACCTATGGAACCTATCTTGTACGTAACCCGGGGACTGCCTGTAAACCCCCAGAAACCTCAGTATTTAGCATATATTTGGATAAATTATTTTTTAGCTGAAGAGAAAAAAATGCTTACAGGAACTGCCAGTGTTATCTATATTTCTGTGTGGTTAGTAATCAGTAGCGCATCAGTAACTGAACTGCCAACTTGTGGTCGTCTGTGGGCTGAACTGCAATCTAAAAGAAATTTAGTGATTTCAATTATTCCTTCCTATTTGTGGTGACCATACAATTCAAATTCTTGGAAGTTAATGTGATCATGGTTTTAGTAACTTCCTATTGATTTGATGTATTGCAAAGTTTTTTTTTCCCTTATACAGTCACTCCCCGGGTTACATACAAGATAGGTTTCAAAGGTTTGTTCATAAGTTGAATTTGTATGTAAGTCGAAACTGTATATTTTATAATTGTAGATCCAGACCAAAAATTATTTTGCCCCAGTGACAATTGGAGTTTACATTTTTTTTGCTGTATTGGGACCAAGGATTATCCCTAAAGATTCATTGCAGACACCTTACAGCTGATCATTGCAGTCTGGGACTATAGTAACATCCAGAGAACTTCACCAGAGGTCACAGCGGGAAGAGGGGTCTGTCTTTAACTATGGGTCATCTGTAAGTCGGGTGTCCTTAAGTAGAGGACCGCCTGTATATATATCGCCTACCCATCAAACATTTCATTTAAACTTGCTAGTGTATCAATTTTAAAACGGTATGATGGTTTTTTATTCATCAGTTATCCACGCAGAGAGCAATGTTTCTGCTCACCTTTCTCCCTCCAGCCTGTGCTGCCGTTGCGTGTAAAAGCTGGGATGGAGCTAGATAATATCCAGACAGGGAAAGAGGCAAATCCAGCATTCATGCAAAAAAAAATTGGTTTGTATTTGTATGTTATAACTCCATTTTAATAAAAATCAGTTAATACATAGACGTCTTACAGAAAAGCTTACGCGTTTCAAGCATTGCGGCTCTTAGTCATAGCATATCCTTGGAATATGGGAATAAATATCAGACTGTGTGGTGTCACCGAGTATACCTGTCGATCAATTAGGAAAGATTTATCAATCTATTTACGACAAAATTCTGATGTAAATTGCACCAAAAAACCTGTCTCACAAAACATTTATTAAGGGTTTAAGATAGTTTTTAAATATTTTTATAACTAGTAGAGCAAACGCGACATGACCTCCGGAGAGGGATGGTTTATGGGGAAAAGTCGGTGGGCCAAAAATTAAGCAAATGCACCAGCATTTTAACACAGTTTTCTAGTGTAAACTGAGCCAACTAATAGGAGGAACAGAGTATGACTAGACAGTCTTAGGCCCGATTTACACTTGCATGTGAGCTTTCCATCACACTCTCTGTTTTAGGAGAAACTAAAAACACAAGGTGAACGATAGAACATCCGTTCACCTTCCCTTTTCCATTGACTTTATCGGACCTTCTGTTTTCTTCCTTTACGAATCCTTTATACTTAAGCTAAATTTACACTAACCTGTGCTCGCTGCACTGTGGCACACGTCGGAGCCGGGGAGGGGATGAGCCCCGCTCACCCCGTGCCTCTCCATAGAGAAACATGGGTCACAGCGCTGTATTCCAGGGAAAGATAGGACATGTCCTATCTTTCTCCCGGATACGCAACGGTGTGGTGCCGCAAGTGTGCTGCACCGTACCACTCCCGTTCGGCGCCGTGCACCTATTGCCGTCTATGGGGGACGTATATATGCCGTATATACATCCCCCATACGGCAGTGTGAATGTAGCCTTAGACTGAGCTTTTTTTCCCGCTATTATAAAGGAAATGTGTAATGAAACCTTCCAAACACAGGTGTGACAAGTACAACTAGACCAGATTTATCATCCAGCATCAGACGCTTTGATAAATCTGGCCACATGAGTAAAAGGCCACATGTACACACCAACGTTATATACAG
Source organism: Engystomops pustulosus (assembly GCF_040894005.1). Lineage (NCBI taxonomy): Eukaryota > Metazoa > Chordata > Amphibia > Anura > Leptodactylidae > Engystomops > Engystomops pustulosus. The sequence continues at coordinate 43,304,541 of NC_092417.1, forward strand.
ACGTGTGCAAGCTGGGCCACAAAACATAGGGCAAATCCTATTCCTGCCCATGCAGTCTTTTATTATTGTCAGTGGCGCATGCGTCCTGTATAATGGTGTGTCCTATGTGCATATAGCCTAACACTAACTTTCTAACTCTGCACCATCTTGTTTTTTAGACACTCTCGATAAATCTGCCCAATGTTTACAGAAGAGATTCAGCTTCTTTATTCTTTATGAAGCACAGTGCCATACGTTGTACAGTGACAGCGCTTGGTATTGCAGCTTTAGGATTTATTGTAGTTGCAAACAGGCCATGTGATTTTATATATCTGCGAATTGGAAGCAGAAAACAGCTGATGAAACCGGGTGCCAGGTGTTGGAAACCCACCAACCTGATATTGCAACATGTGCACAGTGCAGAAGAATATAATGGTGCTATATACATATTTATTATTACATTATTAATGAAGTACAATTCATTGATAGTAGTCTAGGAGGCAAGCCTAGATGCAAAATCCAACGGTGGCCGGGGCCTCTAAGCAGACACAGTATGACCTATCTAGTTTTGTGGGGTGACAATGTTTTTAGAATATATGGGTACAGGTGTACGAGTACATACACTTTCATCTGACTTCTGACATTGTACTAACACATTGACACATAGATAGAGAGATGAGACAGATCAGAGATGCATGAGATCCATTAGATCTGTGATGTCACAGATCTGTGCCTGCCTCCCCCTTCCCCCAGATTACTTATCTCCTTATAGCTTGTAGTTTGCAGCTTGTCTCTCCTCACAATCTCCTGGCAGGAAGTGGTCAATGTCAGTGTCTCTGAGCTCCGTGCAGGGGGCGTGGCTACAGGCACATAGCAGAAAGACACAGAAATCTCATCTGCACCATCTCACACAAAAATCCAAGATGGTGCCCGACCCTAAGTCAGTAGTTACAGGGTCGTGTCTAGGGACAACTGAAATTGTGTACACAGGACTGAGTGAGACAGGTTGGACTTATACCTGCGAAATGCTGCATTTTTGTTAATAACAGTGAATTAGGGAATGTGTTACTTTGTTGTGCTGAGTACATATAAGAAACTTGTGTTCATGGGAGTAACCCTTTAAGGCCTAGCTGTTTGTCATGTCAGATCTGTCCATGTATAGGGCTCTCTACACCTGTTAGGGCTGACAGGGATGGAGCAGAATGGGGGGCCACATAGTAGTAAGGTTCTACCTGGGGCACCACTGTCTGGTAATGCTCCCAGACTGATTTTAAAGAGGAGGCCCATGATGGTAAGAGGCTGGCCAGGGTCACACAAGGAAATTGAAACATCCAACAGCGAACTGCAATAGCAGCAATATATAATCCATCTCTAGTGGCAGGCAAATCTGGAAGCAAAGCTGTTCAAACTTAGTGCTGGGGATGGAACTCCCTCCGAGCTGGGTTCTTCCCTGTGCCTATTTGGATCAGCTGTGTAGCTCAATAACTTCACTCTCTACTTCCTCCACACCACTGAACTGTTTTGACGTGGTTGAGTACAGTGTAGGGATTTGGCTACTGACTAGTGTCAGGAATTCAAAGCTCTTTTTAGAGTTCATTGACAAGGATGTAGGTGGGATGTATATACATCCCCCATAGACAGCAATAGGCACACGGAGCGATACAGTGCCACACATGTGTGGCACTGTACCGCTCCGTACACAGGAAGATCAAAAGATAGAACACGGCTTATCTTTCCCTGTGTGCATGGCCATGCGCCGTGCATCTCTATGGAACGGGGAGAGGTCACCCTTCCTCCTCCCCAGCGCGCCGGACATGTGCCCACCTATGGCTGGGCGGGCACACATTCGTGTAAATGTAGCCTTATGGAGACTTTGTAAATAAAGGTCGCCTTATAGGTGTGTAGATGCTCCACTAGGCGGCATTAGTTAGCAAAGTCTTTATAAGGAGAACTGTTATTTCCTGACCCTAGTCTGTAGGACGCGCATGCAAGTGATTTTGCAGCCGCACTCCTGCATCTTTAAGAGGCTACATGGCAGTGGTGTGTACTCTGCCATCCTAACCCCTGTAGACACAAGAGCCTGGTGATGGCATCGCACTCATGTATCATCTACATCATCCTGCGCAGAGAAGGCATGGGATGACACTGTATAAGACATCGGAGGTGAGTACATTTTTTTTCTGTCTGGGGATGGGGGAGGGGGGTGACTGCCTAATTATTGACAGGAAACTAGCCTAATTGATTACTAGAGCAGGACCCTGCATAATTACTAAGGGAAATTCTGCCTAATCGATGATTAAGGGACCCTACCTATTACATGGATTTGTGACTAAGGGTCAGGGCCGGCGCTATGGGTAGGCAAAGTTGGCAATTGCCCAGGACCCCCTTAAAGGGGAGAATCTCTTCTTTCAAATGAATCTTGAATTTTGTTTCTAGGTGCCAGGGATCCAAAGATATTCAGGTTTAAAGTTAGAATATCATTTTTTATCACTTCACTAGATTCTTCTTGCTTAGGAAAAAAGAAGTGACGTTCTAGGTGTCACAGAGCTAGAGATACATCCCTCTGAAGTGTGCTCCCCCCCCCCCTCCATCAGGCTACAGGGAGAATTTGCTGCACACGGGAGCTGCTGCTCCTCACAGATAATGGAAATATTCACTCTATATGTTACTACATTTTGAGAAGGGATAATATCATCTAATATTCGCATTTTTAACTCTTCTTTATGCAGAAATATCTAAGAACACACTTTCTCTCTTATTGCCTTTTAATACGATACAATGAATACAATGATAGATCTGTGTGATGCTCAGTAAAATTTTCTGCAAAAATTGTTTAGTGTCCCCTGTGGATGTAATATATTTGCTGCATATTTTGGTGAATATACACATGTGGGGTCTGTATGATCTCCTTATATCTTGCTTGTTTAGGAAAGTATATTTTCTTTATATAAGTATCTGGATTTGTACATATTTTAGAGGAAATTTTGAATTTTAATTGCCAAATGCATCGCCTGGTTGTCTGCTTTCAAAATTCTATAGGTTTTACGGGCGCCTTTACTTTTTATTCTGTTTTATTGCTATATTTTGCAGGTTGTGACTGTCTTAAAATTTCTAGCTGAAAAACAGATATCAAGTTATTACAGTTTTAGTGATATTATGTGGATTTATTCATGTGAACATATCAATATGAGGCATTTGTGAACTCTACACATGTCCATCTATTATCATGTGTCAGTAATGTGTGTGTATGTAGAGTGTGTCAGTAATGTGTGTGTATGTAGAGTGTGTCAGTAATGTGTGTGTATGTAGAGCATGTGTCAGTAATGTGTGTGTCAGTAATGTGTGTGTATGTAGAGCATGTGTCAGTAATGTGCATGTATGTAGAGCATGTGTCAGTAATGTGTATGTATGTAGAGTATGTGTCAGTAATGTGTGTGTATGTAGAGCATGTGTCAGTAATGTGTGTGTATGTAGATTGTGTCAGTAATGTGTGTGTATGTAGAGCATGTGTCAGTAATGTGTGTGTATGTAGAACATGTGTAAGTAATGTGTGTTTAGAGTGTGTCAGTAATGTGTGTGTATGTAGAGTGTGTCAGTAATGTGTGTGTATGTAGAGCATGTGTCAGTAATGTGTGTGTCAGTAATGTGTGTGTATGTAGAGCATGTGTCAGTAATGTGTATGTATGTATGTAGAGCATGTGTCAGTAATGTGTATGTATGTAGAGCATGTGTCAGTAATGTGTATGTATGTAGAGTATGTGTCAGTAATGTGTGTGTATGTAGAGCATGTGTCAGTAATGTGTGTGTATGTAGAGTGTGTCAGTAATGTGTGTGTATGTAGAGCATGTGTCAGTAATATGTATGTATGTATAGCATTTGTCAGTAATGTGTATGAATGTAGAGCATGTGTCAGTAATGTGTATGTATGTATAGCATTTGTCAGTAATGTGTATGAATGTAGAGCATGTGTCAGTAATGTGTGTGTATGTCGAGTGTGTCAGTAATGTGTGTGTATGTAGAGCATGTGTCAGTAATGTGTGTATGTAGAGTGTGTCAGTAATGTGTGTGTATGTAGAGTGTGTCAGTAATGTGTGTGTATGTATAGTGTGTCAGTAACGTGTGTGTATGTAGAGCATGTGTCAGTAACATGTGTGTATGTAGAGCATGTGTCAGTAATGTGTATATATGTAGAGCATGTGTCAGTAATGTGAGTGTATGTAGAGAATGTGTCAGTAATGTGTGTGTATGTAGAGCATGTGTCAGTAAGGTGTGTGTATGTATGTATGTATAGCATGTGTCAGTAATGTGTATGTATGTAGAGCATGTGTCAGTAATGTGTGTGTATGTAGAGCATGTGTCAGTAATGTGTGTGTATGTAGAGTGTGTCAGTAATGTGTATGTATGTAGAGCATATGTCAGTAATGTGTGTGTATGTAGAGCATGTGTCAGTAATGTGTGTGTATGTAGAGTATGTGTCAGTAATGTGTGTGTATGTGAAGGAGCGGGTAAGTTGTCATAGGATTAGTAAACAGCAAGCCTGAAGGGACTTACTGTATGGTTGAAGGCTCAGACTGCTCAGGGGTGTATAGGGAAGGCTGGAGGGTCTTCCGCACCTGCATATCAGTTCAGGGGGGTCGTATGGAGACCTATGTACCCACATGTCTGTAGACTTTTTTTTATTAGTCCCACTATGGGACATTAACATCAGGTGATTCCTTGTCCATTATAATTCCCTGTAGTACTGATGTATTGCAGGGTGTTATCACTGTCACCCTGTGCAGAAGCTGATATAGAGACTGTAAGATCCATCTATATGGGTTCTGACTATGGACAGTCCTGGGGTCCTGATCGGACCTCAGAGTTGCCATAGCAACTACTGTCACCCATCAACAGCGGAATGGGGGGCTGATCATGGGGGGACAATCCCCCAGGAGGCATTTTAAGTAAGCAGACCACGGCATCTAACAGGTCAAACTCCTGCAATCAGAGCTCACACTCAGTGTGGGTGCTACACTGGGGTGTCAGCTGTTAGTAGCAGATGAAACCCGGCTTCCTGATACCGGCTCAGCTCGGTGACTGATATTTTCTTCTCTGAGCAGCAATAGGTTAATGAAGTGTTTAGTTTTCACCTTCTTTGCTTCTTGAGGAAATAATTTTTACTGTATATCAATTGGCAACCAATCACAGAGCAGCTTTAAGTGTAAGAGAGGATGGTCAGGAATGGAAGCTGTGCTGTGATTGGTTGGTATGGGTAACCAGGACAGTTCTGGCATATGTTATGTTACCCTGGGGGTGTGTGTACATGTGATACCTGTGCAGTACATAAGGGGCAACCACTGGGGCAGATACATCCATAGGGGCAGTTACTGCACTATGTTCCCTGATGACCCTGTGAGATGTGATGTGCACAGACCTTGTATTCACCGGCCAAAGAAACCACCAAGAAAAATGAATTTAACCAAAAAAGATCCAATAAATAGACAAAAGACAAATAATTGGGAACTAAATAACCAAATATTTATTTATAATCCCATCCCATGGCAGACCCTGGACTCACGAAGAGTCACCCTTCAGCACTCAGGAGAGGAAAAACCCCCTGTGGAGGAAACCTCTAGGGAAGCCATGGCTGAAGGATCGCCCTTCCTCTGGGCTTAGAGGGTTACTCCCAATAAATATCACCCAGGCATCCGGGATCCCGAGGTCCAGGGGTCCATGCGTCCATGGGTCCATGCGTCCAGGGGTGCACACGTCCAGGGGTGCACACGTCCAGGGGTGCACACGTCCAGGGTCCATACGTCCAGGGGTCCATACGTCCAGGGGTCCATAGATCCACGGTTCTTCACGCCTCGGCATCTCATCACCCATTCCCTGCCCCTTCTGATTCAGAGGTCAATTTATCATAAGTGGGAATTGTGACATCAGCGCATCTATGAGGTCACACTCAGGATTCTGAAGGATTAACCCTTGAATGGCTGACAATATGTCTGACTACAGGGGGAATTAAATGTCCTTGTTTCTTGTACTGGTAGCGACTGCATGACACGCCCTAATATCTACATATTTATAAGTGACGCCGCACTCACAGCTTTTAATCTCATTTATTGGAACATATACCGTATATACTCGAGTATAAGCCGACCCGAGTATAAGCCGAGACCCCTAATTTTACCACCGAAAACTGGGAAAACCTATGGACTCGAGTATAAGCCGATGGTGTAGTATACAGCCAGCCCCCATGTAGTATACAGCCAACCAGCCCCCATGTACTATACAGCCAGCCCCCAGTAGTATACAGCTTGCCCCCAGTAGTATACAGCCTGCCCCCCAGTAGTATACAGCTTGTCCCCTTGCAGTATACAGCCTGCCCCCAGTAGTATACAGCTTGCCCCCAGTAGTATACAGCCTGCCCCCAGTAGTATACAGCCTGCCCCCAGTAGTATACTGCCTGCCCCCAGTAGTACACAGCACAGCCCCCAGTAGTATACAGCTTGTCCCCAGTGTTATACAGCCTGCCCCCATCAGTATACAGTCTGCCCTCAGTAGTATACAGCAGCCCCTATACAGATAAAGAAATAAACTTAATACTCACCCTCCGTTGTCCCGATCGTCGCGGCTCCCGGCGGCTTCCGATTCCCATCGCGTCTCCCGGCGGCTTCTTCACTCTTCTCTGGCTGGGAGATCGCGCTGGCCGTCGCACACTGTGATGCCGCGGTGTCGCCGCTGATGATGTCACAGTGTGCGCGATCTCCCGGCCAGTGAAGAGTGAAGAAGCAGCCGGGAGCCGCGACAGGGATCGGGAGCCGCCGGGAGCCACGAAGAATATCGGGGACACCGGAGGGTGAGTATTAATGTATTTATTTTTATTATTGACTCGTGTATAAGCCGAGGCGACGTTTTTCAGCACATTTTTTGTGCTGAAAATCTCGGCTTATACACGAGTATATACGGTAATCATTAAATTTTAGGGGGGAAAAATATTGTATATTTTAATATTATATAAGGCTGCAGATTTATCAGGGACCGTGTAGAAGTTTTTTCTTGACGCTGTGGGGTTTATTTTTGGGTACATGGTGTGAGCCTTTCTGCATTTCATGAGGATGAAGGATAATCCTATGATGAATTGCTGGGCTGACCTCCACCATTGTTGCCAATCCTATGTGACGTCAGGGCTCATGCACATGGACATGACACGTGAGCTAGACGGTGTTTCAGTGGTTATCACACAAGCTGCTGCTGTGTGCAGAGGAGGCCGGCGGACGCATTGATATAACATCATCCCACCTCCCGGCAAGAGGAGGGAGCAGTGAGGGAAAGTTGGACACCAATATTAGGCCTCTGTATACCAGGAAAGAGGAGACTTTCTTCTTTCATAGGAAAAGAGGTTCTATGTGTCACAGAGCCAGAGATACAGCCCCCTGAAGTGTGCCCCTCCGTCAGGCTACAGGGAGAATTTGCTGCACACAGGAGCTGCTGCACCTCACAGATAATGGAAATATTCACTCTATATGTTACTACATTTTGAGAAGGGATAATATCAACTACTATTCATGTTTTTAACCCTTCTCTAGGTAGAACTATCTAAGAACACACTTTCTCTCTTATTGCCTTTTATTTCGTGATTTTTTTTTTTCGAAAATTGACTGATACGATGAACATTCGATCCTCTTCGCCTAATGTTGCTTTTATATATTAACACCGCAACCCAGAACATGTCCTTAAAGTTATATGTAACACCAACAACACTCACATGTTCTGGAATAAAGTTTTTATTTCCCACCATCCTCCATTACTTACACCTATGTTATGATGTTCTCACTCTCATTCTTATGAAGCGCGGAGGGTTCTGTTATTGTGCGGCTAATACTTTGGCGCACATCTAAACGTGACTTTTATTATCTCATTAGCTTGGTTTATGGATATATAGTAATTATTTGGGTTACCATTGTGTAAGGGAGTATACAATGATAGATAGAATGTGTGACGCTCGCACATTTTGGTGTCCCTGTGGATTTAACATTCTCTTTGCTTCATATTTTGGTAAATTTACACATCTGGGGTCTGTATGATCCTACGGTTTTAGGAAAGTATATTTTCTTTATATAAGTATTCAGGATTTGTAAATATATAAGAGGAAATTTTGAATGTTAATTGCCAAATGCATCGCCTGGTTGTCTGCTTTCAAAATTCTATAGGTTTTATGGCACCTTTACTTTTTATTCTGTTTTATTGCTATATTTTGCAGGTTGTGACTGTCTTAACATTTCTAGCTGAAAAGCATATATTTAGTTATTTCAGTTTTAGTGATATTATGATGATTTATTCATGTGAACATATCAATATGAGGCATTTGTGAACTTTACACATGTCCATCTATTACACTTAGGAGATGTGAAGGTAAATATTTTCTGTTTGGAGCACATTTTTTGCCATCAATGTTCAAATTTTAAGTAATTTTTAAAAAATGTTTCAGTTTGAATCAAAATTGCATAAAGGTGCCTATGTCTATAAACTCTTTAATGCAACTTTGAAAATGGGGCAAGTGTCTGCTTTCAGAAAATATGTGGTCTGTTGGGTTTAATTCTTTTTGCTGTAATTTTGATTTTATTTTTAAGCGTCAAAATTGTAAAAATTGCTCTGGCCAATAACGCATCAAAATATTCAGAAATGCCGGGGAGTGAAAGGGTTGAATTCCCAGTTGAAGATGCTTATCATCTATCTGTCTAATTATCTATCTCCTATAATCTGACCATTTATATATCTCAGTCTTTTGCTATTTATTAATCAATCTTCTATTTCTCTTCTACTGTATTTATCTCTCATATCTATCTCCTGTATATATAATCTACTTTATAGTTCTGCATCTAGAAATCTCTATCATCTTTCATATTTATTTTCTATCATAATAATAATAATTTCTTTATTTATATAGCGCACACAGATTACGCAACGCTGCACCGAACTTGCCAGATCAGTCCCTGTCCCCGATGGGGCTCACAATCTATTCAACCTACCAGTAATTTTTTGGAGTGTGGGAGGAAACGGGAGGACCCAGAGGAAACCCACGCAAACACAGAGAACATACAAATTCTTTGCAGATGTTGGCCAGCACTGCAAGGCTGTAGTGCTAACCATTGAGCCACCGTGCTGCCCATCAATTTCCCTATCATCTATCTATCTCCTATAAAATTCTCCCATATTACAGTTTGTTTTACCATACTAAAGGGAGCCTTTCCCACTTTTACTTTTGCCCAGGGCCCCACTTTGTCTAAGGGAGTATACAATGTGTAAGGGAGTATACAATGATAGATCTGTGTGAAGCTCGCACAGTTTGGTGTCCCTGTGGATTTAACATTCTCTTTGCTTCATATTTTGGTAAATATACACATCTGGGGTCTGTATGATCCTACGGTTTTAGGAAAGTATATTTTCTTTATATAAGTATTCAGGATTTGTAAATATATAAGAGGAAATTTTGAATGTTAATTGCCAAATGCATCGCCTGGTTGTCTGCTTTCAAAATTCTATAGGTTTTATGGCGCCTTTACTTTTTATTCTGTTTTATTGCTATATTTTGCAGGTTGTGACTGTCTTAAAATTTCTAGCTGAAAAGCATATATCTAGTTATTTCAGTTTTAGTGATATTATGATGATTTATTCATGTGAACATATCAATATGAGGCATTTGTGAACTTTACACATGTCCATCTATTACACTTAGGAGATGTGGAGGTAAATATTTTCTGTTTGGAGCACATTTTTTGCCATCAATGTTCAAATTTTAAGTAATTTTTAAAAAATGTTTCAGTTTGAATCAAAATTGCATAAAGGCGCCTATGTCTATAAACTCTTTAATGCAACTTTGAAAATGGGGCAAGTATCTGCACTTTGTCTAGAACCGGCCCTGCTAAGGGTGGACCCTGACTATTACGTGGATTACTGACTAAGGGGCACCCTGCCTATTACATGGATTACTGACTAAGGGTGGACCCTGACTATTACATGGATTAATTGCTTGGGGGGCACCCTGCTTATTACATGGATTACTTACTACTGGGCACCCTGCCTATTACATGAATTACTGACTAAGGGGCACCCTGCCTATTGCATGGATTACTGACTGTGGGGACCCCTGCCTATTACTTGGATTACTGACTAAGGGCGACCCTGCTTATTATGTGGATTACTGACTAAGGGGCACCCTGCCTATTACATGGATTACTGACTAAGCGGCGCACTGCCTATTACATGGATTACTAACTAAGGGGGAACCCTGCCTATTACATGGATTACTGACTAAGGGGGAACCCTGCCTATTACATGGATTACTGACTAAGGGGGAACCCTGCCTATTACATGGATTACTGACTATGGGAGACCCTTCTTATTACATGGATTACCGACTATGGGAGACCCTGCCTATTACATGAACTACTGACTATGGGAGACCCTGCCTATTACATGGATTACTGACTATGGGAGAACCTGCCTATTACATGGATTTCTAACAAAGGTGGGACTCTATCTGTAAGGGTGCATTCACAAGATCCCAGGCGAGCACATGGTTGGGAGGTGGGAGGGGTGAGCTCTCTTTACCGCTCCTCCCTCCATAGGCAGACTAGCAGCCATGCCGCATAGTCCTATACTTTGTGGCACGGCCGTCCGACTTAGTGATGGTGCGATGATGCCTGTGGTGACTGGATTACAGACCAAGAAGGACCATGCCTAATACTTTGATGTTAACTGCGTACCCCGGCTGGGCTTCATTGGGTGGGGGCATCCACTAGATTTTGCACCCAGGGGCCCACAAAAACCCTAATGTGGCTCTGCTGCAGCCTGCCTATGGAATGTTCTGGGATACCAGCCAATTAGGCAGCCTACCTACCACCAGGGGAACAAAAAAAATTAATATAAAAATATTTAAATTAGGAAACCCTGCACATGAATATACCAGTCCTGGCCATTGGATGTCACTGATGTAATATATAACCTCAGCTCAGACAGGGATATTACAAAAGAAAGCTGGATTGGCCTGCAAGACTGACAGGAAGGGGATGGCCAGTCTTCTTCAATCACCACCAAATAGGTGTAGAAATAGTACCCCTACTCCAGGTCATTACAATATATAGCGCATCTAGGGATAGTCAATTCATGTGTTTCAAGAATGTCCAAATGTAGGAAGGGATTAATCTGGGAACCAAGAGACGGCCGCTACAGTGCCGGCATGTCAGACACGGCTAGTATGGCAGACCAATGTTAAAAGCCAACAGCCTGTGTTTGAACTAACTCTAGCCTAAAATATACTCTTAGAGCCTCTGATGACGCATGGGCAAAAAAATATAACATGTCCATGTAGAAACGCGTCAGGCAGGGAGGATAGGCGATTTGTGTGACTGAATGACGGTGTGAATGCCGTTCAGTGACAAATGAATTTATGAGTGTGGTGGGGTGTTCCATGTGTTTCTAGGAGTCAATATCCGGCTGACAGTGATACACGATCTGTGACAGTACCACAGTCACCCCATTGAGTATTGTGTAAACCTGGCTACATGGGATTGTCTTGAGTATTTGAGTATTTATTACTTATACGATTCTGCCAGGATACATAATAAGCCTGATTTTTGAAGTATTTGGGTTGTTTGGGCCCCATTTTTAATAATTGAATGAATAAAATGAATTTTTAAACGTTCTTTTCTTCAGGCAGTATGGGAACCAAGAGGAATGATCTGCAACCATATTTTCTTTTACCTAATATTCCCAAACATCATTTTCTGCCATCTCACTGTATATCTAACTTTTCTCTCACATCCAGCAGCACAGTAAGCCTAGACTGACATCTAGTGGCAATGTCTGGTACTTTTATGGTGATTTTTTTCTTATTACAAGGATGAGTATTATATGTCTAGTTGCAGCTAAATTACTCATATATATATATATATAATTTTTTTTTTAAGGGGAATCAAGGAAAAAGGCCATGGAGGGCATGCCCCAAAAGAAGCCTCAAGTGGCAGAAACCCAGGATTGTCCAATGTGTTCTAGCGTGTTGTGGCTTTGATGAAAAGTTTGTGAGTATATAGCAATCAATCTTACATTTAAAATCTGATTTGAAGAGTGAAACAGTGGCGCCTAAGGAAATAAATGGGCAGGATCCAAATATATCTGTGTCATATATTTGGACAAGTGTCTTAAAGGAAATATACCATCAAAATCCATCATGATAAACCAGGGCCACTTACTCATAGATCCAGGCACACAGACTAGATCCAGACTGTCGGATATGTATAGGATCAAAAAAGTTCTTTTTTTGCTCATTAATGTACACTCTGCACCATATCTTAACATAAAAACACAAATGTAGATATTTTTGCTAATTTATTAAACAAGAAAAACTGAAATATCATAAGTAATCAGACCCTTTGCTTTAAAACTAATATTTAACTTACTTTTTCCTTCTGATCCTTCTTGAGATGGTTCTACTCCTTCATTGGAGTCCAGCTGTGTTTAATTAAACTGATTGGACTTCATTAGGAAAGGCACACACCTGTCTATGTAAGATCTCACAGCTTACAGTCATGTCAGAGCCCATGAGAATCATGAGGTCTAAGGCACTGCCCAAGGAGCTCAGAGACAGAATTGTGGCAAGGCACAGATCTAGGTTACAAAAGGTTACAAAGAACACAGTGGGGGTCATTTATCTCTGTTTGTTTTGGCTAGTTTTTGCCTATCGTTTTTTCCTTTGGTAATTTATCAGTCTCACTTTTTCCTGTTTTTTTTTTCAGATTTCTTTTTGAGACATTTGTTACACGTCGCAAGTCACTTCTTTCCATTTTCTAAGTTTTCCTTAAGTATGGAACGTACAAACAGAATGAAAGGACCGTCACTCACCCATATCCTGTAGAAATTGAGTAACTCTTTATTTCGGTGACAAATGCCAAATACTCACAAAAATAGGACCAGGTAGGGAGCGAGTGCAAATATGATGCTTTAAAAGAAGGCTACGGCCGTTTCGCGTGATCTGTGCTTCCTCCGGCCTCCGCAGCTGCTATCCTTACTACGTCCAATGTCGGAAAGGGGTTGACAGGTTAGGTTCCAGGTTTATTAAAGGAAACCTACCATGATGAATCTACTATCAGAAGTAGATCTGATGGTAGATTCCCCCTGCCTGCCTCTGCCCTAATATGTAATTTAATAATCCTGGAACCTAACCTAACATGTTAAAAAACTTAATTTTAGTAATATGCAAATTAACTTCAGAGGCTACTGGTGCTTGAAGTAGCTTTATCTCCCAGTGGCCGTCCAGGCTAGTGCACGCCTCAGTAACCTCTGCAGTTAATTTACATATTACTAAAATAAAGTTAGGTTAGGTTCCAGGATTATTAAATTACAAATTAGGGAGAGGCAGGCAGGAAAAATCTACCACCAGGTCTACTTCTGATAGTAAATTCTTGATGGTAGATTTCCTTTAAACTCTTCACCTGCTTGAATTTATACATGCAATTTACATCTCATTTCAAATTTGATTTTCTGGATAATGCAATAACACTTGACCATGTAAGAAGCACAATCCAGTGGTGGTTTGTAAGGTCAATTTCTGCTGACAGGTTCCTTTTAAAGCTCCAGAAATCACAGGTATAGATTTTATTCTAAAAACCTACCACAAGAGGGCGCTATGCAATTGGTTTTACATTGATTGCATTTTCTTTGCTCACTGAGCTTGAAATTTATTTAATGCTTATTTAAGATATAACACTATGGACAACTGTACAAGACGAAGTGGTGCGATAAGTGCAAAATTATAACACAGCCGTGCAATTTTTCAGAATGTCTTAAACCTGTTTTAGCTGCGCTGACATCTTCTAGCAGGAATTGTTTCAGCATGAAGACATTTTCTCTCCATTAGACATGTCTTGCAGCTGTTCCACAGCTGTCAGAATTATATTGGCGTTGCATCACAAACAAGTGTTTCAAAAGCATTTTTGCTGAACAACCTGAAGAAATAGAAAACACAGTGAATAACTTTTTAATCCATGATTACAGTGCCTGAATGTAACATGTGACAGCCGATGCAGTATTATGGCGATGCATCATTCACATATATAGTAAAGGGCTGGTGGCTTGGTCATTAGTTAGCCCCACATGCTTTAGAGTAGGAGCTGGTGTGTTTTTGGTGTGTACTTCAGACAACATATAGACAAGGGGCTAATTTACCAAGGATCGCGGATTACACTTTCGTCGGACTGTTCACGGTTTTTGGGATTTGTGCAGCTTTGACAGGCATTTAACAGGTGTCTGCACTGGGATTGTGTCACATGCGATCGGATTGTGGTACAGCTGCACTGACTTTCATGCAACAGAAATTGGGGGCATGCCGTCGGACAGTCCGACTGATTGCGGGATTTAACTTAAAATTTGTGTCAATGCACTCACATGCACCAGGAAGAAGAAGGTGAACTCCGGTGGACCTGAGCGGGGAAGCGACACATGCTGGATATTGGGCGCACGATCATAGTGAATCGCGGCACAGTGCATTATCCTCAGACAATGCACTTTCGTGAACTCCACGGGACCGGGTAAGTAAATGTGCCCCAAAGTATGGACACTCATCTATGGCACCCAAAAAGCACAATAGGTAGTTACATTTTAATGCTCCCACCATACCTATCTTCACCGTAGATGGCTTCCTGCGGCCTCACTTTTAGCATTAATTGTATCTGCTTCTTTTAAATGCAGATTAAATTGATAGTTCTAGCCTTAAAGACAGTAGTATCTCTCAAGCGGACAGTTCCAGCTGCATGGCAGGAGCCTACTGTTAGGAAGCAGCCACGGCCAGATTGCGGGTGGTGAGGGGGGCCTGTATGCCCTCTAGCTAGGGATCAATCAGTGTCAACTGTACCTCTAAATGAACAGAGTTAACATGCTACAAAAAGTAGGGCATACAAGAGTTAAAAAATCCTTCTATACACATTTTTAGTAAAATCACTTTTTTGATAAACAACCTTTGCATCTGAGAGCTATTGGTACATACAACTTTTTGACCTACTACTGACTTCAGACTCCGGAGAGTGTGTGCAGAGAGGAGAATGAGGAGGAGTAAATATCAGGTACAATACAGAGGACATTTTAAATGGCAGGCAGTTAAAATTGAGGGGCCTACAATTCACTGTTTTAGTGCAATAAGTGCATTTATAAGTGGGGGACCACAAGCAGGGCATTATGTGGCCCATTTACTTACAGGGTCACTGGAGTTCACAGAAAGTGCATTGTCCCACTATAATGCACTGTGCCGCGATTCACTGAGATTGTGCACCGAAGTCATGAATGTGAAGCTTCCCCGCTCAGGTTTGACAGACACTTATTAAATACCTGTGCAAGCTGTTTAAGCCGCAAAAATGGTGCAAAAGTCTGACAAAAGTGTGCACACGACCCTTAGTAAATGAGCCCCTATAAGTTGGTGGGCCACAAACAGTGAGCTTCTGAGACGGGCACTGTGTGAAGACCACAAGAAAAGGTATGTTGGTGCTCCTGGGGGGAACATATGTTGTGGAGGAAAATTAAGTATTATACTGTTTGGGAACACTAGGAGTGTGTATAAGCAAACTTTTATTCCTCCTTCCAACTTTAGAAATTTGGGAGGTGTGTATAATCACGGGTGGGATTCAGATTTTTAACAACCGGTTCTCCACTTTGGGAACAAGAAATCCACTTTGTGGGGGGCGACACAAGAAAAAAATTATACCTATCCTTATAAACAATTACATTATTTTACCTTTTTATTTTACCTCTTCCTTTCTGCATTGCGGGTTTTAAACGAAGTGGGACTCTGGGCAAAATGAAAAGTATGACCCCAAAATAAAACTGTAAATATAAAACCTCAAAAGTCCACATGCAGGGGGCCCCTTTAGGACAGGGTGCCCTGGACATATGCCCAGTTTGCTGCCCCCTAACACAGGCCCTGCTGTACGACTATATACATTTTGCCGTATCGGAAGGTTAGCATGTAAGTTTATATTTTTTATTCACTCGTGTATAAGCACATTTTTTGTGCTGAAGAACTTGACTTACACACAAGTATATACGATAAGTTTAAAAAAATATATATTTTTTAAATATAACAATTCTAATCACCCCCATTTCCCTAGAAAACAAATCACAATTGCAGCATCCCCCACCGGGGCCTAACCTTTTCCTGTGGGCCTGGAGGCAGCCGGGGCCCAGAATACTGGAGTGGCTGGTAAGTGCGGTCTAGGGCACGCTGTGGTCACGGTGCTTGGTATGGGGACCGGAGGGCTGTCCTACAGCCGGAAAGGTCTCCAGCAGTTGGTGTGTGCAAGAAATATGGAGGGAGAGGCTAATGCAATGGTTACTCCTTGGGGCAACCCTTGAGTGTCTGTAGGAGAAGTCCCTGGGTGTTGGATAAGCAGTCTTATCCAGGGATCAGACGGAGGAAATGTTGTGCAAATCAACTCACGGTTCTTTATTCAACAGAAGGCAATGGCCAAACGATAACAACAGATTTTAGCAGCAAATTTGGCAAGCTGGAAGAGTCATGGAGAGCTGGTTCAAAGGAAGGTTACACGCAGCCTGGTTGTAGCTTCAGACTGGGCTGATAGAGATGGTGCTGAGTCCAGGTGGTGGATCTCGGCTTGTGGACAAAGTCTCCTGACTTGCCCTGGGTGGTAGGAAATAGCCTGAGGCACCAGTGGTTCCTGGTTTTAGGACACTTGCTGTAGCAGCACTGACATGACTCTGCAGACTTACACTTAAAGAGGACCTGTAAACCCCCAAAAGACCCCCACCAAATATGTCCCCCATAATCCTCCCCCAGCCGCTTTCTAGCAATGACATTTTTTTTTAAATTCAGCTTGGCAAAGTTAGTTTTAATTGATCCGACCTCTTACCAAATTGATCCGACCTCTTACCTCTGTCCCCTGGCAGTCGGCCATATTCATGAGGGGGGTGGCTGATACTCCCCCTCCACGCCCCTGTCAGCGGGGACCTGTAAGAATAGCCTGCAGCAGCGCATATATCACCCAATCACACCCAGCTCTCTGTGGTAGACGCAGAGGGGCTTATTCACAGCGCCGGCCAAATATATATAACATTCTTCCAGTGCTGTGAATAAGCCCCTCTGCAGCCGTATTGAATAGAGCCGGCAGCAATTGCGCAATATATGCGTTGCTACGGGTATTATTATTACTTTATTATTGACAGGGTCGTAGAGGGGGAGTCTCGGCCACCCCCTCATGAATATGGCCGACTGCCAGGGGACAGGATACAAGGATCCCACCTCTTATTGGGTAATAGGTCGGATCGATTAAAACTAACTTTTCCAACCTAATTTTTTTTTTTCAAAATGTCATTGCTAGAATAGGGCTGGGGGAGGATTATGGGGGACATATTTGATGGGGTTCTTTTGGGGGGGATGACAGGGATGAGGTCTGACTCTCTGCTCTGACCATGTGCTCTCTCCCACCTGGGGATTATATACTCCCTTGGTCAGGTGGTAGCACTTATCCAATCAGCTTCCAGCTTGTTATACAAGAACATCATTGGACAATAGAATTAGGTATTGTTAACTCTTGCCTTACCAGGCAGTGGCTATAGCTGCCATCACCAAGTTCTCAAGTACTTATAGACTTCCTAGAGAGTTGATCAGTCTCCCTAACAGCTCCTGACATGGAGATGGGTCTATTTGCAACTACCACCATGCCTATGCATTGGCAGGGGTGTTGCACAATCATATTAGGTATCCTGTTATCCCAAAATGACAGATCTATCAGAATCTAAAAACAATCATACCTGTCGGAAAGCCATGTAACGGAAAATAACAAAATGTACAAATTGCCACTTTTTCCCCCATTTGGCTCACATCAAAATGTATTAGTCGGCCGGATGCCGCTTCTGTTGTATAATTTATAGTCAGGATGAGAACATTATACATGTCCAGTATCAGTTCTCTATTCACTGAGTTCTGTAACAACAGGTATATAGGGTGAGTTGCAGTTCATACTTGTGACACATAGTGAAGCATTTATTAAAGTGAGCTTTTCTCACATTATTTTAATAAAACTTTTTGTTAAAATTTCTGCATAGGAATCTCTCGTCAGCCTTTTTTTCGAGGCAAATTAGACATTACATGAGGAGAGGACTGTTGTCAAGAACACATGAGAGGACGCAGCACTGTCTCTCTTGGATACAGCTGATTACAAGCCAACCATTCTCCTCATGCAGAGACCAATCACGCCCCTCTGGTGCTGAAAAAGTGGCGACTCCCTAATGGGCAAGACTAAACCATCTACACAAGAGAGGGGGGGCGTGGTAAGGGGACGGGGCAAGGATTGTTATTGTCATCATTCCCGCCCCTGGACTGTGAGCTGTGGAGAATCACACCCAGCTAGCAGAGGAGGAGAGCAGCTCCATGCACTGGGGAACATGATGAGGAATAGGTCCTGGGACAGGACATGAGGCTTCATATCAGTCACAATGGCCAATGTCAGGGTAGCGCTGCGGGTGAGACCCCTCAGCAAGAGGTAAGTTGTCCTCTGTGTGCACTGACTCTCCAGCTGCTGTGGGACTACAACTCCCAGCAGACATGTCAGAAAGTTACTTCATGCATGCATATAGAAACAGCAGCTACTACTGTGACAGGACATTGTGAACTTCTAGTATATAGGTGTGTGATATATACTGCATGGTGTGAACAGTGTCATACAGCTTTGACAGTGTTGCTGTAACTGACCTGAAAAGATGAAACTTTTTAGTGGCCGCAACAATCTGATGTGTATTTTGCTGCACGTAAGAGTTTGTGTATCTGCAGGTTTTGGAAATATATTTCTTAAGACATAAGAACATGAGTTCTAGGACATTCAGAAGATGTGATCTACACATGGAGGGCCATTTATCTTTAGTCGGGACATTTGTGCCTGTATTTTCTCGCTTTTTTCAGATATTTGGACTTGTTTGATTTATCTTAGAGGTTGATATATCAGGAAGTTATAATCAAAAGTCGCACAAAAGTCTTAAACTCTTCTTCAACTTCTTCTTCAGGACTGGAGTTTATTTGCAACTTTTTAACCTCGATTTGGTCCAAAATTGCGACTTTTTCATATGTTCACATCTGGATTTTAAAGATATATCAGGCACAACACTGAAGCTAGTGGAAAAGTCGCAAGTTTAGGCGCAAATATATCAGATGTGCACAAAAAAGTAGCAAAAAGAAAAGAAAAAAGGAGAAAATTCTAAGATAAATGACCCCATGGAGTCAATGCTGATGGATTTACTTGCATTTACCACCGTCTTTCATCTCGATTCTGCTCCTGATTCTACAGGGGATTTCTCTTCTTCCACAGCGAGAGGAGAAATCTGTAGCTCACGTCCATTGTCATACAGGCAACAACTTTTTGTGTCATTGTATATGAAATGATTGGGTCAAGCTGGTGACATCATTAGCCAGCCTTCCGTTTATTTTGTGGATTTACAAAAATGGATGACATACGGATGACTGTTTTTGCAGCACATTTGCCTTTGGAGCGTCCAAGCAGAATCCATTAAAAAACAGGACAAGGAAATATTTTAGGGTCTTTTAAAACATTTTCTGTGTGTAGGAGCGAAGCACAGAAGTAAGGAATGCAGGTGGACATCTGGCTTTCCAGAATAATATTACCTCATGGGCAGATTTAAGGGTGTTTTACTATAGTTTCAGGGGCTGTAATTGTATCCGTACTGATTCCATACATGCAGCCGCCCATGTGGGCACATGTGAAAATACTGATATTATAGTTGTCAAAGTGAAAGTGATCATTTTTGCTTTGCAAAGGGTTAAATTCACAATAAGAATCCACATTGTAAATGATTTTGGACTACGCAGGATCTGAATGGGATGTACATAAAACCCTTATTCTACGATGTGACAGTAAATGGCTACTAGTTGGCGTCCTTTGTTTCCAGATACATTTGGAGTATTATCCTTCCTGTATATTTAGTGTTTTGTTACAAAATATCTCCAGTGTTCGGAGAATCAGAGAATGAGGCAGACTTCCTTAAAATCCATTTCCTGTCTCATTCCCAGTTCCCCTTCTCTGGGTTTTAAATTGCTATGCGAGGAGAGCCGCTGGGACTGGAGATCATGTGACCCCCCCCAAAAAAAAAAAAACGACTCTTGCAGTCCTAGAGAATACAATTTCTGTTCAAGGCAAGGACTGTGTTTCCTGAAGACGTCAGATATACTTGTGATAAGGGCGCCTTGTAGTTTCAAACTGCTTTCAGTAAATTCATGCCTGTACAATCATATAGCAAATCTATCTGTTTGGAAATGCAAAGATAGTGGAACAGAAATAACGTGACACTTTTCACATTCTGCGTTAGACAGGGTCAGCTCCAGGTTTCAGTAGGCTCCTAGGCGACAGAGCCTATGTGGGCCCCTTTGGAGTGAACTCATGTGGCAGAATTAAAAATTCACCATAAAATTCACCAATTTTATCATCCCGAACAGCCCCCTCATGGTTATTACAAATAAGCCCTCCTCATCCCATATGGATTCATTAGATACAGACCCCCTCACACAATATGGAGTTCTTATGTGGGCCCCCCAGCAGCTCTGGGCCCCGGCACTTGCCCAGGTATGCCCAGTGATGGCAAAGGCCCTGGCATTAGAGGCTTCAATAGGAACCTATGTCCCCTATTTTATAGTTTAAGTTGTTAACCATAAATTGTAAGTTCTTTTGAGTGGGGCCCTCATGTCTTTTGTTTCATCTGACCATCTTATTACATGTCTTACTTCACTTTTATTTATAACCCATAATCTGTAAAGTGCTGTGGATTATGATGCTGATTTCTTTATATATAATACTGCAGGACGATGTAACATTCTTTTCTGGTATAATATTGCACCCTGTAATAGATTTATATGATGGATCCAGTTCCTGTTAGGCTGGGTTCACGTCATGTCTTTTGTATACACCAGCAGAGTTGCTGTGGGTATACATAGACATATACTGGCAGACGAAGGAATCCTTTTTACTGTACCTCTATCTGCACAGTATACATTGTATACCATGGAAAACAAAGGATGGAAAGTTGAAGCAAGCTATGTTTTCCCACCCTGCTCCTTCCTATTGAGCAACGAATGGATATCATATGGTACAGTGGCGGCGAACCTATGGCACAGGTGCCAGAGGCGGCAGTCAGAGAGCCCTTTCTGTGGGCACCCAGGCCATCGCCCCAGCACACCAGACAAGACTCAAAGAATCTTCCTGCAGTTCCAAACAACTTAAAAGATGCTGCTGTCAGTCATTTATCAAAGTGATCCTTACTTTGTTACTTGGGACTGTAGGAAGAGGGAGAATGAGTAGACAGGGCCGAATTATTTTCGGAGGACCTCCTGCTGGCCCCATGATTTTCTCTGTGTACAGAGGGACACTGGAAAGAAGCTAAAATTATGAAAATATTCCATCTTTCTACTGTGTTGCTGTCCTCTGGAGGCCAATATGATTGAAAGTTGTTGAACAGGGAGCAATAAGTTACTACTTTAATTTTTAGTTGGCACCTCATGATAAATAAGGGCGGTTTTGGGTTGCAGATTGGGCACTCGGCCTCTAAAAGGTTCGCCATTACTGATATAGTATCTCCATATATTAATATGTGACATCCGTCCCCCATTGTCTCCTCTGCAGGAGAGTCCTTAGAAGGCAATGGGGTATGGATGCCACATATTGCATCCCTCCCCGGCCTCAGCTCAGCATATGCTCAGGAGGGTCCCTAGAGATGTCACTGTCCATATAAGAATGGTGACATCACTGGGGGAAACACCCTGAACATCAGCAGCAGCCAATCACTGGCTATTGCAGATTTTTGACTCCTCAATTGAGGACTTTCAATTGAGAGATACAGAACAGTGCATACAGTGGGATCCGTTGTAGAGCTCCGTTATAAGGATATGTCAGGAATCTGCCCAATGTATTCTTATACAAAAAGGTAAATAACACAGGTATAATCCCCTGCTAATATATTGTAACCAGCGGGGGAGAGATAGCTCCACAGGGCTCTTTCAGCTGGGAAACGTACAGGGCGAAATCACAGTGAATTTACATTTGTTGTAGAGTGGATTCTATTTACTCCCATCTTCCTGCAACAGTTAATAACCAGCGCTGGTTGGTGGCTGCAGAAGAACTGGACTTAAACCTGGATTTTAGGTCGATTTTCTTTTTGTTACAGTGGCTCGCCGGAGCTGCAGGAAATTGCCCCATGTGTCCCTAACTTTGGGCTGTCTTACACTGGGTTTACTCTGTCTGTTGGAGGTTTCTGTTTCCTGTCAGTAGGCTGCAAAGTCTTCTCCTTTAATCCAGTGGTGGGAAAATAATGGTATTTGTGATGTATAGAAGCCAAAAGAACATTCTAGGCACTTGTCCAATGTCAGCAGCATATGAGTATGGGCACTACATGTGCAGGTACTCAAACATTTCTGATCCTTTGCACATACATAAGAACAAATCATGAAAACCTACAATATGATCCGTCCACTGTGGATATTTCTGCAGGCGTCACACAGCATCTATTAATTGATAGCAGTATCATGTAATATTTGTGGTGAATGGATGGAGGCTCCGAGAACCCCCAATCTTTTATCCAAACTCTCATCAGGACCATTTTTAGCGGACGGCTACTTTTTCTATATCCTGGACACATCTTGCTTGTATGAAATGACATTGACAATCTGCGGAATGTGAACTAGTGTGTCTCTCACGTGTTCTGGAATAGATCTGTGCTGTGTTATGAGTCCTCCGGATGCATGAGTGAGCATCCTACACAATGAGGTCTCTTGAGGAGTCATTTCATCTGTCTGTCCTCTGATGTTAACTCTCTCTGCAGACTTTCCTTATTCAGAGCATGTAGATTGGAGGAAACTATCCCTAAGTAGACTCCACTTTCTAGCCTTGTCACTTTTTAGTTGCTTTTAATTGCTCTACAAAGTCAGGATATGTGCTTAGGATACAGGCACAGAGTTGTCTGTGTTATAGTGCCTGACGTTTCTATTTTCTACATGGGCTACCAGGACCCCAATAGAGGTGCATGGGATGTCTGTACTTTGGTATTAATCTAACTCCTTACAGAGTTTTTATGTCAAGCAAAATTCTCCTCTGGCTAAACTACTCTGTACTATGAAATTATACAGGCTTCAGAGGTCGCACTAACATATTTCTAGAAGGGTAATAATACTCCTCTTACTATTTTTGAGGAGTATTTTTAGCCGGGAAGGAGTATGAAATTTTCAGTAATACAAGTATATAACTCATAATGTTGATAGATGCTAATTATATAAGAAAATCATGTGTCAGTGTCTTCTGTGTTTAAATAGCAAATTGAGGCAGCTGTAGTGATGTTACATCATGCATTGACCAAAATGGAGCTGACGCCACCAACCCGCCCCCCCCCCAACCACAGTCGCCGAAACCTCCCACCACCCGACTGCGGCCCGCCGTAACCTCCCACCACCCGACTGCGGCCCGCCGTAACCTCCCACCACCCGACTGCGGCCCGCCGTAACCTCCCACCACCCGACTGCGGCCCGCCGTAACCTCCCACCACCCGACTGCGGCCCGCCGTAACCTCCCACCACCCGACTGCGGCCCGCCGTAACCTCCCACCACCCGACTGCGGCCCGCCGTAACCTCCCACCACCCGACTGCGGCCCGCCGTAACCTCCCACCACCCGACTGCGGCCCGCCGTAACCTCCCACCACCCGACTGCGGCCCGCCGTAACCTCCCACCACCCGACTGCGGCCCGCCGTAACCTCCCACCACCCGACTGCGGCCCGCCGAAACCTCCCACCACCCGACTGCGGCCCGCCGAAACCTCCCACCACCCGACTGCGGCCCGCCGAAACCTCCCACCACCCGACTGCGGCCCGCCGAAACCTCCCACCACCCGACTGCGGCCCGCCGAAACCTCCCACCACCCGACTGCGGCCCGCCGAAACCTCCCACCACCCGACTGCGGCTAACGCCGCTGACACCAAACGTCCAGACTGTGGCAGCCGCCGCCGAGCCCCAGTGGCCAGACTGCTGACTGCAAATCCTTGATGATTGCTTTGTAAAATGCTTTTTTAAAAAGAAATTTTGTTTTATTTTTTTTGGTGTCTGTGTTGGGGGGAGGCGTTTTTTTTTAGGTTTTTTATTAATTGAATTTGCGTCTGTCATTTTTTACGTGTTTTTACTGTTTATGCAGACCTGTTTCACATACACCTCAAGCCACCTCAGAACTCGCCAGACACGCAGTCCCACGTAACATATACCTCATGCCACCTCAGAACTCGCCAGACACGCAGTCCCACGTAACATATACCTCAAGCCACCTCAGAACTCGCCAGACACGCAGTCCCACGTAACATATACCTCATGCCACCTCAGAACTCGCCAGACACGCAGTCCCACGTAACATATACCTCATGCAACCTCAGCACCAGACACGCAGTCCCACGTAACATATACCTCATGCCACCTCAGAACTCGCCAGACACGCAGTCCCACGTAACACACACCTGCCACCTCAGCACCAGACATGCAGTCCCACGTAACACACACCTGCCACCTCAGCACCAGACATGCAGTCCCACGTAACACACACCTGCCACCTCAGCACCAGACATGCAGTCCCACGTAACACACACCTGCCACCTCAGCACGCGCCAGACACGCAGTCCTACGTAACATAAACCTCATGCCACCTCAGCACCTGTCACACATGCAGTCCTATGTAAAATACACCTCATGCCAACTCAGCACCTGCAAGCCATGCAGTCCCATGTAACATACAGGTCTTCCCTGACCTTATCACATCCACTCCTGTCAGGCCCCCTCACCTCCATACACTTGTATGCACACAGTACCTGTACACCTTCTACTTGCAGGCAGCCATTACAGCTCTACTTCCTGTGAGGAGACTGCGTAGTAAGCCACGCCCCTTTCCCGGAGGCTCCGCCCCCTCCCGTGACATCATGGATACTCGGAGCAGCTCCATTCTAGAGGCTACCAGCGCTGTAGTGTGAGCTGAGCAGTGCCGGCCCGCGCGCTGCCAGTGTTATGTCCTGCACACCAGTGCTGTGCGCTCCGGACCGCTCAGCTCACACACTACAGGGGATAATTGCCAAGCGTACTTTTACGCTTGGCAATTATTCTGGGGAGTAATGGCGCCTCATCATGCGTCTATAACGCTTGGTGAGGCGTTAATGCGATCTCTGACAGGCTTCATACATTTTTATGGCACATGTACATAAGAGTATACGTGACCTTATGTACTGGACCTCCTGTCACTGGACTGAACTCAGCAACCGACCTAAAAAAGATGTTAGTGCCAGAGGTTGGCACATGAAGATGTGCAATGTATCTATAAGGGGAAATTTATCATCTTTTCCATGCCAGTTTCTGACGTAGAAGCGTTGACGTAATTGCAATTACCTGCGCACTGGTGCGAGGCCACCTGCACATTGTGCAAGGCCACCGGAGTGGGCAAACTTTCGTTTGCTGTTTTTTCTGCAAAACTACACCTGGGCGGACCGGGTGTATTTTTTCCAGGCTTCCCAGCTGCCCAACAGATACATACAGGCTTACGTCTCTTGATGTATCCAGTGGGACAAGGATTGGGCATGGCCTGTATCATACGCCCCCATAGTGTTTTGGAGTTTCTGATGGTGTGGACACAGCGGTTTTGCCTCTTAGCAACTCCAGTTCCAATATTATTGAGTATTTTAACAAGTGTTCCTTCTGAAATAATTATGTTTAATTAAATGTATGTAACTTTAGGTTTTTAGGATGCCTAAAGTGCCCACTAGACTTTGATCTGAGAAACTCTCTCACAGCACTTGCTGGAGAGAGTTGACCTGAACTCGGTATCTCCGTTCACTTCAGTGTTTCCAGGTTCCCTTTGGGAAAACCTGAAGGCACACGGAGCGAGTTTTTACGACTGAATTGGCCTGTGAGCAATGGACATAAGCCTCAAGAAGGGCTCACAGAATATGGGCTTGTAAAAAAAAATGTATCACTGATCACTTCATGACATTAAATATCTTAAGATGGATGAACCCCACCATCCCTAAGGTCCTTATATCAATATGTTTTACCTTTTTAGGGGCATCCTCCTATCATACAATGTAGCATTTACACTTAGAAATGGTGTGTATTTCCCATTTGTAATTTGTCCCTTGATCAGTGTCAGACATAACCCTTGCCTTGTGGTGTTGTACATTACGCTGTGTGTGACGTTGTTATGACAGCAGTGTGGATGTAGAGCATTATACACGCTACGACATTGTTATCTGTCACAGACTGCAGTGCAAAAAGTAGCAGGTTCCTAGTAACTCTGGTTGCATGTATTGTGTGGAATTTTAATACCTCCTACAAGTTTTAACTTGTGTCCAAGGAAAATTAACAGCAGAATTATTTTGTAATACTTATATAAGATAAATTGCTTAAAAATAGGCCTAGGATCATGGGACTGGGAAGATCAGTTCCATTACTTAGTGATCAGTTAGTATATTGCTTTTATGTGATGATATACACTCACCAGCCACTTTATTAGGTACACCTGTCCAACTGCTCGTTAACACTTAATTTCTAATCAGCCAATCACATGGCGGCAACTCAGTGCATTTAGGCATGTAGACATGGTCAAGACAATCTCCTGCAGTTCAAACCGAGTATCAGTATGGGGAAGAAAGGTGATTTGAGTGCCTTTGAACGTGGCATGGTTGTTGGTGCCAGAAGGGCTGGCCTGAGTATTTCAGAAACTGCTGATCTACTGGGATTTTCACGCACAACCATCTCTAGGGTTTACAGAGAATGGTCCGAAAAAGAAAAAACATCCAGTGAGCGGCAATTCTGTGGGCGGAAAAGCCTTGTTGATGCCAGAGGTCAGAGGAGAATGGACAGACTGGTTCGAGCTGATAGAAAGGCAACAGTGACTCAAATCGCCACCCGTTACAACCAAGATAGGCAGAAAAGCATCTCTGAACGCACAGTACGTCGAACTTTGAGGCAGATGGGCTACAGCAGCAGAAGACCACACCGGGTGCCACTCCTTTCAGCTAAGAACAGGAAACTGAGGCTACAATTTGCACAAGCTCATCGAAATTGGACAGTAGAAGATTGGAAAAACGTTGCCAGGTCTGATAAGTCTCGATTTCTGCTGCGACTTTCGGATGGTAGGGTCAGAATTTGGCGTCAACAACATGAAAGCATGGATCCATCCTGCCTTGTATCAACGGTTCAGGCTGGTGGTGGTGGTGTCATGGTGTGGGGAATATTTTCTTGGCACTCTTTGGGCCCCTTGGAACCAATTGAGCATCGTTGCAACGCCACAGCCTACCTGAGTATTGTTGCTGACCATGTCCATCCCTTTCTGACCACAATGTACCCAACATCTGATGGCTACTTTCAGCAGGATAATGCACCATGTCATAAAGCTGGAATCATCTCAGACTGGTTTCTTGAACATGACAATGAGTTCACTGTACTCAAATGGCCTCCACAGTCACCAGATCTCAATCCAGTAGAGCATCTTTGGGATGTAGTGGAACGGGAGATTCGCATCATGGATGTGCAGCCGACAAATCTGCAGCAACTGTGTGATGCCATCATGTCAATATGGACCAAAATCTCTGAGGAATGCTTCCAGCACCTTGTTGAATCTATGCCACGAAGAATTGAGGCAGTTCTGAAGGCAAAAGGGGGTCCAACCCGTTACTAGCATGGTGTACCTAATAAAGTGGCCGGTGAGTGTATATATGGTCCTCTGGGTGAGCCCCTTTTTTTTTTTAAAGGTTTACCTTTTTTCGAAAAAAAGCCATTTAAATGTACTGTTATGTATGGGAATTTTGCTATAATGGAGGGTATCTGCAGTATCAGAATACGATTTGTTTATTTAGTGGAGACAGGGTTACTGGTTTGTCTTAGAATTTACATAGACAAACTATTGGTTTCAATGAGAAAGATCAGGCCATGATCCACATGGAAGTATTTCTAAATGCATAGTTCAAGCGAATCAGACAAAATTGCATTTATCCTGTTATTAGTCCTCTCCTGCCTGCTAGTCTGCTTAGTCAGCTGCCTAGATTCATCTTCAGTGAGGAGCAGAGGAGTGATGAGCATTTTCTCTGCTCTATATACATATATATACATATAAATGATAAGTAAAATCTGTTTATACTGAAGATAGCTCTGAGCAGTGAGCTAAGCAGTTTAGCAGACAGAATCAGGGATGTTCCTATGATAAGATACCTGAACTATTCATTTACAAACATAGGTGTAAAAACTTATAGCAGTCTCCTGAACATGGCTATAAGGCTTTTCTATATGGAGGTTGTAGCTGACAGATTCCGTTTCATCCAACGGACAGGGGGTGAGTTGTATCCTAAAAATCCTCTAGGAAGATAGTTACTTCTTAATCAGGTGGAATAGTAGCCTCTTCCCCTGTTTGCCCTACCATATGCCAGCCATGTGCTGTGTGGATGACTCCATAAGCTCTTCCAGTACTGGTTATTCCTGTTTCTTTTGCCTTGGCTACTGTGTTAATATGATAGTTGTAGTTTACTGTGACCAGGGGCATTGTTAGCGATTGTTCACACTGACTTATGTGTTTACCTGTGCTTTCTGTATTTACATTCTGTCATGCGGCGGCCATTCTTCTTGAGTTGAACAGTGATTTTGGCACGGTATCACTTTCTCCTTTTGTTGTGATCCGATCATTAGGTTATAGAATCTGTTCCTTACATTCTAGCGTTTCTGACAATGAATATTAGTATATTAATCTTACAATATTGCTTTAGATGGATCTTTTGTACATCATATTGATGAAATGCTCTTATGTCACACATAGAAGAACAGGTCTCCTGGAATGAGGACATTGGTGCCTGGAAGTTGTTCCCACCACCTGTACAAATGTGCTTTGAGTTCAGAGGTTTCTGGCTCCACTTGTTATGTGTTTGGCTTAGAACCAGAAGGTGACAAGTAGAACAAGGACTACGGTGCTTGGAGCCTCCTGGATAACTCACATACACACGGACAAAATTGTTGGTACCGCTCGTTTAATGAAAGAAAAACCCACAATGGTCACAGAAATAGCTTGAAACTGACAAAAGTAAAATAATAAATTCAATTTCTGGAAAAATTAGAAAATGAAGGGCAGACAATAAACTTTATTCAGCATAGGCAGTATATCAAGTACATTCCAGACATAGCTTTTCAACCAGGCTTCAAACGTATTCAAAACAAAATAAGGCTACATTCACACGGCCGCATGAGGGACGTATACAAGGCCGACATATATACGCCATATATATGCCCCCATAGACAGCAATAGGTTCAAGGCACCATAGGGGAGTTGTATGGTGCTCACCCCCTCCTTCTCTCCCGGGTGCCGCTGTGTGCCCGCCGTGCTACGGTACAGTGGGCACACGTTCATGTGAATGTAGCCTAAAACTCATGAAACAGGCGTGGACAACAGAAATGATGGTTCTCTTAACTTTTGATGCACAACCTTTTCAGGCAATCCCTGCAAATCAACCAATTTCTGTAACTGTCAATGAGACGTCTGCACCTCTCAGCAGGTATTTTGGGCCACTCCTCATGAGAAAACCTCTCCAATTGTCTGGGATTTGAAGGGTGCCGGAACATCTTAGTGAATATCGGCGCAGGACCATCTGGGGGGGGGGGGGGGGGATTTCATGACTGGCGTTATAAACACCAGTCTTAATAAATTTCCTCCATTGTGGAAAAACATGTTCCATGGAAGTCATGTCATTTAATAGCTGCAGATTATGGGGGAGAATTTTAACCGTTGAAATGTAAAGGTTGATCTCCTATCCCCTGCAAACTCCCAATTTTGGCTGGTCTCTGATGACAGTATACAGTATCAACCGTACTTCATAACATACTTCATGGTGCAAACTTCTTGCGGGTTTTGCTTTGATTATGGCTAAGGAAGTTCCAGGACTTAGAAAAAAGAATTTCTCTTCATTTTATGCAAATACTGTTATTACATAGTCGCCTTTTAGGCGGAAGTGAGGACATGATGAGACTGAGAACAAGATTTTTTTTTTTCTCCCGGTTAAAAGTGAATTCATAAAATGCAGATTCATAAGTCCACGATGTCTGACAACAGACGGAGCACTGAGATCTCTAGACTTCTGCAGAACTCGTGTTCCTACAACCGTTACTTGTGCGGAAATACCAGCGTTGTGAAGCTGTATGGCCAGATGTTTCTCTGGATGGGATCCAAGAGAAATAACAGAGTATCTCAGTCCTGACTTAGCCTCCCCACCGCTGACATTTTGCCAAGCTTTTCTGTTTTTATTATTTCATTATAATCTAAGGCATTTGTTTTGTTGTTTGGATTCCCTATTTCCGTCTTCTTAATGCTGTATAAGGCAATTAGATGTAGCGGTGAATATTTAGAGCAGATTTGCCATTTTCAACTGAAGTTAAATGTAGAAAATGAAATTCATAACTTTGTGTATCAATTAAGGGAAGAAGAAGACAGTGAAAATCATCTGTATGGTCAGTACAAGCAAAACTTTATTTCATTATGGATCAAAATTTTTATTATGGATCAGTGCTCACAGCTGCTCTTTTAATGGGCCCTGCGACCGATCCATTAAAGAGTGGAGCATGTCCTAGTCCGAACCATTTTTCACTCATAGGGGGATATTTATCTGAAGTTTCTGAGAGCAAAACCATTCCATTTTCCACAGCTTTTTGGAAAATGAAAGCTGATCATTCTGATAAATATGACTAATAGACTACAGTTTCTATTGTATTTTGTTGGCAGCAGCATTGTAAAATATCATAGTATCATAGTTAATACAGTTGAAAAAAGACACTTGTCCATCAAGTTCAACCAAGGAAGGGAAGGGATTGGATGAGGAAGGGATTTAGGGGATACAATTCTATATAACATAACAGTCATTGTTATTTAGGTGTAAAAAGGCATCAGGACCCTTCTTGAAGCTCTCTGCTGTCCCTGCTGTGACCAGCGCCCGAGGATTGTAGCTGAGGGCATGTCCTCACACTGCTGTGCCCTTAGCTCTTCACAATGAACTGCTGAATAGCTCCCTCAACTCTGCACTCAGTGACCGTAGTAATATTCAAGCAGATAACAGCTTTTATAATTCTCATTTGAGGCAGGATAAGGATAAACAATCATACTGGCAATCTTGTGAAGAAGTATAGAAAAACTAAATTGAACATAATAGAATTTTTTGCCTGACTGTTACATAAAAATGTAGAAATCCCTGCACTGATTGACAATCTGTTTTCACTGCTGATCACTTTTTATTTGCAGGCTTGGGGTGGGACCTGTATAAACTTTATCAACCATGACTGTAAATCACTGTGGGTTAGCTGTAGATGATTCTGCTGCAGCCAAGGTGTGATATTGGCCATATGCCCCTGACCTTGTAGAGCCCTGGTTCTCAACCTTCCGTGACCCTTTATTACAGTTCTTCATGTTGTGGTGACCTCCAATCATTTATTATTATGTATTTATAGAGCACCATTAATTCCATTAAGGGGTTAACATACATTACATGAAGGCAAGAACATATACAAAAACTACAGTGATCAGGAAGGAGGACCCTACCCATGAGACCTCACAATCTATATGGGAGGGTAGAGGGAGATACGAGGTGAGGGAGCAGTGCAGTGCAATTATTCCATGTTGTAGGTGATCCTGAACAGGTGGGTTTTTAGATTACATTTGAAGGTTTGGAAATTGGGGGACAATTTGACACATGTTGGTAGAGAGTTCCAGAGTTTGGGAGATGCACGGGAGAAGTCCTGGATATGGTTGTGAGAAAAGCGGATGGTAGTAGAGTGAAATTGAAGGTCCTGTGAGGAATGAAGATTACATGTGGGATGGTATGAATTATTTCTGTTTCTATATAACTGTAATTTTGCTTCTGCTATGAATCATAATCATAGCGACAGTAATCTCCCCAGCAGCCAGTAGTCACAGCGCCTGGACCCAGTAGTCACAGCGCCTGCCCCCAGCAGTCACAGGGATGTGCCCAGTAGCCAGCAGTCACAGGAATGCCCCCGGTAGCCAGCAGTCACAGGAACGCCCCCGGTAGCCAGCAGTCACAGGAACGCCCCCGGTAGCCAGCAGTCACAGGAACGCCCCCGGTAGCCAGCAGTCACAGGAACGCCCCCGGTAGCCAGCAGTCACAGGAACGCCCCCGGTAGCCAGCAGTCACAGGAACGCCCCCGGTAGCCAGCAGTCACAGGAACGCCCCCGGTAGCCAGCAGTCACAGGAACGCCCCCGGTAGCCAGCAGTCACAGGAACGCCCCCGGTAGCCAGCAGTCACAGGAACGCCCCCGGTAGCCAGCAGTCACAGGAACGCCCCCGGTAGCCAGCAGTCACAGGAACGCCCCCGGTAGCCAGCAGTCACAGGAACGCCCCCGGTAGCCAGCAGTCACAGGAACGCCCCCGGTAGCCAGCAGTCACAGGAACGCCCCCGGTAGCCAGCAGTCACAGGAACGCCCCCGGTAGCCAGCAGTCACAGGAACGCCCCCGGTAGCCAGCTGTCACAGGAACGCCCCCGGTAGCCAGCAGTCACAGGAACGCCCCCGGTAGCAAGCAGTCACAGCAATGCCTCCGGTAGCAAGCAGTCACAGGAACGCCCCCGGTAGCCAGCAGTCACAGGAACGCCCCCGGTAGCCAGCAGTCACAGGAACGCCCCCGGTAGCAAGCAGTCACAGCAATGCCTCCGGTAGCAAGCAGTCACAGGAACCATCCAAGTAGCCAACAGTCACAGGAATTCCCCCGGTAGCCAGCAGTCACAGGAACGCCTCTGTAGCCAACAGTCACAGGGAAGTCCCCAGTAGCATATGGAAAAAAAACATTTGCAAACAAGAAATCAAAACCCTAAGAGTTTTGCAGATTCCTTTGAACCCCTTCAGCCATAAGTCCATGTTCACACATTACAGTTTTAACTTTAATTTATGCAGAAAACAAGAAAGGGATTGTTTTGTACTACATTAAAAGACAAGAAAATACATGCGTTATTCTCTGTACACAAGATATAATGGCAATGCTATGAGAAGTACCACCTCAGGAAAAGGTTAGCTGCAGAGTTCATTGTCAACACTGCGTCTATTATATCTCTGCCAAATACACTGGGATAGAGATTCCCAGGAATCCGTGTTTCTCCGAGATTCATCAGCTGCTTGCCATTATGTGGTGTGGGATTTCAGAGATACTTTAGAAACATATGACAGAAATATTTACACCGAGGACAACAATAAATTAAAACATATGTTGTGTTCTTGATATTGAGCCTCCTTAACTACTTAACAGCCACTAATTATGACTTTATGTTACCTTTGGATTTTAATAGGAACTGTAGATCTTTAAAGGACATCTACCACCAGCATGAAAGACTGTATGCAAATGAGCCTAAGGCTATATTCACACTGCCGTTGCCCGCCCGTACCGTACCGTAGCGGGCAACGGCAGTGTACGGGGAGAGGAGGAGGAGGTGAGCGCAGCTCACCCCCGCCCCTCTCCATAGCAACCTATGGCGCACGGCGCCGTATTACGGGAAAAGATAGGACAGGTCCTATCTTTTTCCCGGGTACGGAACAGTACGGTGCCGCACGTGTGCGGCACCGTACCGCTCCCGTAGGGTGCCGTGCGCCCATAGAAGTGTATGGGGGACGTATATTGGCCGTATATACGGCGGCCGTATATACGTCCCCCATACGTTCGTGTGAATGTAGCCTAAGGGGCTCCAGACTCCATTAACACCTATGGAGCCTTGAGCCCCTCAAGCTCATTTGCATACATTCCTTCATCTTGGTGCTAGATGCCCTTTAATAATGTATATAGCAAATAGGAAACTTGAACACATTTACTAAGGGTCCGTTGGACGCATTTCCCGACTATTTCTGATTTGCGCTGAATTGGTCCGGGTTTTTGGCGCACACGATCGGATTGTGGCACATCGGTGCCGGCTTTCATGCAACACGAATCGGGGGGGTGGCCGTTGGACAACTCGACTAATTCGGACAAACTGCGGAATTTAAAAATGAAATTGTGTCGCAAGATCAGCACTCACTTGCACCGGGAAGAAGAAGGTGAACTCCGGCGGACCTCAGCGGGAAAGCGACACATTCAGGAAATTGGACGCACGATCTTAGTGAATCGTGAAGCAGCCCTGAATCCTCGCTGGACATTCCGGATCGTCGGCGGCAACAGGACGGGTAAGTAAATGTGCCCCAAAGTTCTGAACAATAACTGTGTGCTGCGATGGGGTATATGAAGCATGGGTAGAGGGTAAAAATTTTAAATTTTTCTTTGTCCTTGTCTTCTGGCTTCAGAGACCCCAATGGTCATGTATCCTATACAGTTTAGACCCAGTTCACATCTGTGCTATCATTCTGTTGCACACTTCTGTTATAGTGAACAAGTATATAGTAAATGTGAATGGATGGTCTTCTGTTCCCCTACTGTTCCCATTCGGTTTCCATTTACAGAAGTGTAGCAAATGAACATGCCCGACATTGGACAAACGCTGATGTGACCTTGGTCTTAAAGAGACGGCATTGATGGCTTTCCCCCGCTGCACTTAGACCCCCCCCCCTCCACAATGAATAAATAAGGGTCAAAACTGCTGACTAGATCCCATTTATTTCCAGACAATGTTCTTCCACATAACTTAAGGGCTCAAATCCCATTCTGATAATTATATGCTTAGTGTAACTTTTTATACTAAGCCTTTTAATTTTTCTTTCTATTGCAGTATATTCATTACACAAGTCATAGATTGGAAATATATTGTCATCTTGGCGTAAGGTATAAAAAGGAAGCTAATAAAAGAAATGTACATTTTGTGGTGGGTTAAAGGTTCTTTCAGGTCATGGCTTCTTTCTTTCCGGCCAGCCAAAACAGACCCTGTAAAAGCATGTAACGAAGAATAATCCACAATATGTTCTGAGCAAGTATAAATATCAACCAAAACTACATAAAAGGGGAATAGTACAGTAATACAGGAGTGTGATGGATGATGTGTCATTGTGCTCAGGATGTGGACAAGTGGTGGCATGGGACAATAGAAATAAACATCTTCCTACAACTATAATACATTCATATATAGTGGATATATTATTTTTTATAGTCAAGAAAAGAAGATATGATGGCATAAGCCAATTTAAAGCAACACTTAAGGTAGATATAAAAGGCACATATTCCTAACAAACACTTAATATACCAGGATAA
The DNA here is from genome assembly GCF_040894005.1 of Engystomops pustulosus. Classification (NCBI taxonomy): domain Eukaryota; kingdom Metazoa; phylum Chordata; class Amphibia; order Anura; family Leptodactylidae; genus Engystomops; species Engystomops pustulosus. Next base: position 43,339,782 of record NC_092417.1, read on the forward strand.
AAAAACTTTGAGAGGAAGTGCCACCTACATAAAGAGGAAACCAAGGAGTTCAAGGTCTTCATTCATCCTTTCCAGTAATAATGTGTCACACATGTAATTGTGTTCTTGTTGTGTGACAGTATTTTTATATTTTGCTCTATTTCCTTGCTACATTCAGGCTTTTATGTTGTTTTTGTGGAACAGAAAAACTAGACCAATGGCAGTGCTGGATCTGTTACACACTCAACATCAACATCAAGTCTTATGAACTCTATAAGTGTTTCTGACAAGACACTTGTTTATTTTACCTAAGCAATTAGTGTTTCACAAAGTTTTGTTTTCTTAAAGGGGTTTTCCCACAAAGACAAGTTAGGCCTTATCCACGGGACAGGGGACTATTACTATTTTACTCTTGCGAACCCCCTAAAGCTGCATTGAATTCATAATTCTTCTACATTTTATTAAAATCTATAATTATTGTATGTATAGCTTTTAATATTGTTGGTATGTATTATATCACATTTTCTTAGTTTCTCAATCATCACTATGTATAGTAAAGTTGTGTAGGACTATATTAAGGGTTTACATTTTTGCTACCATTATTACTTCTTTAATAAATTTATTTCTAGTGTAATAATCTATTTATGGAAAGTGTATTCTTGGTTATAGACTACAAACTTAATACCGCACTAATAGTCCATATATCTGCCTCTTTTGTATTTTGCTAACCTATATCCTACATACCCCGTATATACTCGAGTATAAGCCGATCCAAGTATAAGCCGAGGCCCCTAATTTTACCACAAAAACCTAGTAAAACCCATATTTTTTTTTTACTCGAGTATAAGCCGAGTTTGGGTTTTCAGCACATTTTTTTTGTGCTGAAAAACTAGGCTTATACTCGAGTATATATGGTATATTATAAAGTAGCCCATATATTTCTTCAAAAATATTTTTACCCAGTCATTGCAAGCGATGCATAGACATGACTTTGTATTTCACTGACTAATATTTATATTGCACCACATATCTAAACATTTAATTATAAGTGGAAGAAAACCTGGGGAGAAAGTACAGAAAAAAACTGTGTTATTTCTCAGGGGAATCTACACATGTCACTTATATCACCACATCTACTGAAAGAGCTGAAGAAATTTGTGATATCATATAATATAAGCCTGGGACGTCTAGAGGAGTGTTGGGGGTTAATTGTAGCCAGGGATCCCACACCCTAAGAAAGCCTAAGTGCAAATAGCTTTTCATATACGCAAATACGAGTATTTACTGTGTCCTTTAGGTCCCTCAAGCAGGGAGCAGGAGGGGATTTCCAGTTTCTTGCAATAAGCAGTTTGGTTGTTAATAGTAGCCCATATATTTCTTAAAGAAGACCTCCCCTCATCAATATGGACACTGTACAATTTGGACTAACTGGGGCAGATTTACTTACCCGGTCCTGTCGCGATCCAGCAGCGCGTTCTGTGTGGAGGATTTGGGTCTTCCAGCGATTCACTAAGATAGTGCGCTCCGTGTCCACTAGGTGTCGCTGCTGCGCTGAATTCCGTCGGAGTGCACTGAAGTTCACCGTCCTACCCTGGGTGCAGGTAAGCACGTGCCAAGCGGCACATTTTATAATTTTTTTTTAAATACGGCGATTTTTTTTCCGAATCCGCCGGGTTTTCTTACGGCCATACAACTACCCCCCCCCCCCATTTCCGCCGCGTGCATGCCAGCGCCGATGCGCCACAATCCGATCATGTGCGCCAAAATCCCGGGGCAATTCAGGGAAAATTGGCGCAAAACTGAAATATTCGGGTAACGCGACGGAAAAACGCGTTTCGGGTCCTTAGTAAATGACCCCCACTGTGTCAGACTATGTAGGCGCAACCATTTCTTAATAAAGCCATAAAGTTAAGATAAGGATCAATGACCTTTTTATTTTTGATACCACTTGAGGCAAGTAATAAAATGTATACCGTAATGATCCCAGATAACCCCTTTTAACAATATCTCAGTGGCATAACAAATGAACATCACGACCTAGAAAACTGATATAAAATGCCCCAGAAATGTTTTATCATGAGGATACAAGTTATTACTACAGCATACAGCTCCAAATGTATTGACGGATCTTCTATAGGATGCTTAAAGACTGTATTTACATTTTGGGTTTTCTTTATAACCAATATCATAGCATAAAAGTATAGCATGCTTGACAAAGATTCATTGTGAATCGAAACGTTGCACTTTTTTATATGCCTGTGTGAATAAAGGTTTAACCTTTTTACATCATATTGGATGCTGTGGCCTTCTCTCCGCTCAATATCATAGCATGGCGCTTACATTCATGTTAATGTAAAATTAAAAATATTTACTTTGATTACAAATGTTACTTTATTTTTACTTTAGAGAGAATGGAGAAGAATCAAGAGTCATACTGAATGTTGATGAGAAGATTGTACGAATAAGAAATGTAAAGGTACAGCCATTCTGTATTCTGTATCTATGGTTATTTTCACAGGTATAATTATGGAGACCATGGCTCCCTGCTCTCTTGGCTTCAGGGATTCTGGGCACAGGCTCACACAGGTGCACAGCGTCCCAGAAGCCGACGGAGAAAGGGAGCTAGTGCACAGGACCTAGCCTTATACCAGCCAGCCGATAACATAGACAGGCTAAGGAAGCGAGAACATGACTGAGACCAGTCAAAAAACAGTCATAGAGTTGTTCTGAAGCCACCGCTTTGTTATTTTAGTTGTGTAGGGAAATTATTTTATCTTGTTGGTAGGGAAATTTTCGACCCAGTCTGAGGTCCAGAGAACTCTGGAAGAGGTTTTGGTCCAGGATATCTCTGTACTTGGCCTCATTCATCTTTCCTTCAATTGCAACCAGTAGTCCTGTCCCTGCAGATGAAAACCATCCCCCATAGCACGATGCTGCCTCATCAGACCAGAGAATCTTAATTATATATAGTATTGGAGTACTTCATGTTTTTTTTTTTCAACCTGCACGCGGTTTTCATATGTCTTGCACTGAGAGAGGCTTTGTTTGGCACAATCTGCCATAAAGCCCTGCCTGGTTGTGGGCTGCAGTGATGCTGGTGCATCTCTTGAGCTGAGCCACAGTGATATTGGTGTTCTTTACCTCTCTCACCAAGACTCTTTTCTCCCACAACTGCTTAGTTTGGTTGGATGGCGAGGTCGAGGAAGATTTATGGTAGTCCCAATCTACTTCCATTTAAGGATTACAGAGGCCACTGTGCTCTTAGGAACCTTGAGCGCTGCAGAAATTCTTTTGTAACCTTGGCCAGATCTGTGCCTTGCCAGATCTCTGAGCTCCTTGGGCAGTTCCTTTGTCTGCTCACACATAGACTGTAAGCTATGAGGTCTTTATATAGACAGGTGTGTGCCTTTCCTAATCAAGTCCAATCAGTTTAATTAAACACAGCTGGACTCCCATGAAGGAGTAGAACCATCTCAAGGAGGATGAAAAGGACATGGACTGCATGAGTGTCGCAGCAAAGGGTCTGAATACTTATGACCATGTGATATTTCAGTTTTTCTTGTTTAACTCCTCTCGGACCGCCCGCTGACATTTAAAGTCTGGAGGTCCGGAATCTGCAGCGACGTCTTTTTTGATCTTACCAATTGGCTGCAATTAAACAAAGAATGAAAATATTTAAAGGGGTCTGAATTCTTTCTGTACCCGCTGTAAATCACCACATACATTGCTTTGACTAATATGTGTAATTTTGAACTTGGCTTTTTGATGTGGTTCCCACATGATAAATCATCATTTGAACTATTCTTTGGCTATGTTTTATAATATTCTGTGTGTTCCCTTACATTTTTTTTCTTGCAGCTTAGCTAGCAGTTTTCCCATTGCAATCTGGAAGCTGTTACTTTCCCCAGAGGACATTAAATAGTAAACATATGTGGGTTGTCACTTTCTACCCCTTTCTGTGTCCAATGTAATCGCTTGTACTGATAATCTGTGAGCCTTTAGGTTATACTTATAGTTACACATGATACAGCAAAATCTTTCTAAAATGCCAGCTCTGACCTTATCTAGAGAGGATTTTTCTATATCCTATATTCATCTTCCCAATCGTCCAGCTTTTCTCCTTGAACACATTTTTGGTAGCACCATGGCTCAGTGGTTAGCACTACAGCCTTGCAGCACTGGGGAGATGGGTTCAAGTCCCATCCAGGTCAACATCTGCAAAGAATTTGTATGTTCTCTACGTGTTTGTGTAGGTTTCCTCCGGGTCCTCCAGTTCCTCCCACACTCCAAAACATACTGGTAGGTTGATTACATTGTGAGCCCCATTGGGGACAGGGACTGATTTGGCAAGCTCTGTGCAGCGCTGTGTAATCTGTGTGCGCTATATAAATAAAGGAATTATTATTATCTACTATACTCTTGTGTGGTTGTCTTTTTTTTAACCAGTTTTTATTGTTTTTTTTTTTTTACACAACACAATTTAAATAGGCATACATTTTTTTTTTTTAATAACATGAACTTTTTGACCTTCTGACCTCCCGTACAGGACGGTGTTCATATATTGTTATGTGTAGCTATGTTATTGCACCCATAGAACAATGTGTGTCATTTTCTTCACTACTCAGCAGCAGCCCTTCACTCAATGATTGATGTCCCCCATGAAATAAAGGTAGAGAGCACCAATGCTCCTGCAGACATGGCCTAGCTCCAGTGCCACATACAATTAGGTTCATAAATATTTGGGCAGAGAAAACATTTATTCTAATTTTAGTTCTCTATATTACCACAATGAACTTTGAACAAAACTATTCCGATGCAGTTGAAGATCACTTTCAACTTTATTTCATTGGGTTGAACAAAATGATTGCATAAAAACTGTGAGGAACTAAACATTTTTATACACCCTTCATTTCAAGGGCTGAAAAGTAATTGGCCAAATGTGATAAATGTAACTAAAATGTTGATTTCTAGAACTTGGTTGAAAACCCTTTCTCAGCAATGACTGCCTGGAGTCTTGAACAGTTTTCTGTCGGAGAAGGCACAAGTCAGTTTCCTGGCTCCTCCGATCCCCGTGCCTTTTTGGGTGTGTCAGGGGTGTGGGGAGCAGGCAGGGGAATAAATGCCCAGCTGAGACTAAAGCCTTTGAGACCTGGTCTTATGTTCGAACTGGCGGAGTTTGTGCCTGATCTACTATGAGACCAGATCCTCTTAGTAGATATGGGTGCCGGATCGTCAGTCTTAACTAATCTTAACGAATTCCCCCCAGTATGTCTCTGAATACCACAGAATTCATCCAGCTGCTTCTGTTTTATGTCACATCATCAATAAATACTAGTAACTCATTATCACGGACAGGCATGCATGCCCAAGCCATCACACTACCTCCGCCGGGTTTGCTGTGGTAGGCTTTGGATCATGACCTGTACTATGCCTTTGCCATACTTTGTTCTTTCCGTCTGGCAGAGGTTGATCTTGGTTTCATCGATCAAGAATGTTCTTCCAGAACTGTGCTGGCTTTTTAAAAAAAAAACTTTTTGCAAAGACCAGTCTAGCCTTTTTATGCTTGCTGTATTTACTTTCATGCCGTCTTCTCTTTATGGTAGATCTGGATATTGATACGTGGCCTACATCCTGTGGCGTGTTGTTCATTTGGCTGTTGTGAAGAGGTTTCTCTTCACTTATTCTGTGATCATCCACTATTGTTGTCTTCCGTGGGCATCCACATCTTTTTTGAATTGATGAGTTCCCCAGTTCTTTCTTGCTCAGAATGTACCAAACTCTATTTTGCCACTCCTAATATTATAGCAATTTCTTGGATAGTTACTTTCTTTTTTTGTAGCTTAATAATAGAAGGTTTCTCCTGCTTGGAGTGCTCCTTTTTTAAGCGAATGTTTTCTTTGCAGCAACATTGCTGGCATTGAAAGAATTGCCCACATATGCCCATTTACTGTGGATACCCTCAAATGAAAGCTGAAAATCTTTTAACAACTTGTTTCAGTAAACGGGGCCCAAATATTTATGGACTTAGCTTTTCATATAAAAATATTGACTTACTGTCATTTTAACAGGAAGTTTCATATTTTACTTTCAGTGGATAAAAAAGCACCCTGGTCATGTGATGTCACACAGGTGCACAGCTGATTACTCTCTTTGATATAATGAGTTGTGCACAAGGAATTGATACACAAAGCATATTGGAAGACAGTATAACTTTTCATTATACAAACAATTAAAGTATTTGCTGAAAGTGGACAACACCTGTTCTCTCAAAAATTGATGGCACGGGAAGGATCACCATAAGGAAAATTATAACTGCAGTTCTAAAGAATGGAGGTACACATGTCTACATGTACCACTCAGTAAATGCAAAAATGTAAAAAGCCCTGAAATATGATACAATCTCTATCTGAAATTTTCAACACAGACCTAGGCAATCTTAGGCAGTGTCACAGGAGTTCTGAATGTCTGTGGACTTTATACACTTCAATTTTATGCGCAGAACCTATAACTCTGTCCTTCACCTCGCTAAACAGGTCTTTTCACTAATCTAATTTCTAACAATCCCAAAAGGCTCCTTGATACTCTTCAGTCTTTACCAACACCAAAGGTGCAGCCAACTGACACAGTCCTTGGGGCTAAAGATCTGTTCAGGCTTCTTTCCTCTGCTCGCCCCAATACCTGCATCAGTGACCCCATCTCCCCACATTTTGTACAGTCCCTCTCACTAAAATCTTTAACCTCTCTCTTCTCTGGTTCCCTCTTGCTTAAAGCATGTGATTGTTAGCCCATTGCTAAAGAAACCTTCCCTGGACCCATCCATTGCTACTAACTACCGGCCAGTCTCTAATCTCCCTTTCATCTCCAAACTCCTCTATTCTCAACTTAGCCATTATCTCTCAGCTAACCCCCTACATGACTACCCTACAATCTGGTTTCCGCTCTATGGGGGTCATTTACTAAGGGCCCGATTCGCGGTTTCCCAACGTGTTACCCGAATATTTCCGATTTGCGCTGATTTTTCCCTGTATTGCCCTGGGTTTTTGGCGCACGCGATTGGATTGTGGCGCATCGGTGCCAGCATGCATGCGACGGATTCGGAGAAACCGCTGCATTTAAAAAAAAAAAAAAGGGTCGCGGGACACGCGCTTACCTTCACCAGGTAAAGGATGGTGTATTCCGGCGGACCTCGGGGAACTTCAGCGCAGCAGCGACATCTGGTGGACGTCGGAGGAACTGCCTTAGTGAATCTCCGGAAGACCCGAATCCACCGCAGAGAACGCACCGCTGGATCGCGTATGGGCCGGGTAAGTAAATCTGCCCCTATGTATTCCACTGGAACTGCTCTTTCTAAAGTCTCCAATGACCTCCTTACTGCAAAATCCAAAGGTGAATTTTCTCTGTTCATTCTTCTGGATCTCTTGGCAGCGTTTGATACTGTGGACCACCAGCTCCTCCTTAGGATGCTTTGCTCCATTGGCGTGAAGCAAACTGTACTCTTAGGCTACATTCACACTAACGTATGGGGGACGTATATACGGCCGACGTATATACGGCCGATATACGTCCCCCATACACTTCTACGGGAGCGGGCTGCGCTCACCTCCTCCTCCTCTCCCCGTACACTGCCGTTGCCCGCTACGGTACGGTACGGGCGGGCAACGGCAGTGTGAATATAGCCTTAGGGTTTTCTTTCTCTCTCTCTGACTGTACTATCAGTGTCTCCTTCTCTAGATCTTTCTCTTCTCATCTTCCTCTCAGTGGTGGCGTTCTTTAGGGCTCAGGCCTAGGTCCTCTTCTCTTTTCCCTCTTTACTGCCCCCATCGGACAAACCATCAGCAGATTTGGTTTCCAATAATCTTTATGCTGATGACACCCAGCTGTATATCTCAGCACGTAACATCACCTCTGCCTTACTCCAGAACACTAGTGACTGTCTCTCTGCTGTCTCTAACATCTTGTCCTCTCTCTACTTGAAACTTAATTTTTCTAATACTCAACTTCTGGTCTCTCCAACATGTACTTACTAACCCAACCCTGACCTCTCCGTTTTGTCTGTGGGATCACTTTAGCACTGAGGCAGCAGGGCCGCTGTCTTGGGGTTGTGCTGGGCTCTGACCTCTTCTTTGCCTCACATATTCAATCTCTTGCTCACTCTTGCCGCATGCATCTCAGAATCATCTCTAGAATCCACACATTTCTTACAATTGAAACCTCTAAAATGCAAGTTTTTGGTCTGATTCACTCTTGACTAGACTACCTACTAATTGGTCTTCCACTCACTGAACTTTCTCCTCTGCAATCTACTCTGAATGCAGCAGCCAGTCTGGTCTTTCAGACCAGACACTACACAGAGGCCTCCAGTCTGCGCCAGTCACTGTACTTGTTGCCCGTCTCCTTCCGAGTACCGTTTGAAATAATCACCCTCATCCACAAATCTCTGCATAATGCCGCACATCCCTAACTCTCTTCACTTATCTCATCTCAGTCTTTATGATCTGCTAGTGATCTTAGATTAAGCTCTATATTCATAATTCAGATTTCTCCAGAGCTGCACCAATTCTCTGGAATCCCTTTCCCCAGACTATGAGATTAATACCCAACCTCCAAAGTTTCAAGCTTGCTCTTACAAACCATTTCTTTAGGCAAGCCTATCACACTCGCTAAATGAAATTTAGTAAATTTCAAAAAAGTTAATTTGACTTATGTCCTCCTCCTTTCTGTTATCTGGCAAACACCAGATATATACCAAGCTCCAGGCTTCTTTGCAGTCCTATTGACTTTGGACTTAAGATGGCGGCTGATGGCTGGTTCAAGCTGCAGCATCTTTATTTATTCCATTGTTTTATACTGTTTCCTTATAAAGAATATCTGGACCATTATACAAAGTCTTATGCCTCTTGTGTTGCCCCCTCATCCTGTAAGACTGTAAGCTCTTGTGTATATGTTTCCTATGATTTGTAAAACACCAGGGGATATGATGGCGCTATATAAATGAAGATTATTATTATTATTATATGGCTGTGCATACAGGGAAACATATTTTAAATAATTTATTGGGGATTTATGTGAGTTGTCTATAAGTTATGACTTTGCTTTAAAATCTGAAGTATCCCGCAAAGATTTGGAAGCTACAACAACAACATTGTTAGATATAGTGGAATGTGTAACATGTCACCTCCTTAAATTTGATCTTCCATTGTTTAAGTAGAGAGAGAAGGGGTCAGCGGCCTCCTGAGCTGGCATGCAGAATTTCTGGCTTCTGAGTTCACCTTGCCATGAAATCTGATCAGAGGATTTTTCCCTCTTCACCATAGTCCCCGTCTGCGCTCTTGAGTTTTGCTATATTTCCTTAGATCATTTTTAATATACGGCATGTCTGCAAATTACTTCACTGTCTACACTATCTATACTACAATCCGGACTTAGCCCTAATTGTATTGTGATTTGTATCCTGAGAATATAAGGCTTGGGTTAGAAGTAATTGTAGGACCAATATAATGGGTTGTATACCAATTTATCAGTAATCTTATATAACATAGCTGCCAAAAGAATTCTAACCTATTCAAAGCAAGGGCCCCACAAGAACTATGAAAGTGTCCTATACTATCTGTTGCAAGGATATTACCAGCAGATTACTTACAGTTAGTTGTGAGTTAGGGCTTCCATGAATATCACTTTTTAATTTTTTTTTCGAACATCCCACATATACTCAATCAGACTGAAATCTGGGGGACTTAAGGAAATCTACTACATAGACACATTGGGGGTCATTTTCTAAGGGCCCGATTCGCGTTTTCCCGACGTGTTACCCGAATATTTCCGATTTGCGCCGATTGTACCTGAATTGCCCCGGGATTTTGGCGCACGCGATCGGATTGTGGCGCATCGGCGCCGGCATGCACGTGACGGAAATGGGGGGCGTGGCCGAACGAAAACCCGACGTATTCGGAAAAACCGCCGCATTTAAAAACCGAAAATGTGTTGCTTGGGACAGGCTTACCTTCACCTGGTCCAGCTCGGTGTATTCCGGCGCGATCAGATGCATTTCAGCGCAGCAGCGCCACCTGGTGGACAGCAGAGGAACTGCCATCATAAATCCCGGCCGGACCCGAATCCAGCGCAGAGAACGCGCCCCTGGATCGCGAATGGGCCGGGTAAGTAAATCTGCCCCACCAGGTGGCGCTGCTGCGCTGAAATGCATCTGATCGCGCCGGAATACACCGAGCTGGACCAGGTGAAGGTAAGCGCGTCCCAAGCGACACATTTTCGGTTTTTAAATGCGGCGTTTTTTTCCGAATACGTCAGGTTTTCGTTCGGCCACGCCCCCCTGATTTCCGTCGCGCGCATGCCGGCGCTAATGCGCCACAATCCGATCGCGTGCGCCAAAATCCCGGGGCAATTCAGGTACAATCGCCGCAAATCGGATATATTCGGGTAACACGTCGGGAAAACGCGAATCGGGCCCTTAGTAAATGACCCCCATTGCTTTTAGACCAAGTACATGTACCTCCTGCAACAGGATCCTTTTTTCTTTTAACTTCTAATAGCTTAGGTTTTGAGAAAACTGGCTTTCAAAAATAATTCAAATGAGCCTCAGGGGCTCTCAGAAGACCGTTCTGGCTCTGTCATCTGCTAATTATTCACACTTCCATTCGGGGTTTCTTGCCCCCTCCTCCCACCCTAAATAGAAGCATGAAGAATTGGCATACGACTAAGCTAATGCTGCAGCATTCTCTCGGTGTGCGGCTCTGAAGTTCGGTAGCAGAAAAATGGGTTAAGCATGAGCCAACGGCTCCCTGCTTCACCATTGTTATAACCTGCGACGGATTAAGACTCCCATGGGCTGCATGAATATTATAGCCCCTTCAAGTCTGAAATTCATTTCCTACAGATGGTTCTAGAAACAAGCTTCTTGTGGAATGGAGGATACATCCCTTCTATCTGCTATCAATCTTCAGTTTCAGGACCTTTGGAGGTCCTTCAAAAGACCTGAAATCTTATGTACAATGTGTATTGAGAACCGGAACAGATGTATGAGGATTTAATTGGTGAAGGCCTTCTCAGTATAAAATTTGGTGGGTGCCTATAGAAGTCTTGGCCCCGTTCTACTGCCCAAACCACCTGCGCTATAATCCATAACTGGTTATAATGCAATTCTGCATGGTTGTACGCCGAATATACTGTGAGGCTGGAGCCTCTGTTTTGTATCTGGCAGAAAAATAAATAAAACTCGCCTATCCGATACCGTTGCAAGGTGAAGGCAAAAAACATGTGCCTAAAATAGTAAATTCCCCCCACTATGTGGAAACGTTGCAACATTATGTGAATACAGAACACACTTTATTTGTACTGGATGTAAAGGAGTGCTGCTGCCTTCCAGGAGACTTTTACCTCACATACAAAAATGGACTTTATGGTAATAATTTGACACTTTGGAACTATCTGTAGAATAATGTATCAGTAACCTGTAACACTGCTTATTTTACTCTGAAGCTGTAGTATTATACACCTCTTTGATGTATGTTAGTACAACATAAAAGCTGTCATGATAACATTACTGTAGCGACAACTGCAGAAACAATATACACTGGAACCTTGTATTCCGGACATAATTTGCTCTTGTAATCCAAATCACTTGTATATCAAATATAGCGGAAGTCTGGAATGACTCTATATCACTAGTCTGTCAAAGTTCATCAGCTGAGCCAGGTGGGTATAGAGGAAGCAAAGGAAAAGACAAGAGGCGCTGACCTCGTGAAATACGTAATGAACCAAGATAGTGGTAATGGAGAGTTGCTCACCTTATGGTAGATAGAAAAGGCATGAAGGATCCCATGTAGCAGCCGATGATCTCCTGGTTGCAAACAGTCCCCGGTCCAGAGTACGGGGTTGTGTGGTCAGTATACTGGTGATCCCAATCAGAAAGGCAGGAATCGATCCGGCGCTTGGGAGAGCAAATGTAAAACCTCTAGGGACCAATTGCGTTCCAAAAGACTTTGAGGTTTATTGATTAAAAGTTAATAAAAAAGTTACAAGTGCAACACGTTTCGGCTCAGTACATGAGCCTTCGTCAGGCCTGACATAATTTGCTCTTGTAATCCAAATCACTTGTATATCAAAGCAAGTTTTCCCATAGGAAATAATTGAAACTTGAGACAATCTGTTCCACATCCCAAAAATATGTAGTCATGTATAGTACAACATCTAGCCCCTTTATTTCTCCTACTTCTTCTGTGTTGTGTTATAGAGTCTTGTGAAGGAGGGGGGTACAGTACTGTAGATGGTTGGGAGGACATCATTCTTGTATTATAAAATTTTCATGTAAATCAATTCCTGTTACAATTTTTTTGTGAAAATACAAGCAAAACACTTGCAGACGACGTAACTTGTAATCCAAGTTTCCGCTCTATTATGGCGTCTGGGCTGAGGGCTTAGTGTAAAGGGGCTCATGAGAGTAAATGGCAGTAAACCACAACTATAGGAAAGGGCTGCATTTAGGATAAGTGCCGAAATCTGTTTTCCTCATATCATGGTAATAAAGAGAACAAAGAAGTTATGTAATGGAAACATCTGGATCAGATTAGAGTCTACAAGCAGCCAGCGACTATTGGTGAGGCTGCAGATCTGCAATACAAGTTTCCATCATAAATTGAAAATGTCAACATATAGTTCTGGAAAGTGGTGTAATTATCACCATTCCATCTAGAACACCTGCTATGGTATAATACAAAGTTATTTTGGATGAAAACTTCAGGACTGATTCATGAAACTGTCAAAGAGAACAAGTTTACTACCCGTAGTTACCAAATATAATGATCAGACTAATATCCCAATTCCAATTGGATCTTTTATCTTTACTTCAAATATTAGAAAAATGTTTTTTATGTGGTCACATTCTGATGACTGGTTATAAAAATAACAACTATGACCATTCAGCTCTGAGTAATTACTACTAAATGTTTCAACACTGATCTCTTTCTGCATTACCTCTTCTCAGTTGGACTACAAACCAGAAATCGTTGGGGACACCAGAGAGCGGCTGCTTGAGTTTGGCTTTGACTACTGCTATTGGTCTGTGGATCCAGAAGATCCCAAGTATGCATCTCAGGAAGTGGTAAGTTGTTTATATTTGTTTTGGGACTGAAATATTGATGATCTGAGGATAGGGGATCATATCCGATCGTGGGGTTACACCACTCAGTATCCGTAGCACCAAGAATTTTGGCCTAACCAAGTTCTGCACATTGCATAGTAGTTGTGCTCAGTAGGGCATCCCACTTTGGATTGGATCGCCAACAGACTGCGTGACTATTGAGCGTGATGCCACAAGTGAAGTGGAGCACCAGTACTGTTTAGGATACCTGATGGGGGTATTGTAATTCGCCAATTTAATATTGATAACGAGAGATGAGCGCACCCAATGGCCATGTTTGGCATTCGGCTGCTGCAACATATTTGCCCTGACCAATCATAGCCATGTTTAGTTGTTAAGGGTGTCAATTTGAAAGGTTAGCTAATCGACCAGCAATATGTTCTGGTCAGTTGGCCGAATCTGAACCCTACTATCAGGTCCGCTCATCTCGTTTGATAACCTATACAAAGGATAGAGAAAAGGAAGTTTAAGACATCAATCAATACAGTGTCGGCTTCAGGTATCAGTAGGCCCCTGGGTAACAGAGACTCAGTGGGCCCCTTTGCAGTGAACTCATGCGATATTAAAAATTAAAATGGTCTCCTGTTCCCTAAAATAGTCCCAAGTTTATCATCCCAAACAGCCCCCTCATGGTTATTTTATATAAACCCCCTCACCCCCATGGATTCCTTATGTACAACCTTATGTGGCCCCCCAGCAGCCCTGGGCCCTGGCACTTCCCTGGCTACACCCAGTGCTGGCGCCAGCCCTGAATCAATCTGACCATTTGAACTATAAAGCAAATACAAAGTAAGTGCACAACATCTGTAGTGGACCTGACCAGCGTGTCCCACATGCTCAAGAGGTTTCCACAACTGGACAACCCCTTGTCTAAACATCCTATGATACATGTGCAATAAATATTTTTCAGAACGTGTGATTTTTATTAACTGTTTTTCTATGATTATTCAGTAAGAAAAAGATTCTTTTTTTATCAACTTTCCTTTGCATCAATAACTTGTTTTGTGTATTTTTATATAATTATGAAGTGTTTCCACATTTAGCCTGGAGAGGAGTTGTTTACAGCACATTGTCCACACCGAATCTTAGTTTTTTTACTGACGGGAAGTGTTTACATGTGGATAAATAAAGCCCTGTCCGTTTGTAGAATTGCAATGGAGATTAGAAGGTGATTTGGCTGCGAGGGCTGTGTACAGGACGAGGCAAGCCTAGGCTTGCTCAGTGACCTCTTACTTTATGTTGTGACATAAGAATCCCATTGAAGCGCTACCTGGTACTGGACTGCTCCGTGTTTAATTTGATACATGAGAACAGAATGGTGGAGACATACAGTCATTGTTCAAACATGGGTTACAGGTGGACAGATAGTGAGCAGTAATCCCGGCCAGTCACTAGCTGTAGTAACATTATACAACTTGCAAGTGTTCATTGAAGTCCTCCTCTGCCAAGGCTTGTGCCGATGAGAAAATGTAACTTTTTAGTACTTTGGATCATCCTTTTTTCTGCTTCCTTTCCTTATTTGGGGCTTAGTTATTTCATATCTAGCATTTTTTTTGTGTTGATAAGAAACATTGTTCCTTCTTTACCAATACATTTTTCATTAGAGATGTTTTTTGTGCTTTTGTGGCACCTTACAGAGGTATAAAAATGTAAGCACAATGACTGCCTATGCCTAATGCTGTGAACACAGGGCCTTAATGAGAAAACAATTTCCCCATCAAAATCAATGATGATAAACCAACGACACTTGCTCATAGATCCAGGCACCGTGACTGTGGTAATCTTCTTATATTTCTTATCCATAGCCTCCTTCTAAAATCAACTTTTAAAATTATGCTAATGAGCTGGAAGGGGTCTTAAGGTATTACCAGAGTCCCCCAGTTCTGCAGATTCACAGGCTGTTACAATGAGCAGAACATGTCTCACTCCCTGCTCTATCCAACCTCCCTCCGCCTGTGTAATCTAATAAGTAGCAGGAAGTGCAGGGGAAGATCTGCTCATCTCCGTGTAACAGCCTGTGAAGCTACGGTGCTTAGGGGTTCTGGAAACACTCTCCAGAGGCCTTCATTCTCATTAGCATAATTGTAAAATTATGGGAGGAAGGAGGCCATGGAAAACAAATAAAGGGAGATTACCACAGTCACAGTGCTTGGATGTATGAGTAAGTTCCCCTGGTTTGATGTTAAATTTGCTTTAGTAGAATTGGGGATCTAACTTTGGAAATTAGAATTTGTGAAAAATCTGTAGTTCCATTATTGACTAGAGTTTTATCTTTGCTATTTCTCAAGCATGTGCGGAGTATGTTGGAGCAGTGTGAAGAGGAGGAAATGCATTAGTTAAAATGTAGCATTGGTCTGAGAAGTGGGGGTGCGCGCCAGTCTCTGCTGCTCTATACAATCTCTCCTCTAATGACATCACCATCCCGGCTTCTTCAATGCTCACACAGTAGTTGTTACTTGTGTGTTTTTCTGTGGTCAGATTTCCTCTGTTTATTTCTTAAAGCATTGAAGTAGAATTTATCCTCTTCAAAATGAGAAAGTTCCGGTACAGAATATGCAACATTCATCAAGTACTTCTATATTCTATTTGGTGATGATAAAAACATTTTTCTATTTTTTTTTACATTTTATAACCAAAAGGTAACAAACGTGTAAAACGTGTAAAAAGGGTTTTTTTGTCGAGGACTCCTACCCATTGCTTAGATGAAGGAGCTGTAGTGATCGTTGTGCCCTTTCAGTCGCATTTGCCCCTAATTTGGCGATCCTTGAAGAGGTAGAGTCAGGTAGAAGGTAGACTTCCCATGGATCTTAGGCAATTTACACATAAATGTTATTTTCATCTGTATATCTGTTTTTTTTATATAACTAATGACACCCTCATGACACATTCATTTCAATGGACCCATCACATGTTCGTATTTATCTTGGATCCATGCAGAGGCTGTAGAAAACCCAAAGCAGGTCCTGCACGTGTTGGCGGCTCAGGGCTTCCTACAGAAATCCGCAGGGATGTGCAAAATATGGATGCCATTGTGGATCAGTTTATAGGTTACACAGTCATGTGACCCTCAAAGGGGCTGGGGCAAACTTTTGTATCATTTGCCAACCATACTTTTGTGCAAAACAGGTGACATGTGGATGACACACAGTCTGTTTTGGCAGATATACCACTCTGTAACAGATTACACACTGATGACATACAGAACGCAGAAATAGACCAGTGAACCTAGAGTGGTCCTAGTAAGGAGAACTGGAAAGGCGGTGACAGGTCATCAATACACAAGGCTGGTCTGATGAAACAGAAGAACTACTATAGCGTCGATTTCTGAAAAAGCTAACAACCGTAGAAGATCCGTGGGAAGATGTCAGAGCAGTGGAGGCAGCAGAATAACTCTGTGCCATTATTTGTGATAGACATGTACTACCCACCTAAACCTTGCTGATGACTAAGCACAACCCTGCGCTGCTATTTTCTCGAATATCACTGGCTTCTTTCAGCAGGACGATGTAGAACATGCTGGGAGTTCTATAGAAGTCTATGGAGGTCCTGGCACTAATACCCCCTGCAATAATAAGAAAGAAAAACTTAAAGAAAATTAAATACGGTAATTGTTAATTTTAAGTGGTAAAGAACCTCATCCCTTCCATTTCATATTTCTAGCCTCGGCGTATCCTGGTTCACACATATAATACCATCATTGTGCTCTACACGCCTACTGTGTCTCCCTTTTTTTTTACGCCGCTAATATGAAGGACACAATGACTTTCTGTATTTGACAGCACAGATGACGCATGTGTCACCACTGAAATCCATTTCCTTAAGGACCCCAGTCTGTGGATCTTTTCAAGAAGGCATTGCTGAATTTTAATTATTGATTGTTCCCAACAATTTATGGGTTGAATTAGAATGCATCATTTTTTTTACTTAATTAAAAAACTTTTAGAGAGAATTATCTGTGGTTTACGACTTTGTTTCAGGGTTTGATTCCCGTCAAGGTGCAGTAGGCAGGTTAGTCATTGATAATTGGTACAAGGTCATAAGTTATTGCTTGTGTGACTATCTTCCCTTGGTCTGTTCAGCTCCACCTGCTCTATAACATGCTGCCTGCAGATAGGACACTATGTACAATCTACAAGCTCCTCCTGCGCTATAACATGCTGCCTGCAGATCGGACACTATATACAATCTCCAAGCTACTCCTGCTGTAGAACATGATGTCTGCAGATAGGACATTATATACAATCCACAAGCTCATCCTGCTCTACAACATGCTGCCTGCAGATAGGACACTACGTACAATTTTCTCAACTCCTGCTCTATAACATGCTGCCTGCAGATAGGACACTACGTACAATTTTCTCAACTCCTGCTCTATAACATGCTGCCTGCAGATAGGACACTACGTATAATTTTCTCAACTCCTTCTGCTCTATAACATGGGGCCTTCAGATAGGACACTCTGAATACTCATTTAATTACCATTTTATTACTATTTACATGACATGATACTACCTTATATACTCGAGTATAAGCCTAGTTTTTCAGCACAAAAAATGTGCTGAAAAACCCAAACTCGGCTTATACTCGAGTCAAAAAAATAAATATATCTAAACTCACCTTTCCGGTGACCCCTGTATATCTTCTGTGCGATCTGTCTGGCAGCGGCGGCAGGCTATATATACTGGGGCAGGGTCTGGCAGGCTATATACACTGGGGCAGGGTCTGGCAGGCTATATACACTGGGGCAGGGTCTGGCAGGCTGTATACACTGGGGCAGGGGCTGGCTAGCTATATACTGGGGAGAGTGTGACCAATGCATTTCCCACCCTCGGCTTATACTCGAGTCAATAGGTTTTCCCAGTATTTTGTGGTAAAATTAGGGGCCTCGGCTTATACTCGGGTCGGCTTATACTCGAGTATATACGGTAATCTATACTGTTTATGTGGTGACTTTATTTCTGTTTTTTCTTTCCTTGATTAAAGAAACCTGTGAGCAGAGACCATGGCATTTTTTCCACAACAAATGTGAAATCTGCAGCTAATATTTTAGCTCTATTTAGAATCCTATGACATCACCTTTAAAGGGAAATCCTCAGGGAGAAGGTATTTTTATGTTACATTGTTCATGGACTTCCTGTCTCCGGCTTTTGACTTTCCAGCTTCTGGGGGAGGTGTCAGACAAGCGCGTGGCGGCTGTATAATAACAAGTAAATTGTGTACATGCAACAGATTCTCTTTATTAACTCATTTACAGATCTTGGATATCAAAAGTGTTCTCAAGAATCGTAAGCATTAGAGGAGATAGAGTACAACACAAAATAACTTCATTGTGTAACATTATTTGCCTTGGTCACTACCAGTAAATGTCCAGCTGTAAACTTTCTTTATTCTTCTTGATCGAAAACAGGCAAGAAGAATAAACAGGCAAGAACTGTACTGTATTTATATCGGACAGATCTCCTTCTTAGGACGGGTTAGTGGGAATCTACCATCAAAATCCAGCATGGTATACCAGGGACTTGTAGATCCAGTCACTGTGGCTGCAATCTTCTTATATTGTTATTCCTTTTGCACCATTATAATTATGCTACTGAGTTTGAAGGGCTCTGGGGGTGTTACCAGAGCCCCTCAGAGCTGTAGGTTCATAGTATGTTACAATGAGTATGCCTCCCCCTGTCCTGCTGCTGCTAGATTACACAGGCAGAGGGACAAGGGAGAGAGCAGTGAATTGGGTGAAACATGTTCTGCTCATTGTAACAGTCTGTGAATCTGCAGAACTGAGGGGCTCTGGTAACGCCCCTGAGCCCTTCAGACAGAAGAGCTCCTTGGTACACTCCTCGTTTCGGGTTTCTTCAAGCTCAGTAGCCCCTTCAGTGCCAATGGCTGCCATGATATGCGAGTGCGCTCTGCGGTGAGGAAGAGCTCGTCAGTAGCCTATACCTGATGGTAGGTTTCCTCTAAATACTGTGACTTGTCCTAAGGCAGTGGTGGCGAACCTATGGCACAGGTGCCAGAGGTGGCACTCCGAGTCCTTTCTGTGGGCACTCAGGCCATTTCCCCAATTTCGCCGAACCGGACCAAATCCGTGCTATTTTAAAGCGACACTTCATTGGTTGTATGAAACTGCGGGAAAAGTGAGAAGGTGTTGACAGAACTGCATTGTCTTTAGAGGTCATCCTGCTGGATCCACCATTCTTCCTGGACAATGATGGTCTGAATTTGCCCACCTTCTTTCAACTGTATTGATGGCCAATACAATTGAATGTTGAATAGGTTGCAATAAGTTACTGCTTGAAATTCCATGTTGGCACTTCATGGTAAATAATTGGATTTTGGTTGCCGTTTGGGCACTCTGTCTCTAAAAGGTTCGCTATTACTGTCCTAAGGCCTCACAAAAACATATGCTCTCCTGGGCCGCAGCCTAGGCTAGCATACAGCAGAGTGCAGGAGGAGTGCTCCTGAATGTGGAGGAGGAGTGTACATCAGTAGCAGCTGGCGATTGGCTGCTGATGATGAATGGGGTATTCCCCCAGTGATGTCACTGTTCTGATATGACATCACCGGGTCCTCCCTCCTGCCGAGCCACAAATGCGCTTGTTGGGGCTGTGAGAAGAGATGCAATACGCCATAGCTGTCCATTGCCTCAGCTGAGCTCATATGTCACTCAGAGGGAGGCTACAGGATGAAAAGACGTAGCTATGTTTTTAATCGTATGGCAGGAATAGTGGCTAGACGGAGACAACAATCTGCCACTATTTGTCAATGTATATGCTGTCGGGTGCTTTCTCGACGTATACGCTTAGCATATACATAAAACGTAGTGTAAACCCAGCCTTACTTGAAGGTCTTCCCCTGTGTCTTCTGTTCTACTTGTTTAAAATTAGCTAATTCTTTGGATCGGTTGTCCGTCTGTGTCTTATGAATCGACACTCCATGTGACTTCACACATACCAGGAATAATTGCTTATGTTTATTCATATGTTATCCATGCTGTACAACGGATAATGCATAGTTTGTTTCCATTGCTTTATTGTAAGTGTTATTGTAATGCCTTTCAGGATACAACATTTGAATAAATCCATATTGAACAGAAAGCTGAGTTCTTGCACTGTATAAACATTAAAATATAGGACATGTGGATGGGGTCTAACTTGTTTTGTGGGAAAACCCCTTTAAAGGGGTTTAACAAGTTTATATGATATCCCCTATTCACAGGTTTGGGGACAACAATCTAGTCGGCAAGGGTTCAACTTTTGGGACCCCCACTGATGACAAGAATAGGATGTCCAGGGATCCCATTCTCACTAATGGTTGGAGTGACAGGTTGAGCATGTATCCTGCCTCTCCATTCATTAGTATTGGATATTGCCCAACACAATTCACTCCAGTTTCTGTCACTCCCAGAGACTATTGAATGGAGCAGCAGGATGTGTACTGCATCAATTTTAGGGAATTGGACCCCATTTCTTGTGATCAGTGGAGGTCCTAGCAGTAGGACCCGACTAATGAAATTGTTATTCAGGTAACAACCGTAATTCATAGAAATATTGGAAAACTCTGGCTAATGGTGAGGTCTTGAACATGGAAAAGCTCTAATAGGATGTATGATTCTAGAACCAGGCAACCAATTCCTGTGAACACTGTAAATAAACCACCGTTCACATGATTTATAAGATAAGATAATTCTCATGATGAAGCTTATGCTGTATACGTCATATAAACAGAATGTTTGCATTGTGCGGTACGTTTGCACATGTCTGTCTTGTTCAGATTGTAGAATAAATTGGGAAAAGAATTGTCTATACAACCACTTTATCTGTAGGATCAGCTGTCCATAGCCATTGTTCACTGATCTCTAAACATGAGGCTTGTTGATAATGTAGTTTTGTTGATGGATGGTTGAAAGAGTAACTTTACTTGGGAGATCTCCAAGTCATTGCCATCAGTGCAAGTGTTTATTTATATAGTGCCTACAGATTACGCAGCGCTGCACAAAGTATGTTTTGGAGTGTGGGAGGAAACCAAAGGACCTGGAGGAAACCCACGCAAACACGGAGAGAACATACAAACTCTTTGCAGATGTTGACCTGGGTGGGATTTGAACCCAGGACCCTGGCGCTGCAAGGCAGAAGTGCTACTCACTCACCCACCGTGCCGCCCATATGGCGCACAATGCCGTAATCTAGTGAAAGATAGGACATGTCCTATCTTTCTCCGGGCTATGAAGTGGTACGATGCCGCACGTAGTATTAAATATATGTTTATATATGTTTATGGACATATATATTATTCTGGAATAAAAATTATGTTCACATCCTTGGACTGTGCCTGTAGTGCTGGATCATAACCTCTTATAGTCATTGAATTTCAAGACCCCGATTCTCATAGGAACCGTGACATGAGTTGTGTGTTCTATTGTGGAATCGGTGAGCCGTGAATTTTACTTGTGATATGGAACATTTGCAAAGAGTTTGTATGTTCTCTACGTGTTTGTGTGGGTATCCTCCGGGTCCTCCAGTTTCCTCCCACACGCCCAAAACATTCTGGTAGGTTGATAAGATTGTGATTTGGCAAGTTCTGTGTAGCGCTGCATAATCTGTGTGCGCTATATAAAAAAAGGAATTATTATTATTAAATGGATACTTATTTTCCCTGAATCTTCCATCATGAAATTGTTGGGTGTCCTTTTATGCATTACATGGTCTGCCATCCTACTGAAATGAATCCTCATCTTCCCCGAATCTTCCATCATGGGATCATTAGGAGACCTTTTATACGCTGTCTGAGTGAAATGGACCCTAATCTCCCCTGAAAATCCCACCATGGGATGATTGGGAGATGTTGTACACATTAGATGTCCTGTCATTCCACTGATATATAGATTCTGGTTTCCCGGACTCGTCCACCATGGAATTATTGGGAACCCTTGTTTGCAGATGGTCTGCCATTGGTTCAACATAAATCTAATATATATGGTAAGCTTAAGGTTTAGCTTTTGCTTATGAAGACAGTAACAGGGAACATATTTGCTTTATCTGTACGGTGACAATAACCTTTTATCTTAGCTTGACCTTGTTTTCAGGTGTTCTTGTTCTTTCCTGTTACTTGGAGACCTTGGCACATCAAACAGGTCCTTGTTGTTTTGCTAATATTGACCCATGTTTCTCAGACACCTCTTTTACACACATCCTCAAGACCTTTTCAGGGCTGGGCTACCTTATACATGTATCCTTCTTTCTTCAAACAAACAATAGTGGAATCCAGCACTTCTTTATATATATCCTCCTTTGTTACTGTTTATCCATGGAAACTTATTTCTTATCTGCTTTAATTCACTTCTTGATTACATGAATTGTCTATTTTATTATTAAATCACCTGTTATCAGTTTAATAAATTGTGATATTATAATAATTGTAAACCCAGAATAATTAAAGGATCTGCAGCGTAAACTTGTAGCCTGTTCATATGATTTAATAATATAGCAAGGTGATGTATACCGGAAATAAATAAAGCACTCCGCTGGGCCACAAATCTTGCTTTTTACAGACATGTTTCTGACAATATAATCCACATACTTTTCCACCAAACTATGACTTTTCCACTATATTTTACAGGGAGTGTGTTTCAAACTTCTCCATAATTCTTCGCCTCTGCTTGGGGTAAGAGCTGTAGCAGGCTTCTGGTTTGATATTACAGCAGAGGGAAGGGGCTGTGGAGCAGTGTCATGCAGAGCTCTCCCAGCACAGCTCTCCCCCCCCCCCCCAGTATTTCAAGTCTAGCTACAATCCTGGAATATAAATGCATTTCTGCTGCTACTATCAACATGTACACTAAATGTATTATTACAGAGCTCTCCAGGACCAATACGTAACACCTAGAGATGAGCGAACACTAAAATGCTCGGGTACTCGTTATTCGAGACGAACTTTTCCCGATGCTCGAGTGCTCGTCTCGAATAACGAACCCCATTGAAGTCAATGGGAGACTCAAGCATTTTTCAAGGGGACCAAGGCTCTGCACAGGGAAGCTTGGCCAAACACCTGGAAACCTCAGAAAAGGATGGAAACACCACGGAAATGGACAGGAAACAGCAGGGGCAGCATGCATGGATGCCTCTGAGGCTGCATAATCGCACCATTATGCCAAAATTATGGGCAACAGCATGGCCATGACAGAGTGACAGAATGAAGCTAGATAGCATCTAAAACATGCAATAATTGACCCTGACACTATAGGGGACGCATGCAGAGGCAGCGGCAGCAGGCTAGAGAGTGGCATGGCGACATACCCTAAATGGACTCAGGCTTCAAACCAATGGGTGGCAGAGAGGAACCAAAGGAGGTGAGCAAGAAGCGCTCAAATAATATCGGTACATGATAAAAGTTTGCCAGTATATTTTGTGGATTACACAGCAGGGTGGCGACAAAGTTAACAACTTTGATGTGGAATCCATGAAAACAACCCAAATTTGTGCCTGACACACCTCGTTTGATAAAGGGACGATGTATGGAGGCAGCTATATGGACGACTTTTGGAGGTAGCAATGGAGACAACGTGTGGAGGCTGCTATGGAGACAATTTAATTTGGATAGTGCCTGTATGTGGCAGTCCCAAAAATTTTTCAAACCAGAGGAGCAGGTAGGTGGCCCTCCAGAAAAATGGAATAGATTGAGTGCCTGTATGTGGCAGTCCCAAAAAGTTTTCAAACCAGAGGAGCAGGTAGGTGGCCCTCCAGAAAAATGGAATAGATTGAGTGCCTGTATGTGGCAGTCCCAAAAAGTTTTCAAACCAGAGGAGCAGGTAGGTGGCCCTCCAGTAAAATGGAATAGATTGAGTGCCTGTATGTGGCACTCCCAAAAAGTTTTCAAACCAGAGGAGCAGGTAGGTGGCCCTCCAGAAAAATGGAATAGATTGAGTGCCTGTATGTGGCAGTCCCAAAAAGTTTTCAAACCAGAGGAGCAGGTAGGTGGCCCTCCAGTAAAATGGAATAGATTGAGTGCCTGTATGTGGCAGTCCCAAAAATTTTTCAAACCAGAGGAGCAGGTAGGTGGCCCTCCAGTAAAATGGAATAGATTGAGTGCCTGTATGTGGCACTCCCAAAAATTGTTTAAAACAGAGGACCGGGTAGGTGGCCCTCCAGAAAAATGGAATACATTGAGTGCCTGTATGTGGCACTCCCAAAAATTGTTTAAAACAGAGGACCGGGTAGGTGGCCCTCCAGAAAAATTAAATGCATAAAGTACTATAGCAAGAGCCAGTGGGCCCTGTCAAAAAATAGCCAGTTTCCTCTGCTTTACTGTACAAAGAGGAGGAGAAGGAGGAAAATGAGGAGGAGGAGGAGTGGATCAATTATTCAGGTTGAGCTTCCTTCACCTGGTGGAGATTGGAAATTCTGAGAAATCCAGCCTTTATTCATTTTAATAAGCGTCAGCCTGTCAGCGCTGTCAGTGGACAGGCGTGTACGCTTATCGGTGATGATGCCACCAGCTGCACTGAAAACCCGCTCGGACAAGACGCTAGCGGCAGGGCAGGCAAGAACCTCCAAGGCGTACAGCGCCAGTTCGTGCCACATGTCCAGCTTTGAAACCCAGTAGTTGTAGGGAGCTGTGTGATCATTTAGGACGATGGTATGGTCAGCTACGTACTCCCTCACCATCTTTCTGTAAAGATCAGCCCTACTCTGCCGAGACTGGGGACAGGTGACGGTGTCTTGCTGGGGTGACATAAAGCTGGCAAAAGCCTTGTAAAGCGTACCCTTGCCAGTGCTGGACAAGCTGCCTGCTCGCCTACTCTCCCTCGCTACTTGTCCCGCAGAACTACGCACTCTGCCGCTAGCGCTGTCAGAAGGGAAATACTGTTTCAGCTTGTGCACCAGGGCCTGCTGGTATTCATGCATTCTCACACTCCTTTCCTCTGCAGGGATGAGAGTGGAAAGATTTTGCTTGTACCGTGGGTCCAGGAGAGTGAACACCCAGTAATCGGTGCTGGAATAAATTCTTTGAACGCGAGGGTCACGGGATAGGCAGCCTAGCATGAAATCTGCCATATGCGCCAGAGTACCAACGCGTAAGAATTCACTCCCCTCACTGGCCTGACTGTCCATTTCCTCCTCCTCCAACTCCTCCAACTCCTCTTCTTCTGCCCATACACGCTGAACAGTGAAGGACTCAACAATGGTCCCCTCTTGTGTCTCGCCAACATTCTCCTCCTCTTCCTCCTCATCCTCCTCCACCTCCACCTCCTCCGATATGCGCTGAGAAACAGACCTGAGGGTGCTTTGGCTATCAACAAGGGAATCTTCTTCCCCCGTCTCTTGTGACGAGCGCAAAGCTTCCGACTTCATGCTGACCAGAGAGTTTTTCAACAGGCCAAGCAGCGGGATGGTGAGGCTGATGATGGCGGCATCGCCACTGACCATCTGTGTTGACTCCTCAAAGTTACTCAGCACCTGACAGATATCAGACATCCACGTCCACTCCTCATTGTAGACTTGAGGAAGCTGACTGACCTGACTACCAGTTCTGGTGGAAGTTGACATCTGGCAGTCTACAATCGCTCGGCGCTGCTGGTAAACTCTGGATAACATGGTCAGTGTTGAATTCCACCTCGTGGGCACGTCGCACAACAGTCGGTGAGCGGGCAGTTGGAGGCGGCGCTGCGCTGCCCTGAGAGTGGCAGCATCTGTGCTGGACTTCCTGAAATGCGCACAGATGCGGCGCACCTTCGTGAGCAAATCTGACAGATTGGGGTATGTCTTGAGGAAACGCTGAACTATCAGATTTAACACATGGGCCAGGCATGGCACATGTGTCAGTCTGCCGAGTTGCAGAGCCGCCACCAGGTTACGGCCGTTGTCACACACAACCATGCCTGGCTTCAGGTTCAGCGGTGCCAGCCACAGATCAGTCTGCGCCGTGATGCCCTGTAATAGCTCTTGGGCGGTGTGCCTTTTGTCGCCTAGGCTCAGCAGTTTGAGCACCGCCTGCTGTCGCTTAGCGACGGCACTGCTGCTGTGCCTAGAGCTACCGACTGATGGCGCCGTGCCCACGGATGGTAGTTCGGAGGAGGAGGTGGAGGAGGGGTGGGAGGAGGAGGAGGCATAGTAGGCCTGAAACACCTGGACCGAGGTAGGCCCCGCAATCCTCGGCGTCGGCAGTATATGACCAGCCCCAGGGTCAGACTCGGTCCCAGCCTCCACCAAGTTAACCCAATGTGCCGTCAGCGATATATAGTGGCCCTGCCCGGCAGTACTCGTCCACGTGTCCGTGGTCAGGTGGACCTTGTCAGAAACGGCGTTGGTCAGGGCACGGGTGATGTTGTCTGACACATGCTGGTGCAAGGCTGGGACGGCACATCGGGAAAAGTAGTGGCGGCTGGGGACCGGATACCGAGGGGCGGCCGCCGCAATGAGGTTGCGAAAGGCCTCGGTCTCTACTAGCCTATAGGGCAGCATCTCCAGGCTAAGCAATCTGGAGATGTGCACATTAAGGGCTTGGGCGTGCGGGTGGGTTGCACTATATTTGCGTTTCCGCTCCAGCGTCTGGGGTATGGAGAGCTGAACGCTGGTGGATGCTGTGGAGGATCGTGGAGGCGACGATGGGGTTTTTGTGGCAGGGTCCTGGGCAGGGGGCTGACTATCAGCTGACACAGGGGAAGGAGCAGTGGTGTGCACGGCCGGAGGTGAACGGGCTTGTTGCCACTGAGTGGGGTGTTTAGCATTCATATGCCTGCGCATACTGGTGGTAGTTAAGCTAGTAGTGGTGGAACCCCTGCTGAGCCTGGTTTGGCAAATGTTGCACACCACAGTCCGTCGGTCATCCGGTGTTTCCTTAAAGAACCTCCAGATCTAGCCCTCGCCGCAAGAGCCCTCACCACGGGAGCTTCACTAGTTGACACATTTGGCGCTGATGCACCAGCTCTGGCCCTGCCTCTCCGTCTGGCCCCACCACTGCCTCTTCCAACCTGTTCTGGTCGAGGACTCTCCTCCGTCTCAGAAGCACTGTGTTCACCCGGCCTCTCAACCCAGCTTGGGTCTGTCACCTCATCATCCTCCGATCCCTCAGTCTGCTCCCCCCTCGGACTTCCTGCCCTGACAACAACTTCCCCACTGTCTGACAACCGTGTCTCCTCATCGTCGGACACCTCTTTACACACTTCTTCCACTACGTCAAGAAGGTCATCATCACCCACAGACTGTGACTGGTGGAAAACCTGGGCATCGGAAAATTGCTCAGCAGCAACCGGACAAGTGGTTTGTGACTGTGGGAAGGGTCCAGAAAACAGTTCCTCAGAGTATGCCGGTTCAAATGCCAAATTTTCCTGGGAGGGGGCAGACTGGGGGGGAGGAGGCTGAGGTGCAGGAGCTGGAGGAGTGGCGATTTCGGTGACATGGGTGGACTGCGTGGAAGACTGACTGGTGGACAAATTGCTCGAAGCATTGTCAGCAATCCACGACATCACCTGTTCTGGCCTCAACAGTGCTCTACCACGAGTCCCAGTAACTTCAGACATGAACCTAGGGAGTGTAGCTCTGCGGCGTTCCCCTGCTCCCTCATAAGCAGGTGGTGTCTCACCCCGCCCAGGACCACGGCCTCTGACCCCTGCAGTAGTTGGACGCCCACGTCCCCGCCCTCGTCCTCTACCCCTAGCCCTCGGGTTAAACATTTTTAAAATGAGAGTTATAACTTTAATTTTTTTTAACTTTTTTTTGTTTTTTTTTGTGTTTTTTGTTTTTTTTTTGTGTTTTTGAGTTTTTAAAACCAAACAATGCTATCCTATTGCTATGGCTATTTTCTAGCCAAGTATGAAAGCACACTACTATGCCAGATGAGATGACACTGAGTTATTAAACAAAATAAACGTAAAATAAAAAAGGACAAATGGCAGACTGTGCCTAATTGAAATCCAACC
Source organism: Engystomops pustulosus (assembly GCF_040894005.1). Lineage (NCBI taxonomy): Eukaryota > Metazoa > Chordata > Amphibia > Anura > Leptodactylidae > Engystomops > Engystomops pustulosus. The sequence goes on from NC_092417.1 coordinate 43,367,825, forward strand.
CCTACTAAATTTTCCCACTTCGGTCTTTGCTATGGATATGTGCGTCACTAAGCGCAAAACACAGCGGTCGCAAGTCTCACTACAAATTGCTCAGAATTGGCTAGTACATGCACTGCAGCAAGTACAGCCACCAGCAGATCAACCAGAAATCAAATATATAGAACGCTACTGTAGGCGTAAGTAAGCTGTTTGGATTCTCCTATGGCTATTTTCTAGCCAAGTATCAAAGCACACTACTATGCCAGATGAGATGACACTGAGTTAGTGCCTAATTGAAATCCAACCCCTACTAAATTTTCCCACTTCGGTCTTTGCTATGGATATGTGCGTCACTAAGCGCAAAACACAGCGGTCGCAGGTCTCACTACAAATTGCTCAGAATTGGCTAGTACATGCACTGCAGCAAGTACAGCCACCAGCAGATCAACCAGAAATCAAATATATAGAACGCTACTGTAGGCGTAAGTAAGCTGTCTGTATTCTCCTATGGCTATTTTCTAGCCAAGTATCAAAGCACACTACTATGCCAGATGAGATGACACTGAGTTAGTGCCTAATTGAAATCCAACCCCTACTAAATTTTCCCACTTCGGTCTTTGAGGTGGATATGTGTGCCACTAAGAGCTAAACACAACGGTAGCAAGTCCCCCTGCTAATTCCTCACAAAATGGTACTAGATGCAAATAAAAAAAAAAATAGTAGAACGTTATTGTAGCCCTAAGAAGGGCTGTTGGGTTCTTGGAGAATCACTCCTGCCTAACAGTAAGCTAATAGAACACCCTAACGCTTTCCCTGACCAGCAGCAGCTCTCTCCCTAGCGGCATCCAGACACAGAATAATCCGAGCAGCGCGGGCAGCGGCTAGTCTATCCCAGGGTCACCTGATCTGGCCAGCCAACCACTGCTATCGACGTGTAAGGGTACCACGTCATGCTGGGTGGAGTGCAGAGTCTCCTGGCTTGTGATTGGCTCTGTTTCTGGCCGCCAAAAAGCAAAACGGCGGGAGCTGCCATTTTCTCGAGCGGGCGAAGTATTCGTCCGAGCAACGAGCAGTTTCGAGTACGCTAATGCTCGACCGAGCATCAAGCTCGGACGAGCATGTTCGCTCATCTCTAGTAACACCCTCTTTAGTGTTGCATTGTCATACCTCGGGCTACTGCTAAAAAATTTTACTTAGGTTTTAGACTTTAAAAAAGGTTCATGATCCAAAAGCCATAGCTCCCCCTTCTTTGCAATGAACTGTGCATGTAGCACAATTGTATCAGTATAAGCACAATATAACAAAAATGCAATTTACACTAGTCATTTATAACCACCCCAAGTAGTCACATACACAGGACAAGCAAATGGTCCAAAGCATCAAGGAGCAAATAGCAAATTAGCAATTAGCATGATGCTGCATATAATAAATCTTAACCTTAGAGCACTATCTTAATAAAATATCAATACAAAATCACTTTAAAATATTTCACAAATAGGTCATAAATTCATAAATAGGCATAAATTCATGTCACTCATATGCCATGACATGAAAAACCCTTCTCATGCATCATATGGGACATACAGTAAATGGGACATGTTGATTTCAAGGGTCCAAGTAAGGGGATACCTATCTTGTCCCTATTGATGTTCTTATTCCTACCCCCGTGGTTAGTAGCTCCCAGCCCTTACAAGGGCGATCCCAAGACTATCATTTTATAAAAGTGTTACCCAGTCTCATGACTGCATCGTCCATGCTTCCGGACAGCGTTGTAATGACCTTCTCCATACAGCCATAATTCCATACATAATTCCATAACGCTGTACAGTATTGGGTATTGAGATAGGAGGTTAAAGGGAATGTGATGCTAATCTGCGCTTTGACTCATTAAAACCAGATAACAAAAAATATATATATATATATCTATATATATATAGATATATAGATATAGATATACAAAAAGGCTTGAAAAAGGTGTCCAACACCGAAACGTTGCCACTTGCCTCAATAAAGATCACCAACTTTTGAATTTTACCTTTGGAGTGCTGCTCGCTTTTTCCAATTTAGATATAGATATATATAGATAGATAGATAGATTTATAGAGATAGATATATATAACACTTTGTACATTCATGTGTTAAAGGGAAGGTGTCATCAGAAAATGGTTCAAAGTCGTAGGGACCTTCCCTAATTTCTCACAGACATGTTCCCTTATTGAGTTTTATGTGTAAAGTCTGTGTAAGTTTTTTAGAATCTAGGATTGAATTTAAAAAATGTAATTTGTGTATACAGATAGAAGGGTAAACCATTCCAGTGCTTTATTGCATGGCTTGACCAAAACATTGTTGTCCTATCCCCTGTTGAGAGGGGTGTAGTTGATTTTCATTGGAACCAGTCCTAGTCAAACATGTGCTGCACAGATCACAGAATCTGTTATATATGCACAATTTTCTTGCATAGAATTTATGTTCTTTTGTCCCAGCAACATTGTAAGGACCCATTCAGAGGACCATATATGGTGGCTGTACGCTACCTGTACAAACAGCAGCTAGGATGCAGCCGCCATAGAAGTACATTGTGCTTGGGACGGTGAGCACTCGTGTCCTCTGTACTGTGCCGTTGCAGGTAAAAAGATAGAGCATGCACTTTCTTTAGCCATATGTATGGCCCAGCTGCAGGGCTTTCTATGCAAAGGGGAGGGGTGAGGAGCGCTCACCCCTCCACCTCTCCAGCCAAACGTGTGCCAGTCCCAGTCAGGGCGGAGCATCTGTTCATGTGAAAGGAGCCTAAAAGTGATTGCATCATTAGGGCAGCCCCTTTTGACACACATGCAGTTTATTTTGTCTGTGAAAAATATTATCAATTATATGACAAGTGTTAGACATGAGAAGTGACATTACATCAAATGTAGTTTTCTTCTATGAGTTTTCTTGTCCTCTGGCAGTAGCTTGTCTAGCCTGGCACAGAAGTATTGGTTAGTTGAAATCCATCTCTCTAAGCCTCCTTTCTTACTCCAGCTGCCATCAAGTATAGATTCTTGTTGCTCCCAGTCACATTTGCCTACTGCACCCGGGGGCAATATTAGGTTTTTATAAAGATAACTTTGTTAAAGTAGCATACTGCTGAGCTGATATATCTGGTTGTAGTGTTTAACATGATCTCTCATCCAACTATCACCCCTGAAATCAATCCATAGGTTGCAGCCTCATTGGTTCCTTAAAGGACATCTACCACCAGAATCAAGGATTATAAAACAAGCACACGTACATGTTGGTGTGTGCCCCCTCTGGGAGGATCTGCTCTTCTTTTAGCTTTTTAAAACCTTTTTTCCCCCCCAAAAATGGTTTTATAAATATGCAGGTGAGTCCGAGGGGCTCCAGGCTTAATAGAGGTCAGTGGAGCTCCTCAGGCTCATTTGCATAACCTATTTTTTAAATAAAATCAAGGGCTTAAAAAAGCTAAAAGAGCAGATCCTGCTGAAGGGGGCACACACCAGCATGTACATGTGCTTGCTTGGTTTACAATTCCTGATCCTGGTGGTAGATTTCCTTTAAAGGAAATCTTCCATTAAAATCAAGTATGATAAACACTTACTCATAGATCCAGACACTGTGACTCGATCCTTCTAAAATCAACTTTTAAAATTATGCTAATAAGCCTGAAATGCTCATGGTGGTGTTACCAGAAGCCTTCTGTACTGCAGCTTCACAGGCTATTACACTGTGCAGGAGCACTTCACCTCCCCACTGTGTGCTGAAACTACTGCTGCAGTCAGATAACATCAGGTAGAAGTATGGGGGAAATGCTGAGGGCTCATTAGAATAATTTTAAAAGTTGATTATAAAAGGAAGGAGGCCATAGATAACAAGTATAATAGGATTACTACAGTCCCGGGGGCCTGTATCTGTGAGTAAGTGTCCCTGGTTTATCATGATTGATATTGATGGTAGATTTCATTTAACCAGTACAATGTTATTTGTGAGCTTTGTGTTTGTATCCGGTGCTACAGAAGCTTGTTACCTGTAATCCAGTAATACTTGCACCACCATGGTGTCATAGGTGATTGTGTATTTAGACTAGGATAAAACTATAACTAATATATCATCTTATATTTATCTTCTCAGATATTCCAGGACCTCGGCACCACTGTCCTCTCTGAAGCTATTAAGGGCTATAATGTTTGTCTGTTTGCCTATGGACAGACTGGTTCAGGGAAGACGTACACCATGATGGGCACTCCGGTAAGTAATAAGACAGATTTCAGTTATCAAAATAATGACCCATCATTAAGGAAATTGGTAAAGACATTAATAAATATAAAGCTGCACAAAGCCTCATCAACCTGAAACCTCTATTGCTTAGCTATGATTGTAGAGGTAAATTATCAGCAAGATTTTGGTTTATTCCTGGGGCTCATAAGTATGTAAACAGTGTGCATGGACCCTATACTACCAGCACAGAGTCTTTATGGGTCCATCCATGTAGTTTTTACCAGTATAAAATTGCTCTGTAAGACACAGTAGTCTTCATCTTGGGGAGAATAATATAATGAAGTTTTACCATAACTATATAGTTTGATCAGTGATGTGTATAATATATATTTCTGCTAAAGGTCAAATACTTTTTATTTCATGGTATGATTTATTTTATTTATATTTTTTTGGGTGTTTTCTAAATAGGCATCAATCGGATTAACGCCCCGCATTTGTGAGGTCAGTACACGTTACTTGTATGAAATGGGATAAAACGCATGCAAATGATAATTACGTAAATAACATTCACATGTATATAATAACCACAGGAACGTACGTATAGTCTGTGCATATTTCACAATCTTTATATGTTGACCTAAACAATTTTATTTAGACTATGATCATATATTCTTATTTTACGTTTTACAGGGTCTATTCAATTATAATGATGGCTCCCCAGGCACTCCTTCCTCAAGCCGGATTGAAGTGAGGTATGTTGTGTTCATTGAACAAAGTTTGTCAAATTTGTTGGTTAACCACAGGTTGCTGACAGTGTCTAATCATCATTGGTGATAAATGTTCCCACTGCTTGAACAGATGGGCTGCTGATCATGTCCATTTACCCTTTATAGCAATGTCAGTAATAAAACTGTAATGCTATGGAAGGAATGATTGTAGTCACAGTGGATTTGGCAGTAACCAGGACCCGGGTTGAAAGGGCCTACAGGCTGCCATATGGCAGCAGACGGCAAACTGGGGGTCCATAAGATGGGTAGACAATCAATAGCATGCATGTAAGACATGCATTGACATGATTACAAGGCGGCAACAGGCAAAGAAATGTCTGTGCACTCTTCCTGGACATTGTATGATGTCACCAGGCGACACAGCATCATACAATGTGCACTGGAAGAGCGCACAGATCCCAGCATGAACAGGACGCCACAGGGATCACCAGAGCATGGGGCCCTGTGGAAACAATAGTGAGGGGAGGCTGCTGGACATTTAATTATTGAGAGGAGGCTGCTGCTGGAATTTTATTATTAAGGGAGGCTGCTAGACATATCATTGGTGATGGGAAGCTGCTGCTGGAATTTTATTATTAAGGGGAGGCTGCTGAACATTTCATTACTAAGGGGAGGCTGCTGAACATTTCATTATTAAGGGGAGGCTGCTGAACATTTCATTACTAAGGGGAGGCTGCTGAACATTTCATTACTAAAGGGAGGCTGCTGAACATTTCATTACTAAGGGGAGGCTGCTGAACATTTCATTAGTGCGTGGAGGCTGCTGGACATTTCATTAGTGAGGGGGGCTGCTGGGCATTACATTAGAGAGGGGAGGCTGGTGCAGGGCATTTCATTATCAAGGGGAGGCTGCTGGACATTTTTTATTAGTCGGGAGGCTGCTGTGTATTTCATTATTAAGAAGGATGCTGCTGGACATAAGATGAATCAGGGGAGGCTAGTATATGATTATGGTACTATGTGTATATGTCTGTGTATAATTTTTGAGTGTAATGTGCAGGATGGGGGAGCAGCAAGAGTTTAGGAATATGGGGCCCCCGATCCAAAGTTTACACTGGAGCCCACTAGGGCCTTGTTACGCCACTGTGTAAGGCCTTACACTCACAAGAGTATCAGCAGGGACATGGAGTCTCCACCGCTCTGTACTTTGTCCTATTAGTGCTATGTTGGCAGAAAAAAAAAACTTCTGTATGTCCTCATAGAAAATACTTTGAGATCTATTGTACATTACAAATCCATCCTGGGGCCTGTATATATGATAACCTAATAAAAATGAAAGCAAAGACTTTATGACACTTTGTGAATACCTTTTAATGCTTTTTTGAAAATTTTGTTTAGCTTTCTTGAAATTTATAATGAGCGTGTCCGTGATTTGCTTCACCAATCTGAGCAGAAGAAACCCTACACACTGCGGGTCCGGGAGCACCCAGAGAAGGGGCCTTATGTACAAGGTATGGTAGAAAAGTAACAGTAGCTAGGAGTTCAAAATATTTAACATGAGGCTTCTTGTGACGCTATACAAAAAGAAGGCTCCCGTAGTCTGCACCACAACCGCACAACAAAAGATTTTTCTGCAAGCCAACAAACTGTTTAGAACTTTCCATATCTATTTCATATTTTAGTAAAAAAAAAACTGGTAATACATCACCAAAAATATTTCATTCACAGTCCATAGGTTGTAGTATCATGTTGCAAATATAGGATCCAATTTTTCTTAGGGCTTACTGAAACATCAGGTGTAATCCACAGTGTTTCAGAGGTAGCTCCTCCTTCCTCCGGCATGCGCAGGGGGGGTCATATAAATATCATAATTAGTTGAATCTACTTTTTAATATTTATGAGTAAATATCATACTTTTATACAATACCAATACTACCCAAGCTACATACAAGCATTGTAGTATTACAGTACAAAAATACTTAAAAATTACATTGCCCATTTAATCCATGGGTGTGGAGAGTGCATCTGTGATCCAATACACCTCCCTTTGGAGGAGTTTGCGTCCTATGTTAACGCTATCATTACCTTCTATTTGTTCCAAAATTAACAACCCTATGTGATTTCTCTTTAAAATGTCTGGCTACTCCTGTTTCGTGCTTCTTGCTACTTGTATTAAAATTTTTACATTTCATACTATCATCAATTTAGTTGCTTAATAGATGATCTACGTTCATTTAGGCAAACTTTAATGCTCCTAGTCATTTTAGCGTGTTGATAACGTTCCTACTTTGGTATATAAAGAAACCTTTATCAATGTGCTTATACATGGGTGATTAAACTTATCTCCCTGATTGATAGCTGTAGAGTGTTGACATGCTAAACATGCAAACGTACCTCTCTTTTGAGAAGGTAAAAAAACTTTGTGTAGCAACTTTCTTTTTACATGTAAAATTAGATTTAAAGGAAATCTGCCATTTGCTTTTATGCATTATGAAGCAAACATACCTCACGTATGCTGTAGCTGCACAGATGCAGGCACATATCTTGTTTAATCCACAATAAGGAAGAAAAATTCCGGATGATTTTACCATGCCACCTGTATTTTACCTGATGGATCCCCTAAGAATACAATAAAGGCTGTCTTATTCTGCAAATAGCTGGATCCGGAGTTTTTCTTCCTTATCGTGGACTTCATTGCCCTGCAGCGGGGTGGATCCGTGCAGGCGGATAAAGTTACCGCAGATCTAGGTGAGCTGGAGGAACTCTTTCACACATATCTTGTTTAATCCCTGATCCCAGTGGTTTTGCCTTCATTATGCACTGCTTCAAACAAAGCTGTATTCACTGTTTTGTCCCTAACAGGCAGAAGTAATCAATCACTGCACCATCCCCCAGCTGCTGTGTATGAGTCATTCAGCTCATGTTGATTAGTCCTGTCTAGACAGTTCAGGACGCTCCATGTTATGTGTTACCCAACTTTCCCAAGGTCCTGAATTTTAGAATAGTTTTTGAGCAAAACCACTCGGATCAGGGATTAAACAAGATACGTTTCTTAATGCATGAAATCAAATGGTTGATTTCCTTTAATCAATTAATCTGCAATAGATTTACCCTTTTCCATATTTGTAATGTTGTAGTATTGGCCAGTTTTTAGAAATGGCATTTTTAACCATATTAGCATGATGGTCATATTTAGAAATAAAGATGGCCTGGTCATTTTTTCTAAGGTATCTTCTGTCTCACACAATGGGGCACATTTATTACAAGTTGACCCTAGTTCATTAAAAGTGCATTGTCCATCTATAATGCTGCATGCGGCGATTCAATGAGAACGTGCACCAGAAATCATGAATCATGAGCTTCCCCGCACTGGTCAGGCAGAGTTCACCAACTTTTTTTTGGTGCACCTTTAACATAGGGCGTGCGACACAATTCTAAAGTTAAATGTCGCCCTTAATTCCGAATAATTCACATTGTCCGACGGCGCGGCCCCTAATTTGTGTTGCATGGAAGCCAGCGCACCTGTGCCACAATCACAGCGCAGACACTTCTTAAATACCTGTTCAATCCATTTTAGCCTAGAAGAAAGTGAACAGTCCGACTAAAGTGCACCGCACGACACTTAGTAAATGTGCCCCAATGTCTTGGTTTTTGTAATACCTCCGTACCAATTCTTGCCATTTCTTCTCTCGCCTAACCTCTTTCTGAAAACTTATCTACTAATGTTTGAATTTGGACACTTCCAACACGACACTACAAACTATAGACTGAGCATGGAATAGTTTTGGTGATGTATTGCCAGTTATTTTACTAAAATATGATATAAATATGGAAAGTTTTAAACAGTTGGATGGCTTGGAGAAAAATCTTTTGTTGTACAGTAGCTAGGAGACCACGTGATATGGTGATAAGGTATTTACAGCATTCATGAATGTTCTGTTCAATGTTTTGTTAGGTCACTCTTCACATTGGATAGTGTATGATGCTCAAATATCCTTGCAGAAAGGACACCCCTTGGCCTCGAAGATATTATTTGTGTAAATGTGCGGGGAATCTGCATAATAAGTTATATATATGATTATTGCAGCTTCACCTTCCATGTCTTATTCCTCTCCCATGTTTCTACTGCACTTTGGTCCCAAAAGGAAAACTCATGGTGGGATTTTTCGATAATACCTGTCCACCAGTGACTTTAATTCAGTAACACTGCAGAAGCAATGGGATACTATTACATGTGCCGTGAGCAGTGTTGTTCAATGGAGGTCACTGATGGACTGATCACAAAGGGGCTCATGGAGAAGATATAACACAAAGTCGAAAATAGGGATGGCATTGTAATAGGCGAACATTGGGTCTGACATTGTCAATAAGATAAATTAGCAAGTAGCTTATTGTTCTGTTTACAGCATATTCCCTTAAAGTAATGTTAAACTGTGTCCTGGGGGTGGTGAACCCCCTACTGCTTTCCAAATTAAAGTTGCTTTAAAGGGCTTAAGTCTCTCAGTTATATCTAGGATGCTTCATAGTACAGTCTCATTCAAGTAAAACATCTTAAACATCACAGTGATATGGCAATGGCAAGCACCACATTCGTTTTTAGCCATCTATACACACTGATGCAAGCAGTCCCCAGTTTATGTACAAGATACAAAGTTCTGTAGGTTGTTGAATTTGTATGGAAGTCAAATTAATTAGACCATTAGATTTTCAAAATTTTGTGCTGTCATGGAAACTAGGAGTAGCAATAAATCTTTTGATAACTCATCCAAATGTCCATCTGTAACTTGGGGCCGTCCAAGTCCAGTGTTCTTAAGTTGGGGCCTGTTTTTACTATTTGTTTAATAATTGAGCATTGGTCGTTAATCATATTTTTACACTTTTGATCTAGTTAAATCTGCTTTAATCTTCTCTGGTCGTGAAGTAAGAGTTCTGCTTGCGTAGACTGCCAATTGTAGGCGTGTGGAGACTTATAGCATTGACGCTCCACTAGGGGGTTCTGGGAAAATATGCAAATCGGTTTTCCAGGATGGGATGGAGAAAACCACGCCTCTTTTAGCTACCTTGTAATCTTCTCTGGTCAGTTTTGTGTATATCAGATGAACATAAATTGCTTAATACATCCCACAAAACAAGTTAATAGTCTGATCAAAAATTTATCATGGCGTGCAACATAAAATAATGGTGACAAAAATCAATACATAAATAATTCAGGGTTGCGTTTTCAATGCTATTTCCATATATTTCATGAACAAACAATACCATAACATCTCTAGAATAATTCCGGAATGTAGAACTATTCTGCCGAGCAAACAGTGCATCCCAGGCTCAGCTAGTGGACTGTTAATCGATTGTGTAGAAAAGCGTTAATAAGTCATCAGTAGTTGGACGCCTATCCCTGATTTCGTAACACAATACTACTTGTTGCTTGTGCACAGTTTTACAAAGTAAAAGATAAATAAAACTTCTGTGTGAAATGTATACTATTACACATGTAGCACATGACAGTGTGTAATACAGCTAAATGAATAGAGATGTTTGTAGAGAACATCTCCTTGAGGCAATGAGCTAATACTTAAAATTAGAAGCATGTGGATTTTCCATCAGTTTCACAGAAAGTCTTGGGACCAGAGGTCGCATTAACGCCTCACCAAGCGTCATAGACGCATGCTGAGGCGCCATTACCCCCCAAAGTAATTGCCATGCGTCAAAGTACGCATGGGAATTATTTCCTGTAGCACACAGGCTGAGTGGTTCGGCGCACGCTGCAAAGAAAAAGGAATATTGACAGCAGGATCGCAGCGCGCGCAGGGCTACTCCTCAGTGATCCTGTCAGCGGCGCGTTGGAGAGACCCGCAGCGAGTTGTGCACCACTTGTAGCAAAAAAAAAAAAACTTGGGCTTTAATGATTTTCTTGTATTAATAGATGTTTATTAGATTGTTAATAGACATTAATAGATATACAACTCCTAGTCATATATATATATATTTGTATTTGAAAATTTCCTAAAAAAATACTCCAGAAAAATGTTAGTGCAACCTCTGCTTGGGACATAGTAGAACTTTGCTGAAGTTTTAAAAAGGATGTTGTACGCAAGAACTTACATTTAATACATGAAAAGTTCTGTTGGGGGTATCTTGTTGAAAGCTGCGAATGTGATATCTGCCATAGGCTTTGGCCATAGAAGTGAATGGTGTAGGATGTTCTTCCCTCCACTAAGCAGTGAGATTTTGGTCAAAGGACCCCTTTGGAGATCGTAGTGAGTTCTAGAGTTTGGATCAGAATCAATTGTACATTTATGGCATGTTCTGTGAATGAGCCATAAATGTGTACACTGGGAATAAACCTTTAATAAACAAAATCCATGAACAAGATAAAGAAATAATCTGGTTTCATATGTTATGGGTTGTATAACCACAAAGGGGGGATCCCTGTGTCATCAAATGTCCTATCAAAGGAATTACTAGTATGTGTAAGACTGTGTTCACATCATGTTTTTTTGCATCCGCTGGACGTATACTACAACGTATACATTTAAAAATGGACAGAAACAGATGTATTATTTGTCATACGTCTAAATTTGGTTGCATCCGTTGGCATCCATTTACTATAAAAACGTATATACTCGTGTATAAGCCGAGTTTTTCAGCACAAAAAATGTGCTGAAAAACATCCCCTCGGCTTATACACGAGTCATACAGTCATTAAAGATCTTTAAAAAATAATAAACTTATATACGCACCCTCCGGTGGCCCCGACCTGCAGCGCTGCTCCCCCGATGTCCGCGCGGCTCCTCTTCTGGCTTCCGCGCCCGTCTTCTTTCTTCATTAACTTCGTGCCGGGCGGCGCCATGTTTTTCCTCCAGGCGGCGCCTAGTATGACATCAGCAGCGGTGCGTCATACTAGGCGCCGTCCAGGGAAGAACAATGGCGGCGCCCGGCACGAAGTTAGTGAAGAAAGAAGACGGGCGCCGAAGCCAGAAGAGGAGCCGCGCGGACATCGGGGGAGCAGCGCTGCAGGTCGGGGCCACCGGAGGGTGAGTATGTAAGTTTATTATTTTCTTTTAATGCTGGGCTGGCTGTATATTACTGGGGGCAGTGCTGTATACTGCTGGGGGCTGTGCTGTATACTGCTGGGGGCTGTGCTGTATACTACTGGGGGCAGTGCTGTATACTACTGGGGGCAGTGCTGTATACTACTGGGGGCAGTGCTGTATACTACTGGGGGCAGTGCTGTGTTCTACTGGGGGCAGGCTGTATACTACTGGGGGCAGTGCTGTATACTACTGGGGGCAGTGCTGTATACTACTGGGGGCTGGCTGTATATTACTGGGGGCAGTGCTGTATACTACTGGGGGCAGGCTGTATACTACTGGGGGCAGTGCTGTATACTTCTGGGGGCTGTGCTGCATACTACTGGCGGCTGTGCTGTATACTACTGGCGGCTGTGCTGTATACTACTGGGGGCTCTGCTGTATACTACTGGGGGCTGCTGTATACTACTGGGGGAAGGCTGTATACATACTGGGGGGGTCTGTGATTAATGCATTTCCCACCCTCGGCTTATACTCGAATCAATAGGTTTTCCCAGTTTTTGATGGTAAAATTAGGGGTCTCGGCTTATACTCGGGTCGGCTTATACTCGAGTATATACATATATGTCTTTTTCATTTCCGTTTCCTGCACCTTTTGAAACCATTCCCATGTGTCCTTACCAAGATGGAGAATTTTAAGATCCAAAATGGGTATAAAAACGGATTGATGCATACATACAAAAAAAAAAAAAGAAAGGATACAGAGGCACAGGAAAACAAATATACACTGTTGGGCATTCGTCCATAACACGCGTTTAGATTTCAACCAAAAAACATGTCCATCAACAGTATGCAAAAAACGAGATGCGAACCCAGCCCATGCCCATGTACAAATGTTACGCTATGCTGTTAAGCTAACAGCAGACTCTAGCATTGACACTACATATAAAGAGAAAAATACAGCTAGATATAATAGGCTATGTATTCCCTCCCCCCACATACATACATACATACATACATACACACATAATACCGTCAATGTATAGTATAATAAATTTGTAATAGTACTCATACAATGGCAGCAGGTTGTATGGGAAGGCGTCTCTCGCTCTTATAATGATAGCATACTGCCCCCTAGTGGAGAAAAAAGCTGAAACAATCACTAACTGGACACTGCACAAAGAAGACAGCTTATCTGCGGAATGAAGATATAGATCAAAAATACAAGTTTAACTACATATTTTCCTACATCACTTCTATTTCTTTACTTGGGAGTCTGATGGTCAGGTCTAGTGAATACCTGGCAGCTAGTGGTCTATAGCGTGAACACAGAGATTGCACCCTTAGGACTTTTATAGACATAGCAGTGATATAATTAAAAATATCACTCCTCCTATTCCTCCAAACATGCTGCCTACAGAACTGAAGATGTGTCAGTCATTTCATGTATTTTATCATGCATGTGTAACTATATGTGTATATCATTTTTATATTTTGACATGTTTATGTATCACATTAATCTACTTGTCTTTTCTTTTTTTCCCAATGTTATGAAATAGGATTATCACAACATGTAGTTACTGACTATGAACAAGTTGTTGCTCTCCTAGAACAAGGGATGGAAAACAGGTAACGTGTTAATAGATAATTCAGAATTCAGATAGTTAGTTTGATAATGGTTGAACTTCTTATTACATCATCACATCAGATGCTAGTAGCAATGGGACTTACACTCAAGTGGTAAAACCCAATTGTCAATTTAGTCATAAATGTCTAGTGAAGATAACAGAGAAGTTTTGGTGGTGGAAATCCCTATGCCCTATATTAGCTGAGACAGTAACATCTGTTTTCAAGCACTGGTAATAGATCCACAATAGTTGAGTAAAACACACACAAGAAGTGACAGGTCCTCGCTAACATAGTTAGCTTGTTGTCGTAAGCATTTTAATAAATCTTTTTAATATATTTATGTAGCTTACCACATGTAAATTGTTTAGTGAGAGTGACATTTAATATCAATGGTGAGCACTAAATTTACAGCTGATAGAATGTAACTATTCAGATGTTGCGGAGAATAATCTGTCTGTAATTTTCTCATTTCTGTAGAATAACAGCAGCCACCCATGTCCATGATGCAAGTAGCCGGTCTCATGCCATCTTTACCATCCATTACACACAGGTATTGCCTTTTTTGTCAACTATAGGCAGTCCCCAGTTGAATCTGTATGTAAGTCGGAACTGTTTATTTTATAATTGTAGCCCCAGCCAGAATTATTTTGGTCTCTGTGACAATTGGATTTTAAAAATGTTGGGATGTCAGAAGAACCAGGATTAACAATAAAGCTTAATTGCAGACACCTTTGATATCTGTTATAGCTTTATTGTAGCCTGGGGATAAAGTACAGTAAATTACCAATATCCTGTGGTCCGTTTGTAACTAGGGGTCGTCTGTAAGTTGGGTGTTCTTAAGTAGGGGACTGCCTGTATATGTCAAAGGTCTGACACCCAGCACTCTCTTAGAGCAGCTGTTGCAACAATCCAGGCTTGTGCTGTGACAGCCATTGTTTAAAAGTTCTGTTTACAGTTCAGTATATGGTGTGTATATATGCAATATCTAGCACAGCCACTATACAGTGTATGGCGCTGCGCTTGATACATTGTGAAAAAGTCACATCTCTAATCTGAGTGCTGCAGACTCCATGAGCAAATTGTACAACTTTCTTTCTCAAATTTTATGTTGTACATAGGCCATGTTAGAAGATAATTTACCATCAGAAATTGCCAGCAAGATCAACTTGGTAGACTTAGCAGGCAGGTGAGTATGACCAGGACGTGGTGTTAAGGATGGTATTTGTTTAGTAAGTTATGTTTAGTATTCATGGCTTTCTTTCAGTGAAAGAGCATCTCCAAATTATTGCAAAGATCGTCTCACTGAAGGCTCCAACATAAACAGGTCCTTGGTGACTCTGGGAATAGTCATCTCTGCATTAGGTATGTGATTTGGTAGAGGCAAAATACTGATGTTATACAAGCGATTAAATAAGTGCAGATATACAACAAAAGATTTATGTCTCTTCCATCAATGAATTACACTAATATATGAAATTTTGTGTTGATTTTAGCTCAGAACTCCCAAATGTCTAGTAGCTGTCAAAGCATCAACAGCATCCTCAGTGATGGGGACAGCGGGATACCCAGCAGCCCCGCAGGATCAAAGCGCCAGCCATTTGTACCTTACAGAGACTCCATTCTGACTTGGCTACTAAAAGACAGTCTTGGGGGAAACTCTAAAACAATTATGATTGCCAGTAAGTGACCTATTTAGCTTCTTAGATTTGGAACATGAAAGTTCTGATATGGTAAAGGCAAACTTAGCGTTCACCCACCAAAATGTGTCCGAGCATGTATGGTATGAGAGGGCTAGTTGATCCAGCGGTCATTTGGGTTAAAAAAAAATAGGTAGGCGAGTCCAGTTTCCAGTCATATCAGGAAATAGTAGTTAAAAATCCATTTTATTAGAAAAAACAAAAGTTAAAAACATAAATAGACGTCCATTACGAGTGTCAAAGTCTGACACATTTCGAACCAACAGGTTCTTAATCGTAGCCTGAATTTGGGTAATTAAACATCTGTAAATTTCAATTTTCCTCTTTAGTAACATATAATTTGATTATTTTAGCCGTGTCTCCAGCCAGTAGCAGTTACAATGAAACCATGAGCACCCTGCGCTATGCTTCCAATGCCAAGAACATCATCAATAAACCCAGAGTGAATGAGGCAAGTATCACTTATCCAAACATGTACAAATGTGACCTGAGCTTTGATTTTGACTTCCTATCTTCTTCTGCATTGCACTTTCTATTTAGATCTGCTCTGTCATTGTTCTACTTGAATATGGATAAATATGTTGCATTAGAAGGTTCCTTGCCTTGGATAGTAATAGAATAATTGACTGCGGAAAGGACCATTGTGGTTGAAACAATGTAGAAGTGTATGAAAGAAAGTCTTGTGAAAGGTTCTTGAAACCTTTTATATGGCTTCATATTTGATACACGCAACAGAACTGATACATCTGAATGGCTTTTTAGATTGTTAACTGCTATTTATGTACAACTCCTAGCAACTGTGTGACCTTCATACACATCTACATAATACACTATAAATTGGAGGAATCCTCTCTTTGGAATCTCCACCTTTTTAGTAAAACATGAGTCTCCTCATTTGTTTTCTGCCAGGTATGAGGCCACTGCCCACCACATTTAGATCAAGAATTGAAGCAAATCTGCCATCAAACTCAAGCATGATAAACCAGATACACTTTCTCATCGATCCAGGCACTGTGACTGTGGTAATCTTCCTATATTTGTTATCCATGGTCTCCTTCCTTCTAAAATTAAGGTACTTCACCGCCATTTACAATGAACCACGTCCTCCAGCTACCCCAGCACTTACCCCTCCTGTCTGCTGTGATCTCACCCAGTGGGAGGGGGAAGTGCTGATGGTGCAGGGGAAAGTGAGACAGTGTAACAGCCTGTGAAGACTTGGCATGGAGGGGCTCTAGTAACACCCCACAGAATATGCAGGCTCATTAGCATAATTCGAAATATTGATTTTAGAAGGAAGGAGGCCATGGATAACAAATATAAGAAGATTACCACAGTCACAGTGCCTCTATGTGTAAGTGCCCCTGATTTATCATGATGGATTTTGATGGTAGATTCCCTTTAAAGGACATCTATCATCAGGTTTACTGATGGTAGATGTCCAATTTTATCTGCTCGTCCTTTAATCTAGGGGTTGCTAAGGTCTTTGATATCTTCGGGAGCGTCCAGATTAATGTAAAAAATGTCTCTATAAAAATATGTAGATGAGCCGCAGATGCTCTGGCTACGTCACCGGAGCCCCTCTCGGCTCCGCCATATGATTATTTATGCACGTACCTGCTCTGTACTTTGTACTATGCTGTCTAGTCCGGGACGGATGGGACCAGGCATAATTATATGGTGGAGATGAGAGGCTCATCTACGTATTTTTATAAAGAGGTTTTTTTTACATTAATCTGCACATCCCCGAAAATATCAAAGACCATACCAACCCCTAGATTAAAAGACAAGCAGGTAAGTTTAAAGGGGTTGTCCACTTTCAGGCAATATTTGATATTGTTTGTGTAATAAAAACTTATACAATTATTCAATCTACTGTCTGTATCAATTCCTCATGGTTTTCTAGATCTGTACTTACTGTTCTTCTATAGGAAGCTTCTCTATTTACTCCAGTGGATATAATCTGTCCATGTGATCTCACTGTGGTAATATGCACCTGCCTGTCCATCACATCACCATGGACAGATTTCTATTCACTTGAATTAACATAGAAGGACAGCAAGCAGAGATCTAGAAACCTATGAGGAATTGATATAGAAGGTATATTGGCAAATTGTATAACTTGGACAAGCAATAATTGGACAACCCCTTTAAGTTTGAAAGAAACATAATATTTAAGGGAGATCTACCAGCAGGTTTACTTATGGTAGGTGGCCTTTAAATATTATGTTTTTTTTTTTCAATTTAATTATGATTCATGTTTATTTCTTTTTTAGATTGGATACATTCTATAGATTTATACATTGTTTTTGTACCTGTCTACTTTATTTTATGCAGGACGCTAATGTGAAACTCATAAGAGAGCTTCGGGAAGAAATTAACAGATTAAAGGCCATGTTGAGAAATTTTGAAATGGTACTTTCTTTTATTTTATATAGTTGATGAGGGGGGGGGGCGTTTCTTGTAGACAATGGGGGTAATTTACTAAGGGGCCGATTCGCGTTTTCCCGACGTGTTACCCGAATATTTCCGATTTGCGCCGATTGTACCTGAATTGCACCGGGATTTTGGCGCACGTGATTGGATTGTGGCGCATCGGCGCTGGCATGCACGCGACGGAAATCAGGGGACGTGGCCGAACGAAAACTCGACGTATTCGGAAAAACCGCCGCATTTAAAAACCGAAATTGTGTCACTTGGGACGCACTTACCTTCACCTGGTCCAGCTCGGTGTATTCCGGCGCGTTCAGTTGATTTTCAGCGCAGCAGCGCCACCTGGTGGACGGCGGAGGAACTACCTTCATAAATCCCGTCCGGACCCGAATCCTGTTCAGAGAACGCGCCGCTGGATCGCGAATGGGCCGGGTAAGTAAATCTGCCCCATTGTATGTTTTCAGTGTGCAAAATGTATTTTATTGAAGAATAGTAAAAAATGATGTATAAAATAATCACCACTTAAAGTGTTTGTGCAATCATAATAAGTTATCCCCTATCCAGAGAATAGGGGCTTACTTGCTGATCAGTGGGGACTCCCACAGTGATGGGACCCCCACAGATCACAAGAAGGGGTGCTGTTGTACCCCAAATGAACATAATGATGTTCTTTTTATTACTATGCTGATAAAGATATCCAAGCACCGTCCTCGGCTATCTGTGTCTGTTCCATAGACAGTGAAAGACGCTGCAGTATGTATGTGCCACCAATGGCTTCATTCTTTTGGGGGTACAGCAGGGGTAGAGCAGCACCCCCTTCTTGTAACTGTGGGGGACCCATCACTGAGATCCTCGCCAATCAGCAAGTTAGCCCCTATCCTGTGGATAGGGAATAACTTGTTGTGTGTGACAGGGCAACCCCTTAAAGGTTCTCCACACAGGGGTTTAAATAACAAAAAAGTTAAGCGACGTACAGCTCAAGTGTAAACCAAATCAATAGTGTAAATCAACTCAAGCAATAACAACAGTAGAAAAATGACTAAGAAAAGGGTCGTTTGGCAGTCATTGAACGCCGGTCTTTACAATAATTTGTCATATCATTTTAATTTAAAAAATAAAAGGTGTTAACTAAAAAATAAATTGGTGGTTTCTTATTCTTGTCATTGATTATTATTAATGGAAATGTTTGTATATATTACTGTACACACTGTAATGGTAAGATATGTCCCCGCTATCTATCTATACAGAGAACTATTAGCCCTTCTTTCAGTGAGGAACGAGATGGAAACCTCACAGAACTGGTGCTACAGAATGAACTGAAGGTGAATGCTTAATCTTACACAGCTAGTGATAAGCATGTTATATTTTGTTTTTATGTTAAAAATTACAATTTCAATGTTCCGTATATACTCGAGTATAAGCCAAGACTCCTAATTTTAACACAAAAAACTAGAAAAACCTATTGACTCGAGTATAAGCCAAGGGTGGGAAATGCATAGGTCCCAGCCCCAGTATATAGCCAGCCAGCCCTTGTAGTATATAGCCTGTTTGCCCCCCTGTAGTATATAGTATGCCAGCCCCTGTAGTATATGGTCACCAGCCCCCTGTAGTCTATAGACTGCCAGCCCCCTGTAGTCTATAGCTTGCCAGCCTCCTGTATTATATAGCCTGTCAGCCCCCTGTAGTCTATAGCCTGCCAGCCCCTGTATTATATAGCCTGTCAGCCCCCTGTAGTATATAGCCTGCCAGCCCCCTGTAGTATCCAGCCTTCCAGACCCCTGTAGTATCCAGCCTGCCCAGCGCCCTGTAATATACAGCCTGCCCAGCCCCCTGTAGTATATAGCCAGCCCCTCTAGTATATAGTCACTAGCCCCCACAGTATATAGCCAGCCGGTAAAGAAAATAAACTCCGTACTCACAGTTTTGACGGCCCAGATGTAAAACCATACATCCAGGATGATTTTTGCATGGATCTCTTGCAATTACAATCTGTTTTTGCTTTTCCTGATTCTATTTTCTGTGAATACAGATTGAGCAGCTCACCCGAGACTGGACAGATAAGTGGAGCGATAAAGCTGCGCTGATGGAACAGTACAATGTGGATATTAAGGAGGGGAAAGCCAGGGTGACCATAGACTCCGGATTACCTCACCTCATTGCAATGGACGATGATATCCTCAGTACTGGAGTGGTGATTTACTATCTAAGGGTGTGTGCTATGATTTATATTACACTTTATATTTTGGTAAAATCATATAAACATAACGTTGGCCAAATCTTTTGAGCCTTCTATAAAATGAGAGTAAAACTACATTGGAAAACATGGGATTTGTTTTCCATAAAATAGTTTCTTCGCCACTGCAGCACAGAGTGTTTCAGATATCAGTATAAATTTATATTAGCCTCCTAGAGTAAATGATGCAAAGATGGTAACTGACTTCAAGGAGCAGCCACTATGTTTTCCAGCCACAAAGGCACAAGCCTATTGCTACATCTGGGCCTGATGTCAGAGGTAAACGGCTTCTATAGTTATACTAGGGAGAAGGTGACAAGATCATTGTTAGTACCGTAAGTGAAAAGCGTGGACATTACCTTGTCATATTGGAAGCCATCAAATAATCTTTACTGCATAAATAATTTGCATATATCTTTGCATAAATACTTTTACTGCTAAATCAAGAGGGATGACTGATAATCATGAAGTTATTGAAGTTATTAAAGACATGGGGTAACTAAAGGGAGCTGTGGTAGTGACACAGTGTAGCACAGAGGTGTCCTCTGCGTCTTGTATTAGGTGAGACAAGTTCTTATACAATAAATAATGATCAGGAATCACAATCTGAAGAGTGACTTATTAAAAGGATTTATTTCCCACTGTGAAAACTTGTGAAGTAGACTTATTAAAGGAATTTGACACTCTTTAACATAAAGTGCTTATGTGCTTTTACTGCCTTAATAATAATCCCTTAAGTGGAATAGTAGCTTAGTGGAGTAAAACCTGGTGACAGGTTCTCTTTTAATACATCTAATAAAGAAGGTTTCTTTTGCATGGATTGTGAGTGCTACATCTTTTTTCTCTTTGAATGCTCTCTAGGGCAGTGATGGGGAACCTTTTAGAGACCGAGTGCCCAAACTACAACCAAGACCCACTTATTTATCGCAAAGTGCCAACACAGAAATTTAATTTGAGATTTATACTCCCTTCTCTGTCACAGCTTTCATTGATACCAGCACCCTGTGGACGCCGTTAAAGCAGAAAATAGAAGAAATTTGGATGATAATTGTACCTTCCCTCCAGGGTCCCATAAACAGGAAGAATAGTCAGGGCCAGAGCAGGAGCTACAATGATAATCCAGATCTGTCCACACCTTCCCACTCCTCCAGTAGTCCTGTCACTTTAAAATAGCTCTGCACACAGAAAGTCCTGGGCTGTCTGGGACTGCAGGAAGATACCTGGAGTCATCTCTGGTGATGGCCTGAGTGCCCACAGCAAGGGCTCTGAGTGCCACCTCTGCCACCAGTGCCATAGGTTAGCCACCACTGCTCTAGGGTATGAAATGTCCTTTCTAGAATTCCCTCATTTATGTGAAATCTCACCTGTTTGCCTATAAAAAATATCCTCCTTCCTTTTTAAGGACATGTTATTAAGCCAGTGCCTTCATATTAAAAGGGTTTTCCGGAGGAATATTTTTTAAGGAATACACTCTATGAAAAAAAGAAGCAACCCACATGCAGATCTGATGCCTTCCAGGTCCCACCCTGTTCCCCTCATCCTGGTCATTAATGCTATGCAGAAATTGACCCAATTATTGGCTCACGTCACCAAGTGTATGGCTGAGTAGTATTTTCTGCAAGTCAACACCAGGAACTAGAGAGCAGCAGGGGCCCCTAATAATACAGGAGCAGAACGTGCAGGGGATAAGTGATGCTTATATGTTTGTTTTTTTTAAATCTTTTCTGCTTCTTTTCAAGCAAATTATATCCTGCCAGGGAACCACTTCAAAGTATAAACATTGCACATATGTGTGAGATCACAGCAATAGCAATACATGTCAGACGTTCCTATAGGCCAGTGCTCTGATTAAATGTCTCTGGATCACTTTATGTATTTTCCTATTTATATATGTTACATGGTAAATACTGATTTATTATGTAAAGATATATAGACCTCTGTGAAATATAGGATAGAATATAGAATATAATGTAGAATCCTGTATATTATACATGAATGACTGGGTTTTAGCTAATTCCCCTGTTCCCATTATTAAGTGGTAAAGGCTTCTGTAGAAAACTGATTATGTATAATAACCCTCCCTCTCTCCATCTCTCTGTCTCTCCATCTCTCTGTCTCTCTCTCTCTACATTTCCTCATCCCCGGCTCCTAGATGAAGCTTTTCTTGCCATTTCTGCTTAGCATTCATTAGACTCTGCTGTCTGCCTCTTCCTAGGAAGGTAAAATGGATTGCCTTGTGTTTCACATTGTGTGTGCTCAGACAAAGGCTCCACTTCTGCTGCTGTGTGCTTGGTCCTAGTGAGGTGCCTGCTTTTTTGAGGTGCAAATCTGTCAGCATTTCCTCTCCAATGACAACGATGATGTGATTTGTCTTTCTCTGTGATCATTTAGGAAGGAACAACAAACATCGGGAGCGGTGATCATGATATAGGTAAGAGGGAAGAAAAGCCATTTCTGTTTAGTAGAGTATTTAGTATCACTGCATTGCTTTACCTACAGGAAAAGATGTTTTAAGGATTTTATTTTTTGTAAACAATTTATAATCTCATGCACTTAATTATTTATTGTGGGTGCTCAGTAGATATCAAAGTGAGATACACAATGCACTTGGTTTGGCGAAGAATTCATTTTTTGTGTGTATAATTATTGGTATAAATGAGTAATTTGATTGACATCATATTCTATGATAATCAAAGGCATCGTGAGACAGGCACAAATTGCAACAACTTAATAGTTAAAATCTCTAAATGTTCAATAGCTAAATAGAGATACCAAGAATCTGTGCAGTGAAGGCCTCACTTCACTTTCATTTATCATGATTCTGCATTTTGTGCTGTAATGTGAATCCTGGCATCCCATTGAGCTGATAATTCATGCTAACGTGTCATTACTGTAATGTTTGGTAACAATAATATGTATTTTAGAGGTTGCACAACACTTTGAATATTATCATTTAGCATAGGGGCTATGAAACAGCAATGAAACAGGTTTACATACAAAATACATGTATAATAATTACCAACTAACTTGGTGGACCCTGTCTATTAGGGTCTACAATCCATGAGGCAAGGGGACAGTATTTTAATCACAAGTATAAAATTGGATGAGAGAGAATATTGTGCAGACCTGCCCACAGCAGCCATGGTAAATGAGCTCACCAGAGGACTTGTGGGGGCATTCATAGAGGAGCAACAGCAATAGGTTTGAGTTGCTCAACATATTTATAAAAAATGTTTTCGGATTGACTTTTTTTCAAAATTTCTACATCAATATCTATATTAAATATTAATATTGAACTCTTGCATTTTCCTCATTAATAATCACTGAGCCTGGGAGTAGGCCGAAATTGTTATGTGGTGGTAAAGAAGGGGTCACCACATTGCATCACAGGCAAAAATTATCCTCCAAATTCTTGTGGTCTCTGGGCCTGAAAATCTTCAGTAAAACTTAAAGGATACCTGACACCAGGTCTTTCTATTCTGTGAGTTACAGAACCAGAGATATGGGAAGGTAAAGTCATAGTGGAAAAGTGTAGTTTTCAGCAAGTAGACAGCACTCGGTGGGTGAGCGGTGCTCTGGGTTTGGCCAATGCCGCAATCAAATATCAGGAAAAAAATCATGCAGGGACACTAAGTAATGTCCCTGCATGAACATGCTGTAAGATATATTCTACAATAAAAGATTGAGTTGATGAAGATTGCTGGTGCCGGGATTTTTTCTTGATAGTTGGAAAGGTGAGCTGCAGATAAAGATGCTGCCTTTTTCTTTAACTGCCTGTTTCTCCAGTTCTGTAGCTCATAGTCTGATGCACTTTGAAAGAGAAAATTTTCTTCTTTAATCTTTTTCCACAATCATGATTCTAGCTTCTATAGAACCCAAGTGATACTCCCCCGCAGCCTCTGAGCCCGACACATGTCAAAGATTATTCTAGAGAGAATATATCATCCCCTACCTAAGGGAGCTAAAAATTTTGTGGGGTTATAGCTGGTGACAGATTCCCTTTACGGTCTAGAAAAGTACAAAGGTTACTAGGTATACATTTTGTGTGATGCTTGTAGATGTGAACACTCGAGTCACTCATAATCATTAGACAGCAGTCAGCTCTTATTATGTTATGCTACCCAGTAATTATGTAATGCATATTTAATTGCGTATTAATACTGTGTCATTATGTCAGTGTTACAAGGTGAGGACATTGGTCAGGAACACTGTATAATTGAGAACAAGCTTGGAGTAGTGGAACTGAGGCCGACCCTTGGAGCAATCTGCACGGTCAATGGGCAAGAAGTCACAGACGTCTGTCGTTTATCTCAAGGTGAGTGACTTTTGACAAAATTCTTTTCAGGGGGTTGTCCATTTGTAGAAAACTTTAACGGGGTATGTATTTTATTCCAATCATCTCTTGAGTCGGAAATTCCTATTTAGGTCTAGCTAAAGCACAAAACAATAGGAAACCACTAGAATTTTTTTTTTTTAAGGGGTTGGCCACTTATATATCATATACTAGTATACACATATCAGCAAGTTATCTGATACACCCTTATCACACAGACCCTACAGCACGCTTTTCACTTGTCATGTATACAAAGTGCCTGTATTTCATTAAAAATTAAATGGAAACTGTAAGGGAAAATACTCGAAATTGCAGTAATAATCGGTGCAGACGTTCTTCATCAGGCCCAGCGTAGTGTGTACTTGAGGAATTACTACCAGCTCCAGTGCTGCCAAGAGTAACATCTTTTGCCAAGAAAGTGGGAAGAAGAACATATTCACACAGTAATCTCATGTTGGCTTTAAGTGACACTGTGTAATGGTTTTAGAAAGCGTATCCTGTATCATTGATTAGTGTATAAGTTGTGTATTAGTTGTCTGGATAAAAAGGTAGAAGTTCAAATGTTACTCGACTATCCTCTCCCAGGTCACATATAAACTAAACATATGGGGGCACATTTACTTACCCGGTTCGAGGAGTTCACAGAAAGTGCTTTGTCCGACGATCATGCACTGTGCTGCGATTCACTAAGATTGTGCGCCCGATATCCCTCGTGTGTCGCTTCCCCACTCAGGTCTGCTGGAGTTCACCTTCTTCTTCCTGGTGCACGTAAGTGCATTGTCTTGTGATACCATTTGAAAGATAAATCCCACGCTCAGTCCGAATTTGACGGATTGTCCAACGTCCCGCCCCCCCCCCCCTCCCCGATTTCTTTCGCATGAAACCCGGCGCCGCTGCGCAAAAATCTGATCACGTGCGACACAATCGCAGTGCAGACGCAGACACCTGTTAAATGCACATCAAAGCTGCGCAAATTCCAAAAACAGTGCAAATTCCACCTAAAGTGCAGTCCGCTTCCCCTTAGTAAATAAGCCCGATGGGCTTGTAAGTGAAGTGTATACGGTAGATGCTACTCCTATGTCAGCCAGTAAGTTTATAACCGCACTTAATGGCAATGTTGTATAGATACTAGCCATGTATCCTTGTTCCTTTTCTTCAGGCCATTGTCCCAATAATTAATACATTATAAAACATTTGCCTGACTAGAGAAGAATATAAATGTCTATGAGCAGAATCTGGGTACAGCTCATATTTCTGATACTAGTAATAAAGACAAACAAAATCTTCTTTTTCAGGGGCTGTCATTGTTTTAGGAAAATCTCATAGATTCCGATTCAACCACCCGGCTGAGGCTGCTGTGCTGAGGCAGATGAGATCTGTAAGTATTATACCAGCTTTATATTGAAGCCATTAATTTGTCACAAAGATTTGGATATTCATTCAAGTCTCTTTGTGACAATTATACAGATTTTTTTTGTACAAACCAATTGGCATCAGGTTACTGTTTTTAAAGGGGTTATCTCAGAATACCAAAATGATGGCTGCTCCGTAGATTACAGGGCTCTAAACTACAAACCACTGCACCATCAAAATCCCACATGATAAACCAGGGACACTTACCCATACATCTAGGCATGGGGATTGTGTTTATATTCTTACTTTGGGTATCTATGGCCTCCTTCCTCCTAACTTGTAGAATTATGTTAATGAGCCAGAAGGGCTCTTGGGGGCGTTACCAGAGGCCTCCATGATGTAGCTTCAGAGGCTGTTACATTGTACAGGAGCACTTTCCCCTACCTCTGTGTGTTGAAACTTCCTCTGCTGCAGTGTGAGATTACTAAATAACAAATACATTGAATATCAGTTACTACTATCTATACTTTATGCATTTAAAACATTGGAGGGAACGTTCAATGTTATCTCTTGACAACCCCCTATGAATAACATGGGGTTACAAACGTAGAGCTGGTACATTATTTAACTGATCATGTATTGCTGTGCTGGAATTGATAACAAACAACAGAGAGAGAGACAGAAATCTACACATGAAGATGATGTTTAAAGAACACCTGTCATCAGGTCTCTGCCACTAGTCCTGTCACTACTACCTGTTGGAGCAGCTCACAAGGATCCATCCCAGCCTTTATCTAGTCATTTCATACATTATTCATTGTAAAATCATCTATTCTTTATTATGTAAATGAGGCTGGTCACATGGTCAGAGGCAGTGATGTCACCCCTGTTACCCCTCCCCTCTCCTCCCCCTGCTCATGTCTGTGTGTAATGTATAGTAAAGCATGGCTAGTGTGTGTGCTGCATCTGCTGACATGCTGCATCCTCCTAATATACAGGTGGGAGACACAGACATCAGCTACACATGAATCTGACATGTTCTGCTGTAACATGGCTGCCTGGAGCTGCTGTATCTCTCCTGTAGACACACACATGCACACACAGGCTGCAGGGGGCGTGGCCACCAGCACCAGGAAGCACATCATTATACAGCCTCGCACCATTATACAGGCTATCAGTCATGCACTGGGGGTGTGGCTGTGCCTCCCACTCATGAATAAGGTGGACAGCTTGAATATGCTAATGCTTCATTGGACATTTCACAGGTCATTTGCATACAGGTTTAGGACCTCATTGCTTAGGTTTACAGGCATGTAGAGGGACAATGAAGGGATAGAGGCAATGCTCTCTAATGGCAGTTTATGAAAATATATTTAGTTTAGGGGGGTTATTTTGCATGACGGGTTCTCTTTAATCAGAGCAGACAGGAGGTCAGACTACGGGAAATAAAAATTCTTGTGGTCCTGAGTAACCAAAACAGGCTTGATCCTAGAGAGATTACTGTACATTTGTATGTGCTTTAATGCATAGACCCATCTAACTACTCCAGAATGTAACCATTCTCATGCTGGTTGTCATTTGTCTAGGATAGTCAGGCATCTTTTGTAAGTGAAGGTTCTTTGGACTGGCTGGACCTCTCTGGAGATTTCTCCTCATCTTCTAAAGGGAATTCCCTCACCCTAAACACAAGGTAATTCACCTATAACTAATAATGACTCAAAGTTCTCTGTGTTATAGAATAAATTACATGTTTTGAATCAATCATTTTTTGTATTAACACAAATCTATATAAATTATAAGTTATAGATGGAATATAATGTGCACTAATTATGCATAAGCTTTATACATTGCTTAAAGAAAATCCTACCATCAAATTCCATCATGTTAAACCAAGGACACTAACTCATGGATCCAGGCCAGTAACTGCGGTAACCTTCTTATATTTGTTATCAATGGCCTTCTTTCCTTCTAAGATCAACTTTTAAAATTATGCTAATGAACCAGTAGGGCTCCTGAGGGGTGTTACCAGAGCCCCTCTGTGCTGTAGCTTCACAGGCTGTTATAATGTCTCTCCCTCCCCCTGCTCCCTCTGCACTCCCACCTCCCTCTGCCTGATGTAATTCGACGCAGTGTAAGGCTACATTCACACGATGTATGCCCGCCGTACCGTAGGGCAAATTTGCATCTCAGTAAAAAGCTACCATATTTTTCGGACTATACGGCGCACAAAAAATCCTTCGATTTTCTCAGAAATCAAAGGTGCGCCTTATAATCCAGTGCGCCTAATATATGAACCGTACTTACAGACCACACCTGCCTTAAACTGTGCACAGGTCTGCCATCTGCTGGTTATTCATCCTTATAATCAAGTGCGCCTTATAATCCGGTGCTCCTTATATATGAACCTAGACGTTTCAGCAGGCATTTATTGATGGTGCGCCTTATAGTCCGAAAAATACTGTACTTTCGGAGCGAATAAAGCTGCATTTCCATTATAGCTGCCTGTATCCAGAATATTAGTGGTGTGGGAAACAAGGAACCGTCATGATAGATTTCCACATTCTTGATCCAGTCATCTAATGGGAAATATGTGTCTGGGTTTGATGAACATCCGTTTACCTTCTTCTCCTCATTTGGCCAAGGAAAAAGCTGTTCCTGTATTTTCTGATAAACTCTTTAGTGCATTAATAAGTCACCTTGAAGTTTCATGACACCACATTATAAGATATTCGGGTCCATCTGTAATCATTGGGATTTAATATAGTGTATGACATTTTATAAGCTTATCGTCTTTCTTATGATAGAAGAGATTCATGGTGAGAAGTAATGCATCCTCCCCGTGTCTCAGTACAGGGTCATCCCATTATACTGAGCTGCTATAGTAACTGAGAGCTGCATTATGCTACCGTATACTATAACCAGCCAAACCCCTGCACTGGCCGGGGCGGCCCCAGCACGAGAGGTGGAGCATAGCCTGGCAGCGTAGTCTCCTTGCTACTAATGTGTTTGTATGGAGATGTTTCCTCTGTACAAACCTCCATGAGATATGATCTGCTACAAGGAGTATAACGCAAATCTTCCAATCTGTCCTTTTTTCTCTCTCTGCATACACGGAGGAGGGATAACACAGCACAAGGTAAGATCACTTCATTTCTGCCATTTCTGCAGATTCATTGCCTGAAATGGATTGTAAAGATTTCTGGTCTATTATCTATATAGAGACATTAGTGACTGCTGATGGAAAGGACTATAGAGGGAAAGCAGGAAACCGAGCCTAGTCATCCTGTGATTATTACTCTCACATGCTCACTGTATATGTGTTTGTACTGTGTGTGCATTTTGGAAAAGTAAAGTGTCAAAAATACATTAATGTTCTACAAGGGGTAATGGTTTTATATTAACAAACAATAAAACATACATTTTAGATCGCCATTTCTTTTGTACATTTCAGAAGTGTTTAATAAAAGTGCTCAAACCGCATCCTACATTAAATTACAGGCGGTCCCCTACTTAAGAACACCTGACTTACATACGACCCCTAGTTACAAACGGACCTCTGGATGTTGGTAATTTACTGTACTTTAGCCTTAGGCTACAATAAACAGCTATAACAGATATCACAGGTGTCTGTAATGAAGCTTTATTGTTAATCCTGGTTCTTATGACAATCCAACATTTTTTAAATCCAATTGTCACAGAGACCAAAAAAATTTTGGCTGGGATTACAATAATAAAGTATACGGTTCTGACTTACATACAAACTCAACTTAAGAACAAACCTACAGACCCTATCTTGTATGTAACCCGGGGACTGCCTGTAGTTGCATTTTTTGGATTTTTTTATGTGCAGTTCATGTGGTTCTTGTGCATGTAAGATTCTCTGTCTAGTTTATTTATGTTACATACAATCAATCCCAGGTTACGTACAAGATAGGTTCTGCAGGTTTGTACTTAAGTTGAATTCATATGTAAGTCAGAACTGCATAGTTTATAATTGTAACCCCAGCAAAAAATTTGGGATTTCAAAACTTTTGGATTGTCATAAGAAGCAGGATTAACAATAAATCTTAATTGCAGACACCTTTTGATAGCTCTTACAGCTGCTCATTGTAGCCTTGGACTAAAATAAAGTAAATTACCAACATCCAGAGGGTCATTTGTAACAAGGGGTCGTCTGTAATTCGGGTGCTCTTAAATAGGGGACTGCCTGTATTTATAACTAAAAATATTTCAATATTATTCCACTTTATGGCAGTGCTGTGTCTCAGGATCTTCCCAAATTGGTATATATATCCAGAAATGTTTCCTGCCTCTACAGTGAACATAATGGGGCACATTTACTTACCCGGTCCAGTCGCGATCCCTCAGGCCGTTGTCCGACGAGGATTCGGGTATGCCGGGATTCACTAAGGTTGTGTGCCCGAGGTCCGCGCGGAGTTCACCTTCTTCTTCCCGGTGCATGTGAGTGCTTGATGTTGCGACACAAATCGCTTTTAAATTCCGCGGTTTTTCCGAATCCGTCACACCCCATTATTTCGGCCGCTTGAAAGCCGGCGCTGATGCGCCACAATCCGATCGCGTGCGCCAAAATCCCTGGGCGATTCGGCGCAAATCGGAAATATTCGGGAAACCCGACAAAAGTGCGGCGTTCGAACCCTTAGTAAATGTGCCCCATTGGGCTCCATTGTCATTTTGCCCAGTAATTTGCAATATGGAAAGGTCTATCCCATACATCGCCATTCGGCGTATACTTTTATTTATTTGCGCTGCAGATTCTTAAAGTTGGCAAAAGTAGTTTGCAAGTTTCTCTCTGTTATGGTTTGTTATAGTTAAGTTTCTGTGTAATAAACAAACTAGTGCAATTATTTTGATAGCATATATTTTATAGTAAAAAAAAAAAATGTGTGAAAAAATTGTAATGGATCAATACATGGACTGAGTCAGATGTAAGAGTTGGCAGAAGTCCAGCTAGAAGGTTCACGCACTTGTCATTAGGACAATAAATATCCATCAAAATCCATCATGATAAACCAGGGACACTTTCTCCAAGATCCAGGCACCATGACTGTGGTATTTTCTCTTGTAATCCATGGCCTCCTTCCTACTACAATAAACATTTCAAATCCAGTGAGCCTGAAGAGCTCTGGGGGGGAGGGGGGGGAGGGGGGGTGTTACCAGAACCCCACTTGTACTATAGCTTCAAGGACTGTTACACTGTGCAGGAGTACTTCCCCTCCCCCTGCCACCATTTGCTAAAACTTCCTCTGCTGCAGTGAGATTGCATAAGGCAGGGGGAGGGAGAACGTGCTGAGGGAGCAGGAGGAAGGGTGAGATGTGCTTCTGCACAGTGTAACAGCCTGTGAAGCTACAGCACAGATGGCCTCTGGAACCCCCGCCAGAGGCATTCTGGCTTATTAGCATAATTTTTAAAGCTGTTCTTGGAAGGAAGGAGGCCATGGATTAAGAACCACAGTCACACTGCCTGGATCTATGAGTAAGTGTCCCTGATGATGTTTGATTTACTTTAATGTAACATAATACTTAATAACCTGTGTCCATCCCACATCTCTAAGTGTTGAGGTTTATTTACCTCTGCAGTAGTCATATGATTGTTTATGATGTGAAATGCACAGTAGGAATTGAACATTTTTTAAGAAAGTTCTGTACTATGAAGCTATAGAGGGAAATAACCAGGGTGATCCATCTAGCTGCAGGGCAGTCAATACTGCCTTGTATCCTTCAATGATGTTCTCACATCTTAAGGTGTAGCAGAAAACTAAATCAGGCTTGTGTCTCTAATCTTCATTTCACCTTTAGGATACATACACACAAACATAGAATCTGTCCATGTACTATCCGGACCAATGCTTTTCTATGGGCTCATGCACATGGCCATGGTTTCAATGGCCCTGTGTGATCTGACTGTCTGACTTGCAAACATTGCCTGGAATTGCTCTATAATGTGTGACCTGGGCAGTCGCCTTCACATGGCCACGGTGAGGTCTCTAACTGCACACTAATGGTGGAGAGGATTCCAAAATTGCATTGTTGGGGAGAAGCATTCAGATATACCTTCAGTTCCAGTAGTCCAGTGAATGGCTGATGTTAACTTTGTGACCATTACAGTGAAGGGGCAGAATGTAAAGTAAATGACTTTATTTGACTTTGCCATTCAATGCCTTAGACCACCAGGGCCTTTCCCTTACCGCCTCTGTGAAATAGGCATCTTATGCGTCTCATTATCTGTCATCTGTCTCATCTTTCTTTCTATGTGTCAGTGTGTTAGTACAATCTGTGTTAGCCAGATGAAAGTGTATAAACACCTGTACCCTGATAATGTATACACATTGTCGGCCCACAGAACTAGATGGATAATAATTTGTCTTCTTAGAGAGTCCCTGCCCACACCCTGGGATTTTGCACTGAGCAGCCGAGGGAGTAACATTGTAAATTCTTTACAAATTTTTATTATGTTAATATCACTAGGGGATATAGATGTGAGAATTTTGGGTAAACCCCTTTAATGCTTTGTACTATACCAGTGACCATCGACCCTGTCTCCTGAAGTAGGATCTGTTCTTCTATTTGCTTCTAATAGCTTAGCTTTTGAGAAAACGTATTTTAAATATAATATATAAATGATGTAAATGTGCCTCGGGGGCTCCTGGCTACATCACAGAAGCCCCTTGGAATAAATAGGGCCTGGGGGAGGTCTTATACTACTCAAATCCCCCACTTTCCCCCAGCCTCAGCTTAATTAGCCTAAAGGAGCTATCTAACACTACTTAGGCTGGTGCCACACGTAGCGCATTGTCTGTGCTTGCACATGCAGACAAAGCCGCACCCACCGGGGTGGGCCCCAGCCCGATCGCATCGGCGCTTCTGTGGATCGGGCCGGGGCGCGGCTTTGTCTGCGTTTGCAAGCGCAGACAAAGTGCAACGTCTGACATCACCTTAAGGCTGCAGAAGAACTCTGGCTGGGCTGGGGACCGGGCTTCAAAGCATTTCCCCAGCTGCATCGTCTCCAAAGACCTAAGCTGATTTTCTCTTCAATTTTCAAACATGAGACAAAGAGCCATAAAACTCATAAGACCAATACATTGATTAGGGACAGTTATGAAGTTATGGTCCATCTCAGCCCAAGGGCAAATATATTTTTGGAACCGGAGTTCCTTTAGTATCATTTTGATATGTCGATTTAGGCTCTAGCACCCTTGGGTCCACAGATAAAAATATCTCTGGATAGGACCATAGAAAATGGGTCAGGTTTGGTATCCATGCGATCCAGAGATTCACCCTGACCCTACGACTCCCCCTTGAGAAGCTATGACTTCTCCAGGGTTCTGGATGTAATACCAGGTAGGAGGGACCCATGACCCCTCCTGGGGGTGGACAGAGGTATGTCTGCACCTCTGAAGCCACATCGTCTTTTGCATGGGAACCCATTTAACATCATGGGCAGGAAAAGATCTTAAGGTTCCATTAGATATGTTACCGGGTTGGTTCCTCACCCGGACCAGGTTATATATTAAGGAGAACTGGTGGCAGCTTATCTGGTTTGATAAGATTCTGTTTCACTCCGGTTAATGAAAGGAGTCATAGCCATTCAGGGTTGTGATTTATTGTTGTGTCATATCTGGAAGTTGTGTGGACAACTTTAAATCACTTCCTGTGCCTGTCAGAACCCGTGCTTTCTGGGAGTTTCTATATAGGATAACCAAGTGGCCTTGCGTACCTTTCAGGGGTACAAGACGTCACTGTTTCCTTCACACCCCTTCTGGCGTTTTGGAGGATGGAGAACTCAGGCTGAAACCAAGAATAAAGGTGTGAATGATTAGCAGATGATAGAACCAGAAGTGCTTCTGTGATGTAGCCAGGAGCCCCTGAGGCTCATTTACATATTTTTTTAAAGGCCTTTTTCTTAAAGACTGAGTTATTAGAAGCAAATAGAAGTATAGATCCACTTTACTTTTAAACATCCAATTCATTCTGTATTACCAGCTGCCACCACCAAAAGTAATATGCAATAAAAGTCATATCAAATGTCCCTCCAGAAAAAGGCTAGACATGCTGGAGCGCATGGAGACCTCAATTTAGCTCCTTCTGGGTGCAATCACTTTTATGTGACACCATTTATACATTTCATAGTTGTGGATATGTTTTTTCAGAGATGTGAATTCATGACTTTGTCTTTCCGTTATGCAAAAAATGAAGAATTACATATATAACCCATATATTAATGCTGTGGATAGAGTACACCTAAACACTTGTGCAATTTCACTTTTTTTTTTGTTTGAGCAGGGGTCCAAATTCTGTCTGTGTATATAGATCAATAGAGGATATATATGTATATCAATATTTATGCATTTTAGTTAAAAGTATTTATTAAATTTTACATTTTTATAATAAATATGAATGGGCTGAGATTATCAGCAATAAGCTTTATATTGCTTTAGGTTGTAAATGAAATTGAATGCAGTGTCCATACATACAGTCAGTTACAGTATGAGTGATGTGACGCTGACTGTTTTTTCATTGCTAGAAATTCGGAGTCTCCATCTGAGGACTACCAGCAAGGGCTGAGAGAATTAGAAGCCACATATAGGAAACAAATAGAAGAACAACAGCTTTATGTAGAGGACTTGAAAAGTCAGATCCAGACCGCCCAGGCGAAGGGAGAGAAGGAGCTGGAGCACGAGCAGTCTCTGATCAATCAGCAGACCCAAGAATGTGAGTAGCTAGTAGATTCTCTAAATTATTATTGCTTGACCTAGTAAGACCTTGTTCACATAGGCCACGTGTTTCAATTTCTGTTTTCTCAACGTGCAAAGGAGGAGAATTATAATCATCTCATTTATAGTTTTTTTGCTATTTAGATATCACTCTTGGCTTTGACCAAATAACCCACCCACAGACGTACACTAGGTCAAGCATGTATGTGTTATCAGTGGGGAGTATGCAAAAACGTTTTCTAATGTGTCAAATGGAAAACAATACCTCCTTTTGCTACCTTGAAAGGCAGCCCCTTAACATCAAGTATGACCTACAAGAAGTCTAAAAACATGATGTGGGATTAAGCCAAACCAGTATATCTATTCCATAAGGAACAGACTCCCAACTGTAGGCAGCACTGTTTCCACCTGGTTGGGTCTCCTCAGCACAGCATAGGCCTTCTTGTAGGTCATACTTGGTGTTAAGGGGGCTGCCTTTCAAGGTAGCAAAAGGAGGCATTGTTTTCCATTTAACACCTTGGAAAACATATTTGCATACTTCCCAGAATTCCCTAGTGGAGCATCTATGGCTTTAAGTCTCCACATGCCTTTAAGGTGGCCTTAATTGGCAATCTCTCCATAAGGAGAATACCTACTGTCTGACCCTTATTAGTGGGGAGAGAAGAGTAACCCTCTACTAGACACCTATGGTGGTAATTTGCTTGCGTAGTTTATAACTGATATAAATGACATCCTTGTCTATCGTTTCTCAGATCAGCAGTGGCTTGTAAAGGAGAAGGAGCGTCTCGGTGCTTTGTGTCATCAGAAACGGGAATCATCGTCTCAGACTGAACCAAAGACTTATGTGGAGGTTGAGGTTCAGAACTGTGTACAGACTGACATCCAGCCATCGCTGGAAGAACAAGAAGGGAAGAAATTGGTGCAGCTGGAGCTCCTCCGAAAATGCTCCCTACGTAGAGCGGAGCGAAACATCCGGAGGAAAAGGGTTAAGCTTCAGCTAGAGAGAATTGTCAAGAAACAAAAACTTTTAGAGGCCAAGAAAACTCTCCAGCAGCTGCAGGCAGCGTGTTGGCTCAGTGATGACATAGTGAAACCAACTCTTTCCCATATCCCAAAGGTACAAGAGACGACAGCTCTGCACCGGAGTCGTAGTTCTCCTTCTGGATTCTCATCCTACAGGAGATGCTCATTGCCTTGGACCTTACCGCAACTACCTAATTCATACAGGTAGGTTTTCACCTCTTTTAGTATAAATATTTTTTTTTGTTGGAACATGAACTCCCCCTCCCTCTGCATAGAGCTTTTATGTTATCAAACCCCTTAGTAATCTTCTGAATTTATCAGAAATTTGGAAAAAGAAAACTAGGAGAGCCTAAGTTTTGGAGAGAGATGCACTGACAAAGTTTCCTATACAGGCAGTCCCCTACTTTAGGACACCCGACTTACAGACAACCCATAGTTACAGACAGACCCCTCTGACCTCTGGTGAAGCTTTCTGAATGCTTTACTATAAACCTAGATTACACTGATCAGTTGTAAGGTGTCTGTATTGAAGCTTTATTGATAATCCTTGGTCCCTTTGCAGCAAAAAATGTTTAAACTCCAATTGTCACTGGGGCCAAATTTTTTTTTTCTGGATCTACAATTATAAAATATACAGTTTCGACTTACATACAAATTCAACTTAAGAACAAACCTCCGGACCCTATCTTGTACGTAACCCGGGGACTGCCTGTATTCACTTACAAAATTTTGTCGAAGAGTTAGTGACCATTTAAGTGCACAGTGCAGTGTTTCAGGATCTAGTGCAGAGTTAATCTTTGGAGAGATGGACATTTCCTTGCAGAATTTCAGGTGTAAACTAGGCAGTCTAATGAAGTGACGAATGTGTCACGCAACTTCAGACACTATGATAAAAAATGGTGCATTTAAAGGCTTTGTAGTTCAGCATTATATTAACGCACGTTAAAGTGGATCTCACTTTTCAACAAATTTTGTTAGAATATGTAGATGAGGAGTAACATGCTCGGATTGGCCCACTGATACAAGCTACGATTGCCCCCTAAACTAGATGGGGCTCCAGCCACTGAAAAAGTAAAGCAGGGAGCACAGATAAATTGCTTAGTTCAAGAACTAGTGAGGGTTCCCAAGAGCATAACAGTCCAGGGTGATGGCTAGGAAGCATTCTACTAGTGACCATCCAAAGTCTCAGTGAGTTTCTATCTTATTGCTAGCAAGATGGAATTCACAGAATGAAAAGCAGACTAGGAGGGAAGGAGAAAAGATAAGAGCCAAAGGAAGTGGATAATGGGGCACTTTGCTCTGAAAAGATCGTTTACCCTGTTTTCTTCTATGCACCTGTTTTAATGATTTATGAAAAGCGTTGAAAATTCTTGAGACGGGATAGACTCAAGAATTATATTTATCAATGATCCACAGGATCGGGAATAAGGGTCTAATTAGTTTGACTCCAACCCTTGAGTCACCACTGATCATGAAAATGGGGCAGAATGTCCACTGGAATCATTTCATATAGATGTATCCATCTATCTCTTCGTGAGATGTTAGGGTCCCAGTGCTCAGGCAGCCATAGATCAAACACTTGAACCTTATCTTATATCAAAGGGAAAAGTTTTATTTTGGCACAGTCCTTTTAAGAATTTACAGGCAGCAAATAAACTGATTTTCGTTCTGTAAGCATTTCTGTTATTATTGCCCACATTATAATCAGTAACGACAACCTGTGTTATATTTTTCAGTGCTGTTCTGAAAAGAAAATGTAAGTCTGAACTGGCTCAGACCACCAAGACTGATGACGTTAGAAATCCTTTACGAAGTGTATCCATAGATTGTCTTCTTAATTCTTCTGCTATCCCGGGTAGCAATGGAGAGCCGGACATTAATCCTCCCAATATAAATACCAAATATTTGCAATTTTTTGACGAAGAAAGAATTAACTTGCACATAAAACAAGGCGCTGCTGTTGCCACTCTTTCATCAATTGATTTACAAATGAGCAAAAAGCGTCTCAAAATGGATAAACCTAAAGTTGGGTCCAAGGGGTCTTCCAATAATGTCACAGCTGAACAACCAAAGAGAAGAAACCTAAGGGCAACAGTGTCTACAGCAGCCAAGGACTCAAAATTAAAGACATTGAAAAGCCCTTCTCCTATGACTGCTAGTGGCCTTAAAAAGTATACAGTACCAGAAAAGGGAAAAACAAGCCCAAAAAGTGATATAGGAAAGTTACCACCACAAAAATCTGTGAAGCATACACAGATATCACCTGGCCAAGCTAAACCACCTTCTGGAGAATCTATGTTAAAAAGCAAGCCAACCAGATACAACATAGCTCCTGTTAAATCACTTGCACAAAGAAAACCTACTGAGCAATCTAAAAAGGTTTCATCTGTAGGTAACACTTCCAAGGAAAGCAACAGACGAGGAGAAAACCCAACAAATGACAGGGGCAGGATAAGCACAGACAGGCTTGGTAGAGTACTCCCGAAAACCAATAATATCCGGACATTGGGAGGCAATAAGAGGGATGACCATAGTGATTCATCAGATAGCGAAAGTTTCTATTCTGTTGATTCTCTTTCTTCTGCTTATGCCAGCGTTTTAACTGAGCAACTAAAACAGGAGGAATTACAGAGGCAGCGGAGTCATAAAGGCCACAGGGAGTCAGACAGTGATGACAGTCAGATATCTCAAGACTCTCTCGCTGAAAAAGACAAGAGAAAAGAGAGACCCAATAAAAGAAGATTTAACAAATACAAGACTATCGGGGCAACATCCACCAACGCAGCATTTCGTGGAGACCACAATTCTTTCCCTTTGGTTACAACTGGATCAGTCACTGCTGGATTGACCAAAAGTTTCTCTCTAGATAGCTTGGCTGATGCAGATGATGTACTTGAGGTGGATTCAGCTGAAGAACTTCCAGCTGAGATCTTCTGGAAGCTTCAAAGCCCTAGAAATCTAATCTTAAATGAGGAAGATCAAAATAAGGAAAATTGTGAAGTCGTAAGAGAAGATGGTGACTTGGACTCCAGTAGTTCTTTTTATCTCAAGGTGAATGATGGATCTGTCCCTGACAACTGCAGTGCTACTATACATGGAAAAACAGACTACCACGCTGCTACCCCTTTAGCTGTATGTGATGGGAGGTCTCAAACAATCTCACTTCCTCGTGATATCGCTTGTGGTTCCTCTGAATTATTTAATAAAATAGATACCTTGAGGCCAAATGTGATTATTGTACATGGGAACGCTGCTTCTCCAGACTCTGCTCCAACGTTGGGGCCTAAGGTTGGAGAAGATGTGATAAACCTTATATGTACTAATGAAAATGTCGCTGGGATTGACCCTAAACAATTTGCAAGTCAACTTGATGCTCCACTTTTGAAACCAGAGCAACATACGTGTTCCTACTCAGCCCCTCATATAGAAACACAAAACAGACCAGCAAATAAATCTACCATTACAAAAATGAGTCAAGAAGAAAAATGTCATGACTCTTGTCTACTTGAATGTAGGAATTTAGATAAAAGATACTCTGCTGACAAAGACTCTCCTCCTGTTCTTACTAAATGTGAAAGAAATGAACCACTGTCAGAATGTAAGGACAACTTGGAAAGTCCTTTAGAGACTCCAGTATCCTACATTTTAATGAATGAAATTGAGGAAGATGAGCAGTCCAAGACCAAAGTTGACCCCATAGGCTCAAAAAATGTCACTAACATAGTAGAAAACCTCTGTCCTATAAAGCTCCAGGAGATCCCCATTGTGGATCACATGAAAAAATGTGAAGAAACCCAAGACAATTTACATCCTAACAAGACAAATGAGAATACAAACTTGGCCATGCCAGGGTCCTCCCGTCCTCACGTTGAGAACCTGCATGAGCAACAACAGTCTCCCATTTGTCAAAAAACAATCTTATCCGAGCCTTTATGTTGTGAGTCACATGACAATAACACAAGTATAAGTAATGTAAAGGGAGATGATCAACTTATTTATTGTGATTCTAAGGCCATTCAGTTGAAATCACAAAACCAAAGGTTTCCAGTGGAGCAGGAGATAAATGCTAATAGAGAAGGGAAAACCGAGACTCCAACAAACTTCATACAAGAGACAAAAGATGAATCCGAACAATACTCTGTCCAAACACATGGCACTTGTGAACATGGGGAAATGTTAAGCGCTGGCAATATAAATCATAGTGCAGATGATGGCGGAGTGGACAAAAACATCCTCCTACCAATCCACCACAGATCCCATCTGCAACATAAAGGAGAAATCACAACGTCATCTCCTACATCTCCCACTTCTCAACAGACTAAATTTGACCAAAATATACATTCTGCAAGCCAAGAAGTAAAACTTAACTCTTCTACTCAAAACCCTGCAATACTTGTAGACCCCAGTCCGTTATCACAAGAGGTTTGCCGCAAATCTGAAAAACCAGATGTGGAGGTTAGAGAACCTTTTCCAGACACAAAGCTTAGCTATCATCTGATCAGTGATGATTGTATGGATGTTGTGGCAGAATGCAATAGTCGTATCTCAAATGAAAATACTGAGGGATTATGTTTTGCACTAGAAGTTGATGGCACTTTGGATGAAAATGTTTACATGGCTGATTTTGCAGAAAACTCTTCAAGCATGAAATCTGTACCCAACAGGGCTTCTACTCGAAGCCCAGACAATGTTCTTCACTGCATTCAAGCTAAATCAGAAGATTTTGATAATGCTAAAGACAAAGGTAAGGAGAATTCACAATCAAGTGAAAGGACGTTACCAAAAAATAACTTTTCTAGAAACGATGAGTCTGAAAATTTATTAGCAAATTCTTGTTCCGTATGTCAAAGATCATCCGAGAGTAATGATACCACAAGCTTTGTATTCTGCTCTAAGTGCACCAGAAATAAAAGCCAAATTAATGATGAAAGTTTACCCATTATTCAACCCAAAGAAATACAACTTTCACTTGAAAACGCCCAGATAAAAAGAGGCGACAATGTAAAGGATGAACAGAGCCATTTAGAGGCTTCCAAACAGATCTACGTCTCCAAAATTGATAATCAATCCTGCAGTAGGGATTTGTCCACAGATGACAGTCCACAGTCTTACTTTTCAAAGGATGAAGGTCCATTAACGTCATACAAAACATACCCATCTTGCCTCAATGAACGTTTTCCATTAAAAAATTCAAAATTAACAAAGTTTAAGGATATTAATTGCAATGATGACGTGTCATTTGGAAATGACTTCAGTTACTTAAAGGATTTTCTTTCAGGGAGTGATGATTGGAAGCACTGTAATAGTCCGGAAAATAATAGAGAAGATACATCCATTGGTACAAGGCAACAGGAAGATGACTCTTTCAATCACTATTTGGTAGAAGGTAGGAATGGTCCATATCAACCCCTTCCATATTATGAGGCCAATATGCAGAATAAACATTTTATTAAAATAAAGCATCAGAATGAAAATATGGATGAAACTATGTTTTCAGACAATTCAAAAGAAAGGTTGGCCTCTAAGCAGACTGACTTGAATACTACTTTTCCAAGCACGACAGAAAAAGATGCCACAGGTATAGATAACGTTTTAAAGGTTGATAGCTTGCAGTGTTCCACAAGTCATAAAGGTACAGAGGAAGAAAGGACAGACTATAAACCCCAAACTGGAGCCCCAGAACAAAGTACTTTATATAAGACAAGAGGTTGTGGCCCAGAAGCTGATTTACCACATGCAATCGCAAAACCTCGAGTCGGCACAGAACTGAACCACACTACTTGTACTAAAAGTAACATTAGTAAGTATAGCCTCTTACAGGGTAAATATGGGAGCACAGAGGAACAACTTCACAATGATGACAGAACACGAGAAGACATTTCACTTCAGCTAAACACACATAAGTGTGCAAATCTATCGGAAAAGAATCGAGATGAATGTGGTACAGTAATAGAAGATGCCTGCATACTACAATATAAGTCTGGTCCTCGTACAACTCAAGAAGATTACACCACTTTACAGTCCATAGATGCACGTGCATTATCAAATACTACATCAAGCAATTTGCCAAAGTGCAACACGAAGTGTGACGCAGGGCAGGATGCACCCTCTGACTTCCTTAACGAAAAGAATGAAGAATGTACAACTACAAATAACTATGCAGATTCAGAAATGCTGGCTTTATTCAGAGATAAAATATGTTCTGGGCATGGCATAGAAGACCACATGTATCAGCCAGCAACTCCACATATTATGTCTGCTGATGGATTTAGTGGGGAACCTACCACAGACATGACAGCTGGTTCATTCAGTCGTATCCAATACACAAAGACCTGCAACGTATCATGTGAATTGAAAGGCTTATGTGACCACAATATACCAGTACATGACCAAATCAACAAAGTAAACGGCAGTGTGACTTGTG
Source organism: Engystomops pustulosus (assembly GCF_040894005.1). Classification (NCBI taxonomy): domain Eukaryota; kingdom Metazoa; phylum Chordata; class Amphibia; order Anura; family Leptodactylidae; genus Engystomops; species Engystomops pustulosus. The sequence goes on from NC_092417.1 coordinate 43,409,629, forward strand.
CTGTAGACCAAAGCGGCTCCCCCGTACGAGACAATGATCAACCTAAGGAAAAGTGTCTGACTACAAGAGTCTGTGGAGAATATTCTCCAGATCTTAGCGAATCTACTGACGTTTCTTCCAGTGACACAGATACATCCAGATATTTGGTTTTAAGGAAAGTCCCATCTACTAAATTGCAGAATAACATTATAGAAGTGTTAACTGAAGATGAATCACAATCACCAATGAATAAAGAGACGCCTTATTCCAGTGAAGAAATGTCACCGTGTACAGAGAGTATTGAAACGTCATCCCCTGAACATCCCAATAATATGGATTCATCCGAGTCTCATATGAATGCCATTGACCTGTCCACAGTATTGGTGACTCCCTCCAGGGTTAATGGACATTTAATGGCTGAAGATGTCAATCCTAATATAATATCAGAGGTAGATGCACAACAAAATGTGGCTGATCATTCTATTCAAACCGTTCAGTATTCGCCTCCTACCATAGTCAGCAATGTTTTAATGGAAGGTGGAGGTAACAAATCTTATTTAACAAAGAAGCCACAGGATGGACACCTCAGGAATTTTATTGCCAATCCTTTACACCAAGCAGAGCAGTCAGTAGATGTGGTAGACAATACTGAAGGTCTTCACTTCTCCTCCAGTGACATCAATCCCTTTGTTCATTCCTGGCAGCAGGAAGAGAATCCCAAACCTTCGTGGAGGAACTGCACATTCAATAGTGCCAGCGATGTATCCCGTGCCAAGTGCAGGGAACAGGCTGCTAAACTCATACGCTGCTCCAGTGTCGATGAAGGACTTAATAGTCACAATTCTCCCTTTTACTCTCATCTTAGTTCCTATGCAAAGCCAGTATCCAGCACCATAAGCAGTCTCGGAAGGAACGATTCGAGGCCAGATATTACTTCACTGGACGATTCTCAGGAACTTTCTGATGAGTCTGCCGTCATGTGCACGGGGAATCGGCCAGAGTTTACAGAATTGTCAGTATTACAGACAAAATTAGAAGACTACTCGCAGCTGGATGAAATAATATTTCTGTACACGTCGGAGTCAGAGAGTTACACTGAACCTGCAAAACGAGTATCTGTGGAACAAGGCACACACAAGCATAAGCATCGGAAGACCTCTAAGCACCAGAGAAGCCACACCGATGTGTCATCTTCAAGGCAGATGAGGAGTAGAAATGCTTACCAGAGGCCAGCATCTTGGTCAAGTGTGCAGAGTATGTCCCTACATTTATCACAGCTCCTTCAAGAGACTTCAGAATTACTGGGAAATCTCTCCAAGCATAATCCTGAAAATGTAAGTACAGATACCTTCAAGATACAAAGAGATTCCGAAGAGCAGATTCTAAAGAGGTCAGTAAGAGACTCATCCACTCAGACTGCCGTGGACAAAGGTATTCAGACAGATTCGCAGATGGTGAACAATGGACAACAGCATGGGTGGGAGCCCAGTCATTACCTAAACTCCTCAGGGATAAATGTCATAGTTAAAGTTCTAGGAACAGATTCCTTGTCTCACATTCCTCAAAACACTGGTGTAACAGAACAAAGTAACAGCAAAGTGACTAAAACTCGGACACAAAGTCTACCAAACCTGAACGAGATTGAGCCTTGCAAACAATCGGAGCATGTGTCGTTTCATTCACCACAAGTCCACGCATCCACTCCATTCCTAACCGGCTTGCAGGACTTGCCATCAACAGCTATCCCATGTTCTTCCTCAAAAAGTTCTTCTATTTCCACAAATGTGAATAAATGTGCAGATGATACAGTAGTAAACAGTCCATCTTCTAGTGTGGTGAACTCCACAGGATACCACATCAGTTATCATGAGAAAACATCCATGGTGGATAGAGCTTCTTCACCGATTCTTACTGTGAAAGCAAGTAAAAAATTTCACCACAAACTTGTACCAGAAAGTCATTTAAACAATCAGAACTTCGTTAAAATTCTGCGTAACAGAAAGAGAAAAGAGCGTGAGCTCCGTGATCTACAAGTGAACAGTTCGCAAACCGAAACAGACAGTGAATCTAATGCAGGCAATGAGTATAAAGCAACACGGAGCAGCTCATTGAAGGAAAGCACCCGAAAAAGAGTTTCCACCGCCAAAGTGCAGAGATTTGTGAGTGAGGGTTGCATTTTACCTGGTACATGCTCGTCCTTTACCAACCATTCCAGTAGCAATTCAGAGATTACGGGTAGTGGAAGAAGATGTAGTGGTGGGAATTATTTCACGTCCACGGATTTGGGGAAGGCTCCTCAACCTTGGGAGCACTTGCAGTCGCTTCAAAATCTTTCTCTAATCCCACAACCCGTAACATATCAAAATGAGCAAATGCCAAGTCAAAGTGTAAAAGAATTACCTAGTGATAAGAATGATGTTGGCAGCTTTACTGTAACGTCAAGTAACTTGTACATGAAAAATAGAAGCTATCCCTACTCTCCTTCACAGGTGAGTGGCATTGGCTTGCACCTACAAGAAGATGGATTATCAGTAGTAGAAAGTGAATGTAATACGGATATTCTACTTGGTCAGGATCCGACCTTCAGAGCCAGTCAGATACATCACAGTTATGCTCTGCACGATCTTCCGATGCACAATAAGTTCAGCAATTGGTCTGGGGTGCAGGGAAGTTCAACCAGAAGTGGGATGGTGAGCAGCAGTCCAAATCTGAATGTGAGAAGTCCTGCTAGGAATGAAACATCTCAGGAAGCGCTTGAGAGCAGATCCCAGGAGATTGAGAGATTACAAAGAGAACGGGCAGAGGTTTTGTCTGCCATTCACTTGGAGATGAATCCGCTGCCTCTTACTGTCCAACTTGCAGAAGCCAAACTGAGTTATGGCATTGGAGAAACTGATGCACTTCTAAGAGTCTTACAGACTGGAAAGATGGATCCCCAAGACACAGGAACCATAAAGAAACAGTTGTATGAAAGGTAAGGCTAAAGATTCAACCAGTGTAACTTTGTTCGCTAATTTATCCAAGTGATCTTTTATGTAAAAGTAGTATATAAAAGTATATAAGTAAATGTTGCTTAATACTAACGCATAGTTTTATGCCTAAACACTTCCATAGAAACCCATCGATTTCGGCAGCTGGTTAGTATGTTATATACTAATAACCTTATAAACAACTTATATATAGGTTACAATTAGAAAAGAGCGGACTTGCCATTCTCATTTGAACAGCCAATGCAGAAAATTGACGAAACATCTAGCCATGGGGGCAGGGGGAGTTGCAATATGTCTGAGATATGCAGCCGAACATAAACATGGTCATGTCTAGTTACAATTACTTGTTCTTATTTTCCTTCTTTTACGTCAGGCACATGAAAGTTATTGAAAACTTGCGCAAAGAAAGAGAGGAAAGGCTTCATATTTTTAGAAGAAGTCGCAGTCTCAGCCCCCAGAAACAGCTGAGTGCATCACAGACATCGCTGACATCCTTGAAGGAGTCCGATCTGCCCAGCCGCCGGAGAGAGTATCTGCAGCAGCTCAGGAGGGATGTGGTGGATCACACCAGGTAAGAGGACATTTGTTTTTTCTTTATAAATGATTGTATCATGAGTAAAGACTGATACCTTACTCTACTCAATCCACAAGATTGTGACTCACTTCAGCCGCATATATTCCATCTCCATAGGAGTCGTGGCGGCTAAACCGTAGTACTGGAAGGCGCTCGTCGCACCGTGCATAATAGTAGTCAATGGGGGCTGTGCGTTAGCCACATTGGGGCAGATTTACTTACCCGGTCCTGTCGCGATCCTGCGGTGCGTTGTCCAACGAGGATTCGGGTCTGCCGCGGTTCACTAAGATCGTGCATCCAATTTCCTGCATGTGTCGTTGCTGCGCCATAGTCTGCCGGAGTTCACCTTGTTCTTCCTTCGACGCCGATGCGCCACAATCTGATCACATGCGCCAAAAAACCCTGGGCAATTCAGTGCAAAACGGAAATATTTGGGAAACCCGACGAAAGTTCAGCGTTCGGACCCTTCGTAAATGAGCCCCAATGTGTGCAGCTAGCTCACGGCCACCATGTACGTTCATATGCTTAAGGCCTTAGATAATCTGACAACATGCACAGCTACACAATGTATAAAATTTAATATTAAAAACCGTTATGCACCTAGACTACAGTAACTATAACACTTACATACACACTTAATGGGACCAAACTTTGAACTGCAGAACAAAAGATTAGACCAGAGCTTGGTCAACTACAAAGTAAGGTCCAAACAGTCCAAACGTCAGTGCTATATGCATCATTAGGATACAGATAGGGGTGAGTGCACTGGTAATTACAGACTGTCCACTCCTGCATATACAGTATAGGCAGATACTACCACTCCTATCCTCATCAGATGGACACAGCACAGTACCCAGCCTCCTACCCTGCATATACAGTATAGCCGCAACATTATTATTTATTTAAAGGGCACTCTAAATTTCATGGGGCTACAGGGTCAAACTAGGGTTTACTTACATTCAAGATAAGAACCATTATGTACAACTGATACAAAACTACATTAAAGTGGCACAAGTGGAAGGAGGACCCTTCCCTTGGGGGGGCTCACAATCCATATTGGAGGGTCGATATGTAAATACTAGGTGAGGAATCCTACTCCTATCCTGTATTGCTGGTTACTGCACATACTTCTCCTCCTCCCCTGCATATAAAGGCACAGCACAATGCTCCTATTCTGTAAATATGAGCACAGCACAGTTCTATTATTCTTGTACTATATGTATACTTTTTTTTGCAACTTTATCAAATATTAAAGGGGTTTTCCCATTTTGGCATATTATTGTTATTGATTTTATGATAAAATGTTACAATTTTCCAACATACTTTCTGTAATAATTCCTCACAGATTGCAAGATCTCTGCTTGCTGTCGTTCTATAGAAAGATTCTATGTTTACTGTCCGTGGATAGAAATCTGACCATGGTCACACAGGTGCACGGCTCGTTATATCAGAGTGTAATTAGGGCTGTGTGCTATAAGGAACCATGCGCCTGTCTGACCATGGGCTGATTTCTGTCCACTAGTAGTAAACATAGAAGCTTCTATAGACTGAGAGCAAGCAGAGATCTAGACAACTGTAAGGAATTGATACAGAAAGTATATTGGAAACTTGTATAACTATTTATCATAAAAAGGATTTCATACATTTTCTGTAATGGGAATATCCCTATAACTCCATACTGTTTGCTTTTTAGGATTCAGGTACCAAAGAGTAGATCACAGTGTCCTTCTGAAATTGAAGTAATGCTGAAAGACTACCAGAAGGCTCGGGAAGAAGCCAAAACCGAAATTGCTAAAGCAAGGGATAAGTTACGAGAAAGAGCTGAGCTGGAGAGGAGACGGCTACAGCAGGGTAGTCTTAGTAAGGTAAGTGTAATAAAACAACTAATGCACATTTTAAGTAGTGTACTCGTTGTCATGTGATTCTGTTTTGCATCAAATGTCTGCAAACAGAAAACGCACAACAAAGAAGTAGAGTTGTTTTACAATTCTTGACTCGCCTTTGGTATCAGGTCATGGAGAATGTGTTCAGTGCTCTGCAAAGGAGGCAATGAGGCCCCTTCAATTTCAGGATCTTATAGTGGGACACGCACTGCTAAGAACAATGCAATATCCCAGTGATATTACCGTATATTACCGTATGTTTTCTATATATGTAGAAGGTGCAAAGTTTTCTTGAACATTGTAATTGTCCACTTATCTATATTGCTTACACTTTGTAGGACGATACCAAAATGACGACACTTGTGAGCACCAGCACTTTATTTAGCAATTCCAGTCTCAGTCTGTCTTCCGGACCCACATCCGGGTATAACAGTGGGATGACTGCAACGATTGGTCAGAGCAGCAAAATCGGCAGCCAAGAGGTGAGGATCTGCTGCACTGTATTTGTGTATGGATCAGTAAGGAAACAAAAGAGAAAGGTTCTTATTCATTAAACTGCCCAATTTATTTTGGGGAGTAGCATATTGGTGTATGTTATTGCTGGTTATTAGTTTGTTGAGCAATTTTCTCAGATAAAAAAATAATGAATTATCAAATTAACATATTTTTTTAACTATAAGACACATCCCAGATTTAGTCATAAAAAATTAAAAATATATTTGACACCAATTAAAAATTCCCTAGTCGTCACATTCATTTCAGCAACATACATACACTCACACACACATAGCTCTGTTTCAATCATTCATACTCACAGCTCTGGTACACTCATTCACATACAGCCCTGATACATTCATTCACCCACACACATCTCTACTACATTCATTCACTCACACCCAAGCACAGCTCTGCTTTATTCTCTTACATACACACAGCTATGCTACATTGACTTACACACATTGTTCTTCTATATAACCAGTTTCAGTAGCAGTATACAGAAAACTTCTTCTCCCATCCCCTAGCTCTGCTCCAACATGACTATGACTGACAACATAAAATGGGTTAAGGACCTTAGGCTACATTCACACTGCCGTTGCCCGCCCGTACCGTACCGGGCAACGGCAGTGCACGGGGAGAGGAGGAGGAGGTGAGCGCAGCTCACCCCCGCCCCTCTCCATAGGGATGTATGGCGCACGGCGCCGTATTACGGGTAAAGATAGGACAGGTCCTATCTTTTTCCCGGGTACGGAGCGGTACGGTGCCGCACAGCGCCCATTGCTGTCTATGGAGGACGTATATCGGCCGTATATACGTCCTCCATACGGTCGTGTGAATGTAGCCTAACAGTGACAGATCACATGCTTCTTGCATCCCTTTAAGGTCCTTCACCCTTCATGCTGGTGGTAATAGTCATGTTTGGAGATGAGGGGGCAGAACGCTTTGTCAGAGCAGTGCTGGATCCTTCTGACTTTGGACTTTAAGATGCAGGAACTTTTTCTCCCTTAAAAAAAGTGCATCTTTTAGTTTGAAAAACACTAAAACTATAATCTGCGGTGTAATCGCTTTTAGAGGTGAAAAATTTTATTTACTATAGGCTAAACTTATCAGATCCAATTTTATTGGGGGTAATTTATTCAATGGGAAAACACCAATGACATTTGGTTGTGGAAGGAAACAAACACATTTATATTAATACAAGAAAGATTTAAAAGAATACATTTCATTAATAGATATTGCCAAGAAGCTTGGATCCAGCTGTGGGAACTGGAAGAGGTCGCTCTGGGGTTAGGAACTGTGACCTGTTTACCCCTACTGATATTTTGGTGCCTGGTAAGTATATTAACGCTTAATTTGTGGGGGAATTACCGTATATCATATTTGATGGACTAAGATGCACATTAACATATTAGGATTGAAAATTAAGATTAGGATTCAAAATTAAATTTAAAATTTGTCATATATTGTGTAAATGACTACATATATCTTATTTTGTGTGCAGATCCTCATATAACAAGCTACACCTTAAAGATGGAAGATGTACTTGGAAAATCTCCACAGCGGGATCCACTACTCCAGTCTCCTGCTTCCTACCAGGATCTGGCCACTCAGGTCCAGGCCAGTGCAATGGCAGAGGTGAGCTGTATGTATAGTGCACTCATTGTCCAAGGACTGGAGCGTTACATATAATATTTCTGCTATATGAGAATTGCAGGCAGCATTGCTTACATGTATAATCTCTACAGGTAAGTACTAATAGGGTTGGCGGTGACTGGAATATGATTTGGAAGTACAGGAGTGACACCACTAATGACACTTTCTAAATGGGTTTCAGTCTATATTAAATATATTAAACCTTTTATATTGTAAACAGAACTTTGTGCTGATATTTCCTTTTATCTCAACTACTTGTTGTATCTACCATTTATTTATTTTAGGTAATGACTGCTTGTTCCTATGATATAAAGATGCTTTATAGTCGCCAGGCGGCAGCAGGATGGATGTAAGCTCAGAACTTTATTACATTGGGTTATTGCACCATGTGTTGTAGTCGTCCTCTGCTCATCCCATCTTTTATCCATTCTAGATACCAGAGCACAGAGAAGGATGTCCTAGTCTACTATAAGGCCTTTGCATCACCGACTAAGCATGGATTTCTAGGAGCCGGAGTCATTAAGAGGCCACTCCATGATGTCTGGTGTGTGGTGAAGGACATTGACACAAGGCGTTTGTATGACCAGTCCATCCTGACAGCCCATGTACATGAGAGAGTGGGCAGCAATGTGCAGCTAGGTGAGGAAGTGTCCTGCTCTACTATCTCACCAGTCATCAGAAAATACTCCAAGATCTATCACCTTTCCATCGTTCAGTAGATGCCGCTCCAATAATTCTGGCACAGTTGAAATATTTTCTCTCTCTCTTCATTCATGAGTAATCAGTGTCATTTGTTATGGTACCCAGGGCCAATTCTATCCCTTTTGCTACCTGAGGCGAAAAATTAATTGACCCCCAGCCCACCCCGATCCACTGATATATTCCACTATATTCCATTTCCAGGGCCTTATGATAGTATTAACATAAGATTAACCCCTTAAGGACCAGGCCCTTTTTCGTTTTTGCGTTTTTATTTTTCACTCCCCACCTTCAAAAATCTATAACTTTTTTTATTTTTCCATGTACAGAGCTGTGTGATGGCTTATTTTCTGCGTAACAAATTGCACTACGTAGTGATGGTATTAAATATTCCATGCCGTGTACTGGGAAGCGGGAAAAAAATTCTAAATGCAGTGAAAATGATGAAAAAACACATTTGCGCCATTTCTTGTGGGCTTGGTTTTTACAGCTTTCACTGTGCACCCCAAATGACATGTCTATTTCATTCATTGGGTCAATACGATCACGGGGATACCAAATTTGTATAGGTTTTATAATGTTTTCATACATTTACAAAAATTAAAACCTCCTGTACAGAAAAAAAATTCTTCATTTTGCCGTGTTCTTGCGCTAATAACTTTTTCATACTTTAGTGTATGGAGCTGTGGGTGGTGTCATTTTTTGCGACTTCTGATGACGTTTTCAATGCTTCTATTTTTAGGACTGTTCGACATTTTGATCACTTTTTATAGAATTTTTTCTATTTTTCAAAATGGCAAAAAAATGCCATTTGCGACTTCGGGCGCTATTTTCCGCTACGCGGTTTAACGCAGTGAAAAACGGTTATTATATTTTGATAGATCGGGCATTTTCGGACACGGCGATACCTATTGTGTTTATGATTTTTACTGTTTATTTATATTTATATCAGTTCTAGGGAAAGGGGGGTGATTTGAATTTTTATGTTTTTTTAATATAATTTTTTTTTTTTTACTTTTTTTTATTTATTTTTTTTACTATTTTACAGACTCCCTAGGGTACTTTAACCCTAGGTTGTCTGATTGATCCTACCATATACTGCCATACTACAGTATGGCAGTATATGGGGATTTTGCATACCATCTATTATAATGTGCAGATCGCACATTATAATAGATAGCCTCGATCATGACAGTCTGGGATCTTTGTGTGATCCCAGGCTGTCATGGCAACGGATCGCCGCTCCCCGGTGACGTCACGGGGAGTGACGATCGGAGCCAAGATGGCGGCGCCCATGCGCCGCCGGCTCTTTAATGCCGCCGGCAGCTTTGCCGGCGGCAATCAAAGGGTTAACACCCGCGATCGGTGCAAGCACCGATCGCGGGTGTTAGCGACGGGCGTTTGCTTCATTATGAAGCAAATGCCCGGTGAGTATGAAGAGGGCTCAGCCTGTGAGCCCTCTTCATACTCCCCCATGCGCAGTAAGACGTAAGGGTACGTCTTATTGCGCTATGGGGTTAAGGACCTGGTAGGGTGATTGCTCATTGACGGTTATAGATCACATGACCCTCCATCTGCGGCCATTTTATGGACAGGAATCTCTGGCTGATGAGGTAGGAGACAGGAGGCTTCACTTTACATATCAAGAAAGCGGAACAGAACTATTAATAGATGTATAATGGTAAATTTCCTAATATTCTGCCCCCCACACACACACACACACAAAAACTTTTTAAGGTTCTACCAATTTTAAACTATGTTTTCTCTCCCTTAGTTCATGTAATGACTGACACGTCACTTTGCTACCTAAAACAACCCAGGGACTTCTGCTGTATGGCTGTAGAATATAAGCAGGTGAGTAGAACCTACTGATGATGATGATGATAATAATAATATATTTAACACCGTCAAATTCTGCAGAGCTTTACAAATCTTAGGGGACAAATACAAATATAGCTCTGTGCAGCGCTGCGGAATCTGTTGGCGCTATATGAGTAATTATTATTACTAATGCATTAGTCCTATGGAATAATATGAGGGAGGGCCCTGATGGTAAGAGCTTACAGTCTGTGACAACCACCAATATACAGGTCATTAGATTTTGTCCTCAACATTTAGCACCGGATTCTGCTCTTAGTTTATATCACCCATGTCAGGGACTGTACTTTACTACATTAGGGAAAGGATGTTAGTAGAGCCACATCTGCTCCCTGCCGATGCTGCAGAATGTAGAGGACATTCGCTCTATTCATACAATGCTCATAGTTAGATGTTACAGACATCACTTATTCTATTGTGTATAACGTGTGTTTCCTGCTCCTAGGAGAAGTGTTACAGCTTGTGCTTCCAATCTGTGTACAATGAGTCTATGCCACGTCCTAATAAAGACACTGTACGAGGAGAGCTCCTTCCCAGCGCATGGATTCTACAGCCGGATACCATCAATGGGGAAGCAGTCACAAGAGTCATATACATGATACAGGTAGGAATGGCTGCCAGCGCTGTATAGGGCTAAAGGAGGGAGAACAAGCTCTAGGACAAGTATTAGAATAGGACATTGATATCACATGTGACTCCAAACACTCCACTTCTTAAGAAACCAGCAGACCCTAGATGCAAATGGAAGCAGCAAGGACTACATATGACGCTATCACTTATACTGGGATCTTCTTTTCCTTTCCAGGTTGATCTCGGAGCGCCAGCTATCCCTTCCAGGCTTCTCAGCGTGATCAGTAAGCGTCAGCCTCTGGTCATTGCAAACTTAGCCAGTTACCTGTGTAGGTAATCCGGAGGAGGAGGTTACAGCTACCAGGATTGTACGTGTATTGCTATATTACTGTGTCACAATATATTATGTAGCATCAGAAGGTTGTGAGTCAGACCTGCATATATATCATATTATAAGATAATATAGATTCATCCTATGGCACAAGGCACCACTACTAAGGATCATTCCCGCTATTTCTTTCAGTATGGTATTGGGTATTTATTGTGTGACTTGAAGCTTTGGGATCAGCTAAACAATGCAGCTTTCCTGCAGCCTGGATACAAGTTTATTTGCTGGCTCTGGCTTTTGAGGTGGTGTTTTTGCCATAATTTTCTTTTGCGAAAACACAGAAAATTTTTACTGTACTGGCACAAACCAGGCATCTTATAAGAAGCCACACGACATTGAAGAGGACGGATTGTTATATGGTGATTCTCTGCTTTTAACTAGCAGAAGAAAACTTGTAATCTATGAAGGATATTGTATCATCACAGTGTGATACAGTGAACCTAATAAGCACCGCTAGGAGCATTTCCACTATATACCAGCTGCATTGGCTACTGTAGGGGGAGAACCCCTGGTCATGGGGGATTATAGACAGATTATAGATCATAAACACTTTACATCGTAGAAGAACCAATGTATCTAATTTGAGGACTTTGATATGTAAAGCTGCACTGTGAACAAAGGTACATTTCTATATTTCCAATAAGACTAAAGATACTGTAAGCAGCAATTACAGATGTATATCTGTCAAACACTAGTACATGCACAGAAATATGACCATTTAAGATAAAATGGTACTAGTGAATACTTCCAGCTTTACAGCACTGCATGTGTAGTAGTGACCCAGAGCATCAGGCACCCTACACTTCTGGTCTGCTTTGTATGGCAGGAGTAGGCACATGTGTAGGTCCAGCAATGGCTGGGGTGATACATGGGAGGATTGCTTGCTTTACATGTGCTAATATGTAAGGAGAGATTGAACATGCACTGAATGTTCTATGCACATTCCGCCCATTGTATGACTATCTACCACCCAGCAGGTGATATGTATCATAGAACCACTGCACTTACCTGTGGAAGGCCAAGGATTGACTTGAATGTATTATTTATGTAGGCACAGGCGGTGAGAGGCTCAAGTACTGTTCCACACATTCATTTTCTATGCATTAATATAGAGCAGGATTTCACATGTAAGATAACATTACAGTAATACAATGCGAATTATTATATGTGATGTGCAAGAACAGATTGGACTATAGTTTTTACTACATGAGGCCCAATGTTAATTGTAAACGAAAAATACTGTGATGAAGATGTAGGTAAGTTGTACTCATATAACGGTAGGCAGCCCAGGCCTTTTTGACAACTGAAAAGCACCATCTGTAGTGCACGGACAACTAGACAGGACATTAATCTACCTTGAGGGATTTCTCCTATAGGGACAGCCGTAATATATACGTTGATGGAAAGAAGTCTACTTACTGAAACAGAGTTCAATTCCATTAAAAGGCATTTTCCCAGTGATCTTATGGATATGGAATAAGTGTTTGCAGGAAAAAAACCTCCTTTTGGACGATGGTAATGCAGTCACATTTTATTCATGGTAGACTCTTTTTTGGCCCGGGATGTACAAGTCTCTGCCTGTAATAGACAGGGGTTTGGGCTTGTTAGATTGTGTATAATAGCAGCAGTGGTCAGTGCTGTAAGATGCTGCTATCTGTGCACTAGGAGACCCATATGGGATTATAGGAGCCTAGGAACACAGAAATGATCGGCCGCACAGTCTTATCCTGTGTGCACGCTCCTGCACTATAATCATTTCTCTGTGTAAATTTTGTCAATGACTTTTAGGTCTATGCAAGTACAGACGTGACAAAGAGACCTGCATGTTTATTGTTGGGACACAGCGAGAAGGCCGGGTAATGTAGCATCCTGTTACATGCCTATTACTTACATACTATTATGTAATGTAGTTTCCCATAACTTAGAATCAAGCCTTCCAGTTGTTCGGAACTACTACTCCTAGCATGTCCTGGTATAGAGTAACATTGTACAAGATGACGGTGTTAATAAATGTAAAGCGACTTGCTGCAGATGTGGACGCTCCTGTGAGAACAGTGAAGGATACAATTTTCTGTACAGTGAAAATAGTTTATTTTTATATAAATGTATACAGTTTTATATGTTTACAATCTAAGTTATTTATATTTACATATTTGCTTGCAATGAATGAACATTTGTATTCGATTCCTGTATCAGAATGATGTAAAAAATACAAAACATTTGCAATACATCAGTCTCCTCCTGATCTTTATATCATGGTACCTGTATGGAAAGCTTAAGTCCGACATCCAAAATCTCTGATCCAGCAGAGAATATTCTTAAAGGCACTGTCCACGATCCAACAATATGGTGGCTTTTTTTTTACTAAAGCAGCCCCACAGCTGTCCACTGGTTGCATCTGCAAGTGATGGTCAGACAGTTGCCAAAGGGAGGCAGTATTTGTACAACATGGGGGACACTTGTAGAGAAGACATGTGGATAGAGTATTCACTAAATCCAGGCACAAATAAGAGAATTCTGTAAATCCTATCCTGCCAGGGAAATCACATGCAAATATCCATTTATTACCAGGGTGAACCTGTAATAACCACGGTAATTGTAGTAATATCCAAGCAATTTACCAGCACAAGGTTTACTATGTGCATACACCTTCAATGGATGACATCTAGAATTTTTTTTGGCACAACTGGATAACTAGAGAAACACAGTTACCAGTTTCTTATGATACAATTGTGTGCTGAAAAGGGCCACAAACTAGGGAATCTTTGTGGAACATGTTAGAGCCGGGCGGTCGCGCTGCAATATGGGCAGGAATAGGACCAGCTCTATCATTTGTGGCACGGCCACCTGGCTCGATCATAGTGCGGCCTCACTGGACTGTGAATGTGCATAATTAGCAGTCAGTGGTGGATGTAAGCGAGCCTCCATTCATGTGCATGAGGCATAGAACCTACATTGGCTGATATCACATTGGGGTGAAATGATAAAAATGAACCTGTGTTCTTAAGGACAAAATCCTGCAAAACGTATAAGCCATTCCAAACATTTACAGCCCCTGCACTTCTTATACAGGACACTACCTGTACTTTCCATCTGAAGCAATAACACCGTATGTTAAAAGCTGTACAAAAAATTACTATACTTTGACATCCATCATCATAAATAGAAATATGACCTGCACACATGTAACATAAGCAGGTATTGATGATAGAGGTAAACTTTGAGCAGAACTTGGTGAGGAGGGTTTTCATCATTCACCTACCATCAAACTCCATCATGATAAACCAGGAGCACTAACTCATACATCCAGGCTCTGTGACTGGTAATCTTCTTAGAATTGTTATCCATGACCTCCTTCCTTCTAAAAATCAATATTTATTTCAATAAATTATGCTAATGAGCCTTAGGGTCTCTGGTGGGTGTTTCCAGAGCCCCTCCGTGCTGCAGTGTACAATGAGTAGAACATGTCTCACCCTCCTCCATCTGCCTGTGTAATTAAGCAGCAAGAAGTGTAAGGGCAGACCTGCTCTGCTCATTATAATAACCAGTAAAAAATAGCATAATTTTAAAAGTTGATTTTAGAAAGAAGGATATGGCTAGGAAATATAAGAAGATTACCACAGTCACGGTGCCTGGATCTATGAGTAAGTGTCCCTTGGTGTAAAAAAATAAATAAAATGGGGTCACAAGTCTCTTATGTAACAACAAAGGTCACGTAATAGAAATTACAGAAGTCTTATAACACAGAGTGCGCACAATGTGACAAGTTACAGTCGTCTAAAAAAGTCTTTCCTAAAAGTGCAAGTTACTGTGACAGTAATTAAAACTCTTTGATGGAGGCTAAAAACCCCAATTACAGGCGGTCCCCGACTTAAGAACACCCAACTTATATACAACCCCTGATTACAAACGGACCTCTGGATATTGGTAATATCCTGTACTTTAGCCTTAGGCTACAATGAACAGCTATAAAACAGTTATCACAGGTGTCTATAATTAAGATTTAATCCTGGTTCTTATGACAACCCAGAAGTTATAAAATCCAATTGTAACAGAGATCAAAAATTTTTTGACTGGAGCTACAATTATAAAATATAGAGTTCTGACTTGCATACAAATTCAACTTAAGAACAAACCTATAGAATCTTGTACGTAACTTGGGGACTGCCTGTATTGGGAATTATTCCATTATTGAAGGACTAAAAGTGAACTTGTCAACTGCCCCAGGAATTAGTCATATAATTTAATGAGAACACTTTACAGGCCCTCCCCCTGCCAGCAGCCCAATCTCTGGCGACATACCATTTGGGTTCAGCTCACTGAGGCTTCATCATAGACCAGGTGACCAACAGTATATAACCAGCGGTCTCAGCAGTTACCTGCTTTTTGACATACAGGTTACTCCTGAGGTCAGTGAATAGCAGAAGCAGTGACAATGTAATTGAGGGACATCATCATTGGATAATAACAGCTGGGGCACTGCAAAGGTTAATCTGTAAATGGTAAATTATCTTTTTTTTATTGCATTTAGACTATTTTCAGTCCAACAATCCCTTTAAAACAAGGTAACTCGACTAGTGACTGAGGAATACTTCCATCACATGATAGGATGCAGATCCACTAAAGTCACTGCCATTTCCATAGAAATACAGACATTTGGCTCTAGAAAATATTAATAGATAAATATAAACTCTGCATAACGTTGTGCTTACAGCTTGGCGTCACTGTGCGATAGCTGCAGGTGTGGACCTTACACATAAAGCAGCAGCAATGAAATAAACATGTATGGTTCTGATCCCGGGACTAGCTGGGTGCTATGATTCCAGTCACTGTGTGTGGCACATGTACACATGAACAGTCCTTCACTTCATCAGGTTTCCTTATAAGAGATTGTGATCCGAGGAGTAATCCATCCATCTCCACCAACAAATCCTAAAGAGAAGCAGGAATATAAGTCAACATTCATCCATATTAGAAAGTATCTAATACCGCTCCGGTGTATACATATGACAGGCCTGAGAAACATGGCCTCTGAATTAGTGCACTTTGAAGCTCTTGAACAGATCTAGGACCGAGGAAACAGACCCGTACGCTGGTCCAATCCCATGGACAGCACACCTTGTATTGCACAGAAGATTTTGCATTATAGAGAAATATTATGCAATGACTCCCTGTCTCCCGCACCGGTACTGTTACACTACAGTATCGAGGCTGCAGTTCGGAGGCAGTCTTTGCATTATATTTATCTCCTGCCCTGTGTAATGGGTGCAGTCAATGGGAATAGACCAACAAACTGGCCTGTACGCATTCGTCGGCATTAAGCAGCAATAACATTAACTGTACAAACATGACCAGACAATTCAGCAACCACATACATCCAAAGCCCCGCCCCACTGTGACACCGAAAAGCTGCACAATTTTGCATGCAACATTGAGGAATACCTTTAAAACTGCATGTCAGCCACCACACAAGGCAGTTTAAGCAATGATTAAAATTAATTACTTTTAACTGCTAAGGTGCTGGAAAATATCTGGACACTTGCATCATATATTATTACTTACTGAAGTCCAGTGGCATTCCTGTAGCTTGCAGACATCAGCGTGATGGAGGAGCCCTTTCCCTGCTAGCTGTTGTATCATGAAAAAGAACAGCTCCCACTGCATTAAAAGAACACACATTCATGCAAATTTTTCATGTTGTATATAATATTCTGCAATACTATCACTTTCCATCAGTGCTAATTATTTACATGTGCCTCATTCATTACATAAAAAATAGTTATGCACACAAAATACATTATCTCAACTTGTGGCCTAGGTCTATAGGTCACATGTCTGACACCTTCAGCCTCGCGGGGCATGTGTCTCTAATTTTAGCAGATATTGCCCTGTAAAGGACATCATGGGCAAAGAAAGGTAGTGGACTAGTGGGATGGAAGATGGGTACTGATAACAGTGAGTCCTGTGAGAAGTATTTAAGTTCTCCAGACAACCCCTTCAAAATCAATATATAGAACCAATAATTCAATCAAACTCCCATCAATCTTACCCTGCATCTTTGAAGATGTTGAATGTTGGTGAGCATTCTGTGACTAAACATTAGATGTACAGGTACTGAGACCCTGAAGTCCTTCACCCAGACTGTCAGTAAAGACGTCAGGACACGCTTGGTTTCTTCGAGCTTCCTGCTTCGCTCCTGCAGAGGATCTGATTCTGAAGACGTAACAACCAGCAATGGCACTAGACCACACACTGGAGAGAAAGAACAGGATTTTTAGGAAGGTTTGTGCAAACCATTTATTAAGTGACCTTGAAACCCATTCTCCCTTCTTACCTAGAAGTGAAGCCAATTCCACAGTACATTTTGCAAGATGGTGCTCTGTGGTTGTAGTGAGATACTGGCAAGAGAAATGCGCATTAATACAGAATAAAATACAAAAACTAAAGAAACAAGAAAACTTTACCAGTTACTTACCACAATACCTGGTATAAACCAATCTCCCCATATTGTAAGAGATTTATGCCTTGTTATAATTACGAGAATTTAGTGAATTATACAGAAAAATAACTGCCTAAATAGTGTTGCAGGGGACAGGTAGGTCATAGTATTAGCTAGCTTCAGCAGCTGCCACACGGCCTTATAATGATGTATCTGGACTATAGGACCTCTATTTAGCCATGAGACAACAACGTAAAGTAACTCTTCTCACCCCTGGTGACTCCTTACAGGGTATTTGTTTACAGCCTTTTAGGTTCTTTTACGCTTTAATTCTGCCCTCCAAATCTTCTGCCTGAAGGGCTTATCTTATCCATGCCTTCAATTGGTTTGTCACTTTGAGAACAGGTACCAGAGATTGGTAGACAAGTATTAGGGTTTTGGATTCCCATTCTTGAAAGGTCAGAGCATAAGTGATCTTGTTCCCTCTGCTTATGCTTCCCGAAATTAGGTCCCCAGTGCTTATTCTCCATCCCGTGCATAGGGAATATGGGTGTGATTTATCAGTGCTTCTACACCAGTTTGTTTGGTGCAGAAACACTGATATAATCACAATTTGTTGTGTAATGCAAGAAATTGCGATTGTTCCGGCAACTACGCCACCTCCACGTCATGTGGGCATGGAGGGGAGCAGCCACTGATGGAGTGGGTGGGCACAGGGAACATTCACCAGTGAATGCTTATTTTTACGGAAAACTATGCCAGGTCTTAACTGACATAGTTTTGGCTCTAGGTCTCTTGATGTACCCTTCGTGGCTTAATCATACACCGATGTACAAGCAACAGCATATGATAAATCTTCCAACACGTGTCTGCTATGTCACCACTCTTTCATCCTACAATAACCCTCTAGTAATGACTGATGTTACAAATACAATGAATTGTACCTTTCTGCAATTCAGAGCTTCAGACAGACGATCTACAAAACCTGTCAGATCTGCAATGTCTACGCCTTCTTCATTGCCACGTGGCCCAAGAGCAATGCACAGGATTTCCTAAAGAACAAATAACATGCTATTATTTCCATGATTTAGCCAATTTGTGCACCTTGAGCGAGTGTATCTGTATTTAATAACTATAATGAAATTACATTATATATAATTACATTATATACATTATATACATATTCTATAATAACTGGTAAATTCTCTGTACATAAAGGGGAACTCTGAGGACAATGAAAAGCTTTTGCTGTGCAGCAGACACCACGTTCTTAGGTTAAAGAGACAACTGAATCATTTAGGCAGTTCAGTCTTCATATAATGAATACATACAAGGCTCAGTAGTATTATTTGTACCAGTTCTTTGTGACAGGTCAATATCACAAACAAAAAACCGCACTGACCTTTACTTCTATAAGAAGCTTAGAAGGCAGGGTTACTCTGTGATCACAGCCTTCCCGACACCCCTTCTTCGCAGCCATTCCTTCCACTGAAGATACCATAGTCTGTGATTTTACTATGTGATTGAATGTAGCCTTCACTTCCCTTCTGATTAATGCTGTAATATATAATGTTACAAAACACTGATAACAGAAATAACCACAAATATAACGTCATCTAGTATCAATGCTGCTGTCTCTACCTGAGATGTTTGTATTCAGCCACGTGCAGGCCTTCTCTATAGCCAAAGACACAGCAATTTCTTCTGCGCTACGCAGAACCTAAAAGGCAGAAGGTAAGAATGGTTGTGAATTACAGATTCCAGGTAAAAATATAAAATATCTGGTTAAACGCTAGGACTTTCTATGCAACCATTTGTCTTGGTTCTGATGCATGAAATGTATTTGCAAATATATAACAATCATCCGGCAACAAGAAGGTTCATGTGTCTGTACCCTGCTATAACCTGAAAATGAATCATATATGTTTCTCCTATGTGAAGTGTTAGATTGTGTCACTACAAAAGCAGAAATCGAAGATTAAAGAAATTGGGGATAAAGATGTAGATAAGTAGAGAAAGAAGCACATTTGGCAGAATTTCTGATCTAACTGAATAGCGGTGGCTGAAAAGCAATTTGGTCAATATTTGTATCCCCTTCATAATTTCATTTTACTTCAGTAGATGAGAAGCTGATGGGAAACATTACATAATAGTAAATATAAATCCACCTACACATGCAGATGTCTCCTCAGGTAACAGAGTTCTGACAGCATCCGGGGCCTTCTTCTCGCAGTATCTACATAGGGAGGGCGAATGTAAAATGGGGTCATTTGCATAAAATAATATCTAGACACTGAAGTAACACACAGTCAATCTGGAAACAAGATCTGACAAATAGCAAAAATATAAATAAAGACTTATTTATGTCATTTTAGAATGTTATCTAAGATTCCAAATTGCCATGTTGAGGTCAAACATCAGCGTAGGGGAGTGCAGGAACACAGAGGGAAGAGAAGAACTTTAGAAACTAATATAAAAATGATTATTGGAGCGTTTCAATAGATTTCTACCTGGACGCTGGCAACTGCCAACACCCGATAAAGATATTCTGGTTTACATAAAAGGTCTGTAAATGTTCAACTACTCAACTTCCCTACCAACAATGAACGTCAGAGCCAATACACTGTTTATAGAATTTTAATAATTATTATCTATCCTTGAGATCATTGGGGACCTGCAATTAGAACAGCCAAGTACACAGAAGTCTGTAGATTCTAGTGGCTGAGCAGGGTCTCACGCAACTGAAAACAGTACAATTTACATGACATTATACATGAAACAATACATTACAGCAAACCTGAGCACCCCCTGAGCTCATGGAAAAATGTGACCTCTCCTACCCATCATAAAAGAAGGATAAAATTAGGTCCTCCATATTTTCATTGAATCATTGTATTATATACCATGTTTTATTTACAGTTTTTGTTAATGTACGCATAAAATCTATACTGCAAACAGTGTATTGGTATTAGTTAGAACTGAGTTAGGCTATATTCACACGAACGTATATACGGCATATATACGACCCTCATATACGGCAATGGGCTCACGGCGCCCCACGGGAGCGGAACGGTGCAGCACACATGCAGAGCCTACCAATCCGTAGTCAGGAAAAAGATAGGACATGTCCTATTTTTCCCCATAATACCTTGGTGCAGCCATACATACGGCGGAGTGGTACGGCGGGCATACATCGTGTGAATGTAGCCTTAAGTATATTGTCAAGCCCTCTATAACTATTCCAATTTCTCATGAGGCCCCTTGGGAAAATGAAATGGCCACCCCTGCATTAGAATATGTAAAAATAAAATGAATTGTAAGGCCTCATGTTGGATGGAGAAGGGAAGGAGAGTGAGCCCTTCTCACCCCCTCCCCTCTTGATTTAAAGATGATCAACCACGTGTCCTATACGTGTGGTGCGGCCGCCTGTCACAGGGAGACACTATAGGTGCCGTAATACAGACGCATATTAAGCGGCTGTATCAACGACCCCATATGGTCGTGTGCACGGAGACCAAATAGAAAAAAAAAACCTGAGAAAAGGAAGAGATGTTAAGTGCTCACTCTTGGCCTCTGTGCAGAGCCTGCCGCCCATCTTCGCAGAGCTGGACACACACACTTTCCAGGAGCTTGCTGTTTTCTATAGAGTCCTCTGTCACCTTGTCCTTCAGGATGGCTTCTGCTTGTTTCACAAGATCTGCCACCAGAGTTGCCCTGAAATTAATGGAGAGAAAATATTGAGGCTTATCTTAATGTTGCCATTTATACAAGAAACCAAAATGTGCAATCACACGTGGTGTCACTACAATGTGGACGGAAATGTAATTAGGCAAATCTCCTCTCCTCAGCTGTTGTGATGCGTTTGAAAATGGATGCCACGTGTGACCGCACCCTCAGAGAATAGACTTTCTATACAGGACACCCATTTTTAAAGCTTACTACCCTTATATATGATCCCAGTACTGCACTATAGAGAGTTTGTAACACGTATATTATTTGACATGGAAGTTTTCTGCTAAGGTAACAGAAGCACTAAAAGATGTCATTACATACTGTAACGGAAGCCATTAAAAGTTTATTAAAACCAACAGACTTTTTATTACATCAAGTTCCGTTACTATGTTGATGTGAACTGAGCCTTAGAGCTCTGTATGAGAAAAAAATACATTAAGAAACTGATCACAGAATTCTGAAGATTAACCCTACAAAATGAGATGCATCTTGGAGTAAACAAGCTTATCTGTGATATGGACTACAAACTCTTACTTGATGTGTTTGACACAATTAGATCCAATACGTTCAGCCACAAACTCAACAGATCTGCGTAGAGATGGAGGCTGGTTATGGAAGAATGCTTGTTCCAGTTCTGCCTGTAAGTGAATAAACAACATACAAAACTATAAAAGTTATCAACTCATCCGTGATGTACCTTTCCCACAGATTGCTCAAAGCGTTCACAATATAAACCTGGCTGGGATTCTGCTACAATGGAGTTTATTCCAATTTACTGATAATATCAACCTATTGTGGATGTTTTTATTAAAATAAAATCAAATCATTTACCTGAAGTTTTTTTTGTGAAAGCGTTGGCTTTGGCATCAGGGGTTCTGCGGCAGTGGGAGTTATTTTTCTAATAAAGCCGCCATTCTTTGCTCCACAACCAGCCACAAAAGAAACAAGAAGCTTTTTCAGTTCTCCTGCAGAAGAAAAACAAATCTGTATCTATCACAAAAAAATCAGTATATGACATTTGGAGACCTGCAATGTATATAAACAATGTTGCCCCCATTAGTGCAATGCGTACATGTACAGTGCTATGATAATAGGTAAGTAAGAAGCTCCCCCACTATTTGTGTTAGATGAAACTCTCATGTAACACAACTACCATCCCAGCCATCTAAACCCACCTCCTGTCATCCTAGTCAACATGATAGCACGCTGGCTGAAGTCCAAATCAAAGGTCTCTTTGTACAGTAAAGGTACGATACGCAGAAGATCACAGTGTAAGAAGGATCAAACATGACATCCATAACACCAGAATTAAAAAATGACTGAAAATTCTGTCAAATTCAGCTTCATGGACTTGGATTCAGGGCAAGTTCCCATCTCCACAAGGTCTTCAGTTATTTCGAGTCAAAACCAGGAGTGGTGGAGCCCACAGAACAGGTGCAAGTCTTTCCATTACACATTACCTCTGTATAGTCACTGGAATGAATAGTCCCTCTACTGTGTGCTCCATTCCTAGTTTTAACGGAAATAAACGAATATCTAACAGAGAACGGGCGCTAAGCAAAAAGAAATTAGCCTAATAGTAAAAATCGGTATTGCAAGCTTATGTAAGTAAAAACATACTTACCAATATAAGGACAACAATTGTACAGCAGTTGTTGGTCCACCAAAGGTACATTGTCCTAAGGTTGATAAAAAAAAGAATACAAACTGTTAATCAATTTATTACCTGTGACCATCACAACCAATACATGTGTATGGGAGATACGGTCTTTAGACTGGACAGCACAGGCTGCAGTTAATGCACGGACGTTACTTTAAAGGACATCTGATGGTGGAAGTATCCTTCTAAGAAACTCCTGAGGACCTCTTTTATTGTAAATCTATACACTGCGATTGCAGCAATATATAGAGTTATAAAAATTATAGTGGGAGTCTATATATCCGCAATTGCAACGTATAGAGTAATAATAAAAAGTCCTGAGGAGCCTAGTTCCCAGTAAGCTGATGGTAGATGTCCTTTAACATATCCATTAAAAAATAGAGGATGTTCTGGTCAGAACTGTCTTTTACACATCATTAATAGACCATGTAGTTCATAAAGATTCATCATAAACTAATGCCAGTAAATGTCCATTTTTCACAGCTGGTTTTTGCAACTTGTGTGTGCAGGGAGCTAGACACAAAACGACAGCACTATTTTAATCAAGATGATCTGCAAAATTGCTTATGTTAATTTTAGATGCACAGGAGCATGGTTACAAGAATGTACCGTATATACTTGAGTATAAGCCGACCCAAGTATAAGCCGAGGCCCCTAATTTTACCACAAAAACCTGATAAAACCTATATTTTTTTTTACTCGAGTATAAGCCGAGTTTGGGGTTTCAGCACATTTTGTTGTGCTGAAAAACTAGGCTTATACTCGAGTATATATATACATCTAAGAGGGGCCAGTCTACAAAAGTCAGTACACCAAGTCTCTAGCTCAGGAAACATTGGTGATGCTACAAGACACATTTTGGACACTCTTGTGGCTGCAGAGAAAAAATAAAGTTATTTTTCCAAACACCACTTACGCCTAGCTACAGAATAGGGGGTAAGTATCAGATGGTCAGTGTCTAGCCACCGGAGCCCCCACAAATCATGTGAACGGGGGCCTCCTGAATAAATGTAGTGGAAGTGTGCATGTGTGACAGTTCCTGCTTTATTCACTCCTATGGTCCTTACATAGAAGTGAATAGAGTTGAAGTCACATATGCAGATATCTCTTTTCACACACTTGTTAAGTGTTAAGATTCCACAATGCACACACATGAATCGCCACTGGAATGAATAATAAATAATACTAAGTGAATGGTGAGAAATACATGAGGGTGAGTTGGCAGCAGCCATACAATTGTCATTCAGGTTGTTCAATCCAACATAAATAACATATAAATCATTAGCTACATGACAGTGTGATATAACACAGCAGACACTTACCAGCCCCTGTACAGAAACCAACAACTCCACCGAAATCTCATCCTGGACAGCTTCACTGTTGAAAAACAATTCCTCAGGCAATGTTGGCACCTTAACCAGAAGAAACCAAGCAATGTCACATACACTGGGTGGTACATATGGACTCATAGTCAATGCTGTGCAGATGTAAAATATGGTACCTGAAAAAGCCAGCCCAAAACTGCAAGGAGCAGAAGCTTGTTGAGGAAACTCATCTCTTTCTCGTCTGTCAGGATTAATTTATTTCTTTACAACACAAAAACAAAGACATTAATCATCACCTTCTAACATCACCATCACTAACTACACAAAGAAGTCATTGTATAATGATCTAATCAATTAAAGTCATATAGAAATCTGGTGCAATAATCATTTTTTTGGACAGATGTTTGTCTTTTTATAAGAAGCTCAGTGAAACACAGACTTCCAAACTGATGTCGGTGATGATTTAGAAAAAAGTCCTGTCCTACAGAATAAATAAAATGTGCAGCGTTCCCAGCAGACATGGTTCTAGACATCATCATCATGTGTGAAAAAGTCCTAAAAGGGTTTTCCCACAAACAAAAGTTAGGCCCCATCCACAGGATAGGGCCTAACTTACTGATCAGTGGGGGTCTCAGTGATGAGACCCCCACAGATCATGAAAACAAGGGGTCCAATGGAGTCCCACGTACCTCTGTCCCACCCCTCGTCGCTCCGTCAGGGTAATGGAGCAGACGGCCAAGTGAGGCCCTATCCTGTGAATAGGCCCTAACTTGTGTTTGTGGGAAAACCCTTTAAAAAGATCATGGGTCCAGTTGACACTACTGTACTAATCACCTGTAAAGATGGAGTAAAAGGCAGAACACTTTTTGGTAATAATCTATGTGAGGGGCAACACAATCCACCAATGACAGATATTCTACTGCCCAAGGAACAGTCAACACTGTGCGATGGTCCTGTATGGAGCGTCTCAGCAACTGCAACACATCTAACATAGGGAGGGTCTGGAGAGAAACAAGAAAAAAAAAAGTTTTGTATCGTGTTAGCCAGTTGAAGAAATTCATGTTGCTTTTGATAGGTCAAATAAAGTCACCTTCTTGAGATTGTGATATATTTCAGTTAACCATTAAAAGGTAAGATGTCCCAAAAGCTCACTTGTAACATGTTACATTTCAGTTAGCCATTAAAAGGTATCACATCTCCAAACCTATTACCTGATTCCGTAAAGAGATGGCAGATTCCAATAATTCACTGGAGAGAGATTCCGTGCTTCTATAGGGTAAGAAAGTCACAAACCCAAGGAATTTTGCCAAAAGACGTAGAGTCAGAAGAATTGAGGCAAAGCGTACTTTTTCATCCTAAAAACAGGTTATGAAAGAAGAAATGTTACAAACCTGTAGTTAACAGAATGTGACAAGGGGAGGCTACATTTTTAACCTCTTTAACCCCTCCACAGAAATAACAACTCTCTAGGTAGCTGTATATAAATGGGGGAACTTATGAACAACAGCATTATGTATGCCATGATATTGGCAGGATATTAGGCAATTACCAATATACACCAAAAGTTCTGCTCCGCTTTCTTGACGATGTAAAGTGAAGCCTCCCATATTTTACCTCATCAGCCAGACATTCCTGTCCATAAAATGTGATCTCTATCTGTCCATGAACACTCACCCTGCCAGCATCATATGATAGTAATCGAGATTATAAGATTATGGTCCTGTCAGGGTGATTGTTCATAGACAGATAGAGATCACATGACCCTCCATCTTCAGCCTTTTTATGGATGGGACTGATAATGTAAAAGACAGGAGGCTTCAATTTACAAATAAAGAAACTGGTGCTAAACTTTTAATAGATGAATATTGTTATATTACCTAATATCCTGCCCCCCCACACGTTATAAAAACATGAGGTAAAGTGGGCAACCCCTTTAAGGTATCTGCACACGTCGTGAATTGTCATGCAGAAAATCAAATCTGCATCAAATACACAATGTATTCATGTGGGGTTTTGATATAGATTTGTGTTATTTCTGGTGCGCTTTTTGATGTGGATTTACATGCGTTTTTCACCTCTTTTGTTTCACCTGATCTGACATCATTTCAAGCAAAATTCTGCGTCAAATTCACATCATGATGCAGATTTTCACAAGCCTTTAAACTTTAAAAATAAAATCTTCAAGGACGAACAAGAAAAGTGACCATTTTTCTGATCCACTCAAGCTGAAGAAAGTTTACCGATACATACAACCTGCCTTTATGGCAGCTCTAAAAGAAAAAGCAGCATCATTCATTACCTGTTCTTCCACATCTAACTCCACGTCTGTTGACTCATGTCCCACAATGGAATTAGCATCCAGCTCCTGAATTTCCTGGCACAGACTATCCATTAGGTGCTGATTAAACTGGTAGCTGCATCAGAAAAATAAAGTCTGGTTAGCACAAGGCCCCGACACATCACACTTATCTGGAACATTATACTTCTCTGGCTAAAATTGACTGGGTTGTGTATAAAATCAATAAAATACAAAACACAATATTACACTTAAACTTCCCTTATTGATAATGGAAATTAACATGCCAATGTTCAGCAAAGCCTGTTCATGTTCATGTATATGAAAGTGCACGTTTACCAGCTACAATTCCTAGGCATTTGTAACATATGGGAAGCTAAAGAACTCCGTTTGCCAAATAAAAAATTAGCTAAAACTTACTTTCCAGCACTGAGAATGAAGTCTCTGAAGAACTCCTGGTACCCAGGAAAGGAGGGAGGAGGACACGGGCCACCAACGCTCTGCGGAGCCACAAATCTCTCCTGTAGACGCTTCAGCCTGTTAAGGTTATCTGACCCAAGCATGTTGAGAACATCTTGGTCAGTATTATCACCAGCACCTCCCATTCCTCCAGTGGGTCCCTTGCACATCTGAAAAGATTAAATTAGATACATTTGGTGCCATTTGGTCAACAGTACAGCTGACATGTCACTACATGGGTCACTTGACTTAACCCTTTAAGGACACAGTCACTTTACTGTAGGGCAAGGATCTTGAAGTTACAACTCCCCTTAAAGGAAACCTACCTCCTTACTCTAATCTAGTGTAGCCTGCTGGGTTATTTTTTAGCTAAAATCATAGTGCCCAGAAGTTAATAAATCTTTTATTTGATATGCAAATTTTATTAAGAGGCTACTGGGGTGTGGAGTAGCTGTGCCGTGGAGTGGGAATTACAACTACTTCTTGCTCCAATAGCCTCTTTTGATCCCTTCTATCATAGTCTTCAGCGCACAGTTGTCTGAGGAGCCGGAGTTTTGCGCACTACGGTTTTAGCTATAAAAAAAAAAAAAAAAAAAAAAAAAGCATAGGGCTAGACTAGAGGAACATGCCAACGGATCTACCTTATTAGGTAGATCCATGATAATGCAATTGCTTTAAGGTACAGTTGCATAACGGCAAATAATGGCGTACAGCTAGCCAAATAGATATTTTCAACTTCTGTGATCGAGGCTATGGAAAATGGAATTTTTATTCCCCACATGATTTAAACATTAAATCAGAAGGTTTACATTACCTGAATAAGCTGCCTCTGAAAGAGTCTTGCAAAATGGCTGTGATTACAGGCTACAGAGAGGTTGAACATCATAGCCCTAAAAGAAAACAAAAACATATCAACACCCTAATATAAAAACCCTAGTTATTAAAGATTTTGTTAAGGTAAGAAGACCTGCACTGGAGATTACTAGTGGATATGCAGAGGGGTGCTCAGGCAAGGACAATGGAACGATCTATACACTATACCTTATCTTATTGCCCAGACCACGTTCAAAGTCCCAGTCTGTCTTTCCGTGGCAATCTTCCCACTCGCGTAGCAGCTCATAGAATATATCCCTGAAATATTAATGTATATAATGAAAAAGAAAATGAAGTGCATTGCATCTGTAACAAAGGTAACCTCTGTTATATACCGGATCTAGATCTTCTTTGTATAAACACGTTAAACTACTCAAAACACAGGGAAATCCACAACTCAGATGGATGAGTAAAATTATTAATGTTATTATTGATAAGTGCATGAAAAAAAAAATTACCTCTGTTTTTTGAAGATATGGAATGATCGATCACTTGGAAAATTGGAACGGTTATCAGTCTCTGGCTGGAAAGATACTGAGTGCAGAGTTGATGGAAGCAAAAGAGATACCTGAAAAATGAGAGTGAAGATTTATGTTTTAATGTACGGCATTGGTAAAGATGTATTAAGTCATGGAAAGCTGAACATTTTGACAATTTTTGTCCCAAAGTCAGGTCAGCTTACAGAATAAAACATACACAGAATGCAATGCCATACAATATATGAATCTTAATCAGGATAGTAACGAATACTAATCAGGAGCAGGTCAGAAGGATACTCTTTTGGCCTCCATCTGACAGTATATGTCTATGGAGACATTTATGTATGTTGGCAGCTGAACATGCTCACAAAAAAAGTGTGAACCTAGACTAACCCTGTGCCCCATTTACAGCAGCTTGCCGTACAGTCAGGTGCTCAGAATGCCACTGTAGATGTAGAACAGAGAAGGCAATATAGCGTAAAATCAGCATTGCAAACCATCATTACCCTGAAGATCACTCAGCTACCATTCAAAGAGTGATGGCAGATCCTTGCAATATGCTGAAATTTCATAAAATTGGAATATCACTTAGTTCAATAATATATTTACCTTTCCCGTACTGGTCCTGTATGCTTCTAAAAGTCGCTCTTGCAATTTAGGAGAAAACGCCCCAATACGTTCATTTTCTGCCAGAAGCTTTAAGGTGCTCTTATCCAAAAGTGAAATAACCCTACAAAAACAGTCAGTTACCATTATGCATTCACAAAACAACCTGTACTACGCTTGCTACATATATAAAAAAAACACAAAATACAGTACATTTTGCTTTCTTTTTACATTACAAGAATTGCCTCATTTCCCTTACAAGCTGGAAACACAAGGACGATCCCTTCTTAGAATAAGCCTGCTCTGAACATAATGGACACAGAAGTATTCAGACAACTGACCCAATTTAGAACATATATACTGTACAGATCCCATAATCTTGGTCACAGAGATTATTGGATCTGTAAGAATTCATGTATATATGTTCTAAATTGGTGTTGAGGTTTTTTTTTGGATAGGTGGTGTTCATGAGAAAACTCCTTTAATAACTAAGGCTATATTCACACGAACGTATGGGGGACGTATATACGGCCGCCGTATATACGGCCGATATACGTCCCCCATAAACTTCTATGGGCGCACGGCACCGTACCGTTCCGTACCCGGGAAAAAGATAGGACCTGTCCTATCTTTTCCCGTAATACGGCGCCGTGCGCCATAGGTTGCTATGGAGAGGGGCGGGGGTGAGCTGCGCTCACCTCCTCCTCCTCTCCTCGTACACTGCCGTTGCCCGCTACGGTACGGGCGGGCAACGGCAGTGTGAATATAGCCTAAAGCTTAAAAAATTCTATGTTATGTAACACAGAGTATGCAGCTGGTCACTTACTTAAACTGGAAATCCAGGAGCAGCACAGCAAAATAGACACAATTGTGCACACTGTGAAAAAGTTTATGTTCTACAGCATCTGAAAAATAATGCAAGAAAATATTTTTAGTTGGATATACAGTACAGACCAAAAGTTTGGACACACCTTCTCATTCAAAGAGTTTTGATGCCTTCAGTGTGAATCTACAATTTTTAAAGTCATGAAAATACAGAAAACTCTTTGAATGAGAAGGTGTGTCCACATTTTTGGTCTGTACTGTACATAGCATGAAGAAAAAGGATACATCTTATCGACTAGACAATAGAAAAGCCATTTCAACTAAGTTACAAGTATTCCCTAAATAATTTACTAATATGATGAAATATGCATTGGGGGATATATATAAATCTAATCAAACTAATAATTTGCAATTAAAATGGCGTGCACCACATTTAACGTTTAGACCATTTTAGGCAGTTTTCCTACTCCCCGAAGAGGGGGCATGTCTTTAATAAATAGGGGGTGGGGTCTAGCATAAAATAGAGGGTGCCCAAGAAAATTTAATACTGTGGTGCAGAAAACTAGACCAACTAATAGTAGGTGCTTATCTTCAAGCCACAACTTAGAGGTACTTCAGCCCAAAACAAAAATCCAGAATAACTACGACAAATTAGTTGCAAATGATACCCAGAATACACTTGAGCGCAGTCACTTACCTTTAATACCACGCTTGATCTCCAGCTCACAGTCCCTGTCATCTGTACCTGACGGGCCCCTGGAGGTGAGGAGTTGCAGGACAAAAAAGAACTCCAAGAATATATTTGGCACTAGATTTTCTAAGGAAGAAATAAGTATTAGTAATATAAGAAGAGGGAAGTATATGTGCTATGATTAAAGGGGATGGTTCATTGTGAAGTCAGGATTCTGTTTTTAGGGGTCAGCATCAATTCTGATGCATAATCTGGAAACAATAAATGAATGAAAATGTGTGTGCTGGATGGAGCCCTATAAATACAGTGGGTAATGGTTGACTGGGTGCGAAAGCTGATAGCTTAGATACCTTGTTTAGCCATCAGTTGGCTGCCTAGCTGCCAATTATATAACCAAGTAATTCAATGTTTTATATGGACCCTACTCTATTTCACCTGTTAATTCAGTACTGCAAAAGATAGATGCATTGTCCCAGGCGGTAGGACTCTTATCTATGAGATATTTATTACATATAAAGTGAAAATACCATAAATGTCTGTGAAAGGATTAAACCCTAAGTCTACACAAATAACAGAGGAAGACACTTTAAGATGTTGAGAAAAGAGTACCTGTAATGCAAGCAGAATAAAGCTCAGCAAGGACCTTCAGATACTTCTTACTAGACACTTTGTCAGGATCGGCAAAGGACAAAATATCTCCGGCTGCCCCTGTGTTTCTGCTGAACATCTGTTTAGTAGGGGTGACGGGATCTAAGATGACCGGAGAAGAGTTTTGCTGCAATAGTTTGGACCTACAAAAAATGTGAAGTTACATGGAGTCCTGCAAATTAAATAATTTTTACCAGTCCAGCTTCTTTCATAGCAAATACCTTTCTTTGCGCAAAATTTCTCTCTCTTCATGTAAACTTCCGGAAAAAGGGGGGGAAGCGCCTTCCTGAACACTGGTAAACACGTCCATTCCTGTGCGACTCTGCCCCATACTGGAAGGGCCAAGTGGCGTGGAGGTAAAACATAGCCGGGACTTGGAATGCACATCCTGGATTGGAGTCGGATTGATCCTTCGTGATGGTTTTGATTTACTGAATAATGTAGAAAACTTAAATGTTAATTTAGAAATTATATAACTGAATTGGAAAATCCTTGTTAAAGGGCACCTACCACCACGATTCTACCTATAAAGGTAGAACGGGTGGTAGGTGGATGAATGGGACGCGAGGATAGCCCTTTTTGGGCTAATCCTCACGTCCCGGCTATGCTTTAGTAAACTTTATTGCTTGTATATGCAAATTTTGTTAAGCGGCTACTGGGGTGTGGAGTAACCGGACATGTACCGAGTACCCGGCGTTCTGCGCCTGCGCAGAAGGCAGGCCTGCGGGTGCGTGGCCGTAGCTCCGAGGCCGGCGCTACTGCGCAGAACGCCGGGCACTCGGACGAGGGCGCGCAGCTACGAGGAGCTGCGCACCGAAGATTACATGGTAGGCGGAGGAACGAGGCTACTGGGGCGTGGAGTAGCTGCGACTAGTAGCCTCATGTCCAGCTACTCCACGCCCCAGAATCCCTTAACAAAATTTGCATATACAAGCAAAGTTTAGTAAAGAATAGCCGGGACGTGAGGATTAGCCCAAAAAGGGCTATCCTCACGTCCCATTCATCCACCTACCACCCGTTCTACCTTTATAGGTAGAATCGTGGTGGTAGCTTCCCTTTAACTCAGCAAGAAGAAACATGGCTGCAACAGACATGTCATTTTGTAACACGTAAACATATGTGAAACATCACCTTCCTATTACTCTGCAACACTGCATGCAATATACTCCTATATAGCAGGAGTGTCCGACTCATTGTCACTGGGGGCTACAACAACCTTGCGGTTGCCTTAAAAGGGCCAAATGTAATTTATACAGTCTCATCGTTACAATCAGCCATTTGAGCGCAACCCCAAAGCTACACAAAGGGGGACATGTATCCAACTTTTGGCTTGCCTTTTTCTTTAATTTCATTATGTGTTATGAATGCACTAATATGTGACATCTATATTTGGTTCCATTTTCACTCTTATATAATGTACGGTTTCAGGCTGGTGATAGAGTTGGTCTTTATGTATGGGTGGGGTATGAAGTGCGGTCACTGCATGCGAGGGCTACCCATCCACATTAACTGTTGTTGTGTCCTGTGTGTCGCATTGCCCTTATGATGTATACGGTCATTATTGACAAGAATGTTTTACCTTGCTTTTTGAAATGTATGCATATACTCTTCAACTAAGTAAACCGTACTGAATATAATTTTCTTTAATTTAAACATACAGAAAAAGCCAGACTTATGATACATGTGCCCCTATAGTAGCCAATAGTCACAGTATTCCCACACAGCAGCCATTAGTCACAATACCCCTTTTAGTGAACAGTCATAGTGTCAACCATTAGCCAACAGTGTCAGTACCCCAAATAGCCACAGTGCCCGCATATTAGTCAAAAGTAACAGAATAGGCCACAGAAAATGGACATTATATTGAGTGGGCTACAGAAAAGGAGATGTTATAATAGCCCCCTCCCCATGTAATTCCCCTCCATTCAAAACACCATCCATCCTCCCTGCTTCATTTTGTGGTTTGAAAAAGAAAAGCATTTACTCACCTTTCCTCACTCCCCTAGAGCATCAGCAGCCTTCTTCTCCTCTGTGCAGCGGCTGTACCTGACTCTGAAGCTGGCAGACACAGTGTGATGACATAGTCGCTTCTGCCGGCTTCTGTGTCGTGTACAAAGGAGTAGAAAAGAGAACTGCTGCTTCTTCAGGGAATGGGTAAAGGTGAATATCACAGTACCCTGTACTAATGCTCCTAACTACGACAACATAGGAGCAGGGAGATGGGCTGGACACCACAAGGCCTCGGGGCCAAAGAACCAGAAGCAGATGATCATCCACTTGTTCCTGGTCCATTATTTTCTTACCTTGCAGACTCAGAGGCAGCACCCATAGGAGGAAATTCTTCCAAGTTGTTGAGATTTATTTGGGCACCTGTAGGCGGGGATATCGTGTTGGCACTACCTGACTTTTGCATACTCCACAGACTGTTCTCTCCTTGCACCTCATCTTCTAAGGAGCGTCTGCTTAAGTCTTTGGAGACGTGACGATTAGACGCATTGTTCTTTTTCTTGCCTCGTCTCGGTCCATGTGTTTCCGGTGTGAACACCAAAAAGTTTCCAAGACTTGCTTTTTGGGCTGAACGCTTTTCGGTGTGGTTTTGAGAAGGACTGAAACTTGAGTTAGGACTAGTCTGAAAAGTGGTTCTACTCAAATTTGACCTTGTCATAAAAGATTGGTCACTGGATGCAGAGTTTGGGGACAGAACGAATGAATCTGAAGCACATGAGCTATTAGGGGTTTGTGCAAAAAGCTGAATGCGACTTCCCCGATGTCCCGGTGAGTTGTTGATCCTCTTCTCTGGGATGGTTTTTTGGCTGACAGCTCTCACAGCTTTTGCAGTCGTCTTCGAGGTTGGGGTCTTTGCAGGGGTAGACGGCCCATTACTCAGAATCTGACTGGTCTGTTCCCGTAGAAAATTGAGCAGAAAGGGGACAAAGTCTTTCCTCAGCAGGTGAAGTGAGGAAAGAGTGGGGTCAACATGACGCTCCTACAAAGAAACATTGAAGCCAAGTTATAGAATGTAACAAACTAGTTACAATGCTGACATCAGCGAGCACACAGGCCCATGTATTTCTCTGGTCATATAGAACTGCAATCTAGTAATAATACAGTAACATCTGAGGTTTTGCTTGTCTAGGATAGGACGGGCAGGCTAACCATACCAGGAGAAGGCATCCAATGGACACTTTGGCTCGTCTTGTGGTATACGAAAGCCCAATACATTTTGCAGTCTACAATCCACTATAAGAACCACAGCCCAAATGTACTTGTGTCCTTGCATCAAAGTTAGTTGTGTCTTTAGCAGAAATCAGCTTCACAGTTATTATTTATTTTCTCATTATCTACTTTAATTCTATTTAACTTCTCTATGTTTGATAAAAAGATCTATAGAGTACAATTTATTTCTCTGGCCACCAGGATAATCATCCTGCGCCTATACACCCTGTGTATTCCAGTTTTGCTGAATAACTACCGGTACTTATACTGTTCTGGATATGAATTTATTTTCTAGCAAAGTTATTAAAATAGTAGACTTCATATAGACAGAACTCAGTTTCGTACTTTGAAGCTATGCAGGAGGGAGAAACATGTCCCACAAGGCCTTGAAGAGAGTACATCACATTCCTTGTACCATATATGAAGAAATCTGGACCATATATAAATATACGGCCCTTTTTAGGCTACAAGCACAGTGCAGATGGCAGGACCCCGCACATCATAGTGATATATGATGCCAGGAGTCGAAATAGCAGCACCAATACTTTTTGTCCACAGGGTCAGTGCTGCTGTTTAGTGGAGAATCAGGGATTCCTTGCATCATATATCAATATGATACAAGGAATCCAGTTCCTGCAGTGTTGTCAGCCTGTTACACAGAAGATGCATAGTCCATGTGTAACAGCCCTTAAAGGGGTTTTCCCAAAAAAAAAGGGATAGGGCCAAACTTGCTGAATGATGAGACCCCCACAGATCACAAGAACCCCCCCCCTGTACAATGTACCCCCATCACTCTCCAAAACGAGCGGAGTAACCGGCCGCGCTGCCCCGTTCATCTCTATGGAGCTCATCACGGGGAGAGCCCAGTGTACACCATACTCCCGTTCTTGTGATCTGTGGAGGTGTCATCACGGAGACCCCCACCGATCAGCAAGTTAGACCCCTTATACCCCTTTAACGGAAGAAATCCACCTTTTCCCTGCACGTTGGATTGCAGGGTGTATGTAACCTCACTGCTGTCACACTGGAATGGCGGGTCTATAAATACTGTTCTTCCACAAAAGGGATTTTTATTGTAACGATATCAGGATGGGACATTCATAGCGGAGAGGTTACCCTGCCGATGGTTGTAGGGCCTGGAGGAGATCTGCATCTTATTCCCTGCAAACCAGCCACAACCAGCACTGGCTATAGGGCTTATCCTGTAGTGACTGCTACACACAACAGCTCGGGTTATGATATGGACATCAAAAACTGCATCTGAAACCGAACATGTGAACACAGCCTAAATATAGCAAGACACATGTTGCTACTTCCTGAACGCTGCGTTTCAGTCTCAACACATTTGCGTTTAGGAGTCACTGCTCCCCGATGTGATTGTTTTACATTCCACAAACGCATTTTAAGCGCAAAGTGTGAACGCGGCTTCTGTGTATGACATGGGCGATAGATGGTTATGTTATTACAGGTGCTCCTGGATCAGTGCCCGCATGCCAGTCTGTGTAGTGGGCTACACCAGCAGGCATTCACCCTTCACTTGGTCCAGGTAAAGTAATGGGGCATGAAGCAGAGGTGAGCCTCCGTCCAGTCAGCCGCACCACAGTGCTCTCCGGGCAGCTGCCGGCCAAGGCCTGTGCGGGGCGCTGTACCTGCGTTGTGTGCGTCACCCAGCGCAGCACTGCGTCCGCCGTCACCCGCTCCTGCAGCAACAACTCCAGCACCGCCGCCATTCTGTACCCTGCGCGCCAACCGCAGCCTGCCCGACGTCACGCACAGGGGCGGGACTGAGGCGTCCTGAGGGCGGGGTTACGTACACGTGTGCGGGACCGGAATGGGGCGGGTCTAGCAGCGGTGGGCGGGGTCGGCTAGTTGTGTGCTATAGCTAGTGATGGCGACGCTGCAGAGAAGGGAACACATAATAATACCGCAGTGTATGTGGCGCCCACACTGTGTGTGACCACCATGTAGTGTGATGACGTGTTCTATAACCATCTTATATATTGTATTCTGTGGACCCCATATACCACTGACATTGCTCGGACTGGGGTCTACATGGGAGTATTAGCTGTATAGTGTCAGACCACATTTACATAATGCGTTTTCATTATGTTTTGAAAGGCACAAAAAAATCGGGCAAAACGCATCCCAAAATACATCAGTATTAATGATGGTAAAAACACATGGATTTCTAGGTGCGGTTTTCCTATTGCGTTTGAAAACACAATGTGAACACATAATGTGAACGCAGCCTAAGTGCATGTGCGCAAGATGCGTTTTAAAATGTGTATCTAGGGATCATCCACCCTGATCGTAGATGCGTTTAGACCTTAATGCTTGTGTTTGGTAAGTAGGAACAAGCCACAAGTATTTAGGTCTAAACACTTAGGCTGGTGCCACACGCACCGCTTTGTCTGCGTTTGCGTTTTCAAACGCAGACAAAGCGGTGCGTGTGGCACCAGCCTTAGGGTGATGGCACACATGGCATTTTGAAACCATTTTTGGTCCGTTTTTAAGTAGTCCGTTAAAAAACGCCATGTGTGGCATCACCCTTATATGTTCTGGGAGAAGATAGTCTGGATGTGCTTGAAATGCATTTTAAAATGTAACTCAATCTTGAGAACATGGATGCACAGTACAGCATGAGGTAGGTCCTATTATTAACCCCTTACCGGCGTGTGACATAAAGTAACCCTTCAATCGCCGCCATATTGGCTTAGGTCATACATACAAAGACCAGAGGCTGTCAGATTTTAGCTGATCTATTATAATGTGTGATCTGCACATTGTACTAGATGATGTGCAAAATCCCCATATACTGCCATACTGTAGTATGGCAATATATGGAAGGCTCAATCAGACAACCTAGGGTTAAAATTCTAGAACTGATATAACCAGTAAAAATCATAAACATGTTAGGTATCGCCGGTATCATCCCAAAATGTCCGATCTATCAAAATATTATGGTTATCCCTAGAATTTACCCCTATTTTTATCCAAAAATAGCGCCGAAAGTCGCAAATGCCACCTTTTTGCAATTTTGCTAAATATTAAAAATTTCATCAAGTGATCAAAAGGCCATACAGTCCTCAAAATGGCATTGGCAAAAAGGATTCAAACCGTCATCTCATCTCGCCAAAAATGACACCACCCACAGCTCCGGACATGAAAAAGTTAATAGCACCAGAAGATGGCAAAACGCAGATTTTTTCGCACAGGTTTAACATTTTTGCATTTTAATTTGGTATCTTCGTGATCACACCAACCCAAAAAGAATAAAGGAGACATAGGGGCGCATAGTGAAAGCTGGAAAATCTAAAGTCTACAAGAAAATGGTGCAAATGCCTTTTTTCACTGCATATGGGATTTTTTTTCCACACTTCCCAGAACACGTCATGGAATATAAATATCATCATCATCAGAAAACAAGCCGTCACACAGCTCTTTGGAAAAATAAAAAAGTGGGGACTGAAAAAATTCAAAAACTCCAAGACGAAAGAGGGCCTGGTCATGAAGGGGTTACATAAAAACTGTTGGAAAGCCCCTAGTGCAGTGGTGGCGAACCTATGGCACGGGTGCCAGAGGTGGCACTCAGAGCCCTTTCTGTGGGCACCCAGGCCATCACCCCAACACAGAGTTTGCCACATACGACTCAAGGCTTTTTCCTGTGGTCCAATACAGCCCAGGACGTGCCATGTTCAGCGCTATATTAAAGCGACACCCTTGGCTGCCAGGACTACAGGAGGAGCCAGGTGGTGTGGATAGAGATGGATTGTCATTTGAGCTCCTGCTCTGGGTCCCCTGATTCTTCCTCTTCAGGGGATGCTGGGGGTGGGGAAGCTACGATCCAAATTTCTCCATCTTTCTATTGTATTGGTGAACTCAGGACACTGGTACCTTTAAAACCTGTGATAAAGCAGTAACTTATTGATCCCTGCTGTAATTGTAGCTTGGGCACTCTGTCCCCAAAACGTTCGCCATCACTGCGATCATAAAAAGAAAATAATAAATGGATGGGTGGTTGTAAAACCATAAGCATCTTCTACTCACCTCGTGTGTGTGTGTGTGTGTGTGTGTGTGTGTGTGTGTGTGTGTGTGTGTGTGTGTATTATATATTTATTTGGGGGGGTGGGTTGCCTTTTTTTAATCTTGCCAATTTTTGTGAGCTCCGCATTTATCCTATATTTTTTTTCCTACAATGCAATGTTCTGGTATTGCATCTATATAGTAAGCTTGGTTCTGCTTCCTTGGTTTTGGTGCATATAAGTAGTGAAGCTTTAGACTGTTGGGGCTCATAATATGCTTAATCTGTCCCCGATAAGAACTGCCTATTAAGTGGGGGTTCTGGTTGCTGGACCCCCACCAATCTGATTTAGGTGAGCCCTTCTAAGGATAGGCAATCCAATATTTAGGACCCCTGCAAACCCCTTGATAACCAATTCTACTGTTAAAACAGGAACAAAGCTTCAATATAGCGATGTAAAGACCTATCTAAGTTTATATATCAAAGTATAGTTCTGTATACACTTCTGATCAATCAAGGCCCTAATGGCTGCTCTACAACTGATCTCCAGGCATTGACCTTTCCTAGTGATAAATGATTTTCGGGCACACATCGGCCCCCGGGAGAGGAGGAGGGGGTGAGCGATGCACACCCCGCCCCTTACCATAGCGATGTATGGCACATGGCGCTGTATTTCGGCGACAGATAGGACATGTCCTATCTTTCTCCCGGCGATGGGAGAGTACAGTGCTGTGCACCCATTGCTGTCTATGGGGGACACATATACATCGGCTGTATAATTACATCCCCCATACGGTCGTCTGAATATAGCCTTAAACTGTAATAACATAGCAAGATCTGAGTTGGAACCGGCCACGCAGCCATATACACAGTAAATATCACATTTTCTAGAACAGTAAATATAAAACACCACCATTTATTGAATTACTTTTTATTTCATCTTTACACGTTCAGGGAACAAAACATAAAATAAAAAAATAAAGCATGTACCTGAATCCTGAATCAATGGCACAGTTCCCCCCCCTCCCCCCCAATTGCCTGTTAACAAGCAAAAACCAAAATCCCATTTGGGATGAAGTACGTTGAGTCTTAATTTTATTCTAAATATGTCCAACAACAACACTTCTTCCACCAACCCTACCTTTTTGCACACAACAACAATACAATGTCTGCAGGCAGATATAAAAAAAAAAATGCTGATATTTTTGGCCTCAAAATAATTTGTAATTAACACCCCCTCCCCCTACGCATCCAAGCTGAGAATACATAAAATTATCAGAAAATGGACACAAATATTCTGTGCATTAAACCTATAGCAGCATTGTTGCTATCTGGGAATGATGTTTTATCACATAATGCATTAAGGCACCCTCTTTGGGGCCAACTATAGGCTGAGTATCTATTTTGCTTTTAGGTTTTATTTTTTAAACACATTGTAAAATTTCAGCGTAAACACGATTTTAGAAAAAAAAAAATTATTTGGATTGTGGGGATTTTAAAAGAATTTATAACATATTTTACTACACTTTTTACAATAGACCAAAGCTTGATTAAAATATCCCGTGACATGGGATGGGTCTGTATTAATTCTTATGAAATCTTAGAAGGTAAGGTCCAGCAAAACTAAATGATAATAACATTTTTCCAGTGGTTTATTGGAAAAGGAAAACGGACATATTTACCGATTCCTCGCTGCTTTGCTTTTGAAATTGCCTTCTCCGTCTTTTTCTTTGCATGGAGCTGCCTTCCAAGGGTTTTCCTATTTGTTAAATGGATTTTGTACCAAGTTGGCAACTTATCTGCTGTCAATAGGGTAGGACAGTGGTGGCGAACCTATGGCACGGGTGCCAGAGGTGGCACTCAGAGCCATTTCTGTGGGCACTCAGGTTATCACCCCAGGACAGAGTTCACCAGAAAGGAACAAATCCACCAAATCTTTCTGCAGTCCCAGGCAACTTAAGAGAAGCTGCTCTCAGTGCTATTTTAAGTGACACTTCATTGGCTGTTTGGAACTGCGGGAACAGTGAGAAGGTGTGGACAGGGCTGCAATATCTTTTTGAGGTCCCCCTGCTGGACCCTCCAGAGACCCTGGAGAGAAGCTACAATGAGAGTCTGAATTTGCACTCTTTCTTTCAACTGTATTGGTGTCTTCAGGTGGCAGATACGATTGAAAGATGTGGAAGAACAGGTAGCGATACGTTACTGCTTAAAATGCCATGTTGGCACTTCACAGTAAACAAGTGGATTTTGGTTGTAGCTTGGGCACTCTGTCTCTAAAAGGTTCGCCATCACTGGGGTAGGATATAACAACCATGATTGGGGAGGATGAAATTACTGGGACCCCAACCACAAAAACAGAACTGCCGGCAATCTGGTCAACGGGTGTTTAGATGGACAGGATAAGCATGCAATCTGCCGCTCTCCGGTACTCCTATTCAATGAGTGCCAAAGAGCACTGTGCACAATTTCCAACACTCCCATACTATTGAACGAAGAGGCAGGACACATGCTCAACCTGCTGTTTCGCCCGGTGAGAGAACAAGACCCACATTCTCTGGATTGCTGGGGGTCTCATTCTCACAATCGTTGTGGCTTCAGCAGTAGGACCCTCACCGATCAGCCTGTTATCCCCTTTTTACAGGATACAGGATAACTTGACAACTTGATAAAACTCCTTTAAGACCTTCCAGAAAGTAAAAACCCTCAGGGTAAAGTCAATGTAAGACCCAAAGTGATGGGAAAACATTAGTGTTTTATTTTTTATCTCTTTTCTTAAAGTTTACTGGTAGGTTTTATGAGAATTTTGTAATGCTGGAAATACCCTTTAAATACTCCACAGTCTTGCTATTTGATAACTCCTGTTTGTAGAGAAAGAAATGGACAGATGGATGACTTCAATCAAATGATATAATTAATATTGTGTTATTTCCCAACAAAACCTTTGAGGAAGATGGAGCTTCCTCTTAAGAGAGCCCATTCTAAGAAATGTTTTGCATTAATTTGCATAAATAAAAATAAAAGTTGTGCTTTCAAATCCCTCAGCATTCTTCTATCAATTGTCCCCTGCACACATTGAGCAGTAGTAAAATAGGTAAAGACTAGACAGGAGCCATGGAGGGGTTGATGTGGGTGAGCTGGGATTTGAAAGGCAAAAAACAACTTTAGATTCTCATTAAAAGACATCTACCACCAGGATGAGGGACTGTATGCAAATGAGCCCGAGGGGCTTCTTACTATAGAGCCCCTCTGGCTCATTTGCATACAATCCCTCATCCTGGTCGTAGATGCTGAAACTATAATGAACCCATAAAATATTTTTATGAAGCTGGAGACATGGCGTACATAATTTATTTGTAAACAAAACATTATAAGCG
This sequence comes from Engystomops pustulosus, assembly GCF_040894005.1. Taxonomy (NCBI): domain Eukaryota; kingdom Metazoa; phylum Chordata; class Amphibia; order Anura; family Leptodactylidae; genus Engystomops; species Engystomops pustulosus. The sequence continues at coordinate 43,451,385 of NC_092417.1, forward strand.
AACGTCAATTGCTGCATAAAAACATACATTTACAAATGAACAAAATAAATACAATATAGCAGCCATTACATGAATGTTATCAGTCACAGTTGTAATTAAAAAAAAAACATAACAAAGGAAAACAAAAGTGCATATTCAACTTTTCCATCACTAGGTGACCTAACCCTAACCACAGAAAAGTTTTAAGAGTTACGTACCTGAAAAACAAATTTTTTTTATAAATGAATAATAAATAAAAAAACAAGAATATAGTTTTCTGTAGTAAAGTACCACACACTGGGCAGAATGATTATAAAGTATTTACATGGTCGTATTTGAGGTCTGTTGGTTAAGTTTTAAAAAGAAAAAAAAAATAAGATTGGATTTTCATTTTCTTACTGTAATTGGTTCCAGTTTAAAAAAAAAAAAAAAAAATTTGGAAGGGAATACTGACCTCAGATACGGCCTTCAACACAGCACTGAGAGCTATTACAGGTGACAATGGAAAGTTTGTCAATCACAGACCCGCTGAGACTGGACTTCAAGTACCGACTGTCAGGGTCAGGACTACATGCATCATAGCGGTATATAAAGCAAACGCCCCTCTTTTCCATTACACAGCAGCCCTGAATTGTAATCATGTTCTGCAGGAAAGAAGGGATTCCTTGTATCATATTATGATGCATGGAGTCCCGCCCCCAGCACTGCAGCCAGTCTGTAAAATCCGGCCACTGCCAGTCTATAATTCACTGACCGACCACAGTTGTCTGAAAGAGCCTTAAGGTTACAGCTACATGGCAACTTTTGGTTTTTACATGAACGTTTCCCTTACACATATGCAAATCTGGTTCTGTCACCATTATGCAACCTCAATGTATTCTAATTGGTGAACAGTCACACATCAAATCCAATGAAGTCCAATGGACTCTCCTCAGCAAAACTGAACTGACATCCTAGGTTCAGCGGATCCAGGTTCAGGTCAATAAATCCAATAAACCCATGGCCCAGGTTTGCCTAAACTTTACCATGTACAATAGCTGCAAGTAACTAAGGTACTTTAAGCAAGGCTTAAAGGACATCTACCACCAGGATGAAGATTTGTAAACCAAGTACACTTACATCCTGGTGTGTCCATTTTCTGGCAGGATCAACACTTTTTGAAGCTTCTTATAACCTTGTTTTTAAGAAATAAAAGGTTTTCATAATTATGCAAATAAGCCAGAGGAGCTCAAAGCTCCATTGAAATCTATTGAAATCTATTGAGCCGGAGACCCTCAAGTTCCTTGACATATTTTTTAAAACCCATTTTTTATAACAACAATGTTCTAAGAAGCTAAAAGAAAGACAGAAAATGATAGAGGGGGCACACACACCAGTATGTCAGTGTGTTTGGTTTACAACCCTTTATCATGATGGTAGATGCCCTTTAAAGAATGCAGCCAAAGACAAGCAGAAGGGAATAATAAAATGTTTGAAAAACAGACAAAAGATAAAAAGTCATTGGGGGAAATTTATCATTACAATTTGTCTTTGTCTTGGTTGCCTGCGATCAATTTCATTTTTGTTTTATCTGTATTCATCAAGTGAGGTTATGTATGTTGTTGTATTTGTTTCTTTTTTTGGTCTTATAATATTTTTTTTTTATTTGCATTTGTTGCAAAATGTTTTTATTTTGGTGCACATTTCCCTCTTAGGAGAAATTGGTCTTGAAATTGGATATTGTTTTTTCTCCTACTTCTACACCAGTGGGTGACTAAAGTAATTTTGCACAAAAACATGCACTTAAATGAAAATTTGTCCCAAATCGCAAATCATGAAGTTAGTTCAGTACTGTATTGTGAATATCAGTCTAAGAAATAATTCAGTGATGGTAAACCTTTTAGACAGAGTGCCCAAACTACAACCAAAGACCACGTATTTTTCGCAAAGTGCCAATGCGACAATTTAAGCAGTAACTTATTACTCCCTGCACTGTCACAGGATTAAATTGTATAGGCACCTGAGGACACCAATGCAGTAGAAAGAAGGAGAAGAAGTCTGGATTATCATTGTAGCTTCCTTCTAGGGTCCTGGGCTGCCTGGGACTGCAAGAGGCCTTGAGTCCTGTTTGGCAAACTCTACCCTGGGGTGATGGCATGGGTGCCCATATAGAGGACTCTGAGTGCCACCTCTGGCACCCATGCCATAGGTTCGCCACCACTGCAATAATGAATTCGGCGCATGCCGGGTCTATTTTAAAGTGACTTTGCACAGTCCCATTTGGCGCAATGGAAAGTCGCAAAACAGCATTTGTAAATGATAAATTCCCCCAATTATATTTATGGAAAAAGTGATATGAAATATGTAATATAATTTGAAAATAATATTTTTTGTTCCCTTTTTTTAAATTATTATTTTAGAGCTGGCAAAACTGCATCTCACATTGTTTTAAAGAAATGTTTTGCAAAGCGGAAAAAGAAAGAAAAATACTAAACATTTTCACTGTTCTTCTTCACAAACACGTATCTGATCATAGTACTGTACTACACATCTCAGCCAGAATTTCACATTTTATTTCTTTCAAGAGTAACAGCTATGGAATTATAGACAAACAGTGAGGGTTCGGAAATCACAGCCGCAGTCTTCATCTCACTGCATATAAATTTCTGATCTTAAAGCAGATATGTCATCTTAATATTCTGCCGCAAGTTTGTATTAAAGTTGAACGAATATATTTGTTGGTTCATAAATTCAGCAAGAATCTCCCAATTTTTCAGGCACCGAATCTGAATATTAAACTGGAACACTGGAATTTAAAAACAGGAGCTATTTCAGTCATCCCAGAGCTCAGGGAGGGGGGCAAGTGAAAAAAAATTACGAAGTCAGATAGGATTTATCTTTTCTGAAAAATTTGTGTTACACAGGCCAAGAAGAGTTAAATACGAATTTCCAGGGCTATTGGAGCAACAATTGGACCTGAATCGTAACGCTTGAAAAATTTGGTGGAGCTTCAGCAAAGCAAATTTTGTAATATTCGCTCATCTCTAGTCTGTACTACTAGTAGCCACACAATATTAAAAATGCTGTGCTATTTGTCTAGTGGCTAATATTATATATTATATTATTATATCAGGAGGGCATCTTCTCCTTGAGATATGATCCACAGGCTAACACATTGCTCATCTTCCGAAGAGAAGGGCAAAACACCTTTAGCCATCTGCTCAGAAATTCAACTGGGCTCAACCGAACTATTGGCTATAGCTCTACTGGTATCCAAATGGCATAAAAGTTGTCCGTCCTTCTAACTAGTAGTAGTACAAACCTGCAACTAGAATATGTTGTCCTTACATAAGACAACTTGTTAAGTTGATATATCTGCTTATTATATAAAATGTTAATAGTGTTTTTTTTTTTTTTTTTGTAATAATAAAAGACTATACAATTATTTGTGATATTTGCAGCAAATACATTTGCAGACACCAGTTAGGACATATAGGATATAGTCTTTAACTGGCAATTTGTTTTTGACCAGGTTAAAGTTATTTTCATCATCGCAATCCCTCTTTAGAGTAGGTTATTTTAAAGCAGATGTCCAGTTCTGGTCTAAAAAAAAAAGTTCTATACATGATGAGAGTCATCAACGACATAACATATATATTACATATTGGCTGCTTTTTTATAGGAGCTCAATTACCGGTACATAATCTAATGGGAGGTAGTCAGAGATCCACCCCAGGTCTCAATCTATCAATCTGATATCTTCTGTTTCCCCTGTACTTATTATTGCAACTTTACTTGGATGTATTTCTAAGGAAACTTTTTTCTATTTGGTTGTGTCAGGGAGAAAAGGAAAGCAATGGCCCAGATTTATTATTCAAACTGCGCCGGTGTAGTTTGCGCATAAATACATGTCCAAACTGCGCCTGAGTGCAGTGTGTCGGTCTTCATTAATCCGGTGCACTTTGCATACTAGTTCAGCCGGCCTCGCTATTAATAAATCTGGGCCAATATCTCTCTCCATTTGGTGTGCCAACCAATCTGTTAAAAATGTCAAGCTCTTGACCTTAAAAGAGAACCTATCAGGATGATTTGGGACACTAAACCACACACAGGTCCTTATGAACCTGTGGTTTAGTTTCCAAAATTGCCCCTTAGCAAGTCCATCTGTGCCCGCTATATTTATAAAAAAAAAAAAAAAAAACTTTACTGTACTTACTAGGAGATGGGATTGATGAGGCTTATCACACCCATCACTGGTGCAGTAATGCAATGAAGCCGCAGCAGTACACCCGGCTTCATTTCACAAGTGCTGTACCCACGGCGCATGCGCAGTGAAGCCAGGGCCTGTGCAACAAGGAACGAGGCAAGTAAAAATGTTGCTAAACGGACTTCCTAAATGACAATTTGGTACACTAAACCATCAATCTATAAGGACATGTGGATGGTTAAGTGTCCTAAATCCCCCTGGCATGTACAGGGATTGTCTTCACAGCATCTAACACCTGTATCTCAAATACCGTTGTCAGAATACCTGCTACCCTGCAGCAGACTTTCTAGAACTGCCTGCTTATATCTTCTAAGCTTCAATTTTGCTGTTCAGCTGGGATAACTTGATGGGCCCAATCGGGTTGTCTACTGGTTGACCTTTAGGATCGTTATGGTGTCACACACTAGGAACACCAGGGTCCAACAGTGGGTGGGGCTAGGGGCACCTGAACCACTAACTGTCCTAAGAGGGGTGGTCCTCCATCTAAAAGAAGTGGCTTTGCACATGCATTACTTGCAGCACCAATCTAAAAGAGGACTACCCAATACATGGCTGTTGGTGCTCCTCCATCTAAATGATGCTGAATGTTACGCATGTGTAAAACTACTCTTCACTTTCTATGGGATAGCTGTAAATACTATACTTGCTGCCTCTGTAAGTCACATATAGTCTGATCAGGTGTGAAAGAGACCCTTATGATGATCCCAGAAGTTGGACAACAACCATCCATTATCCAATAGATAATATTGATGCTGGTCTATGGAGACATCCGCAGCACGACTGGACACTGACGTTAATATAAGGCACCTCTAAATTGGGAGCTGTGGAAAATAAATTTAAGCTGGGCAATCTGCTGTGAGAAGCACTCATACTTCTTCATGTAACATCCCTTAAGAATACTGTTAAGAGTTTATAGTACTCAAAAACCATTTAAATAATTTATAAATACAATTGAATAAAAAACACAAAAAAATTACAAAAAGAAAAACATAGACAAAAAGAAAATCATTGCCAACCCTTGGATTTTGCAGTGGAGTTGCTGTAACAGTTTAGGAAGAAATATTAGGTTAAAAAAAACGTTGCCATGCTGGGAAAGTATTCGCTCATACATTGAGACAAAAAGGATGATTTTTTTTTCAGGCACACAAAAGTAAAAAGGAGGTGCTATTGTCTCCAGAGTGAGTATGAGATATGTCTTTACTGTACCGTATATATATTTTTTTACATATATATTTATAAATATTTATATAGAATATAATTTAGTAATAGGACATGCAGTTATAGTGACAGAACCTACTGTACAATATAATACAAAGATACGGGATGAGGGAGAAGGTTGCAGCTTATTCAGGATAGGACGGTTATAAAAACCCCTGCACTTATGTCACATACATTAACCCCCACCCCTTACCCCCCGCTTCCCCTGCAGTGCTATAGACAACAGCAATGTTCCTCCAGCACAGCAGAGGTTAAAAGCTCATGGCTACAATAGGATAAACACACAAAAGTAAAAGGAGTTCTTTAAGAAAATAAAAAATTTCCCTCGTTTATATCCTAAATAAGCCATTTGTGTAGCAAAAAGCCACCAGTTATTGTGATGCAAGGAGCAGACAACAGTTTCAATGATATTTCTAGGTCTAGGTCTAAGCATCATGCAATAAGCTGCATACACAAAATTGCCTGTGAGTATATAGGCAGATTCATACATACATTCAATGTATGTGCCCCTGCAGAATATCATTAAGTAACGCCAACGTCTCTCACCATGGTCCCGAGCCGGCTCAGGTTTTTGGGTAACCACTTCAGATTCCCGTACCACCTGCATGCATAGCCATTACTAAGCTTCTTATAATCGGAGATCACCTAAGAACCCTACCAATTTATTCATGAGCCTAAAGGGGTGAGAAGAAGTATTTTATCCGATTACATTGCCGTGAAATAAAAATTCTGGAACCATGATCACTGCATGAACAAAAGTTCTCTATGGGTTAGTCGCTACCTTTATCAAAAGTTAATGCCAGAAATGTCAATTCAATGGGGAGTTTTGCGCAACCAGAAGAAATAAATGTTTATATAAAACCAATTTTGTATTAACTTTTCCTTTCAAAGGTGCTCGATCCATGATGCAATATTTTATGACATCCGATCCAGCATTTATTAGGTCCAATTGAAGATGGGTAAAAGATTATGTTCACATCTCCCGTTGGGGCTGTGTTACCCCCCCCCCCCCCGCCCCCCCCACAACCACAGGGTTTCTCAAAAATCTTAAAGTAGCGCAATTTCATCTGCTATGGCAACAGACACATAAAAAAAGAACCATGATTGCCATTATAGGCAAGGGATTCATTTGTATCCATCATATAACAGATACTAGCTTTTGGTTTTTCTGCTTCTAGAACAAAACATATAACAAAAACCCAAGAGAACCTCTGGTACCTTGGTAATAGGCAACCAGCCAATGCTCTGGTATTGTTATATGGAGGGAAAGCTTACTTATTAAAAGGGCATAAAGGGTAGCTAAACTTATGAAGTATTTTTTTATTTCAGAAATAAAAGAAAAAATTGGTCTATGTTTTTTTTTCTCCTTTCTTCTCCTGCACTGAGCAGTGAAGATAATATTTGACAGGATAATTATCCAGTTTCTGAAAAGTGTTATTAAAAATGTTACCAGCTTTAGAGAGGTTTTTTATGTATTTTGATTCTTTCACAGAACTTTTTCCTGATTGATCTGCAGTACCATATAATGGAGAAATGCTCTCTTCGCAATAGCTTTATGGATACCAGAAGCCCTCACAGTTCTCAATGGCTTCAAGGTCAGTAAAAGTTGCAGCATCTTTGAAGATTAAAATATTGCTACATACTGATCTACGGTATTGTTGTCATCAAAATCCATGCAACTTGATGGAAACCCCCTTAAAACATTCACAAATAGAGAATGATGCATTATTACGTAAAACCATATTCATGAAGGAAAATATATGATAATGTGACTAAACCGAGATAGTTGAAGTCCCTGACAATACCAGGTTATCCATTTTGTTTTTGCAGCATATCATCTAATTTACATATCTGGTTGCTTAAGGCATTTTTAACCTTTTTGCACATATCATGATGCCAAATTTCAGAAGGTTCTATTTCAACTTCTCCATTATCCCATTTATCATCGTCTCATGTGAACATCAATAGAAGACCAGACCAACAACACAATGGGTGGCAGCTCCACTTACCTCCACAACCCACCCTCTTATTCAATTGTTTCCCACCCATAGACCAAAACTGGAATGAATTTTTTTAGACATTCCTCCCATCACGAAGACATAACTTAAATGTTTTCAAGTCATTTTAGGAACATAAAAACCAACACTGATTTGGATTTTCTTTTAAAATACACAGTGACACATACGACATGCATTTCCAGAGGATGGGTTAGTCACCGCTGCGAAGGTGGCAAAGCCTGGTTACTATCTGCTCAGTTTACTGGATACTTTGACCTCTCGGACAGAAGGTTTTCCACGGCTGGTTTTACTCCCCGTCGAATGGTGAGTGCCACCTGGTCCCTTGGATAAGTTCTTACTTTGTTTGCTGCAGCAATGATCCTGTTGACAGGAACGTCTTGAAGAAGAAGAGCCAGAGAGGGTGGGAGGGGATTTGCTACGGCCTACGTATGGAGACGAGTTTTTGGGGTCATGATGATGAGGCCTTCCTGGTCTTGAGGATGAAGAGCTATTGGTACGTGGTAAAGATGAACTGCGTGGGGAAGCACTTGGGCTTCGTCGGGGAACCACAGGACTCTTGGGTGGCGTTTTGGGGCTGTGGGGGGAACCTGGGCTTTTGGACTGGGAAGAACTGCGTTGCTTTTGAGATCCCTTCTGAATAATCTTAGCAAGCCGGGAGAGAAGGTCTGAATCAGAGTTCCCACTTCCCAAAACCTTGTACCTGCGTATACTACAGAAAAGAAGACAAAACAATGAAAAATGAGTACAATTTTGTATTCACAAGAGTCTAGGTAACAATATTACTAAAATATCTTATTATCAATACAAAAAATAGTCTATATAGAGGCAGTCACATCATAGGAATACTAAAACCTAACCCAGTACTATCTTCCTTAATCCCATCCTTCACTTCAATCCTACTTTGTCTCATATTACATCATCTGAATGTTCCACAGGAGCTTGTTACTTATTCAGAAATCAAAGAGTAGGTGTGGGATCATATTCCATTATCTTGAATTGTTGATTTCTAGATTTAATGCTTCTTTAGTGCCATCATTTTCTAACTTACTGCTTTAACTATTAAGACCAATTTGATAGAGCCACATTTGCATCATGAAAATACTGTATGAGGAATTGATATAGTGCCGCATTCAGTCAACATGTCATATAGTTATATACATTCATGATGATCCTTTAGTTCTCTACCTTTTGTTGAGTAGTTTTATTACAGTGAATAAAAAATAAAAAAGATAAATGTATAACTGCGGCTTCTCTTACCGTGACTCCACTCCAGGCCGTGTGGGTGGCTTTCCAGGGGGTGGCCTTGGAAGGAAAGGAGTGGAAGGAGCACTGCTAATTTGATCATTACTTGTCCAAGACACAGGACGAGGGATCTTACTTCTCCTCGACTGAGGGCTGTGAGATGTTGCAGTTCCATCATCGGACTGACGGACATTGGAATCAGAGACTGTTCTGGGAATGAAGAAGACATCTTCCTCGGATAAACGTACAGCAGGCGGTGAAGTCTTTTCCTCTACAGACTTGTCAGAGGCACTTGAAAAGTCACCGAAAAATGATTTAATTTGTCGTTTTTCCATTAAGAGCCTGGCAAGATCTGTCTGATGAGCTTTTTTCAGCAGAAGCTTCTCCTTTGCAGATATTGGAGAGGACGACTCTGATGCAGAATCAACCTCCTGGGCCAATACAGGAATCCTACTATGTCTAGTTGACTTTGAGTGATCCTTTTTGGACTGCTGAGAGCTATCGCTTAAGTCGAACTGCTGTCCGTTTTTAAGATTTCTTTGATCCTTATCGCTAACCTGGTCAAGCATGATAGACAAGCTGGACTCAGGACAGCCATTTGCAGATACTATATTTTTATCCTGGTGATAACCATTTAGCTGAACCTGTTCAAGGGTCGTTGTTGTAGGCACTGCCACGTCAACACTTTGTGGACTTGCATCCAACTTTATTTCTTGAAGATCTAATTGTTCATTTGGCACAGAGTGCAAAGACCTGGTCTTGGTGGATTCATAAATATCGGTTTTCATACCATCAGGGGTTTTACCCTGTCCTGGAGATAGCCTAGGATGTTGAAAACTCTTGTTTTGTTCAGCCTTCCCATCTACTGGAGAGCCTGAATGAGAGTGTACTGGGGTCGCTATGCTTTTCTTCTCATTTGGTATTAGGTCATAACCATTAACCAAGTCTTTATTGCCTGAGTCTATGTCTTTACCCTGACTAGGTTTCTCCAGATCTAATGCTAGATTTCCTTTGCTAGTAACTGTAACAATAACATCTTCTGTTGTACCATGTCCTGTTGGATTGTCTTGTGGAGATAACATTTCCATGACATTGCAATCCCGATCTCGTTTCTCTAAGGCTGGTCCACAAGGGAAACTTTCTGAAGCAGATTGTGTGGATGTAACTGAAGGTCGAGGAATGGTCATCTAGATATACAGAATAGTAAAATAAGAATCAATGAGACTTCTAAAAATGTTTGTTTTTAGGTTTTTATGTATTTTCCTTTGCTCTTATACGTCTTAACAGATAAAATGGATTGTGTGTATACAGAGATATGTGATCTTAAAATAATGCAGATTTTATAAAGAGTAGAAAAACCAGTTAGTAAAACATTCTGGATTTTTTTTTCTATTTTTTCTTTAATTCTCCTTTCAGATGCCATTTGTTTAAAAACTTGTAATAATAGACCACCTGTATAAAAAGGTATAGGAATTTTTTCCCAACACCACTCAAGTTCAGTGCTGATGTCTGGATGAGTGCTGGATGTCAGTATCTGTAAATGTATGGGTTTGGTTAGAACCCCCCCCACTATAAATCCCCCAGTAAGTGGTTCACTAATGTTACTACTGCCCCAAACATAAATACTAATTTTATGTAAAATTATGTAATATAACCATTAAAAAAAAAAAAAACAACATACTAAAAAGCTGCAAACGTCTCGTATTAGAATAATGCCACAGGCATGGAATGAGTAGGGGCTTATTTTTTAAGACCCTGTGTGCACTGTCTATACAAAACATATGTGTAAAGGCTTATTCACAAAATATAAAGGACATTAAGTAGTACATTGCTGCCTTTCACATGTATCACATTAAAATATAGCCATGCAATCTGGAAAATACAGTGGTGACCCTCTCCTGTGGAGGTCGCTCTGTAAAGTACCGTTTCTGTGAAGGTCCACGTTGAGGCCACTGATTGGTCTAGTGGTGACCTGCCTGCAGACAGAAACAGACACTACAGGGTTGGGAGAGATGTGGTGAAGGTTATGGGAGGATAGGCAAGGGAACGAGTTAGCAAATACTCTCGTTATTCACTTAAACATATTGCTACATTCGAGAAGCAGTGTGCTGGAGTCGGACAACTCCTCTAAGGTCAATTCATAATAAGGTCTGATCTTTGTCATGTATCTAAACACTGCCGCGGGAAAACTTCACTGCCAGCCAAAACTTTTACTCTCCCTCTCTCTCATATTTTATATATATATATAATTTCTGGGTATCAAAGGAGTCAGAGGAGAGGGAGTTCAGCAGTCATGGTAGCTTCTACATAGACTGCAAGCCCTCGTGGACAGGATCCTCCTTCCACTTGTGCCAGTTCACACTAATTTTGTATCTATTTTACTTATTCGCACTCTTCCTTGTGTAATGGATGTAAACCCAATGTGATCAAATGTAAAGCACAGCGGATTAAATGGTGCTGTATGAATGAATAATAATGTGGAAAACCTATAATAAACGTCTATTTGTTGTTTCTTGGTGTCTTTTTTGATTAATAACAGATACCACAGTAGAGGATACAAAAACTTAGACATGGACACTTAACAGTGACTTTTGGACATATCCATTTATTCACCTGGGATTTTGATATTCGAATTACACTGGGGTACTTGGTGGCACCATGGGGGGTGGCAGGTAGCTTCCTGCGGCTGGCTGAGCGAGAAGAAGAAGAGCAACTCTCAGCCGAATGACTCTTGGGGATGCCAATCTCTTTCTTGTGTGGCGACTCTGAACGGCTCGATTGGGGTGTATTGGGGCTTGGAAAGCGCATGGGATTGCTAGCAGGTCTTGAGGTAGAGGATAACAGGATGTGAGAAGCACCAAGCTGTGAATATGATGTGAGGGGGAAAAACAAAATGAAAAAATAAAAAAAACAATGTATGCAAAAGCCAGTAGTCACCATAGCAGGTGTGGAGCAGGTGCAGCAAGCAAAAAAAAAAAATTACACCAGGTATTATTGAGTCCAAAAAGATCACCACCCCCCCTTCTATGAGGTGCAGGTTGAAGCAAAAATAAGGCTTACAATATTCTCCATGCAGGTTATAACACAAGTGAAGCTCTTCAATCTATTCTGGAATGAGACCCTCAAAAAAGAAAATCTAACCTTGCCCTCGACCAAGTAGAGTTAGGAATTGCTGGGTCAGTATAGGGGATGGCACTATAGCTGGTCCACAATGCACCAAGGTGACTAATGAGTGAATAATGACATCGAATGTCATTCTACAAGCTTGGCCATCAGTTTACTTCTAGTGCATGATGCCCATGCCAGAGTACCATACTGAAATGGGTTTCAAGCTTTAAGATGAGCAGAACATGAGCAGAAGCAGAGTTTAAGGAGTTTTCCCCTTGCTGACATTTTTTACTTATTAACAACAAAAGTGATTGGGATAAGTGTCAGTGTTTGGAAAATGTCTACAAGCAAAAGCAGCAAGGTCAGAAAAGAAGCACAATAAGAATAGAGTTTCAAAATGCAGTTATATTTGTGACTAAATCAATAATAATTATTTAGCACTTGCTTGATCAGCATTTATTCATAGCATAGATTCCTTACCGGTGTGATTGCCCCTTCAGCTTGTGCCTCCATGGGGCTTGTGGGCGTCGCTGGAAGCAGCTGACCAGCAGCTTCTGGATCCAGTTTATCAATACAAGGGCCTGAAGAAACCATGATATCAAGTTCAATCCCTGCGTCACATTTCTTATTGTGATCTGTCCACGATCCTAGTTTTGGAGGTCCGTCTTGAGGAGATTCTTCCAGCACGTGTAGTACCTCGGGTTCCTCTTCTGATGGACTTCCTGTTACCTTCTGACCTTTTGAAGTGAAATCCTTTAAATCGCGTTCTTTATCTACAATGACCCATTCTTTAGAATCAACCTCCTGCCGGCAGGAGCTCAAATTTACCGCTACAAACCCATTGCTGACGACACCGTCCAAGTTCTCCGGGGAACTGGCTGAGCCAGGTTTAGAGCCCTCTGGCACATATTCATCATCATAGTGCCAGACGTGGTCAGTATTGGGAGGGGCCTTCCTTGGTTGAGAAGGAGATGGGGAGGACCCATCTGCAGCTGCTGCATCTTTCACATTTGGTTCCTTCTGAATCTTTTCCACACTTTAAAAGACAAAAAACAAAACTATGCCTTATCCAACAACATAAACGTAAAAAAGAGAACCACAGATGTATCTTACAGAAAGCATATGTGTTGTACACCAAGCACTTGGCTCTCTTAGAAGAACTGATCAAAGCCCAAGGGGCACAGCCCTCACATGAGTGCCTCAGTTTTTATATTTTTGTGATCACTACAACATTAATAGTTTCCTAATACAACAGTTACGCTCTGAAGTTCCTCACCAGTTCTCCAAAAACTTGTCAGCATCCGGTTTTGATTCCAGTGTCAATCTCCTCTCTAGCTCAAAGCTGTGTATAGTGCGTAACTTTCGCAGAAGAGGAACATCACGGTCCTGCTGGGTTATTTCTGAACGAACCCTCACAGGAGACCCAAGGCTTGGAGCATTATGGATGCCATTTGCATGACCATTACTATGTTCTTCTTCTGTGGCAGCCTACAAATGGAATATATAGCCATACATTACGAAAAAGGAATACTGTAAAGCAAAACATTTTAGCTTTAAAGTGTAACTAAACCGTCTTTTTTTTTTTTTTGACTTCGAAAATGAAGAAGCAGGCGATTATAGAAAATGTTCTAATATGTTTAAAGCAACTTCTATGTCCCCTTTTTTCTGCTTCTTTCTCCTGCAGTGTGCAGTGTATCAGAATGCGTTTTGAGGTTTGACCACTAAGACAGATAAGGAGGCTCACGTTTAACTCTTTCCTTAACTAGAGATCATTTCCCTTGAGGATTCAGCTCTCTGAGACAATCCAGAGGCTGTAAAGTGTTAAGTCATTAGACTAGGGCTACTTAAGGTAATTGTAAGGTTTGAATTCCCGTATATACTAGTGTATAAGCCGAATTTTTCAGCACAAAAAACGCCCCCTCGGCTTATACACGAGTCAATAAAGTCACTAAAATACTTAAAAAATAATAAACTTATATACTCACCCTCCGGTGGCCCCGATGTGCAGCACTGCTCCCCCGATGTACACGCGGCTCGTCTTCAGGCTTCCGTGCCCGTCTTCTGCTGAGCGCCTCCATGTTCTTCCCCTGGGCGGCGCCTAGTATGACGTCAGCAGTGGCGCGTCATACTAGGCGCCGGCCGCGGGAGATCAATGGCGGCGCCCAGCAGAAGAAAGAAGACGGGCACGGAAGCCTGAAGACGAGCCGCGCGGACATCAGAGGAGCAGTGCTGCACATCGGGGCCACCGGAGGGTGAGTATATAAGTTTTTTTTTTATACTGGGGGCAGGCTGTATACTACTGGGGGCAGGCTGTATACTACTGGGGGCAGGCTGTATACTACTGAGGGCAGGCTGTATACTACTGAGGGCAGGCTGTATACTACTGAGGGCAGGCTGTATACTACTGAGGGCAGGCTGTATACTACTGGGGGCAGGCTGTATACTACTGGGGGCAGGCTGTATACTACTGGGGGCAGGCTGTATACTACTGGGGGCAGGCTGTATACTACTGGGGGCAGGCTGTATACTACTGAGGGCAGGCTGTATACTACTGAGGGCAGGCTGTATACTACTGAGGGCAGGCTGTATACTACTGAGGGCAGGCTGTATACTACTGAGGGCAGGCTGTATACTACTGAGGGCAGGCTGTATACTACTGGGGGCAAGCTGTATACTACTGGGGGCAAGCTGTATACTGCTGGGGGCAGGCTGTATACTACTGGGGGCAAGCTGTATACTGCTGGGGGCAAGCTGTATACTGCTGGGGGCAAGCTGTATACTGCTGGGGGCAATTAATTACCCGGTAGCACGAAACAAAAGTGTAGGTCATTTCACATTCAATTAGCTGCATTATGTTATACACAAGCAGAGGTCACACTAACATTTTTCCAGAAGGGTAAAAATACTCCTCTCACCATTTTTGAGGAGTTTTTTTTTACCTGAGGAGGAGTATGAAAATTTCAGTAATACAGCATGCGCACACACACACTAGCTGCGCGCACACACACACACACACACTCGCTGCGCACACACACACTCGCTGCGCACACACACACTCGCTGCGCACACACACACACTCGCTGCGCACACACACACACACACACACTCGCTGCGCACACACACACTCGCTGCGCACACACACACTCGCTGCGCACACACACACACTCGCTGCGCACACACACACACTCGCTGCGCACACACACACTCGCTGCGCACACACACACTCGCTGCGCACACACACACTCGCTGCGCACACACACACTCGCTGCGCACACACACACTCGCTGCGCACACACACACTCGCTGCGCACAGAACGTTGCACACTCAATCACACACCACACACTGCACACTCAATCACACAGCACACACTCACACAGAACACTGCACACTCACTCTCCGCTCACACAGCACTCACAGAACACTGCACACAGCACACACTACACTCACAGAACACTGCACACACACACTCACAGAACACACACACTCACAGAACACTGAACACACACACTCACAGAACACTGCACACACACACACTCACAGAACACTGCACACACACACACTCACCGCACACACTACACTCACACAGAACACTGCACACACTCACCCAGCACTGCTCTTGGGTCCCGTCGATCACAAACGCAGGAAGTTGCGGGCAGGTAGAGATGGAGTAGGACAGGGAGCAGAAGCTTCGCGCTCACATGTCTCCCCCGGGGCCGGTGCTATCACTCCGGGTCTGCTGTAATCGCGCTGACTTTTCCCTCATTTGCAGCGCACGCTGAACCGCTCAGCCTGCGCGCTACAGGGAATAGATGCCAAGCGTAACTTTACGCATGCCAATTATTTTTGTGGGTAATGGCGCCTCATCACGCGTCTATGACGCGTGGTGAGGCGTTAATGCGACCTCTGTACACAAGTAATGTAACATGACTTGTAAGAATTATAGATGTTGATGAGAGACTTATAATTGCTGCTTTTGTAGTTTATTGAGATTAGTACCTTGCAAATTCCCATTTTAATTTTATTCCGGTTGGCATCCATCTCCTCCCAAACATCTTTCTCCTGGGGACGCTGATGACTAGGTGATCCTGGAATCCTCTCCGGAGAAACCATAATGGGGAGTCCATTTTCACCATCGCTGAGCTGTTCATCAGGGAACACTTCATCCGTGTTCTCACGCAGCAGATCTCCTTGGACATGTGACGCATTTGCAATACTAAACAAAGAATTTACATTCAAAGTTGTTTGAGAATTTTTTTTTTCCTAAAACACACATACTTCCACATGTTGATATTCCAGCCCATCTCCATTCAAGTGAATTGGACTAACTGACACCAAGGACAAAGACAAGGACAGGAGTGGTGGCCTTTCTTGATCAATAGCAGATCCTTTTTTGTAGTTATTTAAACCATAAGATTTTGAGCACATTGCATGAGAAGAAGACAAAATACGACTTATGAGTAATGACAATCTCTAACTTATAATACCACATTGCCTTTTTTGCACAATTAATTGGGGGTGGGCGCTCTTATTTGTAGTTTAAAAAAGCTGTATGCAATTTTTTTAACTCCATTTGTATCAATGGAACTTTTCAAAGTTTCTAGTTACAGCTGTGGGTGGACAGGTAAATTTAGTTTACTTTAAAACAATAGCTGCACTATATTTTGCAGTTCAGATAAACAAAGTTTTGTCACCATTTAAATTAAACCATTAAATTAACCCACACGAACTAAACCATATCTGAAAACTGCAATTATACATCCGCAAAACTATCCCTATATTGATCCTCCCCATGCCTGTAAAGTTGACTCACCATCTATGCATATTCAAGCTCTTCCAGCTTCGTGACCGACAAGGGACCTGCTTTCTCTTCTGTCAAGTCAGCTCTGCTACATCATTAAGCACTCCAATTAGGAATGAGAAAGCCATTCTGTGTATGAATGTGTGTGTCTGCCTTGCTGAAGAGAAATCAGATTGTCACTAATCCTTCTCTCAGGATTTCTCTTTAGCAAGTGCTTTCTCAACCCTCCCTCAGGAATTCTCTTTAGCGAGTCACAAAGGTATTTTTCTGTATCAGGAAGCATGAGATGAATATGCCAAACTCAGCTCAGAGGAAGGAGGATGACTGGACTCACATGGGGTCACTAGCATAGATTAATCCATTTTACAAATTGTGGAACTTTACAGGCATAGAGATAAAAAATATAGGAGATAGTTGTTAAAAGCTGCATGATAGCAGTTTTCAATTATATGTTTAGTGAGAGTCGATTTAACTGACACGTTCCCTTTCAGTGCACTAAAGAGTAACTAAGTAGTTATGAAACTCCCCAGACATACCCGATAGCAGCAGGTGTCAGGCGGGTGTGAAGTTGAGGAGTAGTTGATGTGGTTATGGTAGTTAATGAACCGTCCAAACCGCTCTTCTCCCAATCAAATGGATCGCTCTCCACAACACCATAGGTCTTCATACTGCTGTCGAAAACAGATATAAGAAGCTGGAAAGGAATGAAAAAAAAATAATTGAGAGGATAGTGCATATAAACATAGAGGATAGACATATAAAACCAATTAACTTATAGCTGAAGTTATACTTGGTAAAAAATGGAAGCAGTAACATGATGGTCTGACTTCTATACATTATTATATACTTTGAAGCTGCTTCATAAATGACCCTCGGGGGCTTTTCGAGCAATTGTACTGTATCTACCTCTAAGAGTGTTTCACAGCCACATCACCTGTAAAAGCTCCACACCGTCTTCCCTGAAGCAGAATGAGGTTCTGGCTCTGTATACCTTTTCATCTCTTACACACAAGGAGGCTGGGCACAGTTCTGACATGATGGACATAATGTGATCCCCCCCCCCCCTGCCTTTCAACAAAATGAGTGAGATAATTGCTGCAGTGGTTACATGGAAACAGCATCTACTATAGTGTAAACTCCAATTTTAAAATGAAGAATTAAAGGTGATGTTTGCTTTAGGAGTTTATTTTTAAAGGGAACTTGTCACCACATTTGCACATATACAGCCAGTGACAGGTTCCTATACAGCTCTATTAACTGACTGACCCCCTTCTTTTAGCTAAAAATAGTTTCGTTTACATCCACAGAAATCACCTTTTATCTAATATTCACTGGCATTAGAGAGGGGCGTGTCCTGCTCAGCCTGCCCCTCCCATCTAATCCTCCTTACTGGTCACAGTTCATGTCATGTGACCAGGATGACATCATCTCAGGGCCTTTAGCTTTATACTAATAGCAAACTGTACCCCATGCATGTATCTGACCACATGAAGTCACAGTAGCCTCCATGGACTTCTACTCCTCTCCAGCATCTATGGAGGCTGCTGTGATCACATGTAACCACATACATGGTGTACAGTTTGTTATTCTTAGAAATCTGAAAGACCAGCGATGATGTCACTGATCACAAGTCATAAATGTAACATAAGGCAGCGTGAAAAAGATTGACACAATATTTCCCATCTGTACATAGAGCTTTGTACGTAGTAGAATATTAGCAGGAGTACAAGGAGGTAGAACAGGGATTTGAAGAGACACAGAGCTGTCAGTCAGAAGAATGGGGCGTGGCTCACTGGTATCTCCGACTCTTCTCCTCTCAGGAGAGTCAGAAAATCATAAAAACATACTTAAGGTACAGGGCCTCACTGGCAGATAATTTTAGGTGACATAGGGAGGACTTTTAACCCTTTATCAGGCATTGTTAGTCGGGGGGGGGGGGGGGGGACGGCAAAATCTGGTGACAGGTCCACTTTAAAAGGTCCACTGTTGAGAATGCTCATCTATATCTATCTATATCTCTCTCTATCTATCTATCTATATCTATCTATATCTCTCTCTATCTATCTATATCTCTCTCTATCTATCTATATATCTCTCTATATATATCTATATCTATATACACTCCCTGGCCACTTTATTAGGTACACCATGCTAGTAACTGGTTGGACCCCCTTTTGCCTTCAGAACTGCCTCAATTCTTCGTGGCATAGATTCAACAAGGTGCTGGAAGCATTCCTCAGAGATTTTGGTCCATATTGACATGATGGCATCACACAGTTGCCGCAGATTTGTCGGCTGCACATCCATGATACGAATCTCCCGTTCCACCACATCCCAAAGATGCTCTATTGCAGCGATGGCGAACCTATGGCACGCGTGCCAGAGAGGGCACGCAGAGCCCTCACTTCTGGCACGCGGGTCTTTTGAATTTAACTCAGCTTTAAGCATTATCGGAGCCGCGCTCCGATACTGCTAAAAGCCATGACAGAGCAGGGCGCTGACACTGCCTGCTCTGTCTGATCACTGGAGCGCACAGGATGGTAAGCGTCCCAGCGCTGGCAGCATAATGATGTCATTACGCTGCCAGCGCTGGGCACCTTACTCTGTGTGCAGAACGGAAGAAGCCGGAGGAACGCGGAGTCTGAGGTAAGTTTATTTTTTTTATTCAGGGCATAATATACCAGCAGGAGGGATGATTTCCTGCTCGCTCCCGCCCCTCCCCTAAAACTCCGCCCGCAAGCTGCCGAATCTGCCAGCACAAACTGCGCCCGCAACCACAAGCCCTTCCCCCGCCCGGACCCCAGCCCACTATCGCAAACCAACTATTGCGAACCACCCTGCCCGCAACCACAAACCCCACCTCGGCCCAAACCTCCCCCGTTACCGCAACCAACTCCGAGCGCTACCAAACGGCCCCCCCGCCCGGATTCCGCCCGCAAGACACTCCGCCCACTATTGTAATTCGCCCGCCCAAACTCCGCCCGCTCTCGCTACCCCCCCCTACCCACTCCAACTCCGGTCACTGCACCGCCCCATCACCCCCTCCCCTGGAACTCATGCCTCGTAAACCCACTGCCCAGATCTCCAGAAGCCGGATTAACATCCCCCCTCCCCCCCCCGCAGCCCTAACTCTGGCCACCCACCCTCTGCCCATCTGCCCATCTACCCTACCAACCCCCCCACCCCTCCTCCAGAACACCAGACACCTGAACTTTTGCCCGCCACGGCTGCCGCCTTGGACAACCAAAGAGCAAGTAATATATGTATTTATGTATATACATATTATATATTTATATGTGCATTTATATATAGCTGTGTAAGGGCTTATTTTTTCGTTATTTATTATTCCATGTTGTGTACTAGGAAGCTGGAAAAAAATGGTGAAAAAAAGCATTTGCATCGCTGTCTTGTGGGATTAGATTTTAATACTTTCGCTGTGCGCTCTAAATCATTTGTCTCCTTTATTCTTTGGTTCGGTAAAATCACAGTGATACCAGATTTGTAGGTTTTATTGTGTTTTAATACTTTTTCAATAATTAAAACAGTGTACGAAAAAGAAAGTAGTTTCGCCATCTTGTGACGCTAATAACTTTAGTGCACGGAGCTGGGGAGGGGTGATTTTTGGCTTAATGAGCCGTTGTTTTCATTGCTACCATTTTGAAGACTGCGTGACCTTTTGATAACTTTTTATTACTCTTTTATGTGATGTAAAATGGTGTAAAAGTGGCGTTTCAGTGTGTATAGGACTGCTGCCTCTTCCTCAATGTCACAAGTATAGGAGTTTTGAAATGCGAATAAAACGCAATGGGAGGGAAGCTTCCTCTGATCGGGAATGTATCATTTTATTGATTCTAAACTAAACCGTCAGTTTTCTGGTTAAATTGCCGTACTGGCACTTTGCGATAAGTAATTAGGTTTTGGTTTGCAGTTTGGGCACTCGGTCTCTAAAAGGTTCGCCATCACTGCTCTATTGGATTGAGATCTGGTGACTGTGGAGGCCATTTGAGTACAGTGACCTCATTGTCATGTTCAAGAAACCAGTCTGAGATTATTCCAGCTTTATGACATGGCGCATTATCCTGCTGAAAGTAGCCATCAGATGTTACAGGGTACATTGTGGTCATAAAGGGATGGACATGGTCAGCAACAATACTCAGGTAGGCTGTGGCGTTGCAACGATGCTCAATTGGTACCAAGGGGCCCAAAGAGTGCCAAGAAAATATTCCCCACACCATGACACCACCACCACCAGCCTGAACCGTTGATACAAGGCAGGATGGATCCATGCTTTCATGTTGTTGACGCCAAATTCTGACCCTACCATCCGAATGTCGCAGCAGAAATCGAGACTCATCAGACCAGGCAACGTTTTTCCAATCTTCTACTGTCCAATTTCGATGAGCTTGTGCAAATTGTAGCCTCAGTTTCCTGTTCTTAGCTGAAAGGAGTGGCACCCGGTGTGGTCTTCTGCTGCTGCAGCCCATCTGCCTCAAAGTTCGACATACTGTGCTTTCAGAGATGCTCTGATGCCTACCTTGGTTGTAACGGGTGGCGATTTGAGTCACTGTTGCCTTTCTATCAGCTCGAACCAGTCTGCCCATTCTCCTCTGACCTCTGGCATCAACAAGGCATTTCTGCCCACAGAACTGCTGCTCACTGGATGTTTTTTCTTTTTGGACCATTCTCTGTAAACCCTAGAGATGGTTGTGCGTGAAAATCCCAGTAGATCAGCAGTTTCTGAAATACTCAGGCCAGCCCTTCTGGCACCAACAACCATGCCACGTTCAAAGGCACTCAAATCACCTTTCTTCCCCATACTGATGCTTGGTTTGAACTGCAGGAGATTGTCTTGACCATGTCTACATGCCTAAATGCACTGAGTTGCCGCCATGTGATTGGCTGATTAGAAATTAAGTGTTAACGAGCAGTTGGACAGGTGTACCTAATAAAGTGGCCGGTGAGTGTATATCTATCTATCTATCTCTCTATATCTATCTATCTATCTCTCTATATCTCTCTATCTATCTATCTATCTCTCTATATCTCTCTATCTATCTATCTATCTCTCTATATCTATCTATCTATCTCTCTATATCTATCTATCTATCTATCTCTCTATATCTCTCTATCTCTATCTCTATCTCTCTATATCTATCTATATCTATCTATATCTCTCTATATCTATCTATCTATATCTCTCTATATCTATCTATCTATATCTCTCTATATCTATCTATCTCTCTCTATATCTATCTATCTCTATATCTATCTATCTATCTATCTATCTCTCTATATCTATCTATCTCTCTATATCTATCTATCTATCTCTCTATATCTATCTCTCTATATCTCTCTATATCTATCTATCTCTCTCTATATCTATCTCTATATCTATCTCTCTATATCTATCTCTATATCTATCTCTCTATATCTATCTATCTATCTCTCTATATCTATCTATCTATCTCTCTATATCTATCTATCTATCTCTCTATATCTATCTATCTATCTCTCTATATCTATCTATCTATCTCTCTATATCTATCTATCTCTCTATATCTATCTATCTATCTCTCTATATCTATCTATCTATCTCTCTATATCTATCTCTCTATATCTATCTCTCTATCTCTCTATCTCTCTATCTCTCTATCTCTCTATCTCTCTATATCTATCTATCTATCTATCTATCTATATATATATATATACTACAAAGAGTCTCTAGAGGAACAGGTTTGATTTTTCATTATGTACACTTAACGCCTATCCACAGATTAGTTATAAGTGATATTCCAATTTCAGAGAATTAATGTTATTGTTTGTATTTTGAAAAATTACACAATTTTCCAACATACTTTCTGGATCAAATCCTCACAGATTTCTGGATCTCTGCTTGCTGTCATTCATAGTTTTTCATAGTTTACTTCCTGTGGGCAGCATTATGACCATGATCACACAGGTGCACTGCTAGTCAGTATCATAGGGGGAGATTCATTCATTTTTCTGGCGAAGAAGCAATGAAATAATTGCAAATACTTGCATAGTCCTGTGAATTCGCCACCTCCACACCACGTGGGTGTGGAATGGGGCGTTTCATCCGCTGGTTTTCACTCAATACTACACCAGCTCCGAAAAAGTTTTGCTCGCTGGCCGCGCCAACCAGATACATCAAAGGGCCCAAGCCTCTTGATATATCTGGTCAGATGCAGGGGGGGCATGATTCATCTCCCCCATAAGAATAAAGCAGGGCTGTGTGATATAAAAAGCTGTGCACTTGTGTGACCACGGACAGATTTCTGAGCAGAGATCTAGAGGAATTGATACAGAAAGAATATTGAACAATTGTATAACTTTTCATTATTATAACAATAACATTTATTTGCTGAAATGGGAAGACACCATTAAGGTTCAACTGAGGGGATTTCCATTATTATCGAAAAGCACTTAAAGGGGTTGAACAAAGATTGAATGTCATCCTCTATCCGCCGTATAGTGGCTAAAATTCTTATCAGTAAGGGTACAACTGCTGGGACCACCGCCGATCATGAGAACAGATCAGCAATCCAGAGAAAGGGGGTCCGATCTTACCAATGGTTGGAGTGGCAGGTCGAGCTTGTGTCCTGCTGCTCCATTCAATATTACTGGAGTTTTAAAAAATTGTAGAACACAGTGCTCGCAATCTGCAACACTCACAGAGACAGTGAATTTGAGTGTCAAAGATAACCATGTCAGAGATAACCACGGGAGCTGCAGGGGATTTGTAAAATAAGTTTTTTTTTGGGGGGGGGGGGGGGTGTTTACGTAGGCCCGGCACCAGCACCCGGCTAACCCGGGCAAGTGCCGGGGCCCCGGGGTACTGGAGGGGCCCACTCGGGTCCCTGGATCTCCACGGCTCAGCAGGACATCTGCCCCGCTGCCCGGGAGATTCCTTCCCTCTCTCCCTCCTCCGGACACAGATCGCGATGAGAACATGTGCAGTCACTCACTGCTTTACCCGTCAGGAGCTGCAGCATCAAAGGTTGAAGGACCTGCGATGACGTCATGGTCACATGACCTGCCGGGGAGAGCAGTGACCACACAGAGAGACCTGCATCAGTGAGGTGAGGTGGAGACTTACAGGGGCCAGGGAATATACAGGATGAGGGGGGGCAGTGTGTATACAGGAAGAGGGGGGGGCAGAGTGTATACAGGAAGAGGGGGGGCAGAGTGTATACAGGAAGAGGGGGGGCAGAGTGTATACAGGAAGAGGGGGGGCAGAGTGTATACAGGAAGAGGGGGGGCAGAGTGTATACAGGAAGAGGGGGGGCAGAGTGTATACAGGAAGAGGGGGGGCAGAGTGTATACAGGAAGAGGGGGGGGCAGTGTGTATACAGGAGGAGGGGGGGCAGTGTGTATACAGGGGGGGGCAGTGTGTATACAGGAGGAGGGGGGTGCAGTGTGTATACAGGAGGAGGGGGGTGCAGTGTGTATACAGGAGGAGGGGGGTGCAGTGTGTATACAGGAGGAGGGGGGTGCAGTGTGTATACAGGAGGAGGGGGGTGCAGTGTGTATACAGGAGGAGGGGGGTGCAGTGTGTATACAGGAGGAGGGGGGTGCAGTGTGTATACAGGAGGAGGGGGGTGCAGTGTGTATACAGGAGGAGGGGGGTGCAGTGTGTATACAGGAGGAGGGGGGTGCAGTGTGTATACAGGAGGAGGGGGGTGCAGTGTGTATACAGGAGGAGGGGTGCAGTGTGTATACAGGAGGAGGGGTGCAGTGTGTATACAGGGGGGGGGGGGCACTGTGTATACAGGAGGAGGGGGGGCACTGTGTATACAGGAGGAGAGGGGGCAGTGTGTATACAGGAGGAGGGGGGGCAGTGTGTATACAGGAGGAGGGGGGATGTGTCCATGCGGGGGAGGGGGGGCAGTGTGACTACTGGCGGCCCATAAAGGGGCCCACTAGAGCTCTGTCGCCCAGGGGCCCACTAAAACCTGGAGCCGGCCCTGTTTTTACGCACTGTAACCTCCATCAATTGTAATACATTGATACAGCAAACCACATACCTGGTAATCTGGTTTTGTAAAATAGTCCAAACCACTTATGTGTTCAAGAAATACATGAAATTCTGGGGGAAGATGTTTCAACATAAGACGATGTTCATATCGTTCCTTAATGGAACCAACTTGTTCCTGCAAAGGAAACACTTAATGGTTATAACAAAAGTATATTATTGCTGTAAATGCAAAAAATACATAAACAGGCAGTATTAAGGTTTGTACTTCAGTTGAATGTGTATATTGAACTAGTATATTTTATAATTTTACCTCCAGACAAAACATTTTTTTTTGTCCCTCTCACAAATGGATTTTCAAAATTTTCACAAGAACAAGGATTATCAATAAAGCTTCATTACAGACACCTAACAGCTGATCATTGCAGTCTGGGACTAAAGTAATGAATCCAGAGACTTCACCAGACGTCACAGTGGCCAGAGAGGTCCATCTGTAACTAGGGGTCGTCTGTAAGTTGGGTGTCCTCAAGTCGAGGACTGCCTGTATAAGAAGCTATATAGCCATATCAATGTGGCCATAAATGTAGCAACGATTTCATTATGAGCAGGGATACAAAAATATATTTTAAAAAATGTTAAGTGTGAAATCCAAAAAATAAATGTAAAAAAATTCTCATCACCATTTGGTTACTTAAATGCACCTCTATTACTGATGTCAAAGCTTGATTAATGTATGAATGGGTGACCCACCGATGTGATCAGCACATCAGAATGTAAAATGATTTAAAGGAGAGGAAATTTCAATGCAAGACTAGGGAGTAAAATCCTGGCAATATCTACATAAAAAAGGGTATTTCTATTTTTTTACATATCCCTGGACTAACAAGGCAAGTAAAATTTGTTGTGCAGGTCATCGAGTAGATCGAGGGCTCCAGTAGTAAAAAAATACCTTATCTTTTATCTTCCTCCATGGAAGCTGGCCAACTACAAACTCAACCAGCATGTAGAAGAGAGACCAAAGGTCGTCATGGCGGCCCATCTCCTGAAATACAAAAATACAGAGCGTGAAAGATTGGAATTAAAAACTCCAAATATAGTAACAAAGGAGTAACTCTATAGGCTACAGCTAACTAAGTTAATTGTAAAAAGCTATAGTTTATCATAAAAAAGTAGGAGGATAATACAGATATATTGGCAAAGAACATGCACACTGTTCTTTTTGTTCACTTCTACTCACCCTGTTCCTATGTGCGTTGACAGATGCGTACCGTACTGTTCCACGAAATCCAGCAACAGCTCGAGGCTAGGAGTGAAAAGTTAATATTAGACTAAAACCAAGTGCCCATTTTTCATCATGATATCTTTCATCAACATTCATTATAATATTGTAAATGAGTGTAATAGACCACCCAAGCATGGTTTCAACCAACTATTTCCTAAAAAGGAAGGCAGGTGGAAGTTAAAATATAAAATATACATAACCTGCTCTGCCTATCCATTGGGTATAGGTCTTGGCTTGGCAAGAAGTGCAGGCAATCACCAATCCTGATTCAGCTGAGGTCACTCATTGCCAAAGCTTTCCCGTGATCACCTGCATTTCCGGTCAAGCTGAAGACAAAGAGACCAGGAAGCCGGAGCAATGTAAGCATATTATTTTTTAACCTAACCACAGGCTTCCCATAAAACAGCTAAATAGGGAGATCACTAGTATTCATGACCAAGGGCTAAACTTAAAGGGCTGCAGAGAGTGCGATGCACCTGGGACCTAGAGGCTCAAGGGTCCCATATGGTGTCACTTTCCCATATGAGAAGACTATTACTATAAACCATACATTACAGTCGGGGGCCTGGCACAGACTTTGCACTGGGGACCATCAGCTTTAAGTTACGCCACCGTTCATGGCTTATTAACTGGATACAAAGATGGAGGGAATTCCCAAACGTTTGGGTTGGAGTGAATAAACAAACTGAAGTGAGAAGCCTGGAGTCTATATTCTGACCATTCTTAAATATTCCAGTAAAAACTCATGTCCACATTCACAGTGGTCTGCTCACTTGCAGGCACGTCTTCAACGTAAATAGGATTTGTGCCCCTTAAACTATTAATGACCTCTCCACAGGTCAGGTCATTATTAGATGAGTGGAAGGGGTTTGACATCTGAAACATCTGCAGATCTGAGCTATACTATACACTGAGCAAGAATGATACGGTTTAAAGTGTAGCGGCTACAATGAGAGCGGTGCAGAAAGTATATTGGAAAACAGTATAACTTTTCATTACACAAACAATATCAGTCATTTGCCGAAAAAGGACAAACCTTTTAAGGTAGGTAGCTCTGTGTTAACACTGAAGAGGCCAAATCACCTTTAGAAAGGTTAATTAAGATGTATTCTATGCTGCATCATTATTTGAGACTTGTCCTGCTCTATCTTTCTGCGAGTGTGTGGCCGCGCGCCGCTGTTTTCTATGGAGGGAGGAGGGGTCACCTCCTCTCCAGCACACAGAGGAATGAACCCTAAGAAAATGTCTCATCGCCATTATCGCCCGCAATTGGTGCAGGCAGTACCACTAAAATGATGACGTGCGTGCGGACCTGGGTTATTTTAAGCGAACCTGTCATGCAAATTAACCCAACCAAAATAAAGACTTATTAAAAACAATGATTAAAAAGCATTGTCCTTATTCTTAAAAGGTTCCTTTCCAAGACTTCAATGTTATAAAAATCAGTTTGTAACCTCATATTCAGCTCATGCGAGTCCTGCATAGTTAATTTTACTTACATTACCCTGCCTACTTATTCCTGATTGACATGCTATGATATTCTGCTGTATGGAGAGCTCTGTTACATCATTGGGCACATAGTCATGTGACCAGGATGACATCATCATAGGTCCTGTTACATCTGCAACATCTAACCCATGTATGTATCTGATCACATGAAATCACAGAAGCCTCCACAGATGACAGGGAGAAGTAGAAATCCGTGGAGAATTGGGAGGAGCAGAAGTCCATGGAGGTTGCTGTGATTTCATGTGATCAGATATATGCATAGTGTACAGTTTGCAAATGGACATGTGATGATGTCAAATGACATGCTGAGAAGAGGCATAGAACATGGGGAGAAGTAGTTGGGAGGGGCTGGACAAGCATTGTCTGATTCCAGGGAATAGAAGATAAAGTTGATTTATGTGAATATAAGCGAAACAATTTTTAGCTAAAAGAACGTGTGTCATGTAGTTAATAGGGCCCTATGGGAACCTGTCATTAGCTGTATATGTGAATGTGTTGTGACAGGTTCTCTTTAAATCCCGCTTGCTACTTTGCCTGTGTAATTTAAAAACAGTTAAAATAAATGCCAGTTAAAAAAAATAAATCTGTGCCAGCCCCATCACGGGTGTTACTGGTTTGTACCAAAATTTAAATTGGGGTCTGGCCAAACCAGAGTTTCAGCTTGTCCAGTTATCACCACTTATAAGGCATCCAAAACACACAAGACAAATGGAGACCGTCACTACAATGCTTAAGAGCACTTAGTAATTAAATCTTAAATTAAAACTACAGCTGCCTGGTACATTAATTAATAATTCAAGAATAATTAGAATGAGAAGAGTAGAGAGAACAGAAATCAATGGCGCTATGTATGTCGCTATATTTAGCGAACAATGTGTGTTGGCGCAGAGCAGAATTTTGTTTGCCAATATACAGATGAATGATTGACTAATAGCAGCCGATTATTGGTAAGATATACATCTAAAGATAGAAAAGCTTTGCTCGGCTATTTTCAGTGTTACCATTGACTTTAATAAAGTTTAATAAAGCTCAGTTCCAACTACCACTCCCATTCTAGATAACAGTGGTACTGAGGATGCAGGTCTTATCAAATACCTCGAAAGACAAGGGCTGCCGCTTAGAGGGAAAGTAGGATGGGAGTCTGTTCTGTTGGTTTTCAGTTCCTCAGTATAAGGTCCATTGGAAGACCTTTAACCATTACAGGACTCATCCCTTTTTTGTTTTTGCATTTCTGTTTTTTGTTCCCCCCATTCCAGAATTGCTAACCTTTTTATTTTTATTAGTGAAGGCTTGTTAACTGTTGTTAATATGCCGTGCAATGTACTGGAAAGCTGGAAAAAATTCCAAGTGCGATAAAATCAACAAAATAAAAAAATAAAAAAAATCACATTTGTAGCGTTTTCTTGTGGGCTTGGTTTCTATGGCTTTCATTCTGTGCTTTAAATGAGACTTCCTCTTTATTCTTTGGATCGATACGATCACAGGGATAAGAAATGTATATAGGTTTTATTAAGTTTTAGTAAATTAAAAAAATATTTAATCTTTTGTACAAAAAAATAAATAAAAAATTTTGCCAAATTCTGAGGCCAATAACTTTTTCACACTTTGGTGTACGGACCTGTATAAGGTTTCATTTTTTGTGGTACATACTGGTGTTTTAATTTATAGCAACCTATATGACTGTTCGATAATTTTTTATTCAAACATTCATGGATGGAAAGATGGCAAAAAGGTGGCTATTGGGCATTTACGCGCTATCTTCCGTTATGGTGTTCACAGACGGAATTAATCTTATTTATAAATTTGTTTTGATAGAATAATGTGCATGATTTTTACTGTTTATTTAATTTTTATATGTGATCTAGGGAAAGAGGGGCGATTCCAACTTTTAGAATTTTTTTTATTTTTTAAATATTTTTTAAATTTCTTTTACTATTATTTCAGACCCTCCGGAGTACTTTAACCCTACAGGGTCTGATTGCTCATACTATATACTGCAATACTACTGTATTGAAGTATATAGAAATTTTGATGATGATAACTAATAGCCTACCATTTGCAGGCTATTGGATATCATTACACATGGCTCACCTACGGGTTTCTACGAGATTGTAGGTTGCCATGGTAACAGATCAGTAAGAGAGTAAGTCTCACTTTTTACCTAGCTGGACTACACACCAACCGGACCAACCTTGTCATCCCTACCTTTCTCATAACAGGGACGCACAGGTACGGATTACAACTACCCTACATACAGGCTGTATTAGCGGTACTAGTGATCGTCACTACCTCTAGGGTAAGCTTTATTCTTAAATCCCCCCCACATAAAATCCACTATCAAATAACCATAAACGTATGCCTATACCTCTGCCCTTAGAATCAATACCATCTTAGGGAAGAATTGATGCCCTAAGGACAGGACAGGCTAAGACAACACCAGTTAGTTACTTTTGCCTTATTCCATGTTATTATGTGCCACCACTATTGCTATTCCAATATTGAATTATTAACTACTATCGATATTTATGTTCCTTTATATTTTTATACCATCTTGAGCAGAACTGTCATGAATTGAAATTGGTATCCACATTTATGTCTCTGAATTTTTATCTCTGATATGAATTTTAACAAAGTATTTATGTATCTGTTTTTTCTTTTATTATATTATTATATTTATCATTTTTTATATATACTATATTTTTTTTATAACAGAACTCTGTGTAAAAATTGTACGGACCTGAGGAAGGGAGCAGTACGCTCCCGAAACGCATCATCCTCGCATACATCAACACTGAGAAGCGCAGTCATTGGTCCTGATTTTTTATCAACTACTGTACATGGTAACAGATCGCCACCCCCAGATGATGTCACGGGGGCATCGATCGCCCAACCAAGATAGTGGCGCCCATCAGGTGGTAAGTTAGGATCTGTGTTCGGTGCTGGCACCAACTGTGGCGGTAATAGGCAGGTGTCAGCTGTACTATACAGCTGACACCCGCTGTGTAAGGAGAGAGCTCAGCCTGTGAGCTCTTTCATACACACACCCCCCCCTCCCCAACACCAAGATATTATAGTAAGTCGCAGTGCATGTAACGGTTAAAGGAAATCTACCTCCAGGATCAAGATTTTTTTTTTTATCACTTTCTTTTTAATTGTTTTTTTTTTTTAATTTAACAAACATGTATGCATTACTGCACTCATATAATTATAGCTTGATGATACAAATTGTATTATACAGGGTATAAGTACAGGTATACACAAACTTAAACTAAGCACACTACTGGTGGCAGCTAGGCAGATAATCCCAAGGCTATGGAGATCCCCCAATCCACCTACTAAAGCTCAGTGGGTGGAAACACTGAATGTAATCTTACACATGGAGGAATTAAAGGCTAATGATGAGGGTAAGCATGACAATTTCTACAAAACATGGAGCCCCTGGATCTCCTTTAGATCCCAACCGGCCTTGGAAGTCTGGCTACAGACTAGCGACCCAGCATCCTATGGTCCTATCCTTGGATATAAGATAGCCTCTTACCCCCCCCCCCCCTGCCTCCCCACTCACACACCCCTTTTACCCCACCCTCCATGTTGTCTTTCGTCTCTATGTTGTCTGTACATGTTAATTGAGTTATTGTTCATGGTCTCTTTTGTTCTGGACCGTGATAGTTTTTCTCTTTTGTTATTTTTCTGTTCTAATATATTCAATCTCATTATGCACTCAATTCTGTCATTCTAAGCATTCAGCATAATGATACCTCTACTCTTGAATTGCTTGTCATAACTTTTTACACTTGTTAATGTGCAAATTAAATAATAAAAACATTATTGAACCATAAACTAAGCACACTACCGACAGGTCCTCCCAGAGGGGGCACACACACCAGTATGCAAGTGTGCTTGGTTTACAACCCTTGATCCTGCCGGTAGATTTCATTTAAAGTGTACAGTGTTGAGAGTCGGTTGACAGTGTGTTGAGAGTCGGCAGTATGAAGATTTTGGGGCTGGAGGATCCCCTCTTTATTATTACACTTGATGAAGGGTTAAGATGGCCGTGGGCCCAGCGCTGCTGCCCAAGTTGACAAAATTCTAAAATCGCTACAAGTTAAACATTTCAACCATATAATATAAAACGTAATCTGATCAAACAAAATTATGTCTGTCTGGTTTACTAAAATCCAGGAAGGTGAAGGTTTGGCTAAGCGCTGCAAACAACCGGCTGCCAAGTCTAAATAAATTAGCATAATCAGATATGGCGAGATGTTTTGACATATGACAAAATATACGTCCTAAATAAAGGCTCAGAGCATATGCAACGCACTTACATTTTTCCAATGTCATCTCTGTTGACATCCTTCCCACACACCCACCATAATAATGTCAGGAACCCACAGACATGCTGAAGTATCTGCTGTTTGCAATGAGCACCTATGACTAATATTCATCACATACAGAACATGACATGAGTATCAGACATGATACAGGAGAACATGTGGGAACCGCTGCATGGGAGTGCTGGGTGCTACAGGTAATGAGAAGTTATAATGACAGCGAAGATGAAGTGCAGAATAGAGGACGACAAGTAAGTAGCTCAATCCGTATAAAGAAAATGTACAACTAGATCAAAATCTATTTTTCAAACCAATTTCCTTTCTCTTTTTTTTTTTTGGGGGGGGGGGGGGGGTAAATGGGGGGGGATTGAGATTAACCACAGACTACTAAATTACCACCTCCTTTCTGTAGAAGTGACCATTTCCTCCAATTTTACAGATGAAGTGGTCACTTTGCAGTCTGTGCTTGATAACTCCCCAAAAAGGAAATTAATTTGTAAATAAGATTTTGATGATAAGCTCCACTGTGTCTGAGTGCTCATAGGTGGAAATAAGTCACATTTTAAAGAACATCTACCACCAGGATGAAGGATGGTAAACCAAACACACTGACATCTGGATCAGGATCTGCTCTTCTTTAGGCTTCTTATACTCTGTTATTGAAAGAAGACCTGTGATAACACTGCCATGCTGTACAATAGAAAACGCCGGGCGGCGTATGGAGTGTGGGGCGGTCTGGGGGAGAGGCAGCGTTTCGGACCGCCCCCCTCATGAATACGTCCGACCACTTAGTGCAATCCGGTGTTTTCTATTGTACCGCGCGACAGTGTCTGTTTTAGCACTAGGAGCTGCTTACTTTAGTAGTGCTAGTGCTGTTTTTACAGGTGACAGGTCCTCTTTAAGAAAAAAGGCTTTAAAATTATACAAATAAGACTGAGGGGCTCCAGTCTCCATTTGTGTTAATGGAGCCTGGAGTCCTTTGCACTCATTTGCATAATTGTAATTAGCATAAAGAAGAACAGATCCTGCCAAAGGGGGCACACATCAGTATGTCAAGTGTGCTTAGTTTACCATCCTTCATCCTGGTGGCAGATGTCCTTTAAGTAGTAATTAGTAATATCACACTAACAAATGATCCTGGACAGTAGGGGAGGTAATTGGCCAATATCGTCAGTCTTCAGGAGGTGGAGTAATAATAGCTCGGTTTCTTGTACTGTGGCCAACACCAAAAACTACAGCTCAGCTACAATTTAGTTTGGGAGCCTCTGACCCACATATCCACCAAACAATCTGATATTGATGACCTATTCTATTGATAGGTCATGAATATCATTTTTCCTGGAAGGCCTTTCTTTGCAGCTTTCCTTCTGTCAAAAATCACCCGTTTAAAAAGTCATATGCAAATCAACTTAGAAAAGACTCAATTTTATATGAGATTGTTTTGTTTTTTTTAAAGGGTGGTGTCTCTTCAGACACCTCTATCTTGGGATCTATAGCAGCTGCATCCATGGTTCTGGTGTCATTGTAAAGATGGTTTTTCAAAACGCAATCATGGTTGTGGTTCTGTGTGCTGTATAACCACAGATTTGGGCAGTTATAGCACACAAAATCATGATGTGATTTTTTTTTTTTAAAGGTAAGGGTGAGTTAAAAAAGTTAAAAAGACAGAATTCTAGAAAGGACATTTTTACAACCTACCTAAGGGGACAGGAAGTTAAAGTGGTGTAAAAGCTGATGACAGTGTCCCTTTAAAAAAAAAAAACATCAACAGCTTCAATTCTAAAACGAATTAAGAAAGAAATGAAGCTAGGACGTAAAATTTAATTAGTCATTTTCGCTTAACAAGTCTGTGTTGAACAGTGCCTAAAGAAAGACTCTATACTCCCCCCCCCCCCCTCCCCGTTCTGTGTGTCTCCAGAAACTCCTATTCAGATCATTAGTGACTCCCTGGCAGAGGCCAGGTGCCTGAATGCAAATCCAGTTAGGACTCTGCCAGCAGGAGATGCAAATCTGTTCTGCAACAAATCAAATTCTCAGCTCTCATCTAGAACAAAGCTAAACGTGATTACGAAGCCACTGCTGCCTATGGAGCCTCAGCGCTGCAATGTTACAGAACAGTGTAATGAATGTCTGTTATTGCTGGAGAGGGTCCTATGGCACCAGGCATCTCAGTTGGCGAGCGCAGTACACCTGCTATTTTTGCCATCTAAATTCTGCAACGCTCATTATTAATTAAGTGCCGCATAGTACTGGCAAAACACAAAAAAATAAAACATATCCATTAATGGCTTTGATTTTTCTTGCATAGGAATGAATGCTTCACATCTTTGGTCAAAAAGAAAAACGTTAGTTCTTTCTAAGCATCACAGTGGGGCAAATTTACTTACCCGGTCCTGACGCGATCCCCGATCTGGACAGTCCGACGAAGATGAAGTCTGGCGCGATTCATGTAGCTTGTGCGCCCCCGAGTTCCTGCATCCGTCGCTTCCCCGCCCAGGTCCGCTGGAGTTCACCTTCTTCTTCCTGGTGCATGCAAGTGCACGTCTTGCGACACAATTTGAAATGTTATATCCCCCGCGTAGTCCGAATCCGTTGGGATGTCCGACGGCCCGCCCCCCCCCGATTTCTGTGGCGTGCAAGCTGGCGCTGATGCGCCAAAATCTGATCGCGTGCACGGGAAGCCCAAGCGCTGCAGCTCCGCCGCACGGGAAGCCCAAGCGCTGCAGCGCTGCTTGTTAGTAGATTCAGAGAAGTTTTGCACATGGACAGTTTTTCCACAACTGGGGCTAATATAAATTATTGTGATACAATGGAAAATGGGGAATAAAATATAAATTGTGAATAGGATTTTATTGATCTATTTCGGTTCATTCTATGGATAGGTCCACATGGAGGTTTCGGATTGGATTTTGAGGCAGATTCCCTGGATTAACAGTTTAAAACCCACGCCTCACATGCAAATCTGCTCTAAGAAACTAGCTCTGTGCCCTGCACTGCAGCTTCCAGAGACCCAAATCCATACCTCCCAACATCTGTGAAAGGGAAAGAGGGACAAAATGGCGGCACGCGTAGCGTGCTGCGGCGACCCCCCTAAGCCACACCCCCAATCACTCCCTGGCCACGCCCCAAATTTTAGCCATATTATAATAATAAAAATCATCTCAATTGAAAAATAAAAAAAAATTTCCTCATTGGGATTTGAACCTAGAACCTGCAGTGTCCATGAACAATAATAACACAGCGCCCCAACCCACTGAGCTATTAGCTCTGTGATTATCAAGGATTAGAATTTTGGTAACTAACTCCCGGGCTGAGTCCTCTTCATACAAGGGTTGGGGTTGTTGCATATTGCAGCAAACCCCCACCGCTAATAACCGCGGTCGTTGCTTGCACCGATCGCGGCTATTAACCGGTCCGTTGCCGCCACCATCTTCATTTTGATCGTCACGCCCCCGAACGTCATCGGGGGGGAAGGCGATCGGTTGCCATGGTAGCCTCGGGTCTTCGTTTGACCCGAAGCTATCTGGCTTCTGCAGATTCGTTACAATGAGCCAGTGGCTCATTGTAATGAATGAGCTGCAAGAATGCCATATATTGCAATACAGAAGTATTATACAGAAGTATTGCAGTATATAATAGGAACGATCTGACCATCTAGGGTTAATGTACCCTAGATGGTCTAAAAAAATAGTGAAAAAAAAAAGAAAAAAAAAGTTTAAAAAAGAAAAAAAATTAATAAAATATTAAAAATTCAAATCACCCCCCTTTCCCTAGAACTGATATAAAACATAATATATTAGGTATCAAAATATAAAAACGGTTACGGCCGGCGGTGACCTCCGAGGCGGGAAATGGCGCCCAAATGTCCGAAATGCGACTTTTACACCTTTTTACATCACATAAAAAATGGAATAAAAAATGATCAATATGTCACACAGACCTCAAAATGGTAGCAATGAAAACGTCGCCTCATTTCGCCAAAAATGACACCTCACACAGCTCCGTGTGCCAAAGTATGAAAAAGTTATTAGCTTCAGAAAATGGCAAATTTTTGTTTTCTTTTTTGTACACATTTGTTAAATTTTTTAAAATGTATTAAAACACAATAAAACCTATATAAATTTGGTATCACCACGATCGCACCGAACCAAAGAATAAAGCTGAGGTGTTATTTTGAGTGCACAGTCATAGTCGTAAAAACTGAGCCCACAAGAACGTGCACGTGCGTTTTTTTTTTTTCAATTTTTCTACATTTGGAATTATTTTTCAGTTTCGCAGTACACGGCATGTTAAAATCAATAACATTACGGGAAAGTAAAATTTGTTACGCACAAAATAAGCCCTCACACAGGTCTGTACACGGAAAAATGAAAAAGTTATGGATTTTTGAAGGTGGAGAGCGAGAAATGAGCGAAAAAACCCTGCGTCCTTAAGGAGTTAATGCCTTGGTATATAGAGAGGGATCTTCTCAGAGATTATTGTAATTATTGCGACTATTATTATTATTATTATGGAGATTATTATTATTATTGAGATGATTATTATTATTTTTTCTATTATTAATAATCATCTCCATAATAATAAAAATAATAAAATTTATAATAATAATAATAATAATAATAGTCTCAATAATTACAATAATAATCTCTGAGAAGATCCCTCTCTATATATCAGTGCATTAGTCTGTGTCACAGTGTAATCTCAGCCTGGGCAAAGCTCTTTATTTAATTTAATTAAATAAAGAGCTTGTGTCTGGAGAAGCCCTGGAGACCATATATGGACAGATGCTGATCAGACCTGATGACGTGCTCCCCCCTGCTCTCTCCGCTAAGCCCGACACTTCTCTGAAAAGGATTCCCTCCCCGATGTCTGCTCTGGGGAACCCTAGGAGATGCAGTGACCATATATGGACAGATGCTGATCTGACCTGATGACGTGGTCCCTGCTCTCAGGCTAAGCCGACGCTTCTCTGAAAAGGATTCCCTGCCCGATGTCTGCTCTGGGGAAGCCTAGGAGATGCAGTGACCATATATGGACAGATGGTGATCTGACCTGATGACGTGGTCCCTGCTCTCCGCTAAAGCCGACACTTCTCTGAAAAGGATTCCCTCCCGATGTCTGTAGAAGCCATTCTGTACTGTGAGTTCAGGCTTTCAAAGTATTTACTATGGGGACACAGCGGGACCTGGGGGGAGAATCCGTGACAATCTCATAGCTGCCCGTGACGCGGGGCAGAGGTACGGAAAACGGGAAAGTCCCGTCAAAGTCGGGACAGTTGGGAGCTATGCAAATCACTGAACTGAACAGACATGTGGAGTTCAGTGATGGGAAGTTCCAGGAAGTCCTACAAGCACACAGTGTGACTTTGCAGCCACCTACCTCTAAAACTGCAACTAGACTAGAGAAGCAGATTTTTCTGAAATGCATTTTAAGGCAGCAGATCACCTTTATATCCACAACAGGGACCAAGATCTCCCTCTCCATTTCTCATAGGAACCTTAGGTGCATCTAACATAGGCCTTATTTTAATTTGATCAGTCACAAAAGTACAAACTGAAGAAAATAGACTGTGCTGAAGATCGGGTCTGCAAGTTTTATATAGAACAACAATTTTGAAAACAATAAATTAGATTGACTTACCGGCCGAACATCTCCACAGGAGTTTGTAAACTGCCTCGCGAGCCCAAAGTCCAGCATATAACATTTCCGACAGGTACTGGGAAAGCGGCCCATTGCAAAATTGGACTGCAAGGAAAAATAAGGGGAATTACGAAGTGTGAACTCAATGAATGAAGCCATTTGTGCGGTATACAAATCAAAACATGAAAATACGAAATGAAAGTTTACGAATTGTGTTAGTGAATGGTAAA
This sequence comes from Engystomops pustulosus, assembly GCF_040894005.1. Classification (NCBI taxonomy): domain Eukaryota; kingdom Metazoa; phylum Chordata; class Amphibia; order Anura; family Leptodactylidae; genus Engystomops; species Engystomops pustulosus. The sequence continues at coordinate 43,488,980 of NC_092417.1, forward strand.
GCTGCTAATAAGACAAACAAAATACTCATAGGTTGTTCAACTTGTCAATGATATATTAGGAAATTTCTCAACATCACTTCCCCAAAGCTGACAAGCAAGACTAACATGTGCATATGCAGATTACAAATGGTATATCCAACTAATAATGAATGAAATCAAAATAATCAGTTTTTTTTAATCTTTATTCAGAATTTTTTTTCAAAATATAGAATGAAATACAATAGACAGATTTGGTAAATTCACCCCACGATGTACAGCTTCAAGTAATTTCCTTTCCTACTATGCCCCTAACTGATCTTTATGTTGCTTATAAGTCAAGTTACAAGCTTATAAAAATTTAGCCCACTGCACCGTCAGTTGCAACCCCCTGCATGTCCCTCCATGCCAACTAATTGTGGCTCGCTAGTAAATCCAAATATTTCAGGACTTGTAAGCCAGTGAACAAGCCCAGATAAATGTCCCTCCACAGGGTTTCATTTAGTATATAACCTTGGATTGGGGAACTGACTGGGAAATAGGGGCAAAATTTGTATCCAAGATGGCGGCTTTGAGTTGCGTGGTCATGTCCCCCCACACCCAGTTGTGTGTGAATGCTTCATTGTATTGAGATCCATACATTATGATTGATAAACTGACCTCTGGTAACTCTAACAATTCTACTTTTCCTCCCACACACTTCCATTTTGGTGAATGGATCAGTTACCCACACACCAATGTGGCTGAGAAATCTGCAGAACAGGAAAATTTAAGAGGGCCACTGCTCATTTTCAGGATCTGTAGAGGTTCCAAAGATGAGAGCACCGCTGACAGAGTTATAGCAGATCACTCATCATTTATGAGCAGGAATACCCCTTAAAAGCAACTAAAATAATGAACCGCTACCTTAATACCTCTAAAAGCATTAAAGGGCATCAACCACCAGGATGAAAGTCTGTATGCCAATGAGCCTGAGGTGCTCAGGCCCATTTGCATACAACCCTTCATCCTGGTGGTAGTTGCCCTTTATGTGTTTAAGTCTGCTCAAAATTTTATTTCCGGTTATTACATAATACATTATATTTTAGTAGCCAGATATAGGATATTCACAGTCTAATTTTTTTCTTGGCAGACACATGTAGGGTATAAACAATGAGGCAGTTGTTCCTGAATATACAACACTCTATACGTTGTGCAGATTCATGCTTGCTTCACTGATCCATATGACTGTATAGAGCATATTAACCCCTGGATTTATCACTCCACTTGCTTACATTACTGGAAGTGAAGAATTAACATGAGCTATGCAATTATCCAAATCATTGCTGACACAACAGCTCAACCTCCCAGAACGTCAATGATCATTGTTGTAGAAAAGTAAATGTGCGGAAAATACTGGTTTCCTAATTAAGGCAACACTAATACACGAAATGTGCCATTATTTTGCTTCTTATTGTACATACATTAGATTGCAGGTCTACTGCCTTGATAAGAGGCATCTATTCCACACTATACAGTACTCACTGGTTTGATATCTCTGTGTAAGAAGCCCACAGAATGAATGCTCTCAATAGCTTCCAGGATTTGTCGCCCAAGTCGCAGCATGGTGCTGACAGAAAAAGTACCCCTGGATTGGCTTCGTCGGAGATCTGCAAGATTTCGACCCTAAAAAGAGAACGGTCATGTAATTTAGCATAAATGATTAATACAATATATGCTACTTTAGCCAATTTCCTTTAGTTCTGCTCCATGTTGGCAGGATATCACTCTGGCGAGTAGAGGGTATCAAGCCATGAACAGCCATGTAGTATGAGGGCGTCTTCTATATTGTGCATGAAATCCCATAGGGAAGATTTTAGAAGATGGCTGTGTACATACACTCATCCATTTATTTTTTTTTTAAATGTTAGCATCTGACTGAAGCTTTACCTTATTACATCGGTTTTGTAACTGGAATAAAGGCTCAATAGCCGCTAGATAGCAGGATGAGAGATATTGCTCCAAAAATTTAACCAATTTGTTATCATGGAGGGCCATTCACATCATAGTATGCAAGCAAATGATGCAACCTATGGCCATGATATCTTCTCTCCAGAGTATTTCCAGCCAGTGACCTTAAGGACTCCAAACCATGTGGGCCTTAAAGGGATAAGCCAACGGCATCAATACCTGATGAGTAAGGAACTGCAGGCTTGGCTTTCATACAACTCAATGGGAACACGATGTATTACCTGCCCAGCAGATAGCAGCAGGTACAGAACACCTGATTGGTGCGGAGGGCTGGAAGACAGCACCCATTAATTAGGTAACCCAAGGTTAGGCCACGAAAAAAAAAATTATGTTTGGACGTAATAAATGCTAGGAAAAGGAACAGGCTTACGCTCCTCATCACTATTAGTATACGCAGGCAGACAGTCCGTTTTATCTGTTGCATTTCTGCCTAAAATCTCTTCAAAGGGTTTTTATTTGTACCAAACACAACAAGTGTCCTCCTTGAAGCCCTTAGCAGGTATCTAAACATTTGCACATCTACCTGTAACTGTACAACTATGTAGCAATCTCACCTGTAATTGCATGACTACATAATTAAATCGATCGTTCCTCCCGCATCCGATGAAACGACAGACATGATCTTTCCCTAGAATAGAGAAGAGGATGAGTTTAGCTGAGTGGAAGACCCTTCGTGTGAAGTCTAGAAACATACTAATCAAGTTTTTTTAACATAGGAAGATAGCAATGGAGCCATGGATGATTTATGAACCTGTATGTTTTCGCTTAAAGGAAACCTACCACTTCTGAAGGTAGGTATGAGATGTAAACACCGGGCACCAGCTCAGGGTGAGCTGGTGCCGGAGCTTACCTTAGCGAGTGTTTTAAACCGCTTTTTGATTTACAGCCCCGAGGTAGCTTCGGCGCTGTGCGCGGCCGTGCGCGCGCGCGCCTCCATACGAAGTGCCGGAGGCGTCACGCGCGCACGGCCGCACGCAGCGCCGAAGCTGCCTCGGGGCTGTAAATCATAATGTGTTTAAACCGCGATATAGCGGTTTAAAACACTCGCTAAGGTAAGCTCCGGCACCAGCTCACCCTACAGGAAATTTTCTCTACACATGTGTTTAAGGAAACAGTCATTAAAATATACAGTCAAATATGCAAGTGGAGTGTTATAGAGCAGGGTGCTCTCCTGAGAAATCATAGAGGCAGTGCTATCATTCTTCCTGTAATAGTGTGTATGCAGATAGCCATTCCTGATCAGGCTGTCCGCTAGCCTTCTACTTATTGCAAAAGTTGAGACTTGCTCAACAACTCATTGCTCTATACCTGCAGACAGGATATTGGGGGAGATTCATCATGGCTTCTTTTTTGGCGGAGAAATCATATGAATCACCTTCTCATTGCCAGTTTCGGAGTTTCTCCAACCCGTGCTCTACAATGGGAGTGTCGGGGCCGAGACCAGGCCGAGGCATGAACACCCAAGCCCATCACATTTACTATAGTCTCTGCCAGAAAAATCGGCAGAAACTTTAGCAACAAATTCCATGTATGATCTGGTCTAAAGATCGGAACTGGCGGAGTTTGCGCCCATATTCACTAAGAGGCCGGAGCCTCTTGGTGAATATGGATGAAGGACCGCTGGCGGGGAGAGTTTTAAGACTGGCGTTAAAAACTTAAAGGGGTATTCCAGGAATCAGCATAATTCATATACAAGTGGGCACTCAAAATATAAGCTAATGTTTAATTAGTTGTTATTTAAAATTTTGCTCCCCTTAGCAGAAAATGCTGGTGACATAGACTGTAATGAAGAATTAAAATGCTACTGGCCCTTTAATCAGTCTGTTAATTTCCTCCGCGCGGTCTGTCGCAGAAAAGAAGATGGCCGCTGGTCACATGTCCACATCACATGTCCTGCACCTGTCTGGGCAGGTCATGTGATCACCACTATATTTGGCTGTAGTCGGTTGGTTGCAGTGCATCCAGTATGGCCAGTGTTGTGGTGATGGCAGTTACACATCATTACTATGGTAACAGAGCAAGAAAACCTGTTATAGATCATCACTGGGAGCAGAGCATAAGAGGGAGGAGGAGTTACTGAGAACTAAAGAATCATGGGACTTGTACTTTCCAGTGGCGGCCATCTTGGTGATAACTCCACCTACTTTAGAGAGGCCATAATTTTGTAAATCATAAAATCAAACTATTTAAGCTCCGTTTTGTGACTAATGACATTGAGTATTGTTGTATTCATTTATTTATATCATCACTGGTTTTTGTGTCAGACGTTCATATTCCCGGAATATCCCTTTAAGTCTTAATGAATCTCCCCCATTATGTACAATCTGCTCAGCTCCTTCTTCTCTATAACATGCTGCCTGCAGAGAGGACAATATGTACAATGTGCTCAGTTTCTCTTGCTCTATAATACACCGCCTGCAAAGAGGACACTATGTACAATCTGCTCAGCTCCTTCTGCTCTATAACATGCTGCATGCAAAGAGGACACTATGTACAATCTGCTCAGTTTCCCCTGCTCTATAACAGGCTGCCTGCAGATTGGACACCATGTACACTCTGCTCAGCTCCTCCGGCTCTACAACATGTGGCCTGCAGATAGGACACTATGTACAATCTATTCAGCTCCTCCTGCTCTATAACATTCTGCCTGCAGATAGGATACTATGTAAAATTTCTACAGCTCATCCTACTCTATAACATAGTGTTTACAGATTATACAGCATTCTCTTGGCGACAGGTTCCCTTTAAGTCAGAACTTAAAAATGCTAAATAAATCTACACATGACGTGACACACACAACATTATGCAACTTTAAAAGTGCCTTTTAAGTCTGTCTACCATCATTTTCAGTTTTTATTGCTTTTCCCGTACTCAGTGATGGGTTCAGGATGCATCACTGCAGTTTTCTTCATCAAGAACAATCAATTTTACAGACACAAGATGAGGAGGATTTAATTGCAGACATAAAGGTTTCTGACGGAAAATCTTGGAAGCTATAAAAAGGCGAACAGATGATGGAGCACATTTAATTATTTGTTTCTCTCTACAACACAATACTAGTAAATAACTAAAAGCTGGGTAATAGGGAAAATGTGCAACATTTTATTACAGGGGACCTGTCACCATGTTTTATTGAATACTCAAATACCCCATGAAATTACCATTCTGGAGCATCTTCTCTTAGAACCTGCATTGTACAGTTCCCGTTTTTTTCCATCCAATAAATGGAATAACAAAATGTAGAGTTTCTTACACTGCGTGTGCTAATTGGACAATGTCAGGCTATGCCAGGAGACCTCCCAACTGGTAATTCCCAGTTTCAAATTTCCAGGAGGAATATACAGAGGACCACCAACTTCTTTGATAGTTGTTGCGCCCCTGATATCCTTGGTTTTCAGGGGCATACAAGCCAAGGGAGTTGTCATGGTACTTTACATAGTTAATAGGGTAGAAAAATGTCCATATATCCATCAAATGTCTATATATCATGTCCATCAAATTCGACCAACGACTTGTAATTTCCCCTAGAAAAAACATAAAAATCCAAAAAATGACAAAGAATGTGCACCAATGCATTTCTTCCTTCCTAGTTGAGGGCTTGTTTCTTGAAGGAAAAGTATCACCTTCTATTGCCAGTAGTATATTTCATATAAGGCACTGGGGAGACCCTGTACATTTCCAAATGGGGTTGCAATTTTTTCAATATCCTCTTTATTCTGAGGATCAGTACCGTATTTTCCGGACTATAAGGCGCACATAAAAGCCTTGGATTTCCTTGGAAATCCAAAGTGCGCCTTATAGTCCGGTGCGCCCTATGTATGGCGCAGGGCAGCGGACCATACTTACATAGGTCCCCGCTACCGGAGACAGCAGATCTCCAGCGGGAACTGCAGACCACGCGGCACGAACAACTTCTGCCGCGTCGGTCTGCAGTTCCCGCTGGAGATCTGCTGTCTCCGGTAGCGGGGACCTATGTAAGTATGGTCCGCTGCCCTCCTCCACCTCCCCCTCACCTTCCCCGCGTCGCCGCGTCTCGTCGGGTCTCGTCTTCGGGTCGCGTCGCGTCTCTTCTAGTCGGGTCTCCGCTCCGCCCCCGGACCTCCGCCACGCCCCCGGACCCTGCGCCTTATAGTCCGATGCGCCTTATATATGGAATTATTACATATATAAGGCGCATCGGACTGATGCGCCTTATATTCCGGTGCGCCTAATGGCCCGGAAAATATGGAATATTAACAGAGATACCACATTTCAGAAACTGTAAAACCTTTTGTTAACATTTTATTAAACTTCAATATAAAGTGGTGAATTAGACATTTTCAAATTTTTTTCTGTTACAGCTTTTTAAAAAATAATTAAATTTAAAAAAAAAATCTTTATCTTATTCATTCCATATCCATGAATGCCATGGAAACAGATCACTGACCACCAATGATGGTCTGTCCTTGCTCAAAAGGGATATCCCTGTTAAAAGGTGTATTGCCAGGAAGACAAGAGTCTTAAATATACGCAGGATAACAAAATAGCACATTCAATGTTATTAACAAAAATGCAGCGTTTCACAGATATAATTCTAACATCAGTCCTGGTGTATACAATTTTGGTTGCCCCCTGCATTTTATTAATTAATTAAATATTTTATTTGCCAAAAGAAGGTACCTACATCATCATACAATAAAACTTACAATCAAGTTGCTGCTACAGGAAGTCATGAAAATTAATAGTATCAACATTTTAACCTCCTTGGCACGCTCCATTGCCCCTGCATTCTTCTCATAAATAGCTTCTTTTGTCTGCACACTGCAGTGCTCTCTCTCTGCTTCCTGCCCCTCCCCCTGCATTACAAGACCAGCTCAGACACAGGCACTTCCTGCCGGCAAGCAGCAGTGTGCAGAGACTTGCTTTACTAGCTACACTCAGATAAGCAGAGTTGACTGTGGGGTACATTTACTTACCTAGTCATACACAATCCCCAATCTGGAGTGTCCACCAGAATGCACATCTGCCACGATTCAAGAAGATCTTGTGCCCGATATCCTGCATGTGTCGCTTCCCCGCTCAGGTCCGACAGAGTTCACCTTCTTCTTCCCGATGCATGTCAGTGCTTGGCTTGCAACGCAAATTTAAATGTTAAATCACCCAATCCGTCGGATCCCCCCCACCCATGATTTCTGTTTCGTGAAAGCCGGTGCCGATGCGCTAAAATTTGATCGTGTGTGACACAATCACCATCCGATCCTCGAAAAGTCAGGAAACACAATGAAAATGGGGCCGCGGGACCCTGAGTAAATAAGCCCCAGTGTGTTTTATTGATTAGATGAGATAGCAGAGTTGAGAGTCTCATTGGGGCTCATTTACTAAGGCTCCGAACGCCGCACTTTCGTCTGGTTTCCCGAATATTTCTCTTTTGCCCCGGGTTTATGGCGCATGCGATCAGATTGTGGCGCATCGGCGGCTGCTTGCATGCGACAGAAATCGGGGACCGTGGCCGTCGGACAACCGGACGGATTTGGACAAACCGCGGTATTTAAAAAAGGAAATGTGTCGCAAGATCAGCACTCGCATGCACCGTGAAGAAACAGGTGAACTCCAGCGGACCTCAGCGCAGCAGTGACACATGCAGGAACTCGGACACACGATCTAAGTGAATCGCGCCGGACCCAAATCCTCGTCTGACAACGCACCACGGGATCACGGCGGGACCGGGTAAGTAAATGTGCCCCATTGTGTTTTATATCCATCTCATTAATCTCATTATTTCTCATCTGTCTTGTTCTATGTGTCAGATACTAGTAGACTGTTCAGAAGCTAAATAAAAGTGTAGCTAAACCCCGCATCTCATAGCGCAGAGGAATCGTGAAAAAGGGTCTGGAATGCCCCCACTCTGGATTATTACACTGGCCTATCTAGGGAGTGTTAGGACCAAAAACAGCAATAAAACTGACTAAAATTGCAAAGTAATGGGTTAAAAAATGATCTTTATTGGAGAATTAAAATTTGAGAACTTTCTTCCTTGAAAAAAACCCATTAAAGTTAACATCTGAGATCTCACTCACAGCAAACGTCACAGCAAGTGTCTGCCATTTATACTTCAGCAGACACCTGACTTGTATGGAAATGGCTCAGCCATCAAGAACTGTTGGTTTATATTAGCCCTGTCTGTAGTCACAATTTAAAAAAAATTAAGAAGCACTGTACTGTACTGTACATGAAGCCATGGAAATGCACCTTATTTCTATGTGCAGGGGCCACACCTATGGCATGCTTCCTTCTAGCACAGCACAGGGAATGGGACCACCAGAGATGAGGAGACCTGGTTTAGTGTACTAAGTCATCCTGACAGATTCCCTGTACCAACGCCATTCAGCATTCAGTACTAGGAGACAGGGAATCCATCAATTGAGAAAACATATGACATGTAAGAAGTTCTGCTCAGTGAAAGTCTGGGAGCTAGAAGCTACAGCCAATCACCAAAAAATACGCGCAAAAGTTCTTAGTCGAGAGCTGCGCTGCTGATCTTCTCATCCCTCCCCAGAGAGCGGGGTGATTGGTGTATAGGCTTATAGGCTTAAATAGTTCATTAGGCTATAATCCTGTCCTGATGGCGGGATAGAAGAATAATGGCAGATAGTGGCCATGTATAATATAATACCTCATCATTTATTCAATACCAAGCAAAACACAACATTTCCATTGGTTCTTCTTAACATACTACCGCTACAGGCAGTCCCCGGGTTACATACAAGATCCAGAGAGCTTCACCAGAGGTCACAGTGGGCAGAGGGGTCTGTCTTTAACTAGGGGTCGTCTGTAAGTCGGGTGTTCTTAAGTAGGGGACAACCTGTATTATTATTAATAATAATAATTTAAAGGGAACCTGTCACCACATTTTCACAAATACAGCTGGTGACAGCTTCCTATAGAGCCCTATTAAGTGACATCTTACTTTTAGAAAAATATTGGTTTCCCTTACATCCCCATAAATCAACTTTATATTATCCTAACTGCCATCAGAGGGGCGTGACCGACTCTACCAGCTTTCCCATCTGCTCCTACCCATGCCTTATTCCTTCTTACTATTCAGCAGTTCATGTCATGTAAACAAGGTGATGTTGTTATCTTAGGTCCTATATACCCTTTAAATTTGCAAAATGTACACCATGTATGTATCTGATCACAAAGTCACAGCAGTCTCTATGGACTTCTACTGCTCTTCATCCTGAATAGAGGCTGCTGTGATTTCATGTGATCAGATACATACATGGAGTACATTTTGCAAATGTAAAGGGTATAGGACATTGGATGACAACACCCTGGTCACGTGGCATGAATATGACAAGTCACCGTCTCAAAAAAATTACACAATATTTCCTATAAATAAATAGAGCTTTATATGTGTCTAGTTGAATAGTGGCAGACAGTCCCCAAGTACAAAGAGGCAGGGTAGTGATTTAAAGAGACACAGAGCGATCAGTTAAAATAAGGGGGCGTGGTTCACGGGCAGCCTGGGAGAAGAGAAGAGTCATATCTCGAATAAAACAGTCAAGTAAGATAATTTGCATATTTGAAGAATGGCTGAAATTAAGGTACAGTGCCCCGCTGGCAGCTAATTTTAGGTGATACGGGAAGGACTTGTAACCCTTTACAAGCAGGTATTGTTGGTTTGGTGGGTAAAATTCTGGTGATGGCTCTTTAAAAAACGCCTGTCTTTGTAAGAGATCTCTTTATGATTCACTTAAAACATAACTAAAATCTAATTTCACATTCAATTAGACAATGCAAAAATAGAAGGTTTAAATATTTCAGTAAATGACTCTCCAAGTTCGCCTACCTCAGGTTGGACTAGGTTTTAGTCTTTCATTTTGACTCCATTTTTTATTCTTATTTTTATCTTTTTATTCTAAAGATGTTACACAGTAACATTATACTTTCTGGAAACAATGCTATACAATGTAAACCGGACCCTAGTACCTGCAGAAACCCCATTTGAAGGAGGTTTAGTGCTAATTTACTGCAGACCCACTGAAAGCATCTAAAAAAGCGCTAGAAATATCTAGAGAATTTCAAAATCAATGCATTCTTATCTACTTAAGGCTGGAATCAGTATGTTATCTTTATTTATTTTTAAGAATTGCATACTGACCCATTGATTTCTATGAGAATGTTCACATGTCGGTTGCAGCATGTACTAATTCTTTCTCTATTCATCCTTTTTTTGTGGACATGATAAAAGAAAATGACATGCAGATAGCAAAAAATAATAAATAAATAATGAGAATAATGCAATACAGACTTACACACGCAGAAGACACACCTGTCTACATAAGGGAACCCGTCATCAGAAATTGGATTAATTAACTAGCAGTATGTTGTTAAACAGCTGAACAGCTTCTAGATGGCGAACCTTTTAGAGACCGGGTGCCCAAACTACAACCAAAACACACTTAATTATTGCAAAGTGCCACCACGGCAATTTAAGTAGTACTGTATTGCTACCTGTTCTACCACAACTTTCAATCATATCGGCCTCTAAAACAACAAAACAGTTGAAAGAAGAAGGGCAAATTTTGACAAATGTTGTAGCATCTCGCTATGGTCCCCCTGTACAGGAAGAAATGTGGGGCCTAGAGGAGCTCTTAAGATAATCCGCCATTTTCCACATGTTCTACCTCTTCCTGCAGTCCCAAGCTATCAAGAATGTGTTGATTTAAAATAGCACTGAGAGCATCATTTCTTGACTCTCCTGGGATTGCAGGATGATTCTTTGAGTTCTATGTCAAGTGCTTTGTTGATGGCTTGGGTGCCCAAACAGAGGGCTCTGAGTGCCACCTCTGGCACCCGTGCCATAGGTTCGCCTCCACTCTTCTAGATCATGTTACTTTTAAGGTTTGGTGTGGTGGTATCATCAAGGAAATCAACTTTGAAGTGAGATATAAATTGGTTTTATGAAGTCAGGGAGGCGGAGAGTTTAACACTGAAGTCAAGCTCTCCCTGCCTTTGAACACCCCCTTACTGTTATTGATGGTTCTGTTTTCAGGGACATCATTGACCAGACCTCTTGAAGTCCAAAACATGATGTGAATCACAGGAGGAGGAGTTCAGAGGCAGGGAGAGCTTGACTGCCTCCACCTCCCTGACTTAATACAACCAATTTTCAGCTCACTGATTTTCTGGATGATGCCACAAAGCTGGGCCATGAAACAAACATGATCTAGAAACTGTTAAGCTTCTTGACAACATGGTTTATTAGGCCAATTTGTAATGACAGATTTCCTTTAAAAGGAGTCTACCACCTCCACCAAAATGTTATAATCTGTTGGCAGTATGTAGCAATGAAATGCACTATTATTTTCAGCTGTATCATTTCTGTCCATTATCCCATTTCCAAGATATTGCCAGTTTACTCTTTATGCTAATGAGACAGTTGGTGAACCAAGGTCTTTTCCTTAAAGGAAACCTACCACTTCGGATAGGGCTTCTAAGCAGCACTAAACTGTTTTAAAGCATTTTAACACTTTATTAATGTTTATATCCTGTTTAGCTTCCCGGCACCGTGGTCCGCGCTCGGCGAACCATGCGCGCGACCGCGCGTGTGCCTGAATAGGAAGTGGTCGCGGGCATGGTGCGCCAAGCGCGGACCACGGTGCGGGGAAGCTAGTTCGGATATAAACATTAATAAAGTTTTAAATGCTTTAAAACAGTTTAAAAACATAACGAAGATAAGCCGCATGTACTGCTTAGAAGCCCTATCCGAAGTGGTAGGTTTCCTTTAACACTTGACGCATCTTATAATGGCCTAAACCAGTTTCCTTTTCTTCAAGTGCTGCTCGATCCAAATCTTCTACTTATCTGGTGGAGAGTTCCAACCTTATCTAGGGAATATACTTGTAAACAATAAAATTAAATCTATTTAAATTATAATTGGGCTTCAGATTTTACCACTTTATAACTCACAGGGGACATCATTTATACGCCTATTCTGAAATATAAGCTTCTTTGGGTCATGTGACGTCACACAGGTACACGAATCGTGACGATGGATCACACATCTCTGACTACTCTCTGTGAAACTAACAAGCTATGCACCTGTATGACATCACATGACCACGGATCAGTTTTTATTCCCAGGAAGTGAACAATTTAACTTCCTGTTGAATTTAAGCAAGTGGAAATCTAGAAAACTGTGAAGAACTAATGCAGAAAGTATATTGGAAAATAACAATATTAATTATTTGCTGACCGGGGACAACTCCTTTATGGCTGGCTGTATACTACTAGGGGCTGGCTGGCTGTATACTACTAGGGGCTGGCTGGCTGTATACTACTAGGGGCTGGCTGGCTGTATACTACTAAGGGCTGGCTGGCTGTATACTACTGGGAGCCGGCTGGCTGTATACTACTGGGGGCCGGCTGGCTGTATACTACTGGGGGCCGGCTGGCTGTATACTACTGGGGGCCGGCTGGCTGTATACTACTGGGGGCCGGCTGGCTGTATACTACTGGGGGCCGGCTGGCTGTATACTACTGGGGGCCGGCTGGCTGTATACTACTGGGGGCCGGCTGGCTGTATACTACTGGGGGCCGGCTGGCTGTATACTACTGGGGGCCGGCTGGCTGTATACTACTGGGGGCCGGCTGGCTGTATACTACTGGGGGCCGGCTGGCTGTATACTACTGGGGGCCCGCTGGCTGTATACTACTGGGGGCCGGCTTGCTGTATACTACTGGGGGCCCGCTGGCTGTATACTACTGGGGGCCGGCTGGCTGTATACTACTGGGGGCCGGCTGGCTGTATACTACTGGGGGCCGGCTGGCTGTATACTACTGGGGGCCGGCTGGCTGTATACTACTGGGGGCCGGCTGGCTGTATACTACTGGGGGCGGCTGTGACCAATGCATTTCCCACCCTCGGCTTATACTCGAGTCAATCGTTTTTCCCAGTTTTGGTGGTAAAATTAGGGGTCTTAGCTTATACTTGGGTCGGCTTATACTCGAGTATATACGGTGTGGAAGTGTAGGGGGGCAAGAGATTTGCTAATTTACCAATAAATATCTTTTAAAAGTTCTGCTCTGCCTTCTTGATATGTAAAGTGAAGCTTCCTGTCTTTTACCTCATCAGCCAGACATTCCTGACCATAAAATGGCCGCATATGGAGGGTCATGTGATCTCTAACTGTCCATGAGCAATCGCCCTGCCGGGACTTTGAACTCATATTCATGAATACTATCAAAAGGTCTTGGCAGGGCGATTACACGTGGACAGTTAGAGATCACACGACCCTTCATCCGCAGCCATTTTATGGTCAGGAATGTCTGGCTGACGAGGTAAAAGACAGGAGGCTTCACTTTACATATCAAGAAAGCAGTGCTGAACTTTTACTAGATGTGTATTGCCAAATTACTGAATATACTGCCACCCACACATTACAAAAACATGAGGTAAAGTGGACAACCCCTTAAAGATCTGTGGCAAGTTGCATTAATAATAGTATTAATCCCAAATGGGGCACTTGCCATCTTTTCGGTGCACTAGTTTGTTTCTGATGAGTAAGCCCTGAGGCTACTACCATAGTTTATTATTTAGCTTGTAAATGAGAGAACCAGGATTAAGTCATAGCAATGAGATAAGCAGAATACACTGAAAGATCATGGAGAGCAGATCAATAGTAGCTGCACAGCAGCCAGAGGATTACAGCTCCCATTCCTCCTTTATCCTCACCGACACATTATATCTAGAAAGCATCTGTCACAATGGGACACGGGGGGGCTGGTTTAATTATTTTGTATATAAACCTCTCTAGGAATAACCACTACACAATTAAAAAAAACATTTGCAACCTCTAAATATGCTAAAATGATAAAATCTTCATCGTTTTTTAAATCTCTGAATGCACATATTAGTGCACATTTGTCAGTCACCTGTTGTCATTTGCAGCGAAAATCTGTCTAAAAAGGAAAGAGGATTTCTGTACAAAGTTGGTAAATATCCTATGCAGTATTTGCTCAGCTTTGAAATCTATTTACAGGGGTTAGATCCAGTATTTTACCATCATAGAAGCGAATTGGGCAGTAGCCCAGGGCCCAAGAATTCTAGGGGGGCCCATGGCCACACAGCCCACCCACCAAATTTTATGCTGAGAAGGACCTTGTTCATGCTCTCAATACACGTGTACAAAAGAGCCTTTTCAGGACCTTGAAGGTCCTCCAAAGGTCCTGAAACCAGAGACTGAAAGCAGGCAGAAGGGGCACATCCTCCATTCCTCAAGAAGCTTAATTTTAGTACCGTATGAAGGAAGTAATTCCAGACTTTTTGGGGCTATACAGTCCGGGGCACACGGCTGTCTTAATCTGCCCCTAGTAAGACCCAGTATCAGTTTAAAACAACAGATTTTTCACAAATTTTTGAGAAGTTATGTGGAGATAAATTTCTGAACCTGATAAGACTCTAGGGCTGCGGTCACACGTTGCATTTTGTTTGTGTCTAACGCATGCGTTTTTAAACAGCTGAAGAGATTTGCCTACTTACATTGTTGTCAACATTGCATTTACAAAACGCAAGCGTTAAAGCAATGTTAACACACGTGTTGACAACGTTTTAACAAACACATGCATTAAGATTGTGTTAACGTCTGCGCTAACAAAGCGTTAACACGTGCGCTTTGTAAACGCAATGTTGACACCAATGTAATTAGGAAAAACTCCTCGTCAGTCGTTTCAAAACGCACGCGTTAAACGCAAACATGTGACCGCAGCCTAGAAGTGATCATAGGCAATCATAGGTGATCATGGCAAACAAATTAGTTGTCGGGTCACCTCTTTCTTTTAAACAGATCTAACCAATAACTACAAAAATAACATACAACATCTCAAACTGGATGACTGGAGATTTAACTACTACACACCTGTTCTATATGGATTCCTCCTTCCGGAATATTCCTATAGCGAATCACATCCATGAGTCATCTGCATCCATCTATCCTTATCAGTTCTCAGCCACATCTGTATCATGGAGGGCTCTACACCCAGGGGTAATAGGGAATGAAACCTGCGTCATTGGGCTGAGCAATGATTCCTACGTCTCCTCTACATCAGCACAGATCCTGTGGCTAAGCGGGGGCAATGAAACATAGCTAGCGTCCCCTGACAATTGACAGAGCGAAGAGATGCAAGATACATTGGGAAGAAGATCACCAAGCACATACCCTTGTCTGCATACAAAATAGATGCTGCCCGCAAGACCCGTTTGTGAAGTGTAATTTAACCTTGGAACTAAATCAGATATTCTCTAAAATTGCTTTATATATTATAAATGCACAGTTTAAAGGGAACCTACCACCCCGATTCTACCTATAAAAGGTAGAAGGGGTGGTAGGTGGATGAATGGGACGTGAGGATAGCCCTTTTTGGGCTAATCCTCACGTCCCGGCTATCTTTTAGAAAAGTTTATTGCGGGCATATGCAAATTTATTTATGCGGCTACTGGGGCGTGGAGTAGCCGGACATGAGGCTACTAGTCGCGGCTACTCCACGCCCCAGTAGCCACATTACTCCGCCTACCATTTAATCTTCGGCGCGCAGCTCCTCGTAGCTGCGCGCCCTCGTCCGAGTCCCCCGGCATCTGCGGCCTACTGCGCATGCGCAGTAGCTCCGGCCCCGGAGCCGCGGCTGCGCAGACAAAGGCCTGGGTTCTGCGCATGCGCAGAACGCAGGGGACTCAGACGAGGGCGCGCAGCTATGAGGAGCTGCGCGCTGAAGATTAAATGGTAGGCGGAGTAATGTGGCTACTGGGGCGTGGAGTAGCCGCGACTAGTAGCCTCATGTCCGGCTACTCCACGCCCCAGTAGCCGCATAAATAAATTTGCATATGCCCGCAATAAACTTTTCTAAAAGATAGCCGGGACGTGAGGATTAGCCCAAAAAGGGCTATCCTCACGTCCCATTCATCCACCTACCACCCCTTCTACCTTTATAGGTAGAATCGGGGTGGTAGGTTCCCTTTAAGGAGGGTACAGTATTGGAATCCTGAATTTATTTTCTTACCTAAAAGGGCAATTTATTAGACAGGGTCACTATAAGGGGTTATCTGCTTTAGGCCACCCATACATAGGGTGGCCTAGTCGTATGCTGCATATATACTAGCTTGGGGCCTGGAGGCAGCCGGGGCCCAGAATACCGGAGTGGCTGGCTATTGTGCCCTTGGGCACGCTGATGTTACCCTGCTTGGTATGGGGACCTGAGGGCTGTCCTACAGCTTGGCGGGCTCCAGCAGGTGGTGTGTGTACAAGAAATAAGGAGGGAGAGGCTGATGTACTGATTTCTCCCTGGGGCAAACCCTGAGTGTCTGTAGGATGAGTCGCTGGGCCACGGATGGGGAGCCCATGGTGGTAACAGCCGTATCCAGGGATCAGACGGAGGCAACTTTGTGCAAATCAACTCACAGTTCTTTATTGAACGTCAGGCAATGGCCAAAACGATAAACAGCAGATTCTTTAAGCTGGAAAGGTCATGGAGAGGCGGTGCACAGAAAGGTTACACGCAGCCTGATAGTAGATGCAGGCTGGGTTGGTTCAGATGGAACTGAGTCCGGATGGTGGAGCTGCAATTCTGGGCTTAAGTCTCCGGACTTGCCCTGGGTGCTAGGCAGTAGGCCTGAGGCATTAGAAGTTCCTGGGATTAATGGCTGTCGCAGCTCTAAAGGTGTGCTGCTCACTCTGACTTGACTCTACAGTCTGACTGAACAGACGGAACCTGAAGACTCAAACGAACCAACCATGTGCTTCCGCCCAGCAGGGGTTTATATTCTCCCCTGGTCAGGTGGTAGCACCTCTCCAATCACCTTCCAGCTTGTGTTACAGAAACACCATTGGCTGATCACATTATGCAATTAACTGTTGCCTTGCCAGGCAGTATCTACAGCTGTAATTACACAATATCTCAGTTCTAGAAACTTCCTATAGGGTTCATGACTCCTCCTAATAGCTCTTGACCTGGAGGGGGCGCTATTCGCAACTACCAGCCCGCCTTTGCATTGGCAGGGGTGTTGCACGTGCAATAGAGCAACACTATGTACCGGCACAATTAGGCAACTCTGTACAAGTTTCTCTTAATAGAAAGTTGTTCACTGGGTTACCCCGATGATCAGCGCATGGAACAGCAAAAATATAGGAAAAAATAAAGCATTACTATGTGCTGTGCTATCGCTCATGTCCAGTCATGAATAATGGAGAAGGGGGGGCTTGGACAGTAATGAACGATAAAGGGCTAAAGGCAGCTTGGACAGTCCTGTTCAGTAAAGGGGTAGGTTTGGACAGTCATGAAAGATAAGGGGGGAGGACACAGGCCAAGACAGGTATTAGTTTCGGCATTTCTTTAATGCCCACAAGGTAGGGCAGACCATCAGCCTCTCCTTAGTGATATTTGTTCTATCCATTCAACGCATTAAAGTGGTGCACACAATAAATCCCAAGGGTCAATCTTTGAAAGCTGCAACACGAAAAACAAAAAATCACTATCTTTATTGATAACAGAAGAATAAAAATGCTGTGAAGTACACCTATCCAGGGTCTCATATCAGTAATAGCAAAACTATTCTGGAAGCATCCTAGGGATTGGGAGCAAACAGACAACGCAGATCTATGTCATCAAGACAACATACTCAGACATAGCTTCTATAGAAGGTAAATGAGAAGCAAAGGCAGAACGCATATAAAACACATCCATGTTTAACTTCCAGGGCAAAATGCAACATTAGCCTCTTTGATTTAGTTAGTATTCATTCATGTATTTATTTAGTAAAACTATCACCAATTCTTTTACCTTGAAGTTTCTTGAGAACCGCCACCTCCATTTTCAATACTTGTTTTGGTTGCTGGGCAGACTCTACTTTGAGAGCGACATTCTCCCTCGTCAGCAGGTCTAGGGCATCGTAGATTTCCCCAAAGCCACCACCACCAATTTTTCGAAGCTGTTGATAAGGAAAAGAAAGTTTTGGTTTTCACATTACCTTTAACAAAAGGACACAAAACTACTCTGGCACAAGTGAAAAGAAAGAAAGATAGCTATGATAGACAGATAGATAGCTATGAATGATAGATAGCCAGACAGATGGAGAGACCGAATACATACATTTCCCATACATTTCTGGAAAGTTGTTCCAGATTAAATCAAATCAAAAAGACAAGGGGGCACTGTCTCAGTCTGGAGAAAACAAGGTTAACGGTAATCACCAGAGGCGACAGGGCTTTTTTATTATGAGAACTGTCAATCTGTGGAATAGCCTGCCTCAGGCGCTGGTCACAGCAGGGACAGCAGAGAGCTTCAAGAAGGGTCTAGATGCCTTTTTACATCTAAATAACATTGATGGTTATGTTATATAGAATTGTTTTCCCTAAATCCTTCCTCATCCAATGCCTTCCCTTCCTTCCCTATCTTGGTTGAACTTGATGGACACATGTCTATTTTTTACCATATAAACTATGATACTATGATTTTGCTCCACTATACAGTTATGTGTACACCATGTTGAAGCTACATTGCGTCTATAAGTTAAGTCACAGAATGATGGCAGTCATAGCTCAGTTGTATTTAACCCTTATATTATGGTACTTTCAGTCCTCGAACGCAAAATCATAAAAGTGGGTAATTATACCAAAAAAAGAGCAATAAATATATGCAAGCTTGACACAGAAGCCAGGAAAAGAGGGAGCGGAGGATTAAAACTGCATTTTAAAGGTCACTTTGGTCTACAAAGAGTTTCAGGTTTCATATGTGCTTCCAGTGTATTATATGAGAGTCTGCAATGAGTCTATATGAAGTGGACATCTGCACAAAACAAAAGCGCAAAAAAAAAAAAAAATCACCCCTTACATTTCCAACAATATTAGGGGCTCACTAGGTTTTTCCAACCTATAAAAAACAATGGTTAAGAAAAAGCAATGGTCTTAACAGGAAACCAAAATGTTAAAAGATCGGGAGGAGCTCAACAAATAGTACTTAAGTGTCCTATCTGCAGGCCGCATGCTATACAGCAGGAAAATCTGAGCAGATTGAATATACAGGCAGTCCCCGGGTTACGTACAAGATAAGGTCCGGAGGTTTGTTCTTAAGTTGAATTTGTATGTAAGTCGAAACTGTATATTTTATAATTGTAGATCCAGAAAAAAAATTTTTGGCCCCAGTGACAATTGGAGTTTAAACATTTTTTGCTGTAATGGGACCAAGGATTATCAATAAAGCTTAATTACAGACACCTTACAGCTGATCATTGCAATCTGGGACTATAGTAAAGCATTCAGAGAGCTTCACCAGAGGTCAGAGGGGTCTGTCTGTAACTATGGGTTGTCCAAGTCGGGTGTCCTTATGTAGGGGACCGCCTGTAGTGTCCTATCTTTAGGAAGGATAATATAGAGCAGGATAATCTGAGCAGGCAATGAAACGGGTCTAAATAGTTGTGAAATTAGATATTTTATTTTGCTCAGCTCATCCCGCTCTATAATATAAATACAGTACATTTGTAATGTGTCATATTACCTTTAAAGGAATTTGCAGCCACAAAAAAAAAAAAAAAAAAAGAAACCTTTCCGGCACTTGAAAATTGTTTTAAAAAAGTAGAAAAAACGTTATTCAAACATTAAAACTGGTGTGCGTCCAAATCCAAAAAAAAAAAAAAAAAAAAAAAAACAACGTGCCTAAGAGCAGAATGTAAATGTGCGAAACACGTAGATCCGCCTACGTTTTTCGATTTGGATGCATTTTATATTACTTTAAGTGCTGGGAAGATTACTTTATTTGTTCCACATTACTGCGAATACTAGGACCTTTACCAATGTGGCAATCTCCTGGACAGTGACCCTCTCCGCTCCTTTTTTTCTTTTTTGTACCTCCAAAGGAAATCTACCATCAAAACCCAGCATGGATAACCAGTGGCACTTACTCATAGATCCAGGCACTATGATTGCGGTAATCTTCTTATATTTGTTATCCATGGCCTCCTTCCTTCTAAAATCAACTTTTATAATTATGCTAATAAAGGGCTCTGGGGGTTGTTATCAAAACCCCTCTTGCTGCAGCTTGACAGGCTGTTCTCCTCCTGCAGCTTTCCTCCCTCAGCACTTCCCCCTCCCTCTGCACACTGTAACAGCCTATTCAGCAATTCAGGTTCATTAACATAATTTCATAAGTTGATTTTAGAAGGAAGGAGAAGATGAATAACAAATATAAGAAGATTACCACATTCACAGTGCCCGGATCTATGGAGTATGTGCCCTGGTTTTTCATGCTTTTATGGTAGATTTCCTTTAAATATAAAATAATATACATGGATCATATCTATCCATATGTAATATTTAGCAAAAAAAAAAAAATTGATTAGTAATTTAGTCAGTTATATTGCTTATTCGTTTTACGGAGGGTGTTCCTTTCCCCTACAAAAGTAAAATTGTCTGCAATTACACGATTCCTGCAAAGCTGAAACAAACCTTACATCAATCAAGTTCAAAAGACTAGAAACAAGTCACGGACCCTTTGAAGAATGATCACTCTCACAGTTAACAATGACGAACATTGAATATTTTACTAGATATTCAAATAACTAAAAACATCAAAAGCTGATCCGTGTAGTGCAGCAAATCTGGATGATGCAATAAAGCCTGAAAGCCCAAGTTAAGACATAAAAACATCATACATAAAACACAAAAATCTACCCTGGAGAAAAAAGGCAAAAAGATGCACAGCACTTTCTAAAAGGCACAACTCATGTCATCCAGACAACCCCCGCAGGTTCATAGTCTGTACTGAGCATATCTTATCGGTCCCATCTAGGACAAAACATTCAAAACATTCTACTACAGTCATGGCCAAAAGTTTTGAGAATGATACAAATGTACATTTTTACAAAGTCTTCTGCATCACGTTTTATAATGGCAATTTGCATATACTCAAGAATGTTATAAAGAGTGATCAGCTTAACAGCAATTAATTGCAAAGTCAATATTTGCCTAGAAAATGAACTTTTTCCCCCAAAACACATTTCAACTTCATTGCAGGCCTGCCTTAAAAGGAGCAGCTAACATGGTTTCAGTGATTGCTCCAGTAACACAGGTGTGGGTGTTGATGAGGACAAGGCTGGAGATCAATCTGTCATGATTAAGTAAGAATCACACCGCTGGACACTATAAAAGGAGGCTGGTGCTTGGCATCATTGTTTCTCTTCTGTTAACCATGGTTATCGCTAAAGAAACGGTGCAGTCATCATTGCACTGCACAAAACCGGGGAAAAAAAGAAAAAAAACGGGAAGAGTATCGCAGCTAGAAAGATTGCACCTCAATCAACAATCTATCGAATCATCAAGGAATTCAAGAAAAGGTTCCATTGTTGCCAAAAAGGCTCCAGGGCGCCCAAGAAGGACCAGCAAGTGCCAGGACTTCTCTTAAAAGGGTTTCAGCTTCGGGATGGGGCTCCCAGCAGTGCAGAGCTTGCTCAGGAATGGCAGCAGGCAGGTGTGAGTGCATCTGCACGCACTGTGAGACTGCGGAGACTCTTGGTGCAAGGCCTGGTGTCAAGGAGCGCAGCAAAGAAGCCACTTCTCTCCAGAAAAAACATCAGGGACAGACTGATATTCTGCAAAAGGTACAGGGAGTGGACTGCGGGAAAGTCATTTTCTCTGATGAATCCCCTTTCCGATTGTTTGGAACATCTGGAAAACAGCTTGTTGGGAGAAGACAAGGTGAGCGATACCACCAGTCTTGTCTCATGCCAACTGTAAAGCATCCTGCAACCATTCATGTGTGGGGCGGCTTCTCAGCCAAGGGAATCGGCTCTCTCACAGTCTTGCCTAAAAACACATCCATGAAAAAAGAAAGTTACCAGAATGTCCTCCAAGAGCAACTTCTCCCAACCGTCGTCCAAGAGCAGTTTGGTGATCAACAATGCCTTTTCCAGCATGATGGAGCACCTTGCCATAAAGCAAAGGTAATAGCTGAATGGCTCAGGGAACAAAACATAGAGAGTTTGGGTCCATGGCCTGGAAACTCCCCAGATCTTAATCCCATTGAGAACTTGTGGTCAATCATCAAGAGACGGGTGGACAAACAAAAACCAACAAATTATGACAAAATGCAAGCATTGATTGTGCAAGAATGGACGGCTATCAGTCAGGATTTGGTCCAGAAGTTGAGAGAGCTGCCAGGGAGAATTGCAGAGGTCCTGAAGAAGAAGGGTCAATACTGCAAATACTGACTCGCTGCAGTAACTCATTCTCACTGACAATAAAAAATTTTATTACTCATAATATGATTGCACTTGTATTTCAGTATGCGATAAAAACCATAGGGCAACAGATCATGTGAAAATATAATATGTGTGTCATTCTCAAAACTTTTGGCCATGACTGTACTGTACTCCTGATGCAGGAAACAGAGTAAATAGTAAAATACTATTACATAGCAAAAGTGACAAGTAGGAAAACTGATGCAGTTAAAGGAAATCTACCATCAAAATTAAGCATAATAAACCAGGGACACTTACTCATCCAGGCACCGTGGCTTTGGTATTCTTCTTATATGAGTTATCCACGGCCTCCTTTCTTATAAAATTAACTTTTGAATTATGCAAATGAGCCTGATTGGGTACTCTAGCCTCTCTGCAATCTAGCTTTACAGGATGTTACACTGTCTCACCCTACCCCCTGCTCCCTCAGCACCTGTGCAGTGAGCAAGAAGGTTTCTTATCTTGTTTTTGATGGTGGATTTTCTGTAAGTGCAGGCAGCGTGGGAGATTAAATATATATGTTAGAAAAATTTCAGAGTTGCGATTAAATTACTTTTGATGGCAGGAATGGACACTGAAGAAATAACACATGCGAAAGAGGGCCTTCCAGATTTAGAAGCTAGGGAAAATTTTATGAGAAAAAAAAAAGACATCTAATTATTATCTAAAAAGTTGCATTATCCATTGCAACCTGTTGCGAAAATTAAAGTGAACTCCAAATATAATATTTTGCCATAATTTTACTTTCCAACTCTGCCTATTATTACCAACAGGAACAATTAAAATTGCCTTATTCATTTTATCAGATCCAATGTACTGTCTTAATACACAGAAAATGACCACTCAACTTAATACTGGTCAAGGCGGTGACGCACCTAAGCCATTGATTAGCTGAGACCAGCGACTTTCGTAGGCCGAGTGGCCAAACTGTAAAGCTATTACTGCCCCCTGCTTTTGCCAAAATTTACAATGGTCTCGACATCCTGAGGTCCCCACAGAGAAGACTGGTGGCCGTGGCCATAAGTTGGCCACCACTTGCTTAGCTGTCATCTTGTGTTGAAAGAGAACAAGAAACTGAAATTTGACATGGACTGGTCAGAATCACAAAGGAAGTAGAAAGAGAACTGAGTTTTTGTTTATGGAAAACAGTTATTAGGTACAGGTCAAGGCAGGCAGTGTTCCTGCTAACCTAAAGGACATCTACCAACAGGATGAAGGATTGTAAACCAAGCACACTGACATACTTGTGTGTACCACCTCTGTCAGGATCAGCTACTCTTTTAGATGCTAACTCCCTGTGTTTTTTTTTTGTTTTTTTTTTTTACAAAAAAATGATTTTAAAATTATGCAAATGAGCCTGAGAGGCTCTGCGCTCCGTAGGTTTTAATGGACCCTCTCTTGCATAATTTTTACAGCCTTTTATTCTGAAAAACAAAGGCATAAGAAGTTCAACGAAAAGTGATCCTGCCAGAGGACATACACCAGTATGTCAGTGAACTCGGTTACAATCCTTCATCCTGGTGGTAGATTTCCGTTAATAATCAAGCCATAGGCCTGGGCTGGCACGTACAAATTCAGAGTCATGCTGGGGCCATATAAGAGATGGGACGAGTAAGAACAGGCGGGCCAGGTACATGGGAAAAGAAAAGAATTTAAAAATTTAAAAAAAAAATCAGCATACAGGAAAGCAGAAAACCCTTGCAGAAACTACCATGTTGGGAACTTTTATTGCTCTAGCATCCTCCTGTGGGAGAAAGCACCCAATATAGCGCGAATATCACTAGGGCATAAGCCAGTGTTCCACCCTATGAAAAAAGTATAAGAAGGGGAGTCATGGCGTCCAGATACAGAAGATGAAGAATAGTAGAAGAAAAAAGGGAAAAACAGGGGTGCTCATGTACGCTCTGTACTGGTGGGGTAGCCAAGGTATGTCTCACTCACCTTATGTTACCCCTTTCAGAATGTCAATTTTGAAACTACCGTATATAACCCATGATATACTATGACCCCCAAACGCATCTTTGTTACATATGTCCATAGTAAAAGTATTGCTCCATCGCAAGGCGACTCTTGACTTCATTAAAGAGAACCCGTCATGCAAAATAACCCCCCTAAACTAAATATATTTTCATAAACTGCCATTAGAGAGCATTGCCTCTATCCCTTCATTGTCCCTCTACATGCCTGTAAACCTAAGCAATGAGGTCCTAAAGCTGTATGCAAATGACCTGTGAAATGTCCAATGAAGCATTAGCATATTCAAGCTGTCCACTCTATTCATGAGTGGGAGGCACAGCCACACCCCCAGTGCATGACTGACAGCCTGTATAATGATGTGAGGCTGTATAATGATGTGCTTCCTGGTGCTGGTGGCCACGCCCCCCGCAGCCTGTGTGTGCATGTGTGTGTGTATAGGAGAGATACAGCAGCTCCAGGCAGCCATGTTACAGCAGAACATGTCAGATTCATGTGTAGCTGATGTCTGTGTCTCTCACCTGTATATTAGGAGGATGCAGCACACACACTAGCCATGCTTTACTATACATTACATACAGACATGAGCAGGGGGAGGGGAGGGGAGGGCTAACAGGGGTGACATCACTGCCTCTGACCATGTGACCAGCCTCATTTACATAATAAAGAATAGATGATTTTACAATGAATAATGTATGAAATAACTAGATAAAGGCTGGGATGGGATCCTTGTGAGCTGCTCCAACAGGTAGTAGTGACAGGACAAGTGACACAGACCTGATGACAGGTGTCCTTTAAGGCAGCGCAGTGATAAGGAACTTGGATCCAAAAACTGGGCTCCTTCTTATCACTAACAGAAGATGTCATAGACAGAGCTTCCACATCCGCCTCTGGAGGTAATAAACCAACAGGACTGAACTGCCGCCATAACACTCAGGTTATAAATCCGGGACAATTGATAAATGTTATATAAACTATAGGCCTATATAGGCCTTTTTAGACCAAATTAAATACCGCTTCTTTGTAGGGGGTCATTTCTACCAATCACCAGCCATTTACTCAATTTCACAAGCCAGGCCCATCTTTTATCCATATCAGGCTTTGAGAAAAAAAATCCAACTTCGTTTCAAAAATGGCTAATTTCCTACACAATACTGAAAATTCTGACTTTTGTACTAGCAATTAAGTTCTTTTAGGCTGTAAATCCCCGAAGAACAAAAAGCTGTCTGGCAGCAGTGATTTATGCTATAATGATATTATAGAGTACATTGAGAACAGGTAATCCGAGGACAAGTGTTAACAGGAAGAAAAGATTGTCTGCAATAAACCGGTCTATAAAGCACAACAGAAATTACTAATATAGTTGGAGTTTACTGTAAAACTCTTTACAGATTTACATTACATAATCTGCAACATCACTTCAAAGAGATGTCAGTGGGTGATGGGTTATGGTAAGAAGACAATGGGGGAGATTTATCAGTGGTGTCTGAGTCAAAACTGTTCTAGTTGCCCATGGAATCCAACCAGAGCTCATCTTTCAGCCCAGCATTAAAATAAATAAATAAATAGACCAATATACTCACCCTCCTGCGGCCCTGATGCGCAGCGCTGCTCCCCCGATGTCAGCGCGGCTCCTCTTCTGGCTTCTGCGCTTGTCTTCTGTCTTCGGTAACATCCTGCAGGGTGCGGCCACGCTCTTCCTGGCCAGCAGGCGCATAGTATGACGTCAAACTATGCGCCGTGAAGAACCATGGCGGTGGCCTGCAGGATGTAACCGAAGACAGAAGAAGACAGAAGAGGAGCCGCACTCCTCTTCTGTTTTAAGTGCTGAGCTGGCTGTATTGACTCGTGTATAAGCCGAGTTGAGGACTTAAACACAAGTATATACGGTATTTTACATTAATACATTAGTTAGTACTCAGTTATGTGCTGTAAGATTCTTGCTGGATACACACTGTTATAGCGATTTAGCAATTTATAGCAATTTATAGCAATTTATGGATAAGATATAGATAAGCTTATAGATAAGCTTTAGGATTTTGGATACCCCCCTCCACCAGGGGCAGGTGACAGTGAGATGGAGATCAAGTAGTTTGATTGTTTTGTTATTGATGAAAGCCAAGCTGAGTGTGCATGTCTATGGGGGAGCTGGACAAATATATTATATATATATATATCTTTATCTACATATACATACACACACACACACACACACACACTACACAAAACACATTTTTTCTTTTAATTAATTTCCTTATATTTACAAAAATCAATTCAACATATCAAAACATACGTAGTAGGAAGCAAATATATTCACTCTTGCTTTAAGCAATAAGGTACTTTAGTCCTATAGTTTATAAGGGGCATAACCAGAAAATTCATTTGTAAGACCGACCAAGCAGAGCCTTCGCTAGCTACTACATATGTGAAACAACGTCATGCACCTGTAACATTTGGGGGGAGTCTATCACCCCTTCATCAGGCCACCCAAAACATTACACGATGTGCACAACCAACACAAGGCTGTGTATGTTTGTCTCCTGCGACTTAATGTATATATTACTATGTCTTTATCGGGGTGAGAGTAGACCCTGTACGCACTACACTTATATAAAAGCATTTGTTCCAGTAGAACATTGTATAGAACAGTGGTGGCGAACCTATGGCACGGGTGCCAGAGGTGGCACTCAGAGCCCTTTCTGTGGGCACTCAGGCCTTCACCCCAACACATAGTTTGCAAGCTAAGACTCAAGGCTTTCTTCTGTGTTCCAATACAGCCCAGGACGCGCCATGCTCAGCACTATTTAAAAGCAACATCATTGGCTGCCAGGACTACAGGAGGAGCAAGAAGTTGTGGATAGAGATGGATTGTCATTGGAGCTCCTGTTCTGGGTCCCCTGTTCCTTTCTCTTCAGGGGACACTGAAATTTCTCCATCTTTCTATTGTATTGTTGAACTCAGGACACCAATACGATTAAAACCTGTAATACAGCTGGGATCAATAAGTTACTGCTTAAATTGTCATGTTGACACTTTGAGACATATAAGTGGGTTTCGGTTGTAGCTTGGGCACTCTGTCTCCAAAAGGTTCGCCATCACTAGTATAGAAGGAGCTAAGACCGCTGCTGGCCAAACATACATCTTTAGAATACTCATATTTGGATTTTTAAGGAAATCAGATTTTGTAATTGAAAAAAAAAAAAAACACCAACTTTTCAACATTTTTATAAAAACTATAATGTGTCTTGGAAAATAAGAAAGAAGCCATCGTCTACAATGAGCAGTAACATGGATCACAATTCCCCATGTTAACTCCTAAGTAGTGAAGCTGCATCTAGATTTAGCATGAATCAATGGGAGAAGGAAGCTTTCCCTACTAAGGCTCTGGCACCCATTAGCAAGGTCTCATGACAAATGCTTCCTGCCAAGATTCATTCATTTTAATAGAGCCATCTGCACATATACATTTTTCATACATTTCCCCAGCTAAATGAGCAGAGTCTCAGGGGCATTTCATACTACTGTACTGGGCTTGTATAGGTTCCCCCATAATGTCCAGATGTCGCCGTTATCCATTATTTACTCTACCTGCACTGTAACCTTATATGTTCTATAAGGATTCACTCAAATATAAATTGGACTAACACAAAGTACAGGTTAAATGAACAAATAGCAATACAAAAACATAAAGGTGCACATTTATTAAGGGTCCGAACGAAGCATTTTCGTCGGGTTTCCCGCCTTTTTACCGTTTTGTCCTGAATTGCCTGGGGTTTTTGGCACACGAAATCGGATTGTGGCACATGGACGCCGGCTTGCATGCGACACAAATCGGGGGAGGGGTGGTGGACATCGGACAACCCGACTGATTCGGACAAACCGCTGAATTTAAAAACGAAATTGTGTCACAAGATCAGCACTCACATACACCGGGAAGAAGAAGGTGAACTCCGGTGGACCTCAGCGGGGGAAGAGACGGATGCAGGAAATCGG
Source organism: Engystomops pustulosus (assembly GCF_040894005.1). Classification (NCBI taxonomy): domain Eukaryota; kingdom Metazoa; phylum Chordata; class Amphibia; order Anura; family Leptodactylidae; genus Engystomops; species Engystomops pustulosus. The sequence goes on from NC_092417.1 coordinate 43,517,199, forward strand.
GCGCACGATTTTGGAGAATCGCGGAAGATCCGAATCACGTCGGACAACGCACAGCGGGGATTGGGAAGGGTAAGTAAATGTGCCCCAAAATCTTCAATGGCTTACTGCTAGATACAGGCTCATTCATTTCATACTAATTAAATTACCTTACAACAGGCCGTCTCATTTGTTATCCTCATGTCATATTGTATCATTACTTTGTAAACATTGACATTTTATCTTGTTTCATACATATATATATATTTATTATTGATGCATGTACAAGCCCATTTGTTGAAAAAAAAAACACATGTGCCTTTTACATAGGTTAAATTAGGTGGAACTAAACTATGTACATTACTACATGCAAAACCCACACAATTATCATTTCCCTAGAGGATGTCAAATATATTCTGGTGCGAAGGCGATTTGCATGAAGCCGTTCCTCATTTTGCATAGATTTTCTTACAAAACTTTTAATTATGTGTGAAGATGAATTTGTATTGTTTAGATCACCGATCATTACAGCATTAAGGAAAGAAAGGGAGACTGTACTATACTATACAGGTGGTCCCAAACTCAAGGACACCAGACTAACAGACCCCAGTTACAGATGGACCCCTCTGACCTCTGGTGAAGTCTCTGGATGTTACTATAGTCCCAGGCTGCAATGATCAGCTGTAAGGTCTCTGTAATGAAGCTTTATTGATAATTCTTGTTCCCATGATAGCACAAAAATATTTCAAAATCCAATTGTCACAGGGATTTTTCTTTTATATAGCGTTACAATTAGAACATATACCTGTTCAGACTTCCTTATAAATTCAACTTATGAACAAACCTAAAGAACCTATCCTGTACGCAACCCGGGGACCGCCTGTACTATGATATACATAATACTTCGTTAAAAAAAATTTATAATTTGCACAGAAAAAAATAAAAATGTTTGCAGATAAATGGGTATTCTCACTTCACACAACTATGGTCTATCCGAAATAAGTGTGTTTCCCAGAGAAGGACCTAAAGCTACTGTATTGAACATTTATGGCATATCCTGTGACTTTGACATAAATGTGAGATATGGGAACAGATTTTCCCATGACCTCTCCTAATCTTGAGCCACAGCTTTCTCTATTTAACTACCGATCTGCCACATCGCACAACAGCAAAGGAAAAAAAAAAAAAAAATCAATAAGACATGATCACAGAGGAAATCTGCCATGATAAACTAGGGACACTTACTCATAGATCCAGGGACTGTGACCTTGGTGATCTTCTTATAGTTGTTATCCATGGCCTCCTTCCTTCTATAATCAACTTTTATAATTATGCTAATGAACCAGAAGGGAGGGGGTTACCATAGCTTCTCTGTGCTATAACAAAATGGAAAATCCAGAGCAGCACAGCTAAAATTGGGTGCAAACACTGTAAATCCGAGCCTGAGATATCCAATGTATAATCCAGAGAAAGCAGCTGCACTCTAAACTGTGAAGCAAACAGGGCGTCGTTTTATTCCATGATGCAACGTTTTGGTGAGCAAGCATGAAAAAAGGTGACTTGCTCATCGAAACGTTGCATCATGGAATAAATAGACATCCTGTTTGTTTCACAATTTGGAGTCCTCTGTGCTATAGCTTCACAAGCTGTTACAAGGTCTCCTTTATCACTTCTGAATTATTAGCATAATTTTTAAAGTTGATTTTAGAAGGCAGCCATGGATAAAAAAAATTATAAGAAGATTACCATTAGGTGTAACAGTTTTGTTAATTTAACAGGTGAAAGACATGAACTGTGAACAGGTGAATTTGGAAAGGGAAACCTGTTCAACAAATGTCATTCACCTGTTAAATTAACAAAACTGCACCTAAAACCACCTCAAAGCAGATTGTGATGCAGTTTTATCTGCAACGTGTGACTGCACCCTGTCATCAATGGGGGAGCGACCACTGGGTTCCACGAATTAAAAAACTGAAGTCCTGCGTCAAACAGCTGATCTATTGCAAGTGTAATGATGATCATAGATTATTCAGCCCTGTTACCTGACAGTAGTGAGTCTAATTAGCATAATGACTACTAACACCAACCCCCAAAACAAGGCTAATTTGAGTCTCTAATGTCCGATCGGTGGTCCTGGCATGGAGTAAACAACCTGGCAACACCCACCTGAAAGTGGTGGGTCACCAATAATCATAATACATGAGAATAAGCCATGTTATTACAATTGTTAGGCTGAAAAAATACCACATCAAGCTTATACTCGAGTATATAAAATATACTTGTGGGGAGTGCCAGGGGTAAGTACTGCTGCTGCGCATTTCATTAGTAAGGGGAGGCTGCTGCTGGGCATTTCATTAGTGAGGGTAGGCTGCTGCTGGGCATTTAATTAGTAATGGGAAGTGGCTGCTGGGCATGTTATTAGTGAGGGGAGGCTGCTGCTGGGCATTTCACTAATAATGGGAAGTGGCTGCTGGGCATTTCATTATTGGGGAGGCTGCTGCTGGACAATTCATTAGTAATGGGGGGCCGCTGCTGGACATTTCATTAGTAATGGGAAGTGGCTGCTGGGTATTTCATTAGTGGGACTAATGTGACCCAAGGCTTATCCTGGAATCAATAAGTATTCCCACCTCGGCTTATATTCAGGTCAGCTTATACTCAAGTACATATGGAACTCATAAACATTGAGGGGAAGAAAGAAAATTGTTAGATGGGAAAAAAAAAACATACTTAATTTGTTAGCTTGCAAATATGTGATGTGGTATAAGCATCATTAAATGTTAACACGCTTTAAAAAAAAAAATGTAAGATGCAATTTACTCACCACTTTCCATCTTTCTTTAACCAGGACTCCTACGTTGAGGATATCTGGCTGTTCCCCTCCCCCACTCATTGCACTTGGTGCTGGAGCTGCTAAGCAGAACTTGTGTCACTGGAGATCATCTGGCTCCCAATGGTGGCTTCCATGTACCCAGTGTCTACAAAGACAAGATAAAAATGGTTTTCATTAGTGAGAAACCGTTACCAAAATATTACCTTTAGGCAATTAAACAGGACCTCCTCATAATCACAACATAGTAAAAGAGAAATGTACAATAAAGCAGGCACTTTATCAGATCTACAGACAAGCCAATCTTTTTATTGCTTCACATATTTCAGAATATATAAAGGAGGGAAGAAGCCATAGCGCACGAGAAGTGAAGTACAGCTTTTTGTTTTTTTTTTTACAGACCTCTACATTTTTTTAATAAAGTTGGACAACCCCTTTTAGTACCCGATTCACAATAACATTTGCACACCTAAGGTCTAGTTCACACCTGCATTCGGACCTTCATGTTTATTGTCAGCCACAATAATCTTGGAAGTCTAATGATTTCAATGGACTTTTAATCTCTTCCATTAGTGTGTGTTTCTTCCACTTCATTAGTGCTTCAATTATTTGAGTGGAAAATTGGACAGGAGCTGCAGCGCTCTCTTTTCTGATAACGGAAAACTAACAGAAAGGGTGCAAGCGGACATGAAAGGAAGCCACAGGTACATTGAAATAAATGGACATTTTAAACAGATCCATCAGTCTTCTGTAATAAGTGACAGAAAATAGTACCATTCAACGTAGGTGTGAACTGAGCCTTACTTTGAAAGCAGGTTGAAATATTGAATATTGATAACGCACTAAGTCAGCAGAAGCATACCGTTGGTACGCACCTTTCTAAACTTTTCACTCTTTGTTTCATTGCAGCCAATAAAAAAAAAAAAAAAAAAAAAAAAAAAAAAATGATATGTAAATATTTTTACTAATCTATTAAACAAGATTTATTAAAATAAATCGGTGGCCTCCATCATGCTTAGGGGTTTGCTCATGAAAAGTTCTCAAATTTTAATCCCCTGGTTATGTTTACACAAAGATAATTTTGACCCCTTACTTTGCATAAATATGGTTATTTTTTGAGACATTAACATACAGGATATAATGCAGGTCAACAAACAGTGGAGACAGCTATGTGTCTTGCTTACAGTTGGAATTTAGCTAGAGATGTAGTATGAAGGAAGGAGCTATGGGACTATAGGATTCGAGTCTCTAAACATGAACATGGCTGGTTGGGTTTGTGGTATATAACAGTTCCTACAGCTACAGGAAGTATTACATGGCAACTACTCCTCACAGTAAACACCAGATGAGACCAGATCCAGCACCGTGCATTGTGTGCTGTGGTCATGACACTGTAGTAATTGAATTGTACAATGCTGAGCACTGAATTGTGCAACTTACTGGAGTTCTTCTCATCTCAGATTTGGACATTCCTACCACTGGAGCCGAGATGTCTATAGGAGCTCAACTTCTATGCCTATTAAATGCATGTAAAGTACAGTAGTTACCCCTGAGATTTCCAAAAATGTCAAACACCACATATGGAAATCAGTTTCAGAGTTAAACTGATAAATGTCGCTGACCTCGTAGGAAAGAGTGCAGTAGAGAGCAGATGGAAGCGTCATCTATGTATGCAGCAGTAGCTCCGCAGGCGCAGGGGCTCCACAGCCGCAGTACTTGCGTGCTGGCCGGATTTCCCGAAATGAAACTTGTATAAAATGGACTGTACTCAGGATGCCAGTCCAGTCCTGTGGGTACAGGAAATCCCACCAGGGCATGGCACATGTTTCTCCAACTAAACTCGTTGTGGACCATACTTGGACATACTTGTGGGCAACAGGCTTAAAGGGGTATTCTCGTCTGGGCATTAACATTCAGTTTGATTAATCTGCCATTAATAAACATTTCTTCAATTAGATGTTATTAAAAAAAATGTTCCTGTGTGAAGATAATTTCTCATAAATGTAGTGATATGGTCCCTTAGAAACGAGATAGCTTCCTCGGATACGGCCACCTCTGCTGGAGTGATTGCACAAATAAACAAAAGGTTATTGTTTATAAAATGTCCGGGAGTTACTACAGGTCGCACAGCCGTCCTGTGGTAATGAACACTGAATCCTGGTGGTCCGGCAGGACCCTATAGCGCAAGTCTGGTCACCGCTGCCAGAGTGTGACGTGGTCGTATCCGAGGAAGCCATCTCGTTTCTAAGGGACAACATGACTACATTTATGAGAAATTATCTTCACACAGGATCATTTTTTTTAATAACATCCAATTGAAGAAATGTTTATATATGGCAGATTAATGAAACTGAATGTAAATGCCGAGACGAGAATACCCCTTTAATGCCTCAAATTTTGGTGGACAAGGTGTGCTCCCCGGACCGTGACCGGGCACCATAGGCATCAATGGAGACCGATATCTGGCCGCAAATGGTGCAGCTGGATATTGGTCCCCATTACGCTTGTGTGAATGAGCCCTAAGGGTAAAGCCAAACATGCAGCCATTGAGCATCCTAGGTTTCATTGTAGCTTGACCAAGAATTGTACGTCCACAATTTGCCACAATTTTCTTAAACAATGTTAAGATTCAGTTAACGATTGCTTTTTAAAATGGTCAATGTCTCCGTGGTGTTAGGGATACAGTTTAGAGATCAATAGAAAGCGATGGCTACTGTGGCAATGTTTTTCTTCAGAACCAGAAGGAAATGTATCCCTTAAAACAGGGCAGTTGAATTCAGGTCGGGTGACTGTGGAGGGCAGGTGATCCGGCGTAGTACCCCATTATTCTCCTTCTTGGTCAAATAGTCCTTACACAGCCTGGAGGGGAGTTTGGGATCATAAATGCAAACTGGATGGACTAGCATACCGCTGCAAGCTGCTGTGGTGACCATGCTGGTTCCGTATACTTTCAATTTAGAATAAACCCTCAACAGTGTCACAAGCAAAGCCCCCAACACCATCACACCTTCTCCTCCATGCTTCATGGTGGGAACCAGGCATGTAGAGTCCATTCATTCACCTTTTCTACGTCACACAAGGACACAGTGGTTGGAACCAAAGATCTCAAAGACTCATCAGTCCAAAGCACAGATTTCCACTGGTCTACTGTCCATTCCTTGTGTTCTTTAGCCCAAACAAGTCTCTTCTGCTTGTTGCCTATCCTTAGCGGTGATTTCCTATTTTACCATGAAGGCTGCAGCTCACAGTCTCCTCTTACCAGTTGTTGTAGAGACGTGTCTGCTGCTAGGACTCTGTGGGGCATTGACCTGGTCTCTCGTGAGCCAGTTTCTTTGCCTTGCTTAATGGTTTTTGCAACCGCACTTGGGGACACTTTCAAAGTTTTCCCAATTTTTCAGACGGACTGACCTTCATTCCTTAAAGTAATGATGGCTATTTGTTTTTCTTTACTTAGAATTTGTATTATGGCTAGAAAAAAGCAGCTACCCGACAGGGCACTTGGGATGCGAAAACCTTTTCTGGTGACTACCCAGCTCATCAAGAGAAGCCAAGAGTGTGTAAAGCAGTAATCAAAGCAAAAAAGTGGCTTCTTTGAAGAACCTAGACCAGTGGTGGCAAACCTATGGAACGGGTGCCAGAGGTGGCACTCAGAGCCCTCTCAATGGGACCCAAGTCATGGACAAAGATCAGCACACAGGACTCAAAGAATCTTCCTGCCGTCTCAGGCAACTCAAGATATGCTGCTCTCAGTGCTATTTTAACACAATGGGGGTCATTTACTAAGGGCCCGATTCACGGTTTCCCGACGTGTTACCCGAATATTTCCTATTTGCGCCTATTATCCCTGTATTGCCCTGGGATTTTGGCGCATGCGATTGGATTGTGGCGCATCGGCGCTGGCATGCACGCGGCGGAAATGGGGGGGGGGGCGTGGCCAAACGAAAACCCGACGGATTTGGAAAAACCGCCGCATTTAAAAAACAAAAAGTGTCGCGGAGCTTGCACTTACCTTCACCAGGAATAGGCCGGTGTACTTGAGTGCATTTCAGCGGACTTCAGCGCAGCAGCGCCACCTGGTGGACGTCAGAGGAACTACCTTAGTGAATCCCAGTCGGACCCGAATCCACCACAGAGAACGAGCCGCTGGATCACGAATGGACCGGGTAAGTAAATCTGCCCCAATACATCCTTGGCCACTTGGGACTGCATTGAAAAAATGTGTGAAAAGGACCGGATTATTTGTGGAGGTCCTGCTGACCCTATTCCTGTACAGGAGGATTCCAAATTTTGACCTTCTTATTTCAACTGTATTGGTGTCCTTAAGAGGCAGATACCATAAATATTGTGACAGAGTAGGGAGCAATAACTTACTGATTAAATAGTTTATTGCAAAGTGCCAACACAGCTAAGTGGATTTTGGTTGGAGTTTGGGCACTTGGTCTCTAAAAGGTTTGCCATCACTGACCGAGAATATACAACATATTTCCAGTTTTTTCACACTTCCGTTGTTAAGAATATAATTCCACCTGCGTCAATTCATAGTTTTGTTGCCTTCAGTGTGAATCAATTGAAAACAGAGCAGGAAGCAATTAGTTACATCTTAAAGTGGATTTGGCATCACAATGAATTTTAAATTGTGCATTCCACTGACCTAAGGAACGGCAGGGTTGGAGAAGATTCACACTGGGATGACCCTGGGAACCCTTCAAATGCATAGGGTGGGCAGTTGTTGCGAAAAGCGCCCTCTCCATGTCTAGGGAGAATGAGCACCTCTCTAGCAGGTCTCCAAGAGTGGAATACTTTGTAATTCCAGCTGGAATTATTGCCTGGGATGGCAACAGTTAACATATCTATTGTATCTAACCAATGATATGCTGTGTTCTTTACTGTAGAGCAAGCTGAAAGCTAGTTGGACAGTGCTGTCACCTCACTATGGGAGTATAAAAGCCCCTTGTGGGGTTTTACATGGTCAAAATGAGAAGCAAGTCTAGTGTGCAGCTCCTGCAGAGCTGCCACCCACACACAATAACAGAAAGCAGATCTGTTTCAGGCAGGAGACTAAGCCCCAGAACAGAGGTCCACTGTCTGGACTAGGCTCCATCTATACCAGCCCAGACAGAAGATACTACCAGACTGTAAGCAACCCTTAGTGCGGACCAGCTATCTCCTACCAGATTTCCAGTCTGCTAAACCTGCTGCTAATGTTATGCTGTTGCCTGCTGTTCAAGTTCCAAAAAAGAACCGTGAGTTGATTTGTGCAACGTGCCTCCAAGTGATCAATGGATCAGGCTGCTTCAACATCACAGCCTCCCTATGATCCTATCATCGAAGAACGGCTAGACCCCGGTGGGGGATGTTGCAAAAATGCAAGGAAGAAACATCCCATCATGACTCGTCTCCACCTTTGACTCCTTACAGGTCATTTAATTTACTACATTACTCCTTTTCTACATAAATGATGAATCTCCCAGAATATAGGACATTAAATCTCATCTCTGTACTCACTAACATGTTAGTAGTGGTTTGTTGATCTAAATTCTCATGACAAGGTTCTCTCTACAGTCATGGTCAAAAGTTTTGAGAATGACACACATATTATATTTTCACATGATCTGTTGCCCTATGGTTTTTATCACATACTCATAATATGATTGCACTTGTATTTCTGTAACAAAAGCTTTTATTGACACTTAGAATGAGTTACTGCAGCGAGTCAGTATTTGCAGTGTTGACCCTTCTTCTTCAGGACCTCTGCAATTCTCCCTGGCAGCTCTCAATCATCTTCTGGACCAAATCCTGACTGATAGCCATCCATTCTTGCACAATCAATGCTTGCATTTTGTCACAATTTGTTGGTTATTGTTTGTCCACCCGTTTCTTGAGGATTGACCACAAGTTCAATGGGATTAAGATCTGGGGAGTTTCCAGGCCATGGACCCAAAATCTCTATGTTTTGTTCCCAGAGCCATTTAGTTATCACCTTTGCTTTATGGCAGGGTGCTCCATCATGCTGGAAAAGGCATTGTTGATCACCAAACTGCTCTTGGACGGTTGGGAGAAGTTGCTCTTGGAGGACATTCTGGTCCCATTCTTTATTCATGGATGTGTTTTTAGGCAAGACTGTGAGAGAGCCGATTCCCTTGGCTGAGAAGCCGCCCCACACATGACTGGTTGCAGGATGCTTTACAGGTGGCATGAGACAAGACTGGTGGTATCGCTCACCTTGTCTTCTCCCAACAAGCTGTTTTCCACATGTTCCAAACAATCGGAAAGGGGATTCATCAGAGAAAATGACTTTCCCCCAGTCCTCAGCAGTCCACTCCCTGTACCTTTTATAGAATATCAGTCTGTCCCTGATGTTTTTTCTGGAGAGAAGTGGCTTCTTTGCTGCCCTCCTTGACAACAGGCCTTGCTCCAAGAGTCTCTGCAGTCTCACAGTGCGTGCAGATGCACTCACACCTGCCTGCTTCCATTCCTGAGCAACCTCTGCACTGCTGGTAGCCCCATCCCCAAGCTGAAACACTTAAGGGACAGTCCTGGGTGCCCTGGAGACATTTTGGCAACAATGGAACCTCTCTCCTTGAATTCCTTGATGATGCGATAGATTGGTGACTGAGGTGCAATCTTTCTAGCTGCGATACTCTTCCCTGTTAGGCCAGATTTGTGCAGTGCAATGATGACTGCACGTGTTTCTTTAGAGATAACCATGGTTAACAGAAGAGAAACAATGATGCCAAGCACCAGCCTCCTTTTAAAGTGTCTAGTGGTGTGATTCTTACTTAACCATGACAGATTGTTCCAGTAACACAGGTTTGGGTGTTGATGAGGACAGGGCTGGAGATCAATCACTGAAACGATGTTAGCTGCTCCTTTAAAGGCAGGCCTGCAATTAAGTTGAAATGTGTTTTTGGGGAAAAAAGTTAATTTTCTAGGCAAATATTGACTTTGCAATTAATTGCTGTTAAGCTGATCACTCTTTATAATATTCTGGAGTACATACACATTACCATTATAAAACCCGATGCAGTAGACTTTGTATAAATTAACATTTGTATAATTCTCAAATCTTTTGGTCATGACTGTAATAATGAGGGGGGGGGGGGGGAAGAACTAAAACATTCACACAATAATGGGCTGAGTTGTGCACATTATGCAGCAAAAGGTATTTACTATGCTATAAGAAAGCCGGTCTGAGAAAAAAAAAAAAAGTACTTGCTGTTGACACAGGAAATGTTTTCAATGCCTCTAGCAAATCTTAAGACAAGGACGGCAAAGACCTCAATTACTTCAGAGACTCGGGCATTTACTCCTAATTTATAATTGACCTCAGCTCCAGTACATTAACGTGTAGATTATAAAAGTACTACACATAGTGCAGGTTGTAACTAAAAAATATGCCCACATCAGCTGCCAATCCTTTCCATAAAATGGAAGGTCATGTGATTTCTAACCTTCCAGGGCCTTCTGACTATATTAAAAAGTACATAGGTCCTAGCAGGACGATTGGTCAAGGACAGATAAGATCACAGGACCCTCCATTTGCTGTAATTTTATGGACAGGATCGTCTGGCTGACGAGGTAAAAGATATTCCTGAACCAGGGGTTTCACTTTACATATCAAGAAAGCAGTGCAGAACTTTTCACAGTTATATATTGGTAAATTACCTAATATCCTTCCCACAACGCATCCTAAGTAATGCAAATCATGTGTTAGTGGAAATGCATATGCGTTTTAGATGCATGTATGAAAGAACACACTCAGATTGTATCAAACTTGTGATTACAGGAGCTATTGCCTAGATCTTCAGTTCTGTAACTCACAGAACCACAAGCCTGATGCGATCTTAAAGAGGAGATTCTTATCTCAACACAAAGGTATTATAAGAACCGAAGATAGGGATGTCTGAAGTGACGCTCCCCTTCCAGCCTCCAAACATGACTTATATCATGCAGAGTATGACTCTTCTCTGCTCACCTACAAATCACTTTGGAGGAAGAACATTTATTTATTTTTTCATAGGTAAACAGAAAAAAGAATATTTCATACCCCAATTGTGGGGCTAATAGGTTAGTGGGGTTAAATTTGATTCCCTTTAACAGCAGCGCTCCACTTGATAGTTATTTCCACATTTATGACATAGGATTCCACTTAATAAACCCAGTGAGGTAGAAGCTGTCCTGGTATATGTTAGTTTTGGATATTTGTGTAGAATGCACCACAGCCCCCAGCATGGCTCACACTACTGAACAATGTCAGGCTATGTGCAGGACTTGTCATAGAGAAGTTGCAGGTGTCATGAGGTCATGATAAGGAAGAGGACGGTGACATTTACATCATTTCTTGATTCATTAACCTTTACAGAAATGGCCTTTGTGTCCTGGTATTGGGTTTCCCAAGCAGAAATCATAATGAACAAAAGTAATCTGAACCTATTCCACAAAACGAAGCTTCTGTGAGGATCAGCAATGCTCGAGACATCATCATCCTGCTGAACGGCTGACGACATCGACTGTGCTGACTTTCAAGGTCACTTGTTTCTTTGCCAATGTTACATGTGAGGATCAATACGAATTACAGAATTGGAGAAAAAGAGAATTAGGAGTGTGGTAAAGAAGTGCCAATCTCCAGATTATCTGCTAAGTGTGCAGTGACGCGGCGTGTTCCTGGTCTGTTCTTGTTGCGTTCTTAAAACACACTGAAGAGTATGGTAAAAATGCAAGAGCGCACCGTGTCACCACAGCCCTAGAATTTAATCCAGTCCAGATAAATCTGGCATCTAAGGTAACACGCACAAGAACAAGTGCATTATGGGCCGCAGTCAGGGAAACAAGAGGCTGCGTGGCCACTCGGCTCACTCACGGTTCGGAGTGACTCGTTGCATGGGATGTGCCGCATTGCATTGTGAACAAGCAAAATAGAAGCTAATGAGGATTTCTATGGAGATCTGTGGTCCGCTTTGGAGAAAAACAGTCCTTGTGCTATCCGCTACAAAAGACATAGACACCAAAAACTATGTCTGAATGAGACATAGCGTACATATTAGAGTATAAGCTGAGTTTTTCAGCACAAAAAAAAATGTGCTAAAAAAAAAAAAAATTCGGCTTAAACGCATATATAAAAATCAACTTCATACTCACCTTTCTGACGTCCCCAGCAAGTCCTCCTCGTGCTTGCAATGGCATGTGCATGCTGGATGTGCACGCTGTGCCGTGGACACACTATAATGTCAACAGCGGCTGGCTATCTACTGGGGGCATGGAAGGGCGGACTGTGTGGCTCTATACTGTGGGCACAGGCGGGTAAATGGGCTGGCTGGCTAGCTATATACTGGGAGGCACAGGCAGGAGGACAGGCTGTGTGGCTCTAGACTGGGGGCACGGGTGAGCGAACAGGCTGTGTGGCTCTAAACAGGGGGTACTGGAAGGTGAACAGGCTGGCTGACTATATACTGGGGGCACGGGCAGACGGGCTGGCTAAATACTGGGGGACAAAAGGCTGGCTATATACAGGGGGAAGAAGGCTATGACCAATGCATTTCCCACATTAGGCCAGTGGCACATGTGGCGTTTGAGCCCATTTTTGGGCCGTTTTTAAGCAGTCTGTTGAAAAATGCATGCGTTTTTGACCAGTTTTAATTAAGATTATTGGTAAAACAGGTCCAAAACGTATGCGTTTTCAAAAAAACGCTTAAAAATGTTTTTAAGGTTTAAAACACCACGTGTGCCGCCGGCCTTAGGCTTATACTCAAGTCAATGGGTTTTCCCAGTTTTTTCGTGGTAAAATTAGGTACAGCTTATATTCTGGTCGGCTTATGCTTGAGTATATACGGTAAATGATTTGTAAAGCGCAGCAGAATTTGACGGATATATAAAGATTATTAAGTGGCTTGAGCAGTTTTTTCTCCCGTCATTGGTGCATGAGTTGACCTCACTCTTTGATGACACATGGGCCACCAACAGCGGACCTAAGAACTGTTGTTTGAAAATTATGAAACGCAAACGTTCCTGTGCAGGTAGGCTGAGGCTGTGATCCAACAATGCGTTTTACCCTGGTTTCCTACGGTTTCTCTAAAATTTGCGATTAACTGTTCACTTTTGCAATAAAGTTGTGCCAAAATGATCATGTTATCTATCCTAAGAATTTGCTTCCTTTTTTTACTATATCATTTTCATGGCTCTGGCTATGATGAAATAAAAGGCAGCAAATGCATGAAGCTTTAGTCCCCATCCCCCACCCCGGAGACTTCCTTTCACTATTCACTCCAATGCCATGAATGACTATCCCTATGGACACAAACAACATAGAGGCTGTCACTTTTCAGGGACAGATACCCAGAGGAACGTGGACTGCAATTAGGAAACTGAAACAAGAGAAAACCTGTCAATAGACCATCTGTATCTCTTAAGGGTACAAGTAGTTCGCTGTCAGAAGACGTCTCCTGGAAAGGTTTCTATAAAAATATTGACACATCTAACTTTTACTACTGTCAGAATTGGGCAATTATCGCTTTCAATCCGTAACCTCTACCAAAGTGTCCAATAATAAAGGGAGTACAACCAGTCCTAATTAATTAAAAAAAAAAAAAAAAATAACAAAAACACAAATTGTTGTATTTGCTAAACACAGGAATAATTTGTCCTGGTCATTGCCTAGCAACAAGCGCTGCAGTAGGTGGATGAGAGCCGAAAATAATTATTGTAATCAATTGTAATATTCACAGAATGATCATCATAGTATAGAACCATTACATCCGAGTCCTTAATACCACGCGCAGTTCTAATAATAATAATTCTTTATTTATATAGCGCACACAGATTACGCAGCGCTGCACAGAGCTTGCCAAATCAGTCCCTGTCCCCATGGGGCTCACAATCTAATCAACCTACCAGTATTTTTTTGAGTGTGGGAGGAAACCAGAGGACCCGGAGGAAACCCACGCAAACACAGAGAGAACATACAAACTCTTTGCAGATGTTGACCTGGGTGGGAATCGAACCCAGGACGCCAGCGCTGCAAGGCAGAAGTGCTACTCACTCAGCCACCGTGCTGCCCTTATGAATCAAACAGTGGATCTAAAAGTATAGGAGCGTCAGAAGCAACCAAATGAGATACAGTTCCTAAGTGTTGACAAACTTCAGTCAATTGGTATAATGCAGCGACATTACAGGGGTTGGCCAGGTTCTGGGAGCAAATTGACTAAAATGTAAAAAAAATTCTATACGCACTAAACTTTTTTTTTTTTCAATGTTTACACAGTGGCTGCAGTTTTGTATTTCAAGACAATGGGGCTTATTTACTAAGGGTCCGTCCGCACTCTCGTCGTTTTTTCCAGCGTTTTCGGGATTTGCTCCACTGGGACAGGTATTTAACATGGGATTGTGTCGCATGTTATGGGATTGTGGCGCAGCGGCATCAGCTGCAACAGAAAACGGGGTGGGGGCATGATTTGGACTGAGCGCGGGATTTAACTTTCAAATTGTGTCGCAAGATCAAGCACTTACATGCACCAGGAAGAAGAAGGTGAACTCAGGTGGGCCTGAGCGGGGAAGCGACACATGCAGGATGGGTGCACAATCTTAGCGAATCGCGGCACAGTGCATTATCATCGGATAATCAGTTCTGGGAACTCCTCCGGACGGGTAAGTAAATGTGCCCCATAATGGAGAAAGGTTGCAAAAAGTGGCCAATAAATGCCTCATATACAGCAACATGTGTATTTTTGTATCACACTGTGAGAAAATGGTTGCAAAGTCATTTCATTGAAGGGCTATTCCCACTTCGGCAAATTAATGTTATTGTTTGAATGATGAAAAATGAAACAATTTTCCAAGATTTATCAATTCCGCAGAGTTTTCTGGATCTCTGCTTGCTGTTGTTCTATAGAAAGCTGCTGTGCTTACTTCCAATAAACAGAAATCTGACCATGGTCACACAGGTGCACGGCTCGTTAGTATTATAGAGAGTAATCAGAGCTGTGGGTTATAACGAGCCGTGCACCTGTGTGACCATGGTCAGATTACTGTCCACTGGTAGTAAACATAGAAGCTTTCTATAGAATGACAGCAAGCAGAGATCTAGGGAACTGAGGAATTGATGCAGAAAGTATATTGGAAAATTGTATAATTATTAAACAAACAATGTAAATGACTTTCTGAAATGGAACACCCCTTTAAGTGAAACAAAAGGAATTCTCAAAGGAATTCTACAAATATAAGTTTATTAGGAGCTGCGCACCTGTAATTTGGCTAAAAAATTATTTTTATCATTAGTTAAAGGACATCTACCATTAGTATGACTGCTAGCAGATGTGTAGAACTCACTTGCTTGTCTTCTTTGCTGGTAGTGTCCTTATTATGTTCGGGAATAGCGCAATATTAAGCTTTGAGAGAGACGGTGACGTCAGAGAGGCAGGGCTGGGAGAGTGCGGGGCGTGAGCCCTCTCCAAGCTCTTTAGGCGGGACTATGACAGAGCGGGTGTTCAAATACGCCAATACGGAAAGGCTAATCTGCATATTTAAAAAAAAACTCTTTTTCTTGAATATTGCTCTGTTCCTGAACATAATAAGAACACGTCCAGGACCTGCTAAAGATGACAAGCATGTGAGTACTACATAGTTACCAACAGTCAAACTGATGATAGGTGTCCTTTTAAGGAAATTTACCATCAAAATCCATAATGATAAACCCAGGACATTACTCATAGGTCTAGGCACTGTGACTGTGGTAATCTTCTTATAGTTGTTATACATGGACTCCTTCCTTCGAAAATTAGCCCCAAAGGGCTATTTTCCGTTATATAATAGTTTTTATATTTTGATAGACCGGAGATTTTGAGACACGGCGATACCTAACATGTTTGTGATTTTTACTATTTATTACATTTTATATCAGTTCTAGGGAAATGAGGGGGGAGATTAGAATTTTTAAGTTTTTATTTTTACAACTTTTTTTTAGACCCTCTAGGGTAGATGGCCTGACTAGGGTAGTCTGATTGTTCCTACAATATACTATAGTACTACTGTATTGCAGTAGATGGCATTTTTACACAGTATTCATTACAATGAGCCACTGCCTCATTATAACAAAACAACAGAAACCATACAGCCTCGAGTCGCCTTCTTTTAAATGTCGGCAACATCGGAAGGGTGAATACACACCATCAGTGTAGCACCGATAGCGGGTATTAGCAGTGGGTGTTTGCTGCAATATGCAGCAAACCCCACCTCTGTATGAAGAGGGCTCAGCCAGTGAGCACTCTCCCTACAGCCTCTACACCTCTGTGCCGTAAATGTATGGCGCAGAGCGTGAAGGAGTTAATGGTGAATAAAGCTAGAAGCTGGAGAGGAGGAGGGATGAGAGATGTCAATGGGGACAGATATGCAGCAGCAAATGGAGCACTCACATATTGGTCCCCATTATGTTCGTGTGAATGTACTCTAACATTTGGCCAGAACTATGATCACATGTGCAATAAAAAGGGCTAATTCAAGCATCTGTAGAGTGGAGTGACTCCAGCACCACACATTGTACAGTGGTTGTGCTTTATATGGCAGGAAAGGCTAATATACTGGAATTGGACTGAGCTGGCCTCATTTGCTTGGGAAGCAGGGGCATAACTACAGGGGAAGCAGCGCTATGGGGCCCACAGTGTCGAGGGGCCCTTGCATCCATGGTATCGGGTGTGAATATGCGTGTATTTGTTATGTGTACTTGTTGTATATGATACTGTATGTATGTGTGTATAAGCTGCATGTATGTATATATGGTGTGTATATACTTTATGAATAGTTTAAAGGGGTAAGTGGGGTCCCATGCAGAAGTCCGCTATGCCTCTACTAGTTACGCCAAAAATTGGAAACTGATCTGTCAAGTGGATCATTCCACATCGGTCACAATTATTGCAGCTGCTTAAAAATGGAAATCACACGATTGTCTGTTTAAACCACGATTGTCTGTGGTTTGGAGCAGGTTTCAAGTTTATAGTAATCTACACTTTGTTTTAGAATTTCAAAGCAGAATTTGTCATAAATCTGTCGTGTCTGAACATGTCCCCATTGTTGAAACAACCTGTCATCATAGTGGATTTAAAGGGAATCCATCAGGCTGAACAAAACAGTCCAAGCTGCAGACAGCAAACCACGTGGCAGGAGTTTGTAGGAAAATATTAAGTGGGTTATTCATTTCTATTCCTGCCTATGTTAAAATGTAAACATTGGGGGAGATTTATCAGAAGTGTCTGAGAGCAAAACTGTTCTAGTTGCCTGTGGCAACCAATTGGAGCTTAGCTTTCATTTTCCCACAGCTGTTTAGGAAATTAAAGCTGAGCTCTGATTGGTTCCCAGGAGCCACTAGAACAGTTTTACCTCAGACACTTCTGATAAATCTTCCTCGACTGCACAGTTAACACAATAAACGCAATGTTAACAAATGTAATTTTATTTACAAACTATGAAAATGCGGACTCGGAGACTGACTAGAGCAGTGAATCGGTCACCACATTTTTCACAAATACAGCTAGTGGCAGGTTCCCATAGAGCCCTAGTAACTAACTGACACCTTTCTTTTAGCTAAAAATTGTTTCCCTTAGATGCCCATATAATCAACTTTATAATTTTACATGGTATCCAGGGATATCTATAGCGAGTTGGCTTCCTCGGGCTGGCATCATCACAGGTACTTTAGCCTCTTAACATTCACAAACTGTACCCCATGCATATATATCTGGTCCTGCATGGACTTCTACTCCTCTCCATCCTCCATGAAGGCTGCTGTGATTTCGTTGATCAGAGATATATATGCATATATATATAATATATAGATATTATATATATATGCATGGGGTACAGTTTGCCGATGTTAGAAGGCTAAAGCACCTTGGATGACGTCGGCCCAAGGAGGCAACACCCCTGCTCAACTTTACCTACGTGCGATGCTGTCCCTTTTACTATGATAACTGTAATTTCTGTACCAACCTGGTGATATTTTTTTCCATATTGGTTTTACAATGAAATTGTAATTTTAATAAAGACTCTGGAATCTTTTTCTGCCTCCTTTTGTTGATAACGGGGGTCTTAGTGGTGTGGATAGGTGGAAAATGTCACCCCTTTAAAGGGAACCTGTCAGCAGAAAATGACCTAATAAACCAGTACCAGTAGGTTGTCAAGCAGCCGTACACGTTCCAAATCTTGTTTCTCTCATGGCACAGGATGAAGGCATTATCCAGAAAATCAACTTTGAAGTGAGATGTAAATTGGTTGTATAAATTCAAGGAGGTGGAAATTTTAACACTGAAGTTAAGCCTTCTCTTCCTCAGAAATCCTCTTCACTATAAATGATGGGTTTCCATCAAGACACATCAAAAACCAGATCTCCTGAAGTCTAATGGATGATTTCAATCAAGGAGGAGGAGGCATTTATATTTCCTCACTTTGACTTCAGTGTTAAAATCTCCGCCTCCTTGACTTTATACAACTAATTTACATCTCACTTCTAAGTTGATTTTTTGGATGAAGCCAACCCACTGGGACACAAAAGAAATAACTAGAAGGTGTTACACTGTTTGTCTATATTCTGGAAGTGGTTTATTAGATCAATTGCTGATGACAGGTTCCCTTTAAGCTCTGGACCTTTTAGCTTCACATATACAAATTATGCAACAAATTCTGCATGACGCAGAATATATAAAATTTTTCATTCCAATCTACAAGCAGACACGCCAAATAAACATGCACACAAAATGTATTTTTCATGTGTGTGTGGCCACTTGGACACAACATGTGCAGGTATACGGAATACACAGGGGAGGACCTTTGTTTGCATCCCATGTGACATCTGAGGGTGAGGTCCACTCGTGCGCGATGACAATTGAAAATGACGGTCCATGATGGGCCTCATGCTTGTTGCTGTCAAATCTTCAGCCGAGTGCATGAGCCCACAGAGGCAAATGAGGATGCGTTCTAGCTGTAGGAAATACGATTAGCACACGTCCTAATTTCGGCGTCACGTGCAGGTAGCTCCAAGCCATTGTTTTTGTGGCTCGTTCACTTCCTCATTTCTTTCTAGGCGCTCATATACACAGCTGTGGCTTCCTTAGGCGGTGTTCACATGTGCAGTTTACATTGTGTTTTGCATCGCAATACAAATGCTGAGGGAGATGGCCAATTTCATAACCACTAACACTATGTTTTGTAAACAAAAATGTTAACATATATGTTAACTAATAATAACTAGAGTTATTTCACCTGAAAATGCCAAGTGCCAGAATTACTGAAGGTTTTTCCCAACTCCTCGGAAAATGTGGCATGTCCTCAGTAAAATGAAATATTGTCGTGGTTACATTGCGTTTCCACTGCATCTGCTAAAACGCAATGTAACCTTGGCATGTAATCAAGGCTGAAGCCAGTGAAATGCGTCAAAAACGCACCGCACAACGCGACGCAACGCAAGCTGCCGGAACATGGAGACTAAGGGTGATGCCACACATGGCGTTTTTAACCCTTTTTTGGTCCATTTTTAAGCAGTCCGTCCAAAAACGCCCGCGGTTTTGAAAAATGCATTTGGTTTTTGAAAATGCATGCGTTTTTTAACTGACTTTTAAAAACAAACCAAAAACGTGTTCAAAACTCCATGTGTGGCATCACCCTTAGCAATATGGTAGGCCGGTCCAAACAATGGCCATGGAAATGACATATCAGGAGAAGGCAATAGGTGGTCACTGAACACTGCATTTTGAAACACATTACAACAGCTGAGGAGAGGGGATTTTACCAATTACATTATTGTTAACATGTCCGTTAACAAGTGTTAACATTGCCTTTAAAATGAGTTTCGAAAACACAAATGTTAAATGTAATTAGGCAAATCACCTCTCCTCTGCTGTTACAATGCAACCAAAACACAACGCGTGAACGCACCGTAAATGCCCTCACATGTTACTAAACGCGCATGTTCATATAACCCTATAAAGACACCAAGCACTTTCTCAGGAACTAAAGTTGAGGTAGGAGAGTCTCAGGGTGCGGTCACACGTCGCGTTTAAAAACGCATAGGAATAGCTGAAGAGTGATTTGCCTAATTAAACACCTCTTAACACTTGTGTTTACAAAATGCATGTGTTAACCGCGATGTTAACACATGCGTTAACAATGTGTTAACAACGCGTTAACTGTTGCGTTTTGTAAACACAGGTGTTAGCAGCTGTTTAATTAGGCAAATCACTCTCCAGCTATTGCAATGCATTTTTAAACGCAAAGTGTGACCGCACCCTCACGGACACACCACGGTAGCCAGAGACGGAGCACAGACATCATGGCCATTTTTTCTTCTATAACCAGTGTCTCATAACTGGAAATCATCCAATAAAAGCGGCTCCATGCTGTTACTATACTACACATTTACCATGTGGGTGGATGTATATTGGACGTGTTACATAATACACTCACAGCAATGTCTGCAGAAATCTGACTCACATCTCACACCTCCCAGCATCCTTTATGTGCCACTACTCCTCGGATAAATCTTCACCCAGAGTTCAGTGTAGATGATATGCCAAAATCTGGATGACCACCACGTGTTCATTTCTCATGTGCTTTCACAATGGTCAGCCCCACGCAGATTAGTCTTTATTCAATGGGACAAATCAGCATTTAGATGTGGAGTGCTCAGCCACGTGGATGTACCATTGTGCCAATACCAGACGGATGGATCCTTGTCACTATTTTAACATGGCAGTAGTGGATTTGGATATATGTGGTTTGGGAGGCAGCCCGGGGCTCAAGGCTTCTAGGGGGCCCTGACCACCTGAGCCAATTTCCCAGTAAGTTGTGGAGATAGTAATAAGAAGGCCCTCCAGCCTGAAATCCTCAATCTCTCAACACACACAATATAGACACATACACAAAACGGTTCCTTTCAGGACCATTGAAGGTCCGCAAACTACAGTAGTAAAAGTGGACAGAAGAGACCCCTCTCCTTTCCCCAAGAATCTTGATTCTAGTAACATATGAAGAAAGCAAATCCAATGTAATAGTTCTAATGGCCCTAAAATTTCGACCAGGGTCCTGGGCCGTCTTAAGCCGCCCCTGTAAATCAGGGCCAAAACCAAGAGTAAGTTCAAAATATGGAAGGGCGCGTTCACACGTTGAGTTTTGGTTGCGTTTTCATTGCGTTCTAAAACGCATTACAACAGCTGAGATTAGGTGATTTGCCTAATTACATTACTATTTACATTTGTTAACAAAACGCATGTGTTAACATATTGTTAACTCACATGTTAACATATTTACAATGCGTTTTGTAAACGCAAACGTTAAGAGTAATGTAATTAGGCAAATCACCTCATCTCAGCTGTTGTAATGCGTTTTAGAACGCAACGAAAACACAACCAAAGCTCAACGTGTGAATGCGCCCGAAGAGATACATATCTTTGTATGAGGCTGTCTGGACTAATTCAGCCTGCGAAATACAGACAGCATTATAGCAATATTATCTGGGCTTAAAGGGGTTGGCCATGTAATGTGTGTGTAAGTGTTGGGGGCAGGATATTTACCAATATACATCTATTAAAAGTTTCTTTATATGTTGAATAATACCCACGGTTCAGAAACGTCTTCTACCTCGTCAGCTGTCATTCTTGCCCATAATATAACCGCAGATGGAGGCTCATGTGAGCTCTAACTGTCCATGAGCAATGCATCTTCCATGGCCTTGACTTTGTATTCATGAATGCCATCATAAGGTCCTGAAAGGTAGATTGGTCGTGGACAGTTAGAGATCACATGACCCTCCACCTGTGGTCATTTTATGGACAGGAATGTCTAGTTCATGAAGTAAATGACATTTATGAACCAGGGACAAGGTCGGCTCCAGGTTTCAGTAGGCCCCTCAACAAGAGAGCCTCAGTAGGCCCCTTTGCAGTGAACTCTTGTGATAGTTACTTTCTGAATAATTAAAGCTAAAATGTTCCCAAACAACATTGCTCAAAAAAATTGAAGGGAACACTTGAACAACACAATATAACTCCAAGTAGATCAAACTTCTGTGGAATCAGAGTTTTCACTTAGGAAGCAACACTGATTGACAATCAATTTCACAGGCAATAAGCAAGACACAGTCAATAAAAGGATGGGTTCTGCAGGTGGGGTCCACAGACTACTTCTCAGTACCACTGCTTCCTGGCTGAAGTTTTGGCCAATTTTGAATGTTGGTGGTGCTTTCACACTCTTGGTAGCAGAAGACTGTACAACCCACACAAGTGGCTCAGGTAGTGCAGCTCATCCAGGATGGCACATCAGCACGAGCTGTGGACAGAAGGTTTGCTGTGTCTGAAAGTGTCCAGAGGCTGGATGCGCTACAAGGAGACAGGCCAGTTCACCAGGAGATGTGGCGATCAGCAGGTTCACACCGAGCAAAGTGACAGACGTGAGAGAGTCTGGAGATGCCGTGGAGAGCGATCTTCTGCCTGCAACATCTTTCAGCATGATTGGTTTGGCAATGGCCAGTAATGGTGTGGGGGCCGCACAGCCCTCTGTGTGCTCCCCAGAGGTAGCCTGACTGCCATTCGGTACCGAGATGAGAGCCTAAGACCCCTTGTGAGACCATATGCTGTGGTTGGCCTTGGGTTCTCCTAAAGCAGGACATTGCTAGACCTCATGTGGCTGGAGTGTGTCAGCAGTTCCTGCAAGATGAAGGCATTGAAGCTATGGACTGGGCCGCTCGTTCCCCAGAGCTGAATCTGATTGAGTACATATGGGACCTCATGTCTTGCTCCATCTTCCAACGTTGCACCACAGACTGTACAAGACTTGGCGGATGCCTTAGTCAAGGTCGGTGAGGCAATCCCTCAGGAGACCATCCGCTTCCTCATCAGGAGCATGCTAAGGCGTTGTAGGTAGGTCATACAGGCACGTGGAGGTCACATACAATACAGACCCTCATTTTGACTTGTTTTAAGGACATTGCATTCCAAAGGTGGATCAGCCTGAAGTGTGCTGTTCCCTTGATGATTTTTTTTTGTGATTTTGTTGTCAGCACATTCAACTTTATACAGAACAAAGTATTTAATAAGAATATTTCAGTCATTCAGATCTAGGATGTGTTATTTGATGTGTTCCCTTTTTAGCAGTTTATGTACAGCAAATTCATGGTTCTATTGTATACAGCACCCCCCGCATGGATTCATCATATATGGCCCCCTCACTGCTCACCAGGCGCTGCCAGGCTACTGGGAACCGAGGTTAGGCAGTGTGGGCCCCGCCAGCAGCTTTGGGCCCGGCATTTGCCCAGCTGTGCCTGGTGCTGGCCCAGACCAAGGGCTTCATTTTACATATCAAAAAAGTGCAGAACATTAATAGATGTACAGGCGGTCCCTTACTTAAGGACACCCGAATTACAGACAACCCATAGTTAAAGACGGACCCCTGTGCTCACTGTGACCTCTGGTGAAGCTCTCTGGATGCTTCACTATAGTTCCAGACTGCAATGATCAGCTGTAAGGTGTCTGTAATGAAGCTTTGTTGATAATCCATGGTCCCTTTACAGCAAAAAAAATTTAAACTCCAATTGTCACTGGGGCAAAAAAAGAATTTGTCCAGATCTACAATTATAAAATATACAGTTTTGACTTACATACAAATTCAGGGACTCCTAGTTTCATAGACAGGTTATGCTACTACCGTAGAAATCGGGGGCATTCTGGGAAATACATCTTTTGTGTTTTATGTCCTGAATATGGCCATGTGAAGGCAGCCATATACTTTTCCTGTGTACAATCCTCTCCTGGTTTTGGCTTAAAAACTCTTGATGCAAAAACACTGATCGCCTTTTCCAATTAAATAAATAATAAGAACAAGAATAATAATAATACAATTAATAATAATAAATATAATCATAAAAATTAAATAATGGTACTATATATATGTTTTACATACAATTTTATTACCGTAATAAAAGAAGGTCATAAATTCAGGGGCTAAATTGTAATCCATTTCTTAGAAATTAGTGGTTTGGTTTTTAAATTATATATTTAGAAGCAAATTAAGTCTGTGCTCCTACTGTGAAGGACGGACCATGAAATGGCCAGATTTTCACGAAGGTGGAGGCAAATATTAGCAGGCGGTGGAGGTGAGAGGCGCTCGGGTAACCTGACTAGAGCGGCTACGGCTCATTTGAATATTTTTATAAAGTCTTTTTCAAAAGAATCTGATTCCAAACGCGAGGACAGACGTAATAAGTTTGGGACATCTACCATCAGTAAATCTGATGATGGATGTCCTATAAACTTTACATCACTGATTGATCACACATTCTATAAAAATAAAAAAAGGAATAAATGAAATGTAACCAATTGTACATACACATCCAGTAACACTAAGGGGCTGAACTCCCATCCAGCAAAGATACATTATTTTTGTATGGCAGAATCCGAAGCATTTGTATAGTAAAAGTGGCTTGTCATCCCCAGCACACACCCAGAAGATTAGCTGCTCAGTAACAATCCCTGCTCCCTACTGCAGCGCTCCTCTCTGATGGATCCATCCTACATACACATGCTGCAACCTTCCAGGACCACAACCCTGATGACTAATTGTTATTTTCAATATTCTTCAAGCATGCTGGAAAAATCAAGGGGGTTAACCATGCTCTGCAATGAGGAGGGGAATGCGTTGGAAAAAGTCAAATGCACCGGGAGCAAGGGAAGCTTCATACACCGGCCTACATCATACACCGACAGCTATACAAATATATTATTATTTCTAAACAAAACACACTTTATATAAATATATATGTGTCACCATTTATTATGCAAATCAAATTTCAAAAGGCCGATTAGCTTCCAATTACAGACCAAGTATTTCTAGTAAGAAAAAATAAAATTAAAAATGTATGAAATAAATTACTCCAGCACTGATAAGGGTGATAAAGAATTAGTAATGAATGAATTGCTAAACGATCATCAAGAACAGGATAGATTATCTACAATCACTGATGCTAAAGGCCCAAAAGCCAAACTCGGACTACAATCACCAGCATTCTAGCTTTAGTAGATGATATACAATGTATCGGAAACATATAAATATTTACAATATAATATTCACTGTATAAGTATCAGAAAATACATTCCCCTTCACTTATCTATAGCACAATGGACGCTGTCATTACAGGAATAAAAGCTTTTGCTTTACCGGAGGGACTCTCTTCACCATGGGGGTCCGTCACTAATGTCATGTACAAGGAGGAGGGGTATAGCTGTCAGTACAATAAAGAAATAGCAGATTGGTGAGCCCCTCCCTACTATGCGTGTGTATACATACTCATCACATTTTTGTGTAGCTCTTCTGCACGCCGCTCTTACCAATACCACAAAGCCGCGTTCACACTATCGGATCCTAATAAGCGCATTGGACATAAATTCATTTACAGGATGGGGAATAGATCTGTTCCTAATGTAAGACACAGGGCGGTGATCCTATCGATCAATGTGACAGATCCAATCATGAAATTGTAAAATGTCCTGTGTGGTGTGTAAGCTATATGCATAATATATATATATACACAGTATATACTGTAGAGAGAGTGTGCACACAATGAAGTATATGAATGGATTGCAGGGGATGTGTGCTGATTTATGGCTACACATAGAAGCCGCTGTCACAATGCTGCAGGGTCACACATACAGACACAATGGGTAACAGCACCTATACCCCCCCCCCCCCTTACCTTAATGGTACAATCTGGAGCACAGCGGTGACATTCCGTATACCCTTCCACTCATCTAGGATTTTAGGGGGGTTTCACCACGTCCACTATAAAAGAGATCTTGAGGTCACCTTTATCCACCGGTAACCGCAATGTGAGGCGCACCCATACTGGAGCCGGAGAAACCGTTACCCGACAATCCCGAGCCTCGCCGCCGCCACAATCCCCCCCGGTCACCGGCTGCTCCCCCCACTCTCCATCACTGCAGCACCATCGACGTCACAAGCTACCCTACCAACACAAGCAAGACAAAACCTAGCATGCTAGGCGCTGACACGCCTCCTTCTGACCATAACCCCGCCCCTCGCAAGTGATTTACTGTCTCTAATTGGTCGTAGGAGAAAATGACAGCGGAGTGAAAGAGAAAAAAAATCCTGTCAATCACAAGGGGGCGGGACTGTGATAATGACCAAACCCTTCCCTTGGCACTCCTAGCGAATGCCTAAGTTTCAAGGCGATTGTGGTTACCTGGGAGAAGCGTCACAATTTGAGTGCGCATGCGCGCCAGTGCTTGCCGGGAGATGTAGTTTCATGCAGCGTGTCCTGTTGCTTTACGTTAAGGGCATGTTCAGGAATCGATATGTCTATATATTACATACGGAAAGGCTTGCCATTCACTATGCAACTTTCCTTAAACCACAGGGAAACAAATGACGTTTTACTTTACATTAATTATTAATAAAACCCAAATATTACTTTCAAATTTAGGTTCTGCACTAACTGGAAGGCAGAGAATTATTAACAGGTTTTATTCGTCTCCTCCCTTAATTTTTTTCATATTTCATATAGAAATGGATTTCTCCATTCTTTATTACAGAAAAATAGTAGCCTGGTCTATTCACGTCTAACCTGCTATCTCTCAGCTAACTCCCTCCTACATGACTCCCTACAATCTGGTTTCCGCTCTATGCACTCCATTGAAACTGCTCTTTCTAAAGTCTCCAATGATCTCCTCACTGCAAAATCCAAAGGTGACTATTCTCTCCTCATTCTCCTGGATCTATCGGCAGCGTTCAATACTGTGGACCATCAGCTCCTCCTCAGGATGGTTCTCTCCATGACCTACAGGACGTTGCACTCTCTTGGTTTTCTTCCTATCTCTCTGACCACACTTTGTGTCTCCTTTTCTGGATCTTTCTCTTCTCATCTTCCTCTCAGTGTCGGCGATTCCTCAGGGCTCAGTCCTAGGACCTCTTCTTTTCTCCCTCTATACTTCTCCCATCGGACAAACCATCAGCAGATTTGGTTTCCAATCTATATGCTGATGACACCCAGCTATATACTACTGCATGTAACATCACCTCTGCCTTACACCAGAAGTCTCTAACATCTTGTCCTCGCTCTTCTTGAAACTTAATCTTTCTAAGACTGAACTTCTTGTCTTTCCACCATCCACTAACCAACCCAACCCTGACCTCTCCATCTCGGTCTATGTGATCACTATAGCAACGGGGCACAGGCCGCTGTCTTGAGGTTGTGCTGGACTTCTCCTTTTCACCATACAGTCATGGCCATAAGTTTTGAGAATGATACAAATGTTAATTTTTAGTCTACTGCATCTGGTTTTATAATGGCAATTTGCATATACTGTACTATAGAATGTTATAAAGAGTGATCTGCTTAACAGCAATTAATTGCAAAGTCAATATTTTCCTAGAAAATGAAAGTTTTCCCCCAAAACACATTTCAACTTAATTGCAGGCCTGCCTTAAAAGGAGCAGCTAACATGGTTTCAGTGATTGCTCCAGTAACACAGGTGTGGGTGTTGATGAGGACAGGGCTGGAGATCAATCTGTCATGATTAGGTAAGAATCACACCACTGGACACTTTAAAAGGAGGCGGGTGCTTGGCATCATTGTTTCTCTTCTGTTAACCATGGTTATCTCTACAGAAACACGTGCATTCATCATTGCCCTGCACAAAACTGGCCTAACAGGGAAGAGTATCGCAGCTAGAAAGATTGCACCTCAGTCAACAATCTATGGCATCATCAAGGAATTCAAGGAGAGAGGTCCCATTGTTGCCAGGGCGCCCAAGAAGAAGCAGCAAGCGCCAGGACCGTCTCTTAAAAGTGTTTCAGCTTGGGGATGGGGCTACCAGCAGTGCAGAGCTTGCTCAGGAATGGCAGCAGGCAGGTGTGAGTGCATCTGCGCGCACTGTGAGACTGCGGAGACTCTTGGAGCAAGGCCTGGTGTAAGGAGGGCAGCAAAGAAGCCACTTCTCTCCTGAAAACCCATCAGGGACAGACTGATATTCTACAAAAGGTACAGGGAGTGGACTGCTGAGGGCTGGGGTAAAGTCATTTTCTCTGATGAATCCCCTTTCCGATTGTTTGGAACATCTGGAAAACAGCTTGTTGGGAGAAGACAAGGTGAGCGATACCACCAGTCTTGTCTCATGCCAACTGTAAAGCATCCTGCAACCATTCATGTGTGGGGCGACTTCTCAGCCGAGGGAATCTGCTCTCTCACAGTCTTGCCTAAAAACACATCCATGAAAAAAGAAAGTTACCAGAATGTCCTCCAAGAGCAACTTCTCCCAACCGTCCAAGAGCAGTTTGGTGATGAACAATGCCTTTTCCAGCATGATGGAGCACCTTGCATAAAGCAAAGGTGATAACTGAATGGCTCTGGGAACAAAACATAGAGAGTTTGGGTCCATGGCCTAGAAACTCTCCAGATCTTAATCCCATTGAGAAGTTGGGGTCAATCATCAAGAGACGGGTGGACAAACAAATTGTGACAAAATGCAAGCATTGATGGTGCGAGAATGGATGGCTATCAGTCAGGATTTGGTCCAGAAGATGATTGAGAGCTGCCAGGGAGAATTGCAGAGGTCCTGAAGAAGAAGGGACAACACTGCAAATATTCACTTGCTGCAGTAACTCATTCTAACTGTCAATAAAAGCTTTTGTTACTCATAATATGATTGAACTTGTATTTCTGTATGCGAACCATAGGGCAACCGATCATGTGAAAATATAATATTTCTGTCATTTTCAAAACTTATGGCCATAACTATATATTCAATCTCTTGCCACATGCATCTCAGGAACATCTCCAGAATCCAACCATTTCTGACAATTGTTACTACTAAAATGCTAATTGTTGCGCTTATTCACTCTCGACTAGACTACTGCAACTCCCTACTAATCTGTCTTCCACTCACTGAACTCTCTCCTCTACAACCTACTCTTAATGCAGCAGTCAGGTTCATCTTTCAGACCAAACGCTACACAAATGCCTCCAGTCTGTGCCAATTGCTGCACTGGCTGCCCGTCTCCTTCCGTATTCACTTTAAAATAATAACCCTCATCCACAAAGCTCTGAATAATGCTGCACCCACCTATCTCTCTTCTGTCATCTCAGTCTATTGCCCTTCCCGTGCTCTTTGATTTTCCAGTGATATTAGATTAATCTCTACCTTAATTCAAACCTCTCATGCAGGATCTCCAGGACCTCTTCTTTGTAACCCCTTAAGGACGCAGCCATTTTATAGCTGAAGGCTCAGCCCCATTTTTTGGATTCTGACTTGCGCCACTTTATATGGTTATAACTTTTGAACACTGTTGTTTTTACCCCACATGTTGTGCTTCATTTTAGTGGTAAATGTTGGATGATAAGTTTTGCATTTACAGGCGGTCCCCTACTTAAGGACACCCGACTTACAGACAACCCATAGTTACAGACAGACCCCTCTGCCCACTGTGACCTCTGGTGAAGCTCTCTGGATGCTTTAAAATAGTCCCAGACTGCAATAATCAGCTTAAAATTGTCTGCAATGAAGCTTTATTGATAATTCTTGGTCCTATTACAGCAAAAAAATTTGAAACTCCAATTGTCACTGGGGCAAAAAAAAAAAATTGTCGGGAACTACAATGATAAAATATACAGTTTCGACTTACATACAAATTCAACTTAAGAACAAACCTACAGTCCCTATCTTGTATGTAACCCGGGGACTGCCTGTATTTACAAAAAAATATCGATTTTCCGTATTTTCAGAATGAATGAAATGAATTAAATTTTGCATATTTAACATCAAAACCCCCTATATAATAAACCCATTTTCAAATCTGCACCCCTCAAACTTTTAGAAACAGATTTTAGGGAGATTGTTAACCCCTTGAGATCTTCATAGTAATTGAATCAAAATGGCGATGAAATTTAGAAGCGGGGCGCAGAAGGGAAGAAGCGCCCTGCAGCTGCTGGGATTTTACTTTTCTCGTTGCCTCCTTTTGTAGGCTATCACATTTTCTCTTTTTCGTTATTGGGGCCATGTGAAGGCATTTTTTTTGCGGGATGAGATGCTTTTTCCAGTGTTGCCATTTTAGGGTTGGTATCACCTATTGTTGAAAATTTAGGAACTTGTTTTTGAGGGCAGCAGTAGAAAAGCATCAATTCTGTACTGGATTTTTGACTTTTTTTTAGCCTAGCCTAGTTATCATGTTATCTTTATTCTATGAGTCGATATGATTACGGGGATACCAGACTTTAATATATTTTTTACATTTTACGAAAATTTGTCAAATAAAACCCTAATTTGAGGAAAAATCTATCATTTTTGCATTGCCGTCTTCCAAGTGGCATAACATTTTTCTTTTTTGGCTACGGCGCTGGTTGATGGCTTGCTTTGTTGTACTTGCACGAGTATCATTCTGGAGTAAATATGTTTTGTTGATCACTTTTTATTGCATTTTTTGTAAGATTGAATAACTAAAAATGATAATTTTTGGTGGGTTTTTAACAGTTTATTTTAACAGCATTCATCATGCGGGTTCAATAATGATTTACTTTTATTCTACAGGTTTTTAAACCTGTGATACTATATATGTGGGGTTTGTGTTATGATTTAGATTTTTTTTGAGGTTACCGTATATACACGTGTATAAACGCCCCCTCGGCTTATACACAAGTCAATACTTAAGTCAATGGGCTTAAAAAATAATAAACTTATATACTCACCCTCCTCTGGCTTCCCAGCTCCTCTTCTGTCTTCTGTAAGATCGTGCTGGGCGCAGCACAATGTGACAGAAGAGGATCCGGGAAGCCAGAAGACGAGCCGCGCGGACATCGGGGGAGCAGCGCTGCACATCGGGGCCACCGGAGGGTGAGTATATAAGTTTATTATTTTTTTAAATTCTGGGCAGGCTATATACTACTGGGGGCAAGCTGTATACTACTGGGGACTGGCTGTATACTACTGGGGGCAAGCTGTATACTACTGGGGACTGGCTGTATACTACTGGGGGCAAGCTGTATACTACTGGGGACAGGCTGTATACTACTGGGGGCAGTGCTGTATACTACTGGGGACTGGCTGTATACTACTGGGGACTGGCTGTATACTACTGGGGGCAAGCTGTATACTACTGGGGGCAAGCTGTATACTACTGGGGACAGGCTGTATACTACTGGGGGCAGTGCTGTATACTACTGGGGACTGGCTGTATACTACTGGGGACTGGCTGTATACTACTGGGGGCAATCTGTATACTACTGGAGGCAATCTGTATACTACTGGGGGCAATCTGTATACGCCTGGGGACTGGCTGTATACTACTGGGGACTGGCTGTATACTACTGGGGGCAGGCTGTATACTACAGGCTGAATGAATTTCCCACCATCGGCTTATACTGGAGTCGATAGGTTTTCCCAGTTTTTGGTGGTAAAATTAGGGGTCTCGGCTTATACTCGAGTTGGCTTATATCCGAGTATATACGGTATATGTCTCTTTATATGTTATGGGGCTTATGGGCATTTTTATTGACGCCATCTTTCAGGCACTGCCAGCAGGCACCTCTGGGGTCCTGATCGGACCCCAGAGTTGCCATAGCAGCAATGGGCGACCCGAAAATGGCGCGGGGTGCCGAACGTGGGGGAAGGACCCCCAAAGGCATGTTAAATGCCGCAGTCGCGATGACCTCGGCATTAAACGGGTTAAACACCCACAATCGTAGCCCACTCCGACCGCGGGTGTTACACTGTGGTGCCGGCTGTATGTTACAGCCGGTACCCCGTGTTTGCTGATGCCGGTTCGGCTACAGTCCAGTCGGCATCATCTCAGTGGCGGATATATCCGCCGCAGAGCGGGAAGGGGTTAAAGCAGACAGTAATAGTGGAGACCCCCTGAGCAGACAATAAGAGGAAAGACCACAGAGCAGGTAATAACAAACTGGAAAGTAATGAGGACTTCTCAGCAGCACTCTCTGCTACCCGGCATCTTACATCATGAATGCTCCCCTTAGTTACAGAAACATGCATTTGGTGATGAGTTATACTGTTTGTGTTTGCACTAGATCTCAAAACATATGTATTTCCAACACCCCTGCAGATGCAAAGGGTTAGGTAGGTGTTGCTAAAGTGTCCCTCTCCAGAAGCTATGACAGGAGAGACTTAGTAATTACAGCCTGTGAATACTGCCTGGAAAGGCAACAGTTAACTATGTGTAAGTAATTAACTAATGAGTTGGCTGTATTGTAAACTGGAGTGTGATTGGAGAGGTGCTACCACCTGACCAGGGGGAGGATAAAACCCCTGTGCAGGATTAGCACATAGTCCAGACCTCATGGTCTTTCCACAGAGCAGAGTCTTTGCCTGCCAGCTCTTTACCACCAGCTCTCTCAGCACATGGTCAGAGTCAGGAGAGAGACAGTGTTCAGTACACCTTCAGTACTGATACAGAACCCAATCCCAGGACCAAAGTCAGGAGACTCTAATCCAGAGCTGCAGCTTCTACAGTTTGGACACAGCTGCAGCTCCATTATCCCAGCCTGCATCTTCTACCAGGCTGGTGCTTTATTCCTGAGGACCCCTCTCCATGACCACTCCAGTACTAGAATCTGCTGTTGACTGTTTAGGCCCATTTCCTGCTACCTGTTGTACAATAAAGAGCCCTGAGGTGATTTGCACAACGTTGCCTCCATTTGATCCCTGGATACGGCTGTTACTACCAGGGCTTCCCCATCTATTACCCACAGATACTCGGTTGTTGCCCCAGGGAGAACCAGCACATCAGCCTCTCCCTCCATATTTCATGCACACACCACCTGCTGGAGACCTGCCAGGCTGTAGGACAGCCCTCCGGTCCCCATATCAAGCACCGTGACCACAGCGTGCACTAGGCCAGCCACTCCGGTATTCTGGGCCCCAAGAAAAGGCTAGGCCCCGGTATATGCATATATATTATAAATAATATTAATTAATTACTGGTTCCTGTATGTTAGAATTGTTATCCAGGTTACATACAATAAGTGACTGTGGTATTTTTAGAGGCGCAGTGTGAGAGATGTGCTAGCAGGAGCTGAAAACATCTGGTGGCAAAGTGATTGCTGCAAGAAGTTGTAATGAAGTCCATTCTTCCTGACGGAGCAGATCATCACCTGTTACCAGATGTCACTTATGTCTGTATCACTGACTAACCTACAAGTGTGTGATGTGTAGCGTCATATTACAAATACAAAAAGCATGTGTCAAGTAGCGAAAGAAAATAATCTTTATTAGACAATAAATGAATACAAAAGGAAAACACTAATCGGACAGAAACATATATAAAATCATTTAAAATGTAGGGAAATACAAGCCAAATTGTACCCCCAACAAGAAATCAGACAACAGGGGGACAGTGGCACCTGATAATGCAAACGCCTGTCACCCCAAAACGACCCTGCTCTAAACACTGTCCAGGGTCGTTATGGGGTGACAGGTGTTTGCATTATCAGGTGCCACTGTCCCCCTGTTGCATTATTGTCTAATAAAGATTATTTTCTTTCGCTACTTGACATATGCTTTGTGTATTTGTAATATGGTTGTGTTTTCATGTGTGTAGCACACTATTTGGAGTATTATTCTTTAGCGGTACGTTCCCACTCCCCAGTATACCTGATGTGTAGCGTCAGTCATTAGTAATGTCAGCATGATGGGTAGGCTGCTGGGGAGGATGGTAACATTTAAATTTTTTTGCCTCAGGCAGCAAAAAGGCTTGGGTGGTCCCTATGCCTGTGTCACCAATAAGCCCTGTCACTGTTTTGGAATCTTTGTTCCTTTTTCTCTGCAGAGCCTTTCTTACACTCAGTGATGCTGCCACCTGCTGGTTATATCACTTATGTCACTGTCAAAATTCAAAGTATATCTAAACAGTGGAGAAGGGCATATTAACCTCAGTATAATAACAAAAGAACTTATATCATAAATGTATTACCAACATGTAAAAAAGCATTTGTGACCATAATAAAACATAACTTTTATTTAATCTTATAAAAAAAAAACCTAATCGAGTCCTCATGACTCAATGTCAAGTGGAATAAATGACGCCGCACAACAACAAAAAAGAAAACCAATTTCACCAGAAAAAACCAAGGTAGGTATGTCTCCACCTCCTTAGTCAGAACAATGTGGGATGTAGAAATGCCAATAAATGGTGTAAACAGAGCATCGAGTATCAATGTACTGGGTAGGTACACTCTTGTAATAAACCAAAATGCATAGAAGTACAAAAATGGAGCAATCTCACCCAGTCCAGTGATCTGCCAGGCGTCGATCAGATAGACATAGAGGGATTGTCCGCAAAGCAGTAGTCCGATGCCTACTTCATCCCTATTGCTGTGATGCCTGTGCCCCAGAAAATAGCTCCCGCCCTAACAAGGCCGGTCCCACACTTGCCCTGATCACTATCCCTAAATATAAGTAGGGTAACAGATGTCAAATAATAAAAATAAAGCCGATCAGTCGTTATTCCATCCCAACGTGTTTCTCCCCTCGTATTCGGGGTTCATCAGGGGATACAAAGTGGCCGAAGCCAAAAGGTGAGCCTCTTCCGTCAATATGGAGGGGGACTTCAATGGCAGCGGCAATCCTCAGACAGGCCCGACCATCTAAGGCGTGCAGGTCAGAATGTTGGCGTGCACGTCTGTCAGTTGCGCATGTGCCACTCAAATATCGGACTCACTAAACCAACGCCCCCTCATCTCTGACACACATTTGTCACACGTATTAGTTCGCACCAGAATTGTGTTGCACGTCAGCTGCATGGGAGGGGCTTGGGGAGTTTCACTTAGTGCAGGCAACCAAGACATAGTCATCCGTTAATGCCCGCAATGCATAAATAATAATGTTCACAATCATTGGGCCCATGGAGTGTTAGTCAGTACAGGAGACAACGTTTTTCAGACTAGCATGCAAAGGTGATTAAATAAGAAAAAAGAATAAATTCACAATAGCAACCCACACAGTAGAAATAAACATATTAGCAGAGAGACAGTATGAAACTAACCCATGTTCGCGCCCATCAAACGGGGGCGGGCGCGCTGACATCAAACCATGGCGTGCTGACACGGCACGTTACCAGGGCGTTTGAGCCGGGAGAGATGAGCGACGAGGAACACGGACTGGGCATAATCATCCCCCAAATCGGCGACTAACAACTTTTTCTACAGTGGCAGCTGAGGTAGAGAATGGAGCCAGGCTTGTGGTGACCGAAGACTAAGGAGTCAAGGGACGAGTCAGCAGCAAGCAAAGTTTGGAAGTTTAACAGGCTGTGGGCGCCCTCTTCTGGATTAACTCTGCAACTGTGAGCATTA
The DNA here is from genome assembly GCF_040894005.1 of Engystomops pustulosus. NCBI lineage: Eukaryota > Metazoa > Chordata > Amphibia > Anura > Leptodactylidae > Engystomops > Engystomops pustulosus. The sequence continues at coordinate 43,552,340 of NC_092417.1, forward strand.
TTGCACTTATTAATCTAATCTAATATATATCGTATTGCCTGATACTGTACCCTGCTGAGTTTGGATACCACAGCCGGTGTAACTACTAACGTATTGGATTGTGAGTAATATTACTGTTACTAATCTATTATAACTGAGCAACAACGCCCCTTGTACTAATTCATTGGATTGTGATTAACCCTATCCTTACTAAACCTTTTTCAACACGCATTTTTAACGCCAGTGGCAGACTGTGGATACCCTAGCCTGGCTCCTACTAACTATCTCTAACAAAACTCTCACTGCCAATCATCACCACCAGGGAGTGTGGATAATACAGATGGGCTACAAGCGCCTAAATTATGCAATCCTTAACAACGCTATATTTACTATTGATCTGAACCATACAATTGAGTAAGAAATACAATTTGAAGGGTCAATATCACCACCTGATATTATACGTCTGTAAAGGCTTGATTGTATACTATACCTAAATAGGTGTTGGACAATGCTATTTCTTGCTATATAATAAAAGCAGACTGGTGACAAGAATTGGAGCGGTGCTCCATAATACCTGGGCTCTGTAACCCACCATACAACTGCTGGTTTATACACCATTACTAACCTACTAACCGCTACCTGGGGGTATGATTAGAAAAGATGTACTATTGTATGCTAAGTATTACAACCATCATTGTCAGTGTTCCACAGTTCATCATCAGTATATTATGATTCCTATCGGCAGTATCTAGAGCCTAGACCTGGGGAATACTAATCGAGAACGAGAGTAACTATATTATAATCCGTTGTACTAAAATATTGTGAATTGTATAAGTTAAATCTAAAAACGGGACACGGGATATAAAATAAGACCTCGTGTGGCCAATATCAAGGGGCATGGGCCGCCCGAAACGTATCTTAAAAACAAAAGAAGATATGACAAATTACTTTTCGCCAAAACAGTCCCGCACATATGCAGTTGAGAATATCAAAGAAACAGAAAAGAAGAGTAAAATGTCTCCCGCAAGCAATAAAAAAAAACAACAAGAAAATGCAGGCGCAAAAAATGTAGATGAGGATGATGGAGATCAGACCCCTACCCACTCGAGGAGGATGGATGCCATAGAAGTGCAAGAATTGGTGGAAACTTCAATGGAAAAACTATTAAATAAATTACATTTGAACATTAAACAGGATTTGGAAAATCAAACAAAAGAATTAAGGAAAGAAATCACGACACTTGGTGAGCGGACATCCCAGATGGAGAATCAGCTCTCGGATATGGCGGTCACATGTAACTCCCTAATAGATTTTGCCGGCCAATTGCAAGAAACCGTGCAGTTGCAACAAATAAAATTGATGGATCTAGAAGATCGTTCTCGTAGGAATAATCTTCGGCTTAGAGGGATCGGGGAATCAGTAACAGACACGGAGTTACTTAACTTTGTGTGGGATTTGATGTCCTCAGTGCTCCCAGAAGCCACGGATTCTGAATTAATGATCGACAGAATCCATAGGATTAAAAAGTCACGGAACGCCCCAGCAGAGGCACCAAGAGATACTATTGCTAAAATTCACTATTACCATATTAAGGAGGACTTTGTTAAAAATTTTAGGAAAAGAGAGTCTATACCAGAGAAGTTTAAAAATATCAAGGTGTTTCAAGATGTCTCCCCACTAACATTATCCAAAAGAAGAGAATTTAATATGATAACAACAATTCTACAACAAAAAGATATTCGATATAAGTGGGGTTTTCCATTAAGACTTATTTTTCAGAAGGACTCTGAGACTTTTTTTTGTAATACAGTTCATGATGCAGAGAAGCTGTTCCTGGTTTGGGGATGGCTTAAAGAGGATGAGCTCCATACATCAAATGCGCCATTATTACCAAAAAAAATATCAATTGATTGGCAGAAAGTATGATGGACGATTCGGTGGAACGATCTCTCCCGGCCAGGTGTCAGATAGATAGTGTCTGATCCTGGCTTTAGACTGGTCCCATAGCCCCCTATGGGCGGTAGCTGGATGTAAATATTTTTTTTTTCTTGTATTCTTTTCTTTTTTCTTGTGCTTTTTTTCTTTTTTCTTTTCTTTTCCTCTGTTTTTTTTTCACTGCATATATAATTCTTTGCAGAAAGCTCATGTCAATAAAAATTGGTGTTATCATATTGTCTATATCAGAGGAGGGTTTGCGGCGAATGAGAATAGGCGGATGGTATCTTGAAAAATTTAATGGGAATGGATAGCATGCATATTCTCAGTTGGAATGTATGTGGTCTAAATCTTCCAGTAAAGAGACACACAGTTTGGAAAGAGGTTAAGAGAAATAATTGTGACTTAGTACTCCTACAAGAAACACACTTGTTAGACAGAGATAATTATAGATTCACTGACTCCCAGTTCCCGACAATATTTTTTGCGGCAAATGAAAAAAAAAAAAAGAGGGGGGGTGTACTAATAGCCATAAATAAAAAAGTAAAATTTAGATTGATTAAAAATATAAGTGATAAAGAAGGTAGATATATTATATTGGAGTGCGAAATTTTTGATGAATTATTTACCATAGTTAATATCTACGCGCCGAATGTGGGCCAGAAAAAGTTTGTATTGAAAGTATTAGATAAAATAAAAGATACCCTTAAAGGTAAACTTATACTAGCCGGGGATTTTAATACGGTGATTGATTCCCGGATAGACCGCTCCAATAGAATTAATACTTCTCATATCGATCTTAAAAAATTATTTATTGATCAAGATCTGCATGATATATGGCGATATGCACATGGTAGTGAAAGAAATTATACCTTCTTGTCTAACAGACATCAATCCTATTCTAGGATAGATTTTTTTACAGTAAAAAAAGAATTATTGAATAGAATTCTAAATACAGAAATTCTCCCTATCACATGCTCTGATCATGCACCAACGACCATGACTGTAATAATGCATAAAATTCCATTTTCCAATACTAATTGGAGATTAAAGTTCAGGACTTTAAAAAAATATACAGATAGAGTTGAGAAGGCTATACAGGAACATTTCTACCAGAAAGAGGCAAATCTGTTGTCAACAGTGACACTTTGGACATCACATAAAGCAGTAATTAGGTGCCTTCTCTCAGAGCTAAATCATCGCTTAAAAAGGGAAGAAAATCAAGAGAGAGATTCCCTAATAGGAAAAATTGCATGTCTAGAAGAATTACATAAAAAATTTCCTACAGATCAAATCAACATTCATTTATTAGAGTTAAGACAGCGTCTTCAACAGCTTATGGAAAAGGACTATGTTAAGAACCTATTTAAATCAGGAATGACAAAATATAAAGTAGGTTTGAGGGCTAAAGAAGTATTATCTAATAAACTAAAGAAAGAACAAATAGATAGGAAAATTGATAAATTAATATTTAATGGTCAAGAAATATATGACCCACAAAAAATATTAGATAGGTTCAGTGATTACTACTCAAACTTGTATAATTTGGCATTAACCGGAGAAGTTGATAGTCCTTCAAGCGAAAGTATGAAGGAATATCTGATGACCCTGGGTCTCCCAGAATTGAATTCTGGTCAAAATAAGATCCTGGACGCAGCATTTACGCTGGGAGAAGTTAAACTGGCTATTGAAAGATTAAAAAAAGGGAAATCTCCGGGCCCTGATGGTTTTTCGAATGATTACTATATTGAAATGAAGGACACCTTGACACCTCACCTCACCAACTTGTTTAATACATTTAGGGCAGGGGAGAGAATTCCAGAGGAAATGGTATTGGCAAAAGTAGTCACCATTCACAAGGAAAATAAAGATCCAACTCGTCCTGACAATTATAGACCAATTTCCCTTTTGAATAGTGATCTAAAAATCCTTTCGTCCATAATAGCCTCCAGACTGTCCCTAGTTATAAATACATTGATAAATTTAGATCAAGTAGGATTTATGCCGAGAAAACAAACTAGGGACGCTACACGCAGAATAATTAACCTAATACAATTAGCTGGGCTTCAGGAATCCCCATGTGCAGTCCTGTCAATTGATGCTGAAAAAGCATTTGACAGGGTGCACTGGGGGTTCCTTGAAGCGGTCCTGACTCAATTTGGTTTCTCCTCCATATTTTTGGGATTAATAATGTCCCTATACTCTTGCCCGAAAGCATATGTGTCTGGAATGGGACTTATTTCGAAAAAGTTCTCTATATCAAATGGAGTGAGGCAGGGATGTCCTCTATCTCCATTGATTTTTAACTTAATGATGGAACCCCTAGCCCAAGCCTTGAGAAGAAATTCAGGCATTCATGGGATCAAAAGTAGAGATTCAGAACATGTGATAGGGCTATATGCTGATGATATAATCATCACTTGTATGGATCCACTCTCTTCTCTAGAGGAGATAAGGAAAACTATTACTAAATACTCTAGTCTATCCTATTATAAAATAAATGAAACAAAAAGTAATATTTTCTTAATAAATGAAACTAGGGACCTTAAACAAAAAATCAGCTCAAAGTTTTCTTTTGCTTGGGCAAAAAATGGTACAAAGTATCTGGGAATTATGTTAGGACCTACTCTGGAAGTAATTATTAATATGAATAGTTCGGACTTGGTAGATAAATTAAAAATTTTGATTAAAAAACTACCAAACTCATTATCATGGCTTGAGAGAATAAGTGCCATCAAAAGTAACTTACTTCCTACAATACTATACTATTTTCGTTGTATTCCCCTATCATTTCCAGAGTCCACTCTCAAGATAATTAAGAAAATTTTGATCCAGTTTGTCTGGAATAACAAGCCTCCAAGAGTTTCCAGCCAAACACTATATGTGAATAGATGGTGGGGAGGGGCAGGCCTCCCAAATATATTGATATATCATCAAGCGGTAATCTTGGAGGCTTGTAAGAGATGCTGGATAGAGAGCCCTCCGGAAAACTGGATGCAGATAGGCGGAATTTGCGTCATATGAGCTATTAAAAGATCTGCTCATAGCTACTAATTTGGACCTAAAGAAAAGTTATATCCAGCTTCTCGATACCACAAGGCTAATGCTTGTGGTATGGATTAAATTTTGTAGAATACAGCAGAGGTTTAAAAAACACTTAATACTTGAACCATCAGATATGAGAATGACCACTCTGAGTGCCTGTATAATCGATTTAAATCTGAACGTCTGGAAAAGGCAGGGGGTCTCAACATTAGCTGATATTTGGACTGAGGATGGTATATGCATGTTTGATCTCATAAGGGGAAAATTTGGTATTCCAGCCACAGAATTTATGGTGTATGCAAGGCTGAAATCCTTTTTAAGATCGGTTAGAAATGTTATGTGCATTGGAATTAATGAGTTAAATCCATCCAGATTTTTTAGGTTTTTGACATCAAAAGCTAAATACAAGGGTGGTATATCAATAGCATATTCAGAACTTGTGGAGTCCTCTAGTGATGGGAAACTTGGATACATGACTCTATGGGAGCAGGAAATAGGGAGACCTTTTCCGTTAGCGGACTGGCTTAATGCAACTAGAGAGATTAATAAGAATACGTTATGCTTAAATTATTATGAGATATTAACCAAGATTTATATGAGATGGCATACTCCTCCTGCACGACTTGCTAATATGTTTTCTGATCAATCTGATTTATGTTGGAGACGCTGTAGAAAAAAAGCTACCCTGTGCCATGTTTTGTGGTCATGCCCCAAGCTAAGCAGCTACTGGCAGGGTGTTGGAAATATCATAGAATTGGTAGCAGGGGTCTCCGTTGGACTCTCACCAGAATGGGCACTTTTGAATATTGTGTCAAGGGATCTACAAAAAAAAATTCATAAATCTAAATGGGTTATTAATAGAGATGAGCGAACATGCTCGTCCGAGCTTGATGCTCGGTCGAGCATTAGGGTACTCGAAACTGCTCGTTACTCGGACGAATACTTCGCCCGCTCGAGAAAATGGCAGCTCCCGCCGTTTTGCTTTTTGGCGGCCAGAAACAGAGCCAATCACAAGCCAGGAGACTCTGCAATCCACCCAGCATGACGTGGTACCCTTACACGTCGATAGCAGTGGTTGGCTGGCCAGATCAGGTGACCCTGGGATAGACTAGCCGCTGGCCGCGCTGCTCGGATCATTCTGTCTCTGGATGCCGCTAGGGAGAGAGCTGCTGCTGGTCAGGGAAAGCGTTAGGGTGTTCTATTAGCTTACTGTTAGGCAGGAGTGATTCTCAAAGAACCCAACAGCCCTTCTTAGGGCTACAATAACGTTCTACTTTTTTTATTTTAATTTGCATCTATTACCATTTTGTGAGGAATTAGCAGGGGGACTTGCTACCGTTGTGTTTAGCTCTTAGTGGCACACATATCCATAGCAAAGACCGAAGTGGGAAAATTCAGTAGGGGTTGGATTTCTATTAGGCACTAACTCAGTGTCATCTCATCTGGCATAGTAGTGTGCTTCCTTTGATACTTGGCTAGAAAATAGCCATAGGAGAATACAAACAGCTTCTTGAAGCCTACAGTAGCGTTCTATATATTTGATTTCTGGTTGATCTGCTGGTGGCTGTAGTTTCTGCAGTGCATGTACTTGCCAATTCTGAGCAATTTGTAGTGAGACTTGCGACCGCTGTGTTCTGCGCTTAGTGGCGCACATATCCATAGCAAAGGCCGAAGTGGGAAAATTCAGTAGGGGTTGGATTTCTATTAGGCAATAACTCAGTGTCATCTCATCTGGCATAGTAGTGTGCTTCCTTTGATACTTGGCTAGAAAATAGCCATAGGAGAATACAAACAGCTTCTTGAAGCCTACAGTAGCGTTCTATATATTTGATTTCTGGTTGATCTGCTGGTGGCTGTAGTTTCTGCAGTGCATGTACTTGCCAATTCTGAGCAATTTGTAGTGAGACTTGCGACCGCTGTGTTCTGCGCTTAGTGGCGCACATATCCATAGCAAAGGCCGAAGTGGGAAAATTCAGTAGGGGTTGGATTTCTATTAGGCAATAACTCAGTGTCATCTCATCTGGCATAGTAGTGTGCTTCCTTTGATACTTGGCTAGAAAATAGCCATAGGAGAATACAAACAGCTTCTTGAAGCCTACAGTAGCGTTCTATATATTTGATTTCTGGTTGATCTGCTGGTGGCTGTAGTTTCTGCAGTGCATGTACTTGCCAATTCTGAGCAATTTGTAGTGAGACTTGCGACCGCTGTGTTCTGCGCTTAGTGGCGCACATATCCATAGCAAAGGCCGAAGTGGGATAATTCAGTAGGGGTTGGATTTCTATTAGGCAATAACTCAGTGTCATCTCATCTGGCATAGTAGTGTGCTTCCTTTGATACTTGGCTAGAAAATAGCCATAGGAGAATACAAACAGCTTCTTGAAGCCTACAGTAGCGTTCTATATATTTGATTTCTGGTTGATCTGCTGGTGGCTGTAGTTTCTGCAGTGCATGTACTTGCCAATTCTGAGCAATTTGTAGTGAGACTTGCGACCACTGTGTTCTGCGCTTAGTGGCGCACATATCCATAGCAAAGGCCGACGTGGGAAAATTCAGTAGGGGTTGGATTTCTATTAGGCAATAACTCAGTGTCATCTCATCTGGCATAGTAGTGTGCTTCCTTTGATACTTGGCTAGAAAATAGCCATAGGAGAATACAAACAGCTTCTTGAAGCCTACAGTAGCGTTCTATATATTTGATTTCTGGTTGATCTGCTGGTGGCTGTAGTTTCTGCAGTGCATGTACTTGCCAATTCTGAGCAATTTGTAGTGAGACTTGCGACCGCTGTGTTCTGCGCTTAGTGGCGCACATATCCATAGCAAAGGCCGAAGTGGGAAAATTCAGTAGGGGTTGGATTTCTATTAGGCAATAACTCAGTGTCATCTCATCTGGCATAGTAGTGTGCTTCCTTTGATACTTGGCTAGAAAATAGCCATAGGAGAATACAAACAGCTTCTTGAAGCCTACAGTAGCGTTCTATATATTTGATTTCTGGTTGATCTGCTGGTGGCTGTAGTTTCTGCAGTGCATGTACTTGCCAATTCTGAGCAATTTGTAGTGAGACTTGCGACCGCTGTGTTCTGCGCTTAGTGGCGCACATATCCATAGCAAAGGCCGAAGTGGGAAAATTCAGTAGGGGTTGGATTTCTATTAGGCAATAACTCAGTGTCATCTCATCTGGCATAGTAGTGTGCTTCCTTTGATACTTGGCTAGAAAATAGCCATAGGAGAATACAAACAGCTTCTTGAAGCCTACAGTAGCGTTCTATATATTTGATTTCTGGTTGATCTGCTGGTGGCTGTAGTTTCTGCAGTGCATGTACTTGCCAATTCTGAGCAATTTGTAGTGAGACTTGCGACCGCTGTGTTCTGCGCTTAGTGGCGCACATATCCATAGCAAAGGCCGAAGTGGGAAAATTCAGTAGGGGTTGGATTTCTATTAGGCAATAACTCAGTGTCATCTCATCTGGCATAGTAGTGTGCTTCCTTTGATACTTGGCTAGAAAATAGCCATAGGAGAATACAAACAGCTTCTTGAAGCCTACAGTAGCGTTCTATATATTTGATTTCTGGTTGATCTGCTGGTGGCTGTAGTTTCTGCAGTGCATGTACTTGCCAATTCTGAGCAATTTGTAGTGAGACTTGCGACCGCTGTGTTCTGCGCTTAGTGGCGCACATATCCATAGCAAAGGCCGAAGTGGGAAAATTCAGTAGGGGTTGGATTTCTATTAGGCAATAACTCAGTGTCATCTCATCTGGCATAGTAGTGTGCTTCCTTTGATACTTGGCTAGAAAATAGCCATAGCAATAGGATAGGATTGTTTGGTTTTAAAAACTCAAAAAAAAAAAAAAAACACAAAAAAAAAAAAAAAAACACAAAAAAACACAAAAAAAAACAAAAAGAAGTAAAAAAAAAAAAAAAGTTATAACTCTCATTTTAAAAATGTTTAACCCGAGGGCTAGGGGTAGAGGACGAGGGCGGGGACGTGGGCGTCCAACTACTGCAGGGGTCAGAGGCCGTGGTCCTGGGCGGGGTGAGACACCACCTGCTGATGAGGGAGCAGGGGAACGCCGCAGAGCTACACTCCCTAGGTTCATGTCTGAAGTTACTGGGACTCGTGGTAGAGCACTGTTGAGGCCAGAACAGTGCGAACAGGTGATGTCGTGGATTGCTGACAATGCTTCGAGCAATTTGTCCACCACCAGTCAGTCTTCCACGCAGTCCACCCATGTCACCGAAATCCCCACTCCTCCAGCTCCTGCACCTCAGCCTCCTCCCCCCCAGTCTGCCCCCTCCCAGGAAAATTTGCCATTTGAACCGGCATACTCTGAGGAACTGTTTTCTGGACCCTTCCCACAGTCACAAACCACTTGTCCGGTTGCTGCTGAGCAATTTTCCGATGCCCAGGTTTTCCACCAGTCACAGTCTGTGGGTGATGATGACCTTCTTGACGTAGTGGAAGTGTGTAAAGAGGTGTCCGACGATGAGGAGACACGGTTGTCAGACAGTGGGGAAGTTGTTGTCAGGGCAGGAAGTCCGAGGGGGGAGCAGACTGAGGGATCGGAGGATGATGAGGTGACAGACCCAAGCTGGGTTGAGAGGCCGGGTGAACACAGTGCTTCTGAGACGGAGGAGAGTCCTCGACCTGAACAGGTTGGAAGAGGCAGTGGTGGGGCCAGACGGAGAGGCAGGGCCAGAGCTGGTGCATCAGCGCCACTGTCAACTAGTGAAGCTCCCGTGGTGAGGGCTCTTGCGGCGAGGGCTAGATCTTCAGAAGTGTGGAGGTTCTTTAAGGAAACACCGGATGACCGACGGACTGTGGTGTGCAACATTTGCCAAACCAGGCTCAGCAGGGGTTCCACCACTACTAGCTTTACTACCACCAGTATGCGCAGGCATATGAATGCTAAGCACCCCACTCAGTGGCAACAAGCCCGTTCACCTCCGGCCGTGCACACCACTGCTCCTTCCCCTGTGTCAGCTGCTAGTCAGCCCCCTGCCCAGGACCCTGGCACAAAAACCCCATCGTCGCCTCCACGATCCTCCACAGCATCCACCAGCGTTCAGCTCTCCATACCCCAGACGCTGGAGCGGAAACGCAAATATAGTGCAACCCACCCGCACGCCCAAGCCCTTAATGTGCACATCTCCAGATTGCTTAGCCTGGAGATGCTGCCCTATAGGCTAGTAGAGACCGAGGCCTTTCGCAACCTCATGGCGGCGGCCGCCCCTCGGTATTCGGTCCCCAGCCGCCACTACTTTTCCCGATGTGCCGTCCCAGCCCTGCACCAGCACGTGTCAGACAACATCATCCGTGCCCTGACCAACGCCGTTTCTGACAAGGTCCACCTGACCACGGACACGTGGACGAGTGCTGCCGGGCAGGGCCACTATATATCGCTGACGGCACATTGGGTTAACTTGGTGGAGGCTGGGACCGAGTCTGACCCTGGGGCTGCTCATATACTGCCGACGCCGAGGATTGCGGGGCCTACCTCGGTCCAGGTGTTTCAGGCCTACTATGCCTCCTCCTCCTCCCACCCCTCCTCCACCTCCTCCTCCGAACTACCATCCGTGGGCACGGCGCCATCAGTCGGTAGCTCTAGGCACAGCAGCAGTGCCGTCGCTAAGCGACAGCAGGCGGTGCTCAAACTGCTGAGCCTAGGCGACAAAAGGCACACCGCCCAAGAGCTATTACAGGGCATCACGGCGCAGACTGATCTGTGGCTGGCACCGCTGAACCTCAAGCCGGGAATGGTTGTGTGTGACAACGGCCGTAACCTGGTGGCGGCTCTGCAACTCGGCAGACTGACACATGTGCCATGCCTGGCCCATGTGTTAAATCTGATAGTGCAGCGTTTCCTCAAGACATACCCCAATCTGTCTGATTTGCTCACGAAGGTGCGCCGCATCTGTGCGCATTTCAGGAAGTCCAGCCCAGATGCTGCCACTCTCAGGGCAGCGCAGCGCCGCCTCCAACTGCCCGCTCACCGACTGTTGTGCGACGTGCCCACGAGGTGGAATTCAACACTGACCATGTTATCCAGAGTTTACCAGCAGCGCAGAGCGATTGTAGACTGCCAGATGTCAACTTCCACCAGAACTGGTAGTCAGGTCAGTCAGCTTCCTCAAGTCTACAATGAGGAGTGGACGTGGATGTCTGATATCTGTCAGGTGCTGAGTAACTTTGAGGAGTCAACACAGATGGTCAGTGGCGATGCCGCCATCATCAGCCTCACCATCCCGCTGCTTGGCCTGTTGAAAAACTCTCTGGTCAGCATGAAGTCGGAAGCTTTGCGCTCGTCACAAGAGACGGGGGAAGAATATTCCCTTGTTGATAGCCAAAGCACCCTGAGGTCTGTTTCTCAGCGCATATCGGAGGAGGTGGAGGTGGAGGAGGATGAGGAGGAAGAGGAGGAGAATGTTGGCGAGACACAAGAGGGGACCATTGTTGAGTCCTTCACTGTTCAGCGTGTATGGGCAGAAGAAGAGGAGTTGGAGGAGTTGGAGGAGGAGGAAATGGACAGTCAGGCCAGTGAGGGGAGTGAATTCTTACGCGTTGGTACTCTGGCGCATATGGCAGATTTCATGCTAGGCTGCCTATCCCGTGACCCTCGCGTTCAAAGAATTTATTCCAGCACCGATTACTGGGTGTTCACTCTCCTGGACCCACGGTACAAGCAAAATCTTTCCACTCTCATCCCTGCAGAGGAAAGGAGTGTGAGAATGCATGAATACCAGCAGGCCCTGGTGCACAAGCTGAAACAGTATTTCCCTTCTGACAGCGCTAGCGGCAGAGTGCGTAGTTCTGCGGGACAAGTAGCGAGGGAGAGTAGGCGAGCAGGCAGCTTGTCCAGCACTGGCAAGGGTACGCTTTACAAGGCTTTTGCCAGCTTTATGTCACCCCAGCAAGACACTGTCACCTGTCCCCAGTCTCGGCAGAGTAGGGCTGATCTTTACAGAAAGATGGTGAGGGAGTACGTAGCTGACCATACCATCGTCCTAAATGATCACACAGCTCCCTACAACTACTGGGTTTCAAAGCTGGACATGTGGCACGAACTGGCGCTGTACGCCTTGGAGGTTCTTGCCTGCCCTGCCGCTAGCGTCTTGTCCGAGCGGGTTTTCAGTGCAGCTGGTGGCATCATCACCGATAAGCGTACATGCCTGTCGACTGACAGCGCTGACAGGCTGACGCTTATTAAAATGAATAAAGGCTGGATTTCTCAGAATTTCCAATCTCCACCAGGTGAAGGAAGCTCAACCTGAATAATTGATCCACTCCTCCTCCTCCTCCTCATTTTCCTCCTTCTCCTCCTCTTTGTACAGTAAAGCAGAGGAAAATGGCTATTTTTTGACAGGGCCCACTGGCTCTTGCTATAGTACTTCATGCATTTAATTTTTCTGGAGGGCCACCTACCCGGTCCTCTGTTTGAAACAATTTTTGTGAGTGCCACATACAGGCACTCAATCTATTCCATTTTTCTGGAGGGCCACCTACCCGGTCCTCTGTTTTAAAAAATTTTTGGGACTGCCACATACAGGCACTCAATCTATTCCATTTTACTGGAGGGCCACCTACCTGCTCCTCTGGTTTGAAACATTTTTGGGACTGCCACATACAGGCACTCAATCTATTCCATTTTACTGCAGGGCCACCTACCTGCTCCTCTGGTTTGAACAATTTTTGGGACTGCCACATACAGGCACTCAATCTATTCCATTTTACTGGAGGGCCACCTACCTGCTCCTCTGGTTTGAAACATTTTTGGGACTGCCACATACAGGCACTCAATCTATTCCATTTTACTGCAGGGCCACCTACCTGCTCCTCTGGTTTGAACAATTTTTGGGACTGCCACATACAGGCACTCAATCTATTCCATTTTACTGGAGGGCCACCTACCTGCTCCTCTGGTTTGAAACATTTTTGGGACTGCCACATACAGGCACTCAATCTATTCCATTTTACTGCAGGGCCACCTACCTGCTCCTCTGGTTTGAACAATTTTTGGGACTGCCACATACAGGCACTCAATCTATTCCATTTTACTGGAGGGCCACCTACCTGCTCCTCTGGTTTGAAGAATTTTTGGGACTGCCACATACAGGCACTCAATCTATTCCATTTTACTGGAGGGCCACCTACCTGCTCCTCTGGTTTGAAACATTTTTGGGACTGCCACATACAGGCACTCAATCTATTCCATTTTACTGGAGGGCCACCTACCTGCTCCTCTGGTTTGAAACATTTTTGGGACTGCCACATACAGGCACTCAATCTATTCCATTTTACTGGAGGGCCACCTACCTGCTCCTCTGGTTTGAAGAATTTTTGGGACTGCCACATACAGGCACTCAATCTATTCCATTTTACTGGAGGGCCACCTACCTGCTCCTCTGGTTTGAAACATTTTTGGGACTGCCACATACAGGCACTCAATCTATTCCATTTTACTGGAGGGCCACCTACCTGCTCCTCTGGTTTGAAAAATGTTTGGGACTGCCACATACAGGCACTATCCAAATTAAATTGTCTCCATAGCAGCCTCCACACGTTGTCTCCATTGCTACCTCCAAAAGTCGTCCATATAGCTGCCTCCATACATCGTCCCTTTATCAAACGAGGTGTGTCAGGCAGAAATTTGGGTTGTTTTCATGGATTCCACATCAAAGTTGTTAACTTTGTCGCCACCCTGCTGTGTTATCCACAAAATATACTGGCAAACTTTTACCATTTAGGGATATTATTTCAGCGCTTCTTGCGCATCTGTTTACATTCCCCTCACCCGGCATATCCTAAACTTATAAGAACGCTACTACACTTGATCTTATACAAAAGGTTCTTAGAAGTGCTGTTTGGGGAGTAGCCTAGAGACAGGGGCTTGGATTGGCGAAAGCTCGCCTGGCAGCGGAGCGCCAGCTCCATGCGCATCATGCGCTTCTTGCGCATCTGTTTACATTCCCCTCACCCGCCATATCCCAAACTTATAAGAACGCTACTACACTTAACTTGGTGCAGGCTGGGACCGAGTCTGACCCTGGGGCTGCTCATATACTGGCGACGCAGAGAATTGCGGGGCCTACCTCGGTCCAGGTCTCAAAGGCCTACTATACCTCCTCCCACCCCTCCTCCACCTCCTCCTCCTCCGAATTACCATCCGTGGGCATGGCGCCATCAGTCGGTAGCTCTAGGCACAGCAGCAGTGCCGTCGCTAAGCGACAGCAGGCGGTGCTGAAACTGCTGAGCCTAGGCGATAAAAGGCACACCGCCCAAGAGCTATTACAGGGCATTCCACATCAAAGTTGTTAACTTTGTCGCCACCCTGCTGTGTAATCCACAAAATATACTGGCAAACTTTTACCATTTAGGGATATTATTTCAGCGCTTCTTGCGCATCTGTTTACATTCCCCTCACCCGGCATATCCTAAACTTATAAGAACGCTACTACACTTGATCTTATACAAAAGGTTCTTAGAAGTGCTGTTTGGGGAGTAGCCTAGAAACAGGGGCTTGGATTGGCGAAAGCTCGCCTGGCTGCAGAGCGCCAGCTCCATCACAAGATCCAACTAACATAGTTGCAGCACCTTTAATCTACTACTAGTTCACTGCCTCCATAATAATAATAATCTTTATTTATATAGCGTCATCATATTCTGCAGCGCTTTACAAATCATAGGAAACAAATACAAATGTAATGTAACAGAGCACAACATTTGTATGGAACAACAGGAGTGAGGTCCCTGCTCGCCAGAGCTTACGGTTTATGAAGATGATGGGGTAACACGAGGTAAAAGAATATTTAATGGTCAAGCCATTCTTCTTAGGGAATAGAAAAAAATATAATAAATGGAATTGCTGTCGCTTGAAACACTCAGCCGTCATCTTATATACCAGGTCCAGGGTGAATGGGACTGCAGAGAAGTCTGGTGCCTGTTGGTTGCTGGATAACAGATGGGAGGACGACACAGGACGGGTTAGTAGAAGAGTTAAAACTTCATGCAGTTAATGAGTGTTATAGGCTTGCCTAAAGAAATGGGTTTTAAGAGCACGTTTGAAACTTTGGAGGTTAGGTATTAGTCTGATAGTCCGGGGCAGAGCATTCCATAGAATTGGTGCAGCTCTAGAGAAGTCTTGGAGACGCGAGTGGGAGGTCCGCACTAGGGTAGAGGTTAATCTAAGATCACTGGCGGATCTAAGAGCACGGGTTGGGCGATAGACTGAGATAAGAGAGGAGAGGTAGGGGGGTGCAGCATTATACAGAGCTTTATGGATGAGGGTTATTATTATTTTAAACTATTCGAAAGGAGACTGGCAGCAAGTGCAGCGACTGGCATGAACTGTAAGCATACATGGTCCCCTTATCAAACGAGCTGTGTCAGGCAGAATTTGGGGTTGTTTTCATGGCTTCCATGTTAACTTTGTCGCCACCCTGCTGTGTAATCCACAAAATATACTGGCAAACTTTTATCATGTAGCGATATTATTTGAGCGCTTCTTGCTCACCTCCTTTGGTTCCTCTCTGCCACCCATTGGTTTGAAGCCTGAGTCCATTTAGGGTATGTCGCCATGCCACTCTCTAGCCTGCCGCTGCTGCCGCTGCCTCTGCATGCCGTCCCCTATAGTGTCAGGGTCAATTATTGGATGTTTTAGATGCTATCTAGCTTCATTCTGTCACTCTGTCATGGCCATGCTGTTGCCCATAATTTTGGCATAATGGTGCGATTAGGCAGCCTCAGAGGCATCCATGCATGCTGCCCCTGCTGTTTCCTGTCCATTTCCGTGGTGTTTCCATCCTTTTCTGAGGTTCCCAGGTGTTTGGCCAAGCTTCCCTGTGCAGAGCCTTGGTCCCCTTGAAAAATGCTCGAGTCTCCCATTGACTTCAATGGGGTTAGTTATTCGAGACGAGCACTCGAGCATCGGGAAAAGTTCGTCTCGAATAACGAGTACCCGAGCATTTTAGTGTTCGCTCATCTCTAGTTATTAATAAAATCTTGACAGCAGCTAGAGTTATACTTGTTAAAAAATGGAAGGAGGAAACCAGCCCGACTATTACTGAAATGATTTCTTTAGTTAATTCCACATGGAGGATGGAAAAATGCCTTGGGGAACAAGGTATTATAAAGATGAATGATTTAGATGAACTGTGGAAATCATGGCCAGGCTATGAGAGGATTACTGCATAAAAGCTCTCTCATATTGAGGGTGACACCAGTGAGTTAATTACAAATCTATTTATTTAGTTATTCTCTCTTTTTTTTCTTTTTTCCTTTTTCTTTCTTTTTCTTTCTTTCTCTTTTTTCTTACATCTTCTACCTCTTACACGGTGTAGTGATTATAGTATAAAATGAGTATGATATGCAACAATGGAAATGCAATTGTTGTTTACCTCTTGTTTAATCTTAATAATGGAATAATATAGTATGTATTTTGTAAAAGTGAAAATCTTTAATAAAAAAAAAAAAAAAAAAAGAAATTTCTAAAATGACATGCAAGGTAAATTTCTTGATGTAAGTGGACCCATAGACGTTCTAATGCTGCTACTCACAAGAAGCATGTATAGCTGAGGGTCTCATTCAGACCATTTGGTGGCACCGTATCTAGGCGGAAGATCCACCTCATCTCACATTGTAGGAGCTTCTTGTCCCAATTTCCAACTCGTATGGGTCTATTGACCCTTTTGATGCCGTGGAACTTCAGGACCTTTGTATTCCCTCCATGTAGACAGTTGATATGCCTTGCTAAAGGTGTGTTATGATGGCTTTGAATGTCCGAGAGGTGGGCCCCAATTCTTCGGCGGAACTCCATAATCGTCTTGCCGACATACTCCACCCCACAATCACAAACAGCTCTATAAATCAACATTAAAAAAATAACATTGATGGTTATGTTATATAGAATTGTTTCCCCTAAATCCCTTCCTCAATCAATCCCTTCCCTTTCTTGGTTGAACTTGATGGACGTGTCTTTTTTCAACCATATGAACTATGAGACTATGATACTATGCAGTTTGAAGGGTGTACTTTGAAAATGAAGGAATTCATTGGGGGATTCTAATAATTTTATATTTCAAACTCATTTATAACAAAAATGATTCCAAAAATTTCAATGCAGAAATTTCAGAAAAAAAAAAATTATAAACTCTGTTCTATTTGTAAGCTGCCATATAAGAATAAAAGGACTTTTAAATAATGATGAAAACATAGAGTTGAGATATGGGAAATGTTAGTAACTAATTAGGGGGGGGAAATGATCTCAAAAGCAGATCATTTAAAATTTTGAAAATGACAAATTTCTCAAAAAAATTAGTGTTTTTTTTATAAACACAAAACATACCAAGCAAAATGAATTACAATGTGTTACAGTCTATGGGAATAGTCCCTTGAGACAGAAGTCAGTGGACTCCCTGGACATAACGATGCCAGCCGCAACCTGGGAGCGGAGTCTAAGTGGACTCCTGGTCTTCGCCAGAGCCCGCTGCAAAGCAGGATGGTCTTGTTGCGGCAGGGAGCCACCAGGTTGCGGGGAGCGCAGAACCACTGGAAGGCAGGACCTCGGGAAGGCAGGACCTCGGGATGGCAGGACCTCGGAATGGCAGGACCTCGGAATGGCAGGGCCTCAGGATGGCAGGGCCTCGGGATGGCAGGGCCTCGGGATGGACGGCTGGCAGGACCTCGGAAGACCACTAGGATACCTGACCGCCACAGGATAACCGGACCGCCACAGTATTACAGGACTGCCACAGGATTACAGGACCGCCACAGGATTGGAACACGGGAACACCACAGGAACAAGGGAACACCACAGGAACAAGGGAACACCACAGGAACACGGGAACACCACAGGAACACGGGAACACCACGGGAACACGGAGGCGTCTGGAAACGCCCAGGAAATTTGGAGGCGTCTGGAAACGCTCAGGAATCATGGAGGCATCTGGAAATGCTCAGGGAGGCTTTCTCTTCAGTAGAATGACCTGAAGATCCGGCAGGGGATGCCATGCTATATAGCAGAGCCGTGATGCCAGCGCCTATAAGGAGGACGCTGGCCCTTTAAGTTCCCTAGTGAGCGGGAACGCGTGCGAGCTCGTCCAACAGCAGGAGAGCCGCCAGATGAGCCAGGGTCCTGAGCCAGGAACCGGGAGATGTATATATAGACCTGGGGGAGCGGGGAGAGCAGCGGCAGCACACGGTGGAGCACGGGTGTACCCACGATCCGCAACATGGATCGCGGGGGGCACCCACGCCATGATACCAGACCAGGGCCGGGCAGCGCACGGGTGCACCCGCGATCTGAGACCCCATTAGGGCCCCATTTCTCTTCTTCTTCAGCCCGCAGTTCTTCTTTCTTCGCCTCCTCCAATTCTTCTTGGTGATGAGACACCTTAGGAGGAGAGCAGGCACCAAGAAGACTGGACAAACCATGTGGCGCTTGGGCCTGGCATGGAACAAGCCAAGGGCATCTTGAGGACGTCTTGTGGCCGGAGACTGGAGTGGCACTTGGAATGTTGGTGGCCGGAGCGACTCTTGGGAAGCCGCAGGCTGGAGTGACTCTTGGCATACCGGAGCGGCCTCCGGGGAGGCCGGTGAAGACTCTGGAGCGGCCTCAGGGGAGGCTCTGGAGCAGCTTCTGGAAAATCCGGGACAGCTCTGGGAAGCTGCGAAGTCACCGGAGCAGCCATAGGAGGCTCCGGAGTCACTGGAGCAGCCGTGGGAGGCTGCAGAGTCACTGGAGCAAGCTGCGGAGGCTGGGGCATCTTCTGGAGAGCTGCTGGAGCATCACTGGCAAGCTGCGGAGGCCGTGGCGCCACTGGAGCAGCACTGGCAAACTGTGAAGGGTGGGGCACCACTGGAGCAGCACTGGCAAGCTGCGGAGGCTGGAGCGCCACTGGAGCAGCACTGGAAAGCTGCAGAGGCTGGGGCGCCACTGGAGCAGCACTGGCAAGCTGCGGAGGCTGGGGCGCCACTGGAGCAGCTCTGGGAACCTGCGGAGCCACTGGAGCAGCTCTGGGAAGCTGCGGAGCCTCTGGAGCAGCTCTGGGAAGCTGCGGAGCCACTGGAGCAGCTCTGGGAAGGTGCAGAGCCACTGGAGCAGCTCTGGGAAGCTGCGGAGGCTAAGGTGCCACTGGAGCAGCTCTGGGAAGCTGTGGAGTCACTGGAGCAACTCTGGGAAGCTCCGGAGTCACGGGAGGAGCTCTGGGAGTCTGTGGAGACACTGGGGACACCGGGACCAAGCAGGACAGGCAAGGTAGCCGAACTTGAGATGGTTCAAACTTGGACTGAATTTTGCCAGGAACTTGGTATGGGAGACCATGTCAGAGCAAACAATAGACGAACGCCACCTTAGAGCGTTCGGTGGGGAACTGGGAGGACATCAGTTAAAGGTGCTGCAAAAACTGGGAAATGAATCTCCTGTAAAATTTAGGATTGCCATCAAATTTGTCAGGCAAAAAATTTTCGGGTCCAGTCTCTGCTGCCGGAAAACATAGCGGGGTGACTGAAGCAACGGGAGGAGTCACAGGAGCCTGCTGCTGGGAGGCAATCATCCGAAGAGTGGCAGCGAGTTTGTGCAAGAGTTCCTTTTGGGCAGCAATCTCTTGGAACGGCTGGGCAATAGTGCTGGGGAGGTCACCCAGTAGCAGGTACGGATCCTTGGGACTGTCCAGGGCTTTTGTAGACTTCATGACTTTGGCGGAGTCCATGGCCGGATCTTACTGTCACAGTCTATGGGAATAGTCCCTTGGGACTAAAGTTAGTGGACTCCCTGGACCACCGCGAGAGATAACGATGCCAGTCACAACCCGGGACCTCGGGATGGCAGTACGTCGGAATGGCAGGACCTCGGGATGGCAGGACCTTGGGATGGCAGGACCTCCGAATACTACTAGGATACCGGACCGCCACAGGATAACTGGACCGCCACAGGATTACAGGACTGCCACAGGATTACAGGACCGCCACAGGATTACAGGACCGCTACAGGATTGGAACACGGGAACACCACAGGAACACGGGAATACAGGGGGCGTCTGGAAACGCTCAGGAATCATGGAGGTGTCTGGAAAAAGCTCAGGGAGGCTTTCTCTTCAGTAGAATGGCCTGAAAATCCGGTAGGAGATGCTGGGAGTCAACAGGCTATATAGCAGAGCTGAGATGCCAGCGCCAATAAGGAGGACGCGCAAGCTCGTCCAAGAGTAGGAGCGCCGCCAGACAAGCTGGAGCCAGGAGCCAGGGACCGGAGACAGGAACCGGGAGATGTAAGTATAGACCTGGGGGAGCGGGGAGAGCAGCGGCAGCACACGGTGGAGCATGGATGTACCCGCGATCCGCAACATGGATCGCGGGGGCACCAGCGCCCTGATACCAGACCGGGGCCGGGCAGTGCAAGGGTGCACCCGCAATCCGTGACATGGATCCCGGGGTCATCTGTGACACAATGCGTCATATAAAAACAATCTTAAAATCATTTGAAGTGTTCAAAAGTTGTAACCAAATAAAGGGACACATTACAGAACTACAAAAAAAGGCCAAGCCTTTATATACAAACTGGCTGTGTTTTAAAGGGGTTAGAGGTCGGCCCTTGTGTCAACGTGAATGTCTTGTGGTGTTGGAATGGTATCTTTGTGCTGACCAATGTGAGCAGTTTAGTGCAGTTTTCTGGGGTATGTTGTAGTGCAGCCATATGCATGGCCAGAGCCAGCACTGGGCATACCTGAGCAAGTGCCAGGGCCCAGAGCTGCTGGGGGGCCCACATAAGGCTGTACATAAGGAATTCATGGGGGTGAGAGGGGCTGTATCTAATGAATTCATAGGGAGTGAGGGGGATTTTTTATAAAATAACCATGAAGGGGCTGTTTGGTATGATAAACTAGGGAATATTTTAGGTAACAGATTTAGTTGGACCTTCCTCAGACACGGATTTCGTGGTACTAAGAGAATAGATGAAGCTGTATGACCGCTATGGAGTCATGAATATTTTCTGTCTATAGAACCTGATAGAAGCTCCACAGGATAGAAGCACCCAATATCCCACAACTACAGTCGCCTTTCGCATATCCAATTTAGTAAAGTGCTTGGCAGCATCTACCATAAGGAGCACAATTAAATCTATAAGCCATTATTAGTCCGGCAGGGATTACAGCCGCCAGGCTCCTCACTCTACAAATCTTCATCTTCTGTTTTCTGCTCTCAAAGGCAAAAAGAATGTTCCCAATCCTTTGTACTTCCCCATGAACCCACTATCACCCATCATCTGATATAGTGCTTGAAGGACGTTTCTTGGAATATACATAATCGGTAATCGCTTCATGTAAAGTAAGTCAGTAGAGGTGAGTGTTTTAGTTGATGTTAGGATAATACATCAGGATAGTTCTCTGCACTAAATCTGTTATAGAACAATATTTGCATAGATAGTGGGTGTGTTGTACATCTTGTCGGGATGTTCCCCCACTAAGTATATCTTGTGCCTTTATGCCTTGTAGATTATAAATCTGTATGGGTTGCTCTTGTCTAAGCAGGGCTGTAGTAATCACAGTTCCACAAAATCTTCTGTTGGCCATAGACTTTGACGTAGACAATAATTTCCTACCTGCAATGTCCATAAAAGTGTCTTAAAAATTGGACAACCTTGGTGACCATGCTATTTTATGTATAACCAGTATGAAGGCTTGATGGCATGCTTTTGGTAATGGTGGACAGTCAAGCTGTGGCCGACATCTTTCTAATATGAAGCCTGCTCGAGGTTCAGTGTAAAATACAGAGAATAAGCTTTGATTCACACATGCTATAATTCTATCAGACGTACATCCATGCAGAATATATACACTGGAAGAGGTCAGTCCATGTACATGGCTCTCTCTATTCACATTGATGCTCTGATATTTTTGTAGTTTCAATAATAGTGAGTTGAAAGATTGTTTTCCACATGTACTATAAACACTAGAGATGGGGTCTGTATCTCATATCCTCTGTATGTAGAAAAAAAATTGACAGAATTTGTGTTAGTTCACTGTGATAGCATTTCGACATCTTAATTCAACATCATTTTTCTCCGTTTCTATAGAAAACAACTACCTACCTACCTGCATTTGTTTTTTAAGTACAAGATGGCAGTTCTTAAAGTCAAATTCTCTAAGACAAGAAGAGGAAAATTAGCTCAGGTCTTATGGATTCTGAATTGGATCTCCGTGGTGACCGGACTCATCATTTTTAGCCTTGGCCTCTTTTTAAAAATTGAAATCAAGAAACGTAGCGAGTTGATGTTGAGTGGAAACATCCAATCTGTTCCCAACATGCTCATTGCTGTCGGCACCATAGCTTGCATCATCAATTTCTTTGGTGGGAAGATCTGTTATGATTGTTCAGACGCCAATAAATTTACCCGATGGAAGCTGTTCATGTTACCCTATATAATCTGCACCTTCTTTTTTACATTCTGCGTCTTTGCTGGAGCTATCATGTGCTATACTATGAGGAATGAACTGGAGTCTGCTCTGTATCGTGGACTCAAAGATGCTTTGAAGTATTACAAGGACACAGACATCCCTGGACGATGTTTCTTAAAATCAACAATAGATTTGCTTCAAATTGAGTTCCAATGTTGTGGGAACAATGGTTTCCGGGACTGGTTCGAAATCCAGTGGATATCTATACGTTATCTGGATATGAGTTCCAAAGAGACCATAGAGTAAGTAGAGATACGGTGTTAACTCCATCAAATTATCTGCAAAAGACAAAAAGGAGAAACAAGGGGCGCTCCTATGGTGTAGTACCCTTGTGTATATGTCAAAATCAATAGTATTAAACCTGCTAACCTGGAAGGGTTGTGCAGCTGGGGACAACTCCAAAAGAAACCTCTTATTTGAGTATCCTCATGTTGCCACGTTCAAGGAGCTGTTCCTTCTCCATGGGGTAACCTGGTCCAATCTTGCACAGATGCTCCGCAGGAAATTTGATGAATGCTATATCAGGGCTGGTTAATCTTTCACATGGAACGGTGGTTAATATAAGTAACAAGTAGACAAGTAGTATTTGTAACAAGTAGACTACAGAACTTTCCATAGCTGGATCTTGTTAAAAACAATACAAATAATAATAATTCTTTATTTATAAAGCGCACACAGATTACGCAGCGCTGCACAGAGTTTGCCAAATCAGTCCCTGTCCCCAATGGGACTCACAATCTATTCCACCTACCAGTATGTTTTGGAGTGTGGGAGGAACTGGAGTACCTGGAGGAAACCCACGCAAACACGGAGAAAACATACAAACTCTTTGCAGATGTTGACCCTGGGACTTGAACCCAGGACCCCAATTAAAATCCATCAGAACAAAGTGTTTCTCGCTCAGGTTGAACGCTTCATCTGGTTCATATCACAGTACACACTACAATGTTAGTTAAATAGGTTACAAACGTAATGATGACTTCTGGTGGACAACAGAGAATGAAACGGAGGCTTATCTGATTTAATAAATAGCAATAATTATGCTGATGTACTGTTCCCTCTTATGGATCTCACAGATACATAACAGTACATCAGCATAAGAACCTTGAAAATCTGTATATATTGGCTATTTTGTAATAGCCCCCGTTTCATTCTCTCTGGTGTAGACCTGAAATTTGTGTAAACACCAGAAGTGGTAATTGCGATTGTAACCTATTTTAACTAACATTGTAACCTTTCTGTGACCGAACCAGATGAAGCGCTCAGTCCAAGCACGAAATGTGTAATTTTGATTTTAGCTTTTATTGTTTCATACCAGATCCAGTTATGGAAAGTTCTGTAGTTTACTGGTTACCAATAAAAATTTCTGCTGACTATTGTAACCATTGTTTCATGTGAAAGATTATCCAGCACCGATATATAGGGCTCATCAAATTTCCTTTGGAGCACAACTCAATCAAAGTGACTCATAGGGGCAAATTTAGTTACCTAGTTCTGTCGCGATCCCCGATTCAGACGGTCCGACGAAGACGAAGTCCGGCACGCATTACATAGCTCGTGCGCCCGAGTTCCTGCTTACCCACCGAGTTCCGCCAGAGTTCACCTTCTTCTTCCCGGTGCATGTAAATGTGTATCTTGCGACACAATTTGAAATGTTAAATCCCGCGCGTAATCCGAATCCATCGGGTTGTCCCAAGGCCCGCCCCCGAATATGTGTCGCGTGCAAGCCGGCGCCAATGCTCCAAAATCCGATCGTGTGCGCCAAAAACCCCTGTTAAATGCCCCGGGAAATCGTTGGGGAACCCGACGAAAATGCGCTCCGTGGACCCTTAGTAAATGAGCCCCATAGTCTTGCATAGAAAATGTAATATAATGCGCTGGTCAATAAGAGTCTACAGAACAACAGTTTCTTCTTTCTGGAAGCTCTCACATTTGCTTAAATGCAGGGGTCCCATGTAAAATACCAACTACGAAGGAGATTTATCAGAAGTGTCTGAGGTAAAACTGTTCTAGTTGCCGATGGAAACCAATCAGACCTCAGCTTTAATCTTATAAACAGCTCTGGGAAAATGAAAGCTGAACTCTGGTTGGTTACCATGAGCAACTAGAACAGTTCTGCTCTCTCGTATGATAAATCTTCCCCATATACCAATGTTTATATGACTTAGGAGCCAAATTATTGTGGGGAAAACTAGTACCTGTTTTAATCCAATTCCAATTTATGGGAGTCCTGTGCTCCCAATTTTAAAATGTATATGGAAATGATTAGTAGGAACATTTTTTGGTACACAATATCCATGGATCTAAGAAATACACCAATACCTGTACCATTTGGCAAGATATAATGATAACATTAAAGGGAACCTGTCACCAGGGACCTCATTTTCACTAAAGACAGGTTGCAGAAGCTTATTAAATCTGCGGTGCAAAATGCCTCTCTGCCTTTTCTAAGTATTTGCATTACAATATAACTTATCTTGCACACTGACAAAATCCTGGGGTAGTCACAGGGGTTGGGCTTTGGTTTGGATGCATCTCAATAAACAACACGTGACTTGTCTGTTTTACTCATTCCTCAGATATTAGCCCCTACCTTTGTGCTCCTGTACAGCTCCTCTTCCTTTACAGAGCTCACAACCTGGTCAGCCTGACATCAGTTGGGAGAGGGAGGAGCTGTACAGGAGTAAAAAGGTGGGGGCTAATATCTGAGGAGTTAGTAACACAGACAAATCACATGTTGTTTTTTTAAATGCAACTAAACCAAAGCCCAACCCCTGTGACTACCCCAGGATTTTGTCAGGATGCAAGAGTAATTTATAACACACAATTATATTGTAATGCAAATGCTTAGAAAAGGCAGAAAGGTACGGTATATTTGCACTGCAGGTATAATAAGCTTCTATAACCTGTCTTTAGTGAATATTAGGTCCATGGTGACAGGTTCCCTTTAATTTTTTCCCTTTAGTGAGGCTTCTCCCGATCCAAAAACAATCAATAGTAGGAGGAAGGAGACAGACTTATAGACCATTACAGATAAAGTGACTATAAGTATTTATATAGGATTCAGTGCATTGTCATGTTTGCCATCTGTAAATAATGGGGGAATAGTTTCAGTGACAAGAAAGTGATCCAAAAACCTTTTAGGCTAGAGGAACCTGGGTAGATTATTTTGATAGATATCCTTACTTATAACTTTATCTTACTTGTGATCTTTAGTAAAGTTTCCTAATATCTCAGTAGAAAGTTGTCATCCATGGATTGGCCATAATTGGAAACCTAGGAGTAGGTGGTATTATAGGAGTCAGTTGAGAGAGGATGGAAGAAATCAACTCTTAAGCACAGTTGATTTTTCTAGTTTTTTCATTCTGTGCTGTTTCAGGGCTTGTATTGATTGTGAGGCGAGTCACATTTTTGAAGGTGTCGTTTTGATGTCCCTTTAACTCATTTAAAATATATATATTTCTGGGTGCAAAAAAAATGTTATAGATACCATTGTGAGGTACAAATAAGAATGGTCCAATTTCATTCCATTTTTTGTGCTGAGAGGTGACCAAATCATTGTCCTTTCTTTCTTGGGATTCACTGTTATTTCAATCGGCGCCAGTGAGAGGAGAAGGGGGTGGGCGCCTCTCACCCCCGCCCCTCTCCATAGAGAAACATGGTGCACAGCGCCTTATTCCTGAGAAAGATAGGACATGTCCTATCTTTCTCCCGGCTATGGAACGGTATGGTTCCGCACGTGTGCTGCACCATGCAGCGCCGTGCACCCTTTGCCGGCCTATGGGGAACGTATATACGTCAGCTGTATATATGTCCCCCAATGGCCGCCTGAATGCAGCCTTAGGCTGTGATAATCTGTTGCGTGGAGGTTGTGGTATTTGGTGTTCAATTTTTTTGGTGTATGTTAAGTTATTGTTATTTCTAGGTGTTTTTGCTAGGTGTGAAGGGGGCTGGACCAGTAGGTGAGTTATTGTAAATATTTTTTATACCCCCGTATTTTTCGGACTATAAGGCACACCCTTTGATTTTTACAGAATTCACAGAAAGGTGCGCCTTATAGTCCAGTGCGCCTTATATATGAACCTTATTTACAGACAACAGCTGCCTTGAACTGTGTACAGGAATGCCACCTGCTGGTCATTCATCCTTATAATGAGGTGCGCCTTACAATCCAGTGCGCCTTATATATGAACCGTACTTACAGACAACAGCTGCCTTGTACTGTGCACAAATCCGGTGCGCCTTAGATATGAACCTAGATGTTTTAGCAGGCATTTATTGATGGTGCGCCTTATAATCCGGTGCGCCTTATAGTCCAAAAAATACGGTATATTGTATATTATGTTTGGTTTATGTTATGTGTTATTGTTAAGCTTTATAATATAAATTTTAATAATAGATCTACAGGTCCATTATATGCCATTTTCTATCGCACATTCAGATAAATTACCATTTATAATTATAACATATGCATTCAACTTATCTATTTCAGCCGTTTCAAGAGCAATGTGGATGGAAAATACTTACTGGATGGTGTTCCCTTCAGCTGCTGTAATCCCAGTTCTCCGCGGCCTTGTATCCAGTATCAGATTACTAACAACTCTGCTCATTATAACTATGACTACCTATCAGAGGAGCTGAACATCTGGGTCCGGGGCTGCAGAGAGGCTCTCCTGCAATATTACGACAACCTCATGCAGTCAATTGGTCTTACTGTGCTTCTGGTCTGGCTCTTTGAGGTAAGACAAGACATGGATCTCTTACTTTGGTTAAAAGGGGTAGTTCACAGCTAGTATATCCGATCAACAGAGGTCTGACTACTAGCACCATGACCTGTGTCCTGGAACGATACATACTCTGTTTTGGGCTTTGGAGAAAAGGATATAACAGAAGTAATGGCTCCGGCGCGCTAAATTGAGTGGACCCCCACTAATCAGATATAGTATCCACCATTGTCTCTGTACTGTAGAGCAGGAACACAGAAACCATACTACAAGAGCTTTTAAGGTGTTATACGAGGATAATGTGACCGGTTCCAGCACTTCATCTCATCCACAGCACTAGGACAGATTTAGAAAAAGTGGCGTCAGGTAAGAGGTTTTATCACAGTGGGCAACATTTATTAATAGTGATATTGGTAAAGTGCAGTTTGCCTCACGAATGTACAGAGTGCGCCAGATTATTAAATAGTGGCGCACGGACTTCAATAATCTGGTGCAAACTTCACACGCTGATTGCGCTTTCTTTTAGGTGCACTCACTTTAGTGGGCATGCGCCACATTTCTGTAATAATTGTTCAACATCCCCCACCGGTGCTTAGCTTTTTTTTGGGGCCTGGAGGCAGCCAGTGCCCAGAATACAGGAGTGGCTGGCTATTGCAGCCTAGGGCACGCTGATGTCACGGTGCTTGGTATGTGGACCGGAGGGCTGTCCTACAGCCTGGCAGGTCTCCAGCAGGTGGTGTGTGCAAGAAATATGGAGAGTCTGATGTACTGGTTCTCCCTGGGGCAACCCCTGAGTATCTGTAGGATGAGTCCCTGGGTAATGGATAGGGAAGCCCGTGGTGGTAGACAGCCATATCCAGAGATCAGATGGAGGCAACTTACAGTTAACTTACAGTTCTTTATTGAACAGCAGGCATTGACCTAAGAACGGTTAAACAGCATATTCGGGTTGCTGGAGTGGTCATGGAGAGTGGTCCGCAGGAAAGGTGCACACAGCCTGATAGTAGATGCAGGCTGGGATAGTTAGGGTGGGACTGTGTCCAAGTTGTGGAAGCTGCAGCTAGAGTCTCCAGACTCGCCCTAGGTGTCAGGCAGTAGGCTCGAGGCACTGGAAGTTCCTGGGATTAGCATCAGTTGCAGCACTGAAGGTGTGCTGCATACTCTGGGGTACATTTACTTACCTGGTCCAGCTGCGATCCAGCGGCACGTTCTCCAACGCTAATTTGGGTCTGCGGGATTCACTAAGGTCTGTGTGCCCAATATCCACCAGGTGTCGCTGCTGCACCGAGGTCTGCCGCAGTTCACCTTCCTCGTCCCGGTGTATGTAAGTGCTGATCTTGCGACACAAATTCTTTTTTAAATTCCGCGGGTTTTCCGAATCCGATGGGTTCCACGCCCCATGATTTCTGTCGCATGAAAGTCGGCGGCGATGCGCCAAAATCCGATCGCGTGCGCCAAAATCCCGGGGCAATTCGGCGCAAATTGGAAATCGTCGGGAAACTTGACGAAAGTGCGCGATTCGGACCCTTAGTAAATGTGCCCCACTGTCTCTCTTCACTTTCTGTGACTCCTGAGACAGACCTGAGACCCTGTGCTTCCACCCAGCAGGGGTTTTATACTACCCCTGGTCAGGTGGAAGCACCTCTTCAATCACACTCCAGCTAACATAGCAGACAGATTATTGGCTAATTACACACACACCAGGCAGGATCTACAGCTGCAATTACACAATGGGGCAGATTTACTTACCCGGTCCAATCACGATCCAGCAGTGCATTCTGTGCGGAGGATTCGGGTCTTCCGGCGATTCACTAAGGTAGTTCCTCCGACGTCCACCAGGTGTCGCTGCTGCACTGAAGTTCATCGGATTGCACTGAACTTCACCAAGCCGGGCCAAGTGCAGGTAAGCGCGTGTCCAGCAACACTTTTTTTTTTAAATGCGGCGGTTTTTCTGCATCCGTCGGGTTTTCGTTGGGCCACGCCCCCCCCCCCATTTCCATCGTGTGCATGCCGGCGCCAATGCGCCACAATCCGATCGCGTGTGCCAAAATCCCGCGGCAATACAGGGAAAATCGGCCCCAAAAAGGAAAAATTCGCTTAGCCAGCCGGAAAAACGCGATTCGGGCCCTTAGTAAATGACCCCCATTGTCTACGTTCCAGAACCTTCCTAGAGAGGTGATCAATCTCCCTAACAGCTCCTGACCTGGAGAGGGCGCTATTTGCAACTACCAGCCTGCCTATGTATTGGCAGGGGTGTTGCATATGTCTCGCACGGTCTGAATCGGAAAAGGAAC
This sequence comes from Engystomops pustulosus, assembly GCF_040894005.1. Classification (NCBI taxonomy): domain Eukaryota; kingdom Metazoa; phylum Chordata; class Amphibia; order Anura; family Leptodactylidae; genus Engystomops; species Engystomops pustulosus. The sequence continues at coordinate 43,581,762 of NC_092417.1, forward strand.
ACCCCTTTATGTGTGCAGAGTTTTGTGGCGCAGCGGACACTGTACGCAAATACTTCAGTGCAAAGTCAGACAGAAATCTGTGGCAAACACTTAAATAAATGTGGCCCAATATCTGATGCTAGGTGATAAATCTGCCATAGTATAAGAATGTATGGTCATATTTTGCATCTGTTACTTGACATCGTTTACCAAAATTCTGAGTAGCATCAATTTTGCTGCTCGGTCTTTACCCTGCAAAGTCATGCCCCCCCCTGTTCTGCTCAGCTCCCCCTGATCTATAACATGCTGCCTGCAGATTGGACACTATGGACAATCCGCTCAGCTCCTCCTGCTCTATAACATGCTGCCTGCAGATAGTACCGGTAGCATGCAAGATATAAAACACACTACAATAGTAAATACAATATACCTTATAGATTTCTCTGTGTTAGTAATAATGCACGTTCAATGATCTTAGTAAAACATCCCATGAAACACAAGACTGATCCCCTACCATCCTCTTTCTTCAGCTGTCAGTGCTGACTGGTGTGCGCTACCTTCAAACCGCAATGGAGAACGTGTTGGTTTTGGGTGACCCGGAGTCTGAATCTGATGGATGGTTACTGGAAAACAGCTGCATGGAAACTGCTAAACATAACATTAAAATCATTAAGAATCTTGGCAAAATGAACCAGATTTCTACCCTTTCAGGGAAGTCTGACCCAAATATGGACACCCCAATAGCAGATTATGGACCAGACAATGTTCCACCAAGCTCCATCCCAGAAGACAGCTGACCACCATGCTTGTCCTGACTACAGCGGATATAAGGTACTTGAGAAGAGCTTTCATGGATCTGGTTATGGGGTGTTTTGAGCTGAACTATTGAACACCATTACATAAAGGCACTTAAACAAAAGGTATAATAAAAAGTCTTAATTTGATAAGTGAACTTCAGACATTGTCAAGGACTATACATGAAGATGATAGGCTATGAAAGTTGTTTCTGCACTTTTAATACTTTATACGTTATATATTATATCACTTTTAATGTTTTGAATTGTACTTTCTTATTGAACAATGTGTTTCGGAGTCATTCTCTATTGCTGGCTGTAGGCACTGGATACATCTAACCATCTCTCACCAGTTTATCTAAATTGTAGCAACACAGCTGGGACTAGATTTAGGCTACATTCACACGAAATTATGCTGCCTGGCTACGGGAGGAACTCACCCCTCCTCTCTCCATAGAAAAGAAGAGCATGCGCCATCTTACGGCTTGGAACTGTGAGCACTCGTTGTGCGCACCACACCAAGCCCGGGTGCAATAGCCGGCTATGGGGGACGTACAGGCAGTCCCCTGGTTACGTACAAGATAGGTTCCGTAGGTTTGTTCTTAAGTTGAATTTGTATGCAAGTCGGAACTGTATATTTCATAATTGTAACACCAGCCCAAATTTTTGGGTGACAATTGGATTTAAAAATGTTGGATTATAAGAACCAGGATTAACAATAAGGCTTCATTACAGACACCTTTTATAACTGTTATAACTGTTTTTGAGCTAAGGCTAAAGTACAGTAAATTACCAACATCCAGAGGTCCGTTTGTAACTAGGGGTCCTCTGTAAGTCAGGTGTTCTTAAGTAGGGGACGTCCGGTATATTCGGCTGCAAATTTGTCCTGACAGTCTTGCAAATGGAGCCTTACAGGCATTAGAGATTGTTCAGCAGACCCGATCACTAACCGGTTTCATGTTATCCTTGGCTTTCACCTCCTGAGATCTGAACCGCCAGACTAAAAAGTGTCAGCTGGTTCATCTGCTGTTAAAGTACAACTGTAAAGTATACAAACTCTGCACTAAGCAAAAATAAACAATTCTCTAATTTACTTTAATTAGCTATCTGCTGATGTTCAGCTGCTAGTAGAGGTGTTATCATGTCCCCCTGGCTGCTCTTCATTTGCCATGCTACCTGGTAACCAAGGGAAACCATCTAGGACCAGAGGTTAGGAAGAAGTCAGCAGCATAATTCAGGTATCACTGGAATTGTCATTAAAGGTTCTCTCCAGCTGATCTAAAACAGTAACTTTACAGATCCGCTTTAATTTTGTGTGACTTTGAGATGATCAGGGCCTTATTTTCTGGGATACTTTCAGAGACTAGAAGGCTATTAGGAAAACATGTTGCCAGGGAGTAACATCTGCCATGTGACAGAAATAGCCAGGCTCAGGAGGAAGACTTAGCTAGATAGTCATTCCTGCTTAATGCAATCAGATTTAAGACGTGGCACAACAAAGGAGCTACTGCAAGGAGGCAGAGGGTTCAAAATCCAAAATTCTCCTCTGATTACCCAAGGACTGTGTAATAGTCAAAGTCGTGTTTTGCCTATCTAATATAGACTTCTAATTTTGCCTGGCTGCAAGTACTACTACAGTATACATTAAGCTCCCCCTGTACTAAATGTATTAGGAAAGTTTTTAAACATTTAAACAGCAAACAAAATTATTATATGCACACGAATGTTGAACATTATGTTGAATTTTATGGATACGGAAGCTGTAGGTGCAGGCGCTGGAACTGATTGAGGGTGTTAACCCATTAAATGCAACCGGCCATGCTGCCATCTTGATTTGGATTGTCGCTCCTTATTGACATTTTGGGGAGTGACAATCCGAACCAAGATGTCATCTTTGTTCCCATGACACCTTTGAGTCTGTATGAGTGTGTCATTTGGCAGGACCCAGGCGCTGAAGGCACACTGTTATAGAACTATAGCAAAATCCTCATATGCTGCAATACTGTAGGATTGTGGTATTTTGCAGGAGCAATCAGACCCCCTAAGGTTTAAGTATGCACATTTTTTTTTTTTGCCCTATTGACAATTGGAGTTTCAAAATTTTTTGTTGTGATGGGACCAAAGATTATTAATAAAGCTTCATTACAGACACCTTACAGCTGATCATTGCAGTCTGGGAATATAGTAAAGCTTCCTGAGAGCTTTACCAGAGGTCACAGGGGGCAGAGGGGTCCGTCTGTAAAATAATTTTACATGGTGGGCATATGTCCGGTGCCATGTAGAGGAGGAGGGGTGACCCCTCCCCTCTCCATAGCAATGCATTGAGTGTGGACCATAACACAGGGAAAGATCGGACATGTCCTATGTTTTTCCTGTGTACCGAGTCGCACATGTCCAGCACCGTATCGCTCTGTGCGGCCATTGCCGTCTATGGGGGACGTACAAGCCTGCGGCTGTACATACGTACCCCATACGGTAGTCTGCATGGGGCCTTAAATGTAGATTCACTATGGATTTGTGGCTGGATTTACCTGCAGATTGGGAATCTGTAATTCCCCTTACACATGCAAACATAAAAAAACACACATAACCTTTGAGGCATCAAACTACAACCTATGAATTATTGCTATTATATTTGTACCTGTGATGAATTTACTCTTCCCGTCACATATATTAATTTTTTTATTCTTATAAAATACTAAAATCTAAAATAAAAAACTTTTAGCAAAATGACTGGAGAGTATATGCATCTATGTTTAATCATGTAACCACGGGGAAAAAAAATCATGGATATTTTATTTTTTTACATTTTTTTTTTTTAATTTACTTAAACATAAAGGATGAACAAAACACAGAAATGAGACAGCAATAGACAGACAGAATAATATGTAAATTTTAATAACAGTAACCCATTAAAATGAATGAAACACCAGCATGGATGAAAGCAGCACAAACTGAGACAATGAAGATTGCTACGAGCTATAGTGAAAGTCTCCAGGTCCAATATGTTTAAAGCTTTAAAGGGTTTGAACTAAGTTTCAATGTTCTTCTGTATTCACAATACAGATAACAATGTGAGTGAGAAGATGTGTTTAGCGACTTCTGCCATTCTCTTTGACATTGAAAGGTGCGGCAGGAGAATGGGACCCCTGTGCATGTGATTGCCACGAATTCTCAGTTTCACCCACCTCTGATCACGAGAACAAGGGTCCCGTTTTACCGCCGCGCCATTCAATGTCTATAGCAGTGGCAGAAGTCGCTCAGCCCATATCACTATACCCGTCTTGTACATCCTCTGTGGATACTGAATAAAAATCTCCTGGCCAACCCCTTTAAGAACTTTTCTATTATTTGATTATCAGGGGTTCATTTAAAGGGGTTTTCCCACTAAGGCAAGTTAGGCCCTATCCACGGGATAGGGCCTAACTTGCTGATTAGTGGGGGTCCCAGTGCTGAGACCCCCACAGATCCTGTGGATACGGCTTAACGCGCCTATATTTCTAATAATAAATAAAGAAAACCAAGCAAAACACTGTCAAAACAATGATCACAACTTTTAATGATACAAATGTAATACTATAACGAAATAAACTAAAAACTAAATAACATTGGATGCATATGTAGATTTATAGCAACTTTTTCTTATTAACTAACCTACCTAGTGGTGCTGACCAGTGTATGGCAGAGGTGAGTAACATTCGGACCTCTCACTATGGCTTCACAACATGTGGCTACAAGAGGAGAAATAACTTATATTACAACAGTCATCTGACGGCAAACAGCATCACATTTTATTGCACGTGTCATGAAAGTTGGACAAGCTAAGAGTTAAAGCTGTGTCTCCTTTAACCCTTCAGGCCATGGGACAAATAATGTAGAGGCTGCAGCCATTGTTTCCCTGCTGGTACATAGATAAGAGACACGAATCATAATCTATAACCAGATGACTGTGGACTCCGTTACTGCTGCCATTGGCCAACAAGAAAAAGATTTTCCCCAATAATATTAATAGACAATTAAAAAGACAATAAAAAGGTCTTTAAAAACATGCGCAACACTCAAGTCAATTTTCTGTTAAACGCGATGGGGTTCTAATTAAGAGAAAGTTGCAATACCCCGCACAGCCACTATGACATAGATGGCGTTTGGTGTAATGAATAGGGATGGAGGTGCAGAGAATTGGAATCCCACCAATCTGATATTGTTACCATCTTCAGAGTAAACCCAGAATCTCAATAAACCTGTACAAATTCATTGTATCTTGTTATCATACTGTGATTTAAATACCATGGAATTCTTTATACCTGTAACCATTAAAATAATATGTGTATGAGTGACTGAAATCAATGCAAGTTGTAGATTATGTTTTGAAACAAACTTTATTCCTTTTAATTAAAAAAAAAAAAAAAAAAAAAAAAAAAAAGGAGAAAACCTATGAAATGGATTATCAAGGCGAATATAATAGTCATTGCTGATCCAGTGCGATGCAAAGTGATGGAAATGATAAAATACACTTTTATAATGCAATATATTTCAGTTTCTTTTTACGTTGCTGTGGGGAATCCTCTTATAGTTATGGCGTGTGATTAGTAAAAAAATATATCCACTGCAGCCATCTGGATGGGAAGGGATATTCTTTAAAGCTTGTCCCTATAAAAGAAACACATGTTAATATATTTAGATTTAAAGAGGACCTGTCACCCAGAAAATGACCCCCACCAAATGTGCCCCCCATAATCCTCTCCCCAGCCCCTTTCCCCCCAGACAGTTTTAAAAAAAATGTATTTGTGGTAAGTAGATTTAAACCGATCCGACCTCTTACTAAATAAGAGGTCGGATTCTAGTATCTTGCGTCAGGGGAGTCGGCCTTATTCATAAGGGGGCTGGCTGACACTGCCCCAGCACGCCCCTGTCAGCGGGGACCTGTATACACAGCGCAGCCACACCGCACTGACAGCGGCTGCGCCGGGCTTACACACAGTGGGGAGCCGGCAGAGATTACGCAATATATGCAATGCTGACGGCTTCTCCTCAGGTCCCCACTGACAGAGGGGGTGCCTGGGGTGTGTCAGCCGGCCCCCTTATGAATACTTGAATCCAACCTCTTATTTAGTAAGAGGTTGGATCGGTTTAAATATACTTACCACAAATAAATATTTAAAAAACTGACTGGGGAGAAAGGGGCTGGGGAGAGGATTATGGGGGGGCACATTTGGTGGGGGTCATTGTTTGGGTGACAGGTCCTCTTTAAATAACACAATTCACACTCAAATATGTGTTTGTAGCTCATAAGATCTTTGAGAAACATTAATAATAACAACGATTTCACTGTAATCTCATTCTTTCCATTAAGACAAGTCACTTTCCATTAAGACAAGTCATAGAAAGCAACATTATGGGGGTCATTTACTAACGGCCTGATTCGCGTTTTCCCGACGTGTTACCCGAATATTTCCGATTTGCGCCGCTTGTACATGAATTGCCCCGGGTTTTTGGCGCACGCGATCGGATTGTGGCACATCGGGGCCGGCATGCGTGCGACAGAAATCGGGGGGGGGGAGGGGGGGGGGGCGTGGCCGAACGAAAACCCGACGTATTCGGAAAAACCGCCGCATTTAAAAACCGAAATGTGTCGCTTGGGAAGCGCTCACCTTCACCTGCTATGGGATGGTGCATTCCGGGGCGTTAAGATTATTTTCGGCGCAGCAGCGCCACCTGGTGGACGGCGGAGGAACTACCTTCTTAAATCCCAGCCGGACCCGAATCCTGTGCAGAGAACGCGCCGCTGGATCGCGAATGGGCCGGGTAAGTAAATCTGCCCCTATGTGTTGAGAGAGCAGCATGAGACAACTTGTCTCATGCTGCTCTCTCAACAAATAATGTTGCATTCTATCCCCTGGCCAAGTCACATCCCTTAAAGGGAACCTGTCAGTTAAACTAACCCACACTAACTAAAGATATCTTTGCTATTATAGAGCAGTACAACTATCCCTATATTGTTCTTCTCAATGTCTGTAAAGTTCTACAGTCTGTTTGTAAAGTTGACACCATCTATGCATATTCATGTTCCTGTAGCTCAAATGTGCATCCTGCTTCTTGATTGACAGGGGACCCACTTTCTCTTTAGTCAAGTGGGCTCAGCTATTCATTTTCCCCACGCTCAGGAATGACAGAGATGCTGTCTGTGTGTGACTTGCTCAAGAGAAACCAGCTCCCTCATCCGCCCTCCTCTGGAATTTTATTCAGCAAGTCACACACAGCCAATGTCTAGGGGGGAATGAGGTAGCAGAGCCAAGCATTCTGATGAAATGAAAGCACATCCCTTGTCAATCAGGAAGCTGGAAACGCATGAATATACCAGAGTCAGCTGAAAAAACTGTGGAGCTTTACAGACATGGGGGGAACAATATAGGGATAGTTATACTTCTGTATAATAGCATTTTTCAAAGACATGTTTAGTTTAGTAGGGGTTAGTTTATCTGATCAGTTCCCTTTAAATAATTGTAGCTCCACTTGAACCCACTTTGCAAGATTAATTTGGTGGTAAGCTTAAAGGGAACCTGTCACTAGGGGCCTAACTTTCACTAAAGACAAGTTGCAGAAGCCCGTTACAGCTGCATTGCACAGATGCCTTTGTGCTTTCTCTAAGCATTTAAAAAAAAACAAAAAAAAAAACACATGACTTGCTTGTGCTGCTTACTCACTCTTCAGCCCCCACCCCTCCTTTCTGCTCCTGTACAGCTCCTCCCCACTGTTTCTTTACTTACACAGGGACCAAGTTTACTGCATCGTGAGCTGACATCAGTGGGGGAGGTAGGAGTTTACAGGAGCACAAAGGTGGTGGCTGAGCGCTGAGGAGTGAGCAGCAGAGACAAGTTTTTTTTAAAAATGCATCTAAACCTAAGCAAACACTGAGACTCAAAAGGATATTGTCAGGGTGCAAAGTAATATAAAGCACACAATTATATTGTAACGCAAATGTACACAAAAGGCATCTTTGCAATCCAGCTCTAATGGGCTTCTCCAACCAGTCTTTAGTGAAAATGAGGTCTTGGTGACAGGTTCCCCTTTATGGCGGGGGATTTACTGGAATACATGCAATTCATGGTGCAAGGAACTGCACCACCTCCAACTGGATGGAAGTAACTTCAGTATCAAGGGTCAGTCACTACTCAGCGAACACACACTATGTTTCCAGTCTTTTGTTGGATAAAATGAAAACTTTTTACAAACATGTCCGATCACATCTCACTATCTCTGAATATATGTAAAATCATATAGGAAGCCTTCAACAGATCACTAGTCATATAAAATTATTAATATTGAGCTGTTCTGTTACTGAAACAGGAAATTATAGACCAACTCCTTACCAACTTGCTTCATTCAAAGCAGGTTCCAATTGAAGCCAAAAAATGTTTGGTTTATTTCTAAGCTGCGAGCGATTTCCTCGATGATGCAGTGCTGCTGCCACATGAGGTGCAGCTTACGGTATCTTTCATGCGAGAGTCGCAGTGGATTTCCACGCCTTTACAGGTAAAGAAAATAATATACAACATTACATATACATGAGATGTTTGTGCTTCTTATGTCTATGGGAAAATCTGTAAAAAATATTCCAACAACAAACACACAACCCCAACATACTGTATGCATGATGCCATAAAGTGCAGCCAAAGCTCAGAGAGAAACAGCAAAAATAATACAAGCATATTATATATATATACATACACAGAGCAGCACTCATAGCTCATGGACAGACATGTTGTGCACACACACAATCTTATAATATAAGAATGATGTAAGATAATTCTTACTTTAAACCAGGGTCAGTCTCCCCGTATTCATCCAAATATGGTGCTGGATACAAACAACCTCTTGTTTTCCCCTCAATAAGGACGACTTTACATTCTCTAATCCTGGAAAACATATAAAAAAGTTGTTATAAATCAAACTGATAACAATTTCTGCTGTTACTACAGTTATTGTATCATCATTATGTTTGTACAGTAAAGGTCTCACTTGAGGAATATACAGATTCCCGCTCCGCAGTGCAGTGCATGTGCAGTGCAGGCCCCCAGCTCCTCTCCATGGACCATCTCCTGACAACACGTGTTCTGAGAGCACAGAACCGCCCCGCACAGGAGACACATCACCGGGTGCTTCCGCTCAGAATCCAGAGACTTTGGGCACCTAACAACATGACAAAGATATTATTACTGTTTCCAATTTTAGTAGCAACTCCTTGAATAAACAGAAGACTACAACAGGTAGAACAGTAATAAGCTGTGGAAGAAAATGCCTGACAAATAGATAATTACAGGATTTTTCTACACAAGACTTAGACACACTATTTAGCAAGTGAATGAATGTCGCAGAGCTGAGTGATGGAATTTATCAAAAGCTGTGTGTGTGAGTAAAAGGATGTAGCAGGACTGTAAATTAACAGATGTAGCAGGGTTGAGTGTGTAAATGAATGGGGTAGCAGGGCTGTGTGTGTGAGCGAACGGATGCAGTACAGCTTTGTGTCAATGTGTGAATGAGTGAATGAAGCAAGAGCTGTGTGTGAGTAAATGCATGGATGTAACAGCTGTGTGTGTGTGTGAATGAATGTAATAGGGCTCTGTGCGAGTGAATGGAAGTAGCAGAAGTGTGTGTGTGTGTGTCTGAATGGATGCAGTAGTGCTTTGTGTGTGTGAGTGAATAAATGAATGAATGAATGAATGGAGCAGGGCTGTGTGTATGGGTGCTTGAGTGAATGGATGGAGCAGGGATGTGTGTGAGTGAATTGATGGAACAGGCTCTGTATTAGTAAATGGATATAGCACTTTGTGATCACAAAGTTTTAGTTAGTGTAAAAAAATGGCTGTGCCATCTAGTAAGGTGCACCTCATAGTCAAGAATAAAATATGGCAAGTCTACAGGTAAAAGATGATTTATGTTCACTTAGATTTTGTAAAATATTGTATTTAATACCTGAAATGAGAGGCTCGATTGAGGAGAATGCTGTAATCTTCAGGCAGCTCTGTTAAAGTGTTAAGGTTCCTTGGGTACCTGTTAGGTAGAAAATCCAGAAGAATTAGAACAGTCCGTACTATAATGGCAGAACAATGTGTGTGACCAACGTGGATGAACCCAGAACAACATTTTATTACTACCGTAGTAATATAGTAATTAGTAATCCGAGGTCAATAAGTCATCCATATAACTGATGTAACATGACTGATGGCAGATGGCTGTGGTGCAGGAGGCCGGGTAGCGGTGGGTGCAGTTGATAAGTCCTCACTGCTCCTGGTCCTCTCCCGTGACTCCTGACACTGGTTGTATGTTGTAAGGACACGGAGCAGAGCAGCCACAGGGGCTCTGAGTGGTACTGTACAGCTCCCGGGTCCTCTACTTATCCTGCCCCAGCACAGATGGAGCAGAGAAGAAGCTGTAGTGCGGTGCAGGGAGAAGAAGAGCGAGGAAAGGAGAGAATTGCTAATTTTTTTGTCTGCTCTGGGGGTGGGGTGGGGGGGGTGGGGGTGGGGATTTTCCAGTATTATCGTCTGCTCTGGGGGTCTCCAGTATTATCGTCTGCTCTGGGGGTAGGGGGTCTCCAGTATTATTGTCTGCTCTGGGGGGATCTTCAGGATTATTGTCTGCTCTGGGGGTAGGGGGTCTCCAGTATTATCGTCTGCTCTGGGGGTAGGGGGTCTCCAGTATTATCGTCTGCTCTGGGGGTAGGGGGTCTCCAGTATTATCGTCTGCTCTGGGGGGGTCTCCAGTATTATTGACTGCTCGGGGGGGGGGGGGGGGGTGTCTCCAGCATTACGGTCTGCTCTGGGGGGGGGGGTCGGTGTCTCCAGTATTACTGTCTGCTCTGGGGGGGGGGGGGGTTCTCCAGTATTACTGTCTGCTCTGGGGGGGGGGGGGGGTTCTCCAGTATTACTGTCTGCTCTGGGGGTAGGGAGTCTCCAGTATTATCGTCTGCTCTGGGGGTAAGAGGTCTCCAGTATTATCGCCTGCTCTGGGGGTAGGGGGTCTCCAGTATTATTGTCTGCTCTGGGGGTAGGGAGTCTCCAGTATTAATGTCTGCTCTGGGGGGATCTCCAGTATTATTTTCTGCTCTGGGAGGGGGGGGGGGGGGTCTCCAGTATTAAGGTCTGCTCTGGGGGGGGTCTCCAATATTAAGGTCTGCTCAGAGGGGGGGGGGGGGTTCTCCAGTATAATGGTCTGCTCTGGTGAGTCTCCAGTATAATGGTCTGCTCTGGGGGGTCTCCAGTATAATGGTCTGCTCTGGGGGGTCTCCAGTATAATGGTCTGCTCTGGGGGGTCTCCAGCATAATGGTCTGCTCTGGGGGGTCTCCAGCATAATGGTCTGCTCTGGGGGGTCTCCAGTATAATGGTCTGCTCTGGGGGGTCTCCAGCATAATGGTCTGCTCTGGGGGGTCTCCAGTATAATGGTCTGCTCAGGGGGGTCTCCCGTATAATGGTCTGCTCTGGGGGGTCTCCAGTATAATGGTCTGCTCTGGGGGGTCTCCAGTATAATGGTCTGCTCTGGGGGGTCTCCAGTATAATGGTCTGCTCTGGGGGGTCTCCAGCATAATGGTCTGCTCTGGGGGGTCTCCAGTATAATGGTCTGCTCTGGGGGGTCTCCAATATAATGGTCTGCTCAGGGGGGTCTCCAGTATAATGGTCTGCTCTGGGGGGTCTCCAGTATAATGGTCTGCTCTGGGGGGTCTCCAGTATAATGGTCTGCTCTGGGGGGTCTCCAGTATAATGGTCTGCTCTGGGGGGTCTCCAGTATAATGGTCTGCTCTGGGGGGTCTCCAGTATAATGGTCTGCTCAGGGGGGTCTCCAGTATAATGGTCTGCTCTGAAGGCAGCATTTTGTGCTGTAATGTGGCTGGTACATCTAGGGTATGGTTACTGATGTGGCCCATTAAAGTTGTGCACAGTAAGGCCCTTGGACCAATAACCCCTGGCCTAAATCCTTAGATCAAGAATAGAACAAACATTTAAAAGAAATGTCATAATCTTTATAACCTATTATGTGTTTGTGGAGTCAGAGTCTGTCCATCTTATCACGACACCACCAAAATGGTCACCGACTTTGACTCTACAGCCCTGAATGACACGTTCATATAAAACAATCATGGGGTCACCACTTCTTTTGCCTTTAAGAAATTAAAGGTTATCTTAAATGACTCTTCCCATCTCCTGATCAAGGATGTGCACCTCATTTCCATGGAAGTTACCAGTCTATCATAAAAGTGATTGACAAGGGATAACCACATACCCAGGATGGGGGTCGTCAAGCTTTATGTTTGGAACAGGTGTGAGAAGGGGTTAGTGGTGAAAACTGGATATTACCCTTAATAGACATAGGGAAATGAGAAAACCTCTAGAAATTCCAATATATACAGAAAATTCTGCAATCATACAGAAAACATTATCGAAGTCGTCTAACCTGACAGCGCTACTTTGACCAGCGAGAACACTTTGGACAGCCGGATCAGATCCCCACCTGGAGAACAGAAGAGACACAAATGTGATGAGAAGTGTCTGGATTAAATTTATACAGTCACGTTCTATCCTTCGAGTAATGTGATATTACAGCAGGAGATCAGGTCAATTAATACCATATGAGGCCCAACACTACATGTTATTTCTACGGTGGATTATTTTTTTTTATTACATTTTTTTTTCAGAAGAGGAGATAAGGGGAAGAGACTTAGGCCTCTTGATGTGTCCGGTGGGCGAAACGGCTGCCGGACAAAACTACGCCAGGTACAACGTGGCAGAGTTTTGTGTGAAAACAGTTTTTCAAAAGATTGCAGGCATGGGGTGGGACGCCCCTCTAAATGGCGTGGAGGTATCGTAGTCACTATTATAATTGCAAATAGGCCTGACACTGTATAACACATTATTTATGTCACGTGTAGTGGAAACACAGCGCACCTCTGTATAAGGGGTTTTACACTGTCCCAGTGCTCCTGAAATAGGACAAACAAGTTGGTAGGTAGACTGAGGTAGCTACACAGAGCCTCCAGCTGATCTTCTGGAGCCACTGCAATAGAAAGGGGTAAAATGCAGATTAGTATGATGGACCATGGCAGGACAGACATGATAGCGCACGGATCAACGTGAGAGAATGTATAAACACAATCTTATCAAAAAAACAAGATGGACTGTGTCCTTCTGCCCTTTGGTTAAACTGAAGTGCCAGCTGTCAGATTATCATCAGCATCCCATGGATAATATATGGATATGTGCCCTATAGTAGAAGGGCCTGATCTTGTGCCACTTCTCTTAGCTCAGAGCTCCTATATAATAGCACACTGGTAATGGTTGCTTTGTATTTCCATCCTTTTTATATGAATATGTTAACATTTATGACATTATACAGTATTCACCATTAGACACACTTACATGAGGACTTCAGCTCCTCCGGAGGAGTCACTCCCAGCATATAGTGGAAGAACAGGGCAGAACAACGCAGATAGGGAACAATCCCCTTCTTCACACAGTCCCAGATATACCAGCCTGGAAGATCAGCTGCTCTACAGCTGTGATATAAATATTACATAAAACCATTAAATTATACTCCATATTATAAATCCAAATCCAGTCCTTAAATACATGATATGTGCAGGAACTAACTGTGAGACTTGCCCTTTCTTTAGAATGGGGGTCCACCGACACCCTTCCTAGGGTCACCCGCCCCTCATTCTGCACAGACATAACTATTTTCGGTGTTCCTATAGAGAGAGGCCTGAATTCTGTACCCAGCACGGTGCGGGATTGCAGTCATGCCTCCATTCTTGAAATGTGCAGCATCAACATTAACTGTGTTTCAACCAAATTTATTTATCACATGTATAAATGTATCTGTTGTGTTTGCAGTGCCCAGACCTTCCCCATGCAGCAGATGATGTGGGAACAATAACCAGGTCTGTAGGATCTCCATAAGCTGATGTCGGATGATTTTGGCAGTGGCCAATTCCCCAGTGCAAACCCATGTATGGTGAAGCCCACAGCTATGTATGCAGCACGGTGCATCTATCTCTAACAAGACCCCACATTGTTACTCATGAGGGGTTGTATACATGGTGTATTCTAATGAGTTTGTCTCACAATAACACCTACATATATATATCGGACTGATATCCTATATAGAAGACAAGTCCACTCACCCATCTATGAGCAGTGCAAGGTCCAGGCACACAGCAGCGGCACTATGTGCCTCCTCACAGTCACTGGGCATTGTACATGGCACATTGTCTGTCAAAGGATTAGACACAAACACAGTATAAATATTGACAGCAAAAATGAATTGTCAAAAGAGCATCATACACTTAACAGTCTTAACTTTACACTATAAAACCCTATAGTCCTCATAGGAATTATTTAATTGTTAACCCTGTCCAGAAAACATAAAGGATCACAGAAGTCAACCAGACATCAGGCTTTAAAGGACATCTACCACCAGGATGAAGGATTGCAAACCAAGTAGACTTGCATAGTGGCGTGTTCCCCCTCTGGCAGGATCTGCTGTTCTTGAGGCTGCCTATGACCTGTTATTTAAGAAAAAAAGGCTTTGAGAACTATGCAATGAGCCTGAAGGGCTCCAGGCTCCATAGATGTTAAGAGAGCTCAAAGCCCCTCAGGCTCATTTGCATAATTTTAGAAACCCTTTATTGTAAAAACAAGGTCATTATAAGCAAAAAGAAGAGAAGATCCTGCCAGAGGGGACACACACCAGTATGGAAGTCTACTTGGTTTGTAATCCTTCATCTTGGTGGTAGATGTCCTTTAATCTGTGTATGGGTGCAGTGTAGGCAAGTCCATTAGAATAACCCCACTGTATAAGTACAGGCGGTCCCCTACTTAAGAACACTCGACTAACATACGACCCCTAGTTACAAACGGACCTCTGGATATTGGTAATTTATTGTACTTTAGTCCTATGCTACAATAAACAGCTATAACAGTTATCACAGGTGTCTGTAATGAAGCTTTAGTGTTAATTCTTATTCTTATGACAACCTAACATTTTTAAAATCCAATTGTCACAGAGACCAAAAAAGTTCTGGCTGGGATTACAATGATAAAATATACAGTTCCGACTTGCATACAAATTCAACTTAAGAACAAACCTACAGACCCTATCTTGTATGTAACCCGGGGACCGTCTGTACTGGAACTCAGCCTCATTCACACTATGTTGCTTCTCTTCGCAGCAATGGCTCAAAAATTCTCAACTACAGAACTTTTGATCAGGGGGTCACGAGTACTCTAGTAAAAATATCCAAGAACCAAACTAACGAATCCTCTAAGAAATCCCCTTTACCTGTGGCTGATGAGAAGATGATTTGTAGAATATGAGCCATAGTGAGCAGGCGGAAGAGGTAGAGATGGTTGTATGAGGAGATCACAGATGAAGGGTGCAGCTGCACACCCTCTTCACAGTATAAAGATGGAAAGGCCAGAACCGACCCAACCTGTGAAAAAAGAATTCTCACGTAAGCGTGGGGTGTGTAGAACAATGCATTGTGGATTTATGATGGTGCCTTCTATTACCAGAAGATGAAACACGTCCACAGACAGTAAAGACGGTGTTCCCTCCAGCTTTATGTTAGGAAAAAACACTGTAGATACAAGAGCAAGAATGTATTGATAGGGAACAGTCCAGTTAAATCACACATACAGGATTTTAGGCAAAAATATGACTGGGCCCGCTGAGTGCGCTGAATGGACGCCGCAGGTCCTGTGACCGCTGAAGCAGTCAGGATTTTTGGGAATTAACGGACAGAAGAGAACCTGGCACTAGAAGGCAGAGTAGGGTAACTAACATTTCTGTCTTGCACCTTTCTGTGGCTTCTATGGGCTATTACCGAAAATATCCGGAGGCCAGGCCGGTGTAAGGCTACATTCACACTGCCGTTGCCCGCCCGTACCGTACCGGGCAACGGCAGTGTACGGGGAGAGGAGGAGGAGGTGAGCGCAGCTCAACCCCGCCCCTCTCCACAGCAACCTATGGCGCACGGCGCCGTATTACGGGAAAAGATAGGACATGTCCGTACCGCTCCCGTAGGGTGCCGTGCGCCCATAGAAGTGTATGGGGGACGTATATCGGCCGTATATACGTCCCCCATACGTTCGTGTGAATATAGCCTAACAAAAAGAAAAGTGTGTTTTCTTGGCTTTTGTGGCAGGGCTCTCTAAGCCAACAATGAATCTGTTTCAGGTAATCAGTGGCGGATAGGAGTCAAAGGACTCAGTCAACGAAACTTGGCTTATACTCGATTTAAAAAAATATAGGTTTTACCAGGTTTTTGTGGTAAAATTAGGGGCCTCGGCTTATACTTGAGTATATACGGTACTTCCTTTTACAGTGAACTGTGTTTACACGTAGTTTAGTAAATTCTTTTACACTAAGTAACATAATAGGAATCTTCAGTCAGTGGTAAGGGATAGGTATATAGATATATATGGATTAGTTCAATGAACGAACAACCCACCTGCCAGTAACTGCACAAGATGGCTCTGTATTGTAGCTTGCGGAAACGTCACTCTTTGTGCTTCAGCAAATTTCACTAAGGCTTTAAGACCAGCATGCTGGAAGAAGAAATAAGGTAAAAATAAACATCATACTGAATACTACAGGAGATATTAAAGGACATCTACCACCAGGATCACATATTGTACATCAAGCACACTGACATGCTGGTGTTTGCCCCCTCTGCCAGGATCCGCCCTTATCTTAGCTTCTTATCCCTTTGTTTTTATGAAAAAAAAAGCTTTTACAATTTATGCAAAGGAGCCTGAGGGGCTCCAAGCTCCATAGCTGTTAATTGAGCCCGGAGCCGCTAAGACTAATTTGCATAATTTTTTGTAAAATCAAGAGTATAAGAAGCTAAAATAAGAGCATATACTGGGGGAACACTCCTGCATGTCAGTGTGCTTGGTTTACAATGCTTAATCTAATCCTAACTCAGTATCTATACAACACCCTAAATATACAGTGGCAAAATCCACCAAGATCCTTGGCTTGAAGGGGTTACCAAAACATAGCTACTAATCTTTCAACACCCCATCATATGCATTGTATCATGGCTGTGCTCGGTATCGCAGTTCAACCCCATTTACTTAAAGGAAATCAAAATCAAGCATGGATAAACCAGGGACACTTACTCATAGATCCAAGCACTGTGACTGTGGTAATCGTCTTATATTTGTTATCCGTGGCCTCCTTCCTTCTAAAATCAACTTTTACAATTAGGCTAATGAGATAGAAAGGCTCTGAAGGATGTTACCAGAGCCCCTCCATGCTGCAGCTTCACTGCCTTTTATACGGAGCCTGAAATTCGACCAAATCAAGTGACCAATGGACATGATGCCACAAGAGCAGCACCGCTGATAATCAGTAGGACCGCCCCAATCAAATCATATCTTATCCTCATGATAATAGGTCATCAATATTTTGATCCCAGAATATCCATTTAAGATTCTGAATAATAGAACAGAAAACCCATAAATTACATAACCTGACAACGCAGGATCCCAATGGAAATCTGTAACATGACCAAAACCCATCATCAGTCATTTACAATGCAGAGGTCATCATGTGGGGCTTTCAGGCCTCTTACAACTGCTACAACCCATGGGGGGTGATACATTATTTAAGTGGGTGGTACAACTAATGATTGGTGAAGATGATCCTAGACGCTGCATGTACTCACAATGAAGAGGTCATAAAGTAAGTCACAGCAGCATAAGCCAAGGTAGAAAAGCTTCTTAAACACTGATGCTCTGAGATAAGGCTCTTAGGAGACAGGAAGCATTGAGAAGCCGCTGTCTCATGCCTACTTACTTAACCCCATCTCTTCATTCATCCTTACCTGTCGATTCTGCAGGGAACCAAACAATGGTCTGTCTTCTTCCCTAAGTAAACTCTCTGGAACAGAATCAGCTTGTGTTACTACACATGTAAGGATTTGTAGTACATAGATAAGCGGACAATGGTTACTACATCCTTACCTATGGACTGTATGGTATATGCACACGTATTCCAGGTCATCACAGGCAGACGTGGGTCACTTTCATTAGGTGAAACATTCAGGCCGGTGCAGTACACAGTGTTAGCAAAATGGACCAGCATTTCTTTTGTACTAGCGGAATATTTTATCCTGGAAAATGTAAGAAACAATAATATTAAAAGAATTAAATTTCCGTAAAAGATTTTTTTTTTAGGAATTTTAGGAAACCCCCTCAGAGGCTTGGGCAAAGGTAAGAAAACAAAAATACAGGGGGTCATTTATCTTTATTTTTCTTCCTTTTTTCCGTCTTTTTTGAGACTTTTTTTTTTTTTGGCCCATTGCAATTTTTGCACCTTTTTGGACTTTTTGAAATGTGCACTGAAGTCCGCAAGACATTTTTTTCTTGTCAGTAAGACACATTTATCTTCTATTCCAGATTTTTTAAAAGTCACAAATGTGACTGTCTAAAATTAGCAACATTTTTGGCGCAAAAAAAACTCCAGATGAAAGCATACATATGGAAAATTTAGAAAATGGAAAGAAGTGACTTGTGACATTTGTGCGACATCTGTAACAAATGTTGCAAAAAAAATAAATAAATAAACAATATTGCCAAAGTAGCAGACTAAGAAAAAGACAGGCAAAACAAGCCAAAACAAACAGAGATAAGATAAATGACCCCAAAAGTGTCCTTGCCCTGTTTTGGCTCCCGATTCCAAAGTCTTTCCTGTTGCCTTTTGACTAATGCAACCACTTGGCCGGGTAGTTCAAATAGTCATAGGACTCGCGGTGATAACTCAATGGGGCAAATTTACTTACCTGGTCCTGTCGCGATCACCGATTCGGACGGTCCGACGAAGATGAAGTCCGGCGCGATTCATGAAGCTCGTGCACCCGAGTTCCTGCATCCGTCGCTTCCCCGCCGAGGTCCGCCAGAGTTCACCTTCTTCTTCCCTGTGCTTGTAAGTCTGTGTCTTGCAACACAATTCGAAATGTTAAATCCCGAGCGTAGTCCGAATCCCTCGAATCCGCCCCCCGATTTGTGTCGCGTGCAAGCCAGAGCCTATGCGCCAAAATCCGATTGCGTGTGGCAAAATCCCTTTGCCGCGCCAAACGGAAATCTTCGGGAAACCCAACGAAAATGCGCTCCGCAGACCCTTAGTAAATGAGCCTCAATGGGTCAGTGGCGTCACTTGTTCTACTTGTTGAACTACTTGTAGGCACCAGCGGGTTCAGTGATCCAGATGGAGTGTTAACAAAGAGACAACAGTGGAGAAGATGGAACCAGGAGCTAGATTAGGCAAGTACAAATTATTTTTTTCCTTACCCCTGGCCAGGGTTCCAGTTGGATTTTTTTAAAATTGCTGGAAAACCCCTTTAAAAGGAGTTTACAAGCTCTGAAATCTGAGAAATAGACTCTATACTTTTAAACGGTTTTGTACTTTTATACTTTCCTGTTAGCCAGCAATATGTCACTTTAGAGAAAATATTATTTACATGCAGATCAGCTTCTAGTTGCTCCAGGACACACACCAACCAACACTTCCATTTTATTTTTAAAAATGTCCTATATGATCCAAGTTTTACTAGGGGGGTGATTTGGAAGGGGTTGAAACAAATTTAAAATGTATTCCCTATGCACAAGACAGGGGATAAGAGTTTTATCAGTGATGGTCCAACTGCTGGGACCCCCAGCAATCTGGAGAACTTGTTCTTCCGAATTAAAGGCCCATTCAGTTTGGGATTGCCAGAAACTGCCAAGCTATTTCTAGCACTCACAGAATGAATGGAGACAAGCCAAGCCCATTATAGGGAATGGAGTGGTTGTATGGACATTAGTGGGAATGGGACCCTAATTTTCCGGGTTGTGATCGGTGGGGGTCCAATAAGTCAGCCGCTCACTGATAAGCTGATTACCCACAGGATAAAGGATACAAACTCGGTACAGCCCATATGTTAACTAAAAGTGAATATTTCAATATCTGAAATATTCCCTGTAAATCAGATCCAGGCCTACCCTAAACACTGCAGGAGTCTTATGGAAGTGCCAAAGGTGTACAGAGATCTTCTGACATGTTATGTGTCTAGTTGTATGGATTGAGTGAAAATACATTTGTAACACTTACGGTGACTGCACCCCGAAACTCAAGATGGATCTGAATTCGTGACTATGACCATCCTCACTTTTAAGAAATTCAGGTGATGAAGACTTTTCGCCTATTAGAAATACAAACATGTTATAATATATAATATAGGTGACCGTGTGTTCTTCTGGATTAAAATATGTTTATATCTGTGCTCCTTTTACTAATCCTTAGATATTACTTATATGTATATATAACAGCTCATCTTGAAAAGTTAGCCAAAATGTTAGGCATGCCCTAGAGCAGTGATGGCGAACCTTTTAGAGGTCGAGGTGCCCAAACTGCAACCCAAAACCCTGCTTATTTATTGCGAGGTGCCAACCAAAAATTAAAGCAGTAACTTATTGCTCCCTGTTCAACATCTTTCAATCATATTGGCCTCCTGAGGACAGCAACACAGTAGAAAGATGGAAAATTTGCATCATTTTAGCTTCTTTCCAGTTTCCCTCTGTGCAGAGAGAATCGTGGGGCCAGCAGGAGGTCCTCTGAAAATAATTCAACCCTGTCTAATTCTTCCTCTTCCTACAGTCCCAAATAGCGAAGTAAGTATCAAAATATGACTTGAAAGCAGCATCTTTTAAGTTTTTTGGAACTGCAGGAAGATTCTTTGAGTCTTGTCTGGTATGATGGGACGATGGCCCGGGTGCCCACAGAAAGAGCTCGGAGTGCCGCCTCTGGCACCCATGCCATAGGTTCGCCACCACTGCCCTAGAGGGATCTGTCACCAGCACAGACTGTGGTTAATGGCGGTGGGTGTCTGCTGTATAATGCAGTAGCCATCCTCACTGTATGCAGCACAAAAACAGGTACATGATGGTAGTTTGGGGGATTAATACCTTAAAAATATTTAAAATATTTTGCATCATCATGTTTTAAAACCTACATTTAATGAATTTATGTCCATTGATTCTGTATACAGATCTGTGTAAGGATTATTTTTTTGTGTGTTTGGCGATTTGTGGAATATTAGTAAAATCATATTTGGGAATTAACATTTTTTATTCCTTTTTCTATTTTAATTTCTTTACATTTTATTAATGAGGAGAGGCTGCTACTGCTGGGCATTTCATTAGTGAGGGGAGGCTGCTGCTAGGCATTTCATTAGTGAGGGGAGGCTGCTGCTAGGCATTTCATTAGTGAGGGGAGGCTGCTACTGCCGGGCATTTCATTAGTGAGGGGGGGCTGCTACTGCTGGGCATTTCATTAGTGAGAGGAAGCTGCTGCTGGGCTTTTCCTTAGTGAGGGGAGGCTGCTACTGCTGGGCATTTCATTAGTGAGGGGAGGCTGCTACTGTTGGGCATTTCATTAGTGAGAGGAGGCTGTTGGACATTCCATTAGTAGGGGAGGCTGCTGGACATTTCAGTGGGAAGAGGCTGTGACTAATGCAATTCCCACCCTAGGCTTATACTTGAGGCAATTACCTCGTGTTGGCTTATACTCAAGTATAAACCAAATACATTTCAAAATTTATATACATTTCTTGCTGTGCCTTATTAAACAAATTGAAAAACGAGAGGTGAAGACAATATATTTTAGAATCAAAAAACAAAAAAAGGCAGAAACCTTTTAAGACTTTTAAATTGTAACCCGATATCCTGGTCCCAACTACATCCAACCAGCGAGACAGTGACAGTATCTCTGCCAATGATTCAGCGTCCGCACTGCATAAATAATGGAATTATAATGACAAAGAAAACACATTAAAAAAAGCTAAAACTGTTGTGAGAAACAAAGTCTATTTCATTATATTAAAGGGAACCTGTCACCAAATTCGCACGTATACAGCCAGTGACAGGTTCCTATAGAGCCCTAACAACTAACTGACAACCTTCTTTTAGCTAAAATCGTTTTCATCCACATAAAACTCCTTTTATCTTATAATATCTGACATCAGTGGGGGTCGTGTCCTGCTCGGCCAGCCCCTCCCATCTAATCCTCCCCATGCCTTATGGCCTTCTTACTATTTAGCAGTTCATGTCATGTGACCAGGATGACATCATCTCAGGTCCTTAAGCCTCTTAACAATAGCAAACTGTGTGTATCTGACGACATGAGGTCACAGCAGCCAGCATGGACTTCTACTCCTCTCTCCATCCTCCATGGAGGCTGCTCTGATTTAATGTAATCACATACTTGGCGCACAGTTTGCTATTTTTAGAAGTCTAAAGGACCTGCAATGATGTCATTGGTCACATGACATAAATCTAACACAAGGCACCATGTAAAAAAATTCACACAATATTTCCTATAAGTAAATATAGCTTTATATGTCTCTAGTTGAATATTAGCGGACAATCCCGCAGTACAAGGAGGCAGAGCAGTGGTTTGAAGAGACACAGAGCTGTCAGTCTTAATATTGGGCCTGGTTCACTGCCAGAGAGCAGAGTCTACCCACTAGACAGGAGTCAGGAAAGATAATTTGCATATGAGAAAAACGTCCATCTGTAATTGAAGTATAGTGACTCACTGGCAGCTAATTTTCGGTGTTAGGGGGAGGTCTTGTAATCCTTTATCTGCAGACATTGTTAGTCAAGGGGGTAAAATTCTTGGGACATGTCTTTTTAAAATTATTCATATGTTTGTTTACACAAAACATAACGGTCTGGATTACAGTACACGTGCATTGCATGAAGCGCGCACTCACCTGCTCACTTGCTCGGCCACAACTGGGATGATGGGAATAACAGAATTGCAGTGACACTTGCATAAAGGGCATAAATATTCTCCATTTCCAAGGTCGTATATCAGATCCACATGAAGCCGCTGCCGTGTATTCACCTGCATGGCCTCAAAAAATCTGAGGAATCAGAAGCTAGTATCAGCATATACAACTACAAATATGACATGCAGTGCACACAACGGAGCCAATATGGCAAGACTTAGAAGATACCTACTTCTGCCAGCAGGTCACATGCATCACATGCCCACAGCTCCCTGAATGGGTTTCACAAGTCAACTCGGGGCTTGTAAATAACAGATTAAGTGTTTCTGAAAATTAAACAAAATATTCATAGCAATTCAACACAATTTTGCACGGAATAGAAATTACAATTTTAACTCACAATAACATAGGTGTAGCCTTCATGTAACATTAACACAAATATATGTTCACACTTGCATTGCTACTTACATACTCTACTTGAGATATCTGACATAATCTGCAAATATATGAATTATTCACAGACTTCTTGCTGAGGCATTGCATGCTTCCTTGTGTGAATACATACCTCCTGAGTGTATCAGTGCGTTGCCTCGAGACTGGGACAGCGTGGTAGATTTTTGCACACATGCAGTTAGCACCATTGTAGATCTGTCTAGCCGCACTTCTTGTTCCTCCTGGCAGAGGATGCATGTCAGGACTTCTTTTTCAGGCACTGATGGGCCTCGCTTGGGACCCAGAGCGATCTTGGCACCTCCAACGACTGGTAATGAGCTTAACGGAGCGATAGATATTGGAAAAATTACAGTTACGAATTAAAATATGCAAAATGTAACAAATCTACTATTTCGGATTGTATCTGCTAAAAATATAAACACATTGTTAATACTGCCAAATTGTCCTTTTCTTGTCACTTCACAAAATTTTTAACCTGCCTTCTCATCCAAAAGGTGATTTTCCAGGTTAACACTAAGGGTGTTCACTAGAGCCCTTTCCTTACAACAGGACTGACACCCTTCTTACCAAATACAGGCAGTCCCCAAGTTACATACAAGATAGGTTTGTTTTTAAAGGGAACCTGTCACCAGAGGGTTTTTCACCAGTGACAGTTTCCCATAGACACTGTAATATACAATACAGACATATATTAACTATGTGACATCTTAAACTTTACCTGGCTCCCTGCCAGCATCTTTCTTCAAGTCCTGGGGGTGTTGTATTTCAAAATCTAACTGGCGCCTCCTCGAAAGCATTTGTAGTTCCCTTCTCAGCAATATTCTATATATTTTATAATTGTAAACTCTAAAATCTAAAACTTATCAAGAAAGCTAATTTAGTATCTCAATGAGGAAAATGCCCCACATTGAAATCCTAAATATCCATAAGAAATTATATTAAGCTGCCAAAAGGCTACAGACAGCTAAAACTGCGACACGACCCTGTTAACAATCATTGGGTGCAATACCGCACAACAGAATTCCCCAAGTAGCTTAAAGCTTAATATGACAAGTCCCATTATAGGACAAGACAATTTCTTTGCTGGGATATCAGACATTCTCAAAGCTTATATATAGGTGTATATATATATATATACATATATACACACACACACACACACACACACACACACACACACACACACACTGGGGCTGCACTAAGGGACGCATTTCCCAACGGTTTCTGGATTTGCGCCGCTGTGACAGGTATTTAACTGGGGATTGTGTCTCACACGATCGGATTATATGATCCGAAAGGTAGAAGGGATTCCGTCCTTACGGTAGTAGGAAAAAAGGACTATACTCCCGGCGCTTCTCCGATCCAAAAAATGGTAGTTTTTATTTTAACATTTAAAATCAAAAGTTAAAAATAGAAATAAAATATCAGACAACGCGTTTCGCGTCCTATTGCACGGACGCTTCCTCAGGTCTAAATTACACTTGTTAGCCCAACATTATAAATACCCATCTTACAGGAAGTGATGTCAACAGGAAGTGATGTCAACAGGAAGTGATGTCAACAGATGATCTCACATATAAACAATTTGCATTTAATATTTTATCACAAAATAGTTCTATATTATCTCATGTAGTGCAAGACTAAAGGTAGAACATGTCTATATTTCTTTGTTCCAAAAACTAGTTAATTTGTAGGACGTAAGTCCTGAGAGAGGTGTTTGGAATGTTGGTGGAATACACCTGGGTGGGAATGACATCTCTCGATCACATGACACAATCTCGATCACGTGATCACGATCACATGTTGTCTCTCGATCACATGATCACATCACGTGACGTCTCTCGATCACATGACTAGTCTCATGATCGACATCTACTTTCTTTAACTAATATTTGGATGCGCGATATTATCAGTGTATAACCGACACAAAACGGAGCCGAGCGTCACAGAAACAAGCTCGCAGGAAATCCAGACTAAAGGTAAGCATAAAAATTAAACATGAATTGAGATAAAAGGATTAAATAATGGTTTCTGAGACTTCATTCATGCCGTCAGGATTGAGAGTCTGCAACTTAAAAATCCAATATACCTCCCTACGACATAGGGTCTGGTATCTATTATTAACACTTTCTGGAACATGGTCTATAGGCATAATACTAAGTGCATTTTCGTTTTTTTGATGTTTAAACAAAAAATGTTTAGAAAGACCATGCTTAAGGAAGCCTTTTTTGATGTTATTTCTATGTCCGGTGACCCGATCATGTAATTCTTGCGTGGTCCTCCCTATATACTGGAGGCCGCATGGGCATTCTGCCAAATAAATCACATAGCTAGACTTGCAGGTCATAGTCGTTTTTATCGGGTATGACTGCTGTGTGACATTCGATTTAAAGGTAATGGCTTCATTCTTTATAACAGAACAGCATAGACACAGCTTATGGCTGCATTTCTTAATCATTGGGAAGTCCTTCCCTGACACTTTAATATTCATGCTTCCCAATGTCTTATGTTGTTTTATTTGGCTGGGAGCCAGAATATTTTTGAGAGTCGAGGCCCGTCGATAAGTAATTTTGGGCCTAGGTGGAAGAATAGTCTTGAGAATTTTGTCTTTTTGTAAAATGGGCCAGTGCTTATTTAAAATTTCTGTGATTTCCCTAAATTTATCATTATAGCGAGTCACAAAATTAAGAGAATGATCGTCCTCTTGTGTTAGAATACTGGTCTTTTTATACGCTTGATTTAAAATATATTTAGGGTACCCTTTATCTAGGAACCTTTCCTTTAAAATTTTAGACTGTTGTTTAAAAACCTGTGGGTCCGTACAATTTTTTCTAACTCTCTTGTACTGGCTAAACGGTATATTCTTTTTCCACTTACTAAAATGTAGACTATCATAATTAAGGTAGCTATTTGTATCCACTTTTTTTAAAAAAGTGGATGTATAAATAGATTGATCTTTGATATAGAGATTGAGATCTAAAAATGTGATGGTATCATTTTGATGTTCAGCGGAGAAAGATATCCCCCAGTCATTTGTACAGAGATATTCCGAAAAGGCTATGGCTTCTTCAGGGGACCCAGTCCAAATGAGGATGAGGTCGTCTATATATCGACGGTATAATGTATATATTGTCTGTATGGGTGATCACACAATATATATCTGTTCTCGAATACCCCCATGAACAAATTTGCATAGGCTGGTGCTAGTTTCGTGCCCATCGCCGTTCCACAGGTCTGATGAAACAGGATGGAATTATAGGAAAAAAAATTGTTCTCTAGCACCAGTGATAAGAGCTCTAGTAGTAGGGATTTAAAACTATCAGAGAGAGATGCATCGTCATTTAGGTATGATTCAATGCATTTTACGCCTATTTCATGTTTAATATTAGAATATAGAGATGTGACATCTAATGTAAGAAATGAAAAGGATGCCGGAAGGTCTAAATTACGGAGTTCCCCAATCAACTGGTCAGAGTCTTTCAGATAATTCCTGGAATCACAGACTTTAGCTGCACCTGGTTATCACCTGTACACAGAAACATGAACTGTTTTCAGGATCGTCTTACAAATAGACTTAATCTGATACAACAGTTATCCACCAATAATAGGACTTTGGTTCCGGAACCAGCCACAGAATATGGAACCTTTAATGAAGAAGAGACTCAATCTATGCTAAAGTTGTTCCATAATTTTGAGGCTTGTCTCAAAGAGGAATTACAACATTCTGTGGACATTATTTTCTTAGAGATATATGTACAGGAAGGTCTTGCCCCTCGTGGGCATGCACAGAAGCTATACCTCATCAAACCCCAACGCTAATTTGAAAAACAAAAATCTCACTAAAGGAGAAACCTTGGCCCTTAAAAAATTGGCAGCAAATAGGGATATTGTGTTCCGTTCGGCTGATAAAGGCGGAGGGCTTGTAATTCTAACCCACGCCTACTACGAACAGGAATCTTGCCACATTCTGTCAGATCTTAACTATTATAAGAAAATCAGCACAAACCCCCTTCCGACACTCAAAAAGAAAATAAAAGCAATATTGGATGCTGCATTACTTTCACATACCATTACAAAAGAGGAATATAAATTTTTATTTGTCCCTTTTCCGTCTATGTCCCATTTTTATTTTTTGCCTAAAATACATAAAAATACAGGCGGTCCCCTACTTAAGGACACCTGACTTACAGACAACCCATAGTTACAGACAGACCCCTTTGACCTCTGATGAAGCTTTCTGAATGTTTTACTATAGTCCCAGACTGCAATGCTCAGCTGTAAGGTGTCTGTAATGAAGCTTCATTGATAATCTTTGGTCCCATTACAGCAAAAAATGTTTAAACTCCAATTGTCACTGGGGCCAAATTTTTTTTGTCTGGATCTACAATTATAAAATATACAATTTCGACTTACATACAAATTCAACTTAAGAACAAACCTCCAGACCCTATCTTGTATGTAACCCGGGGACTGCCTGTACTGAGACACCGCCAGGACGTCCCATTATAGCTAGTATGGGCTCCGCTACGTGCAATATTTCCCACTTCGTGGATATATACCTTCAACCATATGTTATCAAACTAGGGAGTTATCTGAAAGACTCTGACCAGTTGATTGGGGAACTCCGTAATTTAGACCTTCCGGCATCCTTTTCATTTCTTACATTAGATGTCACATCTCTATATTCTAATATTAAACATGAAATAGGCGTAAAATGCATTGAATCATACCTAAATGACGATGCATCTCTCTCTGATAGTTTTAAATCCCTACTACTAGAGCTCTTATCACTGGTGCTAGAGAACAATTTTTTTTCCTATAATTCCATCCTGTTTCATCAGACCTGTGGAACGGCGATGGGCACAAAACTAGCACCAGCCTATGCAAATTTGTTCATGGGGGTATTCGAGAACAGATATATATTGTGTGATCACCCATACAGACAATATATACATTATTACCGTCGATATATAGACGACCTCATCCTCATTTGGACTGGGTCCCCTGAAGAAGCCATAGCCTTTTCGGAATATCTCTGTACAAATGACTGGGGGATATCTTTCTCCGCTGAACATCAAAATGATACCATCACATTTTTAGATCTCAATCTCTATATCAAAGATCAATCTATTTATACATCCACTTTTTTAAAAAAAGTGGATACAAATAGCTACCTTAATTATGATAGTCTACATTTTAGTAAGTGGAAAAAGAATATACCGTTTAGCCAGTACAAGAGAGTTAGAAAAAATTGTACGGACCCACAGGTTTTTAAACAACAGTCTAAAATTTTAAAGGAAAGGTTCCTAGATAAAGGGTACCCTAAATATATTTTAAATCAAGCGTATTAAAAGACCAGTATTCTAACACAAGAGGACTGTCTCACAAAAAACAGATCAGAATCTGAACAGAAGGTAACACAAATTAACGATCATTCTCTTAATTTTGTGACTCGCTATAATGATAAATTTAGGGAAATCACAGAAATTTTAAATAAGCACTGGCCCATTTTACAAAAAGACAAAATTCTCAAGACTATTCTTCCACCTAGGCCCAAAATTACTTATCGACGGGCCTCGACTCTCAAAAATATTCTGGCTCCCAGCCAAATAAAACAACATAAGACATTGGGAAGCATGAATATTAAAGTGTCAGGGAAGGACTTCCCAATGATTAAGAAATGCAGCCATAAGCTGTGTCTATGCTGTTCTGTTATAAAGAATGAAGCCATTACCTTTAAATCGAATGTCACACAGCAGTCATACCCGATAAAAACGACTATGACCTGCAAGTCTAGCTATGTGATTTATTTGGCAGAATGCCCATGCGGCCTCCAGTATATAGGGAGGACCACGCAAGAATTACATGATCGGGTCACCGGACATAGAAATAACATCAAAAAAGGCTTCCTTAAGCATGGTCTTTCTAAACATTTTTTGTTTAAACATCAAAAAAACGAAAATGCACTTAGTATTATGCCTATAGACCATGTTCCAGAAAGTGTTAATAATAGATACCAGACCCTATGTCGTAGGGAGGTATATTGGATTTTTAAGTTGCAGACTCTCAATCCTGACAGCATGAATGAAGTCTCAGAAACCATTATTTAATCCTTTTATCTCAATTCATGTTTAATTTTTATG
Organism: Engystomops pustulosus; assembly: GCF_040894005.1. Classification (NCBI taxonomy): domain Eukaryota; kingdom Metazoa; phylum Chordata; class Amphibia; order Anura; family Leptodactylidae; genus Engystomops; species Engystomops pustulosus. The sequence continues at coordinate 43,610,958 of NC_092417.1, forward strand.
CTTACCTTTAGTCTGGATTTCCTGCGAGCTTGTTTCTGTGACGCTCGGCTCCGTTTTGTGTCGGTTATACACTGATAATATCGCGCATCCAAATATTAGTTAAAGAAAGTAGATGTCGATCATGAGACTAGTCATGTGATCGAGAGACGTCACGTGATGTGATCATGTGATCGAGAGACAACATGTGATCGTGATCACGTGATCGAGATTGTGTCATGTGATCGAGAGATGTCATTCCCACCCAGGTGTATTCCACCAACATTCCAAACACCTCTCTCAGGACTTACGTCCTACAAATTAACTAGTTTTTGGAACAAAGAAATATAGACATGTTCTACCTTTAGTCTTGCACTACATGAGATAATATAGAACTATTTTGTGATAAAATATTAAATGCAAATTGTTTATATGTGAGATCATCTGTTGACATCACTTCCTGTTGACATCACTTCCTGTTGACATCACTTCCTGTAAGATGGGTATTTATAATGTTGGGCTAACAAGTGTAATTTAGACCTGAGGAAGCGTCCGTGCAATAGGACGCGAAACGCGTTGTCTGATATTTTATTTCTATTTTTAACTTTTGATTTTAAATGTTAAAATAAAAACTACCATTTTTTGGATCGGAGAAGCGCCGGGAGTATAGTCCTTTTTTCCTACTACCGTAAGGACGGAATCCCTTCTACCTTTCGGATCATATATGCTTTCTACCCGGGGTTTCCCAACCGGCAAGGACTAGGCTGCATCCGATGTGCGATTTCCACAGTGTTGTGCCTGATTGCACAACGCGCTAAGGTGAGCGCAATTTAAACACCACTCTTCATATAATTGATTTTTGAATTTATTACACCAGGTAGCGCTTTTGTATCCCTTTTCTCTAACGATCGGATTATGTTGTGGCTGCGCTGGCTTTCATGCGTCAGAAATGGCGTGGGGTGGGGTGTACGTAAGTGCCATCGGAGGAACCAACTGATTCGGACTGAGCGCGGGATTTAACTTTCATATTGCACAATCAAACACTTATATGCACTAGGAAGAAGAAGGTGAACTCAGCGGGGAAGCGACAAATGGATATTGGGAGCCCGATTGTAGCGAATCGTGGCAGAGTGTATTCCATCGGACAATGCACTTTCAGGGAACGCGTCAAGAAAGGTAAGAAAATGGCTAAAGAAAATCAAATCTGTATCATACCTCTCTTCGGTGGGAGTGGAAATGCCCTGTACTTCCTGAGAGGTGTCATATAAAAGCTTGTTTGTTTCAATAAAATTCTTTTGCATAGCAGACATCTGTGCCATGATTTTCTGTCGGTGGAGCCTCGCGGCCTCTGCCTTCCGTTTTCTTTTTTCTTTGTCTTGTGCGCTTTGTCCCTAACAGAAGATATGACAGAGGTTACTGACATTTCTAAAACAGGCAGGTAAGCTGCCCGCTAGTGGAGAAATGGGTGTAGAGGATCCCAGTTTATAGCAATAGGAGATTTTCTATAACTGAACACAGAGTTAACCTAATGTAACCCATTATCATAAGAGGAATATATATGCATCAAAATGGGAGAATATCAAAAGTGGCGAAAACAGAGACGCCTTTTAAGCCAAATTTACTATATTTCTAGGACATTATAATGACATTTAAAGGATCATGTATTTCTTTGCCGTTTTAGTTATCCATCCAGAAAATAACTTAGATTGCAGGAGAACGGATTGTAGGTCAAGCATACCGTGTGGGGTACTTAAAGGGGTTTCTAAATTATCCCCTATCCTGCTAATGAGTGGCCAACAGGGATCACCAGAAATCCAAAGAATAGGGATACTGTTCTGAATAATGGACTCGCAGGAAGAGCATGTGTCCTGCCACTCTATTCAATAGTTTGAGAGTGGTGCTGTGTGTAGACTGGGAGTACCAGAGATAGCCTGGCCTGTCTATGACCCTCCCATACTATTAAATGAAGTGAAAGGACCCATATTTGTACCCCCACTCTAACTATTAGTGAAAATCAGAACCCCATTCTGTAAATTGCTGAGCCCCAGCGGTGGGACACTACCCACTCGCTTCAGAGCCCAGCAATCAAGCACTTCTATCCAGTAAAAAAGACTTAGGTTGTTTCATGGCTAGAAAAGCTATTGCTCTACGCTGGATGGGAGATAGACCTCCCTCTTGCGCACAATGGAAAAAACTGGTTAACCAAATTATTCCCTACAATAAAATTGTGTACAAAAATAGGGGACGCCCGGAGAAATTTAACAAAGTATGGGGTGTGTGGTGTGACTCCTCTCTGACAGCCTATACTGTGAATGAAATGCGACAAAATCTTAGATAGGATGTGTAGTCCAAATGTGGATATTGATGTGCCCTGGAGGACCGTACTAAATACCAACTAGACAATCTAAACCTGCACCCACCCAGACCAATACACAAAAGGAAACAATCACAAGGGCATGTTAGTTTATTTGGCCAATCTTTATTGGTTATGTTTCTGTTCTTCTTTTTTACGGTTAATGTGAACCAATGTCCTGTACAGACTCAAATATCCATAGCTTTAGATATTGTAAATTTGCGCATGAACATTGATGTATAATTCACCATCTGTGACTTACATAGTATATGTGACTATATGTATGTACATAACATGATGATGTTCTAACAATTTACTGTATTAATCTGTACAGCTATGCATATTTTTCATTAAACAGTTTAAAAAAAAGACTTAGGTTTCTTTACTAGTAAAATCCCTTTAAAGGAGGGCCTATAAATGTAATCCATCCTCTTCTTACCTCATCCCCTTTACCAACATCAGAAGACGACACAGCGATTGCCATTTGACCAGATTTCTCCCGTAGTCTTTTTACAGATTCCAATAACTAGAATAATAAATGTGCGTTCATTAAAATTGAGTTATTTTTCAGAGGATTTTAGATGCCTAGACAGACACAAATACTGGATAAAAATGTCCTTTGAGGAACAAATGTTCAACTTTCTGTATAGCAGGGCAGTCCAATGGATCCTCTGCAGAGTTGGTTCACTAGCATGATAACTAGAAGTTTAATTAATAGTATCTTTATAAACAACATGACCAGAGTTAAAATAGGCAAGTGATGGTCATCTAATAATGTTTAATGTAGGTATCAGCAAACAGCTATTTCTTCTGATCCCAGATGGGGTCAAAGTCAGAACATTTTTAGATGTCTGGTTCAGTCAGATTTTATCTAAAATGTATGGCCAATAAAAGACCATCTACTATATCAAAATATATAAAATACACAAACCTATTAATGTTTCATGATCATATGATACTATGATCATGTCCTAATATAAAACTTTACTGCACTGGAATTGCTAAACACGTGTCATTACCTGCCATACCCAGCTAACCATGTCTTTCTGGGCCTCCAGTTGGGGTACACTTTTTAGCTTCTCCAGCGTGGTCAAAAGACTGCAAGCATTCACATCTGAACTTCCGATTCCTGACAATACAATAATACACGAGTTTATAATGTGGACATGCAAATATGAGAAAAGAAGTCACTAGACGTTCCACTATTACAAAACAGACTTACGTGATGCTTTGTGATAGAAATCAAATGTTACTTCTTCCTCAGCCGCCTTTTGGAGCTGATGTTTTTCTTCCATCAATCCCAGAGCTATAATATGAAGAGTCTATGGCAAAAGAAATATGCAAAAAAGATATAAGCATCTTTCGATGAGCAATCTTCTATGAGAACCAGGACTGGCCATAAATGAGGTAACTGCTGTTTGAATACTCGTTTGGCTGCCAATTATCTCTCTCTCGATCACCCTTCCTATACGTTCACTATAGGGATTACTTATCCAAGGATGAAAAGGATCAAGATCATTAAAATCTAACATGCTTTTTTTTTACAATTTGTTGTGGTGTTCTGATGATACCAGGGCGCTCCCTATGGAGCCCATTAAGGCCAATTGTCATCGACAATGTAATATACATAAAAAAATGTTTTATATATTATATATATACACACGTGTACATGTACACACCCACATACATGTACACACATGTACACACCCACATATACATACATACATGCATACATATAGGGCAGTCCAAATGTTATGTGATGTTCAGTGATGGAAGAACTAGGGGGTGCTGAAGGATAGATACCTCTGTGTAATTGCACCTTAAATTGTAATACAGCCCAATGGTTGGGTAGAATAAGTGACATATGAGGATGATGGTACCATTTGTATCATGCCTTCAGTCCACATGACCGCATCCTCCTTTGCCGCCCTTTGTAGTATAGTTCGGAGAAGATACATCATCACATCGCAGCGGAGCAGGTTACGGACGTTCTGGAAAGCTGGAGTGAACTCCGGAGGTGGAGGTGGTGGCAGTGCTGTACAGACCAAGAGCACATGAATACATGCAGAGCCCCAGATCTGGTACATGAAAGTAAGTGGATAGAAAAACTAACCTTCAGAACTATTTTCTTGTTTCCGTCTCTTTTTCTGTGTGTGTTCAGCCTGTGAGTGAAATAATTTAGTAGTTAAAAAAAAAAATATCTTCAGCCAAAATGAAATACTGATCTGTTCCCGGCAATCTACGTCACCACCATACAGATGAATGGAGCAGAATGGACATGTATGGCTCCATTTATCTGCAGGGTGCGACGGAGGTATCTTGGACCCCCTCTTCTCGTGATCTGTGTGGGTCTCATCACTGAGACCACCATTGATCAGCAAGTTATGCCCTATCCAGTGGATAGGGCCTAACTTGTTTGGTGGGCAAACCCCTTTAATAACATAAAAGTCATTTCTATGTCAACACATACGGGGAGGAACCCTCGATCTTAAAACTTTGCTAGGCATTCCAACATTATGGGAGACCAATAACCAGTTAAGCATCATTAACAAACACAAACTCCTTTAACCCGGAAAGGAGCCAGCAAGTACCTGCTTCATCAGCAGGAGGTTTATTTTTGGTATTGGTGCGCAATTTATCCTCTAAAAATGCATTTTCTGTTGTTAATAGGCTAATTACATAAACCTAGCTTTACATACTCAGCACTGCCTGCATAACCAGTCATACATGTAAGTTACAATTAAAATTTACATCAGATATTTTTAATTGAGGAGTCAAAACTATGTCGCAAGTAAAGGCCATTTGTACCTTACTGCGTTGGGTTTTGGTGTAGTGATAGAAAAAGACATTGAACTGGTTCAGATATTCATCCTTTAGTTCATAGACTCCATGTCCAGACACCCCAGGTTTTCTGAAACAAATAGAAGTTTTGACACATAGTTAGTTGTGCAAGAATTCAACTTGTAATGGCATTGTATGTTGAAGAAAACAGGTTTTGAAGACTCTGATCTACTGATTTGGTGGATTTAGTTGACCTGAAAGAACAGTAACCCATGTGGTTCCATTGAATCTGTATCTCCGCGCTAATGTACCATATACTTTGCATTGTGGCCTTCTGGACAAGTAGAACCTGTCAATTTTTAGGATCCAACCCCAATGGGTTCCTTAAAGGGCATCTGCCACCAGGATGAAGGACTGTATGCAAATGAGTCTGAGGGGCTTCACACTCCATAGGTGTTAATGGAGCCTGGAGTCCCTCAGGCTCATTTGCATACAGCAATTCATCCTGGTGGTAGATGCCCTTTAAGTGAGAACACCTCTTTAAGGGGTTTTGACACTCTCCTATTCAATATGACATTGGGCATTCACATTAGGTTTACAGCAACTATATGTGGTCTGTGAGTATAGTGTATGGATCCCATTTTGATAAATAAGCGCATACAAGATACTAAATTGGTAACGGGTGATCTCAACACTCAATGTCAAAAAAAGGGGGGAGTATGGTTGGAAAGGTCCTGTATGTCTCTATTTGCCCATGTATAAGTTAGGTTTACTATTATTATATTATAAAAACAAAAACAGACAAAGAAGTGGTTTTAGGTAAAAATCATCTTTTCCAAATGAAAACTTTTAAGTTTAGAACATTCAATAAGTTTTCTTACCACACATTTAGTACTTACTTAAAAGTTGCCACTTTGTTAATAAGCGTATCCAAGCAAATGTCTGTATTTTCCTGCAAAAATCCATGAAATAAAAGATTTTAAAAAAATATAGCATGGCCCCAGAAAATTCAGTTGTAGCTATATAATTTACTTTGCTGTAACTTTTCTGATCATTGTTATCTAATTGATATGTAGTATAGAGAGTAGCTTGCAAAATTAAACTTTTTGGAAATTCTATTTTCTTCATTGAAAACGAGTGTGCCGTCTCCTTCCTTTGTGTACCAAATATATCCCACACTAACAAAAAATATTCAGAAGTGAAAAACCTAACTTAATTAAGATAATGGAATCATAGCAAATTTTTTTTACCCAAATTTTCTACAAAGTGAGATCTATATACAGACGGTCCCCGACTTAAAAACACCTGTCTTAGGCTATATTCACACTGCCGTTGCCCGCCAGTACCGTACTGTAGCGGGCAACCGCAGTGCACGGGGAGAGGAGGAGGAGGTGAGCGCAGCTCACCCCCGCCCCTCTCCATAGGGATACATGGCGCACGGCGCTGTATTACGGGTAAAGATAGGACAGGTCCTATCTTTTTCCCGGGTACAGTGCGGCACCGTACCGCTCCCGCAGGGTGCCGTGCGCCCATTTCTGTCTATGGGGGACGTATATCGGCCGTATATACGTCCCCCATACGGTAGTGTGAATGTAGCCTTACAGATGACCCCCTAGTTACAGACGGATCTCTCTGCCCATTGTGATATCTGAATACATGTAAATTACTGTACTTAAGTCCCAGGCTGCAATGATCAACTGAAAGGTGTCAACAATGAAGCTTTGTTGTTAATCATTGTCCCCTAGTCAACCTTTAAAATTATTTAAATCCAATTATGATAGGAACCAAAAAATAATTTGTCAGGAGTTACACTTACAAAATATACTAGTTCCGACTTACATACGAATTCAACTTAAGAACAAACCTATAGATAAAAAGCCAAGGCATCCTGTAGAGCCTGGCTCTAAAGACAAGTCTGCCTTCTAGAAGTAGTCACTTCCCCCATATATGTTTTATGAAGGTACTGTAGGATTTATAGCATAAATTAAACTTACAGTTTCTGGCAAGGCTTTGGCGATGGCACTGTGAGCCATGGGTTCAATACAGAGAAGATGGATAATCTCTCTCATCATGCACTCCTCTTTGGTAACATGGCTGACTCCTGGCATATATCGTTCACCTGCAAAGACAATTTTTACCATTCAGAAGAAACATCTTAGACACATATTATATATTATAGCAATATAGAATTCTTTGTCCCATGGACAAATTTGCTTGTAGGCTCAACCAATCGAAAATTAGCAATGACTCACAAACATCATTTTGCTCCAAGTGTTTGCAGAGAAAACACAGGGATGATCTTGTATTTGACAAAAAAAAAAAACAGATAAAGGGCTCATTCACACAGCCTATACGGGGGCTGTGAACAGGTTGCATGATGTGCTACCAGATCGCAGTCCCTATAGACTTGTATGGCTACAAGTGACTGTGTGATGAACACACGATGCGTCACCATACAGCGACCGAGACGGGCATCTGGTCCGGGCGACCACACGGCCATTTAAATGAAACCTAAAGGGTAGGGCTTCTGCAAACAGGGCACAGAAGGCTGGTTTTTTAAATATAGGATTGATGAAGCAAATAGGTTGGGGAGTGCCTGCTAATAGAATAATAATTTCTGTAGCATAAATTACTTCATGCAAACACCATGAAATCTGTTGTATCAATAATAATATTCCTCTTATTGTCGTCCATTAAAATAAACATGCAGATTGTGGATATAAACATGCAGACTGTGGATATTAAAGATGACCTGTCATACAAATGAACACACCCAAAATAAATGCTTTATTAAAACCTATGTTTAGGGCATTGCCCTTATCCCTAAATGGTTCCTTTCCATGGCTGCTACAAAACATTTTTGTAACCTTATATGCAACTTATCTCATGTGCGTCCATCCCACTATGCGAGTCCAGCCTATTCATGAGTTACTTGCATTGCCCTGCCTCTTGATTAACAGCTCTCAGGGTAGGCAGGCTCTATCTTTTTGCTGAAAATCTAATACTTAAATCCAATTTCAGTAGCTAAATGTTCCCAAGTTGACAGGTTCTTACCAATAACACAAATAAGAACATGCAGCATTTCCTCAATCAGAGCGTTCCACTGCCTTGTTTGGTCCTAGTATTAGAAGAAATATCATATTAACAATAAATAAATGGGCGGAGGAGAAACTGAGTTGTTGCAGCATAGGACCTACACCATCCATTAATGTCTGAAATACAACTACTGCTTTGAACCTTAAAGGCCATGTTCACATTTTTTCTTCTTTGGAATATCCAATGGTCAAAACTCCCAACATATATCTGCAATGGAACATATCCTAATAGTGTCCTGAATAGTGTCATCGACTACCCTATGCCATACAGTACTTGTCTGTAGCCAGGCCCGGCGCCAGCACCCGGCTAACCCGGGCAAGTGCCGGGGCCCCGGGGTACTGGAGGGGCCCACTCAGGCCCTCGGATCAATTGTAGCAGTGTCGGGCATCGCTGCCCGGAAGTCTCATCGCTATCTGTGTCCTCCGGACACAGATTGCTATGAGAACATTTGCAGTCGCTACTTTCCCCGGCAGGAACTGCAGCATCAGAGACTGAAGGACCTGTGATGACGTCATGGTCACATGACCTGCCGGGGAAAGCAGTGAGCACACAGACCTGCATCTGTGGGGTAAGGAGGAGACATGACAGGGGCCAAGGGGGAGAAGAAGGGGGGCTGTGTGGGCACATTACTTACTAGGGGGCAGTGTGTATACAGGGGGAGTGGGGCAGAGTGTATACAGGAGGAGGGGGACAGTGTGTATACAGGAGGAGGGGGACAGTGTGTATACAGGAGGAGGGGGACAGTGTGTATACAGGAGGAGGGGGACAGTGTGTATACAGGAGGAGGGGGACAGTGTGTATACAGGAGGAGGGGGACAGTGTGTATACAGGGGGGGGGGCAATGTGTATGCAGGAGGAGGGGGGGCAGTGTGTATACAGGAGGAGGAGGGGGCAGTGTGTATAAAGGAGGGGGGGCAATGTGTATACAGGAGGAGGAGGGGGGCAGTGTGTATACAGGAGGAGGAGGGGGGCAGTGTGTATACAGGAGGAGGAGGGGGGCAGTGTGTATACAGGAGGAGGAGGGGGGCAGTGTGTATACAGGAGGAGGGGGGGCAGTGTGTATACAGGAGGAGGAGGGGGGTAGTGTGTATACAGGAGGAGGAGGGGGGCAGTGTGTATACAGGAGGAGGAGGGGGGCAGTGTGTATACAGGAGGAGGAGGGGGGCAGTGTGTATACAGGGTGAAGAGGGGGGCAGTGTGTATACAGGGTGAAGAGGGGGCAGTGTGTATACAGGGTGAAGAGGGGGCAGTGTGTATACAGGGGGAGGAGGGGCGGCAGTGTGTATACAGGAGGGGGGTGGGAATGTGTACACGGGGGAGGGGGGGCAGTGTGTATACAGGAGGGGGGTGGGAATGTGTACACGGGGGAGGGGGGGCAGTGTGTATACAGAGGGAGGAGGGGGGTCAGTGTGACTAATGGAGGGCGGCCCATAAAGGGGCCCACTAGGGCTCTGTCGCCCAGGGGCCCACTAAAACCTGGAGCCGGCCCTGTCTGTAGCCCAGCAAAGGTCCTACAGAACAGTTTTACCCACGGATGGTGCTTTTCCTGGCAAGAATTGAGATCAGAAGTGACATTATAATTGGTGTTAATTGAAAATCATACCATGTCTTTGGTTGGTAAAGAAACTGTAGACAAGGCCTCCACAAGCTCAAATCTGTCCAGCACCATAAGCAGAAAACTATTTGGATCCATGTACGATGCTCCAATCTATAGAGAAAGAATTAAAACATGTTGCATAAGAAGCAGAAAAATATTGGATTCCATACAGTAAAGCCTGTTGCTTGCTTAGTAAGCTTAGTTACCAAGCTCATCCCCCCCACACATTTATGACATACAGTATATACTCGAGTATAAGCAGATTGAATATAAGGATGGGAAATGCATTGGTCACTGCCTCCCTGCACTAATGAAATGCCTAGCAGCCACTCCCTCATTAATTAAATGCAGCTTCCCCTCACTAATGAAATGCCCAGCAGCTTCCCCCCACTAATGAAATGCCCAGCAGCCTCCCCTCACTAATTAAATGCCCAGCAGCTTCCCCTCACTAATTAAATGCTCAGCAGCTTCCCCTCACTAATTAAATGCCCAGCAGCCTCCCCTCACTAATTAAATGCCCAGCAGCCTCCTCTCACTAATTAAATGCCCAGCAGCCTCCCCTCACTAATTAAATGCCCAGCAGCCTCCCCTCACTAATTAAATGCCCAGCAGCCTCCTCTCACTAATTAAATGCCCAGCAGCCTCCCCTCACTAATTAAATGCCCAGCAGCCTCCCCTCACTCGTGAAATGCCCAGCAGCCTCCCCTCACTCGTGAAATGCCCAGCAGAATTTCCTCATTAGTAAAACCTCAAGCAGCCTCCCTCACTAGTGAAATGCCCAGCAGCCTCTCCTCACTAGTGAAATGCCCAGCAACCAACCCTCAATATTGAAATGCTAAGCAGCCTTTCCTCAATATTGAAATGCTCCGGAGGCTCCCCCATGCGAGTCCACGTGCCCTGTCCATGCACACCGCCGCACCTTAATGTGTATGCTGAGGTAGAATGCATGGACCAATTTATACCACGCTGCTACACTGGAACCCCAAGAGAGAACAGGAGCTGCAGAAGTTTATTTTATTTATATACTCAAGGGGAGGCCAATACAAATATTGTGGTGAAAAACTCGACTTATACTCAAGTATATTTGGTACATATCACACCTATAAAGAAAATCCACCTGTTACTTGAAACAATGTACATATTGGTGGATACTGTATTTATAGAAAACATTTAGAACATGTAAAATACCTGCAACATCACAATGTCTTTATCATACATCTCCTCTCTGCATTTCACATCCTGGTAGTAGAAAACCTAAGGAAATAGCAGATAGCAATATTTTATAAGCACTTCCCCAATTGAGCTGTGTAACATACAGGTTTATATGATGTGAAACCTGTAAATCACTGTGTTTGGGATGGTTCTTAAGACTCTCAATGTGAATTATATACCTCTATATATCAGTCAGATCACAGATTCTTTTCCCCTACCAGATCCTTGGTTCATCGTTTTCGGGATTTGCGCAGCTTAAAGAAGTATTTGACAGGGGTTTGCACTGGGATTGTATTGCACGCGATGGGATTGTGGCGTGGCTGCGCTAGATTTCATTTGACAGAAATGACCCGCCCGATTCGGACTGAGCGCGCGATTTAAGATTCAAATTGTGTCGCAAGACAATGCACTTACATGCACTAGGGAGAAGGAGGTGAACTCTGTCGGACCTGGGCGGGAAAGCGACACATGCAGGATTTTGGGTGCACGATCATAGTGAATCGCGGCAGAGTGCATTATCGTCGGACAACGCACTTTTGGTGAATTGCGGGGGGTCGGGTAAGTAAATGTGCCCCAACGTGCTTTTAGAGCAGTTAATGGGATATTCCTATTATCTGTGATATTCCACGATCTGTGCACCTGTGTGACCATGGTCAGATATTTTATCCACCGCTAGTAAATATAGAAGCTTTCTAAAGAATGACAGCAAGCAGAGATCTAGAAAACAGCAAGAAATTGATACAGAAAGTATATTGGAAAATTGTATAACTTTTTATCATAAAACATTAAGTTGCTGAAGTGGGAGTGCACCTTTAAATGTTGAACAAACCACCTTACAACTTGTGTCTACCTGGCTTATGATGGTAAGACCATTTCTTTTCCACATCTCAGCAGCTACTTGACCAGCGAGAACCAGACATCGCAATGGGCTTTCAATGAGCAGTTCCACCTGGAAGTCATTCTGTGTAATACCGAAACATAACATCAATGCAACATCATAGAAATCCTCCTATTATAATATCATTATATAATGTTCCCCATGATTTGTAAAGGTCTAGCGAATATGATGGCTATATATAATTAAAATTTGCTATTATTACATTATTATTATGAGGGTCCACCAGCTATCCCAGCCCATGAAAACACAGTGTACTTGGCCAGAGGAAGATGGCTTTATACACTGTGTAGATAATCTCCTTATTATCTATACAAAAGACCAACGATACTCACAGGAGAAAGAAGTTCTGGCAGTTTTGTGATCAGACCCGTCTTACACAACTGTGAATGTAGACCTGCAATAAAAGAAATTATTAATAAGCGAACGATTAATAACACCTGGCAAGCATCAATCACATATATACTGCCCTTCACGATGAAAGGTTAGACTTCCATTAAAATTCATTTATTGCCCTTATCCCACCTGCTAGTTTGCCTACAAAGTATAACAGTCGTATTAGTGCCCCCACATAGTATAATGGCCCTCTTCTTTTAGCCCCAATCATAATGCCCTTCTGAGCAGTCCACATAGTAACCACTGTCGGTAGAATTTTTGCGGTAACAAGTTCTCCTTATGATCACTGTATGTCCACGGTTCTTAAAAAACCTTTCCTGCACTGGGAATTGGACTAGAAACACTCACCTGCCAACATCCTGGAGAGGGGCAGATGTATGCTGACTGGATCCCTGGACACCTTAAAGGGGTAACTTTGATAAGAATGACCACACATCTCTACAAGTGTCTTCTGCTGAGCGGTTACAAGTTTGATGCACTGAAGAACACCATGGTGACAATCCTTGTAAGTCTTCAGAAGTACATCCTCCTACATTACATAGACCATAAAAAAAATATTCATTATACTGAAGTGTCCAAAGGGCATTCACACATCTACCACCAGGATGGTGGCTACTGGTGTGTGCCCCCTCTAGCATGATCTCCTCTTCTTTTAGCGTCTTATGTCCTTGTTTTTAAGAAAAAAGGGGTTTAAAATTTTTGCAAAAAGGGCTGAGGGGCCCTTCAGGTTCATTTGCATAATTGTAAAAGCTTTTTTTGTAAAAACCAGTGAATAAGAATCTAAAAGAAGAGCAGATCCTGCCATTGGGAGCGCACACAAGAATGTCAGTGTGCTAGTGATAACTGTCCTTTAAAGTAAATGTGTCACCATGAAACTGCCACGTGACAGCATGTTATAGAGCAGAATGATATGTAGTATTTTGGGTAATAAGACAGTATATTTGTATATTAATAATTTATATATATGAACCCGACTTCTGGCACATGTACTGGACGTACCAAACTATAGCGCATTTTTGGGTAACAGCTTTCCCGTCTGACCTGCTCCCTCTGCAAGCACCTTGCACGCCTGAAATATTTTTATTAACCAAGGTTACTACCCAAGGAAATGTATCGCTTTCCGATGGTATGACCCCAATACACCCACTGTGAAGATGTGGAAGTCCAATGTTAATCAGATGTTTCCTTATGAGTCCCTGATATTCAAACACAGAAACTGGCCGGACAAGTGTAATCACATATGGGGAGACTGGTGCAATCCTAACTGTACCAAATATTCTCCTCGTGGATAGCGAGACTCACTCTCTAAATTATTGCCATACCACCGAGTCTTGCTCTACACTGAAATGCTTCAATCCTTTCGACCGCTTTGGGTTGTAGACCAAAATGAGGGGACGGGTTGACCTCTAATCACCCTGCGTAGTTTCCACGCGACTGAGAGATATTGCACCTTTATGAATAACCAGGGTCTGGAACAGTTTATTAAATGTTTTTACATTATTTGTTGTTTATTTATACTTTGAAAAAGCATGTTTTATACTGCACAGACTTCTTGCCAGACTTATACAGGCGGTCCCCTACTTAAGAACACCTGACTTACATACGACCCCTAGTTACAAACGGACCTCTGGATTTTGGTAATTTACTGTACTTTAGTTCTAGTAACCCGGGGACTGCCTGTATAATATAACACGGTAGCTATGAAAATGTGATTTATATATATGCTCTCTTTTTTTTGTATAATAACATTTGGTTACACATCTGCTAACATAATTGTTTTTGAGAGATTCATCGTAATATTTAATAAATAATACATTTATAAATCCTACAAGTGATGACATGGATAACATTAGCATCTGTTTATGTCCTGGACAGAAAGGAAGTGATGAGGCATTAGGAGGAAAAAAAAAGAAAATAAAAAGTCCCAAAATGCTGTCGGATAGGGAAAAAAAAAAAAAAAAAATCACAATTTTACCCCTGCCATGACCTCACAAAAAGCTTTCCAGCGAGTCTGTGAAACCCCCTGTAATGTTTACTGTAGTTAAATAAACATATAGGGGGAGATTTATCACTGATTTTATGTAAGTTTTCCAGCATAGAAGCAATGAAAGAATATGCAATTCTTACAGTGACTACACCACCGCCATGCCATGTGGGTGTGGAGGGGGCGTAGAGGGCATGCATGGGGTGTTCCCGCCCCATGCCTGCGTGATTTTGAAAAACCCATTTTTACGGCTCAGACCTACTATAGGGGTTGCGAGGTGCGTGACCGCTTTCATGGTCCGGCGTATGATAAATCTCTCCCTTACTAAATATCTGCAGAGACTCAGTAACATTTACCTACTTTCTATTATCCTTTCCATTTATATTAGGAAAAGTATGGATAAAGAACAATAATTACTTGTGTATATTATAATACAATAAAGATACATTTACCACAGAATGCAGATCTTACATTGCTGGCACACCACTCCTGGATTAACATCAATACATTCTTTAGCTGCATTTGCATGGCGATGGCTGCCTCCCAGTCAGAATCCATCTCAACGTGTTGTCCTATCATTCTGCTTATTGCCTCCATTCCCTGAGTAATAGATACAGGAAGAGTAAACGTATATGTCAGGTCTTTAATTATATATTGTTATCACAGCTCAAATCTATATATTTCTGTTTCTGTGTCAGACATGTGCCCCATGTGTTGTTGACGTCTGCATTGTGGGTTCAGTCGTAAAGGGGTTGGCCAATTATAGGAAACTTTTACAGGATAAGACCCATATTATACTTACCCAGATAAAATTTCCATTCACCACTGGTCATGTGACCCACAGGCAGCAGGACTCAGGACTTCCTGTGACGTTCCATGTCCTGCTGTCTTCAAGGGAATGAAAAGGGCTGTGTAGACATTGCTGTGTGCACTCACACCTCCGTCATAACTACTTCCATATCAGTGGTTGGAGGGGCATGTGATTTCTTTGGTGCTTCCCGCTAGCCACTGATATGGGAATGGTTATGAAGGAGGGGACGTGCAAACACTAGCACAGATACCTACAGGACACAGGATGTCACACAAAGTCCAGAGTCCTGCTTCCAGTGTAACCTATATACTGTAGGATCTTATACTTATTTTTAAGGTTGCTTAGTGAGAGAATATGGTACAAAACTTTTGTATGTATTATAAATATTATCATGTATTATGTGATTCTGAATTTAGGTTATGAAGTTGTCCGATTCCTGAATTGCTACTTTTATTGTCAAAACCTTTCTCAAGCTTATCTGCTTATTCTTGCAATACTTTTCCCTGTCTTATCTTACCTTATATTATCTAATAATAATAAATCTTAATTTATAGAGCTCCAACATATTCTCCAGCGCTTTACAACTACTTTCTCACAAGCTGTGATTTCTGGATAGGAGAAACTACAGCTGAGAAATTCCCCCAAAATATGGTCGTTTTTCTACCTTGTTCAATAAAGTTAGTCGTGAAGGGGATTGTATAAAATGCACCAATATGTGCCAAAAAGAGTATACATTGTTAAGGCTATTAAAATGGTGTCAAAATGGACAACAGTGTAAAGTGGATACAACATATTAGATGGGATTAGCTAATCTAACTCATTGTTGCACAGCTGAATCAACATGATGGTTCTACATAGAATATATACATAACATATACAAGGCACAATAGAATATCATCAGTAAGTGCAAATGAAGAAAATTATATATCAGATATACTTGAGCCAACCCGAGTATAAGCCGAGGCTCCTAATTTTTTTAACACAAAAAACTGGGAAACCTATGGACTCTAGTATAAGCCTAGGGTGGGAAAGGCAGTGGTCACAGCCTCCACAGTATATAGCCCACCAGTCCATGCCCCCTAGTATATAGCCCGCCAGTCCATGCCCCCTAGTATATGGCCCGCCAGTCCATGCCCCCTAGTATATAGTCCACCAGCCATGCCCCACAGTATATAGCCCGCCAGTCCATGCCCCCTAGTATATGGTCCGCCAGTCCATGCCCCCTAGTATATGGTCCACCAGCCATGCCCCCTAGTATATGGTCCACCAGCCATGCCCCCTAGTATATAGTCCACCAGCCATGCCCCCTAGTATATAGTCCACCAGCCCATGCCCCCTAATATATAGCCAGCCAACTTGCTCCCAGTATATAGCCAGCCAGCATATGCCCCCTAGTATATAGCCAGTCAGCCTTCCCCCAGGATATAGCCAGCCCCAGTATGCCCAACACATAAAAATAGGCAATTCAAAAGACAAGGCACACACAATATGATGGCAATGGCAGCTGATAGCCCGTGCGGCGCAACGTTGCACGGACCTGCCAATGAAACTAGTATATAGCCCGCCAGCCCATGCCCCCTAGTATATAGCCCGCCAGCCCATGCCCCCTAGTATATAGCCCGCCCACCCATGCCCCCTAGTATATAGCCCGCCAGCCCATGCCCCCTAGTATATAGCCCGCCAGCCCATGCCCCATAGTATATAGCCCGCCAGCCCATGCCCCCTAGTATACAGTCCGCCAGCCCATGCCACCTAGTATATAGTCCACCAGCCCATGCCCTAGTATACAGTCTGCCAGCCCATGCCCCCTAGTATACAGTCTGCCAGCCCATGCCCCCTAGTATATAGTCCACCAGCCATGCCCCCTAGTATATAGTCCACCAGCCATGCCCCCTAGTATATAGTCCACCAGCCCATGCCCCTAGTATATAGTCCACCAGCCCATGCCCCCTAATATATAGCCAGCCAACTTGCTCCCAGTATATAGCCAGCCAGCCCATGCCCCCTAGTATATAGCCCGCCAGCCCATGCCCCCTAGTATACAGTCCGCCAGCCCATGCCCCCTAGTATATAGTCCACCAGCCCATGCCCTAG
This sequence comes from Engystomops pustulosus, assembly GCF_040894005.1. Taxonomy (NCBI): domain Eukaryota; kingdom Metazoa; phylum Chordata; class Amphibia; order Anura; family Leptodactylidae; genus Engystomops; species Engystomops pustulosus. Next base: position 43,628,153 of record NC_092417.1, read on the forward strand.
TATACAGTCTGCCAGCCCATGCCCCCTAGTATATAGTCCACCAGCCATGCCCCCTAGTATATAGTCCACCAGCCATGCCCCCTAGTATATAGTCCACCAGCCCATGCCCCCTAGTATATAGTCCACCAGCCCATGCCCCTAGTATATAGTCCACCAGCCCATGCCCCCTAATATATAGCCAGCCAACTTGCTCCCAGTATATAGCCAGCCAGCATATACCCCCTATTATATAGCTAGCCAGTCAGCCTTCCCCCAGGATATAGCCAGCCCCTGTATGCCCAACACATAAAAATAGGCAATTCAAAAGACAAGGCGCACACACAATATGAAGGCAGTGGCGGCTGATAGCCTGTGCGGCGAAACGTTGCACGGACCTGCCACTGCAACTAGGATGAAAGACAAGACCTGCACAGGGCGTTGGAAAGGTGAGTATTGACTTTCTCCTTTTTTTTACTCTACTATAAGTTGAGTTTGGGTTTTACAGGACATTTTTTTGTGCTGAAAACTCAGTATATACAGTAATAGATTAAATGGCAATAGACACAGAACATTTCTTTCAGTATAAGTATTTGGAAAGATTACCTGCATACAAGACAAAACACGTAGTAGAGAGTTAAATCCCTCTACAAATTTTTCTTTTAACTTCTCTGTCCATGACGACGGTTTACTAATGAGAATATACCTAAAAAAAAAAAAAAAAAAAGTCAAATGAAAGGTTAAACACATAAACAATAGAAAACATAGCTAATAATACGGGCATATGTTACAGCTTTCAAAATTGAAAGGTACAGAAGGTACATAACATATTCAACATTTGAGATCCGCATTATAGGGAATGAAATGTTTCTATTGAGGTGCCCTCAAAAATAAACTAGTGGTAACTTTTAAAGAAGTCAGACCAATGGAGAAAAACCGTGCAACAAAACATTGTACATAGGGGACCATGACTAAGGCACATTTATAGTTGGTAGCAATGAAGGGACAGTGGGCACACTGCCTGGCACTGATATTCTGGCCATGTAGCTGGTACATATACGTTATTGTTATGGGGGCACTATAACTTACCTAACATCATGGACGATTTCCTATGATGCTACTACAACTATTACTGTTAAGATATATTCTAAAATAGTGCTCAAGGGTGGACAGAAATGAGTCCTTACTTTAATGTGCATGTGCAAACTGAAATATAACACAATAGTAATAAATAAACCTACTTGAGGTCAAAGATGATGGCATATACCCTGCAGAAGCGATCCTGGCTGTAGCCCTGAAAATTAAACTTGTTTTCTGGATCTAAATACTCAGGAAGGACCTCCAGGAGGGTCTCAGTGATGACTCGGATAACACTTTGTTCTTCAATCAGAAGCCGCGCCTGGTAAAAAGACAACATATTGTTTTCAGGTCACTCAGTACATTTACTCCACTTCAAACTATATTAAAGCACATATGTACTTCCAACTTAAAGGGGTTGTCCACGTTCAGCAAATAATTGATTAATTGTTAATATTCATATTGCAATGAATAGTTATATAATTTTACAATATACTTTCAGTATCAGTTCCTCACAGTTTTTCTATAGGAAGCTTCATTATTTACTTCCTGTGGGTAAAAACCGGTCCATGGTCATGTGGTGTCACACAGGTTATTTGGCCACTCCTGTGTTATATGTGGCATATTTTTCAAATGCTTGAGACATCCCTTTAACACTTTTACAACTTGTATGACACGCTGGCACGGCTAGCGGGAATGGGAATGGTTTAGCTGAAAGTTGGTGCGACTTTATTAGACATATTATCACTTACCAAAGTGGGAACAGTAAACACTTGCACCGATATTGCAGTGACAGAGATATTTCGGTCTCGCTCATCGTCCATGTATTCCTTCTGCACTTTCTTATAACACTAAAAACAGAAATAACATAATGACTTGGTTGTTTCAAAGTTATATACAGTATTCATATTTTAATAATACATGCAGATAGGTTAGGTTACTGATGTATAAGAATAAATGTTGAATCCCTAGGTTCCCAATGCTCTGAATGTGACTCCCTCCATGGGGTCATAATATATCAGTATATCTTGTTATCCACTGTATGGAGCAGAGAAGTCTGAGGGTAAATATACACAATCAGAATTTTCTGCACTAAAGTCTGCAGCTTAAATTACAGAAATAATGGGGCACATTATTGGGTCCCTTGGAGTTCCAAAAGTGCATTGTCCATCTGGAATGCACTGTGCCATGATTCACTTAGATCGTGCGCCCAATTTCCTGCATCTGTCGCTTCCCCGCTCAGGTCCGCAAGTACTTGGCTTGTGACACAATTTTGAAGTTAAATCCCGCCGTTTGTCCAAATCCGTCGGATCGTCCGATGGCCCGCCCCCTTGTTTAAGTCCCATGAAAGCCGGTGGGATTGTGGCAAAATCCGATCGCGTGCGCCAAAAACCCCTTTTAAATCCCTGTCCCAGCAGCGCAAAATGGAAATCATTGTGATTTCCGACGAAAGTGCGGTCCGCGGAGCCCTTAGTAAATGAGCCCCCATGTGAAGATCTGCTTTGGGATTTTAGAGGGCAATTTAACCTTCAATTGATTTTACAGGAAATATGAATCAGGGCCACAGAAGAACAATCCATGTGAAAGATCTGCCTATATTCGTATTAATGTGCATTTACCCTGAAGTGCTAGTCCATATAGGAAAGCAGTATAAAATAGTAAAAAGATTAACATTATCTACATATTTTTTCTTCCATCACGGTCATTAGGGAGGGATTGGGATTGTTGTTTAGTTCGCTGTGTTCTATAAGCTAATGGGTATTTTTTTGGTCTTTTTTAAATAAAAAATGTAAAAAAATAACCAAATACTTATCAGATTCACTATAATTTACCTTCACAAACTCAACGGCAAACTGTTTCTTGTACTCCATCTCCATGAAGAAACTGCTGAAGATCAGATCATGAAGCACCTTCCTGAAGCCTGAATAAAAGTAATGCATAATGTAAATGTAGAATCTGGACATATGCATTGTATTTGTTTTACAGTCCTGCTTAATTTGGGCCTAGAAGGTTTGTGGGTGACTGCTTCTATGGTTTTGACATCTGCGGAGACTCCTGAGCTCAGAATGAAAAGGAATAAGTCATACTGATATCTTAGGTCACACCACTATACATGAATCAGCTCTGCTTTGCCCATATTTAGCTATATAACATGCTGCAGATAGGGCACCATAGACGATATGCTCAGGTCCTCCTGCTCTATAACCAACTTTGTGCCTGTGGATAGAACTCTCCTGTTCTATAGCATAATTCATGCAGATAGAACACTGTAGATAAAACACTACAACTCCACTTGCTATAATACACTCTGCCTGCAGATAGGACATTATGTACAATCTTCTTAGCTCCCTTTGCTTGCAGATAGAACACAATGGACAATCGGCTTAGCTTCTCCTGCTCTATAACAAACTGCAGATAGATAGAACATGCTTCCTGCAGATCAAACTGCATACAGTACATATGTCCCTTTAAATGATAGCAGACCTCCATCTCCTTCTCCACACCAAACTATATGATCAGGAAGGACCACTTGACAGTGATTAGCCAGAGACATGTGGGGCTCATTCAGTTTTCTTGAAGCTGACCACCACCAAGACCATTAAAACTATTCTTATAGTTTGGATTTATTTAGACACTGAATGAAAGTACAGCATGGCCAATAAAAGGCGCTGTTCTGTAACCACTTTCTTGCAGGCAATATTTTGGCACCTAACGGCAGTAATGTTGTGAGCAATACATGAAAGTATTATTTTGCATGTTCGGGCAGTGTTTAGGTATCAATGATCATGTAGAACGCGCACCATGACATTGAGCATACATTTATGTGATGCATCACTACACATTGGGAGTTAAAGAAACCAAAACTTCTACTTCCTTGAACTCTTGTGTCCTTCAAGGTGAAAGTGAAAAACACTAAATTGGCAGGTCTTCACCATCTACTAAATCTATATGCTCCTCTCTAGTTAATGTAATGAGAAAGGCTGTTCCACAGCTTGGGAGTCAACCTGGGAGTGCTGCTCATTTTTCACTTTCATATCTTTGTATCTCCCGGAAGAAGTGGGTTAGGATTGCACCCACGTCGACAGTGCTGCTGTATCTCTTTATTTTTCTGATAATATATGCAGGCAGTCACCGGGTTACATACAAGATAGGGTCTGTAGGTTTGTTCTTAAGTTGAATTTGTATGCAAGTCGGAACTGTATATTTTAGCTCCAGGCAAATTTTTTTTTGGTCTCTGTGACAATTGGATTTTAAAAATGTCATAAGAACCAGTATTAACAATAAAGCTTTATTACAGACACCTTTGATAACTGTTACAGCTGATCACTGAAGCCTAGGGCTAAAGTACAGTAAATAACCAATATCCAGAGGTCCGTTTGTAACTAGGGGTCATCTGTAAGTCGGGTTTTCTTAAGTAGGGGACTGCCTGCATATATACTGGTTAAACAACAGGTTTATCCCTATCCTTATCACAGCAAGGGACACAAATACACACAAGGCACACACCTTTATGAAGTTTGGCATCACTCAGGATAAACAAACTGACATGGCACAATTGTTTTATAGTGGTTGTTCGAGGCTCCAAGCACACCTGACAGAAGATCTGGCGAAAGTCACCTAAAAATCAGAAGACAGGCAAGTTATAGGTTTTAAAGGCATGAATCCCAGTAACACTTGCACTACAGATGGAGTATATGCATAATGGAATTATCTGAATTAATGATGAGCTATCCTAACTTGGAACCCCTACCACCTGCTTTTTTGGCAGCACAAAAAGGAATAAAATGGAGCCAATTGCACAGTTCTAGTGTAGGGGGTGATTAATCTACCACCTCCATAACCTCAGCCCCTAGTTCTGTTGTAGTACTGAAAGCAGCCACATGCAGCTGACTGGTGGGAGAGAGACGGATATCAGACTCCCATCAATCCAATATTAAAGGGGGTTGTACCAACTTTTATGGTTATTCCACATCTACAGGTTAGTGGATAACAATAGGATTGGTGGTGGTCTGACTGCTGGGACTCCACCATTCACAAGAACAGACCCCATTCATGAGAATGGGCATCCCAGGAGTCGGACCCCCACTGATGAGATTAATATCCCATATCCTGAAGTCAGCGGATAACAATCAAAGTTGGTAAGACCCCTTCAATGACACATTATTCTATGGATTAGACATCTATTTGAAATATAGATAATGTAGTAGCAGAAAGACAAGGGTTTGATAAAGCGCAGTAGCACAATACGGGCTGTCGGCTTGTGGCATGCATGGTGTCCTTATCTCTCTCCAGAAGTGCTTACATTGGTGAATGCTGCATATAGTTTCTGATATGTGCATGGTTAAAGATAATGAAGTACTATTTATTTGTTCAAAAGCTTCTGCACTGAAAAAAAGCTATCATAAAAAAAATAATATGAACAGTATGAGCTTACTTGAGTAGGCCAAAAGCTTATTCAACCAGATTCCAAGACTGCAGGCCGATGCTTGATGAGCCATTACCAGAACATTAAGAACTTCAACACGTAAAGGCCGCAGAGAGACATTTTCAGAATATGTCTACAATAAACAACAGCGACAACATAATAAAGAGAACATGTCAAACTGTATATCAGATGCGCATTGTTGTAAAGGATCAATGTTGTACTTACAAGACCTACTAGTACCAAACCGTAGGTTGTCCACTACCCTTCAGCATGGTCTGATCTGGCCTGATATATAACAATTTCATCTGAGTACTATATTTTGTTATTTGTGCATACAAGGTTGTAGTTTTTGGGGGTTTTACCCAGGGAAAGAGTTCAATTTACTGCTCTTAGTCCCGCTGCATTATCAGACCATACATTATCAGATGCATCAGATGATGATGGTGTCCTTGCATCATACAGAAATATCTGCATATTATATCTAATACTGTCTGGCAACCAGATACAACTGCTATTGTTAGAACTGTTAACATGTCTTCCGACAGGCAGAGTTCTTGCTTCATTTTGTATTTATATATGATGCAAGGACTTCCATCCTGTGCTAAATCTATGGGATTGGACCAGCATATGGGTCAGTTTCCACAGTTTGAACACATTCATCTGCAGACGCCCTTAACCTGCATGGGAATGTCCCAGCCGAGCCAAATCTTTCCTAGCAAATACCCTCTTGGGAACACAAGATGTTCATTCACTCCTGGCGTGCTGTTTAACATATATTATTTGGACATTTCATGCGTTATTTGACACCATATTGTGTTGTTATTCAGGCTGTGTTACGAAAATATTACTAAAATTAGTAGATCGTTTATTGAATATAAATTGTAGCCTATTCAATTGTTGAAAAATCAACACAATAAACATGTACTGGCAATGTCTATTGAGTGCTTGTATGGCACAACTGTGAAAAAGTCAAGGAATTGGTCTTTAATTACATATTGTTCGCACACAGACAGCTCTGCTGCATACATGCGCGCACACAGGCAACTCTGCTGTGTACATATACACACACAAACAGCTCTGCTACATAACCAATCCTTCTACACTTGCTGCATTTAAGGAACTTGCCTTTCATCCCTCTATCATGTATAAAGGATAATACTAGTCCCAGCCATGGCTCCTCCCCAGCATGGACATTAGTGACATTGGGGTGTAAATGACAAACTTCACTCAAATGCATCTGACAATCATAGATATGATACATCTGTATACTCATAAAAAAATAGTAAATTGTCCTTGATAAGGTTTTTTAGTTACATCAAGTAAAACCAAAAAGGCAAGTAACAGTGCTAAAGGGAAGGGATGTACATATCCATATATATATATATAATCCTATACATTCAAAGAAGTCTTCTTGTTTGTTATAATACATGTATTAATACGCAGTGATTACCTTAAGCTTTTCTGCAATTTCTTGACATTCTTCTAAAGTACCTTCTTTTACTGTTGTCCGGCCCTGTTTCAGGAGTTCAAAAGGTTACAAAGTATTAAACCAGGATTATCAGGTATTATAGCTAAGAGCGAACAAGCTGCTGCAAGTGTGGGTGGTGCAGTAAACGGATTCCAAATCTACAGAGACTGAATGCAACAATAACAGGTATATGGCGAGGATTTGCATCTCGGATTTTTATGCTAAATTTTCACCATTTGCTTTAATGTGAGTTCCAAAGTTTACAGCATATGCCGTAAATATCTGACATAGTCAGCCCCTGAACATGCAGGCATGAGAAATAAGCACACATGACTGTGAAGACAATGCAGCTCAGCGGTTCCAATGTGCTCTAACAATCAGAGGAAGTCAGCCCCGGACAACATAAACTATGAATAAACGCTACAGATGCTCTCTCATCATCTACAGCATTAAAGGGCTTGTCCTGCAGAATAAAAATTGTAAATGCAAACTAACTTGGATTCTGTGGTTTCCGCTCTGCAGGCTCTAAGTGTGATTGGCTGAGACTGAGCTGCTTGGCTGAGACTTAGATGTGAGGAATAGGCTCCTGCTTACTATGCCATCTTCCCTCTTTGAAGAATTCTATGAAATGTGTCACCTCTTTCTACCAAGATGGAATTTAACAAGGAGTTCTGAATGAAACTCGAATAATGAATGGGTGAGCATGAGATGAACCACATACTGCATGTGGAGACAGAATCATTTTGCTCTCATAAGAAATGGCACAGTCAGACAAGTCCTAAATGTCTCAAACTATTATTAACCTCTGAGGGTCATTGATCCCTGAATGTCCATATCAATTTTTTTGTTCCATTATGCGTGTCTTTAAATTTTTAACATTTTTTAAAGAGGACCTGCCATCCATATATAAAAAGGCAATAGGAGCTGCTTACTTTAACAGATGTAGCAGTGTTACACTGCTAGCTCTATTGGAACCCTCAAATAATGCTAGCAAACACTGCAGCGCTGTACAATAGGAACGCCGGAACGTGCTCTAAGCGGTCGGGTGTATTCAGGAGGGGGCGGTGCTTCTCCCCCGGCCCACCCCTCCAACTCAAAAGGCCGGTGGTAACTGCTGAGCTTCATGCGTCAGTCACCACCGCTAATCCCACCCCCTCATGAATACGCCTGACCGCTTACAGTGCGGTCCGGCTTTTCTATTGTACATCGCGGCAGTGTCTGCTAGCTTTATCAGAGGTTTCCGATAACACTAGCAGTGTAACACTGCTGCATCTGTTGTAGCTTATTAACTAATAAGTTAATTTACATATTCCTACAATAAAGTTTTTAGCAAGTTAAAGGATTATTAAATTACAGATTAGGGCAGAGGCAGGCAGGAGCAATCTACCATCAGATCTACTTCTGATGGTACATTCCTTATGATAGGTTTCCTTTAAGAGTGGACATCTGGTTCTGTGAAGCATCCATACACAATTAAAGGGGAGGTTCTTCTGTTTAATATGACACCAGAATTGTGTTTCTAGGTGACAGGAGATATAGCCTTTTGAAGCTGGCCACTGCCCTTACATTTATAAACGTCCTTTATGAACTGGGCATGTGCAAATAGGATGTATGTACGACAGTTGTGAAGGGGTTTATGTAGAATCATGAAGAACAAAGCATTCACTGACCTCTCTCTCAGTCGCATTGGTTATTGCCTGGGCCTCCTTCATGTCACAGCCCAGGGATCTTTGGAGACTGTAGATAAAGTGATCATTGGAGTGGTGCTCATCGCTGTACAACACACAGTAGTAACGGTCTGGCTTCTCAGGACTGCAGAGGAGCAATGTGATTGTTCAGGACTTATTTAACAAATACATGTATACTTATATACTTATATCAAGGCGGATACTAGATACAGAACAGCAATGTGTGTATGAGAAGGTCATACATCTCATACGCTGCGCTGCTACTGTATTATACTGTGCTGCAAATCTGGATGTAATATGTGTGCAGATACCGTTAAATTGTCGGATATTTCATGTTCTGGAAGTATTTACAAGACACTATAGAAACTAGTGGCTTATTGCATGATGTAAAATCATATAGAGAACTAGAACACATGATTGTAACAATACCTACAACAAACTACAATCCAAATTACCCCGCGTTTAGATAGGCTGGTAGACTCTTTTGCTCCTCCCAGATAAGCATGTCCACAACGTACTGTATGACCACCGGAAACACTTTCCTAGTTTGGGATAAGAGCTCTTCAGGTAACCGAAACCCAGTATCCTGAAATATAAGAAAAACCTATGTTACAATATGTATATCGTGCAATGGCCCTTCTCTGCTTCCGCACCTGCTCTCTGACAGAGGAGAGGGTTTTAATGGTCAGATACTGGGATTGATATCTCAAAAAACCATGGGGGCTTAAAAGAAAATTGAAAGTGTTCCTGAATCTGTGAAGCAATACTTACACACACATCTCTAAGTGTGTGAGGTGATGAAAGGTGCGGTTTAATTCTTATAACCAATGAAACCACATTTTCTGAATTATAGGAGGGAAAAGTCAGTACATTGATTTCTGTCCCTCATTTTTTTTTTTTTTTAAATCGGATCATTTTTATTAGAGTTTTTTAAATGGACATACATTTAAAGGAAACCTACCACTGCTCACATGATAAAATCATGCGAGCAGACCACCTGGTAGGCTATTTAATACTAATGCCGGCACATACTTTAGTTAGGCACGGCGATCGTTAGTTTAGCTAAAAGAAAACATTTTACTTACATATGTAAATAGCCCTCCGGTGCTACCCCTACGTCATCTTTGGAAGGGAGATGGCTTCCGATCTTTAATTATTCCCGCCTCCTTCCTTGTAGCCGTCCTCCTTCGGGTGCTGAGAGCCGTGACGTCACCAAGTTCTCGGCACCTATCGCGCATGCGCAGATACTAACTATCGCACAGCCGGCCGGCGATAGGTGCCGAGAGCTTGGTGACGTCATGGCTCTCGGCACCCGAAGGTTCTGAGAGCTAAAGAACTGTAGATACAGGAAGTTAGAGATCCAATTCCAATGTTTTCTTTATCTGCAGTTGATTTCCAACTATAGTAGGTCTTCAGCTGCCTGCTCTCCATTTATATAACTATGTAGCAGAACAAGCCTTATACCATCTGAAAGATGAGACTCTTATCTTTACTATGACACCAAAAGCATGTTTCTAGGCGCTATTGAACCAAGTGACCCTCCTCCAGCCTTAAAAAGTTACTGGTCTCCTGCAAAATGTACAATTAACATGACTTTGGGGGAGGTAAACTATTGAGATTTCACATAACAGAGAGAACTCTATAGAGGGCATTTCAACTCTACTTTATGATTCTGGTAGTCAAGAGGGGTAAATGCTGGTTACAGGTTCCTTTTAAGTTCAGTTTGAAGAAGTAATAGATATTACACATGAATAGTACAAGATCAGACTAGGAAGCACCGGCTGTGCCAGGCATATAAACAGCAGACTGGCACAAGGGGCATTGGTTATGTTTACAACATGCTCTGCATATTTTTCTTGGGAAAGGGTTTCAACAACAGGGTAAAGACCTTGCAACATGTTTATGAGTGTAAATAGATGCCCAGATTTACATATTATTATAATATTTATAATATCTCACCTGATCAGAAGCCCCCGGCTCATGGATTTTGCAGTATGGCCCAGACTTCCAGGCCTCTGTGTCACCACAATCACAGAAACCCCCTCCCATTGAAGAGTGCATCTGTGAAGTCACATATCGGGCTTTATTTAATGATTGCATTTGCATATAAATATCTGTAATGTGCACTCAGGTAACACAATATACCTTGTACCGGTGATTTTTGTGAACGCTGTTTTGAAAGCAGTCCATGCAAAGAACACAAGTCGGATCGATGGCACAATCCCTAAAGAACAAGAACATTATTTCATTGCTATTTAGTTCCTTCACAATGAATTCTCATCACCTTTAGGCTGCATTCACACTACCGTATGGAGGACGTATGTACGGCCGCAAGCATGTGGCCGTACATATGTCCTCCACAGACGGCAATGGCCCCACGGAACAATATGCATTTCTATGGAGAGAGGAGGGGTCAACCCTCCTCCTCTCCATGGCGCTGGACATATGCCCACCTGGCCGTAGCTGTGCGGGCACACAATTGTGTGCATCCAGCCTTACATCTTAGATAGCTGTCAGACGGAAGCTCATTTTCCTGACAGCTATCACTCCTATGATATGCGTGTGGTCTGACTCCCCTACTGGTGGTTTATCTTCCTTCCCCCAAACATCTGCCATCCGGTTGAGAGAAGTACTCCCCCCACACACAATAGATGGTCAGCAGGATCCACTGGAATAGATTTAGAAGGTTTAGAAGTGTTACATCTAATGTGTACAGATCATTCTTAGAAGTCGGTACTGTGACCTATGTATAAAAATTGGAAGTATCTAAGGAAGTGAAATCAATGGTTTTGCCAATGAACACACCCTGGATGTATGTACAGAGATATAAGCCTACCTGCAGGAATAGGTGGTCTCTCCACCCCGAAACACCTTGCCACATAGAGGAGGGGCTTCACTTTTCCTCAATTTCTCCATAAAGGCATTGGGGTCTTCTCCAAACAGGTACCATTCTAGGGGCGTTAGGATGGACCCTTGAAATAACTGCTCCCGATTCTCCACTTGCGCTTGGTAGTCATTTGTGTATAAACTGGGGGCACCACTTGCCAAAAGCTTGTGGAAGGACGAGGCAAAATCCACTGTGTTGCCCAACAACTATAGAAACAAGAAGATTTTACATGAGGTCATATTAACTTCCAGTTCTCATCTCAGGATAATTGACATATTATACTAGGTTTTGTAAAAATAAAAAAACCTTTTGCATTCTCTATTTCTGGTGCTGTATTAAACAGTTTCAGCAATGAATGGAGCAACAGGGATCATGCGAGACCCCTGACCCATTCAAACTCACCCTTGCTATGTTTGGTAATGCTTTTAGGAATTTTGGACAGCATAGAACCCCCCCCCTCCTCCTTTTTAGTGACTAGCTGTAATCCCAACAGAGGGGGTAAGAGTTTTTCTTAAAAAGTTTTCCTAGTTTATACATTTGTATTAACAGTTCAGAAAAGGTGTGAATGTTTAGCCTTCTGTATTATGTATAGTACAAGATAAGGATATACTTGGAGAATTAGTCATCCAAAGAAACGGAAAAAAATTCACTTCCAAATAACAGCCTTCAGCTAAATGAATTGTGTACCGATTCTACAGAAGTGATGTCTGGGGCGTGAGAATGCAAGCTTTGGAGAAAAGCCAAGTAACACAGAGAGTTCATCCTCTGACTACATTTCCCAAACCAAGAAAACCCAAATATTAATCAAATAAAAAAAAAAAAAACAGATGTCCACCTTCACAACTATTTACAATGCATCTTAAAACTAAGAAACCTTTGCCGTCTTCCATGATATTGATGGCTTAGGTTTAGTATTCCATTGAATTCTGATTCTTGGCACTCACACTGATCAGCACTTACATTCCCCAAAATGAGACAAAGCTACAATAATAATATACTCCACAAATTCAAGACGGTTGCTGCATGGATGAGGCTGCAGCACTCACAAAAGGTATTGCATCCAATCTGCACTCATTGATCTGCAGGGAAATCCCATAATCAGAATTAAAACCGTAGGGTTAAACTATAGCAAAAAGATAATTTTAGGGGGTTTCCTAGTCTATGATTTTTTTAAATTACATCCCCCCATTTAGATCATTTCTGGGTAAAAACAGTTATACTTCCAGTTAACACTATTTCCTGCAGTGTTTTCATGCTTAGACTACACTTCCAAAGAAGCCTTGCACAGCAGGCTATGTGTGACGATCTTCTCCTCCCCATCAGCTTTTGTAGAAAAGTCAATGAAGAGACTTCAGCATAGCCAGCAATCAGAGTATAAAACAGCAATTTTCACCCTGTTCACACTCATCATCTGTGTGTTTTTCCCCTCCATCTCTCAGTACAGTATCACTACAGCACTTCATTGTACCAGCAGGAGCTGTTCATCCTCCCTTCTCTGCCTGTAGATTAAGCACATACTGCACATCTACCTCTTTGCACATTGGTGATGAGCAGTCAGGCTCTTTATAGAACATCCAGTAGAATAATAATTCTTCTTATGACCGCAGCTCAAAACCCAAATGACGATCCATGCACGATTCCTCCTTATTTATGTGCCAAACACAAGGGATCACTTTCAGGGATAAGTCACCGTTCAGACCAGAAACCGCAAATGTTTTCACTCCTGTCCTAGTCTCCTCCACTCACTGTATATGAGAGACATATCCAGACATAGTATAGACAGTTTCACAATTTTAAAACTTTTTATTCAAGTTCTATTCACATATATAGATAAAAAATGCGCATATCAAAAGTAACTCCACGAGGACGCCAATCCTTGCCCGACCCAGGGTTTTGCCTCTATGCTTCTTCCGGGGCATGATTGGCGTCCGTCCTCTAGCTTAATTTATACACAAACAGCTTCTACATAAAATACATTTTCAATTTCATACATACATTAAAAATCAAAAAACAGGGAATATATCTAGTTTTGTACAAGGTCTCTGACTGAAGAAAAACACTTGAAGCATACATATACATAGGACTGTGAATCCATGTCCGCTAACTTCTCCGAGCCTCATAGGAGTCAGTCTCTGTTTTCCAGCTATCATCCAATCACAGGGGGTGCTGGGCCAAGCCCTCCAACCTGTCTTTCAAAGGCACGTGGGTGTTTAACCAATTGATTAGATAGCGTGCTTCACTCGCTGCCGAGTGAGTTGGAGAAACTAAAGCCTTTTTTTCTTTCTCATTTACGATGTATCTTATTTACGATGTATCTCCAGGATGTTGAATTATTTTTAACTCCCCATACATAGAAGTATACTCATGAATTACACAAAAATTGTAGATTAACTACTCTTATACTACTATTTACTCTTATGTGCATCAATATAGTCAAAATACATATTCTATTAAATACAGTCCAATTGTCAATACTTGCAAAAAATTAATAACAAAAAGAAACATTTTGTGACCCCCCCCCCCCAATTATAATCTAAATTTTAAGACTAGGACAGGAGTGAAAACATTTGCGGTTTCTGGTCTGAACGGTGACTTATCCCTGAAAGTGATCCCTTGTGTTTGGCACATAAATAAGGAGGAATCGTGCATGGATCGTCATTTGGGGTTTGATCTCCGGTCATAAGAAGAATTATTATTCTACTGGATTACCTAATAGTGGATGTTTGCTGGATCCATCTAGGACCGTTGTGGATAGCTCATAGGAGAGAAGATGCAGCACCACGCAATACTATTGGTCTTTATAGAACAAAAATCAACTTGTCATGTGTGTAAAGAAAAGCTCCAAAGACATGCAAGTAACCAGGAAGTTACAGATTACAGAGGTTACCAATTACCAGTATACCCGAGAGACTGTATTTACAGGAAAAGCATCTTAGCTCACCTCACTATAAAGAGCCGGATCCTCAATAGCTCCCTATCTAATTACATAGGGAGTTGTTTTCAGGCAGCCAACCACCCATCCCCACTAGTTTTTACCCAAAATGTTTAGGTTAACATTTGGTCCAAAAATAAGAGGCAGGGCTAATTAATTTGCAGCAGGGATAGGTGAGCAAGAAAGAGCGAGCTCTTAGAGCCGGGTCATTGGCAAACAACTAATCACTAGTAGATCACTAGTAGCCTAAGGAGAGACAGTTCATCATGTGAGCAAGAACCTGGCAAAGCTTTCATGCCTCTTACTCCATCCAGCCCAGTCTGTGATGTCTGCGCTATGTGATGGAGAACAAAGAGGGGCTAGCCAATTCTTCTGCCGCTCTCCGGTCCTCCTAGATTCTTCACTTAAAGGACATCTACTACCAGGATCTAGGCATGCTGGGTGCACCCTCTAACAGCATCTGCTCTTCTTTAAGCTTTCTATATCCTTGTTTTTAAGAAAAATGAGCCTGAGGGGCTCCAGGCTCCATCAATACATATGTAACCCAGAGCCCCTCAGGCTCATTTGCATAATTTTAAAAGCATTTTTCAAAATCAGGACATAAGAAGTTAAAGGCAGAGCAAATCCTCGCAGAGGGGACACACTTCATTATGTCAGTGTACTTGGTTTACAATCCTTCATCCTGGTGGTAGATGTCCTTTAAAGGAAACCTACCACTTGGAATTGTGCTTCTAAGCCGCAAATACCGTGCACGGTGCCGGCGCTTATCTTCCTTATGTTCTTAAACAGATGATTAATCTTTATATAGGAAGTAGCTTCACAGCACCGTGGTAAGCGCACGGCGCAACCATGCGGGCGACCACTTCCTATTCCGACGCACGAACGATCGCGTGCATGGTGCGCTGAGCACGTACCGCGGTGCGGTGAAGCTACTTCCTATATAGAGATTAATAATGTGTTTAAACGCTTTACATCTGTTTAGGAACATAAGGAAGATAAGCTGGTGCACGGTATTTGCGGCTTAGAAGCACCATTCCAAGTGGTAGGTTTCCTTTAACAGGAGATGTACGGGTCTGTTCAGAACAAGGACTCTGGCTATGGATGTAAAATCAGAGGAAGTAGCAAAATTGGAAACAGAAGAGATTACATAACAATTTAGATACAGCATTGTTATACAAGACACATAATTCTGTAAAATTGTTTTTCTTGTTATGCAAATAACCCAAATTTAGATTTTTCATGGAAACTCCTTCAATCCTTTAGAATGTACAGCAGAAATCTGTATGTAGGTGTGTGTACACTCAAAGCTGCCTAAAGCTTCTGTATTATATGAATCACTGAGCTGTCAGTGAGGAGCACTTTACATTATAATACTGTCTATACAGGCAGTCCCCGGGTTACGTACAGGATTGGTTCTGTAGGTTTGTTCTTATGTTGAATTTGTATGTAAGTCGGAACTGTATATTTTATTACTATAACCCCACCCATTTTTTTTTTCCTGCCGCTTGTATTTTAAAATTGTTGGGTTGTCATGAGAACCAGGATTAACAATAAAGCTTAACGACAACTCTTAATAAATGTTACAGCTGTTTTTTGTAGCCTGGGACTAAAGTACAGTAAATTACCAACATCCAGAGGTCCGTTTGTAACTAGGGGTCGTCTGTAAGTCGGGTGTTCTTAAGTAGGGGCCCGCCTGTATATTATATATGTTTAATCATATAGAGTTCCTGTTATGTGATGTCATATATTTCCTGCCGCATGGGAAATCTCCTCTGTCCAGATGTTAGATAATCCAGGACAGCTTCCATCTACAACACAGCTTTCATGTGACAACCTATGAAGCCATAAACACTAATCTTCATCCTTTTCCTAATTATTCAAACCAAAAGGCACAAATTGTTTCATTGGAATTTTTTACTATAACTTTGAATAATTTCCTTATCATGTGACTTAATCATGTGACTTAATCTTAATCATGCATTGTCATATAGAAAGCCAAATCACAGGATGCTGGAATATACTACAGTAAGTGCTTCCGGATCTGGACTTTCATCATCAAAGCAATAGGCTCTATAGGAAGCGACAGCTCCTAAGACTTCTAAAAACTCAGACAGAAGTCACTTGTCATGTGTGTAAAGAAAGGATCCAAAGACATGTAAGTAACCGGGAAGTTACAGATTACAGAGGATAACAATTACCAGGATACCCTAGAGCAGTGATGGCGAACCTTTTAGAGGCCGAGTGCCCAAACTGCAACCCAAAACCCCCTTATTTATCGCGAGGTGCCAACCAAAAATTAAAGCAGCAACTTACTGCTCCCTGTTCTTCAAAAACTTTCAATCATATTGGCCTCCTGAGGACAGCAACACAGCAGAAAATGGAAAATTTTCATCACTTTAGCTTCTTTTCAGTTTCCCTCTGTACACAGAGAGAGGTCCTCCAAAACTAATTCGGCCCTGTCTATTCATTCTCCCTCTTCCTACAGTCCCAAGTAGCGAAGTAAGTATCAAAATATGACGGAAAGCAGCATCTTTTAAGTTGCTTGGAACTGCAGGATTCTGTGAGTCTTGTCTGGTGTGCTGGGGTGATGCCCCGGGTGCCCACAGAAAGAGCTCTGAGTGTCGCCTCTGGCACCAGTGTCATAGGTTCGCCACCACTGCCCTATAGGCTGTATTAGAGGGAAAGGCAACCTGTCACCTCCTCAGTCTATCCAAGCTTTAGTCAAAACTTGATAGATTTCATCTAGTATTGCCATAATTCAGATTAAAAGCCTGGCATTGTTAGTGGTGGCAGCACACTGAGCACTCAGGTGTAAACTGATAGGGCGGCACGGTGGCTTAGTGGTTAGAATTACAACCTTGCAGCGCTGGGGTCCGGGGTCCTGCAAAGAGTTTGTATGTTCTCTCCATTTGCATGGGTTTCCTCAGGGTCCTCCCGTTTCCTCCCACACTCCAAAAAATACTGGTAAGTTGATTAGATTGTGAGCCCGATTGGGGACAGGGACTCATTTGGCAAGCTCTGTGCAGCGCTGCGTAATCTGTGTGCGCTATATAAATTATTATTATCATACCACCAGTGTAAGCAATAATATATATGATTAGAGGGAAATAACTCACATCCCCTCTATATAAGAAGAAGTTAATGTGAAAATAAGTGAAATATACACAGGTATTGTGCAGCAGCCATCACATGTTTTCTATCGAACCCCAAGTGCTTCGTATGGCCCTACGTGATGCTGAGTGAATTAACAGGAAACAGAATATCGTGCTTTCGTGTGTTGACATCATAGCAGCCGATTTCCATCCAGAGAGAGAACTGAGAATTACAAACACAGCCTACGGACGGGAAAAAATACTAAAAAGTGCAAAAATGTCAATTTATTCTAAAGGGTTAACAAAAATAGTAGGTCACTGAAAGCTGAAGGACCGTGTAACCTACAGCTGCCTCGGGAGCCAGGGGTAACTACTAGAGGGGTAAATATAGCTTTTTCTTGAATGTGTAACACCTCTTACTCAGTACCTATATGAGTTGTAAGTTGTAAGACACCGTTCATTAAGTGACGTGTATACAGAAATCATGAATACATGGGCCACAGTAACCCATCGTTGCCGTCTATGTGGGAAGTTTACGTCTCCTGCTGAGTTACTTCTGCCATTTATAGTCATGGAGCTGTCAGCAAGTCATTTAAATAGACACTGGCATTGCCGATGCCAAAAAAACAACCCAAAGTTAGTCACACACATTAGATAAATCCATAAAGTTGTCAGAATCCGCCAATAACAGGGGACCAGACAACCATCATATGTATATAGGGGCGACCAGAAGTCAAGGGAGACAAGGATTGTACTTTTACATTCTAACATGCCAGAATCCAAAACATTCTGGTAGGTGATTAGATTGTGAGCCCCACTGGGGACAGGGACTGGTTTGGTAAACTCTGTGCAGCGCTGCGTAATCTGTGTGCTCTATATAAATAAAGGAATTATTATTATCCTCTTTGTCCCCTAATGAGATGAGATACTTGCAGGCTGGACATGCATGTGTATGAAGGGGTGGTGAGAGTTGTACAAACAATGATATGGTTATTGCCCCAAATATTACATCTACCAGGTATGATATAGGCTCATGTATGCAGAATTCACCTTAATCCTTGCAATATCTCACCGGTAAATTAATAAAATTACCTTCCCCCCCTTTTCCCACAGTGATTTTCTCTCTTCCATTGAGAGTAGTGTTCCGCTGTGGTTTTAAGAACCACAAAATCTCACTGGCAAATTAATAAAATGACCCCTCTCCTTTTGCGCAGGGTTATCCTTATTATTAGATGTTCATTGAAGTCAGCGATTACAGACATCTGTTCTCCGTCACAGAGCTAATGTTGTCATGCAGTTGCCTGCAGTGCTGCCCTGTGCCAGGTAGTAATTGGTTATGTACCTGCAGCTTAAGCTACAGGCCTCACACCAGAGGAGGAAGCTATGTACATCACAGCTTAACCCTTCTGTTACTGCACTGAGACCTAGCCAAAGAGAATATCACGACCTGAGAGACAACCTCCCGAGGTACCAATGCCTACCGATATCTACAAGTACAGTTACATGGCAGTAGAGTCCATACCAACAGTTAAATCAGGACCAAAATCTTCAGTGAATTCACATTTTATATCACAGATTGACTTCTAGAGTCTGGATTGCAGCGTATTTCACCTCTGCGGTTCTGCGGTTTTAAGAATGAGAAATTCACATTAACACCTTAGATGCCAAATTTAGCAAAACAGTCAAAGCCACTACAATGCATCTAACAGAGCTCTGAGTAGTCTTAAAACTGGCACACAATGCCCATCTAATGATCAACCCCCCCCCCCCTCATGACATATCCAGTACATCTGTAATCACATTGCAGACAATGGTACTGGATTCTGAACCAGATTTTCTGCTTGAGATACAAAATGCAGGGGCTGCAATGATAAATCCACACAAAAATTTCCATTGTCTGAAAGGACTTGCAAAAAGAAACCAACTCATATGAATGAAACTGTTTAAGTGCAAACATCCACAAACCGGTTTCTGCTGACTTTCCATGCACTAAACACAAATTATGCAAACAATTTTTTTTACCATATTGATCAAGTTATTGAAAAATATGCCTCTGTAATGATAATAATCTTTATTTATGTAGCGCCATCAAATTTTACTGCACTTTACAAAGCATAGGGAGCTTATACAAATATAATAATATGTTACAGAGTACAAGCTATATTAAAGAGCGTGTGGCCCTTTAAGAGATCCACTGCCTGCAGCCTTCCTCCAAAGTAAAATATTTAAAATGTAAACAAAGTGAATGTAACATCCTATTGTCTGCAGTCCACAAGGGGAAGGAATCCGCAACAGGAAACTCTGATGGCAACAATAATAGCAGGATGGCAGAGGGGCACAGAGCAGCTTCAGAAACTGGCAACCGCCCATCAATATGACGATTCTATGTCTGATACAACCAGCACATCCACTGATATGTCCAAGTGTGAAAGATTTGTAGGTTCCCTCTCCCATTAGGATGTATATAGTATAATGTTCCGAGTATGGAATGTCTGGTCTTGGAGCTGTATTGTACAAAACAATTTCCGAAGTGTAAAATCAAATGTTTTTGGTCAGTGATATTCAAGTATCCAATTTTGCAGTCCTAATGTCCTCCGAGTTGTTCATATTTTCACATCCTACTCTGACAGCTCTGAGCTACTACCTCTTTTTTTATGAACATCTACCAGCTTTGCATGTACACAATACTAACTGCATAAGAATGACATTAGAGAGCTGTCTATTTGTTTTTCCAAGTACAGGCAGTCCCCTACTTAAGAACCCCCGACTTATGTACAACCCCTAGTTACAAACAGACCTCTGGTAATTGGTAATGTACTGTACTTTAGCCCCAGGCTTTAACAGTTATTAAGCTTTATTGCTAATCCTGGTTATTATGACAACCCAACAGTTATAAAAACCAATTGTCACAGAGACCCAAAAATAATTTGTCTGGAGTTATAATAAGAAAATATACAGTTCCAACTTACATACAAATTCATCTTGAGAACAAATCTAAAACCTTTTCTTGTATGTAACCCGGGGACTGCCTGCACCCATTGACATCAATGGGCAAGTTTCCTGCACAACTCAGATCAGAGTAGTGTGCGCTATGTTTCTCTGATAGGACTGGATCAACAGACCATGGAAAACATCTGATCTGTGTGTATAACACATTAGGCTATCAATGAGTTAGGTCTAAGTGCCAAAATATGGGACTGTAGGAAAGATGTCTAACTTCTAGGGACTTTACTTGTAAAAGTGAAAGTAGAACACAAGGAAATATGATCATGACAGGTCACAGCACAACATGTCTTCTATACGTTACCTATGTATTATGTCATGTATGTCCTTCCCAGTCACAGTACATACATGTTACCTATGTATTATGTCTTCTATGTCCTTCCCAGTCACAGTACATACATGTTACCTATGTATTATGTCTTCTATGTTCTTCCCAGTCACAGTACACACATGTTATCTATGTATTATGTCTTCTATGTTCTTCCCAGTCACAGTACACACATGTTATCTATGTATTATGTCTTCTATGTTCTTCCCAGTCACAGTACATACACGTTATCTATGTATTATGTCTTCTATGTTCTTCCCAGTCACAGTACATACACGTTATCTATGTATTATGTCTTCTATGTTCTTCCCAGTCACAGTACATACACGTTACCTATGTATTATGTCTTCTATGTCCTTCCCAGTCACAGTACATACATGTTACCTATGTATTATGTCTTCTATGTCCTTCCCAGTCACAGTACATACATGTTACCTATGTATTATGTCTTCTATGTTCTTCCCTGTCACAGTACATACATGTTACCTATGTTTTATGTATTCTATGTCCTTCCCAGTCACAGTACATACATGTTACCTATGTATTATGTCTTCTATGTCCTTCCCAGTCACAGTACATACACGTTACCTATGTATTATGTCTTCTATGTTCTTCCCAGTCACAGTACATACATGTTACCTATGTTTTATGTATTCTATGTCGCAGCACAGATATGTCTTCTATATGCTCCCAGTCATCCCATTTTCTTCTGACCTATCACATCTATAAGTGTCATCTTTGTCTTACAGAGCATCTACATGTCTTCTATCTCATCATAGCCATCATGTTACATACATATCATAGTGTCTTCCATTGTTTACATGTCACATGTCCCCAGTACACAGCACACCCATGTGTAGTACATCAGTCACCCCCATGATCAGTGCTATCCTGCAGGCGCAGGAGGTGTCTGCTCACCAGGCGGCTCAGCTCCCGCTCCTCTCGCTCTCCCTCAGCCTCCTCCATCTTCACTGACACCAGACCTCCTCCTCCTCCCGTCCCATAACAACACAGACTTGCAGCAAGCGACACAGCAGACGAGGGTGGGGTTTACGACATCCGCCGTGCCTTACGGCACTGTGGTTACAGCATTCACTGCAGTAGTGACTAGTATGAGGACTATAACTCCCAGCATACCCCGGGCTCAATAAGCGGATGACTGTAAATCAATAACAATGCCGTCCTCCGACAACGTTTTGTATATAAAGTATAGACAAGCAATCATCACTATGGATACAAAGCGCAGGCTTAGGTCCTCCAGATTGACAGGTCGGCTAGACAAGGCCTGCACGTCTGTATCGCACCTTGCCTCTCTATGGTCACGTAGACAGGGCAGCGGTGATGGACGTGAGCGTGCGCGGAGGTTTCCCGGAGAGGGGCGGGGCTAGCATGTTACACGCCGGCTGTCATGTCAGGATGCTGAAGGTGGTGACCGGTCTGTTTGTGGCGCTGCTCCTGGCGCTAATGCTCGGCAAGTACAGCAGTACCGGGCGCAGGGCTCAGCTGAGTGCCAGGCATGTCCCAGGAGGAGGCCCGGTGCCCGGGAGAGACCGGGGCAATGTCTTCTGGGCTGTGCAGGTAATTACTACTGAGCTTCTAGTCTGTGCTGTCCCGCTGTTATTCCACCTGGTAATATTTGTGGTTCAATAACGTTTTATTTATTGTGCACATTGACATGTATAATAAATTGTGACAAGCAATTCAAGAGTAGTGGCATCATTATGTTGAATGCT
This sequence comes from Engystomops pustulosus, assembly GCF_040894005.1. Taxonomy (NCBI): domain Eukaryota; kingdom Metazoa; phylum Chordata; class Amphibia; order Anura; family Leptodactylidae; genus Engystomops; species Engystomops pustulosus. The sequence goes on from NC_092417.1 coordinate 43,650,763, forward strand.
TAGAATGGCAGGATTGAGTGCATACTGAAATTGAATGTACTGGAACAGTAAAATAAAAAAAAAAGGAGAAAAACACTGGGGAATATTTGAATACTTTGTCAAGTGGGTGTTACCTTTCTTCTTGTCAAGGAGGTGTTTCTCTAACAGCGTATGAATATGCTGAATGTGATGTGGTGCATGTGCGTATATGCTGTATGTGTGCTGTATGCATGTGGATGTATGCGTGTGTGTATATATATATATATATATATATATTACAGTATGTGTGCAAATTTGATGTGTATCTACTGTATGTATATACTCAATGTATTGGTGTATATATGTACATAAATGTGTGCGTATAAGTGTATGAATGTGGTGTATAAGTGTATACATATATGTATGTGGGTGCGAGTATAGAAAAGTGAATGTATGAGTGGAAACCTTTACATATGTTTGTGTATATATGTCAGTACAAATTTGCAAATATCTTTTAAAGGGGAAAGGGGGCCCCATGCAGAAATCTGCTATGGGCCCAGCCACTCCTAGTTGCACCTTCCCAATGGTTATAAATGTATGGTCCTGGATACTGCACGTATATATGGCAGCATACTGTATGCAGCACTTATTTTATTTATTGACTTCTTCTATGGGCCGTACGGAACGGAAACACGGTGGAAAATAGGACATGCTCTATATTTTTGTACAAGTCACTTACGGTACGGTGGACAATACGGCCATGTATATGGATGGCCGTATTCCAGCTGCATATATGGCAGTTTTTATACGGTCGTGTGCATGGGGCATTAAATATACTGCAGAGGATACTGGGACGTGTACTAGCCTGGCCGGTCACTGGGAGCTAAGGCTACTCCACACCCCCGTAGCCTCTGCTGTTAATTTACATATTACTAAAATGCAGTTTTATCAAGTTGGGTTAGGTTCCAGGATTATTAAAATACAGATTAGGGCAGAGGCAGGCAGGAGGAATTTAAGATCATGGTGGCTTAGTGGTTAGCACTACAGCCTTGCAGTGCTTGGGTCCTGGGTTCAAGTCCCAGGGTCAACATCTGCAAAGAGTTTGTATGTTCTCTCCATGTTTGTGTGGGTTTCCTCCGGGTCCTCCGGTTTCCTCCCACACTCCAAAACATAATGGTAGGTTGATTAGATTGTGAGCCCCATTGGGGATAGGGACTGATTTGACAAAACTCTGTGCAGCGTTGTGTGATCTGTATGCGCTATATAAATAAAGGAATTATTATAACTATTAATAATATCATCATCATCAGATACACTTCTCATGGTAGTTTCCTCATAGGAGGTTTCCTTTAACAGGGGTGCTGCACACCCCTTTCCAAGCACACTGCAATACACAAGGGGGATTTATCAGAGCTTATATGCCAGAAAACTTATATACGCCACCTCCAAGCCAAGTGGGTGTGAAGGGGGCCGTCATAGTGGGGCGGTGCTGGATGTTTCTGCCTCGTGCCTGGGTACTAACTATAACTGATGCAGGCTATAGTGCAATTCTACACATGGAATTGCCGCACAGGGGCTGGAGCCTCCTGATTACAGATGAGCGGACCTGCAGATCTCGTTTGGATTTGGCCGCCCATATCGGGGGCTAGAATTGTGGGCTAAAAGCCAATCCAGCACACAAATGCCCCCAGCAACTAGCCTTGGCTAAGATTGTCCAGAGGGAGTTCTCCAACAACTATCCGGCAATATGTCCAGGTCGGGCGGACGAACAGGAAAGGCAGGTCCGCTCCTCTCAACTCCTGATGAATGTGGAGAGGGGGCTGAGTTTAGATGATACCTCGGGCCCCCCCCACCCCCCATCGTGAGATGATTGTGGTTGACATTGCAGTTAATTCCTGTCCATGTGAATAGGTATAAGGCCGGTCGCACATGATAGCGGTTGATTGGTGAATCACAGGCTGTGCATTTTTCGTGAAATAATTTAAATGTGTGTATACATATATATTATTGCTAGTATTCCCTGATTTGATTATAGTTCAGCAATGTACATATGTCTGTACATATGTACTACACGTCCTCTGCACTGTGGTCGGTTCATGAAATTCAGCCTTCCAACAAAATTAGGTTATAAATAAAGGACTTCCCCATGAACGAGTGGAAATGAGAACAGCATATCTTGGCATAGAAAATTTCTTCCCTGAAATTTTTCAAATCACTTCCATGTTTTATCTTTTCCGATGTTGCAGGTGACTGATATTCATGTCAGTAAGTTCTTGGAGCCCCTCCGGGTATCTGAGTTTGAGTCCTTTTGCACGGAAAGCCTTTCTGTCATTGGGCCAGATCTTGTTCTAGTCACTGGTAAGTGATTATTTTGGAATCCATTTCAAACATAACATTCTGCTCATGTGTTGGTATAAATAGTATTGTTATATTTATTGTAGCTCACACATAAACCCATGAGCCATAATATAATATCCAGATAAGTTACATGTCCATATTGTGTCACTATAACAGCTCTGTCCTGGCAAAGATGTATTTCAGTATTTGACACAAAAACATTAGTAGCTGATCCTTCACATCCAGCTCTTGAGATGTGATCTCCATGGCCCAGACTGTTCCTGTGTATCCTTCAGATGCTAGATTGGATTGAGATCTTGGAATATGAGAAGCTAAGTCTCCACCTTGATCTGTCTGTCAATTGCTACGGCCATTTTGTCTGGTCAAAGAGGCCACTGTCATTATTGAGTTCTGTTGTCGTGAGCAATGTTAAAGTAGGTGGTATCCCTTAATGTAAGGACCTAAAGTCTTCCAAACACACACTCCCCAGCAGAGGTCGCATTAATGCCTCACCACGCGTCATAGACGCATGATGAGGCGCCATTAACCCCCAAAATAATTGCCATTCGTAAAGATATGCTTGGCAATTATTCCATGTAGCGCGCAGGCTGAGCGGTTCAGAACGCGGGACTGCTCAGTAGGATGCAGTGATCTGCGAGCATCGGCCCCGGAGGAGACATGTGGGCACGAAGCTGCTGCTCCCCGTCCTGCTCCAGCTCTCATTGCCCGCAGCAGCGGCCAGCAGTTATGTGATCCTAGCGGGACGTGTTAGCGGTGAGCAGACAGATGTTTTTTTTTTTTTTTTGCATAAATAGCGTCTATTAACATTATATACGGCTATGAGATATATATGTATGTATTACCAAAATTTAAGAGTAAAAATACTCCTCAAAAATAGTAAGATGAGTATTTTTACCCTTCGGGGAAAAATGTTAGTGCATCCTCTGCTCCCCAGTGTCTCACTCAGTTTGTTGGTGCCAGGTAATTGGTGGGGCTGCACCTTGGCGTCCACATGATGTACACAATGGGGCAGATTTATCAAGCTGTCTGAAAGTCAGAATATTTCTAGTTGCCCATGGCAACCAATCACAGCTCCTCTTTAAAATATTTATGAGCACTGGTAAAATGAAAGCTGAGCTGTGATTGGTTGCCATTGGCAACTAGAAATATTCTGACTTTCAGACAGCTTGATAAATCTACCCCAATATGTTCATCAGACCAGTCTAGTGTCTCCCATTAGTCCATATCCGGGGCTTACATGTCCATTGTTGAACATTTTAACAGTAGAAAGGAGTCTGCATGGCCACTCCGACCTCTAAGTCTCTACATGTACTATCCACATCAAAGAGACCATATTCAGGCGCACAGAGGAGTATATGCCTGCTTTGATCTGCATGAATATCTGTGAACCACAAGTTAAACCCATTATGATTTTATTGCAGGTGATATTACAGATGGCAAAACAAAGGACAAGTTGGGTTCTGATCAGTTTGAAGATGAATGGAAAATTTATCAGTCTGTCCTTAAAAAGTCCAAAATCTTGGAAAAGACAACCTGGATAGACATTCGAGGAAACCATGGTAGGTGATCAATCATGGCAATTATTTGTTGTTGTGTTGCTTCTACATTGGCACAGGGATACAAGGGTCTGCTGATGTTTTGGTCAGTGGTTGTACTCATTACCTGTCAGACACATATCACCTATCTTAAAGGGAACCTGTCACCAAAAGTCTGAATTTCAGTGGTGACAGATTCCAATAGGCACTGCTAGGTACATTCCATACATGTTATAGTCATACTTCAGTTCCCTTACGTTTGTGAACTATGTTCTTTTAAAGTTTACCTGGTTCTCTGCCAACAGCTCCTGCCCAAGTCCCGGGGGATGCTTGTTTTCAAATAGCAATGTTCATTTCCTAATTGGCATACTAGCTCTCCACGGCCCCAATCGTCAATATTCAATTATTCCCCCTCCCTCTGGTTATCCTTCTAATAGTGACGTCAGCTCAGCGCACAGGAAACCTTGCGCCTGCGTGGTGAACCTTACAACCCCTGTCATGCGAAGTGCGCAGTTCGGCTGCTCGCCGTGCCTTGCTCCGAACTGTGCATGCGCATGGTCCAAGCGCATTTTTACTAGGCAGAGCTCAGGTAGAAAACTCTCTATGTAGGTGAATATCGACAAGCGGGGGCCGAGGGGAGCCAGTATACTATGAAGGCAACGAACATTGCTATTTGAAAAAAAGAGAGTAGAGCCTGACCTGTTGGCAGGGAGTCAGGTAAACTTTACAAGAACATAGTTCACAAACGTAAGGCAACAGAGATATGATTATAACATGTATGGAATGGACCTAGCAGTGCCTATTGGAATCTGTCACCACTGAAATTCAGACTTCCCTTTAAAGATATGTGATACGCTGTAATCTTGGGAAATCCGTTTGGGAGTAGCCATTATGTGGATGCTGAATTGTCAGATCTAGATGTCCAAAAGAACAAAACTTTGGTCGCCATAATGTGAGTATTTCAGCTTCTGTTAACAGTGAGAACAATAACTGAATGTATTTTAGTTTCCATATCATCTGGTTATTGTTACAAATGGTGAAAGGAGTGTTGCAAGAGTGTATAGACTTGAAGTAGATCTTCAGGTACAGTACTCAGTCCTGGGATCCATAGCCTTTTGTATAAGCCCATAGAAGTGAAGGGAAATAAACAACTAGTTCACGTCCCATATACATTGGGGGAGAATGATTTGCACCTGAAATGTTGTGTGCCACATTTATTAAAGGTCTAGAGGACGTGCCCTTGGTAACTACGTGGCGTGACCGGAAAGAAAATAATCTGTGTGCCAGAAAATTCAATATTGTGGCACAGAAAACTAGACCGATTAATAGGTGCAAAGTAGGACTCCACAGTCTTATCCTGCACCAGATTAATCATCCGGCATTGGACACAGGGATTAATCTGGCGCAGCAGAGATCTGTCTAGTCCTACTCTGCACTGGACCGACGCGTCTCCCCCATTGTCGTGTGCATGAGCCCTAACCCAAAGCCTTTTTTCCCTGTGCAACTGCGTGTAGAAGAAAAAGATGTCAATGCCATCTCGTAATAGTCCACAGCTGAGTTTTTAGGGAAAGTCTCAGTTTATACTTTCTTATTACAGTACATGTAAGAGCACACAATTAAAACTGTCTGGAACAAAATCCTGCAATCATTGCGCCAGGTGCTAAAAGGAAATCTACTCTCAATATCAAGTATGGGTGATCCAGGCACTGTGACTGTATTAATCTTCTTATATTTGTTTTTCATGGCCTCCTTCCTTCTAAAAATCTACTTTAAACATTATGCTAATGAATCAGAAGGGCTCTGGATGGGTGTTGCCAGAGCTCCATTCTGTAGCTTCACAGGCTGTTACATTGTGCAGGAGCACTTAAGCTTTGCATGTTTTGTTCACCCATCATTTACTCGGTCTGGGATACCAGGTGTATGATCCAACTTCTGCTGTAAATAATAATTATAATAATAATTTTTATATAGCGCACCCAGGTTACACAATGCTGCACAGAGCTTGTCAAATCAGTTCCTGTCCCCAATGGGGCTCACAATCTAATCAACCTACCAGTATGTTTTGGAGTGTGGGAGGAAACGGGAGGACCCGGATGAAACCCACTCAAACACGGAGAGAACATACAAACTCTTTGCAGATGTTGACCATGGGACATAATATTATGAGTTATTTTTCCAGCAAACATAAAGCAGTAAACTTGTGTTTTTCTATTGTTTGCAAATGTAGTTTACCTTCTCATAAAACATGCATTTTTATGCTTTTTAGATTCTTTTAACATTGCGGATCTGAGCAACAGCAATAACTATTACAGGTAACTAATATTATGTTTGGGGGTATGTGGGATATATCTGTGTTGTATTTTATAATAAGGGTCTAACAGTGGTGTAATGGATCTGATCTTATTACAAGTACAGGCGGTCCCCTACTTAAGGACACTTGACTTACAGACAACTCTTAGTTAAATACAGACCCCTTTGCCCACTGTGACCTCTGGTGATGCACTCTGGATGCTTTACTTTAGTCCCAGACTGCAATGACCAGCTGTAAAGTGCCCGTAATGAACATTTATTAATAATCCTTGGTCCAATTACAGCAAAAAAATGTAAAACTCCAATTGTCACTGGGACCAAAAAATATTTTGTCTGGAACAATTATTATAAAATATACAGTTCAACATAAGAACAAACCTATGGACCCTATCTTGTACGTAACCCGGGGACTTCCTGTAGTATAACGTCTTTTAAAGTAAACGTTACTTTTGTTACCTTTATCACATAAATGTGTTGTAGAACCTATAGATAACCTGATAGACCAGTTACTCTCCGATGTCAAATTGTCCAATGTTGTTCAGTGAAAATGTGTGATCCCATTTTGGTCAGCAAGCGCATGAAAAACTGCACTAGGACGGTATCCAAACCCTGCCCATTCTTTCCTTTTTTTCCCTTTTTTTTTTTTTTAAATTGCACCAAATGGGGCAGATTTACTTACCCGGACCTGTCGCAATCCCCGTGGTGGGTTGTCCGACAAGGATTTGGGTCTGCCGCGATTCACTAAGGTTGTGCGTCCAATTTCCTTCATGTGTTGCTGAGATCCGCCGGAGTTCACCTTCGTCTTCCTGGTGCATGTAAGTGCTGATCTTGCAACACAATTTCGCTTTTAAATTCTGCAGTTTGTCCGAATCAGTCGAGTTGTCTGACGGCTCCCCACCACCACAACCCCCAAACCCCGATTTCTGTTGCATGCAAGCTGGCACCGATGTGCCACAATCTGATCGCGTGCACCAAAAACCCGAGGCAATTCTGCGCATAATGGAAATATTTTCGGGAAAATCGTCAGAATCGCGGACCCTTTGTAAATGAGCCCCATTGACTTTCACAGACGACTTGGATCAGAATAGATGAGATCTCTGATCGGACGTGTGCATATCACAATGGACTATCCATGAGTCAGAGTTTAGCCCAATGTGACTCAATCCTCTTTGCTGCCAGGTTCACTTTTATTTACTTTTAAAACTGAATGGAACCAAGAATGTTAATAATAGAAGAATTGTGAATTGGTATTAAAAAGTTTATTGGAACCTGTCATTGGGACAAAATGTGAAATCCTGATGACATGTTCCCTTTAAGACAATAAAAGTGTTAATTACAAAGAAAAGGTATCTATATGGAAAATATTGTATTATTATGTTAATTATTTGACTTCCTCTCTAGGAAATATTCCGGCTGGCGGAAAGAAGGTTCTTTCCACCATGTCCATCAAACCTCATTTGGAAATTATTCTTTTATCTGTGTTGATGCAACCCTCACCCCAGGACCCAAGAGACCTTACAACTTTTTTGGGATACTTAATGAGGTAGGGTGACAAATATTACCCCAAAGACCAGGTCAGTTTCCATTTTTTTTTTTTAAACCCCAGCAGAACAAAAGCCATTTTTTTGTAATGACCTTTACAATGCTGCCTCTAATTTAGCTTTATATTGCCAAAATCTCAGGTTATAAGCATTAAAAACTTTAACTTGGAATATGCAAATTTGCCTTAACTGGTCACTGGGCATGGAGCAGATGCACCCGGTTATGTAGTTGTTGTACTAGATTGCACAACTTGAGGAGTGACTGACTTGTCCCTCACTGTCTTACCCTACATCTCAAAAGATGTGATGTAACTGCATGACTGGATGGATCTGTTCCCCCGTTCATGTGGGTCCCACATGTCAGGTGGCCATGTGATTAGTGGTGGTCACAGAGGGGCCATGTGAGTAATGAGCTCAAGGACCCGTGACCTGACAGAAGTGGCCCAGGACAGGGAACATCACAGGAAGTCCCAAAAGTGGGTCATGTGACTTGTGGCTTCTAGAAGCAGATGTGGAATTTTGTACCAGGGTAAGAACATAAGGGATAACCCTATTAGGGAATTATTCATAGTCAGGTGCACCGTAGGAAAGGACATTGTGCAGATACTGGGGAGAATATAGGCGAAAAAAAGGCCCGACAGGTTCCCTTTAGAAAGTGACAAACATAGCAAATATAATAATAATAATAATAATAATCATCATCTTATATTGAGCCATTAAACTTCATAGAGCTTCACAAATTATGAGGGACATATACAAGTATAATATTACATTACAGAGTAATAAGTCATATGGAACAATAGGAATTGGGGCTCTGCTCACAAGAGCTTACAGTCTATGAGGATGAGGGGGTGACACAAGAGCTTACAGTCTATGAGGATGAGGGGGGTGACACAAGAGCTTACAATCTATGAGGATGAGAGGTAACACAAGAGCTTACAGTCTATGAGGATGAGAGGTAACACAAGAGCTTACAGTCTATGAGGATGAGGGGGTGACACAAGAGCTTACAGTCTATGAGGATGAGGGGGTGACACAAGAGCTTACAGTCTATGAGGATGAGGAGGTGACACAAGAGCTTACAGTCTATGAGGATGAGGGGGTGATAAAGAGCTTACAGTCTATGGGGATGAGGAGGTGACACAAGAGCTTACAGTCTATGAGGATGAGGAGGTGACACAAGAGCTTACAGTCTATGAGGATGAAGGGGTGACACAAGAGCTTACAGTCTATGAGGATGAAGGGGTGACACAAGAGCTTACAGTCTATGAGGATGAAGGGGTGACACAAGAGCTTACAGTCTATGAGGATGAAGGGGGTGATACAAGAGCTTACAGTCTATGAGGATGAAGGGGTGACGCAAGAGGTATAAGAGCTTGTATAATGGTCCAGCCATTCTTCATAAGGGAATAGTATAAAATAATTTAATAAATCAAAATTCTGTTGCTTGAACCTTGCATCAGCCGCCATCTTGTATACAAGGTCCAAGGTGAAAGTGACTGCGGAGAAGCCTGGAGCTTGTTATATATCTGGAGTTTGCCAGAGAACAGACGGGAGGATGACACAGGATGGATTAGTAAAGAGAAAGTTGACATTTCATGCAGATTAGTGATATACATTATGTAGAATGTACAAATGATACAGAATACAGAATCTACATTTTATATAGAATATTGGAATTGTCACGGATTGGTGCACAAAATAAACGTTTTTAGAACTTAAGCAAAGTGAAGTTAAGCAAAACTGGAAAACAAAGCTAAAAGTGTTCTCCTCAAATCTGCTGTAATACCTTTACAATGCTAGGAATTTCCTAATGCCTTCTATTTGCAGAGTAGCGGATGCTAGAAGGAGTTTTTGGTGTGTATATTTTATGTTATGTAGGTTTTACTTTGACGCAGTGCTTAATGTTGGATACTGTTGTCTCTTAGAGTCAGATGCAGAAGTTGTCTGCGCTCGCCAGCGAGAGTCTCCATAGTAATCAGTCCGTGTGGTTTGGGCATTATCCATCTTCCATCATTGTCTCTCCTTCTCCTGGTATCCGGGCAGTCATGAGGTCAGTCCGATCTCTTCACAGGTTATGTAGAAGTATTGTTCATGGGCGGATACAGGAATTGTGGTATTATACTTGGTACTTTTATTTTGGATGGCATAGATTTTCTATTATGGGTGTTGTGTAGTGATTAACCTCTTTGCTGCCAAGGAAACTTCCAAATCATCAAAAATTTTGTGAACCGAAGAAAGAAAACTCATATTGCTCTCCCCTGGTTAGTTTTCCAGTGACATCAGGTTTTCATAAATCACCTTTTTTAAAGTTATCACCCAACTTACACTACTTATCAGGAGTATTGTTACATATAAGGCATATTTCCACTCATGGATTCAGGAAGCACATGCTGCTAATCAAAACTGCAAAAAGTTTTGGGTGTCACCTCTGGAGATCTTTGTACCCTTATCTTGGTGTATGTTGTTAATCGCAGCAGGATGGTCAAAAATGCATTTGTAGCCAGGGGCATAACTACAGCGGTAGCAGCCGCTTTGGGGCCCGTAGTGTTAGGGGACCCCGTCATCCGACCTGACACAATAAAGAATGGAGGATGTGCACCATTATATCTATATTGTACTGCACATGTCCAGCATAATATGTATATAACATATACTGTGATGTATATATGCAGTATGTGTGATGTGTATAAGGTGTCTGTATACACTGTATGTGAGTATGTTGCATATGGCAACATGGTTTGTGTGAGTATACTAATATGTATATTTTTTAAGTGGGAAGGGGGGCCCCTGTTTGTAGCTGTATGTGGGGCACTAGGGTGCACTTGTGTGCAAGATCGCTTCACTGAACACAACAAAGCCCCTACGCCTGGGATCTGGTCCGGGGCCGAGCTCACGGCCATGTGAATGTTGCCTAACAATGTCTGAAGCTTTCCATAGCTGTGTGTTTCTGTACATTTACATTGTATAAGCTTTTAAAATCTTCACATATGCAAACTTACCTTAACTTGTCATAGGCTAGAGAGCTCACAGGTCATAATATAATGCATTGACTGCTTGGGGAGATGAAGCTACATCCCATCCTTATAACTAGTTAAGGTAGATTTAGCATATGTCAGTTTTTGAAGCTCATAACATGACTTTTCAGTAACTGTAAGCTCAACCAGGGGCACAACAGGAGAGGTCATTTCTTGATGAGGCACATGCTGGGCTTAGTTGTGGGTAGAAAAGTACCTGACGAGTTCCCTTTATGCAGTAAGCTTTGGAAATTGACCATTGTGCTTATATCAGCAGTTACTTTATTTTCTCTAATTATAAAACCAGGTAGAATTTCCCCAACCTTTGTGCAGCCTCACGTTGTGTTGTTCTCCTTAGTTCAGCCGTGGCATACATGTGTGGTCACCTGCACACACTAGGAGGCTTGGCTCCTGTACTGCACTCCCAGCATCAACAAGGGACGCTGGAACTGGAACTGGGAGACTGGATGCATAACAGAAGGTATAAATGCTATACATCAAGGATTTTGTGTGTGTGTGTTTTTTTACTTTTGCGTGTGTATATGATGCTCATGGGATCGGCTATTTCATTTCAGATACCGCATTTTTGCCTTTGATCATGACCTCTTCAGCTTTGTGGACCTCCAGTATGATGAATGGCCTGCTATCCTCATCACCAATCCTAAATCTGCTCTGTATACAAATCCTGCCGAGGAGCCTTTACAACGGATGCTGCTCTCCACACATATAAGGTATTACTATAGTATCTGGCCACAGTTCATAGGTCAATGTGTAATGAATGAATAATTACATTATCTCTGTCACTAAAATACAGTTAAATGCAGATAAAAGGGTATCACCTCCTTTATATCAAAACAAATCTACTATATTTGTGAGTCCACCGATGTAGACCAATATACACTAGAAAAAAGTTACTGATACTTGGTTTTCAGGTGAAATTTATGGGAAAACGTGAAATTCGCACAGCACTGCTATTATGTCATGACAGTATGGAATTTATGTAGAAGCATGAAATGGAGATTTCCTCATCTTTAACAAAGGCCAACACCAGCGCTGGGTACACCCCTACAAAAATGTCAGCGTCTTAAAGTAAATCTACCACCAGGATGAAGGACTAAACTAAGCACATTTACATGCAGGTGGATCGGGCTGGATCTGCTCTTCTTTTAGCTCTTTATGCCCTTGTATTTACAAGGAAATAATAAAAGGCTTTACAAATTAGGCAAATGAGCCTGAATTGCTCTGCGCTCAATTAACAGCTATAGAGACCAGATCCCCTCAGCCCCACTTGCATATATAAAGCGTTTTGTTCTTAAAAACAAGGTCTTTAGAAGCTAAAAGAAGAGCGGATCCTGCAAGAGGGGGCAGACACCTGCATGAAGTGTGCTTGGTTTACAAACCTTCATCCTGGCGGTAGATTTCCTTTAAAAGGGGTTGTCCACAGGATAGTGAATAACTTGTTCATAAGTAGGGTTATCAGTGATGGACCCCCATGGATCACAATGACGGGGGCCCATTGTACCTCTAAAGAATTGAGTGGCCGGTCGTATATGCACGCTGGATAAAGTGCAGGCCAAATTAATTTGAGGTCCTCCAGTCTTCAGCAGCCGCTCCCCAATGATGTGACCTGGATGAGCAGGGGCATTGTCATCCATGAAGATGAAATTGGTATTGTGGTTGACAATGACTGGATTACTACCAGTAGTATGATTTTTTTTTACCTGATCACAAAGTTAATGGCAGTTCTGTATTGATCAGAAACCCTCGGCCCACACTATAACACCACCACCACAAGAGGTCCGTCTGGTGACAATAATTGCTGATGTGTAGCTCATTCCATGACATCACCAATATTGTTGGCTGCCATAATTTCTGTTTAGCAAGAATTGACTTTCATTAGCGAACAGCACTGAGGCCAGGTCCCTCGTCCAGTATATAGTCTTCCTAGTCCATGGAGGGTGATGGTGACGTGGTCAGGTACACGCAGGCCACGCTGATGTAAACAGGGTGGAATGATCTGACGTGGTTTTTATAGACTGGATCTCTAAGCATTTCACTGACCCTTTTCTGTCTTGCTGTCAGATTGTCCCTGCTCAGACATTTTTAGTAGCCATTATACTGTAAATAGCAGAGTACAGTTATTTATACCATGAGGAAACACTAAACCTAAAAATTATTAAGGCGAATGAGTCGGCTTTAAACATGCAAGACTTCAGATGGGCAGCAGCCCAGATGGTTAATATATTTTCTGTCTACATATCACAGTCCAATATGACACATGATATGATCAAAAGAAAGGAGCAATAAAAAGCACTAAAATACAATATAGCAATTTTCTATCTCCTAACTTTACACAGAAGTTAAGTTTTTGATCCAGGGTTTTTGTAACTATAACTAAATATAAAAACTTTCTATTAAAAAAATGGCAATTTCCTTTAGAGCGTAACTAAACATTTTACAAAATGACATTAATAAATAATGCAAATGATAATCTTAAGCGTAATATATTTTATTAAAGAGATATGTTTGTGTCCATCTCCTTACAAAGCTGAATTATTATTTGAAGTATGGAAAGCGTTAATTATTAGCCTTTTTATCTCTGTGCTGTATACGACTTGAGAACTCTTTCAGATATACTGCTCACTAAAGGAGAAGAAAGGGGCATGATGGTCCTGGGCTACACTCATAGCAGCTAATGCCTCCACTGACTTCTATTATGCATGGTGATGGTGTGGTAAGCACAGTGTCCCACCACACCATGACCTGCACTCCTATGGAGATCAGAGCAGTGAGCAGCGCTCATCCTCCATCTACACCTGGTTGAGACGGGCCGCAAATTTCCCCCTCTTTGTGGCCTGTTTTAAAGGAAATCTACCATCAGGATGAAGGATTGTAAACCAAGCACACTGACATACTGTTGTGCGCCCCCTCTGGCAGGATCTGATCTTCTTTAAGCTTCCCATGGCCTTGTTTTTAAGAAGAAAAAGGCTTTAAAAATCATACAAATTAGCCTGACGGCTCCATTAACACCTATGGAGCCTGGAGCCCCTTAGGCTTGTTTACATAATTTGAAAATCTATTTTGTAAAAACCAGGGCATAAGAAGCTTAAAGAAGAACAGATCCTGCCAAGGTAAAGGGGGAGTATGTTAGTGGACTTGGTTTATGATTCTTCATCCTGGGGGTAAATATCCTTTAACCACACGATCTTGTGTATGAAGCCAAAGAATGTATGAAGAGGGTTGATCCCTATTCATACAGACTGGGTGTTTCCTGCATAGTGTTTCCTGCAGGGGGCGGTGATTCATTACTATGCCAGATAACTACCAGGCCATAAAGTGATCCGAATTTAGAAGATTCACCATTTACTGTCAAAAGGGGAAAGGGCATCAAGGGGTTAATGAAGTATACTACAAAGTTTATTATAATCGCCTATTTCTGAAATTAAAAAAGAAAAATTATTGCTTCAAAAAGTATAGTAACTCTCTAAATGCACAAGGTGGAATTTACATCTAATGCAAAAAAGTAGCAGATTTCAGTTTCTCACATAAAGATAGCAACAAAAAAAAAGTACCACAATTAAAAATGTGTACAGTGCTACTAAATTGTGTGCATAAAATATTGCTCTTGGATCATGAGGCAAAACTCCAGTATTCATAGGGGATTCTCATAGTTCCCATTGTATAGTTTGGTGCATTTATTCATAAATAACCTAAGAAATCTGTTCTGTGTTGTTTTGTTTTTTTTCCTAGAATCCTCATATTTTCACCGGATCCCATCACGTCAGTAAAGGTGTTCATAGATGGAAATGAAGTAGGGGAAGCTGTGCATTCATCTGGTCCATTGTACGTATTAGAATGGATGGCCGAAAAATATAAGACTGGGCTCCACGAGATCAAAGTGAAAGTTAAGGTAAAAGAAAAGTGATTGTAATAATAATCTTTATATACAGTAGTGCCATCATATTACATGGCTCTTCATGTGTACTTTGTATCTTTTATTAGAGGGGCTGTCCAGTCACAACAAGTTATTTGCTATTTACAGGATAGGGGCTAACTTTCTGATTGGTGGAGGTCTCAGTGATGAGATCGCCACAGCTCCCAAGAACGGGCGTGCACCCCCGTAGTACCTAAAAAAAAATGGAGTGGCCGGTCGTACCTGTGTGCTGCCGCTCCATTCTGCGTCTATAGAACTGACGGAGATGCTAGAATATGGCGCATGGTTATCTCTGTCAGCGACATAGAGATGAATAGAGCAACAGGTGCATGTGCAACCGGCTGCCCTGTTCATTGGGGGTACAACGGACTCCCGTTTCTGTGATCTGTCGGGGGTCTCCCCCCTAAAACCCTCCCTTTGATCAGCAAGTTAGCTCCTATTCTCTGGATAGTGCCTAAGTTGTTGAGACTGGACAACCCCTTTTTTAAGAATTGAAATGTTTAAATATTATAAAATGCATTAAAGGTGACATCCATCTTTTACTACACTGTATATATAGTGAATAAATAAATTGAAAGATATTACAATGTTCCTCCATAGTTTAGCCTGATATTACTAGATTATTATATCCCTTTTTATTAGGAGGACGTGATGGCCTTGTAGAGAAGGGTGGTCCGCACTCTCAGAATTTCCTTCTATTAGCTGTAGCCTTACACTGGAGGACCATAGATGGTTACTGTCCGCCATGGCCACCCTGTAATGCTTAGTTTTCCTAAGAAATGGACAACCTGATAAATTTGCCATTAACATTCACGTTTCCCACTAATGATGTGGGGGTCTCCCCTGTAACACATTTGACTTCAGGAGACCTGCAGTATGTCTAACCTACAGTGAATCTGTACCTGTAGGTTATATAGGTAATAACTGTGGATACCTATGCAAGTAATATTTATATAATAAATATACATAATTTCTTGTCTTCTTTGTTATTAGATTTGTTTGCACATTTTACTTGTTATTAATGTGTGTTGTTACTTCCAAACCTTTTTCTATTACAGGACGCAGCAGAAAGAAGTCGATCTAGTAGCCACTTGTTCAGCTTAGAGGAGGATGCAGATGTCAGCTTCAGCATCTTTCCATCTCTAATTCTTCTTACAGATCATTATGTTGTAGTAAGTTGTATGTATGTCATTTATACCTAGTCACCACTATACATGGTGCATATAACCCCCAACCTGCGGAGCCAGGCTCACAAAGTCAGTGTGGGGATTCTTCTTCTTTTCTCCCCCTTCCTCTTATTACATTTAGTTTTTTTAGTCTGTGTCTGTCATATGGCAATCTCCGTCAGCTCCATAGAGATTAATGGAGCAGAACGCTCATGAACGGCCGTCTGCTCCATGGATAGGGCCTAACTTTCCTTTGTGGGAAAACCCCTTTAACTGAGCATTCCTAAAAAAAAGGGTCATCCTACTTATCACCATATGTTTGTCTCTATCATTTTGCAGAACCTTGAAACTCTGCTTGACATTTGATGGTTTTGTGACAATGACTAATATCTTTAAACATTTTATCACCTTTATCCCAGTCACAGGTGCTGTTTATTGTCATTGTACTTAGTCAACTCATTTTACTCATCATTTTCCGGGTGAGAAGGCGAACAGTTCTTAGAGGTGAGTATGAAGATCATTTACTGTCTAGCCCTCATCCTTTCCTTTCCATGGTAACAGAGAAAAGATTGAGGGGCCTTCTCTTTTGGTTGCTGGTCCAGGCTTCTTTTACAAGGGCAGTAGAGCACAGTGCAGCTTGCCCTACTTAAAGGGAACCTGTCATCTGGAAGGTAATCTTTACATAACAGGTTCCAATCGCCTCATGTTGATTACACAAATACTTTTGTTGCGTATCTGAATAATTCCACTGATTTTAATAGTTTCCTTAACATTACCTGGCTCCCTGCCAGAAGTGTGTGGTGAGTCCTGGGGGGTGGGGGGGGACAGTTCTAACAACACAAGTCATCTCCCCCTCACTCATTGCCCTCCACCTACACCAGCCTCTCCCCTGCTTATGTCAGCTCTCCATCGCAAGCAATTCTCCTTTAAACTGATTAAAAATGTCTTGCTATATTCAACGGATATGGTCCCTTCCCTGCAGTTATTACCTGCTGCTATAGATACTCCATCATTATTAATGCCATTTGAAAAACGTGAGATCATAGTTACTGTAGAGATTTTCTATCTGTGTTTTTCTTGTGTTTAGGCCCCCCTGGATACTTCACACTCTGCTCTTTCTCCATTCATGTTCTGAGCAAGAACAATACATTCTTCTACGCCATCGTACTGCTAAACCTCTACACAGCACTTGGTAAGTGGAAAGTATCATGTACTATTGTCAGTAGCACTTTATTCTATATGATTGTTATAAGAATAAGGTGCTTAATTTTCTGCTAGGAAGAGGGAGCTGACACATGGTTATAAGCAGATATATGGACAAGAGGGGCTCATTGTAATGAAAGTGCTGTTAATATGAGAAACTGGGTCCAATAATTCTAAAGACCATACAAACTAAATTTTCACAAGGGAATTCAGGATTTGGAGAGTTGAGATGAAGTTCCAGATTATGATGACGGGATTATATATGAATTTAAAGGGGTTTTCCCACAAAGACAAGTTAGGCCCTATACACTGGATAGAGTGCCGAGACCCCCGCAGATCGTGAAAACTCAGACTAATGGAGCAGACGGCCGCGCATGACCATTGTGCCCTATTAATCTCTATGGAACTGAGGGAAATTGGCAAGCGCCGCACTCCTGTAGATATGGCCTAACTTGTCTTTGTTGAACAAAAAAATCCACCTTAAAGGGGTTTTTACACAATGTTCATGAAAAAAATAAATAAATAAACATCCCCTATTAATCCACAACCCATTTTTTGGAGGAAAAAAAAGACCCTGGTATTTTCAGAGAAACTACGTGCAATTTGCCTCTGTATCGCGTGGAGTGCTCCCGATTCATGCAGACCTGCGCTCAGTCTTCATGAATCTGGCTTGCTCTTCGGGCACCCAAAGCACATGAGCTGAGTGCACCAGTTTTTCTGGCGCACTAAGTTTAACGCGCATATGCCAAAATTGTCAGACTTCCGGCATAAATGTGGCGGCCAGTGTTAATCCGCACCAGAACTACATGTGCAAGCAGTTTGCACGTATATTTATGTGCAATATATATTTGTATATTATGTTCATATTGTTCCATGTTGCGTTCCCTACAGGTCCCTGGTTTATTGGAGAAATAATTGATGGGCATGTAGGAGTATGCTTTGCCTACGGAGTGGTCGTTGGTGGCCATTTCTTACAAGGAAGCCTGACGTACTTGGTTGGAATAACACAGGTTTGTGACGAGTAGTTATTTACACAAGAATTTATGTGCACTGAAAAAAAACACATAGAAAATATTTCTCTAACTTATCATGTTTTAGTCTGTGTCTGTCATATGGCCATCTCCGTCGGCTCTATAGAGATGAATGGAGCAGAACGGACATGCACGGCCGTCTCCTCCGCTCGTCTCGGGGAGCAATGAGACCCCCAATAATCGGCAAGTTGCTGTGGATAACCCCCTTTAAGGCATGTTTGATTAGACTGCCTCTTCTCTTAGTTCTCAGGAGAAATGGGCCATAGGTGTCCAACAGTGGCTTTCTCACCTTTACAAAAACACAAAATCCTTCATGATAAACCAGGGACACTTACTCATAGATCCAGGCACTGTGACTGTGGAAATCTTCTTATATTCCTTCCTTGTAAAATCAACTTTTATACATATGCTAATGGGCCTCCTGGGGGTGATGCCAGAGCCCCTCCATGCTGTAGCTTCACAGGCTGTTATATTGTGCAGGAGCACTTCTCCCTTCCACTGTGTGGGATTACATGAGACAGAGAGAGGATGAGACATTCTAACAGTCTGTGAAGCTACAGCATAGAAGGGCTCTGGTATTACCCCCAGGCTCATAAGCATAATTTGAATTTAGATTTTAGAAATAAGGAGGCCATGGATAAAAAATATTAAAAGATTGAATCCATGAGTAAGTGCATTTGGATTATTATGCTTGAATTCGATGGTAGATCTACTTTAAGAAAAGTTCATCTAACAGCTATTAAAGAAAAACGATCACTAGTGATATCACTTTTAGCTGGTGATAGGTTCCAATAGCCTATTCTATGCAGATTTTTAAAATGCTGTCAGCATTCTGTATCATTTCAGTACTTTATAACCGTTGATTTCACTTTACCTGGCTCCCTGCAACAGGGGAGGGTGTGGAGGGGATAGAGGCAACACAGTCTGTTATAATCTTTTAGCTACAGGTACTTAATGTTTACCATTTTCCATTGCAGATGGTGTTCTTTAATATTCCCATGACCCTGTATCTCTGCTGGTGTTTGCTCCTGCGGTGTAAAGGCTTTGGTTTCTTTTCCCATCTGAAGCAAACAAGGAAGATAGTCTGCGTTCCAATACACCTTTTTATGTTCCTCCTACTGGCCTGGCAAATCTACTCCGTCTTCTTTTTGATGTTGACCTATGGCACTTTGGCGACCTTTCTCTCGCCTATGAAGCTGTGGCTTGTGGTAGCCACGCTGGTCTTGGCTAGGAGAGTTTGGGTATTCAATTCTCCTGAACTTAGATCATATATCATTGAGCTAAAAAACTGCCAAAGCACTTGACCTGAGCTCACTACCTGTAACGGGTGGGTTGTATGCGGTGCATATGACTACTGTCTACTTATTGCATATTCCAAGTTCTATTGGGACATTTACTTGGATTCCCCTCTATAATCTCTTCCAGTATACCTACCACATAATCGGGTTCAGTCTGTCAATACATACCAGAAGGTGTCCCTTCTCAGCATCAATGTACAAGTAGACAAATGGTCTATAAGAAAATTACATATAATATGTATTTATTCAAGAAAATCTTTACAGGGGCCATTACATTATGGATAGAACTTTGCTCTTCCACCTCTGACCAGAATGTATTGTAGCTGATCGGTGAGGGGGTTCAATTCACTATTTATAACCTATGGATAAATTATTAACAGAAATAATAATCCAGTTTTAACTCTGGACACCTGAACACTCAATAGAGCGACCCTTCCTGTTTTCTTCAGCTCACTGTACTGTGCAGACTGAGTCAGGAATGGCAGAGGGGACCTGTCCGTTTTCAGAAATTGTCTGGGTTAGTAGAATAGGTCCTCTGCTTGAAGGTCTCTAACCAATCCTTATCCAAGGTTATCAAAAAGGTATTTGTTTTGGTTCAATACCCAGCACCCCCACCGCGCAGTTGATTTCCACTGCAGACCAGGCAAACATCGGCGCAAAATTTTTGGGATCCAAAATCCCATTCACGTCACCTCAACAAAAAATTATTTTCATAACGTGATGTTTTTGTAAATAAGCTGCAATACATGATTCATAGTGAATACATCTTGGACCCCCTCAGAGAAAAATATAAGACTTTGCACTGCACTAAAACTTTGGCAAAGGAAAGTGGTGAAGAAAATGAATTCTTGTATAGGGTGATGTAATGTAAATGATCATGGGATGTGTAATTTTTTTTTTTTTTTAAATGTATATATTATAGGGCATTTAATGAAGGTTCTTTAGGCTGCTATATTCAAAGGGGTGTTCCCATTTCAGCAAATGTTATTGTTTGTATGGTCACACAGGTGCACGGCTCGTTAGTATCACAGAGGGTAATCAGAGCCGTGTGATATAACGAGCCGTGCACCTGTGTGACCATGGTCAGATTACTGTCCACCTGTAGTAAACATAGAAGCTTCCTATAGAATGACAGCAAGCAGAGATCTAGAAAACTGTGAATAATCAGAAAGTATATGGGAAAGTTGTATAACTTTTTATGGTAAAAACATTAATTTGTTGAAATTAAAGGGGTATTCTAAAGTTACTTGTATATCCTCATGAATTAACGCACTTCTTATTCATGAGCAGCAGTGCTTCTAAGTCAAAATGTGAAGAGGGGCCTTTTATCACTTTCTGCTCTATGCGTTCTTTAATTTTAGGGCAGGTTTCTCTAGCTCCCACTGTTCCAGAAACACAACCATGAGTTTATTCTGTGAATCATGGATCGTGCACTGGCCAGATTACACATCAGCAACCATAGTGTGGAGGATGGATCTCTGAGCATCATAGTGATATGTTACAAGGAGTCCCTTCTTCCCTGCATGATTTACACTTCTGTGCCGCAGTGACTCCTTGTACAATATAGAGTCCTGTCTTTAGCACTGTATTTGGTTCCTAAAATCCGGTCAGCACATGGAAAACTAAACTCCTAGTCAGTATGACTCCAATTTTTAATTACAAAATATTCTAAATGAATCCATGCCCAGAGGAGTACAAATTACAGAACCGTGTAAATCATGTTCCTAATGATCCCAATGTGCTGTAAATTATACTGTTGCCTTATATTTTTTTTTATTTTATTTTTTTGGATCTATCATGGGAAATTCTGTTTTGAGAAAAATAATTAGCGACTATCATAGATTATTCAGGCAGCGCTCAGTATGTGCAGAATACATATTAATATGTGATAATCACTTGTTGATCTCTGCTTCACACCAGAGGATGAGCTTGGAAATTGCAAGTTTAGTTTGCTAAAGTTTTTTTTTCCCTGCAAATTAGACTCAATGTGATTTAGGTTTATGAAATAATGTAATGATGATATGTACTGGCTTAGTGCTGGGGGGTTGTAGCCACATTTTTCGAACATCCATATATTTACTTTTCTATACTGAAAAGTACATCGTTTTATCACTATTAAAGGATTCTCTTGATAAGATTTTGATGGGCTGGGAATGAGGCCAAGTTTGTGTATGGTGGCAACCGAAAAATGCAGAACATGGTGTCAGTGGTCTGTTCTGTAAGTAGCATATGACAAAGCTGGAGTACTGAGTATAGTACTGAGCCTGCAGCAGTCCCAACCATCTGATAAGAGCAGGGACACAGTGTTACACCCCCCTCTCCCCTGATCTGATATTAATTCACAGGCCTAAACACCCCTATAAAGGTATTATCTAGAGAGAACCTCAACAAGCTAAACCTCTTGCCCCCTAGCGAGTTTGGCCTGAGAAAATCGTTCCATGTGCCACTAAAAAAGAAACTCAGCAGGCTGGGACACACGTGACCTGGTCTCCTGGGCATCCCATGGACAGTATCGGTGGAGACACCGTAGGCCATCTTTTATTTTTTTTTGGATGCCTATAGATTTCTATGGAGAGACCATATTGCAAAACGTCAAAATAGAACGAGTATTCTTTTTTTACCATACAGTCTGATGGCCCCTTCAGTGTGCGGTTAGAAATATAGTGACCACATACACTGTCGTAGCGTGCCGCAGGCCCGAAGGAGCAGGGAAGGTTGCACACTGCTCACCCCTCTCCATAGGAAACTGTGGGGCCGCACTGCAATACAGGGCAAGAATAGTTCATACTCTATCTTTAGTGGTTGCCCAGCTCGGACACAGTGCAGTGTACAATGGCCCACATTAATTAAAGCGTTTTCACCAGTTTTCTGTCTAATTTTGCCACTGAATGGAACGTGCAAACTGCTTGCACCTGTATTTGCGCCAGTGTATCTAATGGCTGCACTGTGCCCCTGAAAGCGGCATTCTGGGGCAGATTCGAACCATGCGCCATATTTATTACAGCAACTCGACAGAATTGTGTCGCACGCTGTATGCTAAAGGTGCACACTACTAGACCAGTGCGGGGGGTGCCAGGTTATTGAAGACCGGGTGCCAGTATTCTAACGGGGTGTAAAGGCAGCATAAACTAGTCATGAAGGCACATAATAATAATGACAAATGTTTGTAAAGCGCTACAGAATATGATAGCGCTGCTTTATTTGGATCACCTGCTGCTCTAGTGAACCAGATTTGGATCATCAATGATTTTCCATGTAGCACCGAATATCTGCTCATATTATGGCAGACCGGTCCTTTAAAACAATGTGGCATGGCGGGCTCTGGTCATGCAGCAGGAGTCGGACGGAAATGGTGCACTACATTTTTTTTTTTTTTTTAAATCAGATTGATCTTTATTTATTTTTACATTGTAAGGCAAACAATACAGTGCCAACAATACCCCAAATGGGGAAAAACAAAAGAAATTTCCCCCCCCCCTCCCCCACCTGGTTCCGGCCCCCGAAAGCTTCACCTACAGCAATTCTGGGATGGACCTTGTCTGCCCGATGTTATTACTTATAATCGGTTGAGCAATGCCCCAGCCCTTCAGCCCCTTCCCAGACCAACAAAGTCATTCATACCCCGACATTCGTACCCCCCACGCTAATCCTACCTCTCGGCAATGCTTGTGACGCCAGCCCTGGTGTATCTAACCACTCACTCCACAATTTCTCAAATTTCTCCGGCTTCCCCCTTTTTTGGAATACCGCACGTTCGTTTAGCAACAGCCCATTCGCTTTTGTAAGAAATTCCGCCTCAGTGGGCGAAACAGGCTGTATCCAGTGGGCAGCAATAGTCTTCCGCGCAACCAAGAATATACGGCCAACCGCCGTCTTACATCTCTTAGTCAACTGCACCTCCTCCATGCATCCCAACACACACAGCAGTATGTTCCTAGGCAAATGTGTAGAGAAAACCTTATCAAGTAGGTCCGTGCACTACATTTTTAAAGGGGGAATCCACCATTAACCATGTTTCGTTGTGATACACTTGGGGTATGACCAAACATTATGGAAATTACAACAATCCCTTATTTCTAGTGAGGTCTTCAGAGGTGTCTGAAAAGGCAACATGATGGATTATCCTTGGTTTGCGTATGACTTGTATAACATGTATTGTACACAATAGTATACCTCAATTAATCACAATTAACTTTGCTGGTTGTTATTTTGCACTGTATACCCCATTGTGCTACATCAAACACCAAATGGTTACCATTTTAGTTTTATTAACAATATGCATTTTTTTTTACATTAAAGAATCTGTATTTTTCTTTTAATCAAAATAAAATGATTACATTTTCATTGGTTTAGAGCTTTTTGTTGGATATCAACACTAACATATCTCACTATTCACGTTTAAGAAATATTTGGTAAGAGTAGCTATATTTAAACCTATATTCACCTTTCGGCTTCTTCTCCTCAGCCGTGCGGCTCAGTCTTCCGCCTCTTCCGGCCTGGGCATATCATTATTTTGGGGCCGTGTGATGTCATATTGTATGCGCCGCGCAGGCCCTTACCCAATGACGTCATGCGGCCACGAAACTGCCACATCATAATGATGCATGCGGGCTGGAAGAGCAGAAGACTGAGCAGTGGGGTCGGGGAGAAGAAGTTGTAGGTGAGTATAGATTTTATTTTTTCAAGAGGAGGGGGTGTCTGGCAGGACATTTCATTAAGGGGGGGGCATCTGCTGTGAACTGGGGGGCTATCTATATACTAAGTGGGCACATGCAAGAGCTAAGTGGGCAAGTGCAGAGTCTAGCTGGTCATGGCTCAAAAATGTTTTGGTAAAAATATTGTATAGAATGTTATGCATCAATGTTGGAATGGATGCCGGTGGGGTAGGGGGGTCAAAATTCTTAGTGACGACCCTTAACATTGTGCACACCTCCCTCCACATTTAGGGAGGAGGGGTCCCCAGGCAACTTATCCTAATGTATAAGCATATAGTATGATACGTCTGTGCCATATGTTGTAAGGACGCATCTGAATCCACCCCCAACATGTCCTTACAACGTATGGAACCAAACATCATGTGAACCCAGCCTAAGGAATTGCACTGTGGACAATGCATGTAAATGTGTTCTGATACTGATCTTAGGAGTCCAGTGGAGGGTCCTGCTCAGTAAATGACAGCTCCTTCCGCCCAGTAATATCCATACAAATATAGTAGTCATTAGGACCACCCACTACACTCCCAAGATCAGAATCATCACAGTTCGATTCTACTACTAAAACTACCTCTTACTGAACTCCTGAGTACAGGATACTATGCACAGCATGCAGGAGCTAAACAGATTATCTGCAGACAGAATGTTATAGAGCAAGAGGAGCTGAGCAGATTATAAATGTGCCTGCAGATAGGACACTATGCAGGGGTGTAACTAGGAGAGGCTGGGTCCTAAAGCAGACTTCTGCATTGGGGCCCCAAAAAAAAAAATTATACATATTTGTACACTTGCATGTATAATTACACACATACATTTCTATACTCATACACACATTTATACACACTTAGGGAGAGATTTAGCACTGCTTCTACACCAAATTCTTGCGCACTGCAATTATTTGTGATTAGTGTGAACTATGCCACCGCACCCCCATGTGGTTATGAAGGGGCGCAGAGGGTGTTCCTGCCCAGCGCCTGCGCACATTTTTAATAATGCAGAACTACACAAGGTCAATCAAACCTGATGTAATATATATATATATATTTTACACACGCATACACACATATAGCATAAGCACATATATACAGTACAGGCAGTCCCTGGGTTATGTACAAGATAGGTTCTTGAGGTTTGTACTTAAGTTGAATTCGTATGTAAGTCAGAACTGTATCTTTTATAATTGTAGCTCCAGACAATAAAACTTCATTACAGACACATTACAGCTAATCATTGCATTTTGGGACTATAGTAAAGCATCCAGAGAGCTTCATCAGAGGTCACAGTGGGCAGAGGGGTCCATCTGTAACTTGGGGTTGTCTGTAAGTCAGCTGTTCTTAAGTAGGGGACCGCCTGTACTATACAGACACAGCATATACACAGTATGATATGTATATAATTTTGCACATCTTCAATTCTTGAATGTGGTAGGTGGGGAGGACGCGCCCTATAGTTATGACACTATGTACAATCTGCTCAGCTCCTCCTGCTCTATAATATGCTGCCCACTGATAGAGCACTTTGTACAATCTGTTCTGCTTCTCATATGTCATGTGTGCAGGCAGAATGTTATAATCTGCTGATGTATTACTTCTACAGCAAACCCAAATTATTTTCACATTTCATTATACAGATTACGATGACAGATGCTGCATATGTAATGTCCAGTAGGGTGACGATGACAGCTGCAATCAATTCTAGGTGACATTAATAATGTTAATCAATCCCCAGTCATTGGATGGACTGAGCCTTATTGAAATTAATGTGTCCAAACGGATTAAATCTACATATATTAAGTCATGAGATTCATCCAGATATTTGCACAATCTGTTTTCCTATATTTCCACCTTTCATCATGGACACAAAAGCGCCTGCAAGACAAAAATATGGAGCAATAACTCAAGCTTGTACAGTATTTAAAAGAACATCCCAATTTGTCTGTATTTTAATACATTTTTACATTGGTGCATAAAATTGAAAGTGATTCATGTCCCATCTGTAATTGAATAGAAAATATAAAACCTTTTTATTTGTCATTGTATTTTATGAACATTGCACAGTAGATTTAGCTGCACCGATTGACCACAGTCAGAGTGCTAAGCTACCGCCATGTACGCTCCAGTGGCGCCCTCATTCTAATTTGTGACTGCTGAAGTCCCTCCTCTGGCAATAGGGCACAGGGCAAATTTTGTCCTGCACACCATTGCCCGATACAGCACTGCACATAAGGTGACTCAACACCAGAAATCTGCATTACGGGGGGACAGGGGGTTGGTTCTGTGGTTAGGGGATCATAATTAGTGGGAAATCCCTTTAATCATATTCCACATAGTGGTTTTTAGTCCCCGAGCTGGAGGCATCCATCAAGGCTGGATTGGATGTTAAAGCATCACAACAACTATGGGCAGCATTAATGTTACTCAACTTTAGGGCAGAGAATGAAAGAGGTTAGTCTCCACCCACTTCACTGCTGCTGAGCAAGATTTCTGACAAGTAGCTTAACAGAAAAATGCAATAACTCTGGAAAGGAAAAAAAAGCAGCACAAAATGGACCTCTTTCTGTTTGTTTTGAGAGTCACATATGCAATTTAGTATAAAAAAAAAAATTACTTCGGAATGGGAGTTACAGTTTATGAACTTTATGGTTTACATGAGACCTTAGGCCAATTTTACAAAAGTGTAATACAGCCACACATCACATTGAACCATGCGTCTACTGACTCAGACTAAAAGGTCAAAGGGATAAGCCTAGGATTTTTGGACATATAATATTCATGTGAAAGTGGCCTCAATCTTTATATACATGATGAAGCCCAATTCTTTACAACAGCAACAAATTTTGTTTGTTGCAAGATTTTATTAATTCATAACTGTTCAAGAAATAAATAATATGGACCCATGGGGCTTCCATGTGACATAGCGAAGTCTTCATCTGCAGCTCATGTCTCTGTTGTGGCAACAAACCCACATGGCAGATCTTAAAAGATGAATCTCTTTTATGATCTGTCAATCACTTCTTTTTAAAACAAAGACTTCCTAGCTGTTCTCGCCCCCACGCCATGCTGCTGTCAGCACTGTTCTGTTACAGGAAAAATTTACAGGGTTTTGTTTTCCATTTATAAACTAGTAGGAAGCTGCGGGCAGAGATCTAAAAAGATGTCTCGGATCAATCAATAACTCAAAACAGGGCCCTAGTAGTTCATAGTGGCATGAGAACAGATGATGCTACTACATCTCCACCTGTTGTAACCTTCAATTCACATTATGCCCCCCTGACCCATATATGATGTTAATTTAGAGTGATTATATGAAATAGCCAATGCCTTTACAACAGATGGGGAAGAAGTTACTACATACCTTGGTCCAATAATCTGATTTTGGGGCATAGACAGTATTGACTACAATGTGTCAATGGGCTGCAAAAAAAAAACCCACCAGTATAATATATTTTAACTTGAGGGGGTGCAGTTGCAATCTGGCCTAAAAGGCCCATGTGGTGTACCGTTCCTATATGAGAAGACTAGTACTCTAAACAATCCATTATAATTGGGGGCCTGGAACACATTTTGCACTGGGGCCTGACAGCTTCATGTTACACCTTAGTGGTTAGCATTGCAGACTTGCAGCACTTGGGACCTGGGTTCAAGTCCCCGGGTCAACATCTGCAAAGAGTTTGTATGTTCTTTTCATGTTTGGGTGGATTTCCTCCGGTTTCCTCCCACACTCCAAAAAATACTGCTAGTTTGATTAGACTGTGAGCCCCATTGGGGACAGGGACCGATTACACCACTGTATCTATCTATATATAAAAATCTGTACGGTGAACAACGTCGCTTTGGACCGATTCAATGCAACACTTGAAAAAAAATTGGGGGAATCCGATATTGTAGGTTTCGTTCATCCCTAATTGCTATGAGAGATGTATTTGTCAGGCATCTGAATGGCTTCAGTTTGTGCATTTTTTCATATTTATGTGAAAATGCTAGTGGTATATATATTTTATATAATATTGAAAGAAGGATTGTGTTGAGTGTATGCCCAGTAGAAAATTAATAAGTAATGTAGTGGTTGCAGAGTAAACGACCCCTCCCTGCTGTATTGCAGGGCGACATGATCTTAGTGGAGATATATATATATCCATTGTTGGATACGCAGCTTGGATACATTTTTTTAAATATAATATATAAATAATTTAAAAAGTTGATCCAAGCTGCGTACAACAATTCAATTTATTTTATCGAAAAGCTGAAATGTGAAATATTAGAAAATTAAGATTTTTTACCTGCCATGTTCTCAATTCCTGACACAACAGTCTCTTTAACCTGCAGAAGAGAATAAAGAAACCAACCCCGTATTAGTATGACTGCAGATGCAGCATCAGAGAGGCAGAGGAGGAGATGGGATCATGTTCCTCTTCACATTATCTGAAGAACAGCTTGGCATCACTCCCAATGCTGAGAACAGATTCAGTGTTACATAATATTTCGGAGGGACAGGAAGTGTGCGCTGGGAAAATACATCACTGGAATCAGACAGCTAAATGGATACATTATGACTTGCATATGGATTTTAGACTGTCCGTATTGTTAGCGGAAATGGCTAAAAAATGGAAGTTATTTTACTGCGAAGTGCAGCAATTCTTTTAGCGGTTTCTTTATCTAAGGTCTCATCTAAGAAATACAATCCCCAGCAGCCTATCGTGGCTAAATCGTGATCATATATACAGCAATCATTAGGATGTAACGCCCACAGGAGCTTTTGCGACATACTACTTTATTTCTATGGCCATTTATATGGACTGGGCACTCCTTATCTAGTTAAAACAGCTCCCACTTTTCTTTATACGAGAATGAGGAAAGAACTTCCAACTACCCTCCCCCACCACCCTATGTATACATATTGATTGGTTTGACCACCAACAAGCTCATACATACCTTCAATCTTCCCGATTTTAGCCACTGACTCAGCTGCTGAATGGCAATCTCATGTTGATCTGCGTAGTTCAAGACCATAAATCTTTCCCTGTCAAAAATTCACATGAACATTCTGGCATAATATAATAAAAATATTACATGTACTGATTAAATTCTAAATTCTCTGCATTTTACCATTTAAAGATAGGCCTAAATTATATCCTCATTTGGTAAAAAAAATCTAATTATTCCTTATACTATAGAGAAACCAACCTTGCGATGTTGCGCTCTTTCAGGATGGCGGCTGTCTGCGGATGGAGAGGAGGTGGATAGGGAACATCCTTGTTGTACTGAGAGATCTGACCACATAAGATGATATGGCTGCTGTTCATCATCTGCTTTCAAAGACAAAGACATTTTTTCTTTTTTTCAAATAAAAATGAAGGGGTTTTCCCACAAAACAAGTTAAGCCCTACCCACAGCATAAGGCCTGATCGGTTGGTACATTGAACCTCCATTCTCATGATAGGGCCAAACTTGTTTCATGGGAAAACCCCAGAAGATTTGACCATACAAGTCTACAGACAGAGTTGGGTATTGTCCCTGCAGATCTATGTAGTCATACCTTTGTATATTCTATTAGTAGCTAAAGTCTTTCAATGTCTCTGGGCTGGTCTTTCAGCCTGAAGAGCTGTCTGCTACAAGTAGGAGTTGTATCAGGATTTTGGTTGGATGCTTACAGGAGTCACTCAGAGCAGAGGGGATGGGCTGAGGAATCCATTATTACAAAGTGCAGAAAGCTCTTCAGGGAAAAATAATTGTCCAGAGCACTTACAGGAGCTGCAAAACTGGATGAAAGGCCACTTACAAAGTCCTGCTGCTACTTACTGTAAATAAAGGTATGGTTATACAGCTCTCCAGGGCCTGTACCTAGCACTGTGTGCATTTATTATGGTAAAAACTGATGATTAATTTCCTTAAAATTTCAAAAGTTCAGGTGACTGCAGTTAGCTCGCCTCTCCTGAATCGTCAGTTTTAGGAATTACTTGTATCCCCTTGAAATAATTTCTGAGCTATTTTTTTTAAGCACATGTACACGTCTGGCACAAGCTCTGAAAGAAATCGGACCAATCTTCCCAATCTCATGCAACCTATTGGCATATTACATGTACAGTAAACCATATATAGAACTATAAACCAGTGCTTCATGACAATGAAATAACGAATATTTACCTGACTAATCACGATATCGCTGATTTCTCCTCCAACATTGTCAAAGTACACATCCACTCCATCAGGACAGCATTCTCTTAGCTTGTCTGCAAGACCATTTTCCTTGTAATTCAATGCGGCATCAAAACCCATTTCTGAGGTCAATAGTGAACACTTCTCATCCGTCCCACAAATTCCAACTATGCGAGAGCAACCAAGGAATCGTCCAATCTAAGGAAAACTCCTGCTAAATTAATTGAATTCTATATTTTAAATAAATAGCATCCTGGCATATTGTGCCAGGATCAGGATGATGTATACAATGGGTAGAGCCAATTAACGCCAAGGATGAGTGCTCCCCCCCCCCCACTTCCACATCACTTACTTGTCCAGCCAATGTCCCACAAGCTCCAGCAGCGCCACTAACAACCATGGTTTGATTAGCGCCAGGAATCACATGACCCTTCTCTTTTATGCCAAGGAAAGCGGTCAAACCAGTTAATCCAACTGCACCTAGAAAATGTGACAGGTGCCCATCGACGAGACTCGGGTCCAGCTTTTGGGAATAGAATATTTTGAAAATTTAGACCAAAATCATTAAAAAAAATATTTTAATAAACATATTGAATTACAATTTTTTTCTCAAAACTTAAAAACAAAAGGTATCGGGGACCACGGTTGAGCTGTGTAGTACGTGAATGTGAAATCTCTTTGAGAAGACCGACCTTGCCTCAAATAATAGATTTCATGTGTCAAATTAGGAGTTGCTCCTTACATTATCAATTATTCACTTTCATTAAAATTATGGGTGGTTGGGAGGGTTTATTTGAAATGTATTTCTTTAGCCTATAGACGTTTAAAGGGGTTGCCCTAATAGGGTCACCCATATTGTACTTACCCAGGTAAAGGTTCCCCTTCTGCCTGAAGAAGCTACAGGTCATGTGACCCGTCAGCATAAACTTTTGAGGCTTTCTGTGCGTGACATGTCCTACAGACTTGTAACCGATCAGGGGGTTATGTGTTCATTACCGCCACTTACCTTAGTCAAAGAGTTGCCTTGAAGTAGGCACTTAGTCTGCCAGGGCCAGTTAATACTTGTAACAATATCTCCCGGTTTAAAGTGGTCATGTCTACTTTGCTCCACCACTCCAATCCCACTGCTATCCAACACTTCCGATATAATCCATGGCCCTATATAGTCTGTGCCTGTGTCTTCGTTCATGCGGCAACGCTGAGGGGGGAAAAAAATCTGCATGTAACTTATTCTGCACACTTTTTTGACAGCAATTTCCTAGCGAGATGTCTACGCTCACTTGCGCAAGTTTTTTTTTTTTTTGGTGTGTGTGTGCAAAAATGTGCACATTTTTAGAAAAGTGGGTGGACCTTAGTGGGAGGGTCATGACTTCTCCCGGGTAATAACTTAACTATAATTAATTTACATTATTTATAGTATGAATCTATGCCAGCTCATCTGCTGCACATGTAGCATAATGGCTGCGGAACTTACCGTACCTCTGCGGTAATTCCAAAGGTATCAGAAACCGGCCAAAATTGTACACGGTTTCTGTATTAGGCTACATTCACATGACAGTATGGGGACGTATATACAGCGTATATATACATCCCCCATAGACGGCAATGGGTGCACAACGCTGTACAGGAGGGGTACAGTGCAGCACCATACCGTTCCGTAGCCGGGAAAGAGATAAAACATGTCCTATCTTTCTCCGGAATACAGCGCCGTGCGGCATATATCACTATGGAGCGGGACAGGTTCCTCCTTTTCACTGGCGCCAACGTGTGACCGCCGTGCTACAGTATTATTTACGGTACATTTATGAGAAATGTTTGAGAGCAGAAGTATTCTACTTACCCATGGAAACCAGTCAGAGCACAGCTTTCATTTTCCCACTGCTGTTTATAAAATGGAAGTTAAGTTCTGATTGGTTTCCGTGGGCAACCATGACAGTTTTACCTCCGAGACTTCTGATAAATCTCCCCCACAGTTCTTATGTGCGTTTTGACAAATTTGTGTTATATACATTGTGTTTTTGAAATGAATTTTCTCTTTTTTTCAATGGATAATGATTGTTGTTGTTAAACTTCAATGTAAAAAAAACAAACAAATAAAAAAAATAAAAAAAAAAAAAAAAAACAGGAAAAGCTTTGGCATAAGTTCCATTTTCCGTAATACGTATAATGTGAGGATGAACAATCAGAATTCTTCATCAAGGGAATACGTGTGTTAAGATTCGACCATCTGCCATTTCATTAGAGAAAATAAATCCTTTCTATCAAAAGGGCCAAATTACTGTCTGCAAAGTATAAAAGATAAAGACTAAGAGATTAAAGAATTGTCCACAGCAACAAGGGAAAATGTTCCTGCCCTTATTCGCCTAATACATGAAAAGCTCATCTGCGATGTTACATCCTCGAAAACAGCTTACCAATAGCTATGGACTACATTGTGTCAGGACTATTGTCAGGACTAAAGAGCACTGTGAGCAGGGATCTGGACAACAAAAAATACACACAAAAAATTACTTTAAAGGAGCGTTCCAGGCAACAACAAAAAAAAAAGTTACAAAAAATATTATGTAATATAAAAAAAACTATGTCATATAGATAAATTAAAAAGCAATGTTCACCTCTTGGATCCATTGTCAGTCTGACCCATCAGGGCCAGTGATCAGCTGCAACACAGACAAACACCAGTGTAGGAAGAATCGGGAACAAAGCATCAGGGGATCCATGAGGTTGAATTTTATTTGGTCAGAACTCCCTTATGCTTCTTTGAGATGAGTGCCATGGGTGTTCTTGACATGGGTAAAGTGGATTACCAAAAGGTCTGTCAGCTAAGGACCAGTTTACACTTTCATCTTCGTTATAATCATTCATCACTAAAACAATAATAAATGGAAGTCTTATGGATCAGTCATAACGCCTATTCATTTCAATGGACTTTTAATAGCATCCATTAGCGCTTCCGTTATCAGAAACAGAAAATTGTATCGGAAGTCGTGAAAACTGAAACTAACAGAAACTATTGGCGGACATTAACAGATATTTTAACGGATTCATTAGACTTCTATTATTATTGTTTTAATAACGCAAGATAATAATGAAGGTCCCAGAGCAGGTGTGAACTGAGCCAAACAGTTTACCACCATTCCATGCGCTTTATTAATTCATTTCATAGCAAACACACACAGTGGGGCTTATTTACTAAGGGTCCGCGGATTGCACTTTTGTCGGGTTTTCCGACGTTTTCGGCCACTGTGACAGGTATTCAACTGGGGATTGTGGCGCTGGCTTTCATGCGACGATCGAACGATTGGACGATCCGACGGATTCAAACTAAGCGCGGGGATTAACTTTCAAATTGTGTCGCAAGATCAAGCACTTACATGCACCAGGAAGAAGGTGAACTCTGTCGGACCTGAGCGGGGAAGCGACACATGCAGGATATCGGGCGCACGATCTTAGTGAATCACAGCACAGTGCATTATGGTCGGACAATGCACTTTCGGGGAATGCGTGAGGACAGGTAAGTAAATGTGCCCCAATATTTTCTATGGGCTGAGGCATATGGTCATGTTTTCCACAGATCTGTGTTCAAGAGCAAAGTCCTATTACTGCATAGGTTTTGCAGCTCGGATCATCCCAGAATAAGTCTATAGAAAAGCAAAAGCAATGGACTGCACACAACTGACATATGGCTGCATATTTTATATAATTTGTAGATATCTTATTAGGCAACATATTCATGTGACCTTTCAATGTGTTAAGACAAACTAATGCCTTCGAATATTTTTGGCGGATCAACAAACAGATTGGAAACGCATGACAACACAAGCGGTTTTTGTGGATGTGGATGACACAAGGCCTGCATATGCAGACCCCGGCATACATTTGTGCAGCCCAAGGAAAGCAAATTTGCTTCACCTATTTTGCTCTAACGTTTGCCATTAGGCCTCATCCACACAAGCGTAATGGGGGTCGCAATCTGGCAGTACAATTTGTGTCCAGATCACTCCCTCCGTTGAGGTCTAGGTCACCCAGTCACAGTGCGGTGAGCACCGCTTGTCTTTCAATGTAGAAGGGAGGGGAGAGGAGGACTCACTCCCGCTCCCTTCTCCACCCGGCCCTGTGCTCACTAGGGAGACTCTAGGGACTTCCTCTTCTTCCTGACATACTGTAGGTTCCTCTTCTAGTGATGGAACTAGCTTGATATATTGCTGTACTTGTATATACACATTACTTGCCCTACTTACAAATGTTAATAATGTCACTTATTGTGTTGGAAGATCTCTCAAGCAATGAAATGTAAATGAAGGCAGTTCACACATAAGAAGTGACAATATGCATATGTGAGGAAGCCTCATGAGACTGTGCATACTAATAAGTAACAAGTCGCTTTCCGATGTGTGCAAGACCTAACATCTGTTTCTGCTGGATTTCTCTAAAAAAAAAAAGATTGCTCAATTCTAAATTAGCAAAACCCCACAGTATGTGTTTTCATAGCTGCAAATATGATTTGTTGTCCATTTAAACGGTAATTCATGAGTAATACAGATATTTACTCAAATAATTCTGAAACATTTTTTTGACCAATTCTGATCCCAGCGCTAATGCTCATGTAAATGTATGAATAAACTGACAACTGGGCGATACCATTCGCCTTGTCGATGGGCTATCCTTAAACAATGGCATTGTCTAATCAGTTCTTTAAAGGACATCTACCACCAGGATTAAAGACTGTATGCAAATGAGCCTGTGGGGCTCCACGCTCCATTAACACCTATGGAGCCTGGAGTCCCTCAGGCTCATTTGCATGCAGTCCTTCATCCTGGCGGTAGATGCCCTTTAAACCTTCAACCTCCAAATCAGTTCTGATTAAACCTTGCAACCACCCTAAAAGTCATCTCATAGTTAATTAATCAATTTTATTGCATCAGTTACTGTAAGCAAAAACCTGAAGACTACACAGAGATAATTTCTATAATAACTTATGTCCCCATTTTGGCTCCTAATAACTGATAAAAACTGATGAAATAACAGGTACACTGGCTCTGACCTGGAACCTTTTCACCTACAAAATCCCTTTAAGGGCTAGTAGGCTTGGTGTGATGCCATGCCTCTTCAAGTGCTGGCTAATGTAGAAAAAAATAATCTTAAAATAATAGAGTACAACAACAACAACCCCCAATAGTGATCAAAACACAAAGGGAGTCTATTACATCCCCCAATTATTATAATCTGCAATTTTTATAATGTGCTGGATCTTATAGGGAAATAATAGCATTGTGATTCCTATAATTCTTTTATTGTTTATGTCCATTATGCAGTTTCTGAGAAATTTCCATGTTAATCCATATGCTAATGAGGCAGTTGGTGCATCAAGGGTATGTCCTCTGCCAACTAGAAGAAGAGGGAAGCAATTTAGGCAGGAATAGTAGTGCTCTATGGGTCTATTGGGTCATCAATCTTGGTGCACCATGTGCCTCATTAGCAAACAGCTTAGAATGGGAATTTCATGGAATAATGGAATAGTATGATGGAGAAGAATAATACAGATATGTCAAAAAATAGAGTGCATTTCTTTACTACATGCCACCAGAAGATTTAAATTGGGGAAAGTGATAGACTCCTTTTAAGGTTAGTAGCTGTACTTATCAGGTTTCAAAAGAAAGAGGGAAATGAAATACAGGCAGTCCCCTACTTAATGACACCTGACTTACAGACAACCCATAGTTACAGACGGACCCCTCTGCTCACTGTGACCTCTGGTGAAGCTCTCTGGATGCTTTGCTATAGTCCCAGACTGCACTGATCAGCTGTAAGGTGTCTGTACTGAAGCTTTATTGATAATCCTAGGTCCAATTACATCCAAAATTTTGAAATTCCAACTGTCGCTGGGACAAAAGAAATAAATTTGTCTAGAACTTCAATTATAAAATATACAGTTTCGACTTACATACAAATTCAACTTAAGAACAAACCTCCGGACCCTATCTTGTACGTAACCCGGGGACTGCCTGTACAGGTTGTTATGCCTTTCTATGTCTTTGTGTCTACATTTTTTGAAAGTTGGAAACAACACTCACCAGGTAAGGATCCACAGAAATATACAAAGTTTGGGTCATGACTTGGCCATCCATGAGCTCCTCTATAAGATCCGTTTCCTCCAGACGGAAGTTTTCAGTCTTGGGTTCTCCATCTTTTCCTGGATAAGAATGGACATTATTAAAATGAAAGTTACAAAAGTCTAAGTTTCAGCCACTAAAAACTGACGATCTTTCATCAGATTCCAATCATTTTCTGTGGAATGTGGAAGTGTTTATATCCAGCCTCGTGATATATACAGTGGTTGGCTTACCTGCACTCATTCAGGACTGAATATATTGCTGGTGCACAGGGCTTAAGCCACTGTGCTCACTTGGTGTAGGAATAAAGGGTTAAATAATCACAATTCCTGGCAGTTCGCTAGGAATTGTGATTATTTCTGGCTTGTATGCAAGCCCTGAAACAAGCCCCGATAAATATCCCCCTATATGTTTATGGATTTCACTAATAACACATCCCATTTATTCTTTGAGCCTTGGCAATTGCTGAGATCTCAAATTTAAATAAGTTTGCTATGTTTTCATACCGTAAAATATTTACAACTCCTAAAATACAAGAATTCTTTGTATGGCCCCAACTAACATCTGTCACATTTATATACTTTGGTATACATAGTTTTAAAAGGTTTTTTTTTTCATTTGGGGTTGGTCAAATTCCATTTAAATGCTGGCTTTTAACATATTAAAATCAACTGTTGTTGTATGAAGAAAGCACAGCTGCTTTGTGATGGGCACATGTCAGTAAGAAATTGAAAAAGCGATGTTATTATTTTCTGTAAATTAATAAGTTAGGTGAATATAAGAAATTATTTTATATACTTTATCTGAGGAAATTACCTTTCATGCTAACATCCCATATCCAGCCTGCTAAACTGCCCTAAATCTTCCATTAGGAGAGGAATGAGGACTGTACAGACATAGAGGTATTGGATGAGTTAAAGTTAGATATCTGCCTCTCTCTACTGCTTGGTTTCCTGTCCTCATTCCTCCATAGACATCTTAATTTAAATCAGTCTACACTGAAGACAGATCAGAGCAGTAAACTGAGCAGTTTAGCAGGCAGGAAAGAGCTAATAAAGGGAGGCATTTTACTAAATATTTCTTAAATTCATCTAAAAAAAATTCTTTAAAAAAAGTTTGTCTTTTGACGATGAACTTAAAAAGTAGATGTTGTCTTATTAGCAAATGATTGCATTACTTGTAAAGTAAATTTTGGAACATCTTTTCTAAAATATACCCAAGTAGTGAAGATTTGATAACTTGAGAATGAAGGGTGTTCCTATGCACTTGGACACAGACCAATAAGAGTCAAAGCTGTGAGACTGTGTGGGGACACACCCTACGGATAAATTATATGGTCACTCCAGTTGTAAATTTTTAGAATATGTATAAATTGACAAGGACCAATATTTGTGCTAGGTATATATATTCTGGGGCCCTTCCTGAATCTCAAAGTTAACAGCCTTGGCAGTAAATTTCAGCAGAAAAGAAAAATTCTATGAATGTGCAAGTGTTTCCAGGAAAACCCTATTCGCAT
The DNA here is from genome assembly GCF_040894005.1 of Engystomops pustulosus. Lineage (NCBI taxonomy): Eukaryota > Metazoa > Chordata > Amphibia > Anura > Leptodactylidae > Engystomops > Engystomops pustulosus. The sequence continues at coordinate 43,688,610 of NC_092417.1, forward strand.
GCTTTGGATGCAGAATTCACTCAAATCTTGGCAAGAGATTTTTACTTTGGCACCAAATAGCATCTAGCAGCAGTAATGTATTGAAAAGATTAATGCAAATGCAATAATCAGTAAACTGTGACTCAAGAAGGAATGAGTAAGACGACACTAAGACATTCTCAGCAGGGGACATTATCAATGATGACTAAACCCAGCAAGCTCAATGTCACTCTGCATTACTAAGTGTTCAAGCCAAATTTACAAACAACCTGTCATTGTAGTTTAATGCCCCGTGAATGAATGCCCCATGTGATCTGCCTTCTCATCCAATCACAGAACAGCTACCTTACCTCATTCTGAGGTCTCCATGTGTAGTCATTTTAAGATCTATTTCTAATGCTCTGAAACACTTACATAAAACATAGAGGAGGTGCAGGCTAGATGTAACAAAACTCCTGCACAAGGAAGTGGGCCCAACGTTATAAACCCTGCCACACCACTTATCAACCGTATTGGCATCTTTAAGATGTGGACAAAACTGATTAGTTTAACCACCTGTAAAGTGGCATCCAATCAAGAACAATTTAAAGCCATTCTGGGAGCACTTTGGTAAGCGGGGTGTGGGCAATTACACCTCTCAATCTGATCAATTTCTTGTCCTGTCTAGATCAAACTCTCATTTTTAGGTGTAATCTGAGTTTACAGAGTTTAACACATAAAACTATACAAATATAAAAAAATATAACAGATAAAATACGGTAATGTGCAAGAAGAGAAGAACTTAAAGGGTAACCGTCATTTCAAAAAACTTCTGATATGTTGCAGGGCAAGTAATTTTAAGCCCTTTTGCTTTCTCTACGCCTGTACAGTATATAAACAAATAATCCACACAGACAGAAACTGCAGATCCACCACAATCCCCCTCCCCCATCACCTCACACTACACAGCAGGAAATGGCAGGAGAGACTCTCCAAGTCTTCAAGCTGTGCCCCCTTATGCTTTGCTGAAGTTTTAGATATATAGGTAGATAGATACTTAAAGAAAGTCCAAAGCAGCACATACAAACAATGATTGGGTGCCTATTAGGGCCGGGCGTCAGGTCCTCAAAGGTATCCTTGTAGAAAAAAGGCAGCACTCCAGAGTGAAGGTGAAAAATGTAAAGTCCTCTTTATTGCATATCCCAAAACAGCAGCTGCTGCTGTTTTGGGATATGCAATAAAGAGGACTTTATATTTTTCACCTTCACTCTGGAGTGCTGCCTTTTTTCTACTAGGTAGGTAGGTAGATGGATAGATAGGATAGATAGATATGAGGTTGCTATGGGCCAAAAAAAAGTACTAAATGAGGACTGAGATGCAAAATACTTTGAGGAATGATTTCCAGGAACACCTGGAGCAGAATTATGTTTTTGCTCAGAATGACGGTTAAACTTAAGAAAATCTTCCATCAAAATCAAGCATGGAACAACCAGGGACACTAAATCATAAATCCAGGCAGTGTGACTGCGATAATCTTCTTATATATGTTATCCATGGCCTCCTTCCTTCTGAAATCAACTTTTAAAATAATGCTAATAAAGCCCGAAGCTTGCTGAGGAGTTTCCTAGAGCCCCTCTGTGCTGCAGATTCACAGGCTTTTACACTGTCTCGCCCTCCGCTCTGCTCTTGCTTGATACTCCCACCTCCCTCTGCGTGATGTAATCTCACTGCAGCACAAGAAGTTTCAGCACACAGTGTTACTTGCTGTAACTTCATGGGATGTTACACTGTGCATGGAGGGGCTCTAGGAAACACCCCAGGAACCTTTCAGGCTCATTAGCATACTTGTAAAAGTTGATCTTGGAAGGAAGGAGGCCATGGATAACAAATATTATAAGATTTACCACAGTCGCAGATCTATGAGTAAGTGTCCCTGGTTTATCATGATCAATTTTAATGGTAGATTTCCTTTAAGTGGGGAAAGGGTGAAAAAAAATACAATCATTTCTTATGCTGTTAAATCAAATAACTAAGTAGCAAGTCACCTACCTGGCCTACATGCCAAGACAATTCTCTTAACTTTCATGTTTTCAAGGTCTTCCGTATATTGCCTTTACATTTGAACATAAACCTTAAAAGAAATAACAAACTTTAGAATCCAAAAGGTTTTAAAGGGGTTGTAAGGGATCTGAACCCTTGGCGGTGTACAAGAAACCTATACTTACCCCTCTCTGGGGGCTGCAGTGCAACATGGGCTCTCCAGTCACCACTAACCCTCTGTAGACAATCAGAGACCGGCAGTGATTGGAGACGGTGTGCTGTATCAGAGCCCGTGAGAGGGGTCAGTATGAGTTATTTCTACACCCCCAGGGAGCCACAGAACTAGAAAAAAAATGTGCCACAAAATGCCCATTTTAAGCACTTGTCTAATTAAAGGACATCTTCCATCAGGATCAAAGATGCAATCACACTTGCATGCTGGCATGTACCCCACTGGCAGTACACACTATCTTTTTTAGGTTCTTACTCTAATTTTTACAAAAAAAAGGCTTTAATAATTATGTAAATGAGCCTGAGGGGCTCCAGACTCGATAGATGTTAATGCAGCCTGGAGTCCCTCATTTACGAAATTTTTAAAGCTTTTTTTGGTAAAATTAGGGGTATAAGAAGCTAAAATGAAGAGCAGATCCTGCCAGAGGGGGCACACAGTATCTCATTGTGCTAGGTTTACATTTCTTCATCCTGGTGGTACGTGTCCTTTAAGACACTGACCGTACAACATTGGGGCTTATCAGCGTCATAGAGTAAGGCTATTCCAAATTGGAATTGGATTTGGAATAACAAACACTTCCACTTGGAATGTCTGCATGGAAATTGTTGAATTTCTATATATAACTATCCTTGTGTATATTATAAATTGTATTGCTGTTTTTGTATAGTAGCATTTATATGGGTGTCAATTATGTAGTTAGGGACACAATCTGGTATCTATTTCAAAGAAGATTTAGGTGTCCTTTAACTTGGATCAACACTGATAGAACATGAAGCTTCTACTCTCCATAAACGGCTGGAAGCCTCTTAGTTGCTAAAACATAATGATGTTGGTGGTTACAATGTGTCTGCATTGTCAGGTTACAGAAGATTTCTTCTCTCACTAGTCCAATTTTATTCTTGTTGCTTGGTTATGCTTTACAAAGTCGTCTATAGTGTTATACACAGGTGAACAGTTAGGGTGGTTTCACATTGGTGTTTTTTCACGAGTGATTTTTCTCTGAACCCGTTTTGGCCTATGGACACCTACAGATTGGTTTTCTCTTCCTGTCTTCAGGGATTTGTCATGGATGTCTTACTGACCCTTTCTTTTCGATGGGATATTTTCCACTTCAGTTTTTTTTCAGTGGTCAGTTTAGAACCTGTTCTTTCTGAGTTCTCTGACAACAGATGATCAGTGAAAAAGTCCATAGAAAAAAAGGGTTCAGTAAGACATCAGTGACAAATCACTGAAGCCAGAAAGAGACAACTGATCTGTATGTGTCCATAAGCTAAAATGGGTTTAGTGAAAAATCCCTGATGTGAAAAAACGCTAATGTGAAACCACCATGATCGAAACAGACCCAAGAGCGGATATATATTAGCTGATCAACTGTTCTCTTCAGAGGAAGATTTGTCTGTATACACCTTTCCCTGCAGTGGTAAACCATCCCCTGAATTGCTGAGGGTTATTATATGAGCATCACTAGTAGCTTTAGGTCAGCGATGGCAAACCTTTTAGAGACCGAGTGCCCAAACTACAATCAAGACCCACTTATTTATCGCAAAGTGCCAACATAGAAATTTAATTTGTGATTTATACTCCCTTCTCTGTCACAGCTTACATTGATACCAGCACCCTGAGGACATCAATAAAGCAGAAAATAGGAGAAATTTGGATGATCATTGTAGTTTCCCTTCAAGGTCCCATAAACAGGAAGAATTGTCAGGGCCGGAGCAGGAGCTACAATGATAATCCAGATCTGTCCACACCTTCCCACTCCTCCAGTAGTCCCAGGTAGCTCTGTCGCTTTAATATAGCTCTGTGCACAGCAAGTCCTGGGCTGTCTGGGACTGCAGGAAGATACCTGGAGTCCTCTCTGGTGATAGCCTGGGTGCCCACAGAAAGGGCTCCGAGTGCCACCTCTGGCACCCGTGCCATAGGTTCGCCATCACTGCTTTAGGTGATTTCACACATCCAGTTTTTCAGATACACTTTTCAAAGCCATTAGCAGGTTGGCTCGGGGTTGGCTCCAGGTTTCAGTAGGCCCCTGAGCGAAAGAGCCTCTGTGGGACCCTCTGCAGTGAACTCACGGGGTGTTATAAAAAATTCAGAAACTTTAAAAAGAGTCATCTTATCAAACCAAACAGCCCTCATGGTTATACTATATAAAGCACTCCGTTATGGGGCCCCAGCACTAGCCCTGGCATGCCCAGTGCTGGCACCAGCCCTGACAGGTGTGGATTATAATGAGTGAGAAATTATCATTGAGAGGGGCTACTCCTCCTCTTTTTAACTCTCCACTCCCGGTTTGGACATCTGCATCTGAAAGACTGAACGTGTGAATACACCCTTACCTGCAACATTAGTAGCTCACATGTTAACAAGAACATACTCTAAAAATAAAGGCATTTCTGCAGATTTTCATTGCAGAAATTATCCTTATTTGTAACAATATCAGGTACAGGCGGTCCCCTACTTAAGGACACCCAACTTACAGAAGACCCATAATTAAAGACGTACCCCAAGCTCTCTGGATGCTTTACTATAGTCTCAGACTGCAGTGATCAGCTGTAAAAAATTGAAACTCCAATTGTCACTGGGGCAAAAAATTTTTTCGTCTGGATCTACCATTATAAAATATACAGTTTCGACTTGCATACAAATTTAACTTAAGAACAAACCTACGGACCCTATCTTGTATGTAACCCGGGGACTGCCTGTATATTGAATCTAAAAGCTGCGTCCCAAACCACCATTCCTCAACAGTTTCCTACAGCGATTCCATACATGTGCCCTACAGTGCCCAGTCACATGCACACAAGCTGCTGTGAGAAAAGCTCTGATTGAACAACTAGAATAGTTTTGCTTTAAGACACTTCTGATAAATCTCACTCATACAATACATGTCATTACAGTTTCTCTGGAGAGTGACCAAAAAGATCCAGCACCATGACTATATTTGGGGAGGTTATGTGAACCAGACAAAGTAATAAAATCCTCAGAAACAGAAAGTGAAATGGTACTTCCAGCAAAAATATCCTTGCTTGTCACAAATCAATGGTGATGTCTGGGATTTAAAAAAAAGGTTACATAGGGTGTCTATAAACCACTCGCCTCCTCGGATGTTCCCATTCACCCACTGTGCTGTTCATCACAGGATTGCTGAGGCTGTGGGTGCTGTCCTGTACCACTGTTGTGTGTAGCAGGTCTGAGCCAGTGATCAGGACAGCACCGCCAGCAGTGACTGACAGCACAGCAGGTGAATTGGAGCGCCAGAGGAGGTGAGTATAAGTAGTTTATTGTTTTAATAAACAATTAAGATCGCCTCTTTTTTACAAGTGAGGCATCACCCTTAAAGGGGTTGTCCAAGAGCGGGAAAAAACAACAACTCACAACCGGTGGTCGAGAGGGGGCTGGTTAAAAAAAATAAAAATTAACTTACCTCCCGGCATCCAACGCTGGGATCTTTCCGGTCTGTGCCCCATGTAAACAAACAGCTGCACGGAAGCCGCGCTGCGTTCAGCTTCCAACCGGCCGAGGTGGCAATAAGTCCAGGTTGCGCAGGACAAACCCAAACAGAAACATTGGGTCCGCTCATGACTTGTTCCTGAACACAACCGTTTAGGTCTAGTTTTCAGGAACTCCTCCAGTTTCAAAATGTAATTCCAGCTCAACATGTGAACGCAGCTTTAGCGACATCCACTAAGTATTCCTTATAATTCATTGTAGAACCCATGTCATATAGCAGTGGTGGCGAAGCTATGGCACTGGTGCCAGAGGCGGCACTCGGAGCCCTCTCTGTGGGCACCCGGGCCATCACCCCAGAATGAAGTTCACCAGAAAGAACTCAAAGAATCTGCCTGGAGAACCTTCCTACAATGATAGACGAATTTTACCCTCCTCCTTTCAACTGCGTTGGTGTCCTTGGGAGGCTGAAGGATTGAAAGTTGTCATTGAACAAGGAAAAATACATTACTGCTCAAAGTGCTGCGCTGGCACTTTGCTATAAATAAGTGGCTTTTGGTTGAAGTTTGGGCACTCGGGCTCTAAAAGGTTAGCCATCACTGTCATATAGGATCACTTGCCACTTTTTAAAATTATTCTGCACAAATATATTTAGAGGCCTGTGAACGGTATCTAGAAAATGTGATCATGTGAATATGGGATCAATAGAACTAGTAGGAAAATCCCTTCATTCTGGAGCTACAAAAAGGCAGAAGACTGTTTTCCTGGAAGACACTTTGGAAAAAAACCCAAAGATTTCCTTCAGGAATCACAGCTTTCAGTTTTGCATTACTGATGAAATCTGGAGTAATCACGGACATGACAATAATAATCTCAGCACGAGGTAGAGATGTGTGTACTGTGTGTGACTGTGACCTTGCCACTCACTAATATATGGTAAGTGAATGAGGTCACACTGCAACAGTGTTCAGCACCTAGCATGGACCTCTTCACCTGAAAAACCTTAAAGGAGCACTTAAAGGAGATGGTAAATTAAACATCAGCATGGTATCTCTTCATCTGTACAAAAATAACATGCATTTCTGCCATTACAGATCTGGCTGGGGATGTATTAAAATGCCATGGTCTTTCAAAGCAGTTACGTCATAACGATACTGGCAGGACAGCATGAATGAAGTCACTAGTGCCCGTGACGTCATCACAGCACTGAGCCGTAGCAAGACAACAATGATAATGATGATGTCACTGCTAAAGCCGCCGGTGTATTCTCCGGCTATGCCAGAGGTTGATCACAGCTCAGTATATCACAAGGCTAGCAGCTGCTTCTGTAAAGGAGTTTACTATTATTTACACTTGCTTCATGCAATTTTGACCTTCAGGACTATAGTAATCTCTCAGTGAGTACTGGCTGCGAGTCCCTCATGACACAGGATGAGCCCGCAGTGTGAACAGCTACTTATAACGTGCTAGATACACTACATACAGGACTGCAAGAGGCGGGTCACGTGACCGCTCACCTGGGACCCCGCGCTGGAACTTCCGACAGCGGAATAGGGAACCATACTGCGCATGCGGGATTCTTCTTAAAGCGGCCACCGGGGGCGTGCACAGCGAGTTAAAGCAGACTGCGGCCGTAGTATCCTGTCCTGTTGTGTGTAAACAGTAAATTGTTCCATTATTCATTACAAGTAAATATAGAATACAAAGATTCACTATGTTGGATATTGAGGGCGCTAACTGCATGTAATGCTCCTACAGCTGTATATGTGTGCGGGCTGCGAGCTCCCCCTAGTGTCCGCTGCAGGCACTTAGAATCTTACTGAATAGGATGTGTGCTTGTAGAGCTGCATAGGGTCACAGTTACATGATCCACATGCAGAGCTACAGATAAATATTACCTGAGACTGGTCCGACTTCACTGACTCTCTGGCTGGGGGAGGGAGCAGGCATGTATAATGAGCAGAAGATGGAAGTTTTTAAAGACTATTTTCTCCATAACAAGGCCATTCGAAGATAAAGTAACAATTGATTGTGTTTCAGGTGATACACAGCAGCGTGTAAGTGTGCTTAGTGTAAAATACTGCATCTATATGGTAGATTTGCTTTAAGAGAGGAAGAAAATGTCAGAAAAAACATACCGTAGTTAACATTCTGATAATATGCTGTTACATAGTATACCCAGCTTCACATATAGGTTGCCAGATAGGATATATGCTGCCAGTCTCTATATACTACATCAGTGATGCTATGTCATGCTTTGCTAATGCTGATGGTGGGGGTCTGGGCCGATAGGGGGAATTGTCTGTTTTTCTGTTGGGTAGTCTAGTGCGGGTGCTGTTTAAGCCAAAGGCCGATGCCACACGCAGGGCTTTGTCTGCATTTGAGGGTGCGGTCACACATTGCAGTTAAAACTGCATCGCAATCAGCTTTGAGGTGGTTTTAGGTGCAGTTTTGTCAATTTAACAGGTGAAAGACATGAACTGAATGGGTGAATGACATTTGTGATGCAGGTTTCCCCTTCAAAATCAAATTCACTCGTTCAGTTCATGTCTTTCACCTGTTCAATTGACAAAACTGCACCTAAAACCACCTCAAAGCTAATTGCGATGCAGTTTTAACTGCAACGTGTGAACGCACCCTCAAAACGCAGACAAAGCCTCGCCCCCGGGGCGGGCCGTGGCCCGATCGCATCGGCGTTTCTATGGAAACGCCTGCGATCGGGAACGAGCCGCCGGTCTTTTGCGTTAAATTAACGCAAAACACCGGCGGCTCGTTCCCGATCGCAGGCGTTTCCATAGAAACGCCGATACGATCGGGCCCCGGTGGGCGCGACTTTGTCTGTGTTTGCAAGCGCAGACAAAAGCGCCACGTGTGGCGCCGGCCTTAGGGTGAAGACACACATGGCGTTTTTGGGCCGTTTTTGGGCCGTTTTTACTAAGTGCGTTTTCAGATCGTTAAAAACGCATGCGTTAAAAACGCATCCGTTTTTTAAAAACGCATGCGTTTTTGTCCGTTTTTCCGAAATTGCGCAATGAAAAACGGACAAAAACGCATGCGTTTTCAAAAAACGCATGCGTTTTTAAAAAACGGATGCGTTTTTTAACGCATGCGTTTTTAACGATCTGAAAACGCACTTAGTAAAAACGGCCCAAAAACGTCCTAAAAACGCCATGTGTGTCTTCACCCTTAGGGTGAAGACACACATGGCGTTTTTGGGCCGTTTTTACTAAGTGCGTTTTCAGATCGTTAAAAACGCATGCGTTTTTGAAAACGCATGCGTTTTTGTCCGTTTTCCGAAATTGCGCAATGAAAAACTGACAAAAACGCATGCGTTTTTTAATGATCTGAAAACGCACTTAGTAAAAATGGCCCAAAAACGCCATGTGTGTCTTCACCCTTAGGCAGCAAAAAATAGGATAAGTTATCCAGAGAAAAAAACCGAAAGAAAATCATGTTTAAAACTAGGTCACGAATAGTGGCATTCAGAGGTAAGTCTTTCCCATGTACCGTAACTATAGAATGAGAAGGAAAACGTGAATTTAAATAAATTTGATTACCTTGTAAAAACTGCATTGAAATCTCCATCAAATTCTGAGGCCGCGGTCACACGTAGCGCTAGGCGTACGTCATAACGCGACGCTAGCGCACAGGGGGAGGTCCTCGGCCCGAACGCACATGCATTTCCTGAGAAACGCATGCGATCGACTTAACAATCGCGTGCGTTTCCCTGGAAACGCATGTGCGTTCGGGCCGAGGACCTCCCCCTGTGCGCTAGCGTCGCGTTATGACGGACGCCTAGCGGTACATGTGACCGCGGCCTTAGTTTTTTTGAGTGGTTTTAATGACACCCACCTACATTCGCTAGAATGATTTTACTTGCTGTAATATGCTCCTTCACACATATCTCAAGGTGCGACACTGACGGCATTTCATGGTTTGCCACTATTTATTTCTTTGTCAGTTTCACTCATTTATTTTTTTCTGGTGTTTGGCTGGAATCCTTTCACACATTTTTGTCAGATAGTTTTACGTGATTTTGGTAGTGAAGTAATTTTGTGCAAAGGCGCAAGTCAGAACCTATTTACACACAAGTTATTCCACTGTATCATTTGTGTCAGTGGTTATGAGCCAAAACCAGTTGTGGTCAAACACACACAGGAGCAAATACATTTATTAGGGTTCATAGGAATAGGTCCAGCTCTATTCTCGGGTTGTCATATTAGGCCCCTTCCATACTTACGTTGCAGGCCCCGAGCCCCTCCCACTGTGCGCTAGCGGCGCGTTATGAACGTGACGATAGCGGAACGTGTGAACGCGCCCTCAGAGTTTGTTCAGTGTCTCAGTTTTTCACGCGCGTTTTCAATGCAATTTCAATGCGTTTTTCACGCGCAGAAAATGCGCGTGAAATGGACTCAGGACTGAGCTCTATCTTTTCTATGGCAATTGATGCGTGAAAAACGCATTGTACTTGCAAGAGTCTCAGAGTGCAATAAGTTTTTGATGCATCTCCATAGACTTGTATGGTGCGTTTTCCACGCGCGTGACTTGCAAAAGTAGAGCATGCTGAGATTTAAACGCGCGTAAAAAAAAAAAAAACGCGCGTGTGCGTGAAAAACATGCAAGTCTGAAAAGACCCATTGGTTACAATGGGTCAGAGTGCAATGCAAGTTCTGCGCGTCAAAAGCGTGAAAGGTGCCACAAGTGTGAAAGGTGCCTTAGGCTCACTCACGGTGCAGTGAGATGCGGTGCATGCACCATTCCTTGCTGCATCATGGCCATGCGCGATAGACCTCTATGGGTGCCATGAGATAACTGCAATTTGTACAGCTGGCTCACGGCCCCCAAATATGGTTATGTACATATGGCCTGGGATTGTGTCTAATGCCCAATTTTTCAAATCACAGCTTTTTAGCCATCCCAAAATGGTATCAGCTGTTCCAACAACAAAAATTACAACTTACTCAACAATATCTGTTTTAGATTATAGAGATACAGTGATACAGTGCCGGCATAGGGTAATGATGGGCATGCCAGGCAGGTGGAAATTGGCGGAGCAGCGTGGGAGACAGTGAGCGCTGGCGAAGGTAAGTACACTTTTTTTTTGTTTGTTTGTTTTTTTACAGCCCCCAGCCCACCTCTAGATTTTTTTTCAATAAAGTTGTACAACCCCTTTACGAAACATAAAACATGTTTTAAGGCATCTTTATGCAAATGAACTTCTTGGTGCACCAGGGGCATAACTGTATCTGCTGGTGCACCCATTTGCTTGGTTCTACAACTCCTTTGTAGAAAGGATGACAGACATTGAGCCAAGGAGTGTTGCTGTTTGTTGCTGCATGGTTAGGGTGATGTCAGATGTGCCGTTTTCTCTGCGTTTGCAAACGCAGACCAAGCCGCACCCACCGGGGCTGGCCGCGGCCCGATCGCATTGTCATTTCTATGGTAATGCCAGCAATCGGGTACGAGCCGCCGCTCTTAGGCCGCGGTCACACGTACTGCTAGGCATCCGTTCATAACGCGACGCTAGCGCACAGGGGGAGGTCCTCGGCCCGAACGCACATGCGTTACCAGAGAAACGCTTATTGGCTTATCAATCGCATGCGTTTCCCTGGAAATGCATATGCGTTCGGGCCGAGGACCTCCCCCTGTGCGCTAGCATCGCGTTATGACGGACGCCTAGTGGTACATGTGACCGCGGCCTTAGGTAAAAAGCAACCAAGTGTACCAGCAGAAACAGCCCTACCTCTGGTGCACTGATGAGCTCGTTTGCAAATACAGGCAGTTCCCGACTATCTTGTACTTAAAAAGGACCTGTCAGGTTGATTGGGACCCTAAACCAACTATCTTATAAACCTGTGGTTTAGGGTCTCAAATTGACATGTTCATAAAGGAAAATAAAATATCAACTTTTAGAGTCCTATATAGAGTCCTATGAAGCACATCAGACTCACATCAAAACATCTGAACATCCTGCGCCGGCGTCTCCTCCCACGATCCGGCAAGTGATTCCTGATGTCCCGGCTTCATTGCGCATGCGCCGTACCTACTGGATATACTACATCGGCTTTACTTGCTGAAAGGCAGCCAAAGGACAAGGTGAGAATAAAGGTTTTAATTATGATTTCCTAAAAATACTACAGGGCGATTTGGGACACTTAACCACCGTTCCGTAAGATACTGTGGGTGGTTTAATGTCTCAGATCGCCATGCTAGGTTACGTACAGGTACTGCTTGTAGATAGAAATTCTCTGAGGGTGCAATCACATGTGGCTTTTAGATGATGTTAGCACAACTTAATGCAGATAAGCAAATCTCAAAACAGTTTTTACATTTCTTTTCGTTGTTTGCAATGTAAATGCCACATGTGAATGCAGCCTAAAATTACAGATCATCGCAAGACAGTAATGGGATATCTGGCAAGCTCTTAAAATGCCATATGGTCCGGCCCATGCGGAACGTAGTGCACAGCTTCATTGAAGCAATGTGCAGTCGCTGGAAGCATGTTCAGACCCTTTTCTATGTAAGGCCAGAGTCACATGTTCCGCTAGCTTTGCATTCCTAAATGTTACACTAGCGCACGAGGGGCCCAACCGCATATATACGTTTCTAGGGAGGCGCAATGTGGTCAGTAACTAGACCCCGGTGTCTTGTATTGTTTAATCCCTTAAGGACACATCCTTTTTTGCTCCCCACCTTTGTGAGAGCTTATTTTCTGCGTAACAAATTTTACTTCTCAGTGGCGTTATTTATTATTCCATGCCATGTACTGGGAAGCTGGAAAAAAATTCCATATGTGGTGAAATTTGGGAAAAGCATTTGCAGTTTTTAGGAATTTCACTGTGCACTCCAAATGATATGTCTACTTTATTCTTTGGTTAGGTGCGATCACGGTAATACCAAATTTATATAGGTCTTAGGCCCGTTCCACACTGAACTCGCATCACACTCGCAACACATGCTGCCTGGATCGTACGGCCCGAACGCTGCGAACCAGGACTGAACTGACATGCTGAGTTCAGTCCCGGTTCGCAGCGTTTGGGCCGCGCGGTCCGGGCAGCATGCGTTGCGAGTGTGATGCGAGTTCAACACATCACACTCACAAGTGTGGTACGGGCCTTATTGTGTTTTAATACATCTCTTAGACCCTCTCGGGTACTTTAACCCTAGAAGGTCTGATCGCTGCTACCATATACTGCAATACATTGCAGTATATGGCGTTTTTACACAGGATTCATTACAATGAGCCACCAGCTCATTATAACGAATCTTCAGAAACCAGACAACCTGACAAAGACATGAGGCTGTCATGACGCCCACGTGCCGCCACCTTTTAAATGCCGCCGGCGGTAAACAAGCGGTGTTAGCAATGAATGTTTCCTGCATTATGCAGCAAACCCCATCTCTGTATATAGAGGGCCCTCTTCATACACCCTTCATAGCTCGCCGACAGATATATCCATCAGAGTGTGTGAAGGGGTTAAATGCAAGACACTGTGGGCTGGTTAACAAACACATGCATTTCCCGTTATGAACGCAACGCTAGTGGAACGTGTGACCGCAGCCTCAGTGTAAGCCTCAGCATTTGTTAACACATTGTAAACACAATAAATAAAAATTTACAATATCATTAACAGTACATTTAAATTGTGTTGTAAACGCAATGTTAACGCATTGTCAGCGCAACTCAAACACTGCTGTAAAGGTGGCCTCAGGGCGCGTTCACGCGTTCCGCTAGCGCCGCGTTCATAATGCGACGCTAGCACACAGGGGGCGGAGTTTGGGGCGATCGCATATGCGTTTCCAGAGAATTAACAATGTACGGGATTAACAATGTACATCTCAATCGTCCCGAGCCCCGCCCACTGTGCGCTAGCGTCGCGTTATGAAAGCGACGATAGCGGAACGTGTGAACGCGCCCTAAGTGTTTGGTGTTTTTTTTATAATTATGTCCATGGACAGAGGTGATTTAGCACAATTTCGGGCACTCAATCACAAGTCCATTCAGACCTGTTTGGTGTCCCAAATTGCCCTGACAGATTCCCTTTAACATGACATCACCACAAGAGCCTCAATGAAAAGTCTCAGGTGAACTATAATATCTTCATTTAGCTATTTCTCATTAATAGCTTGGTAAAGCTTCAGCTTCACTGAAACAAATTGCCTGCGTAGAAACAGAAGCAGAACTGATTAGATTTTGCCTTTTACTAAATTAATAAAAAGAAATCACACTGTTTCTTGTGACACCACAAAACTTCACCATAGAAACAGCAGTTATGTCATGACCATTGAAGATCAGCTCCTGCAGGTTTCTCTAATAATTCATTATGAGAGGAAAATTACCCGGTAACGTAGTTATGTAACCGTGTTTTTTTTTTCCTCTAGTACAAAGACATATCCATCACTGAGCAGATGAAACCTTAACATATCTGGTGCATCAATGAAAGCTTTGCCACTAATGTGCCTATACGTCCTTTGTTTGAGGGCTAATTCAGACAACCATCATGCAGACGTCCATAATACGTCTAATAACCTGAATTAAAAGGAGCATAGCTGATGCTGCTAGTCCAGGTCATTTGATCATTTGATCCACAGTTGGGACGGGATGTGAGTACAATACAGACCCCCCCCCCCCCCCCAAAAAAAAAATGCACATTACATCCGCATAAATAAGCGCTAGAGTGTCCTAAAATATTGGAAAGACCATATTATTGGAAACAGAAACTGCATTTCTTAAGCAAGTTAAACACAGGAGCAACTGGCAGATGGTTTCGCTCTCACAAAAACCAAAATTAAAATGCAAATAGTTTTGCCAGTGCTCACTCCTACCCGTTCTTGAAGAATGTATATTCAAAGCAGTATATCCAAAAGAAGTTATTTGCTTACCGTAACCAATAGTCCGGTAATCCGATTCCAATAGTGCGGTACCACCACCGAGGCTGACTCACTGTCATGATCAGGGGTAGTGGATCCTCTGTACCACCGCGGGCGATTACGTAAGCCGACACCTGCTACCCGGTTTTCACCAGAGCCCGCCCCAAAACAGGTTGGACTTGTTGCGGCGTGGTACCACCAGGTCGTTCCACAGGCGCGACTTTGCCCGCAAGGCGTAGTGCAAAACCATGAGGCAAACTTGTGGTCAGAGACAGGCAGGAGGTCAAGACAGGCAGCACAGGTTCAGAGTCGGGACGTAGCAATAGGTGTTACCGTCCCCGTGCCGGTGCACTCGCTGCTGCCGGCGACTTTTCACGTGTAGAATAACCACTGCGCAGCAGCCTGCCCGATACATCAAGAGGCGGACGGCTCTTTATGTATCCCATTAAGAAAATGCCCAAGCGCCAGCGTATGACTAATATCCCCCATAGTCTGTATTTTCAGCATCCAACCTACTTCTTGTAATTACAACCTTTTAAGAAAATGAGAGATGTGAAGGCTGATATGCTCAGAGAAGCATTGCTGCTTTCAGGAGAGGATACAGAGGGGCCATATGGTGAACCCGTAGGGATCCATGATTCTGTAACTTTGGGCTATAAAAGCTGTGATTGGTTTGGAATTTGCAGCCGCAATACAGATGTTCCAGATGTTTATACGTTGCAGTAAAATTTTCTTCTTACAATGGTGGATATATGATCCCCACATGATTTAACCTTGTCTTGTAAAGCCAGTTGACTTTTTTTGGAGCCAAACGCATCAGTGGGTAGGAAAAGTAAAAAAATGCGTTACTTGCTAGACTTCTGCATACTACATCTTTGTGGTACTTGAAAGTTTGGTCATAATACAAAAGGCAGACTGCACTGTCTGCATTATATGTTCTGGCATATAGATGCACTGGATCAATGATATAACTTGAAACTGATGGGCCCCAATTCAAGGTCTGTGCCAGGCCCCCAACTATAATGTATGGTTTATAGTAATTGTCTTCTCATATCAGAAAGAGACACCTTATGGGCCCACTAGGAAATCCGCATCCTCTGCACCCCATCAGGTTACACCCCTGCACTGTATACTCCTTGGTGCACAAATGTTGAGTAAGTTTAGGATAAGTAATCATGTTATCAGTTTAGTATATTACTCAAAGTGAACCCCAGTATGTATGTTCACACAGTGGATGCAATACAGTCTCCTATGGACCTTATGTATACAATGAAGACAATGTAGAGTACAGGCGGTCCCCTACTTAAGGACACCCGACTTACAGACAACCCATAGTTACAGACGGACCCCTCTGACCTCTAATGAAGCTTTCTGGATGCTTTACTACAGTCCCAGATTGCTATAATCAGCTGTTAAGTGTCTGTAATGAAGCTTTATGGATAATCTTTGGTCCCATTACAACAAAAAATGTTTAAACTCCAATTGTCACTTGGGCCAAAAAATTTTTTGTCTGGATCTACAATTATAAAATATACAGTTTCGACTTACATACAAACTCAACTTAAGAACAAACCTCCGGACACTATCTTGTACGTAACCCGGGGACTGCCTGTATATGTAAAGGATGTTGTATGAACACAAGTAGGTGTAATTACTCTGGCCTGTTTATGCTGTATGGATGGATTTCAGGGGCTTTCACCTAATAATCCTGTTGCAACATATCAATAAATAATAATAATCTTTATTTATATAGCACCATCATATTCCATAGCGCTTTACAAATCATAGGGGACATATACAGATATAATATTACATTACACAGAACAAACAGTCATATGGAACAATAGGAGTGAAAGTTCTGCTCACAGGAGCTTACAGTCTATGACAGTGATGGCGATCCTAAGGCACGGGTGCCACAGGTGGCACTCGGAGCCCCCTTTTTGGGCACCCAAGCCATCAACATAGAACTCAAAGAATCATTCTGCAGTCCCAGGTGACTCAAGAGATGCTGCTCTCAGTTCTATTTTAAAGCAACACATTCTTGATAGCTTGGGACTGCAGGAAGAGGTAGAACACGCGGGAAAGGGAGGATTATCTCTAGGCCCCACATTTCTTCCTGTACAGGGGGAGATGCTATAACATTAGTCAAAATTTGCCCTTCTTCTTTCAACTGTTTTGTTGTCCTCAAGAGGCCAATATGATTGAAAGGTAGCAATAAAATACTACTTAAATCACCGTGCTGGCACTTTGCAATAAATAAGTGTGCTTTGGTTGTAGTTTGGGCACCCGGTCTCTAAAAGGTTCGCCATCACTGGTCTATGAGAATGAAGGGGGTGACACAAGAGGTAAAGAGCTTGTATAATGGCCCAGACTGTTTTTTTTTATAAGGAAACAATAAAAAATAATTTAATTAATAAAAATTCTGCTCCTTGAACCAGCCATTAGCCGCCATCTTATTTACAAGATCCAAGGTGAAAGTGACTGCAGAGAAGCCTAAAGCTTGGTATATATCTAGTGTTTGCCGGATAACAGACGGGAGGAGGACACAGGATGGATTAAAGGGGTTATCCGGGTTTAAAAAAATTTTTATGGCCGGGCTGGGGAGGGCTAATTAAACATAATAAACATGGACTTACCTCCTCCGGCGCCGCTGATGTCCCGCGCCGCGGTCACTTCGATCCGTGCCCCTGTAAACAAACAGGGGCACTGAAGCCGCGCACAGGGAGCTTCCGGTCCGCGATGTGGACGGCTCCTCCCATCCGTCCCTATCTCTCAGCGTTGTAAGCGCTGGGAGATGGTGCGCATGGGAGCTTCCGGCCGGCCGGAAGCTCCCTGTGCGGCGGTGTAATGAAACCGGCGCACGGAGAAGACGGGCCGCGGCGCGGGACATCGGCCGCACCGGAGGAGGTAAGTACATGTTTATTATGTTTAAATAGCCCTCCCCAGCCTGGCCATAAAAAAATTTTTAAACCCGGATAACCCCTTTAAGGAGACAGTTGACATTGCAGTTAGCGATTGTGATAGAGATGCCTAAAAATATGGGTTTTAAGAGCACTTCAGAAACTTTGGAGGGTGGATATTATTTTGATAGTCCAGGGAAGGGCATTCCAGAGAATTGGTGCAACTCAGGAGAAGTCTAATAAAAGAATCTTACGTGATGTTAAATACTTAAAAAAAATATACCTTTATTTTCTAACCAGAAAGTTATATTTGCTGCAAGCATTCAGGGCACATAGTTAAAGGGGTTGTACAAGAGTTCCAAAGAATTAGGAATCAGGTTGGGGCTGGCTTTTGAAAAAAAAAATTTACTCACCTCTTCCGTCACTCCTGATGTCCTGCCCCACGGTCCATCTGATCTGTGCCCTTGTTTGTTTACGGGCAGTTGTGCTTGGGGAGCTTCAGGCAGCTGAGGTGGCCGGCCACGCACTCCCGTCACCATATCCCAGTGATCCCCTGATACAGCCACCTCAGCTGAAAGCTCCCTGAGTTTCCATGTTTGTTTAGAGGGGCACGATCAGTTGGACCGTGTTGTGAGAGAACACGTTTAATTTTTTTTAAAAGCCCGTCCCTGCCCAACTCTGGACAACCCATTTAAGGTTCCAAAATAAGCATTGAGGGAAAAACACAACATTTGAGATGTTACACCATATTCATCAAGGACAATACCATACAAAATACAATCTATCATAAACCAACAGGTTGTCAAGCATATCTAGAATGGATCAAAATTCATTGCGTGAAAAACTGAGACACTGAACAAACTCTGGTCAGTGAAAAACTGACACAGTTTTCAGTCAAACCCTGATCGTCCTCTGATCAGACTCTGACGTGATCTGCAACGCAAGTGTGAAAGGGGCCTTATGATGTGACTAAGCCTGCGTGCTCTTCCGATTGTGATGCCTTGACCAATCGTTTTGACTTTTGTTCTGAAAATTTTATAAAAAGAATTTGAAAAAAAACCTGCAGCATTAAATATGCACAAGAGGGCACATTTACTAAGGGCCGTTCACCAGTTTTCTGTTATACTTTGCACATTCTTTTGCAAACTGGCGTTCCGGTGCACAGTCGGACCATGCGCCACATTTATCATGAAAAGTTCAAAAGAAATGTGTCGCTCACCCTATGTTAAAGGTGCACCAAAAAAAAAGTTGCTGCACTCTATCGAGGCAGTGCAGGGCACGCCAGATTCATGCAGGATGTGCTCCAGAAATCAAGAATCCAGCACTCTCTGCACACTACACAGGCAAACTGCACATAATACAGTTTGCACTGTTTTTTGATCTACATTAATTTGACGACAGCATGGAAATATAGCCATAAATTGTAAGAAAAATATCCTATGTGCTGTATGTTTGATATAACTCCCCCTAGTGGCTTGGGTGCAGGCTCATAAATGCAGCAGATTGCTTGTGTGGCCCCTTCACTATTGAAGTACAGTACATTGTGCTTCGGTGAGAGGTAGCAGCCCACTTGATTAATGGAAGGAGTCAGTCCAACCCTTATGATAACCAAGAGGAAAGAATACAGCAGCTTGTAGAAACACCCTCGGAAAAGGAGTGGGAGAGTAGCGTGGGTTGTGTACTGCTTACAATACAAGCCTGTGAACAGCAACAAGGATGCAAGTGGAAAGAAACTTTTAAGACAAACCAAACAGAATGCATTGTGTCCTGGGTGTACAGACTTATATGTTTTCTTGGACAGTTCATCTGCCTCCACCCTGACCTTGCAAACTGATAACCTTGCAGTTTATCCCCCAACCTCTACAAGTCATACAAGCTTATGTTTGAGGGAGCGCTCACATGTTCAGTTTTTCGAATGCAGTTTTCTAAGCCAAAATCTGGTGTGGATCACAATGGATGAGAACATACCATTGAGAGGCGCTATCCCCCCTCTGAACGTATCATCAGAACTTAATATTCAGCAAACCATATCCTTGCCCCCTAATTCTGCAAGCATGCAAACTAACTTTTGTAACAGTACGCAAAATGGCAAGGGGCGATCAATGTCCGTCAAGCGTGGATTTTGTAAATACGTTAGATACCACTTGGACAAATTAATTTCAGTTGGCTTAAGTACCTGCTTGTGGTTTCCACAGCTGTCTGCCCGAGTCACAAAACTTTGAGTACGTCTTGTTTGCGTCTCTGAGGGCGCGTTCGCACGTTGCGATTTGGTTGCGTTTTCATCGCATTTTAAAACGCATTACAACAGCTGAGATTAAATGCTTTTCCTATTTACATTACTGTTAAAGTTTGCGTTTACAAAACGCATTGTAAATGCGATGTTAACGCGTGAGTTAACAATGCGTTAACGCATGCGTTTAGTTAACGTGTGTTTTAACATAGCGTTAACGAACGTAAATAGTAATGTCATTAGGCAAATCACCTCTCCTCAGTTGTTGTAATGCGTTTTAAAACGCAATGAAAACGCAATCAAAGCGCAAACGTGTGAACGCACACTGAAAGACTTTTATGTTGTCATCCACATGTCAATGGAATGTAAAAGTTAAAGGAAACCTACCACTTGTAGTGGCAGGTTTCCGATGGCAATACCGGGCACCAGCTCAGGGTGAGCTGGTGCCGGAGCTCATTTTAGTTAGTGTTTTAAACCGCGGTATCGCGGTTTAAAACACTTTTTAAACGTTGTAGCCGGCGCAGGCAGGTACGCGCTCGGCGCTTACCGTGCACGCGGCTACATAGGAAGTGAATGAGAGCCGCGTGCACGGTAAGCGCCGAGCGCGTACCTGCCTGCGCCGGCTACAACGTTTAAAAAGTGTTTTAAACCGCGATACCGCGGTTTAAAACACTAACTAAAATAAGCTCCGGCACCAGCTCACCCTGAGCTGGTGCCCGATATTGCCATCAGAAACCTGCCACTACAAGTGGTAGGTTTCCTTTAATGTTAATAGTTCTCTAAATGATGCATAGAGCTTACCAAATTGGTCCCTGTCACAAGCTAATCAACCTACCAGAATGTTTTGGAGTGTGGGAGGAAAGTGGAGTACCCAGAGGAAACCCACGCAAACACAGAGAGAACATACAAACTCTTTGCAGATGTTGATTTTGGGACATGAACCCAGGACCCTGGTGCTGCAAGGCTGTAGTGCTGCCCCACTCTTATACCTCATGTGATTCCCCCTTTATCCTCATACTGTAAGCTCTTGTGAGCAGGGCCGTCACTCTTATTGTTCCATGTGACTATTGTTACTTTGTATATGTCCCCTTTGATTTGGTGAACTGGTGGCCCTCATGCTATACCTGCTTGCAGCCTCTGTACATGCCTGCTACCGCTTGCAGGTTTATAATTTTTTTTAATTAACTTTTTACTCTAAAACTAAACCTATAAACTATTTTGACATTCGCCCTGCAGCGGTGACAGAGGGGTCATCATCTCCATGGCTCCTGTAACAAAGTGTCTGCAACAGTCAGCAAGTCAGGGCAATGCCTGCAGCACATAGAGATTCCTGTGCTTTCATTTTACCACAGGAGGAGGAGGCGGAGGGGAGGCGAGCAATGAATACGAGGAAGTGACGACTCTATGGAGTTAAACAAGACCGAAAACAAGTTTTTTTTTATGGACTGGGAGTTGTTGGCTGGTGAGACCTCTGGAGCAGATCAGGGTGTGGGCCCCTGCTGTGCACCCCTTGCACTTTTTTAATATTGATTTCCTGTTGCATATTTTAAGGGATTTGGTTGTGACTTTACTGTCTTGAACTTCTTCAGTTTGCACGGTGCAATTGACAGGGGCAGCTGGTCCAGTGCTTGCAACATATTGCAGGAGGGCACCACCGACTGCCCGAGAATAAACACCCCATGAGGATGACATTGGAGCTGGAGAGTCTCGGAAAGGTTGGTGGATTCCTTTACTCCCCTACAAAGTCTCTCTTCATGACTTGTGTGATTTCTGTGAAATATCTGTCACCAGGTTGATGTTTGTACAGAAACAAAACTTTCTGGGGCTCGTGTATAAAAGGTGAAATGTCATAATTCTATGTATTATGATGCCTATCACTGCGCCATGTACATTCTTATAATATATACATTCTTACAGTCTTTGTTTGCACAAAAATTTTCCTGATCTTTTGACGTACACAGAAGTGCAGCATGGTCCACGCAGATATTTTAAGGTTGTATAATGTACAGAGAATGTGGCGAAGAAATCTGTATTAGATGTATTTTGTACAATCTGACGCTCATTTCATAATAAAGAAAATCACACATGATGCAAATGCATCCAAAATCGTTTAATATCAAAAAATGCTGTCAT
This sequence comes from Engystomops pustulosus, assembly GCF_040894005.1. Taxonomy (NCBI): domain Eukaryota; kingdom Metazoa; phylum Chordata; class Amphibia; order Anura; family Leptodactylidae; genus Engystomops; species Engystomops pustulosus. Next base: position 43,710,421 of record NC_092417.1, read on the forward strand.
AGTCCGTTTTTTTCCCCCACATCCGCATCAGTCTGACATCCTCATAAACTATAGTTTATGTTTGATCCGTGAAAAATGGTTCTGGCTTGGACTTGCTCTACCCCTTGATGGATCTGGCACATGGTACACAAATATAATGTCCGTCGGCACTAATCCATTAAGAAGTATTGCGTTTATTGCAACCATGTGAAGTGTATTCTCCAAATTGTAGATTTTTAGTGTTGTGTGCATCTGGATTTGTAAATGGAATTATTAAAAAATTGTTTAACTTGAAAGAGGCGTCTTGAATTAGGTTGATGCCACACATGGCGTTTTTGGTCAGTTTTTAAACATCTGTTTTCAGTCCGTTTTTGGCCGTTTACTATGTGTTTGGCTGCTTACAACCTGTTTATCTATTAAGATAATTGGGAAAAACAGACTAAAAAAGGACCAACAACGCCATGTGTGGCATCACCCTTAGGGCGCGTTCACACGTTCCGCTATCGTCGCGTTCATAACGCGACGCTAGCGCACAGTGGGCGGGGCTCGGGCCGATTGCATATGCGTTTCCCGGAAAACGCATGCGATTAATAACCCGATCGCATGCGTTTCTCTGGACGTGTGAACGCGCCCTTAGAGGAAAAAGGGCAGAATGTTGTCTGGTATTGTAGCCAATTTCTGTTTATGTAAAAGAGGCTCAGCCACAATACTACACGCGGCCTGTCGACAGTAGTGGCGCTGTTTTGAAAATTAGAAAGCCATGTTTTGAGGTCCTGCACAACCCCTTGACACAAATATTCTAAATATTTCTCTTCACAGAAAAGTGCAAGTGTGTGTACAGTAGATATGTCTGCAGAGCTGATGTTGACTGATCTCACGGAAGTCTACTTACTGTGTGAGGTCAGGGATAAACCCCATCCACATGCTCCGTAAAAAGCCCCTGCTGTGTGTAATGTTTTATGCTGCAGGTTTTGAATCCACAGCATGAAAATTATTCCTGCAGATTATCAATATAGATTTCAACCTTTTGCAAAGTGAAAATAGACCTTCACCCCATCTGCATATAACTTGCTACTGGTTATGGCTTCGCCTGAGAATTTCTGCTGCAAAGGGAAACCAATTTTAGGCAGGCATTTCTGTGGTGTACATTCCGCTGGGGCCTTACCCAGGAGTGTACGGACTGTGGATGTCAGCTGAACTATTCTCATTTGTGCAACCATACTCCATACAGGATCCCATAGGTATCTGCACACACAATGTATTATGTATAGATTTGCTGTGGTAAAAATGTAGTGTATGGGATTTGTAATATGGGAAAAAGATTTTTGATTCGCAACAAATAAGTGACATATCAAATCAACCTTTCCAAATGTTATGTCGGCAGGGTCGGCTCAAGGCTTTAGTAGGCCCCTTGATGACAGAACCCCTTTGCAATGAACTCAAGTGGCAGCGTTAAAAATTCTGAAACTAAAACTCCTTTCTCATGTTCCCTAAAATATTCCCTAGTTTATCGTATGAAACATGCTTAATTTATATAAAACCCCCCTCACCCCCTATGGATTTCTTATCTACAGCCTTATGTGGGCCCCCCCCCAGCAGCCCTGGGCCCTGGCACTTGCCCATGTGCTCCCAGTGCTGGCACCAGCTCTGTGTCAGAGGGTTCTGATTCTTTTACAATAACACTTTGCCGTCACATACCGTACCAGAGGCCAGCCTATAGAATGTAATGTGACAATGAATCTGCCAAATTTTGACTTTGAAGCTGGAGGAGTTCATGGTGAAAAAATATTTTCCTTGCTTTGACTTTATTGTCCCTGTCTGGTTCAAAGGCTGCTTGTATAGCAAGAGGTTGCAATACTGGCAAGACCCTTGAATCGCGCCCAGGATCTAATGTAGTGTAAGACTTTGGTATTTAGAACCTTGATTTGCATGAGCAGAAAATAGTCCACTCATTTTGATGTCATGATGTGTTATACAGGTGTGTTTAGCCTACATCATTAGGGTGTGCCTTTAGAAAAATATGCCGTGTAATACATTTTTCAAGTTTTGGCCTAGGTATAACCCCACCCATTTAATCCATTGACTACACCTACTGCTTCCACTTATATGGAAATCTACATAAGCATTATGTCCCATGGCCCTATGTTGCCAATGTAGATAAAATAATACCAGACGTAGTGGCTCTATAGTACTAGATATAATAGCTATGTATGATCATCACAATAGTCCATGCACTGAGAAAGGGTCACTCCTAAATCATGTTCTTAGACTTATCAATACAAAGCTGCAGAGAGTGTTAGGTATTGGCACAGAAGAGCAGTGTACCCATTCCTTTGTGTTTGTTGGGTAGCAGTAGACTATGAAAAATGCATTTATATTCTAGGATTACAGCTGGACTAAGAGAAACATGAGAGTGTGCTCATACTGCTGTGTTGTGAGATTTCACCTCTACGTCTGGGCATTGACCTGTTCCAAGAAGCGACCATAGTGTTTAGAATGGGATCCCGATGCAAGGAGTCCCCGCTTCTCCACAGAACAGTAGTCCCGAACTGTATTATGATTACAGTTCAGCGTTATTGTTGCACTGGGAAGCAGAGACTTCTTGCATCACATAATCATATATATCTATGGAGTCCTGTACCTGGCACAGTGTTAAGTTTGTGAAATCCAGTCATCATTTGGTCCCGGATAAACAGACTGAACACGTTTGTGTGTTTTTAGCCTTGGGCTGTGATTCTGATGAAAATGGCTTTCTGCATTGGAATGGTTAAATTCTGGACCTAGAATCCTCCACGTGTCAATTACAGCTGTGGACCTTAGTCCGTAGTGTAAATTTTATGCTGCCTGTTTTTGGACACAGGGAATTGTATAAATGCCATCTACTATGCTGCCAATGCTTGTTGCCGGCATAGCCACCGAATCTATCCGGCATTGATCATGCTATATTTTCCCTCTCTTTGGTCAGATGCTATTTTAAAGTTTTAAAAAATGATTGAAAACCCTGCATATACAGCATTTTTGGGATTCTGGCAGCATGCTCTGGGTATGACATTTTTGTTCTAGCGTTTTTTCGCCTTATTGGAAAAACACCAGATACTTCAGATTCAGAATGAGCTGCATATTTGAAATTCTGCAAAGCATCCAAAATCCATAAATTTCAAGCATTTGAGTAAAATGGTGTATGAATCTATCCTAATGCTTAAGATCCAAGTATCTGTACACGTTAGATTTACTGTAGTGCGGTCCTGTAACATCTGATATATTGCAATAGAACTGCTTCTAGGTCCTGGATCTCATTTGTCACACATTGCTTTATGACATGGTACACTTTGACTTGGGTGGAGTTACTCAGAACAAAATGATTATATTTTATTACCATAAGGATATGGCTTACTGTCAGACGGCCTTTGATAATAGTAGCTGTATGGCAGCATGTCATTAGACGTGTCTTATATAGCGCGGGGGTTATTGTGTAAGGTTGCTTTTGCAGGGCTCTCTTGCTTATTTGCATTGCAAATAGTTCAGCTCAGAGCCCAGCCCATGGGACGAGTGCCAAGTTCCTCTGTCCTTTGACCTAAAGACTCTTGTCATGTTCCCTTTAGTCTATTGTTATGTTTGTGTGTCATTGCCAAGGATGAAGCAACTGCGTGTTCTTGGTAAATGTAACCCAGACTGACAATTGTTTCAAGAACTGGTACTATGTATTTCTTGAAAATCATGAAAGACTTTTAAGTTTATTTGCAGTTAACTGATGCAGTTTATAGACATGTTTTAGCTATTTTACTGTGTGGTTATTTATAGAACATTGCTTCACCTTTTTTGTTTGTTTTTATTTTATTTTTATTATTTTTAAACCGATTCTGCCTTTATTAATGGAATATGCTGTCCGTCTAATTTGCGTAAGGCCAACTGCACTTGGAAATTTACATGCAGTCCAGATTTATTCATCCGCAGTAGATCCATTTTCTGTAGCAGATTCAATCCTGTCAATGAAAACTTTGAAATTGCAAGGAATTAGCATCAACTTCTGCAAATGTTTTTTTACCTGCCGTTATCAAGCATTTTGTGCAGTTTTATTAAGGGTGTGCAGCATTGCCAGCAGAATTTCCACAGGGTAATATAATAGCAGTGAACACTTTGCTAAAAATGTGCAGCAGAAATGGATTTATGATCCATGGCCTGTAATTTAATTTTCTGTGATCACTGTGCACAATTCATAACAAAATTGCAGTATTAAAGGGGTTGGCTACTCTTTTATATGTTTCCCATGCGCCTTTACTGCCTTGTAGATAATCCCTGGATGTTCATCAAGCGATTAAGCAAACCTGCGTCTTACTTTTGTACTGTGTGCAAAGCCTCCATGCTCCTTTCTTTACATCTCTGAGCTCTGTCTGTGTGGATGGACAAGGAGAATAGAAAGAGGGAGAAGGTGACATCACATCTGCATCCTGGAGCAGAGACTGATATGGCAGCTATGTGTGTATGCAGAGAAAAGCATGCTGAGAACAGGGAAATGCTGCAGCACTCAAATGAGTCAAACACACTGCTACATATAGATGCAGAGACCTGTCTTAAAGAAGATACTTATTGAAAAGTGGTCAACTCCTTCAAATGCATAGGAAACCAACCAATTTCAGCTGGTTTCTGACACTTGCAGAATGGCTATGTGACTGGGATGAGGGAATTCCACTAGCATTCCTCTGTATATGCAGGTACCATTGGGCAAATCTGCAACGTAATACCGTAGTGTTTTATTGTATGGGTTTCAAGACAATCCCATACACACATTGGAGGAAAATTTGTAGGGGAGATGCCTTTCATCTACAGCAAAAAATTACTTGTCGGCACTGGGATCCACTTCATATACTACCCTCAGCACGTTTGCATTTTGATAACGTTTTGTAACAGAATCAAAACGCACTGGGCCGGGCCACAACCGTTCAGATATGCATTTATATGCAAATGCATGCAATTGGCAATCAGAACCCGGTGTCTTGCATTTAGACAATACCTGGCCCACACACCTAACACACACACGTTAACAAAATGCATGTGTTAATGTGTTGTTAACGCATACGTTAACATTCTATTTATGATGCATTTTGTTAACGGAAATGTTAACAGTAATGGAATTAGGCAAATTACCTCTTCTCAGCTGTTGTAATGCGTTTCAAATGCAATTAAAACGCAGGCCAATACGCATGGACTGGAAATGCAACAGATCTTTCAGGTCAACTTATTTGCAAAAAATCCTTTGTATAAAATAATACAGGCGGTTTGTAGCTAAATTGTAACTCAAGACTAAAAAAATTTTTTCACATTTTTTTGCTGTCATTGGAACATGGATCATCAATAAAACGTCATTACAGACATCTTAATGCTGATCATTGCAGCCTAGGACTAAAGTAATGCATCCAGAGGTCACAGTGGGGAGAGAGGTCAGCCTGTAACTAAGGGGCTTCTGTATGTCAAGTATTCTTAAGTTGGGGGCCACCTGTACTTGTAATGTTAACAAAATTAATCCTCGTGGAATTCTGTATGAAATGTGGATTTTACAAGAGAAAAAACTGTGAAATCTGTAAAAAAAAAAAAAAAAAAAAGTAGTGTGGGGAATATAAATGCTTCTGCACGTGGTTTTTTTTTAAAAAACTTGGATCTAAGGAGTATTTGCAGAACAGGCAAGGCAGTAGTGTGTTCTGTGCATTCACATGGTCCTACTGTTCACATTGTTATTGATCATTCCATATTCATGCACATGCCATTTGATTACAAAATAGGAAAGTGCTCAATAAGGCCTCTTCCACACTAGCGTTGCATTTCACGTCAGGGTGCAATGCGTGAAAAACTGACGTTTTTGCCTGCGTTTTTGTTCCATTTTTCCTTGGAGTAATTAGCGTTTTTGCGTTTTTCACGCGCGTGTTGTTAGCGTTTTTTTGCGTTTTCGGCGCATTTTTCACGCGCGATTCAATGGGAGACTCGAGCATTTTTCAAAGGGACCATGGTTTGGGATTAAAATGTGTTATTTAATTGAAAAAGAATGTCTTCTGATAATTTGCAAACATCTGCGATCTATTCTTCACTGTTCCGCGCGTATATTATCTCCCGACAAGTTAGCAGATGTGAAGAACAGTGAAGAATAGAATAAAAACATTGAACACAGTGAACACAGTGACCACAGGATCATTTAAGAGAAAAACACAGTGCAGAACACAGTGCAGAATAGATTACAGATGTTCGGCACATCTGCTTACTTGTCGGGAGATACGCGCGGAACGGTGCGCCCAAAATAGCATGTGAAGAACACTATATATGTGTGAATTTAAACATCTGCAATGTGTTCTTCACACACATATATATTGTTCTTCACATGCTATTTTGGGCGCACCATTCCGCGCGCATCTCCCGACAAGTAAGCAGATGTGCCGAACATCTGTAATCTATTCTGCACTGTGTTCTGCACTGTGTTTTTCTCTTAAATGATCCTGTGGTCACTGTGTTCACTGTGTTCAATGTTTTTATTCTATTCTTCACTGTTCTTCATTGTGTTTTTTTAATTAAATGCTCGATCGCGAGCAGGGGAAATACTGTTATTCTGGTCACCTAGCAACCCTTACGTTTAAAACACATTGCACTTGCAATGATTGCGAGTGCAATGCGTTCTTGATGCATCTCCATAGACTTGAATGGGGTGTGAAAAACGCGCGTGAAAATGAACGCAAGCACGCGCGTGAAAACCAACGCTAATGAAGAAAGACTCATTGAATACAATGGGACAGAGTGCAATGCAAGTTCTGCGCGTCAAATGCACGCGCAGAACTCGCGCGTGAAAAACGCCAGTGTGGAAGGGGCTTAAAGCTGAAACACCCACATGATAGCTCAGCTTAGGTTTTTTATAAATTTCAGTAATGGATACACCCTGAGCATTGCACCCAGAATATATGAAAATATCATTAGTTTTGTCGTATAGGTCTGTAATTCATTAGAGAGCTACATTTACTAGTAATTTAGTCCTGCCCCCTCCCTTCATTGTGACTTTACATGAATTACCTGGAATAATAATTTAGAGAATCATTTTAGGACTACACTTTATGTACTATGTGTCTACAGATGTGTCCTTACATAGTGACAATTAATGCGGATTGTACAATTTTGGACTTTGGATTGTTACTTCTCCCGACGAGCGCAATGCTAAAGCCTTGTTACTGATTCTCAGATCTCTGCTCTGTGCCATTAGTTTACAGAAATGTAAGAAAAAATGCTCTGGATTGATTATTTTAATGGAAATATAGGTTAAAATACCCGATCATCTTCTTCAAAGAGGTTTTTCTAGAACACAATATTAGGATAGGTCATCAATATGAGTTTGGTGGGGGTCCAGCTTTCATAAGACCTGATAATCTGGGGTACGATGCTCGTCTTCTTTGCTGGCGCCAGTCTTTTTATTTGCATGTATACTTATTGGAGTAGGTGCTTCTGTATTTGCAATCTCCATCAGCTACATAGAGATGAATGGGGCAGCCTGGCCGTGAAGGACTAGCTGCTCTGTTCATCTCTGGGAGAGGTGAGGGGTCAGACGGGGGTACATCGGACCTCGTCAGGCTTCCTGTTCTTGTGATCTTTGGGGGTCTCATCACTGAGGCTCCCACCGATTAGCAAATTAGGCCTTTTCCTGTGAATAAGGTCTAACTTGTTTCATGGGAAAACCACCTAAACTATAATTATCACAGGGATATCTGCTCCCCCTATTTCACCATTTTCAAGGACCCCCGAGCCAGCATCCATAGCAACTTTAAAGGGGTTGGCCAGTATCTGAAAATTGCAATATCACTCTACCCATAGTCAGGAGCAGTTTTTGGAAGAAAATAACCATGTTTTTTAAACCACAGATGACCACTTTAAGTCCCACATTGAAGGAACACTCCAGTCAAAGCTATTGAATAACGCATGGTGCAGGGAGGAGCAGGAGTTTTTTTTTTATTGCATCTGTAGAACCTTGCTAGAACCTAGAGTCATTATCCTCACCTTTGGCCCTGCATAAGGTATAATTCAATGAATCAGCTGCATTACAGTGTTCCTTTAAAGGGAACCGGTCACCAGGGACCTCATTTCCACTAAAGATAGACTGTAAAAGCCCAGGACACCTGTAAAAAAATGCCTCTCTGCCTTTTCTAAGCATCTGCATTACAATATAATTGTATGTTATAACTTGCATCCTGACAAAATCCTGGGGTCGTCACAGGGCTGGACTTTGGATGCATTTCAAAAAATAACATGTGACTTGTCTGAGCTGCAGGCGGCCTCCATCGTTGTGCTTCTGTACAGCTCTGTCCCTCCCCCACTGATGTCAGGTTGACCTGTGAAGGAGCAGGAGGAGGAGCTGTACAGGAGCACAAAGGTGGTGGCTAAGATCTGAGGAGGGAGTAACACAAACAAGTCACAGGTTGTTTTTTGAAATGCATCCAAACCAAAGCCCAGCCCCTGTGACTACCCCAGGATTTTGTCAGGGTGCAAGGTAAGTTATAACACACAATAGTATTGTAATGCAAATGCTTAGAAAAGGCAGAAAGGCAGATGTGCGCTGCAGGTGTAATGGGCTTCTGCAACCTGTCTTCAGTGAAAATGAGGTCCCTGGTGACAGGTTTCCTTTAAGGCTGAGAATGCTGACTCTCTTAAAGAGTGCATGTTGGTAGCTATGTAACTCCCAACAGCCCTAGCTGTTACTCTGTCACCTAAAAAAACATTTTGGGCAATGGTAAACAAATATTTATATAAAATATAATAAAAAGATTTGTGCCAAAAGTATGTGTCCTGAATACCCCCATAATAATCATGATCAGTAATCTAGTGATTATATTTTTCAGCCACAGCCCAGCATGTAATCACTGGTACCGGGAACAATAGTTCTGCAGCAGCATGTGATGTGTGTGTCATTCCTCTAAATTGATCTAAAAATTAGCTGTGATATCATCTGGACTGCTACAGATTTTTCTAACTTTTGTTGACATTTACTTCATGATATAGATCAGTGGTGGCGAACCTATGGCACTAGTGCAAGAGGCGGCACTCAGAGCCCTCTGTGTGGGCACCCAAGCCATCATCCCAGAATGAAGTTCACCAGACAGGACTCAAAGAATATTCCTGGAGAATCTTCATACAATATTAGACAAATTTTCCCTCCTCCTTTCAACTGTGTTGGTGTGCTTCGGAGGCTGAACTAATGAAAGTTGTCAGAGAAAAATAAATAAATTACTGCTTAAATTGCTGTGCTACACTTTGCAATAAATAAGTGGATTTTAGTTGAAGTTTGGGCACTCCGGCTATAAAAGGTTAGCCATCACTGATATAGATGATGTGCTTCTCGTACCGGCCTTGTAAGGACTCAGAAGCCAAATCGTATGTTTTCTTGTTTCCTAGGATGTTTCCATTTTATGTGCAATAGGTCTAATAAAACATTGGAAAAACATTGTATAGTTACCAAAAGTTTAAAGCAAATGTTCTGGGTTTTGCAGTAACTCCTGCTGAAAAACAAAAAACAGAGGGAATATTCTCTCTGGGATTCTCCATCTTCTTCAGATCTAAACAGTCCTCCTACAGGACTGCTCAACTCATCTGGAAGTTACTGCAGGTGAAAGGAAAGATTAAGATCTCTTGCACTAGTACTGATAGAAAAACAGTGTAACTTTAGGGATTATGACATACAACAGTTGTGAAAAAAGGAAACTGCAGTGAGATAAACAAGTCATTACCCAACCTGTCTTTAAAGGGATTATCCAGGGAATATTAGAAAACTCTAAACTAACTTATTTCTCACTTCCAGGTTTCTCTGTGGTTATATTAATTCAATGGGTCTGAGGGATTGGGAAGCAGTGACTTTACACTGCCCTGCAATGATGATCCAACTCAGCATCATATGATCTCCCTTTACCTAGACTTCACTGCATCATGTGACCAAAGGCTGAAGTCATGCTGTTTTAATGAGGAAACCCAACCCCCTCAGTGTTCTTGGGTGCATTGTATTATGACTTAGGGTGCTGTCACACGGTGCGTTCTTCATCCGTTCTTGAAGTGTTTTTAAAAGCACTGAAAATGTACATGTTTTTGCATATCCCCATCAGTTTCCTCATGCCTGGGGGCCAAATATTAGTGCGCCTCTAAAGCACTGTGGGTTAATTTTGCTGAGTATCAGATAGGGGTTTCAGAGCTATCAGGGAGTAAGTGCTAGCACTTGCATCAAGGCTCTTATGTCTGAGGAGGCCCATGTATTATACACTCTAGTTGCCTAAAATTTAAGCAAATGAGGCAGCAGGAAATGCAGGGGGCGTAACTTGAGGGGGTGCAGAGATGCCCAAGAGGCATAGGGGGCCTGTAAGTAGTCACTTTTAAATATGAGAAAACCACACATTATAGTTGGGGGCCTGGCACAGACTTTGCACTGGGGCCTATCAGCTACAAGTTACGCCACTGGGGAAATGTTTAGGGTACATTCTATACACTTGGAAAAGATTTGTTGCGAGGTGCAATCCCTGAGGGTACAGTCACATGCACCACTAACGCTGCATTTCCAAGTGCCGTGCCCCGGTGTCCCTTCAAACGCAAATGCGTTTGGCACAAGGCACGTCCACATTTCGCTGGCTCTGCACTTATAAACGTATCGCTATCACTACGTGTGACAGCATTCTTGGCATCCTTAAAGCAGTCACTCAGAGCACAGGCTGTTAATCAGTTCATTGCAAAGGGCAGAAAGCTCTTCAGGCTGAAAGACCCATCCGGGGCACTTGTAGAGGTTTGCTTCTGCTTATTACAGAGGTATGGTTACACAGCTCTCCAGGGCCAATACTTAGCATTTACTGATTCACTTTTTAGTCCCTCTGTACAATGTATTCTATTAAAGGAGTTTTCTGAGATGTTAAAAAAAAAATGTGGCTGCAAAAAAAAACAAAAAACATTTACTTACCTCCGTGGTCCCTCTTGGCATGTATACATGATACAGCATGTGATACAGCACTGGGAATAAGGACAGGTGGGGGTGGCCGGCCAGAAGCCGATCTCAGCGGAGCTTCCGTGCCCCTGTAAACAAACAGAGGAACAGACCAGAAAGGCAGTAGCGAGGGATAGACCGCAGAGGTCAATAATTATTTTTTTTTTGCAGCCTTCTCCCAGACACATATAATTTTTTTTTAAGCAGTGGACAACCCCTTTAAACCAATTAAAGGGGTTGTCTGCTGCATAAAAAATTGTATGTATTCATATAAATTCTGGTTTGCTCTGCATGACGAATATAATGTGATATGGAAGCAAAATTTCTGATTGACTTTCACAATATATAATATTCCAAGAGTTGCCTCAAGCTTATTGGCCAACACCCAGAGGCTCTAAGCCACATATAAAGCACCTTTCACTTGTAAGTTGTGGGTGAGGTGACAGGTTCTAAAATCGCTGCCGAGGACAGACGTTACTTGTTTATTTTCCAGCAGAATATGGTGTTTACTGCCCATGAATACTGAGTATAAAAAGGGCTACTTGAGTTAAACAGAACTGTCATTGTGTTTGCTGTAGTGATCTAGTTGGCAGGATTACAATACAGGGTGCACAGCTGTGTCATGGAGAATATTATTTGTTCTTTATGTAACAACTAGTGACTAGGAAAGTATCCAATATCTATTGTATCTCAGGGATTCTGCTAATCCCCACATGTGTACTTGGCGTGCCCTGCTCACTGCACATACATGAATACATTTTATTTCCATCTTCATAGCTCTGGGGGCAAACCTGTACATACACATGCAGTCTTAAGCTACCTCCATACAAACGTGTCCAAAATAATCCTGAAAAAGGTTGTTGACTTCCATTATTTACAGCTAAATCGCATCAGTCTGGCATCCATTTTTCAAGGTTCCACATAAGCCAGCATCTATGAGTAATATGCGAAAAACCGTTCTGAGTAGGACATGTTCAGATTGGTTGCAGGGTTGCTGCAAATAAGGGTTGTGAGTATTAATCTATTAAAAAGCATAAATTTAGTGCTGATTTCACGGTCATGTGCCCCCTAGGCGCCAGCATGCTGAACTCCCCCATTTACAGGACAACCTATATCAGCTTAAAGTGAACCTGTCACCAGGAATGTCACTTTTAGCTGGTGACAGATTCCAATAGCCTAAGCTTTTCTGACTTAAAAATGCCTTTGTCAGCATTCTGAATCATTTCAGTAGTTTATAAAAGTTTATTTCACATTACCTGGCTCCCTTCCAGCAGTGTGTGGTGAGTCCCAGAGGGAACAGCTGCAGCCTGTGTGTGCCTGTGTTGGTCTTGTCTCCTCCACATTTGTGCAGCTCCTTCCCCTTCCCCACTTCCTGCCATGTTCATTGAGCAGACAGGGGAGGAGGATACATAAGGAGGCACAGAGGCTAGTGATAGGAATTCCGTCTCTTCTTAGTGAGCTGGATCATTAGGCTCCACTCACTAAGTAGAGCCGACTCTTCTGGCTCCTGTTCTGGCCAGTAAGGCCCATTTCACACTTGCGTTTTTCACGCGCGTTTTCTGCGCGTGCTTTTGACGCACAGAACTTGCATTGCACTCTGACCCATTGTAATCAATGGGTCTTTTCAGACTTGCATTCTTTTTCACGCACACACGCACGTTTTTTTTAACGCGCATTTAAATCTCGACATGCTCTACTTTTGCAAGTCAAAAGCACCATACAAGTCTATGGAGATGCATCAAAAACGCATTGCACTCTGAGACACTTGCAAGTGCAATGCGTTTTTCACGCATCAATTGCCATAGAAAAGATAGAGCTCAGTCCTGAGTCCATTTCACAGGCATTTTCTGCACATGAACAACGCATTGAAATTGCATCAAAAACGCACGTGAAAAACTGAGACACTGAACAAACTCTGACCAAAAACTGATCGCACCCTGATCAGACTCTGACGTGATCTGCAACGCAAGTGTGGAAGGGGCCTTAGTCACCCCACACAAATTTTAAACCGATTTTATTGAGGTTTAAGGCGGCGTAGTGAGCCATTTATGGGCGGGCTTTAGTGAACGACCCATCACTAACACAGGCCAGGGATGTAGTCTTTATTGGATTAGGCTGACAGCAGATGTGGTTAGTTACTTCATTAAATCTTTGCACTGCTCTGTAATTTCTATATTCTGCTGCTGCTTCTTATTGAGTAAAAATGAGTTTGATAGCAGAATCTTTCATAATGTGCTGCCTATGGGGAGAACTGATTGTGTGGCTAATGGCACACGAATTACAGTTTGTCCCTGCTTTTTTGCAGGGGAAGAAGGGACTCCTTGCATCTTATTTCACTATGCTGTACTGTGGTCGGTCCATGACATCTGGCCAGTGCATTGTCGTGTCCTGGTACCCTTAGGGTGAAGACACACATGGCGTTTTTGGGCCGTTTTTGGGCCGTTTTTACTAAGTGCGTTTTCAGATTGTTTTTTGAAAACGTGTGTTTTTTTTTGTCAGTTTTTCCGAAATTGCGTAATGAAAACGGACAAAAACGCATGCGTTTTCCAAAACGCACGCGTTTTTAAAAAACGGACGCGTTTTTTTAACGCATGCGTTTTTAACGATCTGAAAACGCACTTAGTAAAAACGGCCCAAAAACGCCATGTGTGTCTTCACCCTTAGGCTGGTTACACACTTGCTCAGCATTTGGCCAGCACATGATGCAAGTTTGACAGATCATACTCACATGTGTGTAACCAGCCTTAGAGTCAGAGGCTGCAGAAGGGAAACTCCATAAAATCTAGAATACAAGTCAAGTAATGACATGAAATAGTATTATTACTCATGTAGATGCACAAGGGCTTATCCTGAAAAGTCATCTGAAACATAAGATACTTTCCATATATCTCGTCAGCGCCATTTAACATTTATTGTCTCTTTTGCAATATTTTGTTAGCAAAATATTAGAGGAGAGAAATGATGGAATATCTTATTGGGGAGGAGGACTCGCCACAGGTCGGGTGAGCTCTGGGCATACTGGCATTATGTAAGCACTTTACATCTGTCACTAGGTGTATTGCCATACACAAGAAAATGGCTTTTACTGTGATAACATTCTGTGGTAAAAAGCTGTAATGGAGGCGGAAAACACGACTGTGTGTATACATTAGGCTGGTATTTTCTAAAACTCCTGTGAAACACTAATTCTGATTCATTTCACATTGATCCAATATTTTGTCCAGGTTCTGGATATCACTAATGACACTTTGTATTCTGTGTCCTATCTTCATACAAAATAGCCCTGAAATTTCAGTGCTGTCTTTAGTTTCCAAACCCCAATGCTATATACCTTACAGGGCCACAACCTACCATGTACCATTCATAACATTAATGTCTCCTCAAGTCCGGACCTGGGTGATATGTCTACCTCTGTAGCTAATCCCATGCTCCTGACTGAGTATGGCAACATACCTTAATCTTCATAAAGGTATATTACCCAAGAAAATGAATGGGATTATGTAGCAGATGGAAGTAGTCAATCGCTTCTCCTGTAAGAGTTTTTTTACATTTACCAACTTCCCCTGTGTTATTACATGCTTCTTGCTGATGTACATAGTGTCCTATTTCTAGAACATGTTTTTACTGCTTTTTTCTACCTATGTGAAGGGCCGGATTAACATGGCCATGGGCCTGGGGCTGTATCAAAATTGTGGGCCTTTACAAGTCTACTTCCTTCATATGGTACTTGAATTAAGCTACTAGGAAACGTAGGGGGGTCCCGTCTGTTCACTTTTGCTGTTTGAGGACCTTCAAAGTTCTTGGACAGACCCCTGTATACATATGTGTATAGAGCTTGAGGATTTCATTGGTGGAGGTTATTTTCTTTATTATCTCTACATTATTAACTCTGTTCGTGGGCCCCCTAGAAGCCTTGGGCCCTGGGTGGAGTGTGAATCTGATTTCCCATTGGATGTAGTATTATGGAGTCTTTTTACATAGAGTCATGACTTGTAGGGGACAGTGTATCCATCGCTCTGTAGTTTGGAGCCAAAAACGCTCAATGTGCCTGTGTGTTATTTAGCCAAATGCTTGGCAGGAAACCGTCTATGTACCTTATGAATGACCTTCATTTTAAAGATCTAGAAACTTGCAGATGTTTAAGTAGTTACAATCAGAATTTACATAATGGAGCATTTTCTACTTTCATCTTAATTTTCCATTCAGGTAGAAATGAGTTGGTGGAGAAGACTGCTGTTTAGTGGAAATGGCTGTGGTTTAGAGAAATGACTATTGGTCATAGCAATTGTCTTACCTATGAATAACTTTTAATATTTCTCAAATATTTTTTTTTTATAGTTGGTGGAGACTGCTGTTTAGTGGAAATGGCTGTGGTTTGCAGAAATGACTATTGGTCATAGCAATTGTCTTACCTATGAATAACTTTTAATATTTCTCAAATATTTTTTTTTTTATAGAATAATAATGTGTGGTGTGGTTAATATTTCAGATTGGTGGATACCAGAGCCTGTGAATTCTTAAAATGTTGCACCTTTTATTTTTAAGTTTTAGTCTGAATGAAAATCTACCACCAAACACTTACTCATAGATATTTGTTATCCATGGCCTTCTACCTTCTTAAATCAAGGAAGGCCTCTCTGTGCTGCAGATTTACAGGCTATTACAGTGAGCAGAACATGTCTCACCCTCACCCTGTTCTCTCCCTCCTCCCTCTACATGTGTAATCTAGCCACAATAGGGAGTGCAGGGGGAGGAGAGAACTGCCCTGCTCATAGTAACAGCCTTTGAAGCTACAGCACTGATGCACTCTAGTAACTCTCCTATTAGCATTATCACTTTAAAAGTAGATTTTTAGAAGGAAGGAGGCCATGGATAAAAAATCTGTGAAGATTACCACAGCCACGGTGCCTGGATCTATGATTAAGTGTCCCTGGTTTATCATGCTTAATATTGATGGTAGATTTCCTCTAAAGAGTATTCATGTTGAGAAGAATCCTTACTTAAAGAGACCACTAGCTTTTTATGATGATGCTTTCGTGAATACAGAGATGCCTTTTTTATTTAGAAATATGCAAATCAATCTCAGTGAGTTTGACAGTGTGACAGTGAGTTTAGCTAAAATTACTTGAGGAGGGCTTCCTTAGACCTTTGCTTGTAAGATAGTTTGTGTTTTCTACTTTGAGGCTGATCCTGAACATCTTATTTCTGGTTTAGTCCCAAATAACTCGGGCAGATTGAGTAACTGTACTGGATATATATTGGGCAGGAAATTCTAGTAATAACTTTCATAGTAGGAATCAAACAGATGCAACACAAGCGCCACGGGGGCAGGCCTCGGCCCATTCGCATATGCATTTCTATGAAAAACACATGCGATCTGTAACCAGCACCCGGTGTCTTGCCTTTAAAGGAAATCTGTCACCAGGAGACCCATTTTTTTGCACCCCCTAGTCCATATAGAGCTATAGTACATACACTGCCAAAGTTTTTGTATTAAAAACAAAAAAGGGTTTTACAGAAGAAAAGATATGTTATATATGCCATGCACAATGCCATGTACTCCACGACTAGGACATTTGTCCCCTGGGAGTGGCTATAAAAGAGTGGTACCACCCCTCCTCCATGTGTCCGTTATATATAAAACACCCATTACTGACTGCAGTGGGCGTCGCTAAGCTGGGTGATGGGCATTTTATATATTTGAAAGGACACACGGAGGAGCGATTTCTCAAGGGGGGAGATGACCCCTTCTCTATAGCCACTACCAGGGGACAAATATCCTAGTCATAGAGCACATGGCATTGAAAGCTACTGTATTACATAACTTTTAATCTGTTAAACCTATTTTTTTAATACAAAAACTTTTTGGCGGTGTATGTATTATGTTCTATGGGGACTGGGATAGTACTAAAAATGGGTCTACTGGTGATGGGTTCTCTTTAAACAATACAAGGCACTGGGTGCAATGCAAACCTTTAGGGAGCTTTCACACGATGCGTCACGTTTTTTGATGAGTTTTTGACACATTCCAAAGGCTTCAGCCTTAATGACATGCTGAGGTTACACTGAATTTTAGCATATGGAGTAGAAATGCAATGCGTCAAAAATGCATCAAAAAACGCATTGTGTGAATGCGTCCTCAGGGGGAAGTGATGGGCAAGACAGAGCTACAAATGGAACAATTCAAAGTGCTGTAATGCCCCTATTGTACTTAATTTCCCAATTAGTAAAAATGCTACTTTCTTTTCTCACACAATCACTCTGCAATAATAGTGGTATGACTGTATTGACAAACACATGTGACTCAAAGGGGCTGGAGCTAGTTTCATGACAGATGCCATTAATATAATAAGAATAGCAACTTTTTGCTGTTTTGCAAATACACAAAGCTCAGTTTGACGATTTTGATGAAATTGGGTTTATCAATTTCCACAAATGGAAAGATTAAAAACAGAAAAATGTGTCCTATAATTCATTTATAATATTGCACCAAATGATAGCAGACAGGGTGCAGAGTATGAAGCCATAGGGGCTCTGTTTTGCTATGTATCTTACTGCGCTAAAGGCTGGGTTAACACAATGCAGTTCAGGTACATTAGAAGTATCCTTCAAATACTATGTGCCGCCAAAATAAAAGAAATGACATGATGCCAAAAAAGTTTCAATCATGGACACTTAATGGAGTTCACAGACCAAACATGGTGCAGATGACAGGAACATCAAGCAACATAGTGATTCATGTTACATGGAGTCCCTGCTTCCCCATAGAACAACAGTGTTGTATTGTAATCATGATTACAGTAAGAAGAAGTGACACCTTGTATCGTATATATCACAACGATGTTCATTGTCCTGTCCTCGGCACAATGTTCTGTCTGTGAATTCTGGCCAGCACATGGTTTACCAGGATTCAAGGACTAAACAAGGACCATGCACATGAATGTTGGACCTCACATGCTGAAGACACACTGATGAACCAGATGACCTGTCTCCTTGATGATGGTAACATTTATACCACCAGTCTCGCCTGTACCTTATGGCAGATCACACACGCCATGGAGTGTTCAGAGACAACACTGCTGGGGACGGGAATCCTTACATCCTAGCGATCTATCATATATGCTTCTTTACTAAACTGCAGCACCAACAGTGTAAATATGATTACGGTACCGGCAGGGAAGCAGGCACTCCTTATATCATAGATTGCTAGGATGTAAGTCTGGAGTACCAGAATCTGTGGTTCATATTAATCAGTATGAAACTGCTCTTAGGTCAGTGACACATGAGGCGTTTTTGTTGCGTTTCTGTTGCGATTTCAAACGCATTAAAATGGATGTGTTTTTGCACATGCATTTTTCACATGCACATTTCAATGTTTGATGTGTCTCTTGGAGTTTGTAAAAACGCAGTACCTTGTTCTCCGTGCTGTTGGTGCAACTACTACAGACCACAAACACATGCGTTTTCAAAAATGCAACTGCTTTGAAAAACACATAGAAAACGCACCTCAAAAGGGCAGACAAAAAAACACATGGGAGAAAACACCAAGTAAAGACTCTTTAACCTAAATATGCCAATATGCAAATATGATATGTTTTTCAAGTATGCAAAACAAAATGAAAAATAAAATCTGCAACAAAAAACGGCGCGTGTGTCACCGGCCTTCGGGTGTGGTCACACGGACTGTTCTTGGGCCGTTCTTCGTGCGTTTTTGCATGTTCATCATGCGTTTGGCTGGTTAAAGCAGCTGTGAAAATGTTACTACAAATGCCTACACTTCCAGACATGAAGAAAAACAGATTCAAACCGGCCAAGTGCATGGTAAAGATGCAAAAAACACACCAAGAACGCATTGTGTGACTGCACCCTGAGGGCGCCTTCCCACGTGCCGTTTTCGCCGCCTTTTTAGGGTGATGCCACACATGGTGTTTTGAACCAGTTTTTGGTCCGTTTTTAAGCAGTCCATTAAAAAACGGATACGTTAAAAAACGGATGTGTTTTTTGAAAACCCATCAGTTTTTTACAGGTTTTACCAATTGTCTTGATTGAAAATGGTCAAAAACGGATGCGTTTTTTAACACATGCGTTTTTTTAACGGACTGCTTAAAAACAGACCAAAAACTGGTTCAAAACGCCATGTGTGGCATCACCCTTAAACACATCCAAAACGAAAGTGGGAGGGGGTTTGGCCAAAACGCATATACGTTTGCAATGAAACGCATGTGTTTCAGGTGGACCCCCCTCCCACTTGCGTGATGCATTTTTACATTTGCGTTTTGCTGGAAAGCAGCTTTGCTTAACTTTTTCATCAAAATCCCAACTTTTATGCGTTTTTCAAGGGTGCAGAGGAAGATTGCTTTCATCTGATTAGGATTATAAAACGCATTGGCAAACTGGTCGTTTGCTGCATCAAAAACACAACACAACGCAGCGTGTGACCGAGGCTTGAGATAAAGATCATTATTTGGATTTGGGTATTTTTTCATTGACATGACATGTCTTTTTACAAAACATGTGACATGATAGAATGGGAAAGTATAATCCATAAACTAGGCTAGAAGAGAAGTCAATGTGCAGGGAGTATTGCAGAGTAGATCTTGTTGGAGTGAGGGAGGGTTCCCTGTGTGTTGTGTAATAGCACAGCCCAGAGGCTCCCTCCCTCTTACACTCTCACTGCTGGGGATTTGGTGTGTGTGTGTTGTTATTGCAAGCAGTGAGCTCAGCTGATGAGTCAGAGCCATGCAGTCATTCCACTCTGCACCCAGCATAGCAAGACTTGGGAACACACAGTCGCCTTGTAGCTGGAGCTGCTATCACAGGTCTGGGAAGGACTCTCCCCTCTTGTACTGAGCTCCAGAACATACATATAGCCCTGGGGCTGGAGCAAAGCCTGGACATGTTCAGCCTGGCTGTGCTTCTCTTTGCAGGAACTTGGTGAGTTTTTGGGGGAAATGTGCATGAAGTGCAGAGAAGGATTTTGACTTTTGATATATTCCTGAGCTGCTTTGTCATGTGTTCCCTTAATGTAATCTATAATCACGTAGATGGACAAATATAGAAGAGCTGATTTTATTACAGAGGACTTGAGATTGTGCGTTTAGTTGTGCTACAATTTGATATTCTGCAGTTATATCGGTGCTATGCAACCCACTTTGGTTCTAACAGTTGTAATGAATCTGAAGCAGGAAATGGAACTGTAACTTTGTATTTTGCAACAATGTAACTTCTGCTGAATATTATTATGTACACTGTTACTTTTAAATATTATTAACTGTAGAATTAGCAAGAAATAAGAGTGCATGCTCCTCGGTGAAGTGAATTTGGCAATGGCAGTGACCTATATTATCACAGAGGCTCTTTTCTAAGAAGCATGCAGTACATTCAGCCTAGATCTTCATGTGCGCCTCTGACTTTGTGCTTGTCAGTCCCTCCCACTGTCCTTCCCAACATGAGGGGCCTTGTAGTCTTTGCAATGAATTACAGTCCATGTGTTTGGGTTGGGGAGGGGGGTTGTCCACAGAATGCCGTCTGTTTGTGACAAATATAGCGTTGTGCAAATTACGGGTCAGCTTTTTGTTATGGTGGAATATTACTATTCTGGAAATTGTTCTATTGGGGCTTTCATCAGGAATAGGCTGCAAAATAATTCTTTTGGGATGGTAATTTGTCCGTGCATGATGAAGCCTGTGATGCATGGTATGGGGATGTACAGGGAGCGCAGTCATTTCTGTAGATAAGTGCCTGTAGGTGTACATGCATTCTTGTACTTGCAGTCGCTCCGCTCTGACTTTGCAATTTCCTGTAATATCAGTTTCCTGTTTTGAAAGCAATGTGCCATGTATTTGTAAATCACTACAGCTGCCCGACCATCGCTGGGTTTCTTCTTAATATGGAACTTCCACTTCATCGTCCTGATACAGTGTCAGCGTATCCCACATGCAGAAAGGATTAATGTTGTAGAAGAAAAATGTATTCTGCACCCTAGAGCTTACAATCTAGTAATCTGAATATTTGCACAATGAGACAGTATATCATTGACTACACTCCTTATAGCTGTCTCATGCACACTTTAACACAGCAGGTGGAATGTGTTTATGTGGATTTCCTAGGAAATCGGGCAGACTTCTGCCTCAACTTGGTGAAAGAATTTTTTTTTTTGGGGGGGGGGGGGGGGGGGGGGCATGTTGAAAGCCCTCCCCCCTCGTTTTTCCCTGTGTGCTTATTGGGATTCTTGGCTGGTAGCGTGCAGCTGCCCATTCCAGGAAAATATGCTCTAGTCAGTTTTCCTGGCTTACTCTAATCCGGTAAAACATGTCTGGGGAGAAAAGCCGAGCTAGGAGCGGCCCTGACAGTTGCTGATATTAGGTCACAAAGGGACCGGAACAGAAACTACTCCTGATGCGTGTGTACGTGTGGCAGGCGATGCTGAATGAATGTAATTGTTAGCTTTTTGCAGTAGCGTGTTGAATAACGTGTCTGGAAGTGATGAACTGGAAAAAAATGTGAATGACCTCAAAAGATTGTCCACGCGTGACCAGGAAATTAAGGATGGAAAATTCCCAAAGAAAAGGAGTCAAAAAAATATAAAAAAAACAAATGGTGGTGCAGTTTTTAAAGGTAATCTACCATCAAAATCGAGCATGGTAAACCAGGGACACGTCTTACTTCTTGATCCAGACTTTGGCAATCTTCTTATATTTATCCATGGCCTCCTTCCTTCTAAAATCAACTTTTACAATTTATGCTAATGAACCTGAAGGGCTCTGGGGATGTATTCCTAGTGATTCACAGGCTGTTACTCTGTGCAGGAGAACCTACTTCTTCCACGGTGTGCTGAAACTTTGTTTGCTGCCCTGATATTACAGTAGCCAGAAGCAGGGGGACGTGCTGAGGGAGAAGAGGGGTAGGGGCATGGAGGGGCTGGTAACGCCCCAAGAGCCCTCCTGGCTCATTTGCATCATTTGCAAATTCATTTTACATGGAAGGAGTCCATGGATAACAAATATAAGAATATTAACACAGTCACTGTGCCTGGATCTATGAGTAAGTGCTCCTGATTGATTTTGATGGTAAAATTTCCTTTAAATCATTTTGTGATTCATGCTGTGAATTTTCAATTTTTACCGTGCATAAGTTATATCTGCACTGTTGCACATCTTCTGCAGGTTTTCTGAGAATGCATTTCTTTCTCATGTGAACTATTCTCTATTTCCTGTACAGAATATGAAAAACATGACTGCTGTCTTAAAATAAAATGAAACCCATGAACATGTGTGCTTCTCTAGTTATGCTGCTCGGCTCATTTGAAGTGAATGGACCTGAGATGGGTCACAGTTTTTGGAAGAAAACGGACATATGTTTCTTATTGGCACTGATGATGCTCAGTGTTCCTACCGGTTAATATGACAGATGCATGCAGTCCGTGTTACTGAACAAAGGTGGCTTTTTTTTATGATGCAAGGAGTCCCTGCGTCCCTATGGTAATCATGTTCTCCTGCAGGGACTCCTATCATCATACATCACTATATTTCTGTGGATCCCCCCCCCCCCCCCCCCCCCGATTGAGAACAGAGCAATACACGGCAAAATTGTGATATACACTACTGCATGTTTAGGCATATGCCTTGCATCGTTTATGCCCCTTTTAAAATAAAAATAAACAAAAAACATTAACCCAAGAGATAATACATGGTTGCAATGATTTTATAGAATATATATCTATACTCTATTGCGCAACGTAATGGGATGACTTCCTTATGTTTGCTAGTTTTAGTATTTTCTGCATGGTTGCAGATTGCGCTGTCTGTGTGTTGTATTGTGCAGACAGAAGCTGCTTTGCTGTGCACTATTTGTGAATCCAATCTCTGTACTATGCAGATCCATGGTGGCATCCAGTACGCAGGACAATACTATGACTGTATTGTAGGGAAAAGGCATCATGAGCTGCTCCAATACACTGCTCTAGTTAGATTACTAGATTACGTCATGGAAGTGGCTTTATATTATTCGTTTTTTTTCTCTCTTTTTTTTTTTTTTTTTTTTTCTTTTGAAACCTGGTTGCCATTTCATTTACAAAAACAATTTGCAATAACCTTACATTTTATCGCCCTGCTGAATGCTTAAAGCTGTGCAGAATGGTTGTGTTGTGTTTTCATGCTGCATTTTTGCTGTAGCGCAGATGTTGGGGGTTTGATCTCAACATTTGCTTTGCAGAATTCATCACCGGAATTGCTGCAGATTTTCCCCTACAGTGTGTGTATTTAATTTGGCCTTTTAGCTAGTGCACTTTGCTGCAGATTTTCTGCACATAATACAGATCATGTGCTGATGGCCTAAATGGACTCCTTCTGTTAAAGCGTAACTCGTAAAGTTATTGACAAAAAAATAGTGTAGAGAGCCTTTGATAACCATTCTAACGATGCCTGTATCATGCTGCTGGCTTCTTCCTAGCCTGAGATCTATCTGGTGGTATATTATATATTATTATATATTAGATTCCGCTATTCCCGATGTGGGTGGGAACTTCCAGGTTGTGACATCTGCTCAGGGCAATGAAGCCAGAACAGGACAGCTTGTTTGTAATTGGCCGATCTGAAGCATGTGATGAATCACATGCCTCTGACATCACTGAAGCTCTCTTGCCAGAACACTACGGACTTTCAAATGACAATACAGCTTGTTTGTAATCGTACAACTTGAAGCATGTGATGAGTCGCATGCTTCTGACATCACTACAGGTCCTACAGCCCCTCTCAACAAGCCGCTTGTTATCTGTAGCTGAACTATACGGTGTCACATGGCAACCAGAAAGCATGGCAAATGGAGATTAGCCTGGGGGGGGGGGCAAGGTAAAACCTCTGCTAGCTGCTAAATACCCACAAATGACTAATTAGAGTAAATTAGAAAACTGCTTATTTTTGCTTAGTGAAGAGTTAGGCAAACGTTTTTATACGTCACAGTTGTACTTTAAAGTATTTAATTCTACATTTGGCTGCGTGAGACTTCATAGAAGGTTCACATTGTGGTGTTTTGTGCTTGAAGAAAAACATTTTTTTTTTTTTTTGCCTGATTTTTAGCCATATTCGATGTTTCTTCCTTTTAAAAGTGGGAATATTTTTGTGGAATTGGGCCTCTTGCACACCAACGATTCTTGTAGTCTGCTTTCTAGCCCCTGTATTTGCCGGTAATTTGGGTTTTGTCTTATACCCATTTTAGTTGCTCTAATCTCGGATCCTGTCTTATTCTTACCCATTTTTGCATCTGGTGCCTTCCCATTGAATTTTATGGGTCTTCAATTTTTGAAGATGGCTGGGATATAAAAGAATGGGTGAAAAACACCAATTTAAAAAGTGAACTATAAGCCTTAGTTTGTGGACCAAGGGAAACAAAATTATCTTGAAAAACAGATTTTTTTAACCTTTAAAAGCAATGCGAGGCTTATTGTGGATTGTACACAATGAGGGAGATGTATAAAAAACGGTGCTCTCCTCGTCAGTCCTTTTGCCGGCCAGCTGTCATCAGTAACATGCAGATTATAGTTTGTGGTGTTCGTGGATCCAGTACCAGTTTTTTTTTTTCTGAGGAGCACCAGACTTTTCATGCTGCAGGCGGTGACCAAATGGTTCACTTGGACCATTTTTCTCTTTGGTCTATCGGCACTGCCACTTTGGATCACTGAAAAATGATTTAATTGCTCTTGTGTGTCGCTGGTTCTGTAAATCACAAACCACGGCCTTTTTTAGTCCGAAGTTGGAGGAGGTGGAATTTTTTTTTTTTCTTCAGGTGCTGCATAAGTCGGAATCTAGAAAGGGCGATGGGAGCGCCAGAATAAATATCCCTCAGTTATTTTTTAAGGGCATAGGCATATTTATATCACATATTTTATTTTAGGACTATCTTATGCTACTGCCAGTTTAGAACTAAAGATTACAATCTAATATTTGATTGACCTATAAACTGGCTGGTTTGCAGATGAGAAGCTTTCTATGTACCAAAGGTTAAGGCTTTTGGTGAGGGACCCATGACCTTTAAAGGCCTGGGTCTCTGTCAGTGATTGCATGCTGTGAAAAATGATATTCCTTATTGTTCCAGATATCTGCACAATTTGCATCCCATAAATTTCTGCCCGAACGCACTGCCATAAAATCGGTGCACAATTGCCACATAGACAAATACCGCATGCAACTTTTATTACAGTCAGAAAGGTCAAGTCACCATAAAATACGGCGCTTTATCCACGGCTGGTGACAAAGGTCTGATGGAAATGACATCACAGCAATGAATCTAATGCACTAAGAATTGTTTGTGTGGATTCCCAACATAACAAGACAAGTTATAAGCAAATCCGCCCACACGCCAGTGCCGACAAGCACACAGCACATGCCTGTAAACACACCCGTTATCTGAGGAATGTTCCATACCAGAGGAGGCAGCGTTACAGCGGAGATATTATGTGCACTTCTGGAGGTTATGAAGGGCTACACACACTCTTGTATGCTTATCTTATTGTCTATTGGTGTTTCTTTTTGGTCTTTTTAGCCCGCATCCATTTATGCAGCTGTTGTTTTCTTACAGCTTTTGCAGCTGTTCAGCAATGGTGACATGGTCCAGGGCGCAAAAGATTGTAGACACTTAAACTGCTGCAGATTTCAATCTCTCTCTAAAGTTCCTCTGTCGTATGGTATCTTTTCTTGAGTCAGCCAAGTCAGCCAGTCTTGCAGAGCTAGCCAAATGTATTGATGCATTAGAAAAAATTTGACAGGTTTAGAGATGTGTACCCTTCATGGCCCGGTATAGTTTTTAAATTCACACCTAAATGGATCATGCTGAGTATAATAGAGATCTTTGAGTTTTCATAATGGGTCATAATTAGAGATGAGCGAGTATACTCGTCCGAGTATACTGCTCGGTCGAGTATTAGCATACTCGGACGAGTATCTCGCCGGCTCGAGATCGAGCAGTAAATTAATAAAATAAATTGAATAAAAGTATTTTTATTGTAAAAAAAAAATATTACACATGTTTCCATATGTTTTACTTTAATAAAACTGAACAGTAAAAGAACAGTGCAAAAAAAATTCCAGATGTTTGCAGATGTTTTACTTGTAAGAACACATTGAAATAACACTATTCTTCACTTTCCAGGTGTTCGCGCGTGTCTCCCGCTAATTTAGGAGATGTTCGGAACATCTGGAATGTGAAGAATAGTGTTCTTTCAATGTGTTCTGCACTTAAATGGTCCTGTATTCACTGTTTTTAATGTTTTAATTCTATTCTTCACTTTGCAGCTGTGCGCGCGTATCTCCGAACCTATCGGGAGACACGTGCGCACACCTGCAAAGTGAAGAATAGAATTAAAACATTAAAAACAGTGAACACAGGAGCATTTAAGGGCAGAACACATTGAAAGAACAATATTCTTCACATTCCAGATGTTCGTGCACATCTTCTAACTTAGCGGGAGACACGCGCGAACACCTGCAAAGTGAAGAATAGTGTTATTTCAATGTGTTCTTACAAGTAAAACATCTGCAAACATCTGGAATTTTTTTTTGCACTGTTCTTTTACTGTTCAGTTTTATTAAAAAAATGCTCGGGTCTCCCATTGACTTCAATGGGGCTCGTTATTCGAGACGAGCACTCGAGCATCTGGAAAAGTTCGTCTCGAATAGCGAGCACCCGAGCATTTTAGTGCTCGCTCATCTCTAGTCATAATGTTTTGCAGGACTCAACATTATGACATGCTGCTCATTTTTTTTTTTTTCTTTTTTTGTACCTTACGTTGAGGATTAAAAATGGCTTCATGCTTTCTTTTGGGGTTTACAATATGTAAAACTGAATTTAATAATATTTTTGGTTTGACCTGATATTTTGTATACATTATTGGGGTGCACTGTCACTTTGTATTTCCCTCGTACGGTGGTACTTTTGTGGATTTTGCCCACATTGGATGGGAACTTTTGGAAAATCGTGCAATACACTGGTATCAGAGATTTTAATAGTGTGTCCCCATATATAATATATGTATGTTTTTAATAATATTCAATAAAATTAAATAGATTTTTATGTTTTTTTTGGTGTTACAGTTTTTAAAGGGGTTGGACATGGATAAAACCAAAACCGGTATATGGCTGGTGGGCCTAGAAAATGGTAAACTACCTGTACTCCTCTCCGTCATTCCCGGTGGTGCTGCCATCCTGACCACTGGCGTCCGCCTGTTACAACCCTAGATAACACCCCCGTTAGTGGAATCTGCTATGGAAACTCCTACTTCTGCTCCAGAAACCTTGTACTTTCCCATTCTTTTTTAAGCACAGCAGCACTTTATAGGTTTTCTTCCACCCTCTTGTTTGCTTTGCAGAACTTGAAATACAAGGTGTTAGGTGTCACATGGACTTCTGCTTCACAGGCAGATTGTTGAGTAGAAGTCCAGCCCTTCTAATGAAATGAATAACTTGCACAAAGCTGCAGCACATCTTAAGATGTTAAATGAATGGCTTGCAATACTGAGTATCATGTTGCTGATGAAAGTCTCTCCCAAGGCCCATTCAGATAATAACTCTGTGGTTATAAATCTCTTTGCACTCAAGGCACTCAAGCTATGAACTGTAAAAAGTAATAACCTTGTATATATATGCTAATTTTTTTTTTTTCTTTAACCTTTTGGAGCTTCTTTTTTTTTGTTGTTGTTGTTGTTTACAAATTAATAGAGCAGGTGAAAACCGACAACAACCTTTGTATTATTTCTTTAAGTAAAGCAGCTTATCTTGATTTTTTTTTTGCCTCTTTCTCCTGTAGTGAGCAGTGAAATATTTCCACATAAGGAGGCTAGTGATTAACTCTCCCCATACCTAGATAATATTTCCCCATGATGGTTCAGCTGTATAAAGAAATTAGACTATTCATGGACTGTCTGTAAAGAGTCATTAGACACTTTATCAGGTTCTCTCAGCTGTCAGTGGATACAGGACAGAAAGCTGATTCACACAAACTGCTTAAAGGGCACCTACCACCACAAATCTACCTATAAAGGTAGATCGGGTGGTAGGTGGATCAATGGGACGTGAGGATAGCCCTTTTAAGGGCTAATCCTCACGTCCCCGCACTTCTTTAGTAACTTTTATGGTAATTTTATTATGCGGCTACTGGGGCGTGGAGTAGACGCATCTGAGGTTACACGAGGCGGCTACTCCACGCCCTGATGGTGAATAGGAGGAGTAAAGTGGCTATCAGGGCGTGGAGTAGCCGCCTCGTGTAACCTCAGATGCGTCTACTCCACGCCCCAGTAGCCGCATAATAAAATTACCATAAAAGTTACTAAAGAAGTGCGGGGACGTGAGGATTAGCCCTTAAAAGGGCTATCCTCAGGTCCCATTGATCCACCGCCCACCCGATCTACCTTTTTATAGGTAGATTTGTGGTGGTAGGTTCCCTTTAAATAAGGATGAAATGCAGGGAGAAAAGTGATAACACAGTAACGTCTCTCTTTACCAAAATATATTGCAGAGTTTTATATGATCATTTGCACCATAAATTACAGGCCTACAGAGGTAAAGTAGAGACCCCATGCATCTCTGAGACATCAACAGTTATGTGTTTGAACTGATGTAACCAAGTATAAATGGACAGATTGAAGTTCTTAGCCAAACCATTTTATGCTGTCAAACTTTATGCATAGGAAGTAAAGTATATAACCATAAATAGGTGTAACCCTAATGTACTTACACTACTGAACTTGCAATGTTTTCTTCTCTTTCCTTTGAGTCACGGGACCCACCTGCAGCAATTTTTGGGACCTCTAGAAACCTCAGTTATGCAAAGAGCAGGGCTCATCATTTTTTTTTTTTTTTTTATGGAAGGTTCTTGCAGGTCCCAACTCCATAATGTCAGACTACCTCCTCCTTATCTTCACATTGCCCAATCATAAATCAAGGTGGTGCATCAAGACAGGGGAGGAGGAGGTCTTACAGGAAGCATGATTATAATAACTTGCACCAAGAATGAAAACCAAAAATATTCGCATAGTGGTTGACACTTTGTTTTTTTTTTGGGGGGGGGGGGGGGTACTATTTTTTGACAGGTTTTAAGTCCTACTTTAGTTAAATCGGTATTCCGTTTTTTTAAACAGTTAGCATGTTATCAAGTTAAGGTTGGCTACATGTGTTTAAAATGCTATTCATATGGAAACGCCAATCTAGAAAAGCAGTTCCTAATGCGGGATGTAGATTCCTATTGATGCACATCGCACTGCAAGTAAAGAGCACCTAAAAAAAACCTCCCTTAACCCCAACATAAACATGAGTGGGATAATGCTGCCATTGGATATCTCCTGCTCTTCTTCCGAGAGGCAACAGATCAGAGATATTGATATCCAGAATGTTTGAGACTTCACCTAAGAAGTAAAACGAAGACCCACGACAGGGAGGAACTTGAGACATGACTAGCATCTTGATTGACCTTATTGACTATAATCGGGTGGCTTGAATTTTCGGTGTGGAGTTTGTCAATTTACTAGACATAGATGTTCTTCGGGACTTCATCACAGATTTTTTTTTTTTTTTTAAATCAAGGATGAAGCTGCCTAACAGAAACTTTGACGCTGACTTGAATAATTTTATGGTTGTAATTCTTTGTGCCCCCCCTTACCTCCTGTTCAGAAGGTACTTGCATTTGGTATATCAATGTCAAACACAACCTTGGATCAGGTTTTGCCATCATGGTTTTACTTTTCTTTTAGCTTCTTAGGACCTTATTTTTACAAGAAAATGGTTTCACAAATTATGCAAATGAGCCTCCGGGCCACCAGACTCTATAAATGTCAATGGAGCTTGGAGCCCCGAAGGCTCACCTGCATAATTTTTAAAACCTCTTTTTCTTAAAAACAAAGGCATACGAAGCTACAAGACGAGCAGATGCTGCCACAGGGGGCGCACACCAGTATGTCAGTGTGCTTGGTTTACAATCCTTCATCCTGGTGGTAGATTTCCTTTAATGGTTGCAATCCTTGGGTCCAGGCCATTGGTGGTGGCCCTTTCAACAAGTGATCCTTTCAGACACTGCAATGTACAAAACCATCTGTGTGTGTGGAGCAGGTTTGTGTAACAGTGGGCTACAGATGTATAAGTCCAGTACTGGATGTGAAATGAGAGGAGACATCTCAGTTCTTTGCTTGTATGTTCTAGCTCTGCAAGGACTGGCAGAAGCTTCTGTAGAGAGTTTTTTCTGACAACTCTAGTCGATGTCCCTGTTTCCTACTATTTTCACCAGTCTGTTCAGTATTTCTCTGCTCTTGATCTTGCAATTCCTGTTAAAGCTAAACGGAAATTGTGGTAACCAAATTGCAACAGCGGTCTTCTATTACACAGCTTTTTCTGGATTGCCTGCTAGCAGGGCGTCTATTTGTATACTGTCAAGAGTATTTGACTCCTTGTTATCCATTGCCTGTTTCCAGTTTATATGTCACTGTATTTCACAAATTTTAGCTTTTCCTTCTCTGCTGCTATTGAAAATATAGATTTTTTTTTTCTTTTCTTGCAGATCATAATCCCATGTCCGACCCAACAGTAATCTGTTATCCAAGATAATACGGAGTTTCTTTGTATTGTCTTATTCACGTCACCATGAAGCCATCATGACGCCATTATGGTGTCCAATGGCTGGATCTTAAAAGGCATAATCACACAAAATGATTAACCTCCCCACCAATATTTCATTCAATATTGTAATAATAGATCATCGCTATCATCCCAACTGGTGCAAAACAAAATTCCGACAGGTTACTGAATGCTCCTCACTGCCTGGTATAATAGGTTATGTTGTATTACTTATATTTTTACATTGTTTTAAACTTGATCATCTGTTTGCGTGTACACCTGTTCTATACATTTCTATGGCACCATCGGAGATAACCGAGCGCAGCAGCTTTCTCCTGCTGTTTGATTCATATGGGGTGCAGACCCCCAGTTCTGATAATCGAAGTTGACCTACCCAGGTGCAAATTATCTCCAACCCCCTAATTGGCTTCATGTATTACCCTGGTATAGAAACAGCGCATCTAGGGGAGGATATGATACATGCTAGTGGCCTGATTCACATATTAGAGTACCGTATGTCCTTTTGCATTTTATCTTGTCAATTTGCTCCTTGCATGGCCCATGATTTGTTAAAAAGCAATGGAAGGTAAACCAGAAATTTAGAGCATAAGGAATCTACAAAGACGTGACTTTCCCATCTTTTTATATGTGATGGTAATCGTAGAAACAAATGAACCTTTAAAAGCAGATTTCGTACAGAAAAGACAAGCAGTAATATTGTTCAGGAAATGTGAGCGGATAATCCAGGCTCGCTCCATGCCACGTGTGTGATGCTCTGAGCACGGCTGCCTGAGCGCACAACAAAGAGGTTTTTCTGTAACATCAATCCACCTCACATGTCACATCCAGCAAAATGACTTGGCATTTAGTCATTGTTCTTGTATAACCAGGTTCAGTATTACGTGTGCGCGCCATGTGATTATAGAGGATATCTCTCGTCATAAAAATAGACTTAAGAAGCTGTTTGATGTAAAATGACCCAGCCCCGAGACTGGGTACCATCTTAGTGAGAGAGACTTGTTCAAAGTCATTGCAAGTAAGGGTTAAATATTGTAAAGGGTTAATTTTGCATTTATATGGAATCATAGTAGTTTATTTTAGCTTTGCATAAGGACACCCCTTGCAGATTATGATGGGGGGGGGGGGGGATTCAAGACTTTACTTGCCACGTAGGCTTCTTTTCTGGCCAGGTGCCTTAAAGCAGACATGTCACCAGGAATGTCCTCTTTAGCTGGTGATGGGGTCCAATAGCCTATGCTATGCTGATTAAAAAAAAAATGCCCTTTGTCCGCATTCTGAATCATTTAAATACTTTATATAAGTTTAATTCGCATTTCCCGGCTTCTTGCCAGTAGTATGTGGTGAGCCCCGGGGGAGGAGCAGCCGCAGCCTGTGTGTGCTTGTGTCTCCTCATGCATTCTCCTTCTGCTCTAAACCATCCTTCTCCCTCCCCTGCCTGCTCCATGCATATGACAAGAGTTGGGAAGGGGTGAGGGACTGAAACGGCACACACAGGCTGCAGTTGAACCTCCCCCAGGGTCTCAACACGCGCTGCTGGCAGGGAGCCAGGTAATGTAAATTAAACTTACTAAAAGTACTGAAATGATTCAGAATGCTTGCTGACAGGAATTTTTTAAAATTAGCATTGGCTATTAGTACTAGTCACCAGCTAAAAATTACATTCCTGGTAACAGGTTAACTTTAAACTATTTGGGTTTATGTATGTGTTTGGTTATCATTTTGGCCATGTTGAATAAAAAATCATTTTTTTCTTGGGTTCTAAGATGAAATGTACATTGCCCAGAAGGGCAAGATGAAAAATATCAATACAGGTGGTCCCCTACTTAAGAACATCCGACTTGCTGACGACCCCTAGTTAAAGACAGCCCTTTCTGCCCACTGTGACCTCTGGTAAAGTCTCTACAGGTGTCTGTAATGAAGCTTTATTGATAATTCTTGGTCCAATTACAGCAAAAAAATTGGAAACTATAATTGTCACTGGGGCAAAAACATTTTTTTGTCTGGATCTACAATTATAAAATATACAGTTTCGACTTGCATACAAATTCAACTTAAGAACAAACCTATGGAACCTATCTTGTATGTCCAGACAACCTTATGGCTTATTGATAGTCTTACTCAGCTGAAAATCATTAGTAAGGTGAACATACATGTATGTTGTTCTTTGTATAGTCCAAGGCTAATGTCACATATGAATTTGTCAGGTTCTGTTACACATTCCATTATAATTAGCGGAAAGAATAGCACAGCAGCTATTACAGCTTCTTATTTTCCGCTATTCATAATGGATGTGTAACAGAAGCTTCATTAAAGTCGATGGGGAACGGAAGATGAACAGAAAACATTTTGTTTGCCTTCCGTTTCTTGTTTGCGTTACACCCTCCATTTAAGGGAGCGCAACGGAAAGCCCAGATGCAGTTTGAACTGGACCTTAGGTAGTGTCCTGGTTCTATTACTTCTATAGACTTCCCTCTTCTTCTTTACCTATCTTTTTATATGTCACTGTATTAGAGACCATTGTGATGCTCTGGACTTGACTTGAAAATACAAAAAGATCCCAGATTATATAACCAGTTTAGATTAGCCTGGAGGGATACACACACATTGTTTACAGAGCAGGATTCTCCACATATTTTGTGGTCATGTAGACTTGATAATAAATGTCTGTGTATAGTATGCACCAAGGCCACACAATCTCTATGTTGTGTAACTGTTGTCATTTTTGGTTACAATCTTAAAGGAAATTAAGAATAAAATCGTCTTTGTGAAATGAATGGTCTAGAAATAAAACCTGAGCAGCAATTGTAGTCTGTTCCATTTATGATAAGGTTGGATTATATTGTAGTCAGCAACAGGAACTTGATAAACGTATGTAATATAGATAAGCGCATTGCAACAAACCTCAAATATACAGTAGTGACTTATTACAGTAGGATTTTACTTTATTCATTGTTTGTCTCCTGCTATTAGATTACCGTATATTCCGGCGTATAAGACGACCTGGTGTATAAGACGACCCCCCTACTTTCCTGTTTAAAATATAGAGTTTAAGATATATTCGCCGTATAAGACTACCCCTTTTCCAACGCATACAAAACACTGGTAAAAAATTTTAAAAAAACAGATTTGAATTTAACATGGTCCTTTTTTTAATGTAAATTCTTATGACATGCAGGTATACAGCAGGAAAACTGTCGCTCATAAACATAAGGCATACAACAACAACATTACCATTACAGCACAGCCCCCAGTAGTATACAGCACTGCCCCCAGTAGTATACAGCACTGCCCCCAGTAGTATACAGCACTGTCCCCAGTAGTATGAAGCACAGCCCCCAGTAGTATGAAGCACAGCCCCCAGTATTATGCAGCACAGCCCCCAGTATTATGCAGCACAGCCCCCAGTATTATGCAGCACAGCCCCCAGTATTATGCAGCACAGCCCCCAGTATTATGCAGCACAGCCCCCAGTATTATGCAGCACAGCCCCCAGTATTATGCAGCACAGCCCCCAGTATTATGCAGCACAGCCCCCAGTAGTATACAGCACTGCCCCCAGTAGTATACAGCACTACCCCCAGTAGTATACAGCCCAGCCCAGCATTAAAAAAAAAAAAAAAAAAAAAAAACTTACCCTCCGGTGGCCGCGATGTGCTGCGCTGCTCCCCCGATGTCCGCAAACTCTTCGATCAGTGGGGATCTATGACATGGGACCCCCACAGATCACTAGAATGGGGGTCCAATGGACCCCCGAGATAACCGAAGCAGCTGGTCGTACATTGGCCGGGCTGCCCTGTTAGCTATGCAGCCCCATGGAGATGAACGGGGCAGTCCATGCATGCTTGAATTTTTATTTATATATATATTTTTTATATATATATTTTTAACTTAACCCTAGAGCAGTGGTGGCGAACCTTTTAGAGCCTCTGTGCCCAAACTTCAACCAAAAGCCACTTATTTATTGCAAAGTGCCAGCGCAGGAATTTAAGCAGTATTATTTCTCCTTGTTCATTGACAACTTTCAATCCTTCAGCCTCCCAAGGACACCAAATTCCCCTATCATTGTAGGAAGATTCTGCAGGCAGATTCTTTGAGTATTGTTTGGTGAACTTCATTCTGGGGTGATGGCCTGGGTGCCCACAGAAAGGGCTCGGAGTGCCGCCTCTGGCACCAGTGCCATAGGTTCGCCACCACTGCCCTAGAGTATGATCACTCATACAATCTACTACAATACATTTATATTGCAGTATATTGTGAATATACTGGTTCTTTATTACAGTCTGTCACTGACAGCTTGGCGAATGACAGCTGTGGGGAGCCTTAATGGGTTATTCCGAGAATAAATAAATTGGATAAATGAATATAACATAACTCAAAGTCATTAGTCACAAAATGGAGCTTAAATTGTTTGATTTTCTGATTCACCAAATTTTATGGCCTCTTTAGACAGAGTTATCAACAAGATTGCTGCCACTGGAAACTACAAGTCCCATGATTCTTTCGTTCTCAGTAACTCCTCCTCATTCTTATGCTCTGCTCCCAGTGATGATCTAGCAGGCTGTTCTGCTCTGTTACCATAATAATAATGTGTAACTACCATCACTGTATAATACAGCTGACATCCGCTTGGTACAGAGAGGGCTCAGCCTGTGAGCCATCTCTCTACTTCCCTTACTGCTGTACGATGTATATAGTCATACAGCAGTAAGGAACTGGTTAAAGGTGCACCAAAAAAAAAAGTTGGTGTATTCTCCCGGAGCCGTGAATGGGGCACAACTTGTACTCTGTGTTTCTTTGGCACCCCTTATCCAGATTACGTAATGGGCAGGGGCGAATTAAGACTGCCATGAACCCTAGGGAATATTATAGCCCCTACAAGTCTGGTTTGAGTGGCCATGGGCCCCCTAGAAGGTTAGGGCCCTAGGCCACAGTACCAACCTCTTTTTATAATTATAATCCATTACTGCTAACAGGTGGCGTTTGCTGGGTACCTATGGATTGTAATATTGTACACACCAGGGGTGTGTGAGCAATAGTACTTTTGTTTTAAACTCTTTCCTGTTATGATGCCAAACTTGTTTAAGGAAAATCACTACTGACTCTTATCGGAATAGGGGTCTGGTCCTCGAGATTGCATCTTGCCACTTCATTGAGTATTGGGAGCATCAGACATTGCCAATCACAGCACTCAGTTATCTCCTGTAACTCTCATTGATGGTGTTTCTGAGCTTTGGATATATATAACAATTTGGAATGATTCGATAGTATTGAATAGAGAACCTGCTGCTCAATCAATTATTTAAAATTAACCCCTACTTCTTATAATTGATGGGGGTCCATTCTCTTGGTCGGTGGGGGTCCCAGCAGTAATAACCTTAGCTGTTCAGTGCAGCAGCGGAGCTTCAGCCAATTGGTCACCTGAATCGTTTGTAACCCAGGCCCTTTGTATTCTTGGGAATCCATTGATCAAATATTTTTGTCCTCGAATACCCCTTTAAGAGATATCGATGATTCATCTTTATGGTTATTTAAGTCATCTATATTTTATTGTAAATGTATGTATGTATGGATACATATTATATTTTTTAATTTTTTTTTATTAAATTTTTTTGTAAACATGTTATCTTTGAGGTTTCTGTGCTAAGCATGGGAGAAAAAAACTCCCTTGTGCATTGCCCAATTTTGTAGCCCACACCTCTTGCGTAGAAGGTCAGCCTGACATAACATGGGAAGAACATTACTAGTTTGCATTGTTTGTTGGAGTGTATTTAGCTGAGACGGCTTTCATGCACTTACAAAAGCTGTTTCTGTAAGATGTGTATGTGTGGGTAAACTTTCCTATTCCGTTCTAGCATGGTCGCCCACTACCTGCACAATGAGGTCAGCAGTGCACGGCTTGTGTCTTGAAGCATCTTGCGGCTAAACCCAGAGAGTCAGCAGTTAATATGTAATTTCTCCTGATGACATTAGAAATGCTGAGTCATCAACACAAACAACAAGCCAGGCACAATATCCCTTATAATGCTGATGAATAGTGATACCAGTAGGGCTCCACAGGGATGGAGTATGGGGAGGGCACATGCTTCATCTGAGCATCCTGGTGGTGATGACCTCCAAGAAGAGGAGGTGTGAATATATTTGACCCGGGATTGGCTATACAGGCAGTCCCCAGGTCACATACAAGATAGGGTCTGTAGGTTTGTTCATAAGTTGAATTTGTATGCAAGTCAGAACTGTATATTTTATCATTGTAATCCCAGCCAGAACTTTTTTGGTCTTTGCGACAATTGGATTTTAAAAATTTCTTGTGAAATCTGATTTTGCCCCTGCTCTATAACAAATAGGATGTTGTGTATAATCTGCTCAGGACCTCTTGTTCTTTAACATATTAATGCAGATGATTCCATGTACATGTTGCTTGGCTCCTCCTGCTCTATAACACTTTTCCTGCAGATAGAGCACGATTTATATTCTGCTCTATAACATGCCCCCAGCATGGATACTATACAAACTGCTCAGCTCTTACAATACTATAACATGCTTCCTGTAGATATGACACTATGTACACCGTGCTCAGCTCCTCCTGCCCTATAACATGCTGCCTGCAAATATGACACATTGGGGCACATTTACTTACCTGGTCCCTGCGCTATCCCCGATCCGGAATGTCCACCGGAATGCACATCTGCCGCAATTCAAGAAGATTGTGCGCCCGATTTCCTGCTTGTATAGCTTCCCCGATTAGGTCCACCGGAGTTCACCATCTTCTTCCCAGTGTATGTAAGTGCATTGCATGCGACACAAATTTAAATCCCGCGCTCAGTACGAATTTGGCGGATTTTCTGAGGGCCCGCTTCCCGATTTCTGTTGCATGAAAGCCGGCGCCGATGCGCCAACATCCGATTGCGTGTGACACAATCCGTGAAAAGTCGGGAAACCTGCCGAAAATGCAGGTGCTGGACCCTAAGTAAATAAGCCCCAATGTGCTCAGCTCCTCCTGCTCTATAACATGCTGCCTGTAGTTATGACACTATGTACAACCGGCTCAGTTCCTCCTGCCCTATAACATGCTGCCTGCAGATAGCAGTGTATGTTCAACCTGCTCACCTCGTCCTGCTCTATAACATGCTTCCCTTTTTAAAAATTGGTTTACTGATTTTGAACTAGTGATGAACGGATGAAATGTGGCTTTCACAGATGCATCATCTCCTCAGTCGTGTCAGATGCGCTCTGTTCCTTGTTTGCATTCCAGTATGACAAGAACCCGTGTGTTTACATTGTATATTTCTTGCAGAATTATCAAGCAATTGTACAGCGACTGCAGTTAGTACAGAACCCTTAGCCAAGTGTGTGTGCACTCTTATCATATGCTGTCCTAAAAGTTTGCATTATGGATTCTCGCTTCCCGCTACGCTCCTGTAAAGCCCCATATTCACAACCATGTTGGTTGGAATCCTAGTGGTGTGAATTGGGCGCTCCTCACACGTAGCATTTTAACACATGGGTTTCAAAACGCGCTGCAACAGCTAAAGAGTGATGTACCTTTACAAAGCACAACCACTAACAAGTGTTAATCTATTAACTGTTGCGTTTTGTAAATGCAAAAGTTAACATCAATTTAATTAGGCAAATCTCTCTTCAGCTGTTGAAACGCATCCGTTAAACGCCACGTGTGACCGCATTAAAAACGCATTGCAATTGCAATGAAGAGTGATTTGCCTAATTATACAGCTGTTAACATGTGTTTACAAAACACAACCGTAAGCGCATTGTTAACGCATGTGTTAACATCACAGTTAACACATGTGTTTGTTAATGCATGTGTTAACACAATCGTTAACATTCATTTTGTAAACGCAAGTGTTAACAGCTGTTTAATTAGGCAAATCTCCCTTCAGCTGTTGCAGTGCGTTTTTAAACGCATGCGGTAAACGCGACTTGTGACTGCACCATGAGTTAAGCTGTAAATAGTAATCTGTTCAGACTATGGGACTAGTAGGTCATGCCCAGTGCAATACTTAACTTTTACAGTCTTTTGTTTTTCTTGATCTTGATAGTCATTGTTACATTTTATCTACATTCTCTTTTAAATGGTGGCAAAAAAAATGTAAACTATTTTTGTTTAAATTTGCACATGTTAGGCAAAATTCACACTACCGCTTCTTCCCTCCATTCAAAAAATAAAGAATGGAGGACTAACGGAGGTTTAACGTATCAGTTAAAAATCTCATTGAGTTTAATGTCGATTTTATGTCAACTGTTCTGGTCAGCGCAGGCAGAGATCTGTTATCCATGCGTTTTTTTAAATTATTTTTTTTTTCAAAAAATGTTTCTGTCCAAAAAAAGTATGGATAACGGATCGCTGCCTAAACGGGTCATAATAGATGACATAAAATTTACATCAAT
Source organism: Engystomops pustulosus (assembly GCF_040894005.1). Taxonomy (NCBI): domain Eukaryota; kingdom Metazoa; phylum Chordata; class Amphibia; order Anura; family Leptodactylidae; genus Engystomops; species Engystomops pustulosus. The sequence continues at coordinate 43,749,397 of NC_092417.1, forward strand.
GTCAATGGGACTTTCAACGCATGCCTTTCAGGCAAAACCTCCTCCCACTTGCGTTTTGGATGCATTTAAAAACGCTAGAAAAATGTCATGTGGGAGGGCTCATCTACGTGTTTAATGTCCTGCTAAGATAAGACTGATAACTTTATTTTAAAGCTACATAATAAGAGGCTATAGGCGGGTAATTTCATATCCATTAAGATGTGTAGACGGGGAAATGAGCGTGTGCAGTATGACGTCATCACTATGCCTGCATCTATGACCTATTATCTACCAACTTGTGTCGTTCCTTTTTTTTTTTTTTTTTTTTTTTTTTTTGGTCTTTTGCATTACAGTAGCAAGTTTTAACAAATTAGTAAAAGGGGTATTCCCATGAAAGAAAATTCTCAAATTTGCCTCATTACATTGCGGTTCATTTGCTGTACATTTTTATTGTCCATTTTATTGTACATTTGTGTTTGCAATATTAGGACAGTGTTAACATTTGTGTTTACAAAATTCTACCATTAACAGCTATGCATTAACCCCTTAACGCTCTGCGCCGTAGCTCTACGGCGCAGAGATACAGGGAGTGTATGAAGAGGGCTCACGGGCTGTGGAACATGTTACCTGGCGTTACTGGCCCCCAGGTAACATGTTCCACAGGGTCATCCTCTTGCATTTGAACGATTACCAATTGCTGTAATACTGTTGTACTTGGTTACCTGACCATTTTTGTTTATGCTTGTTTACATATGCAAGTCGATGTTTACACATATGCTCTACAGTACACTTATGCTGCTATTTTTCTGCTTACCAAATGATTTGTTCCCTGTGGACTAATTTCCTGTGCGCTTTTACTTTGTATCTCTCCTGTGAGGCTTTTTATTGGTATTTTATCTATGGAATTGAATAAAGGTTATTTGTTTACATCATGTTTACAGAGTAGTTTCTTTCCCTCTATCCAGGTGGTTAGGTTTTTAAGCCCTCACACAGGTCTGTACACGTAAAAATGAAAAAGTTATGGATTTTTGAAGGTGGAGAGCGAGAAATGAGGGAAAAAACCCTGCATCCTTAAGGGGTTTACGCAATGTTAACTGTTGCGTTTTGTAAATGCAAATGTTAACAGCAATGTAATTGGGCAAATCTCCTCTGCTCAGTTGTTGTATTGCATTTCAAAACACAATGTAAACATCATGTGCAAACACAGTCTTAGGGTACATTCACACAGCGGTATGCCCGCCGTGCGGGCATACCGCCGTGTGCTGGAGAGGAGGAGGAGGCGGCCCCTCCTCCCTCCATAGAGAATAGCGGCGCACGGCCGCACACACGCCAAAAGATAGAGCATGCTCTATCTTTTTGCGGTGTGCGGGCCGGATCGGTGCCACACATGTGTGGCACCGCATCTGCGCCGCTATTGTCGTCTATGGGGACGTACATGCGGCCGCAAATTTGCGGCCGCATGTACGTCCCCGCAGACGGCCATGTGAATAAGCCCTTAGGCCGCGGTCACACATTCCGCTACCAGTCCGTTCATAACGTGACGCTAGTGCACAGGGGGTGGGACTCACATATATGCGATTGGGCCTTGGCCAGCCCCCTGTGCGCTAGTGTCACGTTATGAACGGGCTGCTAGCAAAACGTTCATGAGTTTTGCATTTCATGTGAGTGAAAAATACACCATACAATTCTATGGAGATGCATCAAAAATGCATTGCTCTCTGAAAAGTATGGAAATATGTTTTCCAAGGTGTTAAATGGAAAACAATGCCTTGAAAGGCAGCCCCCTTACCACCAAGTATGACCTAAAAGAAGTCTAAAAACATGATGTGTGATTAAGCCAATCCAGTCACTTGAGATTTATCATCAAGTTTCTGAGGTAAAACTGTCTAGTTGCCCATGGAAACCAGAGCTCAGCTTTAAATTTATAAATGGCTGTGGGAAAATGAAAGCTGAGCCCTGATTGGTTGCCATGGGCAACTAGAACAGTTCTGCTCTAAGAGACTTATGATAAATCTCCCCCAGTATATCTATTCCAGAGGGAACAGACTCCCAACTGTAGACAGCAATGTTTCGACCTGGATGGGTCTCCTCAGTACAGCGTAGGGAACTGGATTGGTTGTGTGAGAGGCTATTGACTCTGAGACACTTGCAGTGTGCAAGTGCAATGTGTTTTTCACTGATCAATTGCCGTAGAAAAGCTAGACTACAGTCTTGAGTCCAGGGGCGTAACTTGAGGGGGTGCAGAGGTTGAGATCGCACCCGGGCCCAAGAGGTTTAGGGTGTCACTTTCCCATATGAGAAGACAATCAATATAAACCATACATTATAGTCGGGGGGCCTGGCACAGACTTTGGACTGGGGCCCATCAGCTTCTAGTTATGCCACTGCTTGATTCCTTTTCACGTGCGTTATCTGCGCATGAAAAACGCTTTGAAAAGGCATTGAAAACACCAAAAAAAAGTGTGAAAAACGAAGACACTGAACAAACTCTGACTGAAAACTGATAGAACTCAATTCAATCAGAAATGCCCGTTTTTCACTGACCAAACCCTAATCGTTCTCTGATCAGAGGCCTTAGTGATTTATATTTCTGCTTTCTGTCATGTTAAATAAAAAAAAAACGGTGGTGTAGTAGACACTGCCCCCTGTTCAGGTCTGCTCTGTCATGTTGCATAGACGCTGTGCTTTGCTTAGAATGATGACTGACATACCCAAGCTTGCCTCATTAATAATTGGTAATGAATGCAGCCATTTGGGAGCTGTCTGGAGATTCCGCTTTTGCAAATTGGTGGGTGAAGGATGTGACTAAGCCCTGTGACCCATTTTACAGCAATGTGTACCTCGCCCCAGAGCAGGGTATTGCACCTCTTGTTACTAAAACCAGCTTACCTTGTTGTTTAGAGAGGGCGTTGGTATCAAAAGCCTCTGCAAAGACAAGTCCTAAGATCCCTGCTCAGTCTGGATATTACTCCTCTATAATTGAAGGATGTGTCAGCACGTGCGTGGCGATCTGCTCGTGCTATGATCTGAACGCGTGGAACAATTGCTGCGAGTTACAGTGTAAATAATTAATGCACCTTTTGTGCTTCTGCTTTTTTACTTAAATCATGATCTATACGTGAAAGTTTGCATGCATTTTGGGTGGTCTCCATAGAAACTGTGTTGTTCGCATCTGTACAAAGCGTGGACTAAAATGTGACGAACAATGAAGAGAAAGTAATGTAAATATTTGTGGTTGACAGCAAGAGGCAGGAATGCAGTCTTGTAAAATTTTGGGGATATAAAATATAAATATGTAGAGCTAAGGTAAGGATGTATTTAGTATCAGTGACTTACAATATGCTAGTATCCAGTAACAAAGCAATTTTCATTAAGTTCTGCAAATGTCTGTAATGTTCTCGGCACCGGATCTGCTGCCATCTAGGTTAGTTATGGAAGATAATTAAAATGTAACTTAATACATTCCTGCTTGACTCTCTCATGGAGACAGACCCTGCCATATAACTTGGGCTTTTTTCATGTCCTGACGGTGATAAAGCAAATTTTTCAATTTTCTGGTGACTTGCAAGGGGAAAGCAGATCCTACTGATATATTATTCAAGACTATGGTTGAAACTAGACACCCGACAATAGGATGAGACAGAAGAAGGACTCTAGTTACAGCTGATGCAGGGTGAGACGGAATATTACAGAACGATATGCGTTCCTGTAACCATTTGGGTAATCTACAAGTAGCTTTAGGAATATCTGATATCCATATTAACCGAGTTTGGAAAAGGGGAGCCTTGGGGAGTATTTAAGGTTATTTAAGGCTAGAATATTGGTCAGTGCTGCTGCAGGATGCTCCTTGTAACTGCTCTGGTTAAGGCTACATGTGCTCTAATTGGGTCGCAAACAACTGATCTGTGGTCCGTTTTTGCCTTCCTTTTATCATCGGTGTGTAATCCATTGCTGGGACGTATGTCTGCAAAAAAACGGCAAATCGTGTCACTAGCTTGTTTCAACCTCTTGGAGAGTTGCATGATTGAGTTAGGGATACGTGGACATTACATGGATAATCCCCCGTTTTCAGCTTTTCATAGACTTCTCAAGTTGAAAACACAGGCAAGAAAAGGAGCTGCTCTGAGTTTTCTACATACTCCAGAAACACCACAATTTTTATGGGTCCAATGAAATTAACGAGTCTGTGCATCATCTGCAAAATAGATAATGTATAAAAACACGGTTTGACTTGATTTAGACTAATTGAGAAGCTTTCTGCCTTGAATGTTTGTTGGCTTATTGCTATGATATTCTCATTGCTACATTTCCCATGGGAAAATCTGTTTAGAGTAACAAAAAAAAAACAATCTACTAGCTAGGTTCATCATAGGTGCGGTATTAAAGGAACGTTCTACTTCTAGATAATTCATTGAAAAATATCTGATGCAGGGTCTGAAGGGAGGAGCAGGACTCATTGATTCCTAGAACCTAGAGTCCTGCTCCTCCCTGCAGACACTACATAAGGTATAATATAATGAATTGGCTGTGACTGGAGTGTTCCTTTAACTTTACTATTTACAAATCTAGTTTGCAAAAGAGGAGGCCCAATACAATATGGGATTGCACTAGGCCATCATTTCCCATGGCTATTGTAAAGCCATTACAATAGCCTATGCCTAACAATAATTTGCTAAATTAAGTTTTGCAATGACTGGAGGGTGTACATCATTTACGATAGCTGCTGTTGTCCAATACTTGTACATGTATGAGAAAGAAATTTCATTTCCCATGACTGTGTTTATGAAATTGAAGATGTGTAAAGGCTTTAAAAGAATTAGCGGACCCAAGATTTTCAGGACAGGAGGTGGAACGATGGCTTAGTTATATCCATACTTGTATAGCTGTGCATACAAATGTCAATTATTAAAAATCCCATAGAGCGTACCAATGGGATACATTGATTATTTGGGGAATGGGTTACAAAATTATGTATCTCTCATGATATTAACATTTAATTGTGTTGCCCATGAGTGGGTTTGGTCCCACAAACTCTTTGTGGTCATGCCGGATTTAGCAGACCGAACCTAATGAACTACAAAACAAACTCGCTTATGGACAACCAGCCTTAATATGTCAAAAACGTTCTGTCATCAACCATTTTGACCCAATTGTTTTTTTTTCTGTTCTACAGATCCTATTTGTCAGGATGGGTGACGAAGCTGAGTAGATCACGTGAAAACATAACTTTCACAACCAACAAGAAACGTGAATTTTTGGTTTTCTTTTTTTTTTTTTTGTATATTTTTGACTTTGGAGAAATCTCCTGATTTGCATGCGTTTCGATTACCATGAGTCAGCAGCCTCAGCAGAAGGCTTCGAATAAAAGGACGGGAAAGAAAATAACTTTTTTTAATGAATCGCAAGCCCATGCTGTGACTGGCAAAGAGCAGCAATTATACGGCGCCGTGGCACGGATGCCAGTCTCTCAGGCTTCTGAATTGACCAAGTCAAATCCTTATTCGACTGCGTCTAACAATATGGTGAACACCGTCATGTACACTCCAGAGAGAGCTGAAGGCATGAGGATTAACCAGCAGCCAGTTCCTGGAAAGTGGAATGTAAGTGATCGCAATGAGGCCACGTGGGCTGCTCAACAAGCAAATATGTGGCAGAGAAATGCACAGGGCTATCCTGTGCAGATGGTGCCTTCATATTATAACCATCCTGAGCCTATCAAGAGAAGCCAAGATAAGGGAGTCGGGGTGTCCCAGTTAGATATGTACGGCGATGCTGTACAACAAATGATGTCTCAAAAGACCCAGTTGGAGCAGCACCAGTTAGCTCAGCAGCAGGCCCATTTAAACTCGATTTTGCAAGCTCAACAGCAGCAGCAACAGCAGCGGCAACAACAAAATCAACATCTTGCTTTGCAGTCTTTCCAATTGGCATTTGGGCATCAGGGTCAGAAAACCTCTCTGCAGAATCTGTTCCATGTTTTTCCAGATGCTCAAACAAATGCTGCCTACGCTGCCCAGCAGAAACAACAGACAGCTCTTCCAAAGATGCAACTTTTTGAGAACTTTTACCCCTCGCAGCAGCAGCAGGCAGCTTATGGCATGCAGCAAGGGGTTCAACTAAACCAGCATGCGGCTTCTCAGCAGAAGGCGGCTGTAATGAACCAGACACGTGCTCCCACATCTGAGGAATATATGAAAGCTCTTGCGGAACAGAGCCAACAATCTGTTCTGCCCAAAACCCAAATACCCTTACCACGCAGGTCCCGGAGACTGTCTAAAGAGGGACCCGAACCTTTACCTTCCAATGTGGTTGGACAGACAAATAACCCCTACACACACAACCAATACGAGCAGCTGCAGTTTGCTGTTCAAGAAAGATACAAGCAACTTGTGCCAAGGGATATACAAGAAACCCAGCAGGGCACTCGCCATGAAACGGACCATGTATCACTACCTCACAATGGTAGACCAAGAGAGGTCCAGGTGACTGAACAAAGCTCTATGGGGCCAATCCAGCCTATGGGAGTAGGAGCTGTGACTGTGATACAATCGACCCGGCGAAGACGGCGTATATCACAGGAAGCCAATTTGTTTACCTTAGCCCAAAAAGCAGCGGAAATGCCTAGTCTTGAAAACACTAAGGTAAGGAGACTTCATTATGATACAATGGATAACATTCAGAATGTCATTTGGGCTTATTATGACCCTTAAAGGAATTCTACCATTAAAATCAATCAAATGAATAAACCAGGGACACTTACTCCAGGCACCGTGACACTGGTAATCTTCTTACATTTGTTATATATGGCCTCCTTCCTCAAGGAAAAGAGTATATTAATGAGTGTGAAAGGCTCCCAGGGTCCATTTATGCTGCAGATTTACAGGCTGTTACAGTGTGCAAGCAGCACTTCCCTCTCCCACTGTGTGCTTAAACTTCCTCTGCTGTAGTAAGCCGAGCAGCAGCAGATTAGCAGGGTGAGACAATGTAACAGCCTGTGAATCTGCAGCAGAGGGACTCTGGGAACTGTCCCAGTAGCCTTTCAGTCTCATTATCATACGTTTAAAAGTTGTTTTTAGAAGGAATTGAGCTATGGATTACAAATATAAGAAGATAACCACTGTCACAGTTCAGTGCAGCCGAAATGGCAAAAGTTAGTAGGGTGCTATTTGGCCATAAGGATCAGTTGGATAATGCCCTAGGTGCCTAGCTTATGAGTTTGCTGTATTTATCAGCAGAGTTCTCCATACTTCTCCAGATTTCGTGACAACCATCTCCAGAATACGATAGGATGGTCAGACTGAGGTAAAACACAATTCCTCTCCTGAATACAGTGGACTCATAAATTGTGTCCAGTGAATTCTCAGATTCTTCCCAAATAGCCATGCAGCACAAACTGTAGGAAATAACTTGGATCCGTTTTTAGCAAAGCTTTGTCAGGAAGTTACTGCTCCATTCACTATTGGAATGACTGTAATGGCGTTTTACAGTGTTAGACAGTCTTGCAAACAGGAGACAGCCACTCTATTTAGGACCCTTGTTCTCTCAATCTGATGGGGGTCCAGACTTTGCATTTCGATAGCTTTTTATAGCCTTACAGTGTCCAAAAAAATAATCCCATTATAAACCTTATCTGCACGTTCTGTACGATTGCGCGGCTTTTGGCGTGTGCGTTGTTTGCCAATGAGGTGAACACAACAACACTAATAGAAGTACATGTCGGCCCTTGTTTCAGGGATCACTGTGACCACTGAGTACTGGCGAGAATGACTGTGTCTCTAGGCTCAGGGTCACTGTAACCGTAGTGGTAGTGTCCAAAAATATCTGCATTAATCTGGAGAGCTCTGAGCTTTGCTGCGGCATTGCTCTCATTACATTGCTCGCTGTCTTAGAATGTGAGAATGAGAATATTTTGCTTGTTATAAATAGAAGCAGAAATGAAACTCTGGGGCAGTGAGAACACGTGAAAAGGATGCGTTCTCACATGTTTCTGGCTTCTTTCCAGATAGAAGAATGAAGTATCTGATAAAGAAATCTTGTACTGGTATCTAAACCGTGGATTTATTATGTGACCAAGTTTTAACGTTTTTTTTTTTTCTTTTCAAATGCTATTCATTTATAGCAACAACAAAGTGGTTTGGGGTTCCCCAACCATCTCATGAACAGGGGTCCCCTTTTGGATAATAGCATGAATGACAAGCCCCTTCTGTCATATCTATGGCACCGGCAGAAGTCAGTGGTGATACATGAACCCTATTTCACAGGGGACCCCCATTGGTGTGATCTCTGGAAATCCCAGCACACTTACCGTATCTACTGTAGATAGTTTAACCCTTTTTAAAGTATTGTTGCATCCACTTTTGCAAATGTATTATAGTTCATAAGAATCTCTGAACACAAAATACACCTTAACTAAAGATACACTCCAGTATAAGAGCGTTCAAGGAATTTTTTATATTCTAAAAAAAATATTTCACTGAAACATGTATTTTTGCATATGTATGTGAAAGCTTAAAGGGGCTGGACATTTTCATTTGAACACATTTTTTTGTAATGTGTGTGTAATAGTGGGGGAAGAATATTGGGCGATTTACACATATCTACTAAATGTTCTGCACCGCTTTCTTGAAGCCCCTGGGGCAGAATTATGTTGTATTTCATTAGCTGCCATTCCTGTCCATAAAATGGCAGGAGAAGGAGGTTCATGTGGTCCTTGCAGGACCTTGAGCATGTATTCATGAATACTTTGCTCAGGTCCTGGAAGGTGCATTGGTCATGGACAGTTAGGATGAGGTAAAACACAGCCACAATGAAGGAAGTGCAGAACATTTAATGGATATATATTGGTAAAGTACCTTATATCCTGCTCCTCACAGTTACACACGTATTACAAAGAACGTAAAGTGAAGTGGCCAACCCCTTTAAGTAGGCAATAATGTGAATACAACAATCTTTTGAAATATTTTTTTATCACTTACTTGGGCTTTTATCATCCTACCTCCTTCCTGACGAATCTGCGTCTCACTCTTACTAGTGGCCAGCCACTTCAGTAATAATTCAAAAGTTCACCAAAGTAAGTACATGATCCGTATGGGGTTGCCTATATAGCACCTACCCTTTTAAACCTTCTCTGCAGTCGGTAGAAGACATTAGTCACTGGACTTCCCTCTAGCAGGACTGCACTCATGACCTCCTTGGGACACCTCTCCAACCACCAATATGGCAGTGGCCATTATGGAGGGGCTGTGCATGGAGCAATGACTTCACAGCCCCATTGATCTGAAGGAAGTCAAAATTATACAGATTGTCACAGGGAGCCCTGAATCCTACTGGGGTCATGTAACCTTGACTATAAAGAAACTTTACCAGGGTAAGTACAATTTGGGTGACCCAATTAGGGTCTTCTACTTACCCTGGTAAATTGTTCTAGTCTTTGGTTATGTAAACACCTTTCAGATGAAATTGCATAAACTCATAACTTTGTGATTGATTGTTGATTTTTCAGGATAGTGAGACTGTAAAAGAGAAGAATGAGACTTTGAAAAGCAATGCAGAAATTGCTGGTGCATCGTCTCCCAAGAAGTCCCGAGCAGAGGGAGAATTGAGACCCCTGGTGATACCAGTATCGGTACCAGTGAAAATGGAAAAGGGAGATGATGAAAGGACTCAAAGGGCAATAACATCTGAAAAGCTGCCATCTGCATCTATGCCATCTGTCATAGTAACTCGGCACAGGGCTGGACACGCAGGGGTCTCAGAACCTGTAGTACAGGTAGGTCCAGATGCCCAATCTCTGCCCATTTATTTGACAATTTGGGATCTGTGTTCTATAAAGCTTTAATGTGGCATTTATAGGCTAATGATGAGACCATACTGTACCTCCATAATACCCTGTTTCCCTGAAAATAAGACTGTGTCTTATATTAATTTGTGCTCCTAAAGAGGCACTAGGTCTTATTTTCAGGGGATGTCTTATTTTTCCATGAACAAGAATTTACATTTATCATTGAACATAGAAATCAACTTCTCTAACATCCTTATGACTCTCTAAACTCTGAATTTCATGCTGTATTTCTTGTGACTACATTTCTATTAGAATCATTGCCCCAAATTCTCATGTTTAGTAAAAGCACTTTCCATAAATGACCGTTCTTATCCTGATAGCTGCTGGTATCACATTTGCAGCACAACAGCAGGTGATTTCGTTCCATGAATTCGTCTCCATGTCACAACCTTCTGCAGCATCTAAAAGATTTACTAATACTGATGTACGCCGTGGGGGGAACTGCTGCAATGACTGCCGATAGGTCTTATTTTCAGGGAAGGCTTTATATTTCTAAGCCTGAACAAAATTGTACTAGGTCTTATTTTTGGGGATGTCTTATTTTAGAGGAAAGAGGGTACTTTAAGTTTTATACACAACACAATGAATGAAGATCTAAAAAGAGTGCAGTATATTGGCCAGGTGACATAGCTGCAGGATCGACTCCCATTTACTTAGTGGAAGTCGTGCACAACCATCTGCTTCAGATTCTGAATTTCTAGAATTCCCTAATTTATGTGAAATCTCACCCTTTAACCTATTTTTTTTTTTAAATTTCCTCCAAAGTCATGTGATGGTGAGTGAAGTTTATAACACATGCTTTTGGTGTCATATGAAAGATAATAATCTCATCTCGGATCCGGCTTAGGTTCCATCAGTTACAGAACCTGATAAAATAAAATGAAAGCTGAACTCTGGTTGGTTGGTGCTATATAACCAAGGTTAGGAGTGACTGAAGTTGCACTTGCCCTATAGCCTCTAAAAGTGACTTGTCTCTGCTTATTTTCACATGACTATGTTTTTTTTTTAGGTAAATAGATGAGACATCACATAAAAAGGGAATTTCAGAGAGTAGAAATGGTTCCTTAGGGGGGCTAGTAGTTTAATTGGGTACAATCTGGTGAGAGCGTCCCTTTAATGTGATAAGCGTCAAAATATTATTTGCAGCAAAGCATTAGTTAAATAATGGTGTTTGGTTCATAAAACTAGAGCTATGAATTGTCATCTGATCCATGACACAGGGAAATTAGAGTGAATGTGGGGTATTTATTTTACACCCTACCTGGCGTAGAATTGTGCTGCAGCCTGTAAACTTTCACCTGTGAATGTTCCCTGGCTGTAGCGAGTTCCCTGAAATAATCGCAGTGCCTTAAGGACTGCTGGGCATTGCAATTATTATCCCCTTTACGCCACGTCCACGCCAAGGGGCCTTTTCATATATGGTTATATACCTACTGCCCTGTGTATTCATACACTATTGCTATGTAGGATGGATTGTAGTAGGTGGTCAGCGTTGTTATTTGCTTTTTTTTTTAATTAAATGTTTAGTATTCTGACACATTTATCTTCACTCCTCTGCAGAACAGTGAGATCTCCTCAATGTCCGAAACCACTTCACGGAAGCCAAAGCAGCGACCAAGGCCTGAACCATTGTTCATCCCTCCCAAACCTGGCACATTTGTTGTTCCAGTTTACAGCAACATAACTCCGTATCAAAGTCACCTCCGCTCTCCTGTACGGGTTCCTGAGCATGTCGGTGATAGAAACTTTGAGTTGCCACCATATACGCCCCCTCCGATCCTAAGCCCTGTGCGGGAGGGGTCTGGACTTTACTTCAATGCCATCCTATCTGCAAACACACATTCAATGCCGCCTCCAATTACACCAAAAAGCAGCACGAGAACCCTACTGAGATCTAGTAAGTTTTCTGTTGGGTCAGAAGGATTTAATAAATTATCACTTTGTATTGATTTTTTAGTAAAGTGATGATGGCTCTGGGAATACAAAACTTAAAGGACATCTACCACCAGGATGAAAGATTGTATGTAAATGAGCCAGAGGGGCTCCAGGCTCCATTAACGTCTATGGAGCCTAGAGCCCCGGAGGCAGTGGCATCACTTGAATCTGCAGGGCCCCAGTGCAAAGTCTGTGCCAGACCCCCTGACTATAATGTATGGTTTATAGTACTAGTCTTCTCATATGGGAAAGTGACACCTTATGGGCCCCTAAGCCTCCTGGGCCTGGATGTGATCGCACCCTCTGCACCCCATCAAGTTACTTCCCTGCCCTCAGGCTCATGTGTATACAGTCCTTCATGCTGGTGGTAGATGCCCTTTAATGGACGCTTTTAAGGTGTTTTATTGGTTTCTATGTTTGTAATAAAATTATATTCGATTTTGCAGATAGTGGAGAGGACATGCCACCTTTACTTACAGCGGAAGCAACACCTGTTAGTCTTGAGCCGTAAGTCTATGTATTTGTCTGTATGTAGTTGGTTCGGTCTATATAGTTGTAGATTTAAATTGAAATCTCTGAAATCTCCTAATTTTTATACATTGTCATCAGTACATCGTAGGGAAGTGGTTTGGCAAGGAGAGACACCATGGACATAGACCAGAAGGGGATTCTTTCTCCTTATATAGATTGCCTTAGCAGGCCAGGCGTACAGAGTCTTAAGGGCCATGCATACTTCACAGTGGATTTGTGGGATGACCATTTATTAGAAGGACATCCATGCGTTTGACTCTAGGCCGTTTTATGCACAGCGTGGCTAGATTAAGCACAGGATTGCACAAAACTGCCCATTGGTGTAAATCTGTGTCTGGCTTTACCTCCCTGTCCTATGTCTGATGCACAATAAAGAAGAATTGTTCAGTGAGTGCCGCTTTCACTGTCTTCATTGTTACATCAAGAAATTATATTTCTTAATTTATAAAAACAAACTACATTATCTGCTTGATTGTCTTCACCAAGCTGTAAAGGAAATCTATCGCCTTATTTAACCTTTAAAAAGCATCACCAGTGCTATGTAGAGGTTGCAAAACTTCACCCCAACATACCTTTATTTTTTATTGTTAATTGCTGGCTTTTTACTTTTGAAAAAGACTTTTATCTGCATGTAAATTAGGTAGGAGTTATTGGAGCCCCTCTGGGATCTGGCATCACGCTCCTTGCAGAGCTTCTAACCTGCCGTCTGCCTCCTCTCCCCCTCCTTCTGCTGTCTGCAGGAATATCTGGCTGATGTCATCGGGAGGGGGTGCCAGAAGTGGCATAGAAGGCCTCTGGGGCGTATTATGTCAGATCCCTAAGGGGCTCCAGTAACGTTCCTCCCCTGGAGCCCTTCAGTCTAATTTACATAGAAATGAGTTTTTTTCAAAAGGAAGAAAACTGCACTCATCAATAATAAAGGTATTCCTGGGTGAAACTCTTCAACCTCTTAGTGGTTTATAGAGGTTAAATCAGGTGGTATATTTCCTCTAAGTACAAAATCAGACTAATTAAGTGGAACCTACTTCACCTTTTGGCAAATTTTGTCAAAATCATTGGCCAGTATATCCCAGAAGGAACATGGTTTCTGTTATCTTAAAGGAGTTTTCCCCACAAACACAAGTTAGGCCCTATCCATAGTATAGGGCCCAAGTTGCTGATCAGTGATGAGACCCCCACAGATCACGAAAATGTAGGGTCTGATGATGTCCCACATACCTCCGTCGGACCCCTTGTCGCTCCGAGTATTGGTCCATTCAGCTCCATTAATCTATGTTGGTGACAATTGAATTTATTTTGACAAATAACCTATTGGGTCCAGAGCATTGCTTACGGTAAGATTGGTACTGAATTTATTTGGATATTTTGCAGATATTTATATATTTATGTATTACACTTTGCTAAATGGAATACATACATGTCAGGTAACCTGCAATATACACCGGTACAAGAAATGGCAACATACACAGGTTGACATGTTTACTTTACATATCTCTTACGTATACATATCATACGTGATACTTAGTCAATCAGACCTTGTCCAGTATCCACAGTTGTTTACATATCACATAGACATTTCATACGCGACTATAAGGACTTATTCAGTGCCGCAGTAAAAAATGTTTTCATGCTGACACCAGATGGAAACTATGCAGATACTTGTACAGCTGTTTAATCTGTCCCAAGTGGTAACCATGTGGAATATGGGACGGACTGTTCAACTAAATTACATCCTACAGTATTATTATATTGTATGTGCTCTCGCTACAATTGTCCTTGGCACATGTCACCTGGACTACACCTTGACTTTTTAATGCTCTGCACAATATCGCTGTAGTGCTATTATATCTATAGGAGAGGCTTTTTGATGGACACTTATACAGTATTGTAGTGATTTATTGCTAGATGGCAGTTAGTTAGCAGTTTATCTCCAGCACCGTCTACGTGGCCTTATCCAGAGGAGGTCATACAGACATGTAGAGGCAGCAAGTGGATTGCTCTTATGCCCAAATTATCCCACAAATCTCGGCCTCCTCTCTCTAGAAGTTAACTATGACACTACCATGCCCTAGGTCCCATCTTTTAGATACAGCGATACATTGTTCCTACTGACGATAACCAAGTAGTCTCAAAAACTTGTTTCTTAGCTCTATTTTAGGTTGAGCTTATATGTGCTAACATAGCTAGTATAAGTATATAGGATCCACATAGGATCATTTGCATTTCAGGAGCCTTAAAACTGTTCAGCAACCTCTGTCAATGGCAAAAGCCTCATCATAGTCTGACACTTCCTGCTGTATAGAGATCGGTTATTAGTCTCCTTATCTGCTCAGACAGGATTACAATGGAAGGTATCGCCTGTATATTGGTAACAGAGGATGACGCCTTTCACAATAGGTGATGGTAACCACTTATCTTATCTTTTTCCTGCACAATAACCTTTGCCCTGGTCACTAAGTATGTGAACAACACTGTTTCATAGAAGTAAATGGGGACGATTTATCATAAGGCAGGATCTTACTCTAGTTTTTAAGAGTGACTAAGGAAATCTTTTAGATGATTTGTACATAACATGTCTCTTAGTGGCTTTGACAAATTTAATAAATGTGGTACATGAGGTGTTAATGGGGCACCATGGTGTCTTATTGGTTAGCATTATAGCCTTGCAGCGCTGGGGACCTGGGTTCAACTCCCAGGGTCAACATCTGCAAAGCGTTTGTATGTTCTCTTCATGCTTGCGTGGGTTTCCTCCGGGTCCTCTGGTTTCCTCCCACACTCCAAAACATACTGGTAGGTTGATTAGATTGTGAGCCCCATTGGGGACAGGGACCAATTTAGCAAGTTCTTTGCAGTGCTGCGTAATCTGTAAGCGCTATATAAATATAGCTTTATAATTATAATAATGTCTGATGCACCCCCCCCCCCCCCCCCTCAGTGAGTAGTTTCTGATCTAGAGGTTCCTATGGTCCATGTGGCTGTTGTATAGCATGATTGCCAATGATGATTTCAGAGGCAAGACGGCCACCCGATTTAAAAAAATTAGAAAATAGAAACAAACCAGAAACAAATGCACTTTTTATCTAACTGGTTGTGTTTTGTAAAAATCTATATGATATGCAATACTTTTAGGGTTTGTCAGATGGAGTAATTTGCATCTTGTTTTCCCCTTTGCCTTTTAGACGTATTAACATTGGCGCACGTTTCCAGGCAGAGATTCCTGATTGTAGAGACAGGAGTTTGGCGTTCGCTGACAAGCACAAAGCAGATTTGGTCTGGTGTCCGTTGGACGAGTTGCAGGATAAACAAGGTAGGAAAAAATTGTATTACATGACACAGATTGTAAATTTAATTCCATATTTTGAAGAGGGCATTTACACATTGTAGGGTGATACGGAGTTGTTGAAGCCTTTCCCTGGTTTGTGTATATGCTGTGACCCATGTTCCTCTACTTGACCACGAGTTATTATAGAAAAAACTTATATAAACACATTAAAAAAGATTTAATATGCATTGTACTCCTGGTCTTGGCCTGAATATGTAAGACGTGAATATGTAAACGCAGCCTAATGACAATGACTGTTAGTAAACTATTCAATGAACACGTGGACCTCATATTGGTCCTATTCCTGGAAGGCTGTATTTGGCCATTAAGACAATATAAAAGATATATATGTATTTCGGTAATGGAGTTCGATTCTCGTAGCATAATGATACTCGATATAGAAAGATGCAGTCTTTGAAACTGGGTCACCTCCAGGTGTGGCAGAGCTGAATCTCTTATTCTGACTCTTTTGGAGCTGCATAATTTAGCAGCTTTAACTGCAGGCGTCTAGAAAACCACCTTTCCCTTCTTACCCCAGAAGCTTACACCAATTTCCCTTTGATATTATTCTCGACTGTAAAATAATAATTAATTTCTGTTGGTTTATGCACATGTTCATGGTGTCCACGGACCTCTGTGTGAGCTGCCTGTCCGATCCGGTCCCTTTCCTGCCCGGTTGTTGGCATGATTCTTAAAGGGAATCTGTCAGGGTGATTTGAGCCACTAAACCAGGTCCTTATGGACAAATGGATTAGTGTCCCAAATCGCCCTATATGTTTTCCCTTTATGGGAAAAAAAGAGCTCCTGAACTCGGTGATTCAATGAAGCTTGCATGGTACACCCCCGCTTTATTTTGCGTAGGTGCGGCATGGTATGTGCGCAAAGAGGTTGGGGTGTAGTATGCTAGCTTCATTAAATCACCGCACAGGTGCCAAGAGCCCCAGGGATGAGTCTGAAGCGTTTTATCGGACCCATCTCTAGGTATGTATAATTGTTTTTAGAGATGGATATACAACTGGATGATTTGGGACCCTAAACCAAAGGTTCCCTAACACCTGTAGTTGGTTTAGTGTCCTAAATTGTCCTGACAGGTCGGGAATAGGACCTGCTCAGAGTTTGACGGTGCTTGGACGGACAGTTGAGCCAAATACGGGGCTGAGGAAACCACAGCCATATGTATAAGCCCATAGAAATGAAAGCCTAACTATAAAGTTCTAATAATTTTACCAAATTATTATAAGTGATTCCCCCTTTAAATACGAACAGAATAATGCCCAATTTGTGCTGCTCGTCCTTTTCTTTCCATTTTCTGTTCGGAAGTTGTGTTTAACTTTTCTGAACACATCCAGCTCTGCTACATACAGAAAGCTCTGTCACAGGACTTCCTCTTCTGTGAGTAGTAAGCAGCAGCCCCTTTCAACAAACTACGGATTCCATGGCTTATCAGCACAGGCAGAGGAAGCAGCTATTGCAGCTCTGAGGTTATCTGAGGGGGATAGCAAAGAAACTACAGGATATAGGTAACAAAGCTAATAAGCAAAGTTGTTTCATATACCAAGAGCTATTGATTTGTGGGGAAAAAAACTTTTATAGTTACTCTTTAATGTGTCAGTGTGCTTTATCTTGAATCAAGGGATAGCACACGGGCAAAAACATGTACAAGAATCCTTAGACTAAGGTCACCTGCAGCTCAAAAACATCTCCAGAATCTGCTTTTTACTTACTGTAAGAACATGTATTGCCCTTCTTGTCTCTATTACTGTTCCATCCCTTTGTCTGTACATGTATCAGTCTGTAAAGCGCTGCAGAATATGTCGGCACTATATTAGGATTGTTATTACTGATCGTATCTGTTTCCCATCTGCAGTTGATGAGCTGCTGACTGCAGCGTGTTCCAGTATCTTACCAGGAGGAGGCACCAATCAGGAGCTGGCGCTTCATTATCTTTATGAGTCCAAGGGGAACATTTTGGTAAGTCTGCACACCATGATTATAAACACTCTTATTTTACATTGATGCATTCAATAGTTAAAACTTCCTTTGTTAAAATAAAGAAATATTAAAGTAGGGAATACAGTGATGTCTATTTGTACAGCAACCATTCTGTGTATATCCCAGTGTTGCATCATTATATCAGTTGGATGTCTTTTTTTTTTTTTTCGCCATGTTTAGGCCACTATCACGAAGCTGCTACTCAAGAAACCAAAACGACACAAAGGCCATCATTTGACAAATTATCATTACTCTGGTAAGAATGAAGGAGTGGCTCTATATATTTGTATAGATCTACCAATATTTACAGACGTTTTGGTAATGTCGCAATGTTCAATCTATAAAAGCCCATTATCCGCTGGCTTCTGTTTTATCTAGGGTCAGATAAGTGGTCTTTAAATGAGAAGAGACTTTTCAACAAGGGCATGGCGATCTACAAGAAAGACTTTCTGCTGGTTCAGAAACTGGTATGTATTGTTTTATTCTACCTGAATAATTTATACAAAATATTGACTATATGAGATCAGGCTACAGGATGCCTTTAAAAGCCCAAAGACACAATCACACTCAGTCAGTGAGCCATGGACCATCCGCTGGACGGATTTAAGGTATATTGCAGAGAAAGAAACTCTGAGCGTCATAGTGATGTGATACAAGGAACCCCTTCTTCTCTGGAAAACGTCAGTGATAAAAGGGAAGCAGGGACAACTTGTATCATATATCACAATGTGTTAGTGTTCAGTCCGTGAAATCTGTCCATTGTGCGGTCCATGATTCACATACCCAACAGAGTCATGTGATTTTATCCTTCACTCCAGACCTGAATGGTCCTCTGTGTCATAACATTAAGGTACTTGTGATATAACACTGCGGGACCTTCTATAGTACAGACATCTGTTATTGCATAAGTTAAAGTCACTAACCTAGTGACATGTCAAATAAAATCCCTGAATATATTAGGTGATTGCTGCGGTACTTGTCACATAATGCTAATACTCCATAGAGTGAGAAGAACTCATGTGAATCAGCCAACTCTGTTGTTAATTCCAGATCAAAACCAAAACTGTGGCGCAATGTGTAGAGTTTTACTACACCTACAAGAAGCAAGTGAAGATAGGACGCAACGGCATGTTAATATTTGGGGACGTAGAGGCCGCACTAGATGAAAAGAACCCCCGAGAGGACTCTGAGATTGATATTAAGGTATTACCATCTGTATTGAGCCTTTTCAGGTTCTGTAAGGGTAAGGGCCTGTCGAACTTTGCACCTTCTTTTCAGTGCAAACAGCTTGCATAGGTATTTAAGAAGACACTTTTCTGGCACACGCGACACAACTGTCAACACAAATTTCTGCACTGAAGGGTGCGTTCCGGTGCACGCCCCTGTGTTAAAGGTGCACTCTGTTGGAGCAGTGCACAGGGTGCTCCTGCTACTTTTTTTCGTTTGATTGTAAGACAACAGGCTGGAGCAGAGGCCTTATATATGTATTTTGCCTTATTGATAGGCCAAACTCTATCCTATGTTAATCTCCACACAAAGGACAGTATAAGAGAATAGATGGACCCATTTTTTTTAAAGGTTTGAAGGGTCTCCCCAACAATAAACCATTGAGACCTCCAGCCATCAACAGTAAGCTATGGAGGGAACTGGCACTGACTATACAGGACCCCTCTAGCGCCCCCACCAGGGAAAAGTATCATTTTCCAGTCTATAGTTCATTTGAGACAAGCCAAGACTCTGACTATCCTGGTTTAGGTTTCCTAAATTAAATTATCCCTTTAATACATTGCACTAGTTATGGCATCTAACACTAACAATGCAGAATTTACAGGCTTGCTTTTAACCCTTTCCATGACTAAATAGTCCTGGGGAACTTGATGTCCTGTGCCTCCACCCAGATATGCAGGCTGCAAGGAGTATCAAGTGTTGTGAATAGCATCCAGCTGGGTGGACTCCAAGTGCTTGGGTGCCAAGTCCTGTTCACTGTTAGCGCTGACGTCAAGGAAGGAGTGTCTGCCACATTAGTCTGTGTATGTGAAGGGCACAATCTCCTATTACATCTGCGCTCTCTGTCATGTCTTGCTCTTAAGTCAATGCCAGGCTGGTGTTAATAGCTGGAAGTCCTGTAATGGCCAAGTAGCTAATACCCTAGAAATCTTTAGGGAAGAGAATATAAAACTGTCATCCCCAACCCGCAAAACTATTCATCCATCTGTATTTATTGTGTTTATCGGGATAACTTACTCATCGCCCTTTATTGTGATGACATCCCTTAATGGAGAATGTAGCAATCAATGCAAAACAGCTGATCTGTGCTTCAGATGATGCTGGGATTTGTTGCTGTGCTGGAGAGAGATGCAACTGCTAGATTGTGTCTGGGGACACAGCTGTTCATATCTATGAGATACTCCTAAAGTAAGATGTAGGGTTGACCCCATACATGTGCCTTGTAAGATTTTATATAGTTTTATCAGAAGACCTAGGGATTCAAAAATGACCAAAAAGAGAATCCCTATATAATGTACTATCCCCTCAGACACATGTCCGTAGATAATGTATGGTATCGAATTATCAACAAGGGTTCTTTTAAGTATCTGGTTTAGTATCCAAACAAAACCAGTTACTGCAGATACCAATTGGAACTAATTGGCACACAAGAATTACCATATATACTCGAGTATAAGCCGACCCAAGTATAAGCCGAGGCCCCTAATTTTACCACAAAAACCTGGTAAAACCTATATATTTTTTACTCGAGTATAAGCCGAGTTTGGTTTTTCAGCACATTTTTTTGTGCTGAAAAAACTAGGCTTATACTTGAGTAGATAAGGTAGTTTTTTCTTTTTGCTTATATAATGCCTCATAGTAGATAAACCTATCTAACTTATAAGTCCAACCTATACTCCTATGGTGTGGATCCAAAGATAGGGGAAAAACCCTACATGGCCGATTAGTTCATGGTAGAAATAAGATTCTTTCTTGACCCCAATATGGCAAAATAACTCCCTTTATCTGCCATTTGTAGACAATTACTTTCTACTTATTCGCTCACAACTGTTTGGTTATTTCTAGCGATGAGTGGACCCCATAAAATTCAGGTTTGGCCAAGTTCGCGAGGAACAAAGTCATCTGAACATCCCCATTTAATTTAATTCATTTACCACTTGCAAACATTTCTTTAAATGGATGTTATTAAAAAAGTTCACCTTTTGTGAAGATGATTTCCTATAATTTAGCCGTTTTGTCCCTTAGAAGCGAGATTGTTGTCCATGGATACGACCACCACTGCTGGAGTTACCAATAGTTTTTGCATATGAAATGTCTGGCTTTTGCTGCCAGAGTGTGTAGTAATAAACGCTGAGTCCAGGTGGTCGAGCGCATCAATAATTCCATGTCTGGCCAGTGCTGCCAGAGTGTGGGGTGGTCGTATCTAAGAATAGCAGCTATCTTGTTTCTAAGGCTTTATCTATGGGAAATGATCTTCACACAGGTACATTTTTTTAACTACATGCAATTGAAGACATGTATATTTATGACGGATGAATTAAATCTCAATGTCCAGATGTGAATACCCCTTTAAACTACTGCTCCCCCATACACGCCAGCACTAACATGCCAGCAGCGCTGCACCCTGCCCCCCAGCTACTTTGCCATTGTCATTTATAGAGTTAACGGTGGCAGCACTAATCATGTGTGTTAACCGCTGAGCTTGAACCCAGCCCCAAACTTCTTATGAAGTTCGGGACTGCTCAATGCTAGTTATTTTGCCTTTTTTTTTTATATCAACACTTTGATATGTACATAATTTATAATTGTAAGGATAAATATATTTACATTGTTATATTTCTATGACCACCTTTGTACAACATAAGCACATAGGTCCTAATACAAAATGATCAGTCCTTGTATTACACCAACAACTCTTATCCAGACCCAATCTGGAACCTAACAACCACTTTCATTCTTATTTAAGAGTTCTCAACGACTTGGACCAGGCATTCCCAGCCAAAACACAGAAGGCAATGACCCAAAGGCGGAGAATAATCTGCAAGCTACAGCCGAAGAGGAAGACGAAAGGAGAAGAGTGTCTTCCCAAATGAAGGTTACACAGACATTACAAGCCAGCGAAATAGTAAGAATTGGCAAATGAGATACACATTGAATATTTGTCTCCTTGCTGCTGCCATGATAGGGTGAAGTAGAAAGGCAGAATAGGGGGGTGCAGCTTGTCTTTAAGGGGGTATTTCCCATTTATTGTAGTGGTTGTTTTGGCGTGGAACAGACTGTTGCTTAGTTTTTCGACTTTTATTTACCTGCTGTTCACCTTTTACTGATGTTACTATTTTACATAATGGTTGACAATGGCTCCGTCCCTGCTGCTCCAACAAGTAAATTTACATTAAAATAAAAACCGATTTTAGGGAGACAAAAAAGTTATACTTCGTAAGCTTCTGTTCCTTAGACAATGCTGGCTTTAGGTGTGTGCTAGTAACTTTGGTGCTGCCAGACTTCCTTTAATATTATGTAATTTCTTAGTTGCTTTTGGGAATATCACGTCCTCTATTAGATTGTCAACACAAGACTGATAAACCATCATTATACAGAGTGTTGCACAATATTTGGTTCAAAAATAGCTTAATGTGTCAAGAAAATGGAATATATATATATATATATATATATAGCTACAACACTGACCTAATGTTTATATAGAATCTGTCTATTTCTTCTCAGTCAAATGATACACTCATCTTAAGAAACCAAGACCCGAATATGTCATTAACGGTAAAGACCCCCAAACCAAGGGGGCGAAGACCACGGGCGATTATTCCTGCAGATGATGCCAAAAAAACTGAGAATACAAACAAGGCTCCAGCGCAAGAGGGCACCTTCCCATGTAAAAAATGTGGCAGGTGGGTACCTGGTGTTATATAAAGATCTCATTATATATTGTTATACTCTGGACAGCACAGTACCAATCTGACTCATTGGGGCACATACATATCCTTTGTAAGACAGAGATGTAGAAGGTCCTCTAATTCTGTTTCATTCTGATGGACTGTTCACAATCCTGCACCTTCCACTGTGTCAGGGACTGGACTCTGGGCTTCATAATGATATAATACAAGGGGTCCCTGCTTCCCTGCTGAGCAGCAACGCCAAACTGGTATCACGACTAAGGAGATGTAAATTGCTCACACCATTCATAGGAACATGATTTCTTTTTATGACGACTTTCCTACAAGACAAATTTTATAGAAGGTGTGAACAATAAAAGAACACATTCAGCATCTGGGATATCCCCAAAAGAGGTCTTGAGGGTAAATCATGAACACCGCCTTCTGCCCAAGGGTTTTCAAGTGGGCTCCTAATTGCGTAACCTGTATTGAGTTATGAACATGGAGGAAATTCATTAATTTGTGTTGCAGATTCCGACAGCTGGACAACAAAGTCTAGTGCTGCCACAGATTTATCATTGTTGCAGTTTAAGACTTTCGAGTTCTACTGTTAGACCTGCTTTTAGCTGGTGCACACTGCTTGTTTTTTTTTGGCGCACAAATAATTTCCTGCTGAGCCACGCCCCCTTTTCCAGGAGACCACTCCCCCTTTCTTAAGGCCGTGCCTTGTTTCTCGGACTATCCTAAATAGGGCCAAAAAAAGTTCCAAAAGCCATGATAATTGTGTTGGTAGATGTTTTAGACTGTTTGTTTATTTTAGCCCAATTATGGCGCAGGTGATTAATGAATTTCCCTCAATCAGTTTGTCTAACAGCCTATTAATTCCAGCAGCCCCGTGACCTCTTTGTACACCCCTGTTGGCAAGTTTTAAATGATATTTACCATCAGGATAAAGAATTGTATACCAAACTTACATGCTGGTGTCTGCCCCCTCTGGCAAAATCATAAGTAACAATTATGCAAATGAGCTTAAGGGGCTCCAAGCTCCATTAACTTCTATGTAGCCCCTCAGACTCATTTGCATAAGTGTAAAAGACTTTTTTGTAAAAACAGGGCATAAGAAGCTAAAAGTACAACAGCGGGGTCACACACCAGTATGTCAGTGTGCTTGGTTTACAATCCTTCATCCTGGTGGTAGATTTCCTTTTAAGCATGTTCTGCTCTTTGCCTGGTTCTACAACCTCAGCGGCGATTGTCTAGGTATCATCGGTGTCTCTGGCTCTTACTCTTATTAAATAATCAGCAAGAAATGTCCAAATTCTTTCTCCTTCAGGGTCTTCTTTAAAGTGAAAAGCCGCAGTGCACACATGAAAAGCCACGCAGAACAGGAAAAGAAAGCAGCAGCCCTGAAGCAAAGTGAAGCAGCAGCTGCGGCTGCAGCCCGCGCAGCGTTACAGGCGCAAGCCCGTAAGCTGGAGAGTAGTGACAGTGACAGCAGTGACAGTGGGAGCATGACTAGCAGCAGCAGCGAGAGCTGTGACAGTTCAGATGACGGGGAGATATAACTGGAGCCGGCGCAGTGAGGCTGGAACCTCACTTTACTCCCTTCACCTTTGTCCTTCACTTTTTTTTTTTTTTTTTTTTTTTTTTTTGTAAATGAATATTTGCAATTTCTGCAAGGATCAAATCTATGAACATTGCAACTGGACTCGGGACTTTTTATCTTCTTAAATTAACTATTTATTTGGTAAACGGTCTACA
The DNA here is from genome assembly GCF_040894005.1 of Engystomops pustulosus. Taxonomy (NCBI): domain Eukaryota; kingdom Metazoa; phylum Chordata; class Amphibia; order Anura; family Leptodactylidae; genus Engystomops; species Engystomops pustulosus. The sequence continues at coordinate 43,773,653 of NC_092417.1, forward strand.
ATGTATCATAATATTTTGGAGAGTAAACCTATTTTCTAGCCTACCCTTGTGCCTGTAAAGACAAGTTACATAAAGAAACAAAAAAAGAAAAAATTCCGCGAGCCAACACTTGTCGTCTTTCCTTTTCGAAAGCTGCAAAAAAAAAAAAAAAGGAGGCTTCCGGAAGAAACATTTCTGTCGTGGACTTCGATATCTTGTCACTGTGTAGAAAGTGCATTTTCGTATTGGAGTAGCATTCACTGTATCGCAATGTGAAATTTTGCACAACCCCGTGACTGCGCTACTACAAAGGCTTGATGTTTTTTGTTGAACGCCCATTTAGTACTGAAATTTCTGCCATAATGCAAAAGGGCTACTCTGATAACAGTGTGAGCGCAACATTGTTGTTGGAAAGACTGCCCCCCCACCCCCATATTGTCTTAAAGGGATACAGAGGAGAGCAGCATTATTATCCTCCATCAGTTGTATATCCTCCATTGCAGCATATCTTTAGTTGGAGTGACGGTGCCATCAGGGATAGGTCTGTGTTGTCAAGTGTGCCTTGTAGCCCCCTGCCTAAGGAGCACAAATTATCTATTCACAATAGAGGCAGCCATGGAATGGGTTAATCGTGAAATAATGCAGCCTTTTATATACCACATGTATATGTCCATTTACATGGGAGAAAGGGCTGGTTTTATTTCAATACATTGTAAAGGTTTATGTCGGAGAAGATATGAACGATATCCCGCTGTGGTTGTGACGTTAATCCTCACACTATAAAAGTTATTTCCATGGTGATAGATAAGCACCAGGAGACGAGTCGGAAACAGCTGGGCTTATAAACAAGGAATTGTGGATTTAAACAAAGATTTTATTCCCACTTAAAGGAAATCTTTCACCGGGATGAAGGACTGTGAACCAAGCACACTGACATACTGGTGCGTGCCCTCTGAGGAACAATCTGCTCTTCTCTTAGCTTCTTATGTTCTTGTTTTTTTTTTTTTTTTTTTTTTTTTACAAAAAAAGGATTTAAATTATGCAAACGAATCTGAGGGGCTCCATTGACAGTTTTGGGGCTCTGAGTCCCTCTGGCTTATTTGCATAATTTTTTTAATGTTTGTAAAATACAAAGGCATAAGAAGCTAAAAGAAGACAAGATCCTGCCAGAGGGGTCACACACCAGTATGTCAGTGTGCTTGCTTTACAATCCTGCATCCTGGTGGAAGATTTTTTTTAAAGCCTGTTGCCCACAATCAAGTTTTCTCTTACAAACTCTGTCCATGAACTTGCAGGATTTCCTGAACCGAACTTAGAATCTTGTAACTGAACTCCACATTCTAGGTTCAGCCTTCTCCTCTTTGCCAACCCTATAATAATTGTGGTGAAAGGACATTAAAGAAAAGTAATAAAAAAGAAACTTAATTTTTTTAATTCAATATGAAATTGAATTTGAAAAGAAAGAGGAACATATTAGGATGTTACTTGAATTTTTTAACAAGTTACTTTTACGACCACCTCCTGACTCTTGGCATGTCCATTTGTATGTATTCTATGTCGGTTTATAAAAATCTATTGTGCCATCCTTTAATTTTTCCGCCTGGGAATGTATGAATAAACAGCCAGCTAGGAATACCACCCTGGCCAGTAGTATGTTCCCCTCTATACTTGCCATTCTCAATAGGGAGTGTCGCTACACAGTCGGTAACACGGAGTTGAATTTTAAGTATACAATTGCAGGAGGAATTACAGAGGAATAGAACAGAATTAAAGGGCATCTACCACCAGCATGAAGGACTGTATGCAAATGAGCCTGAGGGGCTCCAGGCTTTATAGATGTTAATGGACCCTGGAGCCCATCAGGCTCATTTGCATACAGTCTTTCATCCTGCTGGTAAATGTCCTTTAAAGGTGCTCTAAAATGTATATTTTTGCTGACTAATATATAACAAGATAATAGATGTATTGGGAGCAGTGATTGGTCCTCTAAATATCAATATATATATATTCTATAATATATATAGTGGAATAGATTTCTGCAGGCCATGGATGTTATTGGTATATATTTCTCCCTTTTGGGGGCTGCATTTAGATGCCCTTCTGGTGGTTGCCTCTGCGAAGTTTGTGCCCTTGAATACAGTCACATCCACTTCTTATCACTCAGTTTGTGTTACAGAATGTGTGGAGCCGTTTACTTTCCAGCACAACCTTACGAGATGAGAATCCTATATTTTTTATCAATTTCTGAAAAAAAAAAAAAGTTTATAGTTGTTCAATGGGAATAAAAAGGCGATGTATATACACTATATGTACAAACACCTATATCTACTTTGTTTTGTAAGATAATATTCTTTATATGCTTCAGAGACAATCTGTATGTGATAATACTATTGGAGAGAGTGATATAATATTGACTGCTATTTTTTTTTTAATTGATGTGTATTCATTATAAATGCATGAACTTCAAATTGGGTATTAATGGTGGCCTATGACATGCAGTATTGTAATAACGCTACAAGGGAAATGTATAATGATCAGGGAAGTTGTGTTACCAGTTTCTACTTCTCCACTGTTTTTGGATAACGTCTTGTGAACTCAGTTTCCTCATATCATTTTCTTGCCAAGGAAAAATAATATTGGATTGATAAACCCTTTAAAAATGTTTTTATTTTCCTTTTTCTATTTTTGGGGGATTAACTTTTTTTAAAAAATTAATGTTAATGATTGTTATTATTTTTTAGGTTTTTTTTGGTGCTTTTTTTTCCTCATTTTGAGAAATATTAAAAATCTGAATATTGACCATTAGAGGGTGCATAGTCTGTGTACTGTATATGGTAACCACAGTGCAGGATAAAGCACCTTTGATGATGTCATGATTTGGAAGGGCCTTGCTCTTGTTCTCCTGAAAGAAGGAGAACAAGTTTTGGAGATTGTATTCAGCTCTCGTTCACCATTTTTTTTTTTTCATGCATCTTTTGTATGAAACCGTGTAGAGCAGCAACTGAGGTTCCTCCTCCTGTGACATCTTGGACGGATAATCTGATCACTACAGATCAATACATGTGTATATACATAACAATGCAGACAGAGCCATGTATGACACCCAATCATGATGTCATCAAAAGTCTTGTTTAGTGCTTCAGTATAAGAGATGCGAGCACTAGCAAAAATTATATGATTCTATGAATTTATAATATTTTTAATATTTCCTGAATTGCGAAAAATATAAAATGCTCCAAAAAATTCTAAATTAATAAACTATTCACATTACAAAAAAAATATTTTGGTAACCAATTTCCTTTAAGGATCTGTCCACAATTTAAGAAAAAATGTCTGCTTTCTTAAAAAAACTGTGCCACTCCTGTCCACAGGTTGTGAATGGTATTGCATCACAGAGATACAATACACAGTGGACCTGAAGTGTAAAGCAGCCATGTTTTTATAATCCTGGACAAGTCCTGGGCAAATGCTTTGTGACTTTCCGGTTTGTGTAGACAAATGTAAAGTCCACGGACACTAAGTCAGTGTAAAACAGCCAAGATATGCTTCCGGTGCCAAGTGCATTCATGTAAAACCATTTACATTTTGTTCTTATGAATCAATGAGATGCAAAATCCGTTCTCCATGAAATAAAAAAAAATTCTCGGTAAGTTTATAGTCATTTGGTTGGTTGGTTCTCTTTTCGCCATTCTCTTCAATGCCACAGACAATATAGCTGCCATTACAACTCATTTAAAGGGTTGACACCTGTCTATACCTGATTACTCCGTTCTTTTGCATGACTCATTTGACAAATCACAAGTCACGTTGTATGAACTGAAAGTAAATTTCTCCACTCCTAAGAGACCCTGTGCAAAAAATTAAATTCCGCCAAGACATGGTAGACCTGGAAAATACAGGTCTTAAAGGGATGTACCCCTTTGGTCCCCATATACTTGGTCTCCGGTCTTGGATTAGAATTGCTGACTGCATATATGTTGACCACATGACCACTGAGCCAATCACAAGCGTCATTCAGACATGACCATTGAAGCCAGTTATTGATGCGGTGGTCAGGAGCAGAATGGATATTGGCGCTTCTGGATCATTGGGTACGTGAGCAACCAAGAGTGGATACTGGAAGTTTGCTCCCAACAGGTAGGTTTTGTTGACAAAATTTATCAGCTCAGGGTTATAGCAGGGTTATATTTGCATAACATTTTTTAGGGGTTTTCCAGAATTTTTAATAAGGGTGAACTATCAACAGGGTAATTCGGATTAGTAAAGATATCGGCATTCACTTGAAAGGGAGCTAAGTGCTCAGACTTCAGAAAGATTAAAAAAAATAAGAAGGGGTGGGGGGAGAGCCTTGGGTGGTGATGTTGGGCTAGGTTCACACACAAACGCGCACTGTACTACTCCCCTTGTACACTATATAGAAATATATCCTGATTCACGGAATAGCTGCCAAGCTGACCCTTAAGATGATCTGAGTGGCTCACATAATATAAAGAAAACGTAAAGGAAGGAAAAAATAGGGCCTATATCCAATTTAATAAATATTTAAAGGGGTATTCCAGGTATTGGCATAATTCATATACAAATGAGTCCATAAAATATACCGTATATACTCGAGTATAAGCCGACCCAAGTATAAGCCGAGGCCCCTAATTTTACCACAAAACCTGTTAAAACCTATATATTTTTTACTCGAGTATAAGCCGAGTTTGGGTTTTCAGCACATTTTTTTGTGCTGAAAAACTAGGCTTATACTCGAGTATATAAGGTAAGCTTATATGAAATTAGTTGTTATTTAAAATTTTGCCCCCTCTTAGCAGAAAAATGCTGATGACATACACTGTAATAAAGAAATAAAATGTGACTGGCCCTTTGCAGGACAGAAATGGCCGCCTGGGCAGGTCATGTGATCACCACTACATTTGGCTGTAGTTTGTTGGTTGCAGTGCAGCCAGTGTTATGGTGATAGCATCACATCATTACTATGGTAACAGAGCAAAAAAGTCTTTTACATCATCACTGTTAGCAGAGCATAAGAGGAAGGAGGAGTTACTGAGAATTAAAGGATCATGGGACTTGTAGTTTCAAGTGGCGGCCATCTTGGTGATAACTCCACCTACTTTAGAGAGGCAATAAAATGTATCATAAAATCAAACTATTTAAGCTCCATTTTGTGACTAATGACATTGAGTTTTGTTATATTAATTTATCTATAGCATTGTGGGTTTTTGTATCAGACGTTCATATTCCCGGAATATCCCTTTAAAAATACAGGAACGGCACTTTTGTGGCATAAAGCCCTTTGCCAGATTCCATACATTAAATACTTTTTTAAAAATGTTTTTTTTTTTAATCTGGTTGGAATTGATTTGTTTTATTGGATCCTCCTTGCATTGGATGTTTAGAGCCAGATGTGGGCACTATTTTTTTTCCTTCCTTATGTTGGCTCCGGAAAGCTCATCATTCAGTCAGTGGTAATCTAAGGTAATCTGCATGTCAGCTCAGGTCGATTTGTCAGCGAATAGCCCGGACGTTCCAGCCAGCACACATTGCCACTGTGAAGTTAGACTTCTGTGTAAGCGAACCAAGGATAGGTCACTATCCCACGTTAAATGGGATGCTTTATACGATCCTTTTTTGGGTGGAAGGAAGAACTTGTTTGGCAACAGCTCAGTTCCTACTGGATTAACCTACCTTTTAGAGAAGAGTGACCTGTCCTTACCGATGGTGCGCGGGAAATATTTCCAGATTGGCCGCGGAACCAAGCCAATCAGGCAAATTAATGCCCCTAGTTACCAGCCATGGCTGTGATTGGCCAAGGAGACTGCCCTGGCAAATCAAAGAGTTGGGGTGTCGGAGGTGTTAATATTCCGTATTGGGTGTTCAGCAGATATTCCGGCAATATGTCTGGGTCGTTCCCGAGTTTGTGTCCGCTCATCTCTATTTATATATCTAGTAACTATAGAAAGTGTATGACCTCCCCTAGAAAGATCCTGTGAGGGTAATCTGATTTCACTTAGTATCCACACCATAATCGAGAATTTGAAACCCTAAACTGTCCCCAGTAAGACCACTGGGTTATCCCCAGATGTAGCCACACTCTGGTTCTGTATGAGTGTCCTGACTGGGCCCCCACCCTCATTACCTCAGAATTGATTAACAATACTTCAATGGGTTTTTACTTGACAACACCTTATAAAGATATTAAACCCAGAAATAAACCTATTTAAAGGGTTAGGGAAAGTGGGGTGGTGGGAAGAATTTTTTTTTTTCTAATATCAATAAATTCTGCTAAGGCTACATTCACACACATGTATGGGGGGCGTATATACACCCGATATACGTCCCCCATACATCGCTATGGGCTCACGGCACACGTGCGGCACCGTACCGCTCCGTACCCGGGAAAACGATAGGACGTGTCCTATCTTTTCCCTTATTACGGCGCCGTGCGCCATACATCCCTGTGGAGATAGGCGGGGGTGAGCAGCACTCACCCCCTCCTCCTCTCCTTGTGCGCTGCCGTCCTATGGTGCGGCGGGCAACGGCAGTGTGCATGTAGCTTTAGTTTGTAATAAATCAGGCTTCAAAGCTCCTTCCTAAGTAACAGCTTTTATCTCTCCATAGAGAACAGTGTATATTGAAGTTTACTACATGCTTACATCTACTCTTTTGGTGTTTGTGTAGTTCTGAGCAGTAAGGATTAATCATTTTTGCTCTCTGCCTGGCTATAGTATTCTATGAGCACTATTTTCTAACAGAAGATCTTATCAACTCCTGCTCAGCTAGCTGAAATGGAAAGTAAGAGACCGGAAGAGAAACTATTCTGAGAGAAAATAATGCTAATAGAACACTACATAGGGAGGGAGGAAAAAGTTCTAAGAGGGACTTTGTTGCCCGGTTCTTCACAAACTAAACAGAATGTCTTTATAAAATATATTAGAAAATACGTCAAAACACATTGTGCAAGTTAAAGGCTGATGTGTATTTGGTCTATGTGTGAGTGGTGGGGATTACGGAATACAATATATTTATTATTTTTTATATGGCTAGAATATATTTAAAAAAATCTGTTAATTATCACCTCAAGTTGAGCATTTTTGTCTTTTGTAAACTAACCAGATGCAATGTGTTCTGTGTGATGTAACTATGGTTACATTTTCTGTACAGATTTTCTATTAAAGATCTTTTCAGATTTGCCAACCCTAATGCTACGGGCACTGTGTTCTTCATAGATAAACTATTGTTTACTGTACAAAGTAAAGGACATTGTTTCTTGCTTCATCCTCCATGGACGCTGATATAATGCCATAGTCTCAGGCTCTTCTTCTGTAGCCGCGATGGTCAAACATGCAAATAGGGCATCTAGCTGTGCATACTTTTATTTTTATGTTTTTTCTTGGGCTCTAAGTAGCTGCCTGGTGTTCCTCCTCAAATGTGCAAATGTTTACTTAAATTTTGTACAAATTACTGTATATAAAAAGTCCTGTCTAACAATTGTGTTTACTTTGTGTGTGAATGGAGTGCATTCCTTCATAAACCAAAATTCAGTTCATACATTATGTGCCCAACAACAAAATAAAAAAATATAATTTGACGAGATGTTTGTGCAAGACCTTTTATAATTGAATACCGGATTCTTTTTTTTTTTTTTGGATAAGTCTTAGGCAGATTCCCAATGCCTCCTTACAATGAAGGGCAAAGGCACATGTATGCAGCACATGCGTTGAGATACCTCTTTCTGATCCTCTCCTCCCCCTGAAAGTGGGAGGAGGAGTTTGCATTGGTAGCAGCCAGTGATTGGCTGCTGACAATGTTCATGGTGTTTCCCCCAGTAATGTCACTGTTCCTATATAGACTATATATATATATATATATATATATATCACTAGAGAACTCTGAGAGCATGCGCTCAGCAGATTGCATCCATCCCAATTACATCCAATGGCCTGTGCTGAGCAAATACGTCACTCAGCAGGAGGGAGCAGGATGGGGTTGTATGGCAAAAAAAATAAATAATTGTGAAATAATAGCTTACTACTAACCCCCCATCAGGCACTTTATTTCTCATATGATTAAAAAGTTGACCTCTTGTATTTTATTTTCAGCCTTTCCTTTATTGATTTAGTTTTTTTTCCCCTTCAACCTAACACTGGGGACAGTCTCTGTCAGCGCTCACACTGCTCCTGAGATGCCTGTGAATAATACAGTCAATTTTCACATTGTCTCTTAGATTTTACCTCGGGATCCTTGCATCAGGGGCAGCAATACAGTGATGAGCCACAGCTTACCTTTTAGTGGAAGCAGGATTTTCTTAGGGGCTGCACATGTAGTATGAAATATGCCCCAGTGGTAAGCAACCGGAATCATCTACTTTCTGATGTGTTTTTATACCACAATTTTGTAACCGCAAGGTCTTTGCATGGCAAAAGTTGAGTTTTGAAGCAGGATCTGTAGCAGATAAGTGGCTTTCTGTAGATAGTAAATCTGTGTGTATGGAATTGCATCGGTGCTGCTGTATTACTCTAAAGATTTTACATACAAGAAAAAAATCTGTGTGTAATTTGCTCTATGTGGTTCGCCCTATAAGCCTCAATAGCAATCTTCCTCACTACAGACATATTATAGCGGTATAATTACATAGATGCTATTAAGCTTATAATGCAGTAAAGCTTTCATTTGCAAAGATAAAAAATCTATTTAGGCTTGATAGGGGTTTCATGGAGGTAGTGTGCACAGCAGGATATTCACTTCACACGGCTCCCTGGAAAGTGGAAATGCAAGAAGCAGCAGGAATACCAGAGAACTGACCCTCACTGCAGCAGTAGGATATTATAGGAATATCTTATAATAGCTACTGCAGACCGGTCAGTAAGACAAACATTGCAAAATGTCAAACTAGCACATGTATACAGGTGGTCCCCTACTTAAGGACACCCAACTTACAGACAACCCATTGTTACAGACAGACCCCTCTGACCTCTGGTGAAGCTCTCTGGATGCTTTACTATAGTCCCAGGCTGCAATGATCAGCTGTAAGGTGTCTGTAATGAAGTTTTATTGATAATCATTGGTCCCATTACAGCAAAAAATGTTTAAACTCCAATTATCACTGGGGCCAAAATTTTATTTTGTCTGGATCTACAATTATAAAATTTACAGTGCCTACAAGTAGTAGGCACGTTTTGCCCCCCTGTGTCGACCGGCTCACCTATTGAAATCTTCAGCCAGACGGTTATTAAGGATATTAAATCCCTGGTATATCCAGAGGCCCCTAGGAACCTTACCGAGGGTGAACTACGTGCCCTCCGCTGGCTGAAGACCCGTGCAGATATATTGGTTAAGCCGGCCGATAAGGGGGGCAACGTGGTCCTGATGACCAGGGACTACTATGTTAAAGAGGCCATGAGGCAGCTACAGGACAGGTCCACGTATACACCCCTGGATAGTAATCCCACTTTTGGGTTTCAAACCAGACGAGATTTTCTTAGATGGAGTGTGAACTATGGTGTCTTGTCAGAACGCACAGCAGAGAAACTTTTCCCCGCCAGTCCCAAGTACCCGTGTTGGTACTTTCTACCAAAAGTGCATACAACTCTTGAGAGTCCCCCTGGCCGCCCGATAGTGGCGGGTATTGGCTCCCTATTTGAGCCTCTGTCCCAATTTTTAGACTGGTTGTTACGCCCCTTGCTCCCCGACATCCTGTCTTACCTTAAGGACACCAACACCTTTTTGGAGGTCATCCGGGATGTACAGTGGCTGGAGGGATATCATCTGGCATCGATTGATGTTGAGAGCTTGTATACACGCATCCCACAGGAACTAGGGGTGGAGAGTGTTCGGGACGTACTCATTAATGCAGGCCAAGGGGACACATACATTGATTTCGTGTGCAATGGACTTCGCCTTGTCCTATCGCACTATGCCTTCACCTTTGATGGTAAATGGTATGCCCAGAATACGGGTACCGCTATGGGCACCCCTGTAGCTTGTACCCTCGCCAACATTTTTTTGGCTTGTTTTGAGGGTCGCTACATTTTTTCCCTGGACAACCCGTACACCACCAGGTTGAAGGCATTCCACAGATATGTGGACGACATCTTTATTGTATGGGAGGGGGATGAACAGTCCTTTCTGGATTTTGTTAAGCACCAAACTGTGTTAACCAGATGAATATGAAATTCACTGCAGTTTTTGGAGGGCTGGAGTTAGATTTCCTGGACGTAAAGGTCAGAGTAGTGGATGGTAAACTGTGTACTTCGGCCTATAGGAAGCCCACGGCCACCAACTCGCTCCTCCATTATACCAGCCATCACCCACAGCACACTAAGGAGGGTCTGCCCTACAGCCAGTTTTTGCGCCTTAGGAGGCTTAACAGTGAGGACAGTAATTTCGCCATACAAGCTGAGGAGCTACAGGCTAGGCTGCTAGAACGTGGGTACCCTGCCCCTTTAATTGAGAAAGCTCGGTGCAGGGCCGAAAAAAATACCCCGTGATAAACTCCTCAAAACTAAGAGGGGCCCATGCCAAAAAGAAGGGAATAGTGGTGATAGACGCTTTGTCTTCACCTTTGATTATGGTCCATGTGAGTCCGCTATAAAATCAGCCATCAATAGGCACTGGCACATACTTGAGCAGGACCCGCAGCTAGCTGAACTCACTGCTCACAGACCCATGGTAGCCTTTAGAAAATGTACCACCCTTAGGGATAATCTGGTTCGGAGTAGGTACTCCTCCCCTCGTGATGGTTGGCTACAGAGAGGGACTCCCAAGGGTAACTTTAAGTGTGGGTCCTGCCGTCATTGCAGCTTTAATAGTCAGGCCAAGTACGTTACTTTTGGAGGCGTCACTCAAAGGGTTAACACTTTCATCTCCTGCAGATCTACTTTCGTTGTCTATGTAGTTTCCTGCCCCTGTCAACGATATTACATCGGGAAAATGGTCAGGAGCCTTTTTACCAGATTCAGGGAGCATAAGAGATCCATAATTACAGGCAACGGTTGCCCCCGTCTGATCGAGCATATTAGACAGCAACATAATGGGGACCCCGATGTTCTGAAATTTGCAGGCATAGAGAGGGTAGAATGTGGCCCCGAGGGCGGGGACCGCGCTCTCAATCTTCTACGTCGTGAGAGTAGGTGCATCATGAAATTCTGGGCCATGGGTGCTTTAGGACTCAATGACCGCAACGATATGAAGGTTTTTCTTTGAGTTTACCCGGAATAGTTATTTCTTCACCATGTTACTTACTAATATAGTATTGTGTCTCCTTTTAAGTGTATGTTTTTAACAGGTAGCACGGTCTAGATACTGACCCCTCACCCACCTACACGCCATCTTATTTTGCTGTTATACCGGATCCCCGTTTACCTGTACAGCTAGTACCGCCCAATATTGGAGCGGTATAGAATTTATGTCTGGATTTAGGAATCCAGTAACAGCAGAATACGTTTTATTTGATTGTTTATTGTTACTATGACGACGAAGGCGCGCTTCCTCCCCTTTATATCCGGTGAGGTGCGCGCATGCGTCGTCACTGCCTTGAGAAAGCGCCGGCTGACGCGAAACGGCCCGTTGGCTTTGCGGCACTGCGTGCCCCCCTTGTGTACCCTCCATATGAACTATGAATAAAGAAGATTGCTTTCACGAATGGTGAGTGCCACTCCATCTCTTTACCTATTGTGTATTGTGTGCTGGTTTTCTTTCGGGAGTCAGAGCACAACCGCTGTGATACAGCGACAATCTCCGTACATACCCATCCACCGTTCCTACCGACTGATAAGGATCCGTTATTGTGCTGGCTGTGCACGTAGTGCTTTCTTTTCTCTCTGCATATGTGACTTATGGAACTACTGTTAGCCTTCCACGGCTTGGACAGCCTTTGAAAGTTTCCTCCCGTGCCGAGGCCAGGCTTGTCCGAAGAGTCAAGGCTAACCCAAGGACAACAAGGAAGGAGCTCCGGGAAGATCTCATGGCAGTGGGGACATTGGTTTCAGTCAATACCATAAGTAATGTACTCCACCACAATGGTCTCCGTTCCAGACGAGCACGTAAGGTACCTTTACTTTCAAAGCGTCATGTCAAGGCTCGTTTACAGTTCGCTCATGATCACTTGAGACAGACTGGTTCAAGGTTCTCTGGTCTGATTAGACCAAGATCGAGATCTTTGGTGCCAACCACACACGTGACGTTTGGAGACTGGATGGCACTGCATACGACCCCAAGAATACCATCCCTACAGTCAAGCATGGTGGTGGCAGCATCATGCTGTGGGGCTGCTTCTCAGCCAAGGGGCCTGGCCATCTGGTCCTCATCCATGGGAAGATGGATAGCACAGCCTACTTGGAGATTTTGGCCAAGAACCTCCGCTCCTCCATCAAGGATCTTAAGATGCGTCGTCATTTCATCTTCCAACAAGACAACGACCCAAAGCACACAGCCAAAAAAAACAAGGCCTGGTTCAAAAGGGAAAAAATCAAGGTGTTGCAGTGGCCTAGTCAGTCTCCTGACCTTAACCCAATTGAAAACTTGTGGAAGGAGCTCAAGATTAAAGTCCACATGAGACACCCAAAGAACCTAGATAACTAGGAGAAGATCTGAATGGGCCAAGATAACTCCAGAGACCTGTGCCGGCCTGATCAGGTCTTATAAAAGATGATTATTAGCTGTAATTGCAAACAAGGGTTATTACAGAAAAACCTAGGGGTTGAATAATAATTGACCCACACTTTTATGTTTAAAATTTATTAAAATATAACTAAGCAACATAACTTTTTGGTTTGTAAGATTTATGCATCTGTTAATAAATCCTGCTCTTGTTGAAGTTTGAAGGCTCTAACTTATTTGCTTCTTATCAAACCTGCTAAATCTGCAGGGGGTTGAATACTACTTGTAGGCACTGTACAGTTTCGACTTACATACAAATTCAACTTAAGAACAAACCTCCAGAACCTATCTTGTACGTAACCCGGGGACTGCCTGTATATATATATGTCCTACCAATATCCCTTAGGCCTGCATCACACAACGCATTTTGGTGGTTTTTAATTGGCTTCCATGGTAAAATACTGTGTTTTTTCCCTGTCTCTTCTAATTCTATAAGGCATTTAAGAGAAGATAATGATATTAGTTGGTGTTCTTCCCTACACCATGCCACACTCCGCCCATGCCCTGTGCAGACGTTGCATATGACAGTGTACATATTATATCACACACTAGTGTACATTGTAAAATAAGTGCAAAATGAGCACAGAATGCAACAGGGTTTTGTTTCTTATCTGGAAATGACCTTGTAACCAGATACAACAGAATGATGTCCTTGGGCCTCTATTTGGTTCAGCGGGTCAGGGAGTCAGGACCAGATTTCAGGCAGAGCTTTGTGTGTGGACTAGAGATTAGCGAGCATACTCGTCCGAGCTTGATGCTCGTTGCTCGGACGAGTATTTTGCCTGCTCGAGAACGAGCTTTCTAAGGATCATTTAAGTGAAGAACACATTGCAGATGTTTCCATACATCTGCTAACTTATCAGAAGACATTAGTGCAGAAAGGTGTTCTTCACAATAGTATGTGAAGAACAATATGTGTGAAGAACACATTGCAGATGTTTAACACGGGTCATTCTCCTTTTTGAAGTTCCACAAATATTCCATTAAATAAAAAAAAACAAGAAACAGGACTGACTTCCTTATTTCTCAATAAAATGACACATTTTATTGCAGAGCCTTGGTCCCTTTGAAAAATGCTCGAGTCTCCCATTGACTTCAATAGGGTTCCTTATTCGATACGAGCACTCGAGCATCGGGAAAAGTTCGACTTGAGTAACGAGCACCCGAGCATTTTAGTGCTCGCTCATCTCTAGTGTGGACAATCGGCTGCAGATTCCAATAGTTTTACCATGTACATCCTCTAATGTCCACAGTGAACCTGCGTGTGTTAGGCAGCCTGAACAGGAAAGTTCTCAGCCCACGGTGCAGTGTATGGGAGTCCTTGCATCATAAAGAAATATGATGCAAGGAGTTCCTGTCTGTCAAACTGCTGCTCTAACACCCCCTGTCTGCTGGCAGTCAGGGACACCTTGCATAATATATCACTATGATGCAGGGACTCCCATCCACTTACTGATGATCTGATGCTCTTCAGGAGGATGGGGGCATCTGTTTTTACCCCAGATGGAGGCAGGGCTTCTTTTATTAACTACTTTAATATAAGGGTAATGGCTTAGTTGCACTTTAAGAAATGACACACATTGTAGAGACCTCCATGGAAACACCGGATCGATTCACCTTTTTATTTTTCACACATTGTCAATGTACATTATTTGTACAATAATTCTATGAAAAGATTGATCATTAAAGCATTGAACTTAAAATGTGGAAGGAAAAGGATGAAAGAAATTTGGAGAGCGATAATTTAAATCATTAATTTCTAACAACCTAAAAATACCAGCACAAAAACAGAATAGATTCCTAAACACCAGCACAACACGTGGCTGTACGAGTGTATCTAGGCTATAAGTACATTCACACATCCACCTATTACTATGGAAGGTATAGGGTAGGTAAACAAATCCCACTTAACGCTGGTATATCCAATACTGTGTAATCTCTCTGTAATATTCCCTGACAGGTGAGGCGATAGTGATATCATAAGGCATCCAATATAGATCAATGTACGGGCACTGTGCCATCAGAAATGTACAATGACAGATGGAAAGGAAATCCCCATGAGATTGGCACCTTATTAGGTTAATATTGTCCCTATGATGGATGAGCACTGACCCGAATCCCAGATGATGTGCTGAGGAGTAGTAGATTGGAGCCTTGGTCCAGAAGAAACCCTGTGGTGACTCCACTCTTATTGTTCCATATGACTGTTTGTACTCTGTAATGTAATATTATACTTATATGTGTCCCCTATGATTTGTAAAGCGCTACGGAATATGATGGCGCTAATATGGTCCCTCTGAGGAGTTAAAAAGTAACATCTTAAAGGGAATTTATGGGAATAATAAAAAAAAATATGTGCTGGGCGCTTGCCCTGATTTGTGCGTAAAAGGAGCTAATTTCGCCTATGAAGGTATAATTGTAGAGAAATGTGAGAAAGCTGTCCTACATTCCATGGGTTTCCTCTGGCGAGAAGGTGGGGGTTGGGCAAAATTAAGAAGGTCCTTAAAGGGGTTATCTAGGCTAAAAATATTGATAATGCACCCAAAGAATATTGTTCCCACACTTAACCCCCCATATCCCACATATCAGCTGTTAAATTCAGAATAAAACAGGAAGTAGTTGGCTCTGTTCTCCATGACCCTTGACCCCATCCCTAGTCCCACCATAACTCTGCTCCTGCTTGACCCCATCATCAGGAAATGTAAGTAGCATGTGTTTCTATAAAGGGTCTGTGTACATTATATAGAGATGGAAATTGTAAAGGAGAGCAAAGGTCAATCAACCATCAAAATCCATCATGATAAACCAAGGCACTTACTCATAAACCCAGACACCGTGACTGTGGTAACATTCCTATATTTGTTATCCATGGCCTCCACCCTTCTAAAAACAACTATTACAATTATGCTAATAAGACAGTAGGAGCCCTTCTGTGGTTTAGCTTCACAGACTGATGTACTGTGCAGTAATGGGTAAGTTCTGAGGGAGCAGGGGTAAGGAGGAAAGTAATTCTAAACAATGTAACAGGAAAACTTGATCTTTAGAAGGAAGGAGGTCATGAATAAGAAATATAAGAAGATTACCACAGTCACACTGCCTGGATCTATGAGTAAGTGTCCCTGGTTCATCATGATGGATTTTGATGGTAAAAGGAGTCAATTCTCACAAAGAGCTATAAGAACTGTGCTCCCAATCACACTCAGCTCCATGGAATAGCAGGTTCTCTACACATATGATATGTGTATGATTATGTGTAGGAAGGCTTCAGTAATAGGACCACACCCTGGATTAATATAAAGATATGTTCTTTGTGCTTAACTTCCTAGGCTAGGAACTATTTTTCATTCATCCTCTTTTTGTGCGAACAGACAGACATTTTTTGGCAATACATGAGGATATGAGACATAAAAAAAAAATAAAACCATTTCAGAACACGTTTTATATATACAAATAACATATATAAAAAAAATAATTGTTTGTAGAATATATTCAAATAATTTAACAGGATACAGAAGGTTAGGAGGCCTCGTCCCCCTCCTCGTCATCTTGCTTTATGACTGGATTTCCTGAAAATATAAGAATGGAAATGGAATTAGATTGCTGGGATTAGCATCGCCCTACCACCTAGTGGGAAATGGGAGGACATAACAAACAAGTGGTGTGATGTAGACATATATTGGTATGCACATACAAGTATACATAACCCTCCCCAAATAATGTATACACAATAGTGTTAGAAATAGCTGAACACAGTAATAAAGTATGCTGGAGATACCTGAGCACTGTGCTGAGCAATCTCTGACCGCTCCACTAGTATTGAACAGGACATATGTTTGTCCTGAGGCCACCCATTAGTGGGAAGAGGATCCCTGTTCTCTGGATTGTCATACGTCCCCCTCTTGTAATCAGTGGAGATCCCCAGCATTTGGACCCTCAGCGATATTTAAAGGAAACCAGATTCAGGGTTTGGACATGACGCCAACATGACACGTTATTACACCCCAGCTTTACTGTACATGTGCTGTGGAGGAACCCTAGGTATCCCAACTAAAGGTACATCACTAAACTGTCCATGTGCACCCCATGAAGCAATGTCAAAAGTGAATTCAACTCTTAGTACGTAACAATTCTTTTTCTACAAGAACCCCAGGCATGGACAGAGCTAGGACAGGTAAGTTTAGGTAAGGAACCCTTTAATGGAAATCTACCATCAAAATCCATCACAATAAGCCAGGGACACTAACTAATAGATCCAGGCACCTTGACTGTGTTAATCTTCTTATATATGTTATCCAACTATCAATTATGCTAATGAAACAGAAGGGTTCTGGAGGGATATTACCAGGACATCTCCGTGCTGTAGCTTCACAGGCTGTTACACTGTCTCCTCTCCCTTATCACCTCTGTAACAGCCTGAGAATCTGTAGCAGGAAGTGACTCCGGTAACGCCCCTAAGAGCCCTTTGGGTTAATTAGCATAATTATAAAAGTTAATGTTAGAAGGAAGGAGGCCATGGATAACAAATATAAGAATATTACCACAGTCATGGTGCTTGGATGTATGAGTAAGTGTCCCTGGTGTATCATGATGGATTTTGATTTGTAAATTCCCATTAGGTAGCTGATAAAAACCAGAAATTAAGCCTAGTGACACTCACCATCCAGTTTTTTCAGCTTAGGAAGACGTTTTGTTGCCTCTTCTACCCAGTTTCCCTCTAGTGTGTGTTTTTCCTCCAATGGATTCCCAACAAACACAAGATCCTCCAAACACGGCAGATCAGCCAGCTTCCCAAATTCCGCTAAAAACAACAGAAATATATGGGATATTATTAACATTTCAGCATATTTTCTAGATTATAGATTACAAATATAGTGTTCTTCCTTGTCGAAATTTTTCATCAGTAAAGCTACATAAATTGCTATTGGTTGCAATATCTATGGAAGACTATTAGTTCAAAGCAAGACCCCGGGAGTCAACCATCTCCATGGTAAGAGAGTCAGATGGTGCCTACCCCAATCTTTCACTGTGTTGTTGGACATGTAGAGAACTTTCAACTTCTTCATGACATGGATCCCTCTCAACTTCTCAATTAAATTGTAAGAGATCCACAGTTCTTCTAGAGTTTCTCCAACAGCTTCCTAAAACAGAGAAGTAGGTTACTACATACTACAGAAGGTCATCTAAACACCTACTAAAATATAAAGCAAAGGTGTGAGCGAAATACAGAAGAAAATCTTTAAAGAAAATCCAAAATCCAGTCTGATAAACCAGGGACACTTATTCATAGATCCAGGCACCGTGACTGTGGTAATCTTCTTATATTTGTTAATGCTTCTAAAATCAACTTTTAAAATTATGCTTATGAGTCAAAAAAGCTACCCTAGCCCTTCTATAATCTGGCTTTAAAGACTGTTACACTGTCTCACCCTTCCCCCTGCTCCATCAGCAATGAAATTACAGCAAGAAGTGCTCATTGCACAAATGCTGATGAAAAATGGGGAGGGTGAGACAGTGTAACAGTCTGTAAAGCCATATCATGGAGGTGCTAGGGTAGCCCTTCAGGCTTAGCATTATTAATGAGCAAAATTAATAAGTTGAATTTGAATGGAAGGAGGCCATGGCTAAGGAATATAAGAAGATTACCATAGTCATGGTGCCTGGATCTATGAGTAATGTCCCTGGTTTATCAGGATGGATTTTGATGGTAGATTTCCTTTAAACTTAGGATATGAAAAAGCACTCACCAATCCATTCAAATTCTTTATGTTATTTCTTCCCAGTGATAATATTCGGAGGTTTTCTGAAACAAAGCAATGACATTTATGGCTTTAGTTATATTTTATACTACTTATACATCTTTTCAATTACCGTACATATAAAGCAGGATAGAGGTGAAATAACCAGTTATTGCCATGGAGGCTACAGAAAGAATATTTGTATGAAGTCTCCCCTAGTATAAGTGCCAGCTTTATGCAGGACACTACAATCTGCTAGACTGGTATTGTTAGAGTGGTCTGTATGGTCTGTAATATCGACTTTATTTGCAGCAAAGTAAAGGGAAAGTCAAATTTCTTTGCATGCCCCCAAAAATGGTCAATAATGGTTAATAACACCCCCCGTACTGATCAGATTGAATGGGAGACCAGCTGTAGTTCTGGGTATCTGCCACTACACACAGAATGGAGCTCTGTTCTCGTTTTGTCAGGAACAGCCCAAGTATGGATTCTATAGAAAGGTTATTAATATCTTTAAGTCAGAAAACACTTTAAAGGGGTGTTCAGCAAATGAATGTTGTTGTTTGTATTATCAAAAAATATACAATTTTCTTATATACTTTCTGTATCAATTCCTCACAATTTTTTTTAGATCTCTGCTTGCTGTCATTCTATAGAAAGCTTCTCTGTTTACTTCCAGTGAACAGAACTCTGACCATGGTCACACAGGTGCACGGCTCGTTAGTATCACATAGATTAATCTGAGGTGTGTGATATAACGAGCCGTGCACCTGTGTGACCGTGGTCAGATTTCTGTCCAATGGAAATAAACATTGAAATTTACAGAAAGACAGCAAGCAGAGATCTAGAAAACAGAAGGAATTGATATAGAAGGTATATTACACATTGTATAACTTTTCATTATTCAAACAATAATGTTTATTTGCTGAAATGGGAACACCCCTTTAAGGGTACGGTCACAGGTTTCCAGGCACATCGCTAGCGCAGGGGCCGTGCCTCAACCCGTTCTCATTAGTGTTTCCAGTGAAATGCATGCTATTACTTACTGATCGTATGCGTTTCACTGCAGACACAAATGGGTTTGGGCCAAAGCCCCCTGCGGTAGAGTACTGTATTTTTCAGACTATAAGGAATACATAAGTCTAGTGCGCCTTATATATGAACCGTACTTACAGACAACAGCTGCCTTGAACTGTGCACAGGTCTGCCACCTGCTGGTCATTCATTCTTATAATCAGGTGCGCCTTATAGTCCAGTGCGCCTTATATATGAACCGTACTTACAGACAACAGCTGTCTTGAACTGTGCACAGGTCTGCCACCTGCTGGTCATTCATTCTTATAATCAGGTGCGCCTTATAGTCCAGTGCGCCTTATATATGAACCGTACTTACAGACAACAGCTGCCCGGAACTGTGCACAGGTCTGCCACCTGCTGGTCATTCATTCTTATAATCAGGTGCGCCTTATAATCCAGTGCACCTTATATATGAACCGTACTTACAGACAACAGCTGCCTTGAACTGTGCACAGGTCTGCCACCTGCTGGTCATTCATTCTTATAATCAGGTGCGCCTTATAATCCAGTGCGCCTTATATATGAACCGTACTTACAGACAACAGCTGCCCGGAACTGTGCACAGGTCTGCCAACTGCTGGTCATTCATTCTTATAATCAGCTGCGCATTATACATGAACCAAGACGTTTTAGAAGGCATTTATTGATGGTGCGCCTTATAAAAAAATAAGGTAGTTTGTTGGAAACAGCAGGGACCAAGTGTAAATACATGTCAAAGCAGGTAACAGCTCTGCTGATTCATAGATAAATCTGTTACGTAAAAGACTCCAGTGATGTTCAGCTTTTTTCCGTTACATGTAATGCAACCTCTATACAGGCTCAGACTGGCCACACACATTACACAGCATTTGACCCACAGCCGTTCCTACCAGATTCATACACATGCACCCTCAGCCCCCGGCACCATGCCTGAGAACAATAGTATTGGACGTTTTGCTATCCAGCAGCCCAATGTTTCTGTTCCCTTACATCTGCAATGATATGAAACTGGGAGTCTCCCCTACCTGTTACCGCTCATCACACCATGGGGGGGGGGGGGGGGGGGGGGTCGAATTTATCATAAGTCTCTTAGAGCAAAACTGTTCTAGTTCCCCATGGCAACCAATCAGAGCTCATCTATCATTTTCCCACAGCATCTTATAAAATTAAAGCTGAGCTCTTATTGGTTTTAATGGACAACTAGAACAGTTTTACCTCGGTGATCCCGACAGGACCGGGTAAGTAAATGTGCCCCAATGTTAATGTGCGTGAGGGATTAGATGGTAAAGTGGCCACAATAAATTTGCTGATCTCAGCTGTGTGGCCATGATCCCGCCACCTTCTACGTGTGAATACTGTCCTATCCTTTTGTATTGAACTCCTTTCCAGGCCGCTGCTCTACAAATACACAGACCTTCAGACATCCTATTTTTCTCGACAAGTAAAGTTCCTGCCAATTTTTCTAATTCTGTGCCTAACAAAGAACAAAGTACAGTACGAATAGAAGCCATTATCCGCACAACAAGGAGGCGATCAATAATGGTGCAGACATCTCTTCCTTTATGGCTTTGTCTTATCGCTTTTATGTCTAGAACAGATTATTTCCCATGTGTTTGAGTTTTTGTTAAATACTTATTCTCACTACTGTATGGGATATACAGTAAACTATGGGGTTTAGAATTTAATTAGACAATGTATTTTCTTTAAATTGACTAACAACGATTTTTATCATCTCATCTCAAGTTTTATGAGATCCAAGATATTTATAGTTTTACATTTCTCTGTAAGGGTTTTAAGTTGGTTTCATAGTCTTAATGTTCCATGTGTTTTTGGCTTCTACTAAATATGTTCTACAGGATGGGATTACTAAAATGTTGCCTCTTAGCTAGCTTGTGAGGCAGGCCCCTACACTGTACTGACGAGATGCAAAAACATTAAAACAGCAATGCCTGTTCTGCTTGGAATAGATATACTGGTTTGGCTTTACACCTGCATCATGTCATTAGTTTTCCTGAAAATTATGTTTTAAGGTAAGGAGGCTGCCTTACTAGGTAGCAAAGAGGCAATGGTATCCCATCCTGGAAAGCACATTTACATATTTCCCAGAATCCCTGAGTGGAGCATCAATCAATGCAAGTCTCCAGACGCCTGCAAAGCGGCCTTTAAGGAAATCCACCATTTGATTTCATGCATCAGAATATGTCATCAATGTATTGTCCCTGACAGGCAGAAGTAATCAAATGCTGCACCATCCCCCAGCTGCTGTATATGAGTCATCCAGCTCAGGTTGATCAGTCCTGTCTGGACAGTTCAGACAGCTCTTTTATGTACGGCACCCAGCTTTCTCAAGGTCCTGAATTTTATAATTGTTTTTTGAGATTAAACAAGATATGTTTCAGAATCAGGGTAGCTACAGCATTCTCAAGGTATGTTTGATTCAAAATGCATAAAAACAAATGATGTTTCCTTTAACCCTTTCACGACCTGTGACGAAATAGCACATCACGGGTCAGCTGCGGGTGCATGGAGAGGGCTCACATCTTAATGTTTGTATGTTTGTTTATTTTTGTGTGTTCTAGTGAAAGGGGGTGACTTAAACTTTTAGGTTTTTAAAAACGTTTTAAATAAATTTTTTACTAAACCCCCTAGGTTACTTTAACCCTAGGGATTCTGATAACGTATACAATATACTGCAATACTACTGAACTACTGCAGTATATTGTAAAATTACTGGATCCGTAAAAGAACCTGCCAGTACCGATCGCGGGTGTCAGCTGCACAATACAGTTAAAGGAAACCTACCACCACGGATCCGGTGGCAGGTTCCTTTAATACATAGTAGTATAGCTCTTTTTAGGGCTAATTCTTTTGTGGCCCAGAACTTTTGTAAATTTTAATTCCCCCAATATGCAAATTTCCTAAAGAGGTTACTGGAGTGTGGAGGAGCTGAGGTAAACGGCGCGGCTACTCCATGCCCTAGTAGTCTCTTGCGTTCCACCTACCAATGCATATTCAGCGTGCTGGGTTCTACGCATGCACAGTAGCTCCGGCTTCAGAGCCGAGACTGCGCAGCCGGCGGCCTGCTTTCTGCACATGCGCAAAACCCAGCTTGGCAGACGAGTGCCCGCAGTTCCTTGTAGCTGGGCGCTGAAGATGCATTGGTAGGCGTAACGCAAAAGGCTACTGGGGCGTGTAGTAGCCGCTCCGTGTAACCTCAGCTCCGGCTATTCCACACCCCAGTAGCCTCTTTAGGAAATTTGAACTGAGCAGCCTAGAGAGTGATAGGATCTAAAACACCAATAAAACTGAATATATCGTAAAGTAAGGAGTTAAAATGAACTTTATTGTGTTGACATCACTAGGGGATTGAGATGGGAGAATTTTCTTTTGTGGGAAAACCCCTTTAATTGATGTGTTATGTACAGGTATAGTCACATGTTGTTATGGTATTAATTGTTAAAGTCTTCAAAAGGACAACTTTGGCTTCTATTGTAATATATGAATGCTTTAAATATATTCCCAGCAGTATTTCTACCTAAATTTTGTGGTACAGAGAATCTACTGCAAAATCCATACATCATCTGTCCACTGGATAGGACAAAATAGTCTGATTACTTGGGGTTCTGGGATCCCCAGTGTTTACAAGCACAGGGGTCCTTGGTCGCCCTGAATTTGGTGGTGATTAGTTCAATATTTCATCCATCTGTGAAAGAGGCATAGATCTAAACGCCTCCATGTGCACTACCTCTCACTTACACAATATGAATATGAATCAGGGTCACTGGGGTTACAGGGGCTTGATCTCCTACAAACAGATACTTTTTATAGGGTAAACTCTTTAAGCTTCTTCAGTATTTTGACCCAAAAGTAGAGGAATTCAATAATAAATTTGCCAGCAACAACAGTGAGTTGTTCACAAAAATTAACCACTTATCAAATTATTCCTGAATATCTGGGGTAAAGGGAGGGTAGTAACACAGACCTCTGTCCCATTGTGTAGAACTGAATACATTCCCAGCATATACAGAAGAACAGTAAATCTCTATTGAATAGTCTGTTTCCGCATTATTACCATTAAATCCGTAATTTTTAACACTGGATATTTCACTTGCAGTGATACAAGGCAAAGATATTCCGAGAGTTCGGAAGGAAAAGTAAAGCTGCACTTACTCAGTCCGTTCAGATTGGCTATCTTTTCAATGCAGTTGGTGGAAAGTGATAATTTCCTGAGGAAAGAAGCAATAATTAAGTGTTGATTGATATAAAGTGCTACGTGTAGAAGAGCTGTACACAAGGATCATTGCTAGAACATAAGCTCCTATTAGATTGGTAATGCCACCACCGGAAGGCACAGAATACTTGAAGGGGTGGAAGCACTTACTTTCAGTCTATCTAACCTTCCAACCAATGCACCCAATAGCTACTGGGCTACTGTCTGCCCATTCCTTACTATTTATATAAACTGTGATTGTGGGGGTTTCACCAGTGCCTCCCGCATTGCCCTGCACCCAGATTTAACTGTTCCTGGTCATAAGATCTTGGTGATTCTTGTAGCACCTTCAATGGCTTAGATGGTCTTGGACTCCCACCTGTTACATGTTTTATTCTATTGATTGTATCTTTACATCTGGTGAGTTTTACATTTACCCTTGTTTGAAAAAAATCTTTTCGATATATTATATATATATATATATATATATATATATATATATATATATATATATATATATATTGTGTACATGAGAAATAAGACTTCTTGGTCTTTATGTGACTTGTGACAGCCACCTGTCACAGGCCTTGGGGATGAAGATCTGGCCACCTATTTTAAAGATAAAATTGACTAAAGAGGCTTCTTTAGCCCTGCACAATAATAACCCATTGTAGTTACACCCAGTAGTATGGTAAGTATCTGTAATATGGGACTGTAGGTGAATGTTATAGGAGATACAGATGATAGAAAGATTGATGGTAGAAGATAAATATGAAAGATTAAATAGATTTATAGATGCATAAATATAGAGTATATTATATATAGATAACTATAGAGATAGATAGATGTGAGAGATAGATGGATACAGTAGAAGAGAGGTAGAAGATTGATTCACTGATCGATTGATAGATGGATAGATAATAGATAGGTAGATAGAAGATATATAGATAAATAGACAAAAGCTAGATAGATAAATGTTTAGATAGACAGATGTATACATAGTAAATAGACATATCAATAGGAAATAGATTTATATACAGGAGATAGAGGATAAGCATCTTCAACCAGAAATTCAACCAAGGAGTATGAAAGGAGCAATTTATCCTCTGCCCACAAAAGTTCACATGCAGGGGGCCCTGGGCAAATGCCCATTTTGCAGCCCACTAACGCCAGCCCTGCCTACCTTCCCTCCCGTACCTCACTTTGCTTACTCTCTTCTTTTGAGCCAGTCACAGAGAATGAAGTGCTCAGGCTCCTTTCCTTTACTCTCCCCACTACCTGCATCAGTGACCCCATCGCATCCCATCTCGTGAGGTCCCCCTCCTCAACAGTCACTTCTCACCTCACTGAAATCTTCAACCTCTCTTTCTCTCTGGTGTCATTCCCTCTTGTTTCAAGCATGCTGTTGTTACCCCATTACTAAAGAAGCCTTCGCTGGACCCATCCAATGCTACTAACTACAGACCTACAGTTTCTAATTTCCCTTTTATCTCGAAACTCCTTAGATTATTCTCTACCTTAATTGTAACTTTTCACTCACATCTCCAGGATTTCTCCATAGCTGCACCAATTCTCTGAAATGTCCTTCCACAGACTAGTAACCAACCTCCAAAGTTTCAAACGAGCTCTTAAAACCCATCTCTTTGGTCAGGCCTATAACACTCACTAACTGCATAAAACCTCAACTCTCCTGACTACCCCATGCTGTGTCATCCTCTTGTCTTTTATCCGACAAACAGCAGATATCAAGCTCCAGACTTCTCTGCACTCCCACTAGCCTTGGACTCTGTATATAAGATTTTATTCTGTTCCCTAATAAAGAATGGCTGGACCATTATACGAGCTCTTATACCTCTTGTGTAACTGTAAGCTCTTGCGAGCAGGACCCTCACATATATTGTTCCATATGACAGTTTATACTCTGTAATGAAGTATTTTATTTGGATATGTCCCTCATGATTCGTAAAGTGCTACGGAATATGATGGCGCTATATAAATAAAGATTATTATTATTGGTGGAGATGCAGCTGCTGTGACTCCCCATCTGCTCTTTGACTAAAGCAGGGGTAGGGAACCTATGGCTCGGGAGCCATATGTGGCTCTTTCGATGGCTGCATCTGGCTCTCAGACAAATCACTGATTAATAGCAATCACCAGTGTGTACATGTAAGACAAACACAGCGATGATCACTGGATGCAGGCCGGGATGTGTCTACCTATACTCTGGGGGGTCATGTGCTGTGACTACCTTTCTACTAGGGGCATTTGCTGGGGCTAACTATCTACTGGAGGAATGTGCTATGACTACCTATCTACTGGGGAACATGTACTGAGGCTACCTATCTACTGGCGGGCATGTGCTGTGGCTACCTATCTACTGGGGTCAATGTGCTGTGGCTACCTATCTACTGGGGTCATGTGCTGTGGCTACCTATCTACTGGGGTCAATGTGCTGTGGCTACCTATCTACTGGGGTCATATGCTGGGACTACCTATCTACTGGGAGGCATGGGCTGTGGCTACCTATTTACTAGCAGGCATGCAATTCTGCTACCTATCTACTATGGGGCATGTGCCGTGATTACTAATATACTGGGGGGGGGGGGCCCTATGGAACGCCCGCTCTGTGTGTAATAAACTAGAATCTGTTCATGACCTCTTTCTTTCTAAGTCTTTTGACATGCTTGCCATTACGGAAACATGGATCCAGCAGGATGACTCTGCCTCAGTTGCAGCATTGTCTTATGGCGGTTTACACTTTTCGCACGGTTCCAGACCTGAGAATAGGCAGGGAGGTGGGGTAGGCATACTCCTCTCTCCACAATGCACCTTCCAGGTCATTCCTCCTGTACCCTCTCTCACTTTCCCATCTTTTGAGGTCCACACCCTCAGACTTTTCCGCCCATTCTCTCTTCGTGTGGCTGTAGTATACCGTCCTCCTGGCTCACCCTATCAGTTTCTTGACCATTTTGCCTCCTGGCTCTCTCACTTTCTATCCTGTGACATTCCAACCATCATCATGGGAGACTTCAACATCCCTGTTAACACTCCCATTTCCCCTCCGGCCTCTCAGCTCTTAGCACTAACTACTTCTCTCGGTCTTTCACAACTCTGCGATTCCCCCACTCATAGTGAGGGAAACATCCTCGATTTGGTCTTCTCCCAACCATCTTCAATATCTGATTTTACCAATTCCTCCTTTCCACTTTCAGACCATAATCTCCTTTCTTTTACTTTCAATAATCCTTCTCATTCTCAGAAGCCTTCCACCCATCACTCATACCGGAACCCACGTGCAATAGATACTCATAAACTCACAGAAAACTTACAGTCTGCACTGTCCCCCATCTCCTCTTTCACCTGTCCAAACCTGGCTACTAACCACTATAATCACACTGTCAGAAGCGCCCTAGATGAGATGGCACCACTCACTATCCGAAATTTTCAACGCACACGCAGGCAACCTTGGCACACTGAACAAACTCGTTTCCTTCGGCAGTGCTCCAGGATTGCTGAACGTCGGTGGAGAAAATCGCGCACATCTGCAGACTTTCTACACTTCAAATTTATGCTAAAAACTTATAACTCTGCTCTTCACCTTGCTAAACAGGTCTATTTTACTAATCTCATATCCTCTCTCTCTAACAACCCCAAAAGGCTCTTTGATACCCTTCACTCCTTACTAACACCAAAGGTGCAGCCACCTGTCACAGACCTTGGGGCTGAAGATCTGGCCGCCTATTTTAAGAATAAAATTGATTGTATCCGCCAGGAAATAATTGCTCAATCCACTCACCCCTCCAATCCCCTTCCCTCCCATACCTTATCTTGTTCACTCTCTTCCTTTGAGCCAGTCACAGAGGAAGAAGTGTCTAGGCTCCTTTCCTCTGCTCGCCCCACTACCTGCATCAGTGACCCCATCCCCTCACATCTGGTACAGTCTCTCTCCCCAGCAGTCACTTCTCACCTCACAAAAATTTTCAATCTCTCTCTCTCTTCTGGTGTCGTCCCCTCTTCTTTCAAGCATGCGTTTGTTACCCCTTTACTAAAGAAACCTTCACTGGACCCATCCAATGCTACTAACTACCGACCAGTTTCTAACCTCCCTTTCATCTCCAAACTCCTGGAACGCTTGGTCTATTCTCGACTAACCCGCTATCTCTCAGCTAACTCCCTCCTTGACCCCCTGCAATCTGGTTTCCGCTCTATGTATTCCACTGAAACTGCTCTTTCTAAAGTCTCCAATGATCTCCTCACTGCAAAATCCAAAGGTGACTATTCTCTCCTTATTCTCCTGGATCTATCGGCAGCGTTCGATACTGTGGACCACCAGCTCCTCCTTAGGATGCTTCACTCCATTGGCCTAAAGGACACTGCACTCTCTTGGTTTTCTTCCTATCTCTCTGACCGCACTTTCAGTGTCTCCTTTTCTGGATCTTTCTCTTCTCATCTTCCTCTCAGTGTCGGGGTTCCTCAGGGATCAGTCCTAGGCCCTCTCCTCTTCTCTCTCTATACTGCCCCCATTGGACAAACCATCAGCAGATTTGGTTTCCACTATCATCTTTATGCTGATGACACCCAGCTATATACTTCTGCACGTGACATCACCCCTGCCTTAATCCAGAACACTAGTGATTGTCTCTCTGCTGTCTCTAACATCATGTCCTCTCTCTTCTTGAAACTTAATCTTTCTAAGACTGAACTTCTTGTCTTTCCACCATCTACTAACCAAACCACCCCTGACCTCTCCTCCATCTCGGTCTGTGGGATCACTATAGCACCGAGGCAGCAGGCCCGCTGTCTTGGGGTTGTGCTGGACTCTGACCTTTCCTTTTCACCTTATATTCAATCTCTTGCTCGCTCTTGCCGTATGCATCTCAGAAACATCTCCAGAATCCGGCCGTTTCTGACATTTGAAACTTCTAAAATGCTAATTGTTGCACTTATTCACTCTCGACTAGACTACTGTAACTCCCTACTAATCGGTCTTCCACTCTCTAAACTCTCTCCTCTTCAATCTATTCTTAATGCAGCAGCCAGGCTCGTCTTTCAGGCCAAACGCTACACGGATGCCTCCAGTTTGTGCCAATCACTGCACTGGCTACCTGTCTCCTTCCGTATTCACTTTAAAATAATAACCCTCATCCACAAAGCTCTGAATAATGCTGCACCTCCCTACCTCTCTTCTCTCATCTCAGTCTATCGCCCTTCCCGTGCTCTTCGATCTGCCAGTGACAATAGATTAATCTCTACCTTAATTCGAACCTCCCATGCACGTATCCAGGACTTCTCCCGAGTTGCACCAATTCTCTGGAATGCCCTTCCCCAGACTCTGAGACTAATACCCACCCTCCAAAGCTTCAGACATGCTCTTAAAACCCATCTCTTTAGGCAAGCCTATCACACTCGCTAACTGCTTGAAATGTCAACTCTCCCTTTACTAATCCATCCTATCTCCCATCTGTTATCTGGCAAACAACTGATATATACCAAGCTCCAGGCTTCTCTGCAGTCTTTTTCACCTTGGACCCTGTAAATAAGATGGCGGCTGATGGCTGGTTCAAGCAGCAACATCGTTGTTTAGTAAATTATTTATTAAATTATTTTATATTGTTCCCTTATAAAGAATGGCTGGACCATTTTACAACCTCTTGTGTCACCCCCTCATCCTCATAGTCTGTAAGCTCTTGTGAGCAGGGCCATCACTCCTATTGTTCCATATGACTGTTTGTTCTTTGTAATGTAATATAGTTGTATATGTCCCCTATGATTTGTAAAGCGCTACGGAATTTGATGGCGCTATATAAATAAAGATTATTATTATTATTATTTACTGGGGGTTATGTGATGTGGCTACCTATCTACTGGGGTCATGTACTGGGGCTAGCCATCTACTGGGGACATGTACTGGGGCTAGCTATCTACTGGGCGGCATGTGCTGGGCCTACCTAGTTACTGGACCCCATGTGATGTGGCTACCTATCTAGTGAGGGGCATGTGCTTTGGCTGCCCATTTACTGGGGGCCATGTTCTGCTGTTACCTATCTACTGGAGGGCATGTGCTGTGGCTACCTATCTACTGGTGGGCCATGTACTTGGGCTACCTATCTACTAGAGGGGGAAGTGCTGTGGCTACCTATCTACTGGGGGACATGTGCCGTGGCTACCTATCTACTGGGGGGAATTTGCATATTGTATGGCTCTCACAGAATTACAGTTTAAAATATGTGGTGTTCACGGCTCTCTCAGCCAAAAAGGTTCCTGACCCCTGGACTAAAGTTTCCTCTTAGTCAGTGGAGAAGGAAGTTCTAGTGAGATATATTAAATTTTGCAAAGTGTGTTTAATGGAACTGTGACACTTCATTTTTCAAAACCACTTAGAGAAAATACATCCCTTGTCACCCACTAAAACACAAAAAACAAGCCGGCAAACTAGGTGGTTCAGGATTTTAAATGCAGATGAAGATATCATACATTGGCTGTTTGTTTTCCACAAAGTTGGTAGCTCTAAGGGGAATGATAGATAATTATATAGCAGCAATATTCTTGCCTGTACTCACACAGGAATATTGTGATAAGTTAGAGGGGCAGAATATAATGGAGGTGCTGGAGGACACTTTAGGGCAGGGGTCCCCAAACTACGGCCCGCGGACCGTTTCGATCCGGCCCCCGACGCTTGCCGCGCCAGCGCCGGGCCCCCGCGGCCTTGACAGTCGGGCAGGAGCCTCCGTCCGTCCGGACAGGAAGCTCCTGCCCGTCACTGTAAAGTGCTCGGTGCGGCCGGAAACGGACGCTCGAGCACTATTACTGGAGCGATGTGGCCGGAATACAACCCCAGCGCACATCGCTCTTTGAACTTGGATGCGCGGCCGCGCAATGACGTCATCACGCGGCCGCGGACCCTTTCCTGCCCGGACGCGGCAAAAAGATAGAAGACACGCTGCGTGAGACTTAGGTGAGTACAGGATTTTTATTTTTTGTTAAAAAGGGCAGTAAAAAGATTGTGGTGGCCGGGGGCCAATAGTTAGTTATGAGGGGCAGTATAAGAAATAATGGTGAGGGGCAGTATAGGAAATAATTAATTATATGGGGCAGCATAGGAAATAATTAATTATGAGTGGCAGTATAGGAAATAATTAATGATGGGGGGGGGCAGCATAGGAAATAATTAATTATGAGGGGCAGCATAGGAAATAATTAATGGTGAGGGGCAGCATAGGAAATAATTATTAGGGGCAGTATAGGAAATAAGTAATTATGAGGGGCAGAATAGGAAATAATTAATGGTGGAGGCAGCATAGGAAATAATTAATGGTGGGGGTATAGGAAATAATTAATTATGAGGGGCAGTCTAGTAATTAATGGGGGAGGCATATTCAATAATTAATGGAGATGGGTCCCAGTATATTTAATAATTAATTGTCCCAATATTTAAAATAGTTCACAAGGGGGTGCAGTATATTAAATAATTAATTGAGGGGGGTGCCAGTGTATTACGGATGCGGTCACATGTACTGATATTTATTTTTAAGCTTTAGTCCGGCCCTCCAATGGTCTGAGGGGGACAGTGAACGGCCCCCTATGTAAAAAGTTTGGGGACCCCTGCTTTAGGGGATATGGCAACGGGTGGCCACAGATTGCCTGTGGAGCTATATAAACTGCATAAGGCTCACACCTGCTCTCTTATCTTTGTTTTAGGAAGCCCTAGATGAGGATTGTCTGCCGAGGTCTATGAGGGAAGCTAATATAGTCATGATTCCGAAGCCGGGTAAAGACCTGATTGATACTGATGCATACTGGCCAATATCACTACTCCTTATTGATGATACATTACTGGCTAAGGTGATTGAGGGACACCTCCTCCTGGTGATCTCCACTTTTATCCATCGGATCAGTCAAGCTTGCACCCTGACAGAATTATCTGTGTAGTCCTAGGGGTTGGGCTTTGGTTTGGATGTATTTAAAAAAACATGACTTGTGTTGTCTATGCTGCAGAGTGCTCAGCTCTTGGCCCGCACCTTTGTGCACCTGTACACCTCCTCCCTCCTGCTCCTTCACAGAGGTCATAGTCTGGTGAGCTGACATCAGTGGGAGAGAGACAAGCTGTACAGGAGCACAAAAGTGGGGGCCAAGAGCTGAAGAGTCTGCAGCACAGACAAGACACATGTTGTTTTTTTAAAAATGCATCCAAACCTACAGGACTACACAGGATTCTGTCAGGATGCAAGATAAGTTATGGCACACAACTATATTGTTATGCAAATGAAAATGAGTGGCAAGTATTTTCTTGTTGTACACTCACACAGGGGGATACATTCTCTGGTTTAATTTCTGCCCCTTGAAAGTGGGAGGAGCGAATATCAGCAGAAGCCAGAGATTGGCTGTTTTGGTTGACGTCGATATATGGACAGTTACATCACTGGGGAAACACAGTATACACTTAGCGGAGGCCAGAGATAGATACAATACAATGGCATCTGTCCGCCATAGCTTATTATGGTATATTATCATATACTGCTCTTTCTAGCAGGATAATATAGTGCAGTCTGCTCTGCTTTTTCATCCTGTGCTTCCTGCTGGAAGCGACATATATTGAGCAGTTGGTGGCAAAAAGGATGCATCCTCCTGCCAGTATAAGTCTATGGACATGTTTTAGTTTATCTGGAGTATAAGTTGAACTAGGGTAAAACTCCTTCCTGTAAAAACTGCTGCACAAATGACTTTCATTGTCCTAATGTAACCCTATGCGATGGTAAACCCAAAATTTAGGGGCACTGTGACATGTATAGCTATAATGAAATCAATTATTCCTACTCGCAGTTGACTAGTGTGGATAGGGAGGCATCCATCTTCTCGATGGGTGGGATCTGTGCGTACAGCTTCACTTCTTTGGCTTCTGCTGCTTTCTGACCTGTCTTTTCTTCCTAATGAGGGGACACAGAAAATTATTCAATAATAACAATATTAAACATATAAATCCAGTGACTCCAGGGAATCCAAAGCAATGAGAAACAAGACGATCTTATCCAATATTCAGCAGTCACTCTTTCCATTTAAATGTAACTAAACCAGTTTGCTTCGACACCTACATCATTCTCACCCCATCTGTGTCAGTGGAGCTGTAGATTGGCCTGTATGCCCAATGCACTAAATTGGGTTGTCTCAGAATACTGTTGTTGGAAGGCTGGGCACAGAAGAGGAGAAACTTACCCATTTGGAAAGTGCATCTTTAATAGTTGTTGCTTTAGCCTAGGACAAAGGATATAATAATGTAGAATTAGTAAAGACAAACATTGCTTAGGATGAAGGTTATTTATTCCAATAAACTTGCTCTATGCTTTCCTAGAAACAATGAACTGAACAGACATCCTGAGTTGAGTCCAGCAGTTGTACAGTTGATCCTGTAAATTCTGTGCACACACGGAGTCAGAACAAACTCCTTCGGGCTAACGGTCCTTAGAGGGGTTGGCCACTTTTCGTCATGTTTTTGTGATGTATGTCTTTTCCCTCATCAGCCAGAGATTCCTGACCATAAGATGGCTTCAAATAGAGGGTCATGTGATCTCTATCTACTGGGTTTGTTTCCATAGGCGATGAGCGTTTGGATAGGCGCTTGGACAACTCGGTATTTAATTCCACAGAAAATTTAATTCATGATCTAAAAAGTATTACATGATATAAAAAATATTGAGTAATAAAAATTAAAATAGAAATTGATCTTTCAGGACCTTCATTTTATATTCAAGAATAAGATCGTTAGGCCCATGGACAGACAGAGATCACAGGACCCTTCATCTGGCGGGTGCACGTTCATGTGAATGTACCCTAAAGGAGGTCTCACTACTAGTAAAACTCTTAGGCAAACATCTGGATGGCAGCTATTACTCTGACTCTCCCCATACACATGCACACTTGGCATCAATGTGTAGGAGGAAATAAGTCACTGTCACCTCTGTTAGTGGTTTATCTCTTGTTGGGACAAGTATAATTCTTAATTTGTCATCAGTGGAGAATAAGAGCACATATTTCATTGTTACCTAGTCCTTCTTAAATACGTGGGTTTGGCCAACCATAAATCCTAAGAGGACAGTTCATTAATATCAGATGAATACCTGGGACCTCACTGATCATGGCCGAAAAGGCTGAAGTGCCACTTTCTCATTGGTCGGTCAATGATGTTTTCTTTATTGTAATGTGGTTGTGCCACAGCTTAGTCCCATTCAATTGCCACTATACAATGTATGGCTCTGTCCTTGGTGTGCAGTGAAAAGGCGCATGGTTCTTCTGAATGTGGAGGCTTCATCAAACATTGGATCCATTGCAGTGCCAGGTGTTTCATTTCCACCATCCCCAAGGATTGAGGCATCTACCTGATGTATCTTTTGTCTGTTGGTTTTTTTTAGGTACTAGTCCAATGCTCAGATGGTTAATCCACCCATGAATAAGTTCCAATATCAGGACACATCCCAATACACATATTATAGAGGTCTCATATACCAAGCCATGGCTTGGTATATGAGACCATGATGGTGAGAAGATGATGGTGAGAAGATGTGATGGACACCTCTCTAAGGAACAGTATTGTCAGTAAACCGGTAGGTTAGAGGGTTTAAGGAGAAGACAATGCCAGGGACCTCCATACATTGTGGTAACATATAAGGATGCATCTGCTTTAGTATGGGAGTGTGTTATTCTGTGTCCACTGCTATACACACCAATAAATGTAGCTTGTTTTTGTCTGTGGAAATGAGAAAACCGCCACTGAATTTCCATGATAGACATTACCCCATTACATGTTTTATTTGCGGTTTAGTTTTTCACTTTGCTCCTTCCATAAGCCATAACTTTTTGAATTTTCCTGTTTACAAAGCTGTATGAGGGCCAGGGGTGTAACTTGAGGGTGTGCAGAGGTTGCGGTCACACCAGCACTCCCATATGAGAAGACTATTACTATAAACCAGTGGTGGCGAACCTATGGCACTGGTGCCAGAGGCGGCACTCGGAGCCCTCTCTGTGGGCACTCGGGCCATCGCCCCAGCATGAAGTTCAGCAGACAGGACTCAAAGAATCTTCCTATAGAATCTTCCTACAATGATAGGTGAATTTGCCCTCCTCCATTCAACTGCGTTAGTGTCCTTAGGAGGCTGAATGACTGAAAGTTGTCTAAGAACAAGGAGAAATAAATTACTGCTTAAATTGCTGTGCTGGCACTTTGCAATAAATAAGTGGCTTTTGGTTGAAGTTTGGGCACTCAGGCTCTAAAAGGTTCGCCATCACTGCTATAAACCATACATTATAGTCGGGGGCCTGGCACAGACTTTGCACTGGGGCCCATCAGCTTCTAGTTACGCCACTGATGAGGGCTTGCTATCTGCAGGATAAATTGTACCTTCTAGTGGCGCCATTTAATATACTGTGCCATGTACTATGAAGCTGAAAAAAAATTCCAAATGTGATTATTGTGACGGGCTCTATTTTTATGGCTTTCTTTATGTGCGGTTGAGATGACACCTCTCCTTTATTCTTTGGGTTACAGTATGTCCGCAGAGATAACAAATTCATATAGTTTAGTTATGTCTTAGGACCATGAAAAAAATGTCAAAAAATTTACATTAAAAGAAAAAAATCTTGCATTGCCATATTCTGACACCTGCTGTAACTTTTTCATACTGCAGTTGTATCTGTGTTTGCGTGTTATACCATTTTGAAAACTCGACGAGTGACTTGAATTTTTAGTGTTTTTTTAAAATATTTTTTAAAATATTTTTTTTCAATATTATTTCAGGTCCCCTAGGACAGTGGTACCCAACTTTTTATAAATTTTCTCCATGTACCGATGGGTGGGGGGATGCGGTCTGGTGTCATAGTTACATAGCCAAAAATGTAAATCTCCCTGTGTACCTAGCTTATATTGTCCCATTTCTTAAGGAACCCCCCCCCCTCCCACTTATATTGTCCCCTTTCCTATAGTATGACCCCTCCATAGTCCCCTTTCCTTTAGCTGTCAAAAAAATCCAATACTCACCTTCCCCTTTCCCCTGCAGTCTTCTCTTCCACATTAATGCATGGCTCTATTGTCGGCAGACGCAATGCGATGAAATCATCATGCGCACCTGCAATAGGACAGCGCATCAACGTGGAAATAAAGGGAGGGGGGGTCACAGGACCTGAAAAAGCCAATGAGCCGTCTACTCAAACTTAGGCTACATTCACACGAACGTATGGGGGACGTATATACGGCCGATGTATATATATGTCCTCCATACAGCGCAATGGCCTCACGGCGCCATACAGGAGCGGTACGGTGCAGCACACATGAGGGCACATATAGGACATGTCCTATCTTTCGACGGAATAACGCACCGGGCCCTATGTTACTCTATGGAGAGGGGAGGGGGTGAGCGCCGCTCTCCCCCTCCTCCTCTCCCTGGTGCCGATGTGTACCCGCTATACAGCGTGAGAATGTAGCCTAATGGACAACTCATGAAGTGTTTTCCATAACTAGAAGAATTCAGCCTAAATACTGCTTATTGACTGTGGATTACTGCAGCAGATGTTATACGAGGGACTGTCCCCAGCCCCATAGATTACACAAGGACAATAAACAATACATATGGCTCTGCTATGTTCTGGTTTAGGGAAAGCTATAAAATATATATTATAAATAATCTACCCTGCTGCTACAATACAAGGGTCTTACAAGAACTACAACTCCCAGCATCCCCCTGCCGATACTAGAGCCGTCCCCATCTATCACACAAGCCTTAATATGGTAAGATGCGGCTCCAGGGCTCGTGTTTACATCGTATCCCCGGCACCGCCCGAGCTGTCCCCTCCCGGGCCGCCACTTCCCCTGTTCGGTCCATGAACCCGCACGGAACCGAGAGAACAAAGCTCGGCCGGGACTCACCATGTCTCAGTTGCTAGAGCCGCTCTGCTGGTTGCTAGGAGATGGAGGAGCTGAGCGCGCATGCGCCGCCCTCCACAGCGGAAGTCCTGGAGGAGAACAATGGCCGCCGGAAAATGGAGGAGAGCTTGTTGTGTCCGTCACCAGGGAGATCCCTGCCAGCTCTACAGGGTGAGGGAGGGGGAATGTTCTGTGAGAGAGGGATCACTTGTATTTAAAACAAAAAAAAAGCATTTTTGTGTTGTCCATAACATCCAACTCCAATCTGATTGTAGCCTTACTAAAAATCTCAGCCAATCACACGTGTAATGTTCAATGCTGGGGCTACTCCACGCCCCAGGAGCCCCTAAACAGAATTTGCATATAGATTAAATTATAGTTTCATAAAGTTCTGGGCCACTAAAAAAATGCATTTAGGTATAATAATAATAATAATTCTTTATTTATATAGCACCTACAGATTAAGCAGTGCTGTACCAAGCATGTCAAATGGGTCCCTGTCCCCAATGGGGCTCACAATCTAATCAACCTACCAGTATGCAGGAGGAAACCCACGCAAACACGAAGAGAACATACAAACTCTTTGCAGATGATGACCTGGGTGGGAATAGAACCCAGGAGCCAGCCCTGCAAGGCTGTAGTGCTACCCACTCAGCCACCGTGCTGCCCATATAATACATTAACAGAACCTGCCACCGGATCTACCTTATTATCCAGATACATTATGGTAGATCCTTTAAAAGTATGGAAAAGTAGAAAACTATAAAAGAGATGTAATGTATGTAGACTGGTATAAAGCATACAGCCTATAGACAACTGCATGACGATCTCCTCACACACCAAGCACAGCACAACCATAGCTATCTAACATTTTTGTGCTGCCTTTTCATCTTTATTATCTAATATTACCTACATCCAGGGCCTGCTCCAGTTTTCAGTAGGCCACTGGGCGACAGAGCCTCAGTGGGCCCCCTTGCAATGAACTCAGCTGGTGGAATTAAAAATTCAGAAACTAAAATAGTCCCCTGTTCCCTAAAATATTCCTTAGTCTATCATCCCAAAGAGCCGCTTCATTGGTTCTTTTATATTAAGCCCAACATAAACTGAGATTGGGCCATGTGGGCCCCTCCAGCAGCTCTGGGCCCATGCACTTGCCCAGGTATGCCAGGTGCGGTCTCCGGCCCTACCTACACCCCTCAAGGGTGCATTCACACGTGAACACATGCATTTCAAAGCACAATGGATCAGCTGAAGAGAGATTTGCCGATTTAAATGGCTGTTAACACATGGATTTACCGTTGCGTTTTGTAAACGCAGATGTTAACAGCCATTTAATTAGGCAAATCTGTCTTTAGCTGAAACATTGCATTTTGAAACGCATGCGTTAGATGCCACATGTCAATGCACCCCAAGGGAATGAGACCTCCTCTATAAAACACATAATCGTTAGCAAGTTTTCCTCCTGGTATAAAGAGTGGGTGTGTACAATGGAACAGTGGATGATTCTGTACTTGTTCTGTAAGACAAGCTTGCATTTTACAAAAATTGTAAAGGAAAATTTGCTATACGAGCATTCTGTAATTCCTCTCCCCCCTCTACTGTACCTTAGGTCGGTTACACATGAAAATGTGCAACCCTGCTGCACACAGAGGAGAGGACTGGAGTCCCTTCATTATATAGAAATATATAATGCAGGGACGTTCCCTCTCCCAGTAGGAGGACATGCATACATTGAAATCTTGCAATGCTGAAGGGCGCTCAGGTGAGTTCAGTGGAGAGATTGCCGTGGAGAGAAGACAACTTAAAGGAAAACTACCATATGATTTCATGCATTATGAAGCAAACATACCGTGAGAATGCTGTAGCTACACTGATGCAGGATCATATCTTGGTTAATCACTGAGCTGAGTGGTTTTGCTGAAAAAACAATTAAACCATTCAGGACCTTGGGAAAGCTGGGACAGACTGGCTTACGGAGCTTGGAATTACAAATGGTTGAAAGTAAAGCATGACTAGTCAAGCACTAATCCACCTGAGCTGAATGACTCATACACAGCAGCTGGAGGATGGTGCAGCAATTGATTATTCTGTCTGGCAGGAAGAGAAATGCAGGAGATGATGATGCAATCATAGAAAAACTCTCCTGCTATAAGAAGCGGCAAAGCAAGTGCCAGAGCAGATATACACTCACCGGCCACTTTATTAGGTACACCTGTCCAACTCCTCGTTAACACTTAATTTATAATCAGCCAATCACATGGCGGCAACTCAGTACATTTAGGCATGTAGACATGGTCAAGACAATCTCCTGCAGTTCAAACCGAGCATCAGTATGGGGAAGAAAGGTGATTTGAGTGCCTTTGAATGTGGCATGGTTGTTGGTGCCAGAAGGGCTGGTCTGAGTATTTCAGAAACTGCTGATCTACTGGGATTTTCACGCACAACCATCTCTAGGGTTTACAGAGAATGGTCCGAAAAAGAAAAAACATCCAGTGAGCGGCAGTTCTGTGGGCGGAAATGCCTTGTTGATGCCAGAGGTCAGAGGAGAATGGGCAGACTGGTTCGAGCTGATAGAAAGGCAACAGTGACTCAAATCGCCACCCGTTACAACCAAGGTAGGCAGAAGAGCATCTCTGAACGCACAGTACGTCGAACTTTGAGGCAGATGGGCTACAGCAGCAGAAGACCACACCGGGTGCCACTCCTTTCAGCTAAGAACAGGAAACTGAGGCTACAATTTGCACAAGCTCATTGAAATTGGACAGTAGAAGATTGGAAAAACGTTGTCTGGTCTGATGAGGCTCGATTTCTGCTGCGATATTCGGATGGTAGGGTCAGAATTTGGCGTTAACAACATGAAAGCATGGATCCATCCTGCCTTGTATCAACGGTTCAGGCTGGTGGTGGTGGTGTCATGGTGTGGGGAATATTTTCTTGGCACTCTTTGGGCCCCTTGGAACCAATTGAGCATCGTTGCAACACCACAGCCTACCTGAGTATTGTTGCTGACCATGTCCATCCCTTTATGACCACAATGTACCCAACATCTGATGGCTACTTTCAGCAGGATAATGCGCCATGTCATAAAGCTGGAATCATCTCAGACTGGTTTCTTGAACATGACAATGAGGTCACTGTACTCAAATGGCCTCCACAGTCACCAGATCTCAATCCAATAGAGCATCTTTGGGATGTGGTGGAACAGGAGATTCGCATCATGGATGTGCAGCCGACAAATCTGCGGCAACTGTGTGATGTCATCATGTCAATATGGACCAAAATCTCGGAGGAATGCTTCCAGCACCTTGTTGAATCTATGCCACGAAGAATTGAGGCAGTTCTGAAGGCAAAAGGGGGTCCAACCCGTTACTAGCATGGTGTACCTAATAAAGTGGCCGGTGAGTGTAGAAGCGACAGAGCTTCATTATGTTATATTTGTTTTATCAGTAAAACCACTCAGCTCAGGGATTAACCAAGATATGATCCGGCATCAGTGTAGCTACAGCATTCTCAAGGTATGTTTGCTTCATAATGCAACAAATCAAATGGTAGATTTCCTTTAAATGTCATGGTCACACTAACTGCAGCATTTAACAGGTTAAACACCAGCTATCGGTGGTCATTCTGACAGCGGGTGTTACAATGGAGTGTCAGTTGTTAGGTACAGCTGACACCCCGTGTATATTGATGCCGATCCAGCTCAGATTACAAGCTGAACGGGCATCAGCTTTTGAGTTCAGTTATATCCATCACTGAGCGCAAAGAAGTTAATGCTTTGTTGTACTAGGAACGTGCAGCATGCCAGCAGCTATTGTTCTATGTACACAGATTATATATGACACCTCAATTATTTCTTCCATATCTTCTTACGGATGTGAAATGGTTCTCATAAACGAGACCTATGAAGCTGCTCACAGGGACTACTGTACTCGGCTTCTCTAACATTAACCGTTGCGTAAGGGCGCAAGGAAGTAACTTAAGGGGTAGCAGACATAGCAGCCGCTATGGGGCCCTCAATATCAGGGGACCCAGCCATCCGTCCTGCCACACTGAAGAATGGAGAGGTGCTCTGTTATACACTCACCGGCCACTTTATTAGGTACTTTTGCCTTCAGAACTGCCTCAATTCTTCGTGGCATAGATACAACAAGGTGCTGGAAGCTCCTCAGAGATTTTTGTCCATATTGACATGATGGCATCACACAGTTGCCGCAGATTTGTCGGCTGCCCATCCATGATGCGAATCTCCCGTTCCACCACATCCCAAAGATGCTCTATTGGATTGAGATCTGGTGACTGTGGAGGCCATTTGAGTACAGTGAACTCATTGTCATGTTCAAGAAACCAGTCTGAGATGATTCCAGCTTTATGACATGGCGCATTATCCTGCTGAAAGTAGCCATCAGATGTTGGGTACATTGTGGTCATAAAGGGATGGACATGGTCAGCAACAATACTCAGGTAGGCTGTGGCGTTGCAACGATGCGCAATTGGTACCAAGGGGCCCAAAGAGTGCCAAGAAAATATTCCCCACACCATGACACCACCAGGATGGATCCATGCTTTCATGTTGTTGACGCCAAATTCTGACCCTACCATCCGAATGTCGCAGCAGAAATCGAGACTCATCAGACCAGGCAACGTTTTTCCAATCTTCTACTGTCCAATTTCGACGAGCTTGTGCAAATTGTAGCCTCAGTTTCCTGTTCTTAGCTGAAAGGAGTGGCACCCGGTGTGGTCTTCTGCTGCTGTAGCCCATCTGCCTCAAAGTTCGACATACTGTGCGTTCAGAGATGCTCTTCTGCCTACCTTGGTTGTAACGGGTGGCAATTTGAGTCACTGTTGCCTTTCTATTAGCTCGAACCAGTCTGCCCATTCTCCTCTGACCTCTGGCATCAACAAGGCATTTCCGCACACAGAACTGCCGCTTACTGGATGTTTTTTCTTTTTCGGACCATTCACTGTAAACCCTAGAGATGGTTGTGCGTGAAAATCCCAGTAGATCAGCAGTTTCTGAAATACTCAGACCAGCCCTTCTGGCACCAACAACCATGCCACGTTCAAAGGCACTCAAATCACTTTTCTTCCCCATACTGATGCTCGGTTTGAACTGCAGGAGATTGTCTTGACCATGTCTACATGCCTAAATGCACTGAGTTGCCGCCATGTGATTGACTGATTAGAAATTAAGTGTTAATGAGTAGTTGGACAGGTGTACCTAATAAAGTGGCCGGTGAGTGTGTATATATATGCTGCATATGTTGTCAGCAGCTGCTATGCTGTATTAAGTCATATCTGTGTCCTCTAACAACCCCCTAGGATAAGACTGCATAAATGTATGTGTGTATCTGCTGTGTGTGAATATTCTGTATATACACTGGGTACAAAAAGTATTTAGACCCCTTTTTATTTATTTTTTGACAAAGAAAAAAACGAATAAAACTGAAATATCACATTGTCATAAGTATTCAGACCCTTTGCTGTAACATTTATATTTAACTCTCGTGCTGTCCATTTCCTTCTGATTCTCCTTAACCCCTTATCACCGACACTAGTTTTCAGCTCAATGACCAGACTCGATTTTTCAAATCTGCCCTGTCTCACGATAATTGGTTATAACTTCGGAACGCTTTAACATATCCGGGTGATTTTGAGAATGTTTTCTCGTGATAAATTTTATAACTAACATGAAGTACAATGTAAGTGATACGTTTTGCGATTCGTTCTGAAAAAAAGTGAAAATTTGGCAAAAGTTTGTAAAAATTCTTCATTTTCCAAGTTTGAAATGTTCTGCTTTCCAGACAGGAAGTAAAACTACCCAAAAAGCTTGATAAATTACATTTACGGAATGTCTGATTTATGTTGGGATGATATTTTATGCATCCTCTCACTTTTCTAGAATGTTATGAGGCGCAGAACTTTGCAGAAGGTGCGATTTTTCTCATTTTCATGAAAATTGCCAAAACTCACATTTTGAGGGAAAACTCAGCTTTCAAGTGACTTTGAGAGGCCTAAATAATAGTAAAACCCCATAAATTACCCCACTATAGAAACTTCACCCCTCAACGTATGTAAAACAACTTCTATTAAGTCCATTAACCCTTTAAGTGTTTCACATGGGTTAAAACAATATGGACCTGCGATTTAGAAACTATGGAATTTTTTTGGAAAATACATTCATTTAGGCCAAACTGACAGTTTCAGAATAAATTAAATGATGAAACACACTGCAAAGCTTGATGCCCAATTCCTCCCGATATGTGGTGGTAACTGCTGTATGGGCGCACGGCCAAGTATAGAATGAATGGAGGCGCCATTCACAGCAGATTTGTATTGTCACATTGTACTACCTATACATTTTTATTTTTTTTGGTAATGCAAACATATGAGGGCTTATTTTTTACGGAATGAGATACAATGTATAGATAATTCATTTAGGGGGTCTATAGCTTATTCATGAGATTTTATTAACTATTTCAAGGGGGACACAAAGAAAATCATCTATTTTTATTTTGGATTTGGATTTTTTTTCCATCGTTCACCGAGCGGGTTCAATATTGATTTAGATTTATTGTACAGATTAATACGGACGCGGCGATACCAAG
This sequence comes from Engystomops pustulosus, assembly GCF_040894005.1. Lineage (NCBI taxonomy): Eukaryota > Metazoa > Chordata > Amphibia > Anura > Leptodactylidae > Engystomops > Engystomops pustulosus. The sequence goes on from NC_092417.1 coordinate 43,816,808, forward strand.
TATGTACATTTTTCGTGTGTTTTATATACTGTATTTGCATTATATGTGTAACTGGGGAGATTATTGGACTTTATTTTATTTATTTAATTATTATTATAAAATGATTTAATTTTTTTTTTTTTTACTTTCACATATTTTCCACCTTTTGGCTTGAACAAGCGATTATCCGATCACTTATTCAAGCCTCTACACTGCAATACACTATACACTGCAATACAAGTGTAAGTAACTGAGCATGCCGCGCATGCTCAGTTACCTACAGCCGGGTCCTGCCAGGAAGGCAGGACCCGGCGAGAAGAGGAGCCGACAGCCTCGGGTCACTCGTCGGGACCCGGGGGAGCGGCAGGAGGGATCGGATCCCCCGGTAAGCACACCGGGGGGGTCCGATCCACGGGGGGACACACTTGACCGCGGCGTGTAAGGAGTTAAACACCCGGGATCAGAGTTTTTCCGATCCCGGGTGTTAGTGCCGGGTCTGGGCTGTGATATCACAGCCCGACACCGGCACTATACTGACCCGATGTCCCGAAATCTTCTTCTGACGCGGCGCCGTAGAAAGGCGTCGCGTCAGAAGAAGTACCCTTAATGACTGACGTAGATTCCCGATAGGGCGGTCATTAAGGGGTTAAGATGGTTATACTCCTTCATTGGAGTCCAGCTTAAACTGATTGGACTTGATTAGGAAAGGCACACCTGTCTATACCTCACAGCTCACAGAGAATATCAGAGCACATGAGGTGTAAGGAACTGCCCAAAGAGCTCAGAGACAGAAATGACAGATAGTGGAGATGTAGCAGAGCTGGAGAGTGTCATTGTGTGTTATGTCTATCCATCCAAATCTTATCGGTCTCATCTCTTTTTTCTTTCATGAGAAAACCCCTTTAAATGAAAGAAGTTTGGGACGACCACAATATTCCTTGAGCTTGTCCCTGCAGCCAAACTAAGCAATCGCGGGGAAAAGCTTTGGTGAGAGGTAAAGAAGATATCCAAGATCACTGTGATCACTGTGAGCTCCAGAGATGTAGGGGAGTGGGAGAAAGTTCCACAAAGTCCCCTGTCACTGAAGCCTCCACCAGTCGGGGCTTTTTTCAGTTTTTTTTCTGTCAAGATGGGAGCAGAGTGTACATTACTGAGCAAAAAAAAACAAAAACCTTTTTTGATCTTACCAATTGGGTGCAATGAACTAAACAGTGAAAAATTCAAAGGGGTCTTGATACTTTCCATACACACTGAGTGTATGCATAGGTTGTATATGGTAAGTTTGTGTTTATGCTGTGCATACTATACATATGTGTGTATCGTAAGTATGTATATGCAGTATGTGCATGTATGGTGTGTTTAAACTGTATATCTTTGTATATGATGTATATAAACTGTGCTGTTAACAATGTGTTTGCAAAATGCATGCGTGAACAGCTATGTATTCAGACAAATGTCTTGGATGTTCTGATGCGTTTGAAAACATGTGCATTACTGCCACATGTAAAGGAGGTCTTTAGAAGGTAGTGGATATTTTTATACCTAATAAATAGATAGTTAAAAAAAAGGGTTGGCCACTTTAGTTCATGGTTTTTTTAAATGTGCGTGTAAGTGCGGGGGGCAGGATATTAGGTAATTTAATAATATAGAATAAAAGTTCTGCTCCAGTTTCCTGATATGTAAAGTGAATCCTCCTGTCTTTTACCTCATCAGCCAGATATTCCTGACTATAAAATGGCCATAATTGGATGGTCATGTGATCTCTATCGCCCTTATGATAATCTTATAGTCATGATTACCATCAAAGGCAGGGAAATTGTTCATTGACAAATAACATCACATGACCCACCTGCAGCCATTTTATGGACAGGAATATCTGGCTGATGAGGTGTATATTGGTAAATTACCTAATAAAGTGGCCAACTGAACCAGATTTAAAAGGCTTGAGTGCAGGATGTGCAGTCATCCACATTATTTTTGCTCTATTCTGCATGAATCACTGCAGATGTTTCTAGCAATAGGGTAAGTGTACTGCATGAATTTACAATCTGCAGATTCTAGATCTTTAGTAAATGTGTAGTGGCAACATGTGGTTAAGTTTGACACCAGCCTATAGACGACAGTACCATCAGTACCTAAGCTGCATGTATGTCCCCTAAAATTTTTCAGGTTTCCAAAAGGCCGACACCAGATTTAAATCTGACAACAAATGGAGTAGTCCAATTCTAGTCAAAAGTTATTTATTTGCACATAACAGCTGAACAATAGCAGTTGGTCTTACAAAAAAAAAAAAAGAAAAGAAAAATTGAAAAACCACATACAAAGCAGACAAAATTGTCAGAAACTTCAGATGTACCATACTATAACCATGTTTGACCAAGTAAAATCAAAACCTGTACACATCATTTGTCTATCAGTATCTATAATGTCACCTGAGATGTTGCCCAGACCAAAACACAGAAAACTAAATTTTGTGTGGAGCCATTGTAGGGTCTCCAGCAAGAAAGGGGAAACAACTTCACATTTATATCACCTTCTAGGCTACGCTTTAAAATACTGGTGTTATTTGTGGGTATTAAGACCGGTAGGGTACAGAATTGAAATAAATTCTAAAAGCAAAGACAAGTGATTGTCAAAAGAATTATGACTGTACATCCATTTAACAGTTAAAAGTAAGGTAAAGGGTTGATTTTAGACAATCCCATCTCTCAATCACCAGGCTGGTTTCTTAAAATAAACAGGAACAAGTATGAGTAAAATTTACGCTAGCAAAGAAGAGAGGCCACGATCCTGGGAAAAACAATCCATTATTTTATTTGGAGATCTTTGAGCTTGCACCTCTGTTAAACCACCAAATTACAAAATAATGCAAAAAGGTAAAATAAAAATAAATTCATTGTGCTTTCCCAAACAATTAGTTCCATGCTATTGTTAAGGCAGCACCATGATCTACTACAGTCCAGTCCACAATCTGGTCAACGCCTTTTATCTTTCCTGTCTGATTTACGGTCTCGCTCACTTCTTGACGGCCGCTTGGCTGACCGGCTACCTTCGGAAACAGTCCTCTTCCGGTCAGACCTTGACGAGTTTTTCTCCTTGGTTCCTTTGGAGTCTCTGCTACTGACTTTAGAGGTTTTGTGACTCCTCTCTGCTCCAGTTGTCTCTTTCTCTCTTCGCTTGCGCTCAACACTTCGCCTCCGTTTCTCATCTCTGACATGCCCTCTCCCTCTGCTCCGGCTTCGACTTTCACTGCTACTACTACTGCTGCTGCTACTGCTATCCCGGCTGCTGCTCCCACTGCTGCTGCTACTACTACTCGAACTGCTTTGACTACTGCTGCTGCTAGAGCTACTTCCACTACTGCTGGAGCTGGAACTACTGCTAGAACTACTGCTGCTGCTACTCCGGCTTCTGCTCTTGCCTACTTTGTTCTTGGTTCTTCCTCTACTTCTGCTCCTCTTTTCTTTGTGTTCTGAGGTGGTAATCTGGGTCTGCTCTGCTGGGGGTTCGGAATTATCCACAGCTATAACTATAGTCTCCTCTTTTTCAGGAATTAGCTCCTCTTCCACATGGTAGTGCGATTCTAGCCTTGTCTGGGGCTCATAATGTGCAGGTGGATGGAACATAAGTTCTGGATGTCGTTCCTTCTCTGGTTTTTCCACAGACTTGTTTTCTAGTTGGGGTTCAGACTCATTTGTTCTTTGTGTTTCTACTTCCTCTTCAACTTTACTTTCTGACTGATCATCAGCTCTCTCTTCACTATCTACTTCTTTGCTATGGTTAATTTCATCGTGAGATTCATTAACACTTGCTTGACTAGTATCCATTGCCTCCTGGGGCTCCTCTTCCTCCACGTTGTCTTTCCTTTCCTCTTCTTCTTTAACTTCTTCCTCAACCTCTATCTCCCTTTCTTCCCATTTACTAATCTGCGGCTCCTCTACCTCAACCCTACCCTCTTCCTCAATCTTTGCCTCAGCCTTAGAATCGTCACCATCTTCCATAAGTCTACTCTCCTGAACTATTTCTACATCTCTTATTAAAGTAATACTAACATCCTTCTCTTCCTCAAAGGTGTCCTCCATCTCTATATCATTAGGTAGGTTACCTGTCTCCTCATCTACCTCATGCCGAGCCACCTTACCATCTTCTGGATCCTCCTTCTGTTCTTCATTTTCATCGTCATGCTTCTTTTCTTGATCTTTGTCTTTCATGGAATGGCGCCTAGGCCTAGCTTCCATTTTATTCAACTGTTCTGCAAATTCTGTCCGTCTACTTTCAAATATAGCTGAAAAAAAAAGCCAGGGCAGTCAATAAAAATTGAAAAGGTATTAGAAAAAAAATCTAATAAAAGTCTCCATAATAGGCAAATACAAATATATGCAAACATACCATTCATCTTTTTCTGCGAATCATCCAATAACTTTTGAGTTGGTGGACACATTCTACCAGGTATGTAGAACAGGTGGGGCCTTGTTTTTGTCCTTATATACTTTATAATTTTCACATTGTGTTCATTCCATTCTTCTTGCTGAAATTGGTTAACACATGCATTAGATACAGCACAAAATGGATTGTACAAAAGACAAACAAAAAAGTAAAAGTAATCACCAAGTGTGCCAGTTCAACTTTCTGTTCCAGAAGTCGCAGCTCAGTCTGTTTGGCACGCCTTTCCTCAAAAAGTTCTCTCCTCTCATTTTCCACCTGTTTCTTTTCTTCTTCTGCTTGAACTTCAAGTTTTTGTTCAATTTCTTGACGTCTTTTTTGCTGCAAGTCAATAAGAACATGGTTTCATATGGCAGATGGTTTTAGTATTAAAGCAAATAGATCCATTTCCAATACTGCACTATTACATATGATGATTATGATAGATATTCCACTCACTGTGTAAGAAAACTGACGTCATGATTAAAAATTATGTAATGATAACTGACCATACCATAGATTTCCTGCTTAACACTTAGTGAGGAGATTTGTCTGAAAATTAGGTGTGACCTAATCTGTGCAAAAACTCAAACCAAAAAGTAGCTGGTGTAAAGACGACTCCAGATTAAATCATCCTGGATTATTTATCTGGCGCAGAATCGCATTGATCTAGTCATGGAAACTTTACTAAATCCTCCCCGGCGCGTGTAGGGGTCTAATTTTGTATATATACATAAGAAAAACAGCAACTTACCCTTTCTGTGGCAACATTAGATTCTTGTTTGAATTTTTGAAGAGTGCCCATCAACAGGCCAAATATTCGCCGATTTCTGGTGAGGAAAAGTAAGTATACAAAGAATGGTTTGTTAAAAGTTAAAACCTCCCCTTTCCACAGAATCTGCAAACAAAAAAGGTTTTCATTGAGCCAACTCATCCTAATGGGACATGCGCATGTCAGATTTCACCAACTTGGGAGCCACCTCAAAGAGACTGCTGGCAGAACACATTGCGTGAACTTATTCATTTGAATAGGTCCTTGTAATGTAAATATTGATTTTTCTTATGCCCCTTACTAAATTGCCACAACCAATTTTGAAACATAGGAAGGCACATGACCATCTTCTACTTAGACAATGTTAAAATCTTTCCCCCCCAAGTATTACAGGTCAAGATTTTCATTTAGACAAAATATATCACACTTTCTAATGCTTTTTTTCTTTTTCCTGGTTATTTGCAGATAGGTGGTGTAAATAAGTTGTGAAATCATCTATTGTCAGTAGTGGATGCTTCAATGTGTTATGTACTCTTGTTACTTTATCTGATGTAAATGAGGTGACTGCTGTGAAGAAAACCCTTACAAGGTTAGCAAGTGAAGAATCTATTACATGGACTTAATGGTTGGGGCAAAAATTGCTGGATAGTTTTACGCATGCTTAAAAATATTATTATTATATTTGCAGTAACAAGCTCTACCTTTGCTTTCCCTTTTCATCCATGTTCTGATCTTGTATAAGATCTCGGCGTGTACGTTCTTTGGAGGTAGCTACAACAGAGGATTGCAACGCCGGCTTTTGGAGAAAAAGAAAATAGGCATAATTAATTAAGATTTACTATAAATGGAAAAGAACAGTATATCCTACAAATTCATAGAACTTTAATATTTACTTTCTTATCATCTTCTTCCTCAGCGTCGCTCTCCTGGCGTGACTCTCTCCTCTGCCGACGTTCGCCACCCAGCCTGAAATATTACAATTAAAATTATTAACATCCACTTTTTTTTTTAATCTCACGTGAAACTCAAAAAAAAACCAAAACATTTCATTCAACATTAATCACATTTTATGGTCAGTAATGTCTGACTGTTGAGGTAAAACACAGGAGGCTTCACATTACATATCAATGAAGTGGTGTACAACTATTTATAGATGTATATTGGCATCTTATCTAATACCCTACACCCCCCACATTTCAGTTAAGGTGCCCATCCCCTTTAATTGGAAAAAGTACTATAACAATGCAACGTAAACAACGCCTTACAAACAAAAACCTAAGAAAACCCAAGTAATAACATAAGGGGGTAATAGACCCTTTCACACAGATAGATAATCCAATTAGTCGTTGGGTTCTAAGATCTGTAAATATTGGACATTAATCCTTGTGCAAGGCACCAGAAATCAGCTTGTGTAAAGGAGTCATAGTTGAGTAGAGACAAAATTGTACTTTACCTGCTCAATGCCCCTTCAAAGTCACGTTGTTTAGCTGGGGGTCCTCCACCTCCATCTGAGAGTCCACGCCTACAGGTGGAAAAATAAAAAGCATTTTAATAAGCAAAACAAATTATGAAAAAGATAGAAGTCACGGGTTTAAACCAGCATATCACAAGCTATATTGTTTTGGTGAGAATAATTTTTTCCTCATCTCTTTATCAGCATGCGCAGCAGTATCACGGATATGAATATTACTTCATTACTGCAACATACTGAAAACAAAACTTCTTTGGTTTTGTAAAGAAGCTTTTACAAAGGAAATATTTCATATTGAAGAGTAACAAGACAAAACATATGGCATACACCATTCAGTTCCATTGTATATTATGAACAAATTTATATTTACCGTAGCACAATGCCACCACGGCCTCTACCTCCAATCGCATTTGGGCCTGTGATAGTCATCCGCCTTGTTGGTGCCGGCCTAGAAACCAAATCACAAGTGTTAGATAACGTCTAATTTTACTAACACACAACTGTTAACTTTACACCATATACAGGGGTATCTATCCAAGGAAACCTGCCCAGAGAAATTAACCTGCTAAACCAGTACCAATGTGTTTTAGGAAAGAAAAAAAACTCCTGCACATAAATCCATCTATATATTAAATCAGGAATGGAAACATGATACATAAGGGTTTTTTGAGAGTCGATTTCACTTTTTTTTTTTGCAACATTTAAAAACAGAAGACTCATAAAAGGTCATAAGCCGGTGAGGGGGAACGGGACTGAAGTTGCAGTTTATATATTAACCCCTTAACGTATAAGGGATGTATGAAGAGGGCTCACGGGCTGAGTCCTCTTCATACAGAGGTGGGGGTTGTTGCATATTGCAGCAAACCCCCACCGCTAATAACCGCGGGCGCCGCCATCTTTATTACGATCGCCGCGCCCCCGAACGTCATCGGGGGCGGGGATCGGCTGCCATGGTAGCCTCGGGTCTTCGTTTGACCCGAGACTATCTGGCATCTGCAGATTCGTTACAATGAGCCAGTGGCTCATTGTAATGAATGTGCTGCAAAAATGCCATATATTGCAATACAGAAGTATTGCAGTATATGGTAGAAACGATCTGACCATATAGGGTTAATGTACCCTAGATGGTCTAAAAAATAGTGGAAAAAAAAAATAAAAATTTTATTAAAAGTTCAAATCACCCCCTTTCCCTAGAACGGATATAAAACATAACAGTAAAAATCACAGACATATTAGGTATCGCCGCATCCCAAAATGCCCGATCAAAATATAAAAACGGTTACGGGCGGCGGTGACCTCTGAGGCGGGAAATGGCGCCCACATGTCCGAAATGCGACTTTTACACCTTTTTACATAACATAAAAAATGAAACAAAAAATGATCAAAATGTCGCACAGACCTCAAAATTGTAGCAATGAAAACGTCGCCTCATTTCGCAAAAAATGACCCCTCACACATCTCCGTGCGCCAAAGTATGAAAAAGTTATTAGCGTCAGAAGATGGCAAAAATGTTGTTTTTTTTTTTGTACACATTCGTTTAATTTTTGAAAATGTATTAAAACACAATAAAACCTGTATAAATTTGGTATCACCGCGATCGCACCGAACCAAAGAATAAAGTAGGTGTGCTATTTGGAGCGAAGAGTGAAAGTCGTAAAAACTGAGCCCACAAGAACGTGACGTTTTTAAAAAAAAAAATTTCCACATTTGGAATTTTTTTCAGCTTCGCAGTACAAGGTATGTTAAAATAAATAACATCACGGGAAAGTAAAATTTGTTACGCACAAAATAAGCCCTCACACAGGTCTGTACACGTAAAAATGAAAAAGTTATGGATTTTTGAAGTTGGAGAGCGAGAAATGAGCCGAAAAACCCTGCGTCCTTAAGGGGTTAAACTGTACACAGCCTTGCACAAGCCGACAGAATAAGTTAGTTACATTAATTGTCCCATGCAACTTTTTGACTGTTAAAAAAATATATGATGTGTATTTTTTTAATGCCAAAAAGTTGCTGTGAAACAGGTGATAAATAATCCCCTGGAAATCTATAATCTGCAGCCACAAAACTGAAGTCATTTATATGGAAACTCTGCCTTGTAAGGGCCTATCAAATACAGAGAAGTTTTGTATGTCTTTTCAAGAGGAGGGAGTCCTATAATATAAAAGGTTTTATGGCAAGTGTCATCTAAGATTATTATCTGTGTGCACTATAAAAATAAATAATTATTATTATAGAAAACTGGCCACCTCTGTCACATGATCAGGTCATTCTGCACATGCAGAATGAATGTGGTGTTACATTCTAGGACAAATGTCATCAAAAGAAACATTCTCATCATTTTAACATCATGGTGATAACAAATTTTGGCTGGTAAGAAATCACTCATTTTGGGTGACAACACCTGCGACGTGTGAAAGTTTCATATGCGATCCATATCGTCACACTGGAAGACTGTTCAAGACCTGCAAGATTGGCTAAACTACATTTTCCTAAGCAGAGAAAGGAGAAGCATTTCCTTGATTAAGGCCTGAAACCACAGCAGATGAGAAATCAGCAGTTCTCAGAGTCAGACTACACAAGAAATACGCCCTTATAAGGGCTTCCGTGGCTAAAATAATAGGTCGTGGATATCTAGTTCAAATGATCCAAGACCGTGCAAACCCAAGGAGCAGCATTTCTCAGTGCATCGGAATATGCAAGAAAAAAAAAATACACAAATCTTCACATGGATGATAACAGAGAGCAGTAGCTTGAAATCAAATGATGTAAGATAAGAGTGCAGGAGTGCACAGTGTGGTATAAGGCAGGTGCAGGGTAACCCGGCATAACCCGGCACAGCCATGCAGTGAAATCTCAGCAGCGTGACGGCTGCACAGAGCATGGGCCATGCGCCCGCCATCCTCCCGCGCTCCCCTCCCAGGCGCCGCGGCCTCCATACCTGGCATCATTCGGGTCACGGCCAGTAAGTTTCCGTATATTCTCGTCCACATTTTTCAGACTCTCCTTCGCCTTTTCTAGTTGTTCTTGCAAAGTGCGTACAGCTACAGCCATCTTGTCCGCCCAACTCGCGTCGAGAACCACTTCCGGGTTACTGTGAGGAGAGCAGACAACCTAGCGTGGCGCTTACCCCCTACAGCGGAAATGACGTGTAAGGACCGCGCCTGCCAGTATCGGCCACTGAGAAGAAAGGGGCGTGGCGTCTAGTGAAAGGAATGTAAACGTGTGATGGGATTGGTTCTATGGCTGTGATTTGCGCGAATCAACATAGACCTTTAACCCATTCATGGCCACACCTTTTATTTTTGTGTCTTTTTTTTATTTATTTATTTTTTTTTATTTTCTTCCCACATTACAAAACCCACAACATTTGTCCAGGAAATCTGGGAGGGAAAAAATGCGGGGAGATTTACAAAAAACATGGTTGCGCCATTTGGTTGTGGGCTTTATTGTTAAGACTACTTTTTAGTCTTTGTTATTTTTAGGCTCAGTACAATCACAGCAACAATAAATGTATATAGTTATAGTCAGTCTTAATTAAAAAGCAGTAGCTGAAACCTAAAAAGGGGTCTATTTACACCAATTGAGAGACAGAATCTCAGCTCCACACTGTCACACAGGAATCCAAGATGGTGGCCTGAGCCTTAGGCCGGCGCCACACGTGACGCTTTGTCTGCGCTTGCAAACGCAGATAAAGTCGCGCCCACCGGGGCAGGCCTCGGCCCGATCGCAGGCGTCTTGCAAAACACCGGCAGCTCGTTCCCGATCGCAGGCGTTTCCATAGAAACGCCGATGCGATCGGGCCGAGGCCCGCCCCGGTGGGCGCGACTTTGTCTGCGCTTGCGTTTGCAAGCGCAGACAAAAGCGCCACGTGTGGCGCCGGCCTTAGGGTAATGGCACACGTGTCGTTTTGAACACCTTTTTGGCCCGTTTTTAAGCAGTCTGTCAAAAAACGCATCAGTTTTTGACAGGTTTGATGAATTATCTTAATTCAAACTGGTCAAAAACGCATGCGTTTTTTGACGGTGTTAAGGAGATTGCACTGGTCTCGGACGCCATCTTGACTACTGTCCGCCATCTTAGATACAGCAGACATGTTCGCTGACAACTGTCTAGTTAAATTAATAATTCAAACTTCATTTTATGTAACCTGCTTGCTGGCCTGCCAACTAATTCCCTTTGACATTTAAAGGAAACCTACCACTTGAAGTGGCAGGTATAAGGGGGAACTACCGAGCACCAGCTGAGGGTGAGCTGGTGCCGGAGCTTAGTTTTGTTAGTGTTTTAAACTTCAGCATCGCGGTTTAAAACACTTTTTAAACTTTATGGCCGAAGCTGCTTCGGCGCAGGGAGGTACGCGCTTGGCGCACCATGCGCGCGACCGTGCCCGCGGCTCTCATTCACTTCCTATGTAGCCGCGAGCACGGTCGCGCGCATGGTGCGCCGAGCGCGTACCTCCCTGCGCCAAAGCAGCTTCGGCCATAAAGTTTAAAAAGTGTTTTAAACCGCGATGCTGCGGTTTAAAACACTAACAAAACTAAGCTCCGGCACCAGCTCACCCTCAGCTGGTGCTCGGTAGTTCCCCCTTATACCTGCCACTTCAAGTGGTAGGTTTCCTTTAATGAGAAGCCAGTCTGTCCTTCATCTTTAGTTCAATATTATGATTCTGGAGTCCGCTTATCTCCTTCTTCTCAGGCAATTAGTATAAACAATATCTGTGTACAAGGTCCCTGAAAATTGAGCACAATTAATTAACTTTTTGTAGAATGTGCTGATGACCAATAGCTTTGCAGTATAATATTCACGCCTCTTTGATGACTCTTCTGTCTGTGATATTATGCATTGGAGATATTCAACGGGAGAAGATCTTTACATACACTAAGAGACTGATGTGTGTCTTGGTTTTTATGTTCAAGTTCCTGGTAACAGGACAACCATGAAAGGGTTAATTAGGACTCACCTTACAAAAGTCAAGAGGGCTGTTGGGGCCCTGCATAAAAATCCCTATCAGACGGACTGCTTAAAAACGGGCCAAAAAGTTGTTCAAAATGCCACATGTGCCATCACCCTAAGTCAGAAGTTACAGGGTCGTGTCTAGGGGCAGCTGAAATTGTGTACAGCAGGACTGATAGAGACAGGTTGGACTTGTATATGTGAAATGCTGCATTTTTGTTAATAACAGTGAAAAAGAGAATGTGTTATTATGTTATCCTGAGTACATGTAAGAAGCTTATCTTCATCGGAATACCCCTTTAAAGATGAAAACTTTCATTAAAACCTCATTTAACAAATTATAGATTCAGCCATAAGCTTAAACCTCTTTGTTCAAAAAAAGGCAATTTACCCGTTGGTACATAAAATCAAGCCCATGACAAGAACAAGTACCTTAAAAACAAGGGGAGGGGGCGGGCGACACGACAAATATAGATGCCTATGATCCACATAGGAACCCTCCTTATGCTCCAGGTTCCATACATTAGGTATTAGGTAGTACAGTTCTATATAACTTGCCTCAGGCAGGAGAGAGTTTAGGATCATCCCTGCTCCTGATCTTATGCCACTTCAGTGTCATAAATGTAAGCACCACGATAATGCAGAATAAGAAGTTTGAGTGAGTAGCACATCTGCCTTGCAGCACTGGGGTCCTGGGTTCGAATCCCACCCAGGTCAACATCTGCAAAGAGTTTGTATGTTCTCTCCGTGTTTGCGTGGGTTTCCTCCGGGTACTCCGGTTTCCTCCCACACTTCAAAACATACTGTTAGGTTGTTTAGATTGTGAGCCCCATGGGGACAGGGACCAATTTGACATGCCTGTGCAGCGCTGCGTAATCTGTGTGCGCTATATAAATAAAGAATTATTATTATTATTATTAAGTTAAAGAGACTATTATAAAATAAAGGTTAGGTTCCTGCTACATACACAGTTCATAGTCCAGGATGAACATTGCTTTGGGGATGAGTTTCATTAGCTACAAGAATTCATTGAACTCCCTGCATTTGTTGATGGAGGATAGATGGGAAGCGCCCCTGCATTCTGATACACATAACCTTTCAGTATGTTTTTAACTCACATGGTACCTTATTGTTTGGACCTTGTAATTGAATGAAACAAGGGGAACTACTTTAATTTAAATAATTTCACACTATTTGTTTTAGTGAAGTCACACCCACGTGTGGCTCAGATATTTCAGCAGCTGTTCTATTCACGTTGATAGAAGCTGTAGAAAACTGTGAATAACCCCACTCACATTTATGGGACTAATTTCACAGTAAGAAAATCCTCTATGAAGTTGCATGGATGCTTGAAAAGCAAATTATAACCAATAAATTGCAATAAATGCAATACTTATTACTGTAAATTAAAATCTGCAGCATATTTTGCCATCTACATATTTTATGATTTGTATGAGGTGTACAGGATTTAGTTTAACTCCATTATACTTTAGTTGTAATATGACATTGATTTTCCATATTTCCTTATAGCAGACAGCACTTTGCACTTTCCACTTGAACTGACACATAACTTTCATAGTGAACTCTGACTCATGCTTTGCCCACAAGATCAGCTCTGACATTATACTGCTCTATCTCTGGGAAATAGTGACAGACGCCATCATTATAGTGCTAGGCAAGGCTCTGAAGCCAATAGGTTTGACAACATCATTAAAATGTTCTTCCTGAAGAAAGCTGGAAGCTCATAAAGTGCTCATTTATAGAAGTTTTTCTGTTTTTCTTCTCTTATTTTGGGAAATTTCCACCTGTACAGCAAAATTTGCTGTAACCAAGTCTAATCTACCTCTAAGGCTACCTGCACACAACATGTTTTCCAGAGGTATGTCGAACTTTTTATAAAGTTTGGAATACATCCTCATAGTTATTAGTGAGCACATGCCCGCTGTATGTTTTCCTACTCCCTGTTTTTTTTTTTTTTTCGTTCGGACGCAATATCAGATATGAGACATATTCTATTCCTTAACGTTTTCTCGTCAAGTCCAGTCCAATTGAAATAAATTAAATTCCAAAGAAAACAGACTGCATTCAGTTGTGAGTGTGCGTGTAATCCATGTGCAGTCAGTTTTTGCACCTTTTATGTGATGGATATAATATTTCTCTCCAGATACCATCTTGTTAACCCAGACGCCATCTTGTGCATTGTCGTCTATTTCATGATTCAGCCGCCATCTGGTGTAATCTGCCTGCTTATCCTTGACTCCTGTTATTCTGTTCTTGCTTCAGCGTCTTGTTTTGACTAGTGGGTGGAAGGGGGGCCTTCACAGTACTTTTAGTGAGAAGAGATTCTGTTCTCTTGAGAACAAGGTTTTTAGAACAAACAAAACCTAGAGCAGTACAACATTATTTTGGGAAAGTAGGCTTAGGGGAGGTGTGCAAAGTATATTCAAGCTAACCTATAGCATTTCAGTGTTTTATCAACTTTTCACTCCCCTTGCAAAGCTTTTCTGTTTTCTTTATACATGACTTTGTGCCTGAAATAAAGTGTGATTTTGAGTACAATTAAGACTGCCGTGGGGTTGTGTCTCTTGTACTCTGTCATCTTGTTACTGGTGGCCATTTTATTCTCTTTCTGTAACAATTAATTTGGAGATCAACTTACAACTGAGAAGGGTTGTTGGAGCCATGGATAAAATCTTTAACAGTTGGTAGGAAATATTATGTGACCTGAGGCCTATATTTTAGTCAATTACACAGTTACATCATTGACCACGCTTCTTTCATTTAGATATAGACCCACAAAAACGGGTGGCATATGAGATGACACACAGAATGTGTTTCTGGCCATACAGATAAGACACTGATTGCATACTAAACACATACTGACATTCTATGTCCAATATTCAAAACAAAAAACATGTCATGTGCAATCAGCCTTGAATGACAAGCAGGTCCCCACGGCTCCCCAAGTGTTTGTACAAAGCACTGAAAGCACTTGGGTAACTTAAGGGAATTTAATGGCATCCTTGCCAAGGAACCCAAGGCTGTGTTCATACAATGCACATGTTTAGAAATGTATTGAATACATGTGTGCCAAAATGCATCACCAAATGCTTATGCGTTTGACCACATACTTTTGGCACTCATTACTTTTGATACTCATTATTATCAATGTTAAACACATCTTGCATATGCTTTGGTGATGCTTATTTTCTAGTGTGTTTGCCGAATGCAGAGCTAGCAAAGATCTGGGTGGTGACAGCGGTGCACTAAGATCTACAGAAACCCCTGGGCGTACAATCTTACTAATTAGCAAACAAAACAAAAGTTTGTTTTCTTCGTCTGCTACAGATAAATATAAAACAAAAGTGTGTCCAGTATCATTGTTATGTACTCTACCACACCCTGGAGGCAGTTGCATAGTATAATAGGGGTGTTAGACTCCCTTTAACAGTTTTTTTTAGGTGTAAATCAATGATGTTCTACAATAGGGGTTTTCAGGTAAAGGAACAAAACACCACCAACTTAGTAGTGTAATAAAATTTCCATTTAATTTCCAATGGCTACACAATAAAAAAGCCACTCATTGTATTGGTGAGATGTCTGTTTGTGTACGTCACATACCCACATATTTTAGTTTTATTAAGAATATAAAAGTTACGTTTTACTAAAATGCCAGATCTATTAAAATATAAAACAAATAATTTGATCATTCCTAATAGAAATCTTTTTGAAAATTTATCAGACATAAAGATTTGAATAAAAAGTTATCAAAGTGTAGAACAGTCCCCAAAATTGAATCAATCACAAGGTCAGCTCATCCTGCAAAAATGTCCATACATTGAAGTAAAAAAAAAGTTATTGGCCTCAGAATATGGCAACTTTCTCAAAAGATTTTATTTCGTAATATTTCTAAATGTGAAATAAAATGTAACACAAAAAAAACTGAATAAAGTTTTATTTTCTAGTCATGTAGTAATATAATATGATATCAATATAATATAGTAAATAATAGCGTGTACATGATTCTATAGCAGTGGTGGCGAACCTATGGCACGGGTGCCAGAGGCGGCACTCAGAGCCCTTTCTGTGGGCACCAGGGCCATCGCCCCAGCACACCAGACAGAACTCAAAGAATCTTCCAGCAGTTGTAAGCCACTTAAAAGATGCTGCTTTAAGACATATTTTGATACTGACCTCTCTACTTCGAACTGTAGGAATAGGGAGAGTGAGTAGACAGGGCTGAATTATCTTTGGAGGATTCTCTGTGTACAGAGGGACACTGCTTAAGTGATGCAAATTTTCCATCTTTCTACTGTGTTGCTGTCCTCAGGAGGCCAATCTGATTGAAAGCTGTTGAAGAACAGGGAGCAATAACTTTCTGCTTTAATTTTTGGTTGGCACCTCATGATAAATAAGGGGGGTATAGGTTGCAGTTTGGGCACTCGGTCGGTAAAAGGTTCGCCATCACTGTTCTATAGAATGTGCACTAACATTCACAGGATAATGTGGAAGCTGCAAGCTGGGGCATGCTGGGAGTTGTAGTTCCACAGAAGCTAGTACAGAACAGGCTCTGATATAAAACTTAATGAGCATGCGCGGTTCTCCTGCTAGTCACGTGACTGATCACATGAGCGTGACGTCAGCCGATGCCTTTCCGCCCTCTGGTGGAAGGTGCGGTGCATTGCACAGGACGTCCTGCTGATGGCAGGCTGTGCCAGGGCTGGGGACAGTGTATCCCGGGTTTGTCGCTGGTCTCCTGCCCTCAGCAGCCATGAATAAGCAGGATCTGGCGGATGAAGCTCTGTTCCTGCTGCTGCACAATGAGATCGTGTCGTGTGTGTACAAGTCCTCGGAGCAGGGGGATGCGGTACGTGACATACACAATCAATACAGGGGTCTTGGGGTGATGGGTGACACGGGAGCCCTCATAGCTATCACCCAGCTTTCCCACATGCAGATATCCCTATGAAATGAGTGGTTGCTATGCGATATATATAGTCATCTACTTACTGATGACCTTTAATATTTGGCAGTGCACAGCATGTAATAGCAGGGGGTAATCCTCATCAATATCACCGGGGGCTATGCTGCCACCATGTACAGGGCCAGCCCAATGTATGGGAACTTCTGCGGCCATACAAAGGATGACCTCTGCCCCCGCTCACTGATATATCTTCCTTATATATATGATGGGCAAATCTTCCTGGTTTATAAGGAATCCGTCTCCCGGATTTACCTACCCGAACTACCAGCTGTGTTATGTAGGGCTATCACCGGTAATTGTAATTGTCCAGTTGCTTCTTCTGTAGCATGTGGGGCTTTTCTCTCTCTACCACCTCCTGCTGTCAGTCCGCGACCTGGAAACCGTTTCTTGCGACACTATTTTGCAACAAATGCCTCTGATAGGTCACATGATCTTCTACAGCGGCCGTGGGCTTGAGTAGTGAGGAGCTCCACCTGTATGCAGGACAGTGGGCCACATTTACCTACCCAATCCTACGAGTCCACGAAAGTGTATTGTCTGATAATAATGCACTTTATCGCGATTAACTAAAATTGTGCGCCCAATATCTTGCATGTGTCGCTTCCCCGCCCAGGTCCGTCGGAGTTCACCTTCTTCTTCCTGGTGCATGTAAGTGCTTGATCTTGTAACACAATATTAAAGTTAAATCTGGCGCTCAGTCCGAATCAGTCGGATCGTCCGATGGCACCCCTCCACCGATCTCTCTCGCATGAAAGCCGGGGCAGCCGTGACACAATCCCCTGCTAAATACCGGTAACAGCTATTTCTTTTAGAGATCGAGTGCCCAAAATGAGACCCAAGACACACTAGCTTTTCCCAAAGTGCCAACACAGCAATTTAGGCAGTAACAAACTTATTGCTACCAGCATGTTTGAGCTCCAATTCCACCCTGTCCACACCTTATCACTATTCGGACAGGACCAAGTAGCGCAGGATGGGTCACTTTAAAATAGCAGGTCACTACTATTGGACTGCAGGAAGGTGCCATGTCAGGCAAACTCTGTGCCTGGGAGACAGCCCATGTGCCCACAGAGAGGTGCCATCTCTGACACCAGTGCCATAGGTTCGCCACCACTGCTATAGGATGTTACCATAAGATCATACGTGATCTGTGTGTAGGAAAAGCAGAGAACACATGTAAAATGTTCTTCCTTCTAAATGTGCCCCTATTGAAAAATTTGTAATAAATAAAATTGTCTGGTCTGGGGTGCGTCAGGTATAGTCAGGTCCGGGGGAAGTCTGGTGCATCAGGCATAGTCTGGTTAAGAGCGGGGGGAGGGGATGGGGGCGTCAGATATACTCTGGTCTGGGAGGGGTAGTGGTGCATCAGGCATAGTCTGGTCTGGGGGGGGGGGGCTGACTGGGGTGTGAGGCATAGTCTTGTCTGGGGGGAGGTCTGCTGGATCAGCAATAGTCTGGTTCAGGGGGGCTCCTGGGGGGGTCAGGGGAGTCTTGTGTGGCAGCCATAGTACACCTAGGAGTAATTTATTTGTATTACTGAAAATTTCATTATCCTTAAAAATGGTGATATGAGAATTATTACCCTCTTGGTAAAAATGTTAGTGCAATCTCTGGCCAATAGGTTCCTCCAGCACTTCACCTCTACAAGTTCATGAAGCTGACTCAAAACTCCATGTCTTTTAGGCTCCCAGTATAGCCGTGTCTATATCACTGATGTCTTTTCTCTGTATTTGGCCTGTATTTCACAGCAGAACAATAAAAATAAAGGATGAGTATAAATAAAGTGTGACCTACCCCCCCCCCCCCCCCCCCCCTATAGGGCTCCATAGTTGATTTTCCGCATAGTGAGCTTTAAAATCCCTTTCAAGAATTGGTATTTCATGGTGGATATACCAATTTTTTTTTTTTTTTAGAGCAGGGTATGGAGCTTTGAATGGAAAAATAACCGGTCTATTTCTTTTATAGGAGAATGGGCGATGTATCACCAAGCTGGAAAACATGGGTTTTCGGGTAGGACAAGGCTTAATAGAAAGGTAGACTTTTTATCTATTATTTGTCTTTATCCATCTGGCTTTTTCAGTCTGACAGCAGTCTGAACTTTTTTTTTATTATTTATTCTTGATGATGTAATTTTTTTTTTTTTTTTTTAAACCTCATTGTATGGACTCATTTTATAGGAAAACTTTAAATGAAATTACCACATTGATGCAGTATTTTACAAGGCTGTGAGGTCAATGATCAAAACCTCCAAATCCTCAATTTCCTGAACTTCGACTCCAACCCTGCTCCACCAAAATGGTACCAACTCGACTCCACCACTCGGACTCAACAGTCTTGTTTTCTTCTTCCATACTAGCAGTGTTTGAGATAAATACATCATTCCTTCCCAATGCCTTATTGTTCTAATCTATAGCAGAGGAGCATGTACATAATAATGATCTTTATTTATATATCCCATCAAATTCTGTAGAGCTTTATAGATTATGGGAAACATAAACAAATATAATCTGGTTGTTGGAGCATCTAGGGTGCTGGTTAGTGATGTGACAGGATGGCGTTTGGACCAATAAGAGTCATTTATCCCTGCCTTAAATCCTTACATCAGGAATAGAACAGACTTTTAAAGGAAATGTCAACATTTTTATAATTTATTATATACCATATTTTTGGACTATAAAGCCACCGGATTATAAGGCGCACCATCAATAAATGCCTGCTAAAACATCTAGGCTCATATATAAGGCGCACTGGATTATAAGGTGCACCTGATTATAAGGATGAATGACCAGCAGGTGGCAGACCTGTGCACAGTTCAAGGCAGAGTCTGAATTGGTCCATTTTTTCACTACTCCGATTCCATGACCCCAGGCACACTTGCAAGCTCCATTCTTTCTTTATCTTCTAATGGCATTGTTTTGGAGTAAGAAAAACCTAAAAAAATCTTTTAAAATTACGATATTGTCAAGTTCTGCCCTTGTTCACACAACCTCAGGTTCTCTAATGACTGATAACATTCGCAGATTGACCTCAGGAGAAATCAAACCAAGACAACGTATGGTATAATATCTCAGTGTCTGCGAACTGATGCCATCAGAAGTAAGGCAGATGTGAGATGCTTTATTTGTGTCACACAGTATTATACAGGGAAGACTTGGGATGGTTACTTAGGGATTTAGGAATAAAGAAGTAATGTCCATAGTCCATTGGTTGGTAAATTATTACATGGGCATCGGAGACACTAAGGCTTTGTTTTCCTTGAAGTGTATATAATATTGTAAATCCTTCTTGTGAAATGGCAAACATCGGAGTGGGTCTTGCAGACCTTTGACTATGGCTGAAGCTGATCAAAGTCCACTCCTCTCCACCAAACGTCTTTATGGTATCCCCAGCATTCAGCAAGTATATGAAAAATAAAAACATTTTCATTAAACATAAAACAATACTTCACAGTATGTATATGAGCCTCGGGGGCACCTGTCTATGTCACAGAAGCCCCTTCTGTCTCCACACGGTGTTACTGCCTACCTCCAGCCAGGGAGCTGGTGATGTCCACTTTGGCCAGAAGGGGCTTCTGTGGTGTAGAGAGGAGCCCCAGAGGCTCATTTTAATAATTACAAGATTTTCCCCAAATTTCCCCAAAACTAAGCAATTACGAGATAAAAGAAGAAAAGACCCTGTTTCAGGTGATACACACCGGCGTGTATGTGTGCTTGGTGTACAATACTGCAACCATGTGTGAAATTTCCTTTAATGTGCTGCTTTTCTCCTAAGGATTCTGGATTCCTGTCCCCACATACCTCAAGAATGAGGGTCCTTAACCCCCAGTTGTTAACAATGTGGAGTGGAGGAGGCCATGCCTTCCTGCATTGTAGTTATGGGAGTCTGATGAACGTCTTAATGTTATAGCAACTGATTGCTACCCCCATAACATGCTGAGGGGTGACATGTGCCCCAATGGCTTAGATGTGTGGTTGAAATGTACTGCAGCTACAGGATATTCCATCACTTAGACTGTAAGCTCTTGATGGCAGGGTCACTACTCCTATTCCATGTGACTTCGTATTTACTTTGCAATCTCTTATTTTATATGTACTGTATACCGTATAAGCCAAAGCCCCTAATTTTACCATAAATAACTGGGAAAACTTATTGGCAGCCCCATTAATCCCATTGTGCTGTATAATCGGTAAGGGGTTCGCATACATTACATTAATACAAAACTACAGTGATCAGGAGACAATTATAAAATTCAGGACCTTGGAAAAGCTGGGTTGCATGCTGGCGGCCTACATAAAC
This sequence comes from Engystomops pustulosus, assembly GCF_040894005.1. Classification (NCBI taxonomy): domain Eukaryota; kingdom Metazoa; phylum Chordata; class Amphibia; order Anura; family Leptodactylidae; genus Engystomops; species Engystomops pustulosus. The sequence goes on from NC_092417.1 coordinate 43,837,682, forward strand.
ACATTACACAGAGCTTCCCTGAACTGTCCAGACAGGACTAATCAACCTGAGCTGGATTACTCATACACAGCATCCGGGTCTATATTTAGCTTGGTGAGGACACTGGCTTGAGAAAGCGCTGGTTTAGCGCAAAACGGTCCATAGCCTGGTCGTGAATGGCGTCCTCCCGCACCATCACTGACCCACAATAAAGGAATATACTGGGTGAGTGCTGCCTTCTTTTATTCAACAAATTTTCTAAAGAAAGCACCTGTAACATGAGGCGTGCGACACACTGCTGTCAGACTTTGCATGATAAATGTGGCGCACGGTCCAACTGAGCACCAAGTCGCCCATTTCAGTGCGGAAATTTGTGTCGCGTGTAGAATAGTGCAGCCGCGACACAAAAGGGTCGCGTGTGACGCACATGTGGCGCAATTCTTTGTATAAATCACATAACTATGGTCCTGCTATACATCACTAGAGAGATCCTGATCTCATGCGCATTTCATATGTCCCTTCCTCAGATTTACCAAGGACACGGCCAGGTTCAAAGATGAATTAGATATTATGAAGTTTGTCTGCAAAGATTTCTGGACAACTGTGTTCAAGAAACAAATCGACAACCTGCGGACTAATCACCAGGTGAGGCCACTGTGCGGTTTACTTTTCCATAGGTGAGCGGGGCCGTGTCCACATGTATTGTGTAGGTACCAGCCAATGGTAAATACTCAGGGAACCTATACTCATATTTCAAGGCTGAATGTTTTCTTAGCCCTATTACAAGGAAATGTAGGAATCAGCCCTAATGTCTTATAGTTTCTATATAGATCCGTCTTTCTGATCTTCTAAAATAAGTTCTAGCTAAACCTCTGTGTCACTGTATATCAGATTGTGAATGTACGGACGTCATGGGCTCTTCACTCATATTTGGGAGGAGATCTGTCTCAAAGAGCATCTTTTAATGTGGCTGTCTGAATGCACACATGTATCATTCGTTCACATGTTAATTCTATTGAGTGCTTCGTAAAGCTACATCTTAGGCCGTTGGTACATGCGGCGCTTGGAACCCGTTTTTGGGGCGTTTTTAAGCAGACTATTAAAACGCATGCGTTTTTTAACAGACTGCTTAAAAACAGCCCAAAAACGGGTTCAAAACGCCACATGAGCCACCGGCCTAAGGGCTCATGTAGACGACCGGCAGGGTAACGTATGTACGGCCACAAGCTTGCGGCCGTAAATACTTCCCCCATAGACGGCTATGGCGCATGAGCTGGGTACAGGGAGCACAACAAGCACTCGCCGTTCCGAGCCGTAGCCGCAAAATGATAGAGCCTGCTTTATCTCGGGTCATATCTACGGCCATGCCGCTAATACTCTATTTTCTATGGAGAGGGGCGGGGGGTGAGCAGCGCCACAGGCAGGCATACGTTCGTGTGCATAAGCCCTTAGGCTGTGTTCACACTTGTCGTTTACACTCTGATTTGAAAAGCAATCCAACAGCTGAGGAGTGGAGATCTGACTAATTACGTTGCTGTTAACATTTGAATTAACAAAATGCATGCATTAACATTTGCATTTCCAAAACACAAGGTTAACAGTGATATAATTTAGCAAATCTCCTCAGCTGTTGTATTGCGTTTTTAAAACGCAGTGCAAAGGCCACGTGTGAACGCTGCCTTATTAGGGTGCTGTCACACGGTCGTTCTTGGTGCCTTTTTAAACGCACTGAAAACGCATGCGTTTTTTCATGTTTCCATGTACAGTATTTGGCTGGTTTGCGATCCTGTTATAACATTTTCAGAGCTGCTTACGGTACAATTTCCTGTTTACATTAAAATCCGTCAGTTTATTTATGAAACAATTGCCTCCATATTCATATTCAAATGAGCAGAGAAGAGTCATATTTTGCCTGAGCTTAGTCACTTTTGGGGTGTGTTCACACGTTCAGCAAACTTTTTATTGGTAAAATGTGAGTTTTCATATAAAAGGGAAAATTCTAGAAAGGAGATTTCATTCCTTACCTAAGGGGGCTGGTAGATTAGAGGTGACAGTGTCAGTTTAACCCTCGCAATACATCTTTAGTTGGTGTGTCTGAAGGCAATAATTGTATTATGTATCATAACTTATCCTGCTGCCATGTTTTCATGCAAAAGGAAAAATTTGCAGGACATGGCTAAGATTCCAATTGTCTTTCATTGTTCTCTTAGGCCAGTGATGGCGAACCTTTTAGAGACCAAGTGCCCAAACTACAACCAAGACCCACTTATTTATCGCAAAGTGCCATCACAGAAATTTAATTTGAGATTTATACTCCCTTCTCTGTCACAGCTTACATTAATACCTGCACCCTGAGGACACCAATAAAGCAGAAAATAGAAGAAATTTGGATGATCATTGTAGTTTTGCTCCAGGGTCCCATAAAAAGGAAGAATTATCAGGGCCGGAGCAGGAGCTACATAATGATAATCCAGATCAGTCCACACCTTCCCACTCCTCCTGTAGTCCCATGTAGCGCTGTCACTTTAAAATAGCTCTGTGCACAGCAAGTACTGGGGTGTCTGGGACTGCACCAAGATACCTGGAGACCTCTCTGGTGATGGCCTGGGTGCCCACAGAGAGGGCTCAGAGTGCCACCTCTGGCACCTGTGCCATAGGTTCGCCACCACTGTCTTAGGCTGTAGCTTTGCCTTTTTCTTTAGGTTTGCAGCATCTGTACATGTACATGACTGGACTCCTCCATTACATTGATCTATTGACTTTTCTTTTCTGTTTGTAAAGGGAATTTATGTGCTCCAGGACAACAAATTCCGTCTTATCACACAAATGTCTGCAGGGAAACAGTATTTGGACCATGCCCCCAAGGTATCTAAAACCACCAGATCTTGTTACATATTTGCATTGGAAATAAACATGACACGTTGTTACGAATTGGTAATATGAGATGCAAAGGATACATGGAAAAGTATAAAATATGAATAGATACATAGATATACATAATAAACATGGTTATATAGTACACAGTATATCCTTTCATGCTCCCTGTAATTGGAAGGACACAGAATAACGATGACTGTAAAGTGCCATGGAATATGTTGGTGCTATATGAGGAAGAGAATATATATTTCCAATAGATCTGCTTGGAAAACTTTGGAAAACACACAAAGCAAGTTACTTTCCTGCAATTTGTCAGTCAGATACCACTTTGAGGGAGGCTAAAGGGGTCAATCGGTAATACAGGATAAGTATCAGACCCTAATAGGGTCACCTATATTGTTCTTACCACAGTAAACTTTCTCTGTAGTCCTTGGGAGCCATGGATCACTTGACCCGAGGGCAGCAGGACTTTGGACCTCCTGTGATGCCACTTGTCCTGCTGGCCTCCGGCAGATAGAGGGGGCCGTGCTGTCATTACTGTCTGCCCACAGATGTCCTTGGCCCCCCGGATCTAGCCAAAACTGACAGGACACAGGGCGTAAAGTGACCCCTGGCTCCCATGGACTGTAGAGCAAGTTTACCAGGGCAATTATAATAAGGGTGACCCTATTACCCTGGTAAATTTTTGTATAAGTGACCAACCCCTTTAAGGTGTTATTGGCAAAACAGGTGCGAAAGAAAAGAATTAGGGAAAGTTACATATATAATATATAATTTACCAAATAATTACATGCAAATGAATATGATATGTGTTGTTAAGATCAGAACATACTTGCGCTGTTCTGAGAGCAGGTAAGGATTTGGGCAGGCTGTAATAATGATGTGCTACCATGTCAGCTGCTAATGGGTCCCTATGCTCTCATGACTGCCGTGTACTTGTACTTCTCCTTTTTCCTGCCGTTCTTATATTTTCTTCCTTTGCAGTATTTGGCGTTTACATGTGGTTTAATAAGAGGAGGGCTTTCTAATCTGGGAATAAGAAGTATTGTAACAGCCGAAGTCTCTGTGATGCCTGCATGTGAGTATATGCTCCTTCCTAATACAGATGTCAGTGTATTTTTTTACCAGCACTAGTTTTTTATTGTTCTGTTTTGTGTACTGGAGATAGTTATCAGTGAAACAGTCCTTACTTTATTTTTCAGCAGAGTGATGCTTTACTGTCAAGTTATTTAATTTTGAAATGTTTATTTGTACTTGTCTTATTGGAGGCATAACGATAATCCTGACATTTTGTCATCAGTCCTTAGCTTACTAATGACAATGAGGTGTCAACATTCAGTTTCACTTTTTATATCAGTTCCTTTTCTCCTGGCTAGCATTAGCGCAGCTCGTTTGGCCACTAGATGTCAGGATGTGTAAATGCTGTTAATTGATTTTTACATGGGTGACCCAATGCTAAGTATTTACCAGACTCCAGTCTCAGAACAAGGGTTGTGCAACGCAGGAGACATGAAGTTCTGCTGTCTGGTATGAGAACATAGTTTGTTCTTACCACATATTTTGGTTTTTATGTTTATACTATGAATGTATAGTATATGTACATATACCGTATATCGTCGAGTATAAGCCGAGGTACCTAAAAAAAAAAAAAAAAAAAACCCGGGAAAACTTATTGTTTACTAGCCCAGGATGGGAAATGCAGTAATGACTCTTTAATGAAATGTCCAGCATCAGAGCCCCCCTTAAAGGAATTTTCCCACAAATAGATAGGCCTTATACACGGGATAGGGCCTAACTTGCAGATCAGTGATCACTAGAACGAGGTACCAATGTTCCTCTGTCTTGACTAAGCTGTCTGCTTCTGGCTCTATACACTGTGTAGCAGTAGTAGTAGTACTGACGTCACGACTGCTACTATAAGCTTTTAATACTCTTTACCCAATAATTGGTTGTTATTAAAAAAATGTTCCTGTGTGAAGATAATTTCTCATAAATGTAGTCATGTTGTAAAATGTCCGGGAGGTACTACATGTCGCACAGCCAACCTGTGGCAATGATTGCTGAATCCTGGTGGTCCGGCAGGACTCAATAGTACCTGTCTGGCCACCACTGCCAGAGTGTGACGTGGTCGTATCCGAGGAAGCTATCTGGTTTCTAAGGGACAACATGACTACATTTATGAGAAATTATCTTCACACAGGAACATTTTTTTAATAACAACCAATTGAAGAAATGTTTACATAAGGCAAATTAATTTAATTAAATGTAAATGCCCAGATGGGAATACCCCTTTAAGCCCGGATGGCCTCAACGAAATGAATGAGACTGTTATATAAATAGTCTCACATTAAGCTGGCCGATCTATAATGAGATTTCTCACCATCCACATGACGTCTCATTTACCGGAATCTTCTTATCCTATGACGGCCACCGTAGTCTTCAGAATTTGAGAGCGGAAACCAATGATCGCTACCTTGCGTGTCATTGTGTTCACTCTCTTCCGGCATTCTGCGTTCCACTCATCTTCTTCCACCACGATCCTGCATTTCCGGTCCCATCCTTATCTCTGTCTCCACTCTATATACTCGGTAATCCGATAAATATAAGATACATAGTATCGCGATTGTATGCATGCAGTGTTTTATTTATTTATTTGTATTTTATGATGAACTATTGTTTATATATGCATCTATTGATCTGTTTGTTTACTACTAAGAGACGCATCAATTGATTGGTTATGTCAGTAAGCCTTATGACATCACTTCCACTAAGACATACTTATAAAAACTCATAGCCCCTACAGCATCATATAGACCTGAAGAAGCGTCCAGTGAGGACGCAAAATGCGTTGTCTCTTTTATACCCTATTATCTTTTATAAAATATCTATTTTATTGTTTTAACATCCACTTTATGTTAATAAAAATGGCATCCTAGATGCTTTAAACTTCAAGTGGGTTGCGCTGGAAGAATCCAGAGAGAGTGGAGTCACAATCCTTTTCCTCTTGGATCATCTATATTCTATAGTAAACCTCATAGAGCTGTCTTAGGTAATATTCTCTGTGATGTATAATTTGTTTAGGAAAAACGATTTGCTCTGATAAACCTATCTTGTGATGTGGTTTCTCTTTTTATAGGTAAATTCCAGGTGATGATTCAGAAGTTGTAGCACATGAGGAGGAATTCCATAAACATAACTGACTGTGTACAAAGCATCACACATCATGTATCCTTGGCTCACATAAAAGACAATCCTCTACTTACCTTCATGTCTCTGAGTCATGCACAAGTCCTGAAGTCGGGATGACATGGGATAATATAACACTTATTCATCTAATGGACCATACAAGAACGCTAAGCTATGTATACAAGCACATTGACATGTCCTGAACCATAGGAAACCTACGCTTACATCTCTGCTGTAAATGAAATGTGATGGATAAAAATGGCGACCTAGTGAAATGCCTTATATTTAGATGATCTGCCTTTTACACTACCAAAATTTTTTTGACAACTTATCAAAGTGCAGATGAGAAGATGATATTGTGGCCTCCTACAGAAATACTGTTCCCCAAATTGTGTTTGTGGCAGAGACCTGCTTGGCCCCCGAACCCCCTTTTGTCATCAATGGGAGCCGATTCTCATTGGAGCTTCTGGGCTATTCTTTCCAAGTGGCCCCTTCTTCTTTACTTCTGCTCTGGAAAATTATCATGTTAAATCAAACTCTTATGGGTAACCCTAACGCTGCCATGGTAGGTTTTTTTTTTTAAACTGTATTTTTGATACACCCAAGTAACAGGACCAAGTGTATCGACGGGGGCTCTGTCGTAGCCTTTGTGGTAGAAATACAACAGCTTAATATAGAATAATCAGTAATAACAGAAGCTTGCAGTGTAAAGAAACACGGAAAGCAACAAAAATGAACAGAAGAAAAGACACTGGATAAAGAGGGACAGAAAGGAAAGAAAGTGGTGAAGGGGTGACGGGGTGACGGGTGCTGCTATATTGATATATTAACAATATGAGTGTAGGCAACCAAGTACAGGCACCAGCTCTTAGTTAAAGGTTGAGGCCACCCAGATAGAGTCCCAAGTTGCCCTTACAGCATCAAAATAGGTAAATTTTAGAATGGAACAATGCCATTCGGTGTTCCATGGTGCCGACCTTTTGTATACTACTGCACACAAGGATAAAGAAAGCTGGGGCTGGAATGAGGTTTTATGTATGTGACATATCATCTTCTAAAAATCTGCTAACTTAACAAAACTGCTAACTTAAAGGTCTGCCACCAGAATGGAGGATTGTAAACCAAGCACACTGACATACTGGTGCGATCCCCCTATGGCAAGATCTGCTCTTCTGTTAGATTCTTATATCCTGGTTTTTAACAAAAACTCATTTAATATTATGCAAATGAGCCTGGGGGGCTCCAGGCTCCATAGATGCATAATCTGCATAATTGTTTAAACCTTTTTTTCTTAAAAACAAGGGCATAGGAAGCTTAAAGAAGAGCAGATCTATCCTGAGGAGGCACGCACCAGTATGTCAGTGTGCCAGTATTTTTTTTCCCAAAAACTAAGTTTTGACTATGCAGTAGACAGCCTGTGGCATTGAAGACCAGAAAAGTAAAATTTTGGGTACACAGCTCACTGTATTTGAGAGCACTTGGCCCACAGTCATTCTTCGACTTCTTTCTTGGATCTTGGGGATAAGTGTGTCAGGGCATCCTTTTTTTTTATTTTATTTTTTTTATATACTATAGGCCGTAGGGGGGGGGGGGTATGAACATAACAAACATCGAATACTTATCTTAGTCTGTGCCTCTTTACCCTTGCCGACCATCACCACTGGTGGCTGTTTGTATACACAGGCTCAGCAGTGACATCACATGGACAACCACACGTCCACCATAGCCTCTGGCTGCGGTTTGCAAGCTGTAGCTGGTATACACACTGTTGATCCAGCATCAGCGCTCAGACCCTGCATACAAACACATCCCGATTTGTAACGGACGGCGCCACCCTGCACCAGAGGCAGATACTAGTATACACTGTAGTTAGTTCATAGCCCCCTAGGGACCATAATAAACAAAAAGTTAATCCCAGAGATCCTGGAGGTAATGTTTTCCTTACCCATTAGTAAACATAGTGATAAATTGGAACTCAAATTATTGTATAATAAAAAGTGACAGATCATTTTATTATATGGTGATTCAGCCTTTAATAAAGCCCTTTAAAAACGCTCAGTTGAGGCACGTTGGAAGGGGTTATGCACAAGGCAGAGGTGCAGGATGATCTAGCTGGAAGAAATATGACTTTTTATGGGTCCTCCTGTTTTTATAGTGGTACACGACATCTTACACCTGGCACTATGAAGCAGTTGTGTATTGTAGATGTCATATTGCTTCATTATCATGAAGTCTAATAAGTGCACGTAGACCTCTCATAGTTTATCCATTGACAAATATGAACTGTTTTGACCTGTTGTAATGGAGGCACAGAAGAACAAGTGATTGTAGGAGTTAAAGGACATCTATCACCAGATCAAGGATTGTAAACCAAACACACTGACTTACCGGTGTGCGCCCTCTCTGGCAGGATCTGTAACCAAACTTTCTATGCTATTTGATTTTTTTTGTTTTTGTTTTTGATGTGTTACCAACTTTTTACAATCAAACTAGTAAGTATAATGAATCCAATGTTATGCCACAAAAAATGTGAAAATTAAGAGAGGGAAGTTTATATAGGATGTACGTAAAGGTAAGTATCCCACTTACCTATTTTGGTTGCACATTAAGACACAACATTGTAGATAGCGTGTTAAACGATACTTATTCCACAGCCAGTCTTATCAGGTCTGGTGGGATAATTCCTGCAGGTGAATGGCAAAAGATAATGTCGGGTTTGGGATAGCATCTCCTTTTTCCACATTTACCAAATAATTGGAGAAAGACATTTTGCTGGTAATGAGTAGGCTTGTGACATATTGAAATGTCCTTTTAGTTAAAAAGATATATAAAACTTCATAAATTATGAAACCATATAGACAAAGCGTTTCGCGTCTTTACCACGGGCGCTTCATCAGGTCTGCTGTATATGTGTGTATGTTATGAGAGCTGAGAACAAATGCTAGGTAGGAATAGGAAATAAAAAGAGCCGTTCTTGCTTTTTAATTTCCATTTTTTAATGTAACAGAACTTTCTAACACTAAAACTATCACGTTAAATAATGCTCTGCTATGAACCATTGCACCATATGACCAAAATATCATGTGATCCTACAGTCATTTTAAAGTCATGTAATAAATTGTAGTTTATACACAGTTGGAGGGGGGGGGGTGTTATGCCTTTTCTGAATTTTTTTGGGTGGAGAGGGCATGTAAATCTCCTCAACTCCACCAGTTTTCTGGCTGAACACCTAGGCCCGCCACATTTACTAGAGTCTTTACAGATGAAATTTACTATAGCTGAAATCTCTGCTAGGTCTGACCTGGTCTAAACATATCTGACCTGACGGAGATTGCATCCGCATCCACTAAGAGCCTGGAGCCTCTTAAAATTTTTCCCAGCGTCCCAAATTTATTAAGATGCCAGTCTTAATAAATTTCCCCACTTATTTTTTTATTCCCATAAATTGATCAATACACACCAAAGCATTTATGCTTGGTCCTGTAGGTAAAGTATATCTGCAATGGTTGTGTTAGCTGGGTTACTTTCCAAAAGAGGAAAACTGGTATTTAAAAACTAGTTTTTAGCAGAGGCTTCTGTCACTGTATCCCCCTGAGCCTTCCCTGACAATATCTGGAAGGATCAGGCATATTGAATGTGATCATGTCTGATCCTTCCTTCAAGAAAATAAACGGTCTCCCATTTCTCCTTTGAAAAAAATAGGGGGCCTGACCAAGCCCCTGTGCGTGTGACCGGGGTCGTCAGCGGGACCAATGGCCATGTATGCAGTATGAAAGATTTTCAATGTCTAGCCTAAAAATTTGTGTCATAAAAAATGAAACTTTCGAGGACATTGCTTGATATTTTAGTATGTAATGTAAATTTAGTGTTAATTCTGCATTTATTTTGGCTTTCTTGTGTATTATGTTGTGTTGTGAAGGTGCTATTAATGCAATACAGTTGTTTACAAGTAATTTATAATGGGATAGATAGTAAAGGGAATGAGTATATGAAGCTTTTTTTCTAGTGGAGCAAATCTTGGTCTGTACTCGGACACCATGTGCCAAGGTGGTTTCCATTGCCCCATTACATGCCCTTTATCTATTAAAGTCTTGGTAGGGCATATAGACATCAATTTAGACCTTGACCTTTGGCTGTTTATATATGTGACTGTTCTCTCATCAGAAGGACCCTTGTCCATGTGCAAGGGTTTATGGACAACCTTGAAGAGGTTCTCTGTTTGGGACTTTTATAAGGCACTAGTAGGGAGCTGTTCTTGCTTTGGTTGCCTAAAACCATGTACCGTATATACTCGAGTATAAGCCGACCCGAGTATAAGCCGAAACCCCTAATTTCAACACAAAAAACTGGGAAAACCTATTGACTCGAGTATAAGCCGAGGGTGGGAAATGCATTGGTTACAGCCTCCCAGTATATAGTCTGCCAACCCCTGTAGCATACAGCCTGCCCAACCCCTGTAGCATACAGCCTGCCCAGCCCCTGTAGTAGGAAAAAAAATAACACTGTACTCATCTTTCTGACGTCCCCCATAGGTCCTCTTCTGTCTCAGACTGTCTCAGACAGAAGAGGACCTACAGGTGATGTCAGAAAGGTGAGTTTTGACTTTATTTTTTTAGTTGACTCGAGTATAAGCCGAGTTAGGGTTTTTGAGCACAAATTTTGTGTTGAAAAACTAGGCTTATACTCGAGTATATAAGGTATGTATTAAATTTGTATAGCTGCATGTAATGTTACATTTCCCCCATAGCAGACACTACAGGACGATGAGCAGACAACTTGCCTCCACAAGATCAGTTTTACTTAGAATTGCTCAGTTAAAGGGGTTGTCTATGACAAGACAATAACAACTCCTTTAACTCTCTTGGCGATCAGAACTGGTGCTGCATATGTCTTGTAGATATTAAATGATCTTAACTGAAAGCGTGCCCCCCCCCCCCCCTTGGCTCAAGATCTGAATCAATTTTTACTCGAATTTGTTAAAAAAAAACAACAACAACATTGCAGCTCCCAGAAATAGCAAACCAATCGCTCAAATTGCACAAGGAGTGCTAGAACCTTGCGGAGATCGGAGAACAGTCCAGTTGTGCACCCTTTGCATGACATGCTAATATTTGCAAATTGTGCCAGTATTATTCTATATTACTTATAGACATGTGTTTTTTGTTAAAACTATAAAATGTGTTTTTCAGTTGTACAAATCTACGGAGTATAAATTGGACAAGGATCATATTGTATAATCACGGAAAATCAATTTTTAATATTTTTATGCATATATTATACACCATATATCGGCACATTGTATTCATTGTTACTGAAATCTGACATTTTAAATGAAACAGAACAAATAAAGTGGATGATTGACTGTCACTGGTGTTCTAGGCCTTTATTATTTTAAGTATTGCTGATTTGTGGAGGATAGATGTAAATGGTGAGTCAAAATCCTGAAAAAAAACGGAAATTAACATGTCTCACGAATCAATTTCACAATCAGATTTTCAATATCTCTTGGGGGTTAAAAATTATTGACATAGAAAGTTACAATTATAACTGGAAATGTTCCCTGTGATGCACAGCTATGTGACATGTTGTCCATGGTGGAGAACACAGGGCTGTAGGTGCTGGATCCAATCTTTATGAAACTGAATGAGAAATAAAAAGTGGTAATTAGTACTTCACATGTTCCATATATGAAATCATTCCTATATATGATCTAGAAATAAACCTCGCCATTTAAGTCTAACACAATTTGACACTAGAGAGCCACTGCTATTAAGCTGTACTATAGTGTATCTGCATGACATTGTATTATAAAGGTAGACATGATGGGAGAGATTTATCAGAAGTGTCTGAGGTAAAACTGTTCTGGTTGCCCATGGAAACCAATCAGAGCTCAGCTTTCATTTTGTAAACGGCTGTGGGAAAATGAAAGTTGAGGTCTGAATGGTTGCCATGAGCAACTAGAACAGTTCTGCTCTCAGACACTTGGGGTGAAGACACACGTGGCGTTTTTAGGCCCTTTTCAGTTCGTTAAAAATGCATGCGTTAAAATGCGCATGCGTTTTTTGAAAACGCATGCGTTTTTGACAGGTTTGACCAATTATCTTAATTCAAACTGGTCAAAAACGCATGCGTTTTTTTCCGATCTGAAAACGCTGTACTAAAAACGGCCTAAAAATGCCACGTGTGTCTTCACCCTTAGGGGGAGATTTATCAAAAGTCTCTTGGAGCGGAGCTTTCATTTTCCCACATCTGTTTATTAAATTTACCTGAGCTCTGATTGGTTTCCATGGGCAACTAGAACGGTTTCGCCTCAAACTTGATGATAAATCTCCCCCTTAGTCTTTATATAAGATCAGATGTATACAGTGATATAGTACAGGCCTTCTATGTTAATATAGTCATATAATTTTGGGAACCCAGACCCCTCAGGAGGCTTCCATATAGGATTAATGGCATCAATAAGATGTCTCTGAATTGTTTTGGCGGGAAGAATTTTCACAATCTAGATATAACCTTAGAAATCTAATATAATAAATAAAGCATATTCACAACAGCAGTTTTTTATGATTCAGTTCTTTATGTCAGTCTACATTGTACGTCCCTTTGCATCGCTGTTAGCATTCTTCCCTTTTTTTTTTTTCTCTCCTCCTCCTACCCACTGCTGCTACTATGGGTCCATACCCGAGTATCCATGGACCCACGTATACCTGAGTAATACAGCTACTAGTCTTCTATCTACTTCAGTTCAGTTCATTTGACCTCAGCGACTCTTCGGTTCTGATCTGACAAATGTGGCGGATTCTGTGAAAAGGCAGCAAGTTGGTTCGTTGACAATTACAGCTCCTAAGCAACCACATGCATGCTCTCTGTATAAGAGTAGGGTCACGTGTCCAGGCGCCATTAGGGACAGGAGACAGGCAGAGGTTGATACTGTTCATATTGTCAGTCAGACAGGCAGGAACTTCTCAAATATCAATATTTCCTTTTTTCAGGTAAGTAGGAACAGGCGTCAGCAGGAAATTTGAACTAATTGCCCTTTTTAGGGCACTGTAAACAACTACATTAAGCTACTGAAAGACTACTGTAGTCCAGGACCAGTCTTGGTACTAATAGCATTTGCAGAAAAGTCCAGCAGTATAAAGTTCCCAGGTGCTATTACTTTTCCGTGAAGGCCACCCCTGACAAAAGTTTGTGGACAAAATCAGGTGTGCACTGGGTATGCCATTAGTACCAGAGTACACCTAGTAACTCACACATGGATTAGCAAGCATAGCCATGGAAGTTACATCTCCTTAACTGCCCACTGGGTTACTATTTTGCTGCTGGCACTATTGGCAGGATTGTCAGACATCACTCCTTTTTTCAGTTGCCTCCTGCTCCTACACTGCTTCCTCCTCACCTGCTTCCAGTCAGGGCAGCGCCTGTACCACCGGTATTAACAACGTAATGGGTAAACTGCAGCAGGCAGTGTTGGAACTCATCTGTCTTGCGCGAAAGTCCACACACCACCCAGAAACTGTAGACTAGGATCCACTAGCAGACTGATCAGTGGTTACCGCCGCTGAAGCTCAAACAACCATACAGGTGGTGTAACAATGTCCAGAACCTTGCAGTTCCTGGCCAACTACACAAACCTTCTGGAACTGCTGCTTAAAGTATGTCTCGTAGGTTCACTTTCTTAGCGCCCACACCCTACTGCTGCTTTCCTATGTGCACTACAGAGGAACTTTGACTTTCTTATATGTGATTTACCAGCCTTATATGTGATGTACCAGCAAGGTAAAATTCTACCTTGCATATGCTTGAAAGGGTGGGTGAATAGCAGAAAGCAATTGAGTCGAAGTAGTGACCAATAAAAATAATAAATTTATTTATATAGCGCACATAGATGACGCAGCTCTGCATAGAGCTTGCCAGATCAGTTCCTGTCCCCAATGGGGCTTACGATCTAATCAACCCACCAGTATGTTGCAAACCTACGCAAATATGGAGAGAACATACAAACTCCTTGCAGATGTTGACCTGAATGGGACTTGAACCCAGGACCCCAGCGCTGCAAGGCTGTAAAATGCTAACCTCTGAGACACCGTGCTGCCCAAACAGCACTTTGCTTCCATGAGGGACATTTTTTTAATGCTGTCCTGCTTCCAATATGCCAGCAATATGGTCAGCTCTGATTACCCCATCATCAGTGCTAACATCCCCATCTTTTACCTGCCTGAATAAAAAAAAAGCAGGATGAAGTGATGGCACGGGAGGAAGAAAACTGGCTGATAATAAATCTTGGCCATTATATTGAAAGCAATGAAAAGATTGCTATGACATTTCCGCACTCCATTTAGCAACTGGCATTGACTGTCAATGCACACTAACTGCTACGTGGAACAGAGGTATTATGGGAGATGAAGTCTTTGGAAAGCGTGGGAGAGTAGCAGCAGGTGAAGTAAGCAGAAAAGGTAAAAGGAAATAAAAGCATCACACAGAGCCGGGTCAGAGAGATATAATTGTGTATCTAGAAGATGCAATGAGGAACTGGATGCCTAGAAAAAAATAAAAACTTTACCTGTCACGGGTTCCCCCGCGATCCAAGACATGGATCACCCGCACCCCTCTCTGCTGCGGCGCTACCCCGGTCCCAGGCCCACTCTTACCGCTCCGTGATACTGCTCTGCTCCCAGAAAGGCCGCGGCCGCCTCCCTAGTCTCTAGGGTGCACGCGCTGGCACTCTAAGATTTAAAGGGCCAACGCATCACTGATTGGCGCTGGCACCCCTGGGTTTTCTTTAAAGGCCGTTGTTCCCAGGATTCCCTGCTGGATCTTTGAGCAATCTAGCCTGAAAGAAAGCTTCCTGTGAGTTCCTGTACCGGTTTCTTCCCTGCTCTGCTGTGTTCGTTTTGTGACCTCGGACCTGACCTCTGACCTCTGCTTCTCTGCCGCCTGCCCTGACTTCATGCCTGTTCCTGACCTCGAGCCTGGACTCCGGTTCTGTACCACAAACTGTACCACGCACCTAGATGCACCTGTGGAGCGACTTGGTGGTACCATGCCACAACAAGACCACCCGTTTTGCGGCGGGCTCTGGTGAAAACCAGGTGCCACTTAGATTCCAGTCTTAGGTGTCGGCTAGTACCATCTCCCGCGGTGGTACAGGGGGAACCCTCACACAGCCCCATTAATGTAAGAAAGCACAATTTGCTACCCCTCTCCGCTACCATTGTATACATTTATATAATAGTTTTTTTTGATTCGCTATCCTTAAGGGCCAAGGGCAGTCTTGCCTAAAGGAAGTGTCAAGTTGTGGTTGAAACCTGGTGACGCAGTTCATTATAGACAGATTATTATTAGATTTTGTCTACTGTATGAATAGGAGGGATGCACATAACTTTTTACCATACAGTAGATGTTACGTAATCTTCATACAAAACTATACACTCATATTGCTAAGCCTGCAATTTCGGAAATTCTTATATCTGAAAGGCTATTTTGCAATAACCTTTATAATTGGAGTTTCTGTTTATTAGGTTCATTCCACTACCAATTGTACAACGTGTTGTATTAGAAATAAAAAAAAAAAAACAGTTCCGAAGTTAAGATCATTTTCCTCTCTGTTCAAGACACTCCCTATTTTTTAAGCAAACTGTCAAACTGGTTTGCTCACCACATTTGTAATCCGACTGTAAAACATAGGCTCTTGTTTAGATTCATTGTCTTAAAGGGATATGATATCTTATCTAAAGTCTGCAGCTTAAATGTGACAAATATAAAATACCTGCTGCTATCATCCACACACACATATTTGCAGGGCTGCAATGTATGTATTGGCCCACATTTAGGCTACATGCACACACATGTATGGGGGACGTATATACGGCCGACGTATATATACGGCTAATATACGCCCCCCATACATTGCTATGAACTCACCGCCCTGTACGGGAGCGGTACGGTGCAGCTTAGTAATATACTGTATCCCATATAAAGCCCCCCAGCTTAGTAATATACTCCTTTCCATATACAACCCCCCAGCTTAGTAATATACTGTATCCCATATGTAGCCCCCCATCTTAGTAATATACTGTATCCCATATATAGCCCCCCAGCTTAGTAATATACTGTATCCCATATACAGCCCCCCAGATTAGTAATATACCGTATCCCATATACAGCCCCCCCAGCTTAGTAATATACTCTATCCCATATACAGCCCCCCCAGCTTAGTAATATATTGTATAACCCCCATTTGAAATCTGGCCCCATATAAATATATAAAGCCCCCCCCCCCAGGAAAAAAAGAATCTGGCCCCATATAATATATATATAGCAACCCCCCCAGTATAAAATGATCCTGGCGCCATATAATATATACAGCACCTGCCCCCCCTCCCCGGTACAAAATGATTCTGGCCCCATATAATATATACAGCACCCCCCCCCCCAGTATAAAACGATTCTGGCCCCATATAATATATACAGCAACCCCCACCCTCACTGTGACACAGGCGTCAACAGGTGACCAAATCGTCCACATTAGAGCGGCAAATTTCGCCGCTCTTTAAAGGGCTCCGCATTCTGCCGACTGAGACGAGATTTTCATCTCTCCTCATGGCAGATGCGGCCCTGGCAGGGACTCACTAAGCAAAAAAATTATTCCTCTGTGCTATGAGATGCTGTGAGCTGACAATGTGCTCAGATTATCAGAGTCCAGGATTCATCTACACTTCCATTTACCTTCTGAACATTCTACTAGTATCTGACACATAGAAAAGAGAGATTTCTTGT
Source organism: Engystomops pustulosus (assembly GCF_040894005.1). NCBI lineage: Eukaryota > Metazoa > Chordata > Amphibia > Anura > Leptodactylidae > Engystomops > Engystomops pustulosus. The sequence continues at coordinate 43,854,503 of NC_092417.1, forward strand.
CTCAAGCAGGCACGAGAAGCTATTCATGAGAGGAATCTATCCTGCCCAACCATAAAAATCAGAAGATTTACAGACAGATCCTGGAGAAACCGAAAATATATACAGCAGGATTGATAGAGACAGGTTGGACTTATATCTGTGAAATGCTGCATTTTTGTTAATAATAGTGAATTACAGAATGTGTTATTTTGCTATCCTTAGTTTATTTAAGAATCTTGTCTTCGTGGAAATACCCCTTTAACAGTTTACATGCTTGAAAATAGCTCCTTTAAGGGGCTGAAACATTGCACCTGTCACTCTGGGTGAATAAAAAACACCTTTAATACTACAGGATTGCTGCCTCGCCTTCTATTTTCTTTACTATTTTTTTTCTTCTATTTTCTGTCCATGATTATGGTTCTGCAATCTTGCCTGATTTCAAGTAACAGCTTCACTCTGTGCATTATCCCAGTACAATGACATCACTGTGTGTAATATCCCAGTACAATGACATCACTCTGTGCATTATCCCAGTACAATGACATCACTGTGTGTAATATCCCAGCACAGTGTGCCTGGGTCGGAGTCGTGGTGCCCGAGGGTCTTGCAGCATTTTTGTGGTCCATTGTCTCCAATGGCGGCTTTGGAGGCGGGAGTTTTTGGGAGCGTAGCTAGGGGGCACCCGACGCTGCTCTTGATACAAAAGATTTGGGGAACCTATAAGAAGATTGTGGAAGTAGGGCCCATCACAAAATATACCCCTTTATGGGATAACCTATACTTGGGGGAAATATATATGCTGGAAGGTATGCAGGGGTGGAAGCAGAAGGGAATAAAGACTCTCGCACAGCTATACGACCAGTCAGTACTGAAATCATTTCAACAATTGGTTGATGAATTTGAGCTTTCCCGTTCGTTGTTCTTTCAGTACCCCCAGATTCGACACGCTATATAGGCTCAGTTCGGCCCAGAGGAAGTAATGTTTTCTTCCATCAAAGTTATGCAGGAGGTAGTGTCTGCTAAACATATGAGAGGGCTGATATCTATTTTGTATATGGTTACCATTATTTCTTTCTGCTGCAGTTTGTAACACTATTGAAATGTAAATCTGTAATTTACTCTGAGATATTTGCATTAATAAAGTGTTTTTTGATTTAAAAAAAATATCCCAGCACAGTGACATCTCTGTGTGTATTATCCCTGTACTGTGACATCACAGTGTGTATTATTCCCAGTATTGTGACATCACTGTGTGTATTATACCTGTACTGTGACATCACTGTGTGTATTATTCCCAGTATTGTGACATCACTGTGTGTATTATACCTGTACTGTGACATCACTGTGTATATTATTCCCAGTATTGTGACATCACTGTGTGTATTATACCAGTACTGTGACATCACTGTGTGTATTATTCCCAGTATTGTGACATCACTGTGTGTATTATACCTGTACTGTGACATCACTGTGTGTATTATTCCCAGTATTGTGACATCTCTGTGTGTATTATTCCCTGTACTGTGACATCACTGTGTATATTATTCCCAGTATTGTGACATCACTGTGTGTATTATACCAGTACTGTGACATCCCTGTGTGTATTATACCAGTACTGTGACATCCCTGTGTGTATTATCCCAGTACTGTGACATCACTGTGTGTATAAGCCCTGTACTGTGACATCACTGTGTGTATTATCCCTGTACTGTGACATCACTGTGTGTATTATACCAGTACTGTGACATCCCTGTGTGTATTATCTCTGTACTGTGACATCACTGTGTGTATAAGCCCAGTACTTTGACATCACTGTGTGTACCATCCCTGTACTGTGAGATCCCTGTGTGTATTATCCCTGTACTGTGACATCACTGTGTGTATAAGCCCTGTACTGTGACATCACTGTGTGTATAAGCCCTGTACTGTGAGATCCCTGTACTGTGACATCACTGTAATGGGAATCAAATAAATCATAGTAACCCTGCATTGTAGGTGACTTTGCAGCCATGAGGGATTATTGTTATTGAGTCGGTTACACTATCTACAACTTCACGTTTTATTTTGTCTGTATCCATTCCCCCATTACAAAGCATATGGTCACAAACGTTTAATGTGAATGAGCTCATACCTGACAAGGGGTCCGGTCACTCCCACTGAAAAAATGTCATCTCTACTTAATATAAGACGTTACATGTCACCGTGGGCTTGTACACTGCAGGGTGTGGAGAATAAAGCACAATACAAAAGGCCAATGTCTTATGTTATTTATTTTTTTTCATCAGATTTGACAGAATAGATGTCATATTTATTAGTCTCCACCCAAAACTCTCTGAACTTGATAAATCTTTTTCTATGTAAGGTGGCAAAAATAATCATTATGCAAATAGGATGGATTGTACCTGTGATCTACAGCCAAAACTTGTGTAACACATTTCTATAGAAACTATTTTGGGATAATCCCTCTTTGAGGTAATTTGCTGAACACATCAGGGAGGTTCTTAGTCATCACACAGAGAGGCAGCAGTAGTGGCATACAGTAGGTACATTTCACAAATGTATATGAGCTATACCCCGCCGTGCCTGGGTGTGACCACCTATGTTAAGACTAAAGAGGTCAATGGGAATGGGGGCCTAGGAAGGGAAGGGGGGCAAGGTCAAGAATATCTTTAATTTTATAGAACAAATATACAAGACATCTAAGATAAATACTGATACGGCAATAGAAATTGGTTCCTTGAGCCCAGACTTAATGTACAGCTGTCGCACATTACAAGTGTATTTCCACTTTAAATATTGGGACTGAGTTGGGACAGAGTAAACCATATATCACGAGGCAGGTATATTGTTTGGATACAACATGAAAGAATATTGGATGCAAGAAGTGAACATCATAAGAAAACAATAACAAACAGTCCCATCACTGTGGTTAATAAATTAATTGTGAGCTTCTTTATTTATATGGGAATATAGTTATAAATGTGACAGATCACATGACCAAACACCTTACTATAAAGCAAATTACAGATATTCTTCTAGGCTTGTTGATTATGGACCCCTTTTCTAAGATGAAAACAGTTAACAATAATAGAAAATAATTTATATTATATAAATAAATATTTTACATTATACAGTTATATATAGTATAGGCGGTCCCCTACTTAAGAACAGCTGACTTACAGACAACCCCTAGTTACAGACGGATCCCTCTGCCCACTGTGACCTCTGGATGCTTTACTGTAGTCCCAGACTGAACTGATCAGCTGTAATGTGTCTGTAATGAAGCTTTATTGATAATCCTTGGTCCAATTACAGCAAAAAATTTTGAAACTACAATTGTCACTGGGGCAAAAAAATTTTTTGTCCGGATCTACAATTATAAAATATACAGTTCTATCTTGTACGTAACCTAGGGGACTGTATATATAGACTGATGTATTATAATGTCTATTGTTTATGTCATTATTATATATTGTAAAATATTGTATTGTATATTTTACATTATAATAATTTTTATGAAAATGTATTAATTTTTTGTGTGTGTTTGTGTTTTTACTTTATATGTCCCCCATGAGATCATAAAAGACCACTGGGGGACATATTCATTTTATTTTTTTCATTTTATTTTCTTTTACAAGATTGCCCCTGTAACTGAGGCAACTATAAAGGTGATGCCACACATGGTGTTTTGAAACCGCTTTTGGTCCGTCCAAAAACATGAGCAGGAATTTACAATCTGTCTCTCCAGTGTCAGAGTGAAGGTCTTAGGGCCAACCAGTGAAATTGATTCTGGGGGCCCATCAAATGATACATGGAAATATCACCAATATATACTTGTGTTTCAAAACACACTGCAAATGCATCTGGTTAAACACATTAATAAAAACACATCAGTATTAATGATGGTGAAAATGCAGATATATTTTAAGTAGCACTTTTACATTGGGGCTCATTTACTAAGGGTCCGAATCGTGCATTTTCTTCGGGTTTCCCGAATATTTCTGGTTTGCGCCGAATTGCCCCGGGATTTTGGCAGACGCGATTTGGAAACCCGACGAAAGTGTGCGATTCGGACCCTTAGTAAATGAGCCCCATAATGTGATTGCAGTCTAGGACCACTGTTCACAAGATGTGATTGCATGTGTTTTAAAATGGATTTCAAGCCCTTTTTTTTCCAAATGACTACTTCCTAAACCCAGATGTTTTTAGAGCCAAGTAACACGTGTTGCATCTTACTTGATGCAAGCATTTAGGTCTAAACATTTATACTTTCAGGGAGGAGATACTCCATATGCGCTTAAAATGCATTTTAAAGCACAATTTCTGTGCGCCCCCATGTCCCCCTCATTTCTCCCTCCTATTGTGGCCCCCTCTTATCTCTCCCTCATATTTAGGTCCCATCATCTCCCCCTATCTCATCTTCCCTCATATTGTGGGCCCCCTCGTCTCAACTTTATTTTGTGGCCTTTCATCTCCCTCTCATCCTGTGGGCTCCTGTTATCTCCTCCTCATACTGTGGCCCCTCTCATCTCACTCTCAACTCCCCCTTAAATTGTGGCATCTCATCTCCACCTCATATTGTAGCCCCACCTCAGCTCCACCTCCTATTGTGGCCCCATCATCTTCCCTTCATATTGCTGCCCCCTTCTCATCCCCACCTAATATTGTGGCCATCTCATCTCCCTCTCATCTTGTGGTACCATTTCATCTCCCCTTATATTGTGTCCCCTCCCCCTGCTATTGTGCCCCCCATCATCTCACCTTTATATTGTGGGATTTCATCTCTCTCTCATCCTTTTGGCCCTCATCATCTCCAACTCATTGTGACCCCCATCTAATCTCTGCTTCATATTGTGGCCTTCTCATCCCCCCCTCATGTTGTGGCTCCATCTTACCTCCCGCTCATATAGTGGCCCCATTTCCTCTCACCCAGATATTGTGTCCCCATCTGACCCCCCCCCCCCCCTTATTGTGGTCTCTCATCTCTCTCTGGCTTTCCTACCTCTCTCTGCCATATCTTTATTCAAAGAGGTAGAGACTGCTGCCATCTTCTACAACACCACCATTACCTCAGACCTACAGACCTAGACTTTGCAGCCCCCCTTACTCTCACTACAAATAGACACCCCCAACCCTGGCACATCAACCACACAAAAAATCTGAGACAAAGTGCCTGGATTGCTGAAAGGTGCCGGAAGTAATCCCCCTCTAAGGAAGTTGGCCTGTCATACAAGCAGGCCGTCTTCACCTACAAGTCTACACTCACGTATGACACCTACAAACACTCACTCAGGATTGCTTCATCAATCTTATATCTTCCATCTCCCAGCCCCCAAAAAACTAAATTACTCCCTACTCTATCCTCTAGCCCTCACAACAACCTCTCCTCATACCACTTCTTCTTGGCCTCTCTCTGTCTGCATCCTCTGCATCCATCTACACGAAGGACAGCTCATTAAGTGGTTTTTAATACTTCTCCTTTGCAGATGACACACTGATCGACATCTCTAGCCCAAACATCACCTCCCTGCTAGCCAGAATTCTAGAGTGTCTAATAGCCATATCCTTCTTCTTTTCCATCCATTTGCTAAAAAATGGATCTTATAATCTTTCCTTTATTCGTTACTGATTATGAACACAATACCCCTTTTTAAGGACTGATCAAAAAATGTCCTTCATTCTGAGATTACCATCTTCAATTTAGGGAGGATAACCAAGGGTTTTAGAAGAGCTTTGAGATATATAATAAAGTGTGGGTGCAGTGAGCCACAAGCTGGGTGAAGGAGGGGGGGAGTCCTCTCCATAGAGCACCCACATCACAAATCCGGGAAAGGAGTAGGACCTGCCCTATTCTTTGCGGTGTGGTAGCCCAGCTCATCTCTTTGGCTGCCGTAAGCTAGCTGACATTTTTATGCCTAGCTTATGGCCACTATTTGCGGATGTGTACATGGAGTCTAAGGGGATGAGTCAACAATATAATTTTTACTACTATGTAGCATGGGGATTTAACCAGCCAAGGTTACTCATTACTGCTAAACAGTGCAGATGTCATTATTTTGTATGTTACCACCTTGTCCTAACCAGATCACAAACCTGAAAGTTGGCTTAGTTGTGAAATAATTTTTAGAGACTATTTGGCATAGAAGCTGTTTAGAATGTGGTGACTATAATCTTCCTAACAATAAGAAGATGATAAAGAAAACAAGCTGATGAAAATAAAGGGAAAAACTACTGTATATTATGAAGACAATAGATAGACACATTACATTCACAAATTAAGAGTTACTAGATTTAAGTTAAGTCAGTCTCAATCACAGGAAAGTGAATGCCTACCATACATTGGTCCTATATTGTGTGTTAATTAATTTCCTAATATGTTCTGTTCCACATTTTCAGTACAGATGCAGTTAAATATGTTGTACCATGATTTAAAGTTATCCCTTTTCTTATGAGTAGGGAGTCCAACTTTTGGGACCCCCAGCATTTAGGAAAGCAGAGGTCTTAAGTTGTCCTATGTATATGGGAGTGGGGGTAACACATGATCATGAGAATCTGAGTACAGGGATTGTCTAACTATGCCCATCATTCAGGAGGAAGGGGAAGGACCCCCATTTTTATGATCAGTGAGGTTCATAGAAGTTGGATCCCTATCAGACAGTTTTGCTCAGCTCATTAAATATCCTTTACATAACTTCTTTGCACACCTACAACCACCACTAAGTGGAGCTTACTGCACGCAGTCAGTACATTAGAGATGTAACGAGGACAAAAGTTACATATAAATCTACTAAACCTAAAAATGTCACTACACTGTTAATGATCAGATGTTTTAGTTAGGCTTAGTGCCATCACTACTCCCACACAGCTCCTCCACCCTGACAAATGTGACATATACATAATATAGGCTCCTATGTTCCTTCCTTGTGTCGTCTCACAGGTTTGGAATGACTTTGGTGTCATCACTGACACAAGGAAGATGGGACTCAGTAAAAACAATTATGATGGGAGGGATTACTGTATGACTTTGTGAAATGACGTTCAGGCAAGAAACATCAAAATAGTCAGAGACGCTGAGATTCCTAATGTGAATGGGACGTGATCTACTTTAGGATGAATACAATATCTCCTTCAACATTCTACAAGGTAAGAAACATTTATACTTCTCTATCATCAAAAAGGACATGAAACATATGGGTCATATTGCATGTATTACATATAATAACACATGTTAGGGGGGACTATTATTGGGAGGTGTCAATGCCCAGATACTCAAATTAAAAAATTCATTGACGCCTTAATGAGGACCGAAAAGCAAGTAAAGATTTAATTCTCCTTAAATCTCAGAATCTGTATCCCCTTTATTATAAAACTCCCATGGGTTTTATTATTCTCAGACCCTCTGTTCATGATATTGATATTAAAATAGAATGTGAAATATCACCATTGCCATGTACATTTTGCAGAGAAGCTCCTTAGTATGTGTTGTTTGTGTTTTGTCGTGAGTCTTTTCTGATAAAATTATAGGAATATATAAATTATAAGATAAGTTCCAAAAAAATAGATGAGAAGTTATATGGTATAAATAGCATACTAGTTATTGTAATGATAATAATAAAGACACTTCCTGATAATATCCAGTGGGGCGGCTATGCTGGGTTTATTTGTACACCAAGTTCTACCAACCTGCTGATATTCTTCATAGAGCACCATCCTTCTGTCTAATTGTCTATTAGCCATTGTTAATCATGAAATTCATTACTTTAGGAATTAACATACAAACAAGACAGTAGGACAGTAGTAGACAGTCAGCTTTAGGCTGACAGTATAGCATAGAAATCTTGCAACTATAACGTACTTGTGCTGTCTCTTTCTTTGGGAGGGCTCCAAACAGGGGCTTAGAGAAGGAGCCCTGGTGTGGTGCTCTCCTAATCTATAGCATCATTGTTTTGAAGACATGGATACTACTGATTCTGCTATAGTTGGAGCATAGAGTGTGGAGACACCTGTCACCTGCTACAAATGACTAGCAGTCTGGGTGGTCTATCGTCCTGCCCAATGTTGAAAATGTGCACAGTCGGACAGTGCAACACATATATCAAGCAGTGTCCGACAGAATTGTGTCACACGCCTTATGTTAAAGGTGTACCAAAAAAAAGTTGGTGCACTCTGTCGGAACAGTGTAGGGGGCGCCAAATTCATGAAAAACGTGCAACAAATTTCATGAATCTGTGGCACACTGCACAATTTATTTGCAATTTGCACTATTTTTGATGACCCACATTTATCAAAAATAGTATAAACTGCACTATGTGCAGTTTGCCGGCAGAAGGTGCAGTGTGCAACAGATTCATAAAATGTGTTGGCCATTCTTCATGAATCTGGCGCCCCCTGCACTGCTCCAACAGAGTGCCCCAACTTTTTTTTTGCTGCATTTTTAACATAGGGTGTGCGACATAACTCTGTTGAACAGTGCTTGACATTCTGTGCACCAGAACGCCACTTTCACTGTAGAATAGTGCAGCCTTGACAAAAATCTGTCACAGACAATTATTAAATACCTATGCAAGCAGTTTGCACTGAAAATAATGCGCAAAGTCAGACAGAAAACTGGCGCAGGGGCTTTAATAATTCTGGGCCAATGTCTCTTGTTCTGTTGGGCTAAGCTTCTATTGTAAACGTGTTTGGCTGGCCGTGGCTTTAGTGGATGCCATATTTCATAAGGAGTTGTCCTCTTTAAAATACAGCCTACCTGAGATTGCATTGGCCCTTCACCTGACCATAGTGGACTCTCAACAATATAGCACAATAGCCTGGGATCACATTTATTTATTGTATCATCTATCAACAATTGTGTGAAAGTTTTGTTACAACTGTTGTTCATAGTTTAGATATATACTCATGACCATCAATTAATTCAGTATGTAAAGTAATGTATTCAGTATCGTCTGCGATGTAGACATGTGACATAATGCACTCCTCCCTTCCAAGGTCATAAACCAATAAGGAATGTAAGGAACAGCTATAATAGTATTATTTCCTGCAAATAATCATAATGTACATTCATCATTTATGTTTTACAAGACCAGAACTGTATGAGTCACAAACCTGTATCTCTGGTCACTGCAATACTGCTTATATTAATAGTCTAGAGAGAAGGCTGCTTTAGATACAAAATGTGCCATTTTTTTGGATTAGCATTTTTCCCTCATTGCATTAATATAAATGCATATAGATAATAAATACAAAAGATTTAATTCATTAATGTGTCGCATGGTTCAACAATACATTGTGATGATGAATCCGTCGCAGTTTAAGACTGTGCTCTTAGCTGATCTAAACTGTGTGCCACAATGTTGTGCACCCTCCCTATTTTTTGGTGCACAGACTATTTTCTGCCTGGCTACTCCCCATTTCCAGAAACCACTTGTGGCACAAAAGATGTCTGCCCAAAGTGACTTCACGAAAAACACCCCCCATGGTACCGAGTAAATCGCAGATACTAAAAGTATCAACATATTGGGTGTCAAAGCTAATTGAGTAATTGGTGGGGATAGAGAAAACTATTCCAAATGTATGGTTGGCGGCACACGACCGTGATCAGTCTGTGAATCACAGGCCACGCACTGTCCGGATTTCACAAACCATAGTGAAATCATAGTGATATATGATGCAAGGAGACCCTGCTTCCCCGCTTTGATCATGAAACAGGAGTGTTGGTGGTGCAGTTTTGCAGGGACTCTGTGTATCATATACCACTAAGATATGGAATCCCATCCTCGGCACTGTGGTCAGTCTGTGAAATCCGCCCACTGCACAGTTTATGGAGTTGTGTCAGTCCTTTTAAAACAATGCACAGTTTTTTCCTTACAAGATTCACTAGTTTAATTTTTAACCATTATCTAGTTGTGTCAAGTCAATTTTTATAAGCAAACATTTCTTATTTTATAGAAATTCTTTTCTTGTGCATTTAAGATATGTTTGATTTCTATGACATTTTATGGTTGTACATGGAAAATGTACGTGAATTATTTTTCGTCAGTTTTTTTCTTTTACTTTGACACACGACACTCGCTAAAAATGTAGTACTGTACTGTACTAGAACACGTCCTATATGGTAGTGGTATTCCCTAATGCTAGTGACCTCTTTTAGGCTTAGTAATATTCCCTGTCACAGTGCAAAAATTGTTCTGAAATATAAAATAAGTTTTCAAGTTGTTTTCATGGCCACCAGAGTTAACACATCTATTGGGGCACTTTTACTTACCCATCCCACGGAGTTCACCGAAAGTGCATTGTCTGAGGATAATGCACTGTGCTGCGATTCACTAAGATCATGCGCCCGATATCCTGCATGTGTCACTTGCTCAGGTCCGACGGGGTTCACAATCTTTTTGGTGGTGCATGCAAGTGCTTGGGCTTGCGACACAATTTGAAAGTTGCGGGAGATGATGCGGGAGATAATGACCTTACTTGTTCTCTATTTTATATCATGATACTCACCAAACGCAAGAATCATTTCAAATGAATAATCCTGGTGCATATATGAATCTATCTTATTAGAAGAAGATGTCACTATGGCAGAATGGCACATATACTATTTCTTATCTGACAGTTTTCTGATAAAGCCCCATCACCGCTTGTTTTAAAGCTTTTTCAGGTCCGACGGAGTTCACCATCTTTTTCGTGGTGCATGTAAGTGCATTGTCTTGCGACACAATTTGAAAGTTAAATCCTGCGCTCAGTCCGATCAGTCGGATCGTCCGATTGCATGTCCCCCAATTTGTGTCGCATGAAAGACAGTGCAGCTGTGCCAAAAAACGTTCACGTGCAACACAATGCCAGCGCAGACCCCTGATAAATACCTGTCCAAGCCGTGCAAACCCCGAAAACTGTGCAAAGTCTGAGGAAAGTGCGATGCGCAACCCTTAGTAAATGAGCCCCATTGTGTATAAAAATGGAGCAAGTGGATTAATGTGGATTCTCATTATGGATTTTGCAGATATGGCTGCTGCAGAAAAACATTTGAAAACACCTAGATTTTTGCCATGATCTGGTAGTAGGGTGAAATCTTTGCGGTTGTGTTGCAAAGGTCGTGCAAATCCATAGGTTTCACCCTATACCATTAGGAAATCACTACAAATAGTCATGGCAGAAACCAGGCGTTTTCAGATGTTTTTTTTTACCGCACACTAAACATGTCCTATATATGTGCCCAGCCAAACTATTGCAAACATCTACATGTAACAGATAGTTACCTATTCTTGTCTGATGGGTTGTCTTCTATTGTTTTTGCTGTCTATATAGAGAAGAAGAACAATAGCACCCAAGGCATAAAATAACTACAATACTATTTAATACAGCTTGATTGATTATCATAAATTACAGTGAAATATTTAACACACAGTCCTGGTATTACTCACAAAAGGTACTGCAATACTATTATGTGTTTCAGGTAACAATAGGTATGTCACAATGTTTGTTATTCATCATTGCCCCTCTGGCTGCAATTATTACTACTGTGATAGCTCTATGTGGCTGGAGATGATGACCTTACTTGTTCTCTATTTTATATCATGATATTCACCAAACGCAAGAATCATTTCAAATGAATAATCCTGGTGCATATATGAAATCTTTTGATATATCTTATTAGAAGAGGATGTCACTATGGCAGAATGGCACATATACTATTTCTTCTCTGACAGTTTTCTGATAAAGCCCCATCATCGCTTGTTTTAAAGCTTTTTCACCTGTCCCGTCCTGTTTACTCTAATGGCAGAGACTATGGGGGTATTTTTCAGGACTTCTAGGCCACAAAAGCCCTGTATTAATCGCAAATGCTAGCATATCTTTACCACTCCCCCTCCAGGGGGCGCAACTGGCGGTGGAGTGGTCTGGCACGGAGCATTCCTATCAGTGTTTGCGTGAGTGCCCAGATAAGTTAGATCTAGATCTCTGCTTGCTGTCCTTCTATAGAAGGCTTCTATGTTCTCTTCCAGTGGACTATAATGGTCACACAGGTGCGCAGCTTGTTATATCACAGATACTGATCCATTGGAAGCAAACAAAGTTCTTTCTTTAGAATGCCAGCAAGCTGAGATCTAGAAAACTGTAAGGAATTAATACAGAAAGTATATTCCAAAAAATTGTGTAACATTTTCATTAAACAAACAATAATATTTATTTGCTGAAATGGGAATACACCTTTATTATATTCACCCCACTATCTCCTCTCACCAGTCCTCTCCTACCTGATAAACTGCTCAATTTACTGCTCTTCAGTGAGGAGGAGAGGAGAGAGGTAAAGATATAGACCTCTTGGAGGAGATAACCGTAAGATTTACATCACATCCATGTCTCTTGTGCAATATTGGAATACCATGACATTATATATGAGAGCCACCCTCTACTTTTATTAACTTTATTAATATTAATATTATCATACATTTTTTTAATTTAGGGGTTAATGCTTAATAAAGTTGTGATTTATGTGACAGGAGTTATATTGCTGTAGGTATACTCAAATTTTGGTTATATATTCAATAAACTAAACTCATCTCACCATTTGCAGGAGGAGGCATCAAACTATGAATTAACTGTGAGAATTATAAAAGCTCAGAACATCCATGGGACGGATATTGGTGAGATTTCTTTGTCACTTTGAAAAACCAATTCTGCTCATTTTAAGCAGCTAGTTCGATATTATGTGCAGCGTCAACATGGTACATACACTAATATAAGTATGCACACAATATTACATACATACTCATGCTGTCTATCTGACTTGCTATATTGGCAGCAGCCAGGTGAGCAGTATATAGTAGATATATGGTTCTGTACTTTAGTGCACGCAGCCAGGATCCTTGGCACAGGTGATTGAAGAAATGGTTGATGCCAAAGAGGTGTTCTCTCCCTTCTCTGCAGTACAGGGAACACCTTTGGCAACGATCAAACATTATGATAATGAAATGTTTATAGATACACAAATATTATAGATTCAAACATTTCAGAGGCAATGTAGATATAGATGCAAACATTTTAGTTAGGCTCAGTTCACACTACCATCGGGATTTCCGCTTCTAGTTTCTGCTTTAAAAAGTAAAAAATGGATCCATTTTAGACCCAATTGAAATCAATATAAATTTGTCATCAGTTGTACAGTGATTCTTCAGTTTTTGTCATGGAAAAAATGTTGGAACTTGCAGTACTTTTTTTCCATTTTAATAAAACCTGATTCATAACAGATGGTGCCAAATGGACAAACAATATTGAATATTTGCTGAAAGTGGTCAACTACTTTAAGTTATTTTTACATTAGAGTCAATGGGGACAGATAGTAAGTGTCAGTTTTTACTTTTTTTTAGATGAAGAAATAGTTAATATAGAGATAGCAAAATAGATGATGGATAAATTATAGATAAATTATTATAGAGGTATAGAAAGAAACATAGGTAGGTACCGTATTTTTCGGACTATAAGACGCAATGGACCATAAGACGCACCTAGGTTTTAGAGGTGGAAAAATAAGAATTTTTTTTTTCCCCAAATAGTGTGCTAAAACATTTAATAAAGTAACAGTAAAGTAACAGCGCCATACGGGGTGGTGCAGCCATGTTTCTCTTTGGAGAGGGGTAGGCGAGCAGCCCTCACCCCCTCCTCTCCCGGGCATCGTGTGCCCACCGTGCTACGTACGGGGGCACACATTCATGTGAATGTAGCCTAAAGGGACTGTGTAGGGGATACTTTTATTAGGGGTCATTGTGTGACATTTGGTGAAGTTTTAATAGTGTACTGTGTTCGGGGAGAATAAATGGGGAGACTTTATTAGGGGACATTTTATGGGACACTGTTACCTGGTGCTGAAGGATGACTCCGGTGCCGACACTACAAGTGTTCTGTCAGATTCAGCTCTATACAGAACACTTGGTGGTCGGGGGAGTGTTGTTCCTTTGACCCAACACTAATTGGCTAGGGCTTGGCTAGCAGCAAGCTCAGCAAACCAGTGTTGGGGGCAGAATTAGTGATGGGAATTACAGCTCTTTAGATAGAATTATGCTGACACCTAGTCAGGGGGTCTCAAGAGTTACCAGGGCTGTATAGGTATGAGTATATGTGACAATGGTCACAAGAGCTTACAATCTATGAGGAGGAGGACACAGGGTGACAGTGCTTGTACAATGGCCACAAGAGCTTGCAATCTATGAGGAGGAGGGGACAGGAGGTGACAATGCTTGTACAATGGCCACAAGAGCTTACAATCTATGAGGATGAGGGGACAGGAGGTGACAATGCTTGAACAATGAACACAAGAGCTTACAATCTATGAGGAGGAGGGGACACAGGAGGTGACAATGCTTGAACAATGAACACAAGAGCTTACAATCTATGAGGAGGAGGAGGAGGACACAGGAGGTGATATAGACTGTAAGCTCCTGTGACCTTGCACAAGCACTGTTTGGGAATTGTTCAGTTTCACACACCTGTGAGCACAGCACAGCAGCAGAGACTCCAGTACTGGTCACAGGTCCTGTCCCCTCTTTAGTGTTATCTGATGCCCCTGCAGCACCAGCAGCTGGAACTCTGGGAGAAGACAGTGACCTGTCCGGCATCAGTCACGGTGAGAGCTCCGTGCTGAGGGGGCGTGACTTCTGCTTCCCTTCATCAGATAACCTGGAAGTGGATGTCACAGTCAGTGTACACTGTGTGGAGCCGAGCTCAGCACTGCCCCTGCGCTTACTGCCATGTGCCGTCCTCCATTCCCTCCTGCAGTGGAGGGCTGACACGCGGGCACATCTACATTCGGACTATAAGACGCACCACTGTTTTTTCTCCATCTTCTGGGGAAAAAATGTGCGTCTTATAGTCCAAAAAATACGGTAAATAGAAATGAGAGATCAATAGGTAAATAGTTAGTTAAAAATGAGAGATCGATAGGTAGGTAGATAGATAATACAAATAGGCAAACAAATCCAGCTCCAAACTAAGTCCACATTGAATAAAAAATATTCACATTTATTCAAAAAACTTTAAAAATTAGTTGTTCATACAACATGAAGGCATGGAGATAACATAGGGTAGTGAGGAGACCAATGATCACCTACATGTTTCAGAAATAACTTTCCGTATTCATGGCTTACTAGGAAGTATGCATGGGAGAATCCTTCGCATGAATACTTCCTAGTCAGCCATGAATAAGGAAAGTTATTTCCAAAACGCGTAGGTGATTATTGGTCTCCTCACTACCCTATGTTATCTCCAGGCCTTCAGGTTGTATGAACAACTAATTTTTAAAGTTTTTTTAAATAAATGTGAATATTTTTTATTCAATGTGGACTTAGTTTGGAGCTGGATTTGTTTGCCTATTTGTACTTATTATACTTGGAGCCGAGGTTTCCGTCGCTCACGATACCACACGTCAGGATTGCATGTCCTCAATGTCCAGGTGAGCTGACTTTTCTTTTCTAATTTTGAATTGGTAGATAGGTAGGTAGGTAGGTAGTGTTAACCTTTCATGACCATCCTTTGCCTTCAAAAGGACATAAATTCCTCTAGGTACACTAGCACACAGTTTTTGAAGGAACTCGGCAGGAAGGTTTTCCCAAACATCTTGGATAAGTAACTAAAGATCTTCTGTCAAATCTTTCTGACTCTTCATTTAAGCCCAGACAGTTTCCATGATAATGAGATCAGGATTTTGTTGTAGCCGTATCACCACCAGTATGTCAGTGCTGACGTACACACGGTTGGAGTCATTAATTAATCACCCTCTGACTTATTATATACAGTCCTTCAAATTAATTTTAGCATATACAATGACTGTCCCTTCAATTAAAATATGTACAGTATCCCCTTAAATTATAATATAGTGCCTCCCAGTGAATTATAATTGTTCTGCACACAAATACAGCACCGGAGCCAAGCCCTCTACAGAATTATAGCACCAGATTCAAGCACTATAAAGAAATAAAGCACCAGAACTGTGCTATGTAGAAAAATACAGCACCAGAAACTGGTTCTGTACACAAATACAGTACCAGAACTGGGCTTAGTAGAGAAATACAGCACCAGAACTGTGCTCAGTATTAAATTACAGCAACAAAACCATGGTCCCTACAAATATACACACCAAATGATTTTACATGTAAAGCCCCCCTAATTTATATCTGTGCTCCCTATAAATAATACTTACAGACTACAACCCCAATAATGAATTGGAGAATACAGTGCAACCAATGATGAATACATACATACAGGGACCACAATAATGAATGAGTGAATACAGTGCCACCATTGATAAATACATACATACTTACAGTGACCCCAATAGGGAATTATTGAATACAGTGCCACCATTGATGAATACATAAATACAGTGACCCCAATAGGGAATTATTGAATACAGTGCCCCCATTGGTGAATACATACATACAGGGACCCCAATAATGAATTAGTGAATACAGTTGGGACAGAAGCAGTGCAAAGATGAAGTCATCAATTTTTACAAGGAGCTTTCCAGCAGAGCTGTAGGGTCTTGTACATTAGGTCTCTAGCACACTATAGGTTATGCACTCTAATATCTATATTTATCTGGATCTCTGTTTGTACACAGTGAGTAAACCAGACTGCTATGTCTGCCTGTGGCTTCCAACGTCTTTGTCCGATAGAAAAAGAACCAAGACTATTTGGAACAATGCAAACCCTGACTGGGATGAAACATTTCACTTCAGAATCCACAGTCAGGTTAAGGTAAGAAAAAACTTAGAATACAACACACGTACAATGTTTGGGGGAGTTTTATCAGACGGCGAAGCTCGTGCAGTGGTATTGGATGGAAACTATTGATGAGCTGAACCGGCATCGGCTCCATGACGTACTGCATTGAGGGAAAAATTATAGCACCATGTGCAGTAATGGTACGCCGCGCTGTATATACCAAGGGTTATACTTATACTTTTCATATAGTGAAATATCTCTCATCTCATCTATCACGTTTCCCCGGCAGAATAATTATTGAACTCGTCCGTAAGTAAATTCACTGGTTTACTCTCTTGCTCTGAATCCCAGACTGTATTCTCAGTCCGTCTATGCCGGGCCTCGCCTCTTCACTAAGTACCACCAGCGCCAATTGCGCTTGTAAAAGCAATAAAAATCCCCTCTAGGGCATTAGAGAATGAACTACTTTCCTGACAGCCAGTACCCGTAGCTGGCAGCAGCAGTCGTGGTCTGTGCCAGCAACCCTCCCAGCTCACGTAAGCAACTGTGAGAAGAGCTAGTGCAGTGGGCCCCTCTGGCATCGCTGGGCCCCGGCACTTGCCGTGGTACCCTGGGTGCTGGCGCCGGGCCTGCTTAAATAGACATATAAGGAGGCATTTATCAAAGCTTTTACACCAGAAAACTAGCATAGCACCTCTGACAAATACCCCCTGTAAAGACATGCCAATTATGGGTCATGCTTTTCTTAGCAGGGACTCAGTTCACGTGTGAACTATTTCACATTTTCCATTGGCATAGCTGTATGTTGTTTTTGTAGGTTGAGTAAGTTGAATTTTGTAATGGTGCCATTTTGAAGTACGTAGAATTTATTGACACATTTTTGTTTAGGGAGGAGAGAATTAATGAAAAAAATGCTGACTCTTTTTGTTGCTTTAAAGTTTTAAATTAATATGTATGATGAAAACTCTTTACAAAACAAAAAACATTACCAAATTTATAGACCCATATTTATAATACTTTTCCACATACAGAGTTGTATAAGGGTTTGTTTTTTTGTGGGACAGTTTGAAGTTTTTATTGGTATTTATTTGACGGGGACTGTCATGGCAAGAAGAGGGGATACTTCAATGGTCATGGGCCAGTCTCAACTTATTTGGGATATGTTACTTATGTCAAGTTATTAATTGGGTAATTTATTTCATGAAAAGTTAAAATGTATCATTTACATAATTGGATGTGTTCTACAATCTATTGATAATAAAAATACGGGACTATTAGATCTGTAGATTATTGCATTCTGTTTTTATTAACTGTTGCAAATTTTCTGGAATTGGGGTATTGGGAAGTACTCATAGTAATACATATGGTAACTACATTCAGTATACAGCTTTGGATTATACTCTCATGCACAGAATAATTATTTCCTTGTACCCACAGAACATCCTGGAATTGTCTATGCATGATGAGGATGTTGGGACAGCGGATGACCATCTGTTCACAGTGTGCTATGACCTTGGAAATGTTCCACTCAATGAGAACGTGGTGGAAAACTTCACTCTCAATAAAGAGGTGATTATGGAAAAATGTTGCAGTCTTTAGAATTTGCATGCTACATCATCAACAGAAACACAGCTCGTATCATACGGGGCCCAAAAAGATCAAATTTGTAAGTTCAGTCTACCAGCACTGAAAGACACCAGCACTGTCTAGCTATATTTCTTGTAGTTAGTAATTGATAATAATAATTATCATTTGGGAACATTTTAGTGCATACTAAACTCTAACAAAGCCTTATACCTACATCAGATAGAAAGTTATGACTGCGTCCAATGCAAAAAGGAAACATTTACAAACTAGCCTCTGTCCTCATGGGGTGGTATATAAACTAGATAGAAAAATATAAAAAACTGCTTACTCTCAGTATCTTGACTCCAACCTAGTCCCAAATGTCAGTTGTCTGAAGTACACGGAACCTACAATAGAAAAAGATCATGAGGTTTAAGCCTTTTGATGTATCCTACGTGGCGGTGGGGGCGTGGCTTTATCATATGCCGGCATATAATAAATCTCCCCCAGTGTGTTTATCCAGAGTAAGGCAAAAAAAACTTCCAAGACTGATAAGATGGTAAAATCATGTCCAGATACCGTATATACTCGAGTATAAGCCGACCCAAGTATAAGCCGAGGCCCCTAATTTTACCACAAAAACATGGTAAAACCTATATATTTTTTACTCGAGTATAAGCCGAGTTTGGGTTTTCAGCACATTTTTTTGTGCTGAAAAACTAGGCTTATACTCGAGTATATAAGGTATTTATAATATGAATTATACATGCAAAATATTATGCGCTAATTGAAGAAGAGAAGTGCTTAAGGTTGGTATGTTGTATCCTAAGCCCAAAGGAGCTCTGGTGACGCCCCCCTAAAGCACTTGGGCTTCGTTTCAATAAAGTTAAAGATAATTTTATGAGTAACCTAAATGAGCAGAGCCCCTAATAAAAATATATAACATGTATTACTACTCAGAAGCTTGAATAATGAGGGTGCAACCACTGGTGGCATTTGTATTGCGTTTACAAATGCAATGCCAAAGCCCAGGGGCGAATTTTCGGCCTAATTGCATATGCATTTTCATGGAAACACCTGCAAATGGTGACCAGCACCCATTGGGGCACATTTACTAACCCAGCCAACGGAGTTCACAGGCGACAATGCACTGTGCCATGATTTACAAAGATTGTTCACCATCTTCGTCCCGGTGCATGTAAGTACATTGCTTGCAACACAATTTGAATATTAAATCCACCTCTCAGTCCGAATCAGTCGGATCCTTCGCCGGCCCGCACCTTGATTTGACAAAAGTGCATTCCGTGGACCCGTAGCAAATAAGCCCCATTGTCTTGGATTTTTTCCATGAAAATGCATATGAAATGAGGCTGAACCTTGTCCCCGGGTATTTCCATTGCATTTGTGAACACAGTGGAAACCCCACATGTGGCTACACCCCCAATAAGAGTAAATCTGTCATTGGATACATACATAAGATACATCTATCATTAGATACATTTATATTAAAGAAATATAAATTAATTAATGTGTTAATTAAATATGTTTCTTTTAGTTTCAGGAAGAGCTTCAAGTTGAATTTAACCTGACTATAATGTGAGTATAAACATTTACAAATATATTGTTCCTAAACTACAGATTTAAAGGGGTTGTCAAGCCAGTTCAAGTTTTCTGCTATAACTTGCTGATAGGTGGGGTCCCAGTGGTGGGAAACCCGCAGATCACGCAATCTGTGGTACCCCAAATGAATGGAGCAGCTGATCACATGTGAGCTTGGTGCTCGCTGACAGAAATAGACCTTGTGGCTGGACAACCCCTTTAAGGCTGGGTGCACAAAGCATTTATTGAATTATATTTTAAGTTGGTTGTCTGCATTAACCCCTTGCCACACCATGACATTCCCCATAATGCAGCAAACACCCACTGGTAACACCTGAAATCTGTGCTAGACCTCATTGGGGGTGTTAACCAATTAAATGCCACTGTCAAAGCTGCTGGTAGCATTGAAATGCCGGAAGGGCATGGGTGCCGCCATCTTCATCTGGATCCTCACCCCTATCATCCATTGATGTGACAACTGGGAGTCTATTTGATACCCTGTTATAGATCAATAGGAAAATCCCCGTATGTTGGGATCGATCAAACTCTCTAGGGTCAAGGTACCATAGGGGGTCTAAGTATACAGTTAAAAAAATGTATCCCGGACAACATCCCCACCCCCACCAAGCTGATCTACAGGAGTTTCTTCTGTCTTTATGAACAAGAATAAGCCATTTACAATAAAGTAACCCCTCTTTATGCTAGACAGAAGGCAGATTCTCAGGGGGGGGGGGAAGGTTTGTAGAGGATTTTCAACTAACAAAACGCACAGCACAAAATGCTGTGTGAACATACCTTTAAATATGTGAAATGTATTTATTCAACCTTTTATGTCAAATTACATTTTGGAATAGGTTTGTTAGAAAACATCTTATGTAAAGTATGTAATGTCTGCTGTAACCTTTTGCAACATTTACAGTAACAGATTATTCAATATTTCTGGAGAAACACAATAACTGGAGGAGATAAAGAGAGGATGGGGCCGCAATTCCCAATTCTCTCTTTGTGTCTATGGACAAGTGATATAATGTAATATAATGACATATAAAAGATGGCTCATATCTGTTTTCTCTTATAGCCCAGAGTCACAAAAAAAGGTCACTACTAATGGAGTCCTGGTGGTAAGTGTTTAGAAATAATGTAAAACCGTAATGTTGTATGTGTCTTCTGTATCTCTCATTCGCTTGGTTCCCATTTGCCTTTCCTTCTGGATTGGGTGGAACACGCTGATGCTAGAACTGATCCTATTCTTTTTTAGGAGATTGTTTTAGCAGACATTTTTGGTCATTGATGCCGCATATTTTTAACATTTATGTCGATGTCCAGCAAAACACAAAAGCTCTACCCCTGTTTGGTATTCTTGAGGGTGAAGCCTATTTTAACGAGGGATTTAATAAAGAGTCATGAAATACCTATTCCTATTCCACTGCACTTCAAAAGCTTTTCAGACATACCTTGGGGCACATTTACTTACCTGGTCCCTGCACGATCCCCGCGGTGCGTTGTCCACCGGAATGCACATCTGCCGCGATTCACTAAGATGCGCCCGATTTCCGGCATGTGTCACTTCCCGGATCAGGTCCGCCAGAGTATACCATCTTCCTCCCGGTGTATGTAAGTGCATTGGATGCGACACAAATGGATTTGTTAAATCCCGCGTGTTGTCTGAATCCGTGGGATCATCCGTCAGCCCGACCCCCCCCCCCCCGATTTGTGTCGCGTGAAAGCCTGCGCAATTGCGTCACAATCCGATCATGTGCGATGCAATCCCCGGCGCGATCCCTGAAAACGTCGGAAAACCCAACGGACCTTAGTAAATAAGCCCCCTTGTTTGCGATCCCCACTTTTTTTTAAAAAAATAAGCGTCTTTATACAAATGAGCTACTTTGTACACTGAGGGTCCCTACATTTAGAAGAACATAATTTGCTCTACACAATGCTGTTTTTACTTTAGAGCTGATTTAGGAGGTCCTAGTCTTCCTTAAACATCCATTATTTCTGCTTATTATGCTGATGTATGTAGAAGAGAGAATATTATGATTATGAGTTCACCCATGATCTTATCTTAATCTCGGGATTAGTTCTTCTTTGCCTTTTTTTTTTATAATTATATGATTCTTCTATGATTTTACAAAAAGAAATGATTAATAACTAAAAATATCACAGACAAAGGGGGTCATTTACTAAGGGCCCGATTCGCGTTTTCCCGACGTGTTACCCGTATATTTCCGATTTGCGCCGATTTTTCCTGAATTGCACCGGGATTTTGGCACACGCGATCGGATTGTGGCGCATCGGCGCTGGCATGCACAGGACGGGAATGGGGTGGCGTGGTCGAACGAAAACGGATTCGAAATAAAAACCGCCACATTTTTTTAAAAAAATTGGTCGCACACGCCATACTTACATGCACCAGGAAGAGATCAGTGAACTCCGACGCAACTCGGCGGACCTCGGCGCAGCAGCGACACCTGGTGGACATCGGGCGCAGGACCTTCATGAATCGCCGGAAGACCCGAACGCTCGTCCGAGAAGCCGCTGCTGGAATGCGAATGGACCGGGTAAGTAAATGTGTCCCAAGGAGTGTAAGGTAATAATTATGTAAATTTCTAAGGCTAACTTCAGACAACTGTTTAAATCTTCTTTCCTTAGCTCCATAAAAAGTAAAGAAGGGAAGCTTAAATTTTACGACATCTGTTACGTTCTGTTTAGGCAGCGATCCGTTATCAATGTGTTTTTTGGACAGAAATAATTATGGAGGCTCCAGTACTTTTCCTCCTTTTGAAAAAAGCAGCATGGATAACAGATCACCTGCAAAACTGACCATGACGGATCACATAAAATTTACATTGATCTCAATGAGATTTTAAACTGATACGTTAAACCTCAGTTCTTTACCTTTTTTTTAACAGGGGTAAGGAACAGAGGTTTGAACGCTAGTGTGAACTTGGCCTTATGTATAATAAAAAATAAAGGAACATTATCATTGAGGTTAAACTTTTCTTTCAGTGTCCTGAGATGGTGGCTCTGGAAATAGAAGTGCAGAAACAAAGGAAAGAACTGTTTAAAAGTAAGTTTGGAAAAGTTTTTTCTCCTAATATTTGTTATCCATTGTCTCCATCATTCTTAAATCAACAAAATTATGCTAATGAGCCTGAGGGGCTCTGGTGGGTGTTTCCAGAGCTCCTGTTCAGGTGGAGGCTACAGCTGCAGATTACCTGAGATCTCCCTGCATTATCCCTTGGGTGAGTTGTTCAGGCTCACCAGATGGATCGTGACAGGTAGAGGGCCTTATTCGCAACTATCCCCTTGCCTATCTGTTGCGCATGTTTTGCTCATTGTAACAGCCTGTGATGCTGCAGCACTGAGGATCTCTGGAAATACGCAGAGTCTCAGGTACATTAGCATGATTTTAAAAGTTGGTTTTAGAAGGAAGGGAATCATGGATAAGAAATATAAGAAGATTATCATAGTCACAGTGCCTGGATCTATGAGTAAGGGCCCCTGGTTTATACATGCTTGCTTTTTAAGGGAAATTTCCTTTAATATCCATTTTTCATGGCCGTTTTGCATCTCTTTGGCATCTGTCTATGCGTGACTCATGAAAAATGGTTCAGAATAGGACATGTTTAACAGAACAGATGTAAGGAAAACTAACACCATGATCAAGGATTGTAAACCAAGTACACTTACATGCTGGTGCATGCCTCCTCTGGCAAATGAGCCTTAGGAGCTCTTGGCTCCATAGCTCTTAATTGAGCCGGGAGCCCCTCGGGCTCATTTGCATAATATCTGCATAAGAAATTTAAAAAAGAGCTTATCCCGCCAGAGGCAGCACACATCAGAATGTCAGTGTGCTTGGTTTACAATCCTTCATCCTGGTGGTAGATTTCCTTTGAATGAATGGACATGTGCATTGATCTGTTAAAAAAGTATTGCATTTCCCATTATCATGAATTGAGTTTGCCTTCCTTATTGTAGCTGTGGACCCCAGGTTATAGCATGACGAAGGTGCACTCTCCAGTTTTGTTCTATCCTCTTCTGCTCTATGTTGCATTCATGTTTACTCTACTGTACAGTTCCATTTGTCTTAAAATCCTGCTGCTTCCCTTGCTCCTGCAAAGATTTGTGGAGACGACATTGTACCGTCATGGACCATGATTTATCATCTGTGCTTCTATTCTTGCTCTGCTGGGTGCTTATTTGTATGTCCCTAATTTCTTGCATAGCTTGTTTCTCTTTGACCACTTTAATAAAGTTTATTGTTGAGTGAAAAAAATGATTGCATTTAGTGCAGCCTTTTTCTGTCCTTTCAAATAACGGAGGGCACATGTGACATGGGTGTTTTGCACCCTGTGAGCTCATCTAATACAGTATACAGGCAGTCCCCTGGTTACATACAAGATAGGGTCCATAGGTTTGTTCTTAAGTTGAATTTGTATGTAAGTCAAAACTGTATAATTTATAATTGTAGATCCAGACAAAAATTTTTTTTGCCCCAGTCTCAAATTTTTTTGCTGTAATGGGCCCAAGGATTATCAATTAAGCTTCATTACAGACACCTTACAGCTGATCATTGCAATCTGGGACTATAGTAACATCCAGAGAGCTTCACCAGAGGTCAGAGGGGCAGAGGGGTCCGTCTTTAACTAGGGGTAGTCGTTTGTCCTTAAGTAGGGGACCGCCTGTATATCATCTATCCTAACACTCCACTGATTCCAGAGCAGCTGTCTTTTTTTTTCTCTAGCCCCTAAAGTTCCTAAATATTTGTGCCATTAGTTTGAGAACTGTATTCTACTGTTAGGTGGGTGGTCTGGGCTGGCACAGACCCCCTGGCACTCACAATCTGAAAGTAGATAACCTAAGTAACTGATGGAACCGATCACACAGAACCACCAGAGTGGAGTGAAAACTATAAGAGAATGCAAAGAGATGGAGGTTGTAGAGCTGCTGACAGGTGCCCTGATAAGACTCCTAGGAATTACATGCATACAAAATTAAATGCGTTTCCATTTACTTTAAAAATAGATTTTTTATAGTGCACCGTTATGCTGTAAATACTATGATAAAACTCTGATATGGTAACTTATATTTTATGGCCTTTTATGTGTCCACAGAAAAAACAGAGCTGGCTCTCACCGTACGAGGCTCCTTTGAACAATCACACAGGATTTTACTACATCCAGAAGCCTGCCATGTGCTCAATTCACGTGAAACTGCTGTTTTTCATTTTCCACGAGACCTGGGAACAGAAATGACAGCTGCCCTGTGCCGAGTTTACTCCTCTTTTGATGTAACCTTTGTAAGTTGCCTAGTAGTCGTTTTTTAATAGGGGACTATTGTGTATTATGCAGGAAAATTGTGTGTTATGAGCATCGTTACTCTAGTATCTCTGCTTGCTGTGACACTGCATACACTGCTGTGACACTCTTATGAGTACATACAGAGATGTGCACATGAGCTCACATATGTTACAAAAATAGAGCTCCCCCTAGTGGTTTCTGATTGCAGACAGAATTAATGCCATTAAAGGGGTATTCTCGTCTGGGCATTTAACATTCAGTTTGATTAATCTGCCATTAATAAACATTTCTTCATTTAGATGTTATTAAAAAAAATGTTCCTGTGTGAAGATAATTTTCCATAAATGTAGTGATATGGTCCCTTAGAAACGAGATGGCTTCCTCGGATACGACCACCTCTGCTGGAGTGATTGCACAAATAAACAAAAGGTTATTGTATATAAAATCACAGAGTCAAAGATATAAAATTAGTGCTCTACTCCTTATACTGTTTGTCAAATGGCTAGAGCCTCTCACCACCTCTTCATGGACTGGAAATAAAAGATATCCCCGACTCCTTGCATCGCCAATCGTCCTCCTTTAGTGGGTTGAAACACAATCCTCGTCTCGTTACCGTGTCCACGGCGTGTTCCCAATCCTACATCAGGAGGTATGCGAAAGGATAGTGCAGATTGCCAGGTTCAAAAAGGAAATAGTATTTATTGTATATACTCACACATTCCAATTTAACTACATGCGCGCTTTTAAATTGGAATGTGTGAGTATATACAATAAATACTATTTCCTTTTTGAACCTGGCAATCTGCACTATCCTTTCGCATACCTCCTGATGTAGGATTGGGAACACGCCGTGGACACGGTAACGAGACGAGGATTGTGTTTCAACCCACTAAAGGAGGACGATTGGCGATGCAAGGAGTCGGGGATATCTTTTATTTCCAGTCCATGAAGAGGTGGTGAGAGGCTCTAGCCATTTGACAAACAGTATAAGGAGTAGAGCACTAATTTTATATCTTTGACTCTGTGACTTTGTGGCATATACGGGAGTATGCCGTATTAGTGGCTCCTCCATATTTTCATGGATATTTTATTATTTATTTCTGTATTGTATATAAAATGTCCGGGAGTTACTGCAGGTCCCACATCAGTCCTGTGGTAATGATTGCTGAATCCTGGTGGTCCGGCAGGGCTCAATAGTGCATGTCTGGCCACCGCTGCCAGAGTGTGACGTGGTCGTATCCGAGGAAGCTATCTCGTTTCTAAGGGACAACATGACTACATTTATTTTTTTTAAAAGTATTTATTTTTGCAGTTTTTGAACATTTTTTAAACAATTACAATAAACAAACCCAAAGAACAAGATTGTCTGGTACATACTTTCTTCCCCACAATGCATAATGATTGAATAACATCCGTGGTAGCGAACAGGATCTTATTGCGTTCCAATATTGACTAAGGGATATAGCACAATGAATGACAGCAGATAATGTAGCCAGACGTCTTGTTCCGACAAAAATAACTGTTGACGTATAGACAGTCAGTCACACACACACACATACCAGCACGCTCAGTCTCCTTCATCGTGGAGAGGAGTATATACCACATGTGATTATAAGGCAGTATGGGGAGTCACGCACCATCTGGACCAGATGCGATCAAACTTCTGGGGACACTTCCTGTTGGTATACAGAGACCGGTAGTGGGGAATGACGCTGTTAATAAGTAGTATCCATCTTTTTAATGGAGGGGGCTCCTGGTCCTTCCAGGTCATCACCACCACTTTTCGGGCGTAGTATAAGACAAACCTAAAGAAAATTTTATCGTAGTGGCCATTGACAACTTCATTTATGATGCCGAGGAGACACACAGAGGGAGACAGTAAGCGTGGGAAATCAAAGTGTAAATTTAGGAACTCCAGCACTTCGGACCAGAAGACAAGAACCCTAGGGCAGGACCAGACACAATGCAGGAAGGATCCGACTTCAGCCTGACAGCGAAAGCAAAGGTCATTAGGCATTGCTCCCATACGGAATAGTCTAGCAGGGGTGAAATATACTCGATGGAGGAATTTAGATTGGATCAGGAAGTCCCTCGCACTCACTACAGATGTGAAGTAGGACAGTTCGACTTCCCTCCAGTCATCATCTGACAGGTCAGGGATATCCTGTCTCCAGCGTTATGACTACATTTATGAGAAATTATCTTCACACAGGATAATTTTTTTTAATAACATCTAAATGAAGAAATGTTTATTAATGGCAGATTAATCAAACTGAATGTTAATGCCCAGACGAGAATACCCCTTTAATGGCATTAATTCTGCGTTTCTTCAGATGTTCTCTCCGTGTTTGCGTGGGTTTCCTCCTACACTCCAAAACATACTGTTAGGTTGTTCAGATTGTGAGCCCCATGGGGACAGGAACCAATTTGCCATGCTTTGTGCAGCGCGGCGTAATCGGTAGGCGCTATATAAATAAAGAATTATTATTTGGTTGCAAATTTGGGTGCAACTCTGAAATCCCGACACTTCCTGCGCTTCTAGTTTCCCCACACATTCTTAGAGCTGCAAAAAGCTGGTCTATGGAGTTCTATTTTATAAACATTTTTGGTTGTGCGCCAATTCATTTACCCCTGCGCCACAATCTAACATCACAGCGTAAATTATAGAACGTTTCCTGGGCGAAAATTGATAAATGCTTCCAAAATTGACATTTGATTACTATTTGCAAATCTGTAGACATTTGGTACATAACTATTCATTTTACTCTTCTTTCAGACCAATGACACAGAAAACGATGGTTCAAATCACACCACCGTACCGCTAAGTTTAATATCTCCTACGGAGAATTACATCGATGTCCAAGTGCCTGCAATAGAAGTAAGCAGGAAAATAAATGTAATGATACACTGTACTTCTATATTACAAACCGCTTGTAATCCCTTCTTCACTAACGAGTCATTGTTTCTTTCTCTTTCAGGGAAATCCTATGGGCATGCAAATCAAATTAAATGAATGGTACAGTATTATTCTCCGTTCTTACACAAAAGTTATTATTTGGGGAACTAATCTATTTTTAAAGTAGTAAAGCTAAAAATCAACATAAGGCAACTTGATATTCGTTCTGGAGTCAAAGAGGGAAAAGGTTTTAAACCTCTCATGCTTGTGGCCCTTGTTGTGGATATTTCAGAGATATATAATTACAGTCATTTTGCACATATGGGAAGATATAAGAATGCTCACATATTATAAAGTATATTCTTTAGTAATTTCTATTGTTAGGAAAAAAAAAGCAGAATCCTCTGTGTAGTCCCAGGGGTTGGACTATGGTTTCAAAAAACAACATGTGATTTGTCTGTGCTGCAGACTCCTCAGCTCTCAGCCCCCACCTTTGTGCTCCTGTACAGCTCCTCCTCCTGCTCCTTCACAGAGGTCACAGCCTGGTCAGCCTGACATCAGTGGGAGAGGGAGGAGCTGTACAGGAGCACAAAACTGGGGGGTTAGAGCAGAGCAGTCTGCAGCGCAAACCAGTCACATGTAAGTTATAACAAATGATTATATTGTACTGCAAATGCTTAGAGAAAGCAGAACAGAATAATTTGCAATGCAGGTGTAATGGGCTTTTGCAACCCGTCTTTAGTGAAAATGAGCTCCCTGGTGACGGGTTCCCTTTAATATCACAGTTTACCATCACATTACCATGTTAAACATAGTCAACGTTCTTTAGTTGATATAACAGTGCCATCTGCTGGAAATTTCAAGAGGTACTTATTTATATGCTAAAAGTATATAGGAACAATGCTCAACTTTTTAATAGAAAAAAACTGTATTTTCAGACTTCAAGTTACTCCTATCACTCCACCAAAGTCAGGAATGGAAGTGAACTTGTGTACTTCTGATTATATTGGCCACAAAATATAACCTGAGGGTGCGTTCACACGTTGCAGTTAAAACTGCATCGCAATCAGCATTGAGGTGGTTTTAGGTGCAGTTTTGTCAATTGAACAGGTGAAATACATGAACTGAATGGGTGAATGACATTTGTGGATCAGTTTTCCCCTTCAAAATCAAATTCATTCGTTCAGTTCATGTCTTTCACCTGTTCAATTGACAAAACTGCACCTAAAACCACCTCAATGCTGATTGCGATGCAGTTTTAACTGCAACGTGTGAACGCACCCTTAAAGGGGTTGTCTGGAGGTTAAATGTTATGGAGTTTTTTTCCAAAAACATCTCCACCCCTGACTCCCTTGAACATGCAGGATGAATTATATATGTACAAATAACGCACTGGACCTAAAAATCAAGAGCAGTCTCCTCCAAAAACTGGTGGGCAAGGCTTAGTGCATCCCCCCCATTACGGTGTGTTCAACCTGCTGTAGAATCATACATTGTAATTGTATATTGAGCAATTTACAAATCATCACTGATTTGACACTAACTAACATAAATCAGTGTATTTTCAGCCCAGAAAAACTCGATGTGAGACTGGGGTTTGACTTATGCGAAAAGGAGAAAATATTCCTTCAAAAACGCAGAAAACTGGTATCAAACACGCTGAAAAAAGTGCTGCAGTTGGAAGAGGATTTGCTGGGTGAAGAGGTAAGAAATGAAAATTTTAAGTTGGAACCTTCAGGGTGCGTTCCCGCGTTGCGTTTTGGTCGCGTTTTCATTGCGTTTGAAACGCATTACAACAGCTGATGAGAGGTAATTTGCCTAATTAACTTACCGTTTACGCTTATTAACGCTATGTTAACGCATGCGTTAACAAAACGCATGTGTTTATGCGTTGTTAACATCGCGTTTACGATGCGTTTTGAAAACGGAAATGTTGACAGTGATATAATTAGGCAAATCACCTCGCCTCAGCTGTTGTATATGCGTTTAAAACGCGATGAAAACTCAGGTCAAAACGCAACGTGTGAACGCGCCCTCAACCTTTTGGCTTGCAAATAACTGGACCTGAATTCTCTATTATTAGATGATAGTTAAGGGAGTCTCACTTTTGGTTTTCCAATTTTTCCAACTCCTTTATCAGCATGTTGAAATATACACTTTGATGTTACAGCCTTAGTGCACCCAGTGACATGATGGACAAAGACATGTGACATTATAAGGACAATACACAAAGATATGATAAAGTATATTTATGGTGAATATTGGGAATGTTTTAAAAAAAAATATATTTTGTTGTTATGTATAAGTCTTATTATTTATTTTCCGCTGTTGTGTTCCTCCTACAGATTAGAACAATGGCGGAAAAAAATAGTCTAAAATCATAGTCCTGCCATATAGACAGGATAAGAGCAGTAGTACTGTGCAGTGCCCATGTATGCAGGATAAGAGCAGTAGTACTGTGCTGTGCCCATGTATGCAAGATAAGAGCAGTAGTACTGTGCTGTGCCCATGTATGCAAGATAAGAGCAGTAGTACTGTGCAGTGCCCATGTATGGAGGATAAGAGCAGTAGTACTGTGCTGTGCCCATGTATGCAGGATAAGAGCAGTAGTACTGTGCTGTGCCCATGCATGCAGGATAAGAGCAGTAGTACTGTGCAGTGCCCATGTATGCAGGATAAGAGCAGTATTACTGTGCAGTGCCCATGTATGCAGGGTAAGAGCAGTAGTACTGTGCAGTGCCCATGTATGCAGGATAAGAGCAGTAGTACTGTGCTGTGCCCATGTATGCAGGATAAGAGCAGTAGTACTGTGCTGTGCCCATGTATGCAGGATAAGAGCAGTAGTACTTTGCAGTACCCATGTATGCAGGGTAAGAGCAGTAGTACTGTGCAGTGCCCATGTATGCAGGATAAGAGCAGTAGTACTGTGCAGTGCCCATGTATGCAGGATAAGAGCAGTAGTACTGTGCTGTGTCCATGTATGCAGCATAAAAGCAGTAGTACTGTGCAGTGCCCATGCATGCAGGATAAGAGCAATAGTACACTGCAGTGCCCCTGTATGCAGGATAAGAGCAGTAGTACTGTGCAGTTCCCATGTATGCAGGATAAGAGCAGTAGTACTGTGCAGTGCCCATGTATGCAGGATAAGAGCAGTAGTACTGTGCAGTGCCCATGTATGCAGGATAAGAGCAGTAGTACTGTGCAGTGCCCATGTATGCAGGATAAGAGCAGTAGTACTGTGTAGTGCCCATGTATGCAGGATAAGAGCAGTAATACTGTGCAGTGCCCATGTATGCAGGATAAGAGCAGTAGTACTGTGAAGTGCCCATGTATGCAGCATAAGAGCAGTAGTACTGTGCAGTGCCCATGTATGCAGGATAAGTGCATTAGTACTGTGAAGTGCCCATGTTTGCAGGATAAGAGCAGTAGTACTGTGCAGTGCCCATGTATGCAGGATAAGAGCATTAGTACTGTGCAGTGCCCATGTATGCAGGGTAAGAGCAGTAGTACTGTGAAGTGCCCATGTATGCATGATAAGAGCAGTAGTATTGTGCAGTGCCAATCTATGCAGGATAACAGCAGTAGTACACTGCAGTGCCCATGTATGCAGGATAGAAGTAGTACTGTGCAGTGCCCATGTATGCAGGATAAGAGCAGTAGTACTGTGCAGTGCCCATGTATGGAGGATAAGAGCAGTAGTACTGTGCTGTGCCCATGTATGCAGGATAAGAGCAGTAGTACTGTGCAGTGCCCATGTATGCAGGATAAGAGCAGTAGTACTGTGCAGTGCCCATGTATGCAGGATAAGAGCAGTAGTACTGTGCAGTGCCCATGTATGCAGGATAAGAGCAGTAGTACTGTGCTGTGCCCATGTATGCAGGATAAGAGCAGTAGTACTGTGCTGTGCCCATGTATGCAGGATAAGAGCCGTAGTACTGTGTTGTGCCCATGTATGCAGGGTAAGAGCAGTAGTACTGTGCAGTGCCCATGTATGCAGGGTAAGAGCAGTAGTAGTGTGCAGTGCCCATGTATGCAGGATAAGAGCAGTAGTACTGTGCTGTGCCCATGTATGCAGGGTAAGAGCAGTAGTACTGTGCAGTGCCCATGTATGCAGGGTAAGAGCAGTAGTACTGTGCAGTGCCCATGTATGCAGGATAAGAGCAGTAGTACTGTGCAGTTCCCATGTGTGCAGGGTAAGAGCAGTAGTACTGTGTAGTGCCCATGTATGCAGGATAAGAGCAGTAGTACTGTGCAGTGCCCATGTATGCAGGATAAGAGCAGTAGTACTGTGCAGTGCCCATGTATGCAGGATAAGAGCAGTAGTACTGTGCAGTGCCCATGTATGTAGGATAAGAGCAGTAGTACTGTGCAGTGCCCATGTATGCAGGGTAAGAGCAGTAGTACTGTGCAGTGCCCATGTATGCAGGATAAGAGCAGTAGTACTGTGCAGTGCCCATGTATGCAGGGTAAGAGCAGTAGTACTTAGCAGTGCCCATGTATGCAGGGTAAGAGCAGTAGTACTGTGCAGTGCCCATGTATGCAGGGTAAGAGCAGTAGTACAGTGCAGTGCCCATGTATGCAGGATAGAGGTAGTACTGTGCAGTGCCCATGTATGCAGGATAAGAGCAGTAGTACTGTGCAGTGCCCATGTATGCAGGATAAGAGCAGTAGTACTGTGAAGTGCCCATGTATGCAGGATAAGAGCAGTAGTACTGTGCAGTGCCCATGTATGCAGGATAAGAGCAGTAGTACTGTGAAGTTCCCATGTATGCAGCATAAGAGCAATAGTACTGTGCAGTGCCCATGTATGCAGGATAAGAGCATTAGTTCTGTGCAGTGCCCATGTTTGCAGGATAAGAGCAGTAGTACTGTGCAGTGCCCATGTATGCAGGATAAGAACAGTAGTACTGTGCAGTGCCCATGTATGCAGGATAAGAGCAGTAGTACTGTGCAGTGCCCATGTATGTAGGATAAGAGCAGTAGTACTGTGCAGTGCCCATGTATGCAGGGTAAGAGCAGTAGTACTGTGCAGTGCCCATGTATGCAGGATAAGAGCAGTAGTACTGTGCAGTGCCCATGTATGCAGGGTAAGAGCAGTAGTACTGTGCAGTGCCCATGTATGCAGGGTAAGAGCAGTAGTACTGTGCAGTGCCCATGTATGCAGGGTAAGAGCAGTAGTACTGTGCAGTGCCCATGTATGCAGGATAAGAGCCGTAGTACTGTGTTGTGCCCATGTATGCAGGGTAAGAGCAGTAGTACTGTGCAGTGCCCATGTATGCAGGATAAGAGCCGTAGTACTGTGTTGTGCCCATGTATGCAGGGTAAGAGCAGTAGTACTGTGCAGTGCCCATGTATGCAGGGTAAGAGCAGTAGTACTGTGCAGTGCCCATGTATGCAGGGTAAGAGCAGTAGTACTGTGCAGTGCCCATGTATGCAGGGTAAGAGCAGTAGTACTGTGCAGTGCCCATGTATGCAGGGTAAGAGCAGTAGTACTGTGCAGTGCCCATGTATGCAGGATAAGAGCCGTAGTACTGTGTTGTGCCCATGTATGCAGGGTAAGAGCAGTAGTACTGTGCAGTGCCCATGTATGCAGGATAAGAGCCGTAGTACTGTGTTGTGCCCATGTATGCAGGGTAAGAGCAGTAGTACTGTGCAGTGCCCATGTATGCAGGGTAAGAGCAGTAGTACTGTGCAGTGCCCATGTATGCAGGATAAGAGCAGTAGTACTGTGCTGTGCCCATGTATGCAGGGTAAGAGCAGTAGTACTGTGCAGTGCCCATGTATGCAGGGTAAGAGCAGTAGTACTGTGCAGTGCCCATGTATGCAGGATAAGAGCAGTAGTACTGTGCTGTGCCCATGTATGCAGGATAAGAGCAGTAGTACTGTGCAGTGCCCATGTATGTAGGATAAGCGCAGTAGTACTGTGCAGTGCCCATGTATGCAGGGTAAGAGCAGTAGTACTGTGCAGTGCCCATGTATGCAGGATAAGAGCAGTAGTACTGTGCAGTGCCCATGTATGCAGGGTAAGAGCAGTAGTACTGTGCAGTGCCCATGTATGCAGGATAGAAGTAGTACTGTGCAGTGCCCATGTATGCAGGGTAAGAGCAGTAGTACTGTGCAGTGCCCATGTATGCAGGGTAAGAGCAGTAGTACAGTGCAGTGCCCATGTATGCAGGATAGAGGTAGTACTGTGCAGTGCCCATGTATGCAGGATAAGAGCAGTAGTACTGTGCAGTGCCCATGTATGCAGGATAAGAGCAGTAGTACTGTGAAGTGCCCATGTATGCAGGATAAGAGCAGTAGTACTGTGCAGTGCCCATGTATGCAGGATAAGAGCAGTAGTACTGTGAAGTTCCCATGTATGCAGCATAAGAGCAATAGTACTGTGCAGTGCCCATGTATGCAGGATAAGAGCATTAGTACTGTGCAGTGCCCATGTTTGCAGGATAAGAGCAGTAGTACTGTGCAGTGCCCATGTATGCAGGATAAGAACAGTAGTACTGTGCAGTGCCCATGTATGCAGGATAAGAGCAGTAGTACTGTGCAGTGCCCATGTATGTAGGATAAGAGCAGTAGTACTGTGCAGTGCCCATGTATGCAGGGTAAGAGCAGTAGTACTGTGCAGTGCCCATGTATGCAGGATAAGAGCAGTAGTACTGTGCAGTGCCCATGTATGCAGGGTAAGAGCAGTAGTACAGTGCAGTGCCCATGTATGCAGGATAGAGGTAGTACTGTGCAGTGCCCATGTATGCAGGATAAGAGCAGTAGTACTGTGCAGTGCCCATGTATGCAGGATAAGAGCAGTAGTACTGTGAAGTGCCCATGTATGCAGGATAAGAGCAGTAGTACTGTGCAGTGCCCATGTATGCAGGATAAGAGCAGTAGTACTGTGAAGTTCCCATGTATGCAGCATAAGAGCAATAGTACTGTGCAGTGCCCATGTATGCAGGATAAGAGCATTAGTACTGTGCAGTGCCCATGTTTGCAGGATAAGAGCAGTAGTACTGTGCAGTGCCCATGTATGCAGGATAAGAACAGTACTACTGTGCAGTGCCCATGTATGCAGGATAAGAGCAGTAGTACTGTGCAGTGCCCATGTATGTAGGATAAGAGCAGTAGTACTGTGCAGTGCCCATGTATGCAGGGTAAGAGTAGTAGTACTGTGCAGTGCCCATGTATGCAGGATAAGAGCAGTAGTACTGTGCAGTGCCCATGTATGCAGGGTAAGAGCAGTAGTACTGTGCAGTGCCCATGTATGCAGGGTAAGAGCAGTAGTACTGTGCAGTGCCCATGTATGCAGGATAGAAGTAGTACTGTGCAGTGCCCATGTATGCAGGGTAAGAGCAGTAGTACTGTGCAGTGCCCATGTATGCAGGGTAAGAGCAGTAGTACAGTGCAGTGCCCATGTATGCAGGATAGAGGTAGTACTGTGCAGTGCCCATGTATGCAGGATAAGAGCATTAGTACTGTGCAGTGCCCATGTATGCAGGATAAGAGCAGTAGTACTGTGAAGTGCCCATGTATGCAGGATAAGAGCAGTAGTACTGTGCAGTGCCCATGTATGCAGGATAAGAGCAGTAGTACTGTGAAGTTCCCATGTATGCAGCATAAGAGCAATAGTACTGTGCAGTGCCCATGTATGCAGGATAAGAGCATTAGTACTGTGCAGTGCCCATGTTTGCAGGATAAGAGCAGTAGTACTGTGCAGTGCCCATGTATGCAGGATAAGAACAGTAGTACTGTGCAGTGCCCATGTATGCAGGATAAGAGCAGTAGTACTGTGAAGTGCCCATGTATGCAGGATAAGAGCAGTAGTATTGTGCAGTGCCAATCTATGCAGGATAACAGCAGTAGTACACTGCAGTGCCCATGTATGAAGGATAGAAGTAGTACTGTGCAGTGCCCATGTATGCAGGATAAGAGCAGTAGTACTGTGCAGTGCGCATGTATGCAGAATAAGAGCAGTAGTACTGTGCAGTGCCCATGTATGCAGGATAAGAGCAGTAGTACTGTGCAGTTCCCATGTATGCAGGGTAAGAGCAGTAGTACTGTGTAGTGCCCATGTATGCAGGATAAGAGCAGTAGTACTGTGCAGTGCCCATGTATGCAGGATAAGAGCAGTAGTACTGTGCAGTGCCCATGTATGTAGGATAAGAGCAGTAGTACTGTGCAGTGCCCATGTATGCAGGGTAAGAGCAGTAGTACAGTGCAGTGCCCATGTATGCAGGATAAGAGCAGTAGTACTGTGCAGTGCCCATGTATGCAGGGTAAGAGCAGTAGTACTGTGCAGTGCCCATGTATGCAGGGTAAGTGCAGTAGTACTGTGCAGTGCCCATGTATGCAGGGTAAGAGCAGTAGTACAGTGCAGTGCCCATGTATGCAGGATAGAAGTAGTACTGTGCAGTGCCCATGTATGCAGGGTAAGAGCAGTAGTACTGTGCAGTGCCCATGTATGCAGGGTAAGAGCAGTAGTACAGTGCAGTGCCCATGTATGCAGGATAGAAGTAGTACTGTGCAGTGCCCATGTATGCAGGATAAGAGCAGTAGTACTGTGCAGTGCCCATGTATGCAGGATAAGAGCAGTAGTACTGTGCAGTGCCCATGTATGCAGGATAAGAGCAGTAGTACTGTGAAGTGCCCATGTATGCAGGATAAGAGCAGTAGTACTGTGCAGTGCCCATGTATGCAGGATAAGAGCAGTAGTACTGTGAAGTTCCCATGTATGCAGCATAAGAGCAATAGTACTGTGCAGTGCCCATGTATGCAGGATAAGAGCATTAGTACTGTGCAGTGCCCATGTTTGCAGGATAAGAGCAGTAGTACTGTGCAGTGCCCATGTATGCAGGATAAGAGCAGTAGTACTGTGCAGTGCCCATGTATGCAGGGTAAGAGCAGTAGTACTGTGAAGTGCCCATGTACGCAGGATAAGAGCAGTAGTATTGTGCAGTGCCAATCTATGCAGGATAACAGCAGTAGTACACTGCAGTGCCCATGTATGCAGGATAGAAGTAGTACTGTGCAGTGCCCATGTATGCAGGATAAGAGCAGTAGTACACTGCAGTGCCCATATATGCAGGATAAGAGCAGTAGTACTGTGCAGTTCGCATGTATGCAGGATAAGAGCAGTAGTACTGTGCAGTGCCCATGTATGCAGGATAAGAGCAGTAGTACTGTGCGTTGCGCATGTATGCAGGATAAGAGCAGTAGTACTGTGCAGTTCCCATGTATGCAGGATAAGAGCAGTAGTACTGTGCAGTGCCCATGTATGCAGGATAAGAGCAGTAGTACTGTGAAGTGCCCATGTATGCAGCATAAGAGCAGTAGTACAGTGCAGTGCCCATGTATGCAGGGTAAGAGCAATAGTACTGTGCAGTGCCCATGTATGCAGGATAAGAGCAGTAGTACTGTGAAGTTCCCATGTATGCAGCATAAGAGCAATAGTACTGTGCAGTGCCCATGTATGCAGGATAAGAGCATTAGTACTGTGCAGTGCCCATGTTTGCAGGATAAGAGCAGTAGTACTGTGCAGTGCCCATGTATGCAGGATAAGAGCAGTAGTACTGTGCAGTGCCCATGTATGCAGGGTAAGAGCAGTAGTACTGTGAAGTGCCCATGTATGCAGGATAAGAGCAGTAGTATTGTGCATTGCCAATCTATGCAGGATAACAGCAGTAGTACACTGCAGTGCCCATGTATGCAGGATAGAGGTAGTACTGTGCAGTGCCCATGTATGCAGGATAAGAGCAGTAGTACACTGCAGTGCCCATGTATGCAGGATAAGAGCAGTAGTACTGTGCAGTTCGCATGTATGCAGGATAAGAGCAGTAGTACTGTGCAGTGCCCATGTATGCAGGATAAGAGCAGTAGTACTGTGCGTTGCGCATGTATGCAGAATAAGAGCAGTAGTACTGTGCAGTTCCCATGTATGCAGGATAAGAGCAGTAGTACTGTGCAGTGCCCATGTATGCAGGATAAGAGCAGTAGTACTGTGAAGTTCCCATGTATGCAGCATAAGAGCAATAGTACTGTGCAGTGCCCATGTATGCAGGATAAGAGCATTAGTACTGTGCAGTGCCCATGTTTGCAGGATAAGAGCAGTAGTACTGTGCAGTGCCCATGTATGCAGGATAAGAACAGTAGTACTGTGCAGTGCCCATGTATGCAGGATAAGAACAGTAGTACTGTGCAGTGCCCATGTATGCAGGATAAGAGCAGTAGTACTGTGCAGTGCCCATGTATGTAGGATAAGAGCAGTAGTACTGTGCAGTGCCCATGTATGCAGGGTAAGAGTAGTAGTACTGTGCAGTGCCCATGTATGCAGGATAAGAGCAGTAGTACTGTGCAGTGCCCATGTATGCAGGGTAAGAGCAGTAGTACTGTGCAGTGCCCATGTATGCAGGGTAAGAGCAGTAGTACTGTGCAGTGCCCATGTATGCAGGATAGAAGTAGTACTGTGCAGTGCCCATGTATGCAGGGTAAGAGCAGTAGTACTGTGCAGTGCCCATGTATGCAGGGTAAGAGCAGTAGTACAGTGCAGTGCCCATGTATGCAGGATAGAGGTAGTACTGTGCAGTGCCCATGTATGCAGGATAAGAGCAGTAGTACTGTGCAGTGCCCATGTATGCAGGATAAGAGCAGTAGTACTGTGAAGTGCCCATGTATGCAGGATAAGAGCAGTAGTACTGTGCAGTGCCCATGTATGCAGGATAAGAGCAGTAGTACTGTGAAGTTCCCATGTATGCAGCATAAGAGCAATAGTACTGTGCAGTGCCCATGTATGCAGGATAAGAGCAGTAGTACTGTGCAGTGCCCATGTTTGCAGGATAAGAGCAGTAGTACTGTGCAGTGCCCATGTATGCAGGATAAGAACAGTAGTACTGCGCAGTGCCCATGTATGCAGGATAAGAGCAGTAGTACTGTGAAGTGCCCATCTATGCAGGATAAGAGCAGTAGTATTGTGCAGTGCCAATCTATGCAGGATAACAGCAGTAGTACACTGCAGTGCCCATGTATGAAGGATAGAAGTAGTACTGTGCAGTGCCCATGTATGCAGGATAAGAGCAGTAGTACTGTGCAGTGCGCATGTATGCAGAATAAGAGCAGTAGTACTGTGCAGTGCCCATGTATGCAGGATAAGAGCAGTAGTACTGTGCAGTTCCCATGTATGCAGGGTAAGAGCAGTAGTACTGTGTAGTGCCCATGTATGCAGGATAAGAGCAGTAGTACTGTGCAGTGCCCATGTATGCAGGATAAGAGCAGTAGTACTGTGCAGTGCCCATGTATGTAGGATAAGAGCAGTAGTACTGTGCAGTGCCCATGTATGCAGGGTAAGAGCAGTAGTACTGTGCAGTGCCCATGTATGCAGGATAAGAGCAGTAGTACTGTGCAGTGCCCATGTATGCAGGGTAAGAGCAGTAGTACTGTGCAGTGCCCATGTATGCAGGGTAAGTGCAGTAGTACTGTGCAGTGCCCATGTATGCAGGGTAAGAGCAGTAGTACAGTGCAGTGCCCATGTATGCAGGATAGAAGTAGTACTGTGCAGTGCCCATGTATGCAGGGTAAGAGCAGTAGTACTGTGCAGTGCCCATGTATGCAGGGTAAGAGCAGTAGTACAGTGCAGTGCCCATGTATGCAGGATAGAAGTAGTACTGTGCAGTGCCCATGTATGCAGGATAAGAGCAGTAGTACTGTGCAGTGCCCATGTATGCAGGATAAGAGCAGTAGTACTGTGCAGTGCCCATGTATGCAGGATAAGAGCAGTAGTACTGTGAAGTGCCCATGTATGCAGGATAAGAGCAGTAGTACTGTGCAGTGCCCATGTATGCAGGATAAGAGCAGTAGTACTGTGAAGTTCCCATGTATGCAGCATAAGAGCAATAGTACTGTGCAGTGCCCATGTATGCAGGATAAGAGCATTAGTACTGTGCAGTGCCCATGTTTGCAGGATAAGAGCAGTAGTACTGTGCAGTGCCCATGTATGCAGGATAAGAGCAGTAGTACTGTGCAGTGCCCATGTATGCAGGGTAAGAGCAGTAGTACTGTGAAGTGCCCATGTACGCAGGATAAGAGCAGTAGTATTGTGCAGTGCCAATCTATGCAGGATAACAGCAGTAGTACACTGCAGTGCCCATGTATGCAGGATAGAAGTAGTACTGTGCAGTGCCCATGTATGCAGGATAAGAGCAGTAGTACACTGCAGTGCCCATATATGCAGGATAAGAGCAGTAGTACTGTGCAGTTCGCATGTATGCAGGATAAGAGCAGTAGTACTGTGCAGTGCCCATGTATGCAGGATAAGAGCAGTAGTACTGTGCGTTGCGCATGTATGCAGAATAAGAGCAGTAGTACTGTGCAGTTCCCATGTATGCAGGATAAGAGCAGTAGTACTGTGCAGTGCCCATGTATGCAGGATAAGAGCAGTAGTACTGTGAAGTGCCCATGTATGCAGCATAAGAGCAGTAGTACAGTGCAGTGCCCATGTATGCAGGGTAAGAGCAGTAGTACTGTGCAGTGCCCATGTATGCAGGATAAGAGCAGTAGTACTGTGAAGTTCCCATGTATGCAGCATAAGAGCAATAGTACTGTGCAGTGCCCATGTATGCAGGATAAGAGCATTAGTACTGTGCAGTGCCCATGTTTGCAGGATAAGAGCAGTAGTACTGTGCAGTGCCCATGTATGCAGGATAAGAGCAGTAGTACTGTGCAGTGCCCATGTATGCAGGGTAAGAGCAGTAGTACTGTGAAGTGCCCATGTATGCAGGATAAGAGCAGTAGTATTGTGCAGTGCCAATCTATGCAGGATAACAGCAGTAGTACACTGCAGTGCCCATGTATGCAGGATAGAAGTAGTACTGTGCAGTGCCCATGTATGCAGGATAAGAGCAGTAGTACACTGCAGTGCCCATATATGCAGGATAAGAGCAGTAGTACTGTGCAGTTCGCATGTATGCAGGATAAGAGCAGTAGTACTGTGCAGTGCCCATGTATGCAGGATAAGAGCAGTAGTACTGTGCGTTGCGCATGTATGCAGAATAAGAGCAGTAGTACTGTGCAGTTCCCATGTATGCAGGATAAGAGCAGTAGTACTGTGCAGTGCCCATGTATGCAGGATAAGAGCAGTAGTACTGTGAAGTGCCCATGTATGCAGCATAAGAGCAGTAGTACAGTGCAGTGCCCATGTATGCAGGGTAAGAGCAGTAGTACTGTGAAGTTCCCATGTATGCAGCATAAGAGCAATAGTACTGTGCAGTGCCCATGTATGCAGGATAAGAGCATTAGTACTGTGCAGTGCCCATGTTTGCAGGATAAGAGCAGTAGTACTGTGCAGTGCCCATGTATGCAGGATAAGATCAGTAGTACTGTGCAGTGCCCATGTATGCAGGGTAAGAGCAGTAGTACTGTGAAGTGCCCATGTATGCAGGATAAGAGCAGTAGTATTGTGCAGTGCCCATCTATGCAGGATAACAGCAGTAGTACACTGCAGTGCCCATGTATGCAGGATAGAAGTAGTACTGTGCAGTGCCCATGTATGCAGGATAAGAGCAGTAGTACACTGCAGTGCCCATATATGCAGGATAAGAGCAGTAGTACTGTGCAGTTCGCATGTATGCAGGATAAGAGCAGTAGTACTGTGCAGTGCCCATGTATGCAGGATAAGAGCAGTAGTACTGTGCGTTGCGCATGTATGCAGAATAAGAGCAGTAGTACTGTGCAGTTCCCATGTATGCAGGATAAGAGCAGTAGTACTGTGCAGTGCCCATGTATGCAGGATAAGAGCAGTAGTACTGTGAAGTGCCCATGTATGCAGCATAAGAGCAGTAGTACAGTGCAGTGCCCATGTATGCAGGGTAAGAGCAGTAGTACTGTGCAGTGCCCATGTATGCAGGGTAAGAGCAGTAGTACTGTGCAGTGCCCATGTATGCAGGGTAAGAGCAGTAGTACTGTGCAGTGCCCATGTATGCAGGGTAAGAGCAGTAGTACTGTGCAGTGCCCATGTATGCAGGATAAGAGCAGTAGTACACTGCAGTGCCCATATATGCAGGATAAGAGCAGTAGTACTGTGCAGTTCACATGTATGCAGGATAAGAGCAGTAGTACTGTGTAGTGCCCATGTATGCAGGATAAGAGCAGTAGTACTGTGCAGTGCCCATGTATGCAGGATAAGAGCAGTAGTACTGTGAAGTTCCCATGTATGCAGCATAAGAGCAGTAGTACTGTGCAGTGCCCAAATATGCAGGATAAGAGCAGTAGTACTGTGCAGTGCCCATGTATGCAGGATAAGAGCAGTAGTACTGTGAAGTACCCATGTATGCAGGATAAGAGCAGTAGTATTGTGCAGTGCCAATCTATGCAGGATAACAGCAGTAGTACT
The DNA here is from genome assembly GCF_040894005.1 of Engystomops pustulosus. Lineage (NCBI taxonomy): Eukaryota > Metazoa > Chordata > Amphibia > Anura > Leptodactylidae > Engystomops > Engystomops pustulosus. The sequence goes on from NC_092417.1 coordinate 43,896,930, forward strand.
GTGCAGTGCCCATGTATGCAGGATAGAAGTAGTACTGTGCAGTGCCCATGTATGCAGGATAAGAGCAGTAGTACACTGCAGTGCCCATATATGCAGGATAAGAGCAGTAGTACTGTGCAGTTCGCATGTATGCAGGATAAGAGCAGTAGTACTGTGCAGTGACCATGTATGCAGGATAAGAGCAGTAGTACTGTGCGTTGCGCATGTATGCAGAATAAGAGCAGTAGTACTGTGCAGTTCCCATGTATGCAGGATAAGAGCAGTAGTACTGTGCAGCGCCCATGTATGCAGGATAAGAGCAGTAGTACTGTGAAGTGGCCATGTATGCAGCATAAGAGCAGTAGTACAGTGCAGTGCCCATGTATGCAGGGTAAGAGCAGTAGTACTGTGCAGTGCCCATGTATGCAGGGTAAGAGCAGTAGTACTGTGCAGTGCCCATGTATGCAGGGTAAGAGCAGTAGTACTGTGCAGTGCACATGTATGCAGGATAAGAGCAGTAGTACACTGCAGTGCCCATATATGCAGGATAAGAGCAGTAGTACTGTGCAGTTCGCATGTATGCAGGATAAGAGCAGTAGTACTGTGTAGTGCCCATGTATGCAGGATGAGAGCAGTAGTACTGTGCAGTGCCCATGTATGCAGGATAAGAGCAGTAGTACTGTAAAGTTCCCATGTATGCAGCATAAGAGCAGTAGTACTGTGCAGTGCCCATGTATGCAGGGTAAGAGCAGTAGTACTGTGCAGTGCCCATGTATGCAGGATAAGAGCAGTAGTACTGTGCAGTGCCCATGTATGCAGGATAAGAGCAGTAGTACTGTGCAGTGCCCATGTATGCAGGGTAAGAGCAGTAGTACTGTGAAGTGCCCATGTATGCAGGATAAGAGCAGTAGTATTGTGCAGTGCCAATCTATGTAGGATAACAGCAGTAGTACACTGCAGTGCCCATGCATGCAGGATAGAAGTAGTACTGTGCAGTGCCCATGTATGCAGGATAAGAGCAGTAGTACTGTGTAGTACCCACCTATGCAGGATAACAGCAGTAGTACTGTGCAGTGCCCATGTATGCAGGATAAGAGCAGTAGTACTGTGTAGTGCCCACCTATGCAGGATAACAGCAGTAGTACTGTGCAGTGCCCATGTATGCAGGATAAGATCAGTAGTACTGTGCAGTGCCCATATATTCAGGATAGAAGTAGTAGTACTGAGGTCCTTATTATCTCTTCATGGCAGTATCAAACTTGGTGCGTGGTTTGGATGGCTATGGGTCCCTCAGAAGCCTTTGACCCCAGGTGACCTCCCATGCTTCCTTTATTCAATAAAACTTTGTTGAAACTATAATAAAAACAAAATAGTTCCTTACAATAGGTAACATATACCCCTCACAGGGATACTGCCCCTATTATAATCCACATCTGCATCTGTCAGCCTCTTCTAGACCAGTATGTTTGTCACATTGTATAATTCCATTTACTGTGATGACCGCATGTCATGGTCTCTGTTTTTCATTTTTTTTATAGATCCCAGTTGTGGCAATCATGGCAACCGGTGGAGGAGCCCGTGCTATGGCCTGTTTGTACAGTCATCTGTATGCAATTCAGAACATGGGCCTGTTGGATTGCGTTACATATATAGCAAGTGCCTCTGGATCTACATGGTAAACCATATTTTACTTATTGCAGATCTTGATTTACTATTGGGTTGCTCAAAAAAAGCTAAAAAATACACAAGTCCCCTCCTGGTGTAGGAATTGGATTAGACTCGAAAAATTGTAGGAATTTGTGTGACTAAACATTTGCATAATCATTGCGGAACATAAGACAACATAAGCAAAATTTAGCCAAATGACGCAACCACTATTATAAATCTGAAAAAAAACCCTTTATTTGTTTATTTCTTTAGTTTTTATCTCCTGTATTTCCCTTATTATCATTATGGGGGGCATGTTTGGATGGGGGTCTTTTTGGGGCTGACAGGTCCTCTTTGACATTGACTTATCGTTCAATTAGGACCACAAGCAAACTGTATGAGGATCCTAACTGGTCACATAACAAGTTGTCGGAGGCCATAAACAATGTGAAGAAACATGTGACAAAAAATAAAATCGGCATTTTTTCAATGGATCGTCTGAAGTACTATCGCAAGGAGCTCCAGCAGGCTACAATTGATGGACAGAAAACCTCATTCACTGACCTCTGGGGACTTATGCTGGAATCAATGTTGAACATTGGGGTAAGAAGTCCTGCTGCCCAGGATCATGTGACCCCTGGCTTCCACCAGTGTAACACTACTGCGTCTGCTGTAGCACTAGGAGCTACTTACTTTAGTCCATTTTGTGCTGTCCATTTTTGTGTTACATGTGTGATTTCAAGGCAGTGAACAGAAAACTGGAGCGGATGCATACATGGTGGAAAGAACAATATTTCATAAAAGAGTGACATGAACATGTTTTGCAATAAGTATCTTCCTTATACCTATTTCTCAACTACATTTCCTTATTTTGTCCTTGCAGAGAAATGAAAGCAGGCTTTCTGATCAGCAAGCAGCCCTGGACAATGGTCAAAACCCACTACCCCTTTACCTGGCAATGAACGTAAAACACAACACTATCAGCACACTGGATTTTAAAGGTATCACCATTCAGGGAATCTGTGATACATCTAATATATTCCTTTACTAAAATATGTTGCTTGTGTTGGTGTAGAGTTCATGGACCCTTTAAAAATTGAAGGGCCCAATAAGGATCCTATTACAGCACCTGTGATTTTATTAAGTCAAATTCATGAATTCATGAAGTAAAGAAATTGGTACAGTACCCTTCTCAACTGCAATCAATCTGAATGATTCAAGGACTTGTCTCCATAATATTTCCTTAAAGGGAACCTGTCACCAAAACACTGTTTTTAAGTTCTCCCACGTGCCCACAGTCAATCCCAAGCATATCCAAAACCAGTTTTCATTAGATTTCTGGCTCTTTTCTTTCAAGTAATAACTTTTATAAAACTTTACCTGGCTCCCTGCCTAGTCGCCCCCTGGGCGTGGTCATTGTTTCTTGAAGTAAGTGCCCTCTCCACAAACTGCTCGTCCTCCTCGATTTTTAGAGAGTGCCCTTCATCACCTCCATCAAATCAAATCTTCCAGTTTCATTAATAGGTACCACTCCACTGATACTGGCTTAGTTTCTTCTAGTCCCCACCATTACTGAGTAACTATTAGTTGATAGTTTTGGATCTCTACTGTCAGATGGGTGGATCCAGGCTGTTGGCTGAAGTGCATGTCCACACAGATGACAGTACAGAGCCGTAAAGGGAACCTGGCAGCAGCTTATCCCCCATAAGCCCACAAACGTTACCTTGTTATATATTATGCATGTCCCCCAGTGGTCCTACTGTCATATTTCCATGTGCCAGCACTCCTCAAAAATCCTCTTAAAGTCAAATGTAAAACGCAGTCAGGAAGGTCATGCACACTGAGATCTTGGCATTGAAGGAGAATGACGGATGGGCATTCAGAGGCAAGGTTGGCACACATGACGCTTGGAGGCGGGGCTGCCTGACTGTTTGGATGAACAGACATACCTCTGCCTTTTACAGTCTAATTAAAAGGGATATTTCAGGAGTGGTAGTGGAACAAGGTACTGTTGGTGGGCTTAGAGGGGATAAGGTTCCTTTTAATAGCATGTTGGTAATGAGACTACCCTGCTAGTATGCTATGCTATTTAGGCCCACTACTTTCAGATGGGTGTCCTGGAAAGGGAAGATCTGACAGTAAAGAGCACAAAATATTGACACTGATTGCTTTGGAGCCAAGGTAAAAAATTACAACTCTGCTTGAATCACTGGGGTATAGATATACTAGAGGAGAGGAAAAACGGGCACAGCGCCTATAGCGTAATATTGTTGATTAACTGGATGAGAAAGAATGCTGAAATTAATGCTAATTACCTTTGTGGGTAGTGCGGGATGACACAACATGATTCCGTAAAACTTGGGTTGCTGCTGCGTCTCGGAGGGCCCCCCCACGAGGTTTCACGTTCAGCGAATGACGAGCGACATAAGTTTGTTTCACTTTTCTTCAACACACTGTGCAAATGCAACTGGTATTGCTCGGTTAAAAAAAAATATTTTTCTTTGATAAAATATTATGATATAAAAAATATGTTTCAAGCCAGTGCCGGGCTCTTCATCAGTACCATTACATCTATTACTTGCCATGTTACTGATGAAGAGCCCGGGCTTCAAACACAGCTCCTCTTTAAAGGACATCTACCAGCAGGTTACTGGTGATAGTGTCCTAATTCGGCTGGTCGTTCCGTTAAGGGGATGGGAGGACTGTTTTTTTTAGAAGTTTTCTGGCATCTTTATTAACTAAATATTAACTTTGTAAAACAGCTGGATGCGCTCAGGATGATGCCACCAGAGGAACTTTTGGCTTCACCGTCTTTTAATTTATGCACGCTCTCTGCTGCAAGCCTCCTCCTGCTCCCGGACAGGGAATTAGGATTCGGCCGGTGATGTCAGAGCTGTGGCGTGGAGAGAGCGGGGTGTGTGCTGTTTACTAGTTCCCACACCCGGGAGCAGGAGGAGTCTTGCAGCGGGGGGTGTGCTCTAGATAGGGAAGTCTAGAGGTGCTCGGCGCCATCAGCCTGAATGCCTCCGGCTGTATTACAAAGTTAATATTTTGTTATTAAGGATGCCAGAAAACTTCTAAAAAACAGTCCCCCCCATCGCCTAGATGAAATGACCAGCCTAATTAGGTAATCTGTTACCCATGTTTGCTAAGAAATGAGTGCCCCTTTCTCTTGCCACATGACTCCATAATGTTGCCATCCAGTCACAGGGCTCAAATTATGTAAGCCACAGTATGACCTTAAAAATGTGTAGCCAACCACATGGGTCCAGTACCAGTCACTTATGATTCCCACATGTTCCATATTGGCCCCGTGTCAATACAACAGTGCCAACCATTTATACGTCTCCCATGTTTAGAGAAGAAGTGTAAGTTATTCCGTAAATACATTTATGTAAGTTGAATATCCATTTATAAACAAGTGCATGTGTTTTCAGAGTGGTGTGAATTTACCCCTTACGAAGTCGGGCTTCTCAAATACGGCGCCTCTATCCGAACAGAGGATTATGGAAGTGAATTCTACATGGGTCGACTGATGAAGAAACATCCAGAACCTCGTATTTGTTTTCTTCAAGGTAATTCACAAGACTATATTATGTTTTATGGGGCTCCATTAAGGACTCATGGAGGGGACACATAGATTTCTTTGGGGCCTATAGTACCTTAATGAGCCTCTGTTTTCATAAGAAGTCTAACAAAGATGTCTGTCTTTGGAATAGGTCAGTAACATCATATGGTAGTACTTTGACTTCCAGCACCCCACTGATTATATATACAGGCAGTGCCGGGGTTACTTACAAGATAGGGTCTCTAGGTTTGTTCTTATGTTGAATTTGTATGTTAGTCCGAACTGTTTACTTTATAATTGTATCTACAGTCAAAATTTTTTTGGTTTCTATAACAATTGGATTTTAAAAATGTTTGGTTGTCATAAGAACCAGGATTAACAATAAAGCTTAGTTACAGACACCTTTGATAACTGTTACAGCTAGTAATTGTAACGTAGGACTAAAGTACAGTAAATTACTTACATCCAGAGGTCCGTTTGTAACTAGGGGTCATCTGTCGGTTGTTCTTAAGTAGGGGACCACCTGTAATGGCCTAGGCTGCAGCAGCACTGGATATAGAAAAGATCTATTCAATGTGTGGTGGTTGAGAAGCTCTCTTCCATTTTGGGCTGTTGCACACTTTAATTGCAGAGCACTGCAAATTTTAAGCAAATTTCCAGCTATTTCCATCAACTGATTAGTGGGGGCATCAAGAGTTCAACTCCCATAGAGTATTTATGTCATGAATATGAAAGTTCAGAAACCTTGATTAAAAGTTCTAAAAAATTATAAAACTTAATAATATATTGTTTTGTTCCTCAAATATAGGTTTATGGGGCAATGTATTCTCCTTGAATTTAGTGGACACCTGGTACTTAACAACACAACTGGATACTTTCTGGGATACTTGGGTCAAAGACAGAATTAAGGATATTGGTATATTCTTTTCTTTCTTCTCCTTCCTTTTTATATTTTCTTTTTCACTAACTCCAAACTATAGATGAATAACTCAAAATCTATCTATCTTTCTATCCACCCAAAAAATTGAGCTGAAAAAAGTGTCTCAGTGGATTTATTCCATATTTAACGAAAATCTACCACCAGGATGTTGTAAAACAAGCAGGTGCACCCTTTGGCAGGATCTGCTCTTCTTTAAAAGGAACCGGTCATCAGAAAGTGACCTAATAAACCATTACCAGTATGTTGCCATACAGATGAACATCTTCCAGATTACAGTATGTTTCTTTCATGACCCAGTGTGGTGGCATCATCGAGAAAATCAAGGAGGCGGAGATTTTACACTGATATTCTGGTAGTGGTTTATTAGGCCAATTACTGATGACTGGTTCCCTTTAAGCTTCTTATGTATTGTTTTTAAGAAAAAAAGAAAAATTATGCAAATAAGACCAAGGAGCTCCATGTGCCATTAACACCTATGGAGTCTGGTGCCCCTTAGGCTTATTTGCATTTTCTTTAAAGCCTTTAAAAAAGACACACCAGTATGTCAGTGTGATTATTTAAAATCCTTTATCCTGGTGGTAGATCTCCTTTAAGAGCAACGTTTCGGCTTAAGCTGAGCTTGAGAAAGGCTCACTGTTTGAGGCGAAATGTTGCCCTTAAATATGGCATAAATCCACTTTTTTTCACCTCAATGTTTTGGTGTGCTGGACCTGATTCCTGGCCCTACGTAGGGAGCACCCAGTCTTTTTCAGCTCATTTCTAAATGTGTTGTGCTGCATGAATTATCTAATTCTATCTATTTATCTATCTATCTATCCACATACCTGTAGTGATACATGATGATGAGGAAGGGCATAAATTGTAATACCTTTTGTCATCTTTATGTCCCTAAGATAAAGAAGATATTCGCGTGAGGAGAGAATCTGCCCACACAAAAACCCGACTGTTCACACCCTCTGGTATATTCAGTCGCGTTTGGAAGGGCGTATTGACCAACAGGCCCATAGATGGGGAGCAACATAATTTCTTAAAGGGTCTTTACTTACACAAGGATTATCATCAGCAGTCACAGTTCACCACATGGAAAGGTAATTTACTTATCAGTCGCACCATTGTAGCTGTATACTGTGTGAATTAATGTCAAGACATACCAAGAAAAAAATTGTGTGAAAAGAGGCTTATTATTATTATATATCATTTTTTGTGTTTTACAGATTCCAATTTAGACAGTTTTCCTAATCGTCTGACACCTCTTGCTGATAATCTGTGTCTTGTGGATGCTGGATACTTCATTAATGCCAGTTTTCCACCTTTACTGCGACCACAGAGAAAAGTGGACGTCATTATATCTTTTGATTATACCCTCGACACACCCCTTCAGGTGGGTCATTAACGCTAATGGTAACAGGAGGTATTGGTCTCCACTCCCAATAAATCAATGATGGAACTTCTTAAAATATATGAGGAAATTGGCAACTGGGAGTAATCCTTCTCCTTGGGTGTGGCTGTGCACAATTTCAGCTATCACTGGGTAGTACCATGCACTCTAGGGGCACTCTCCTTTCAGACGGTTTTCCACCATCTGTAAATGCCCTTTAAATGTAAATATAAAGGTAATATACAGTATAGAATACATTATAGTAATACATTTGTGAGAGATATATTTCTCTACAAACGCCATTTTATCCAACCGGACGACATCTTGTCTTAGCCGGGGGTCATGTTGTCCACTGTCCAGCCATGTCATGATTCAAACATCATTTTGTGTGAACTGTTTAGAAATGACTTTGTCCTCGCTATTGTTTACCTTGTCTTTTCTGTAGCTTCTCTACTTGAAGGCCATGTCTTGACAAAGTAGAGAGCTAACACAAGGACAATTAGTATAAACATTCTGTTTCCGCCTAGTCTAGTATTTACCAATAATAAAGTTCATTTGCAAAAATGTCTTAAAAGGGGAGGTTCTGGTGTATTCAGTTAGCATTGCAGTATTTTATTACCTTTTCACATTCATGTTTTGTTTGCAGGCCGTGGAGCAGACCTGTAACTACTGCACAACACAAGGTATTGGATTCCCTAAGGTATCACTGAGTGACGAGGAGCGGAAGACACACAGGGAGTGCTATGTTTTCAATGATGATGATAATAATAATTGTCCTATTGTGCTGCACTTTCCCCTTGTGAACGACACTTTCAAAAAATTTAAGGAACCAGGTATTGCCACAGATTTTATAGCATTTTTACTTATTTCTTAATACATGTCTATAACACAGTTTATTCTATTAAAAGCAATAGCACTTTTTGCTGCAAGGGAGACAAAGCATGGGTCATCATTAAAACAGTAACTGAAACTGACACTATGAGACCATAGAAAAATATATGTCTATCGCTAGTTTTTCCTTCATAGACAAGGTGAAATTCCCAGATGTATGTCGTATGAATATATCATAGAGAGCCTACATAATGCTCAGAATTTTATAATTGAACAGTGCAGAAGATAATAGGTAATTGTTTCTGTGTCCTTCTTTTTCCTCTGCCTTTCTTCAGTATTTAAGTAGTTTGTGTAACTCTGCTTTCTGATCTGCTTCCGCTGACAGCTGAGAGATAAAGAAGTCTGAAAAAGTGTCTTATGACTTAAAGGGAAGGTCCACTTTAAGCAAAAAATTCATATTGTTTTTGAAATGAAAAGTTATACAATTTTCCAATATATGAATGCATCAATTACACAGTTTTCTAGATTTCTGCTTGCTGTCCTTCTATTGAAAGCTTTTATGTTTACTTCCAGTGGATATGATCTGTCCATGGTCGTATGATGGACACACAGGTGCACAAGACGTTTCACATGGCTCTGATTACTTTCTGTGATAATAACGGCTTGTGCCGGGACAGACCAGGGACAGATTTCTATCTATCTGAAGTAAAGGAGCCTCAGAAAGCATTCAGACACCCTGCTCACTGCAGGAGAAAGAAGAGGAGTAAATCTTGAACCACTAAAAGCCTAAGCAATACAACGAAATAGAATTTTTAACCCATTTCCTTTTCATATTTTTCATATATGGCACGTTTTATTTACACCCATATTTTTTCCCCCTACACTTTCTTAGTTATCACTGAGTCACATCCCAGCTTCGGGCAAGACTCAGCAACCCAGCCATATTTTACCTCCGGCTAGTCAGGCCCAACAATTTCTATAATTTTATACCACTTCTGTCAGAAAAGAAAAAAGGCTCAGAGAAACCCCTTTCCTTATTGAAGAATATGACAAAGTTTACTGTTATCACCTTCTTTATTCATTTATTAAATAAAAAAATGTGCTTCAAAAGTTAAGTTACTCTTTAATGCACATAAGAATAAGAATTCATGTTAAAGCAATTTAAAGGGGTATTCCCATTACAGCAAATTATTGTTATTGTTTTTATGATAAAAAGTTATACAATTTTCCAATATACTTTCTGTATCAATTCCTCACAGATGTTTAGATCTCTGCTTGCTGTCATTTTATGGAAAGCTTTAATGTTTACTACTAGTGGACGGAAATCTGACCATGGTCACACAGGTGCACGGCTTGTTAGTATCACAGAGAGTAATCAGAGCTGTGTGATATAACGAGCCGTGCACCTGTGTGACTATGGTCAGATATCTATCCACTATTATGGATTACTTTTTATCATAAAAGGAATGACATGAATTTGCTGTAATGGGAATACCCCTTTAAGTGACATGTTGCATCTAATATGGACATTCCATTTAATCCTCTGATTTGTTTATCACCTTATCTTTCAGGTGTGTTACGCTCTGCAGAAGAAATGTCAGATGGGAATGTAGATGTTACAGGAGCTTTTTCCCCCTATTTTCTGACAAACTTTACTTACAGTGAGCGAGACTTTGACAGGTTGATGAAATTAACGCAGTATAACCTCGCAAACAACAGAGAGCTGATCCTGGATGCTCTGCACACTGCAGTACAGAGAAGGAAAGCAAGGAATCTTTCACCTGAAATAAAGCAAACGGAAGCACAGAAGAAGATTTAGCACATGGAAACCCCAAAACTAAAAACTGTACATTATTTTTTTTCTGGGACTTAGTAGAAGTATATTTATTATGTGTAGTATGTGCAACTTGTATGGACATGACAATAAAAATAATAACAGAGTGTTGGGAGCACACGGCAAACTTCTATTAACAGAATCTGACTACAGGAAAGGCTGTTTGTAGTCAGGATGTACTACTAAGCCACAAAATACTGAAAGTAATGGAAGGGTTCCTTCATATGTGTCTGATTTTTACTGCAGATTGAAAATCATCTCTAATCATGTGTAATGAGTTGTTTCAGAAGCAAATGTGAAGTTTAGTTCACATAAATGAGACAAAATCTGATGCATGTGATTTGAAGGCACCATTCAGAACTAAGGAGAGAACATATTGCGGGACATTTACTATTGCTTGTCCACAGACAAGACCAAGATTCCTACATGTTATAAAGTTTTCTGCCCCACACTGCACTTTTTCAAAAACTGGGTGTGACGGGGCAGGCAGAGGGGTGGATGGGGGCATATTTACTACAGCCTCTGCTGGAAATAGGCGGATACTAGAGCCGAAACATCTACCAGGTCAGACCTTGCAAAGATTGAGGAGCACATACCTCATGACCAAATTTACTAAGAGGCCACCAATGGGGGTGGGATATTGAGACCTGCACACTACCGGCCAGTCTTAATAAATTCCCCCCATTGGATCAATGTGAAATCAAGTATTCTCCCATCACCACATTTGCTCCTTGAGCTTGTGATCACAACATTCTAGGGTTCCCATTGTAAGTCTAGTCTATTCAATTACTTTAGAAAAGGAATCACATCTACTGATAAGCGTTTGATACATTTCCACAAAATAAACTTAGAGCATGATTCTCTTCTAGTAGTAAGACTGATATTCTAATGGCACTGCCAGTTTATTTTTCATTTATTAAAGAGGGGGCGGTCCGAGGCGCTGCCTCTACCCTGGACGCTCCATAGGCGGGCAGTGACTGCCACGCCCCAACCCCGCCCCCTCATGAATACGTCGGACAGCTTTGCAAGGTTTCCGGTAACGCTATCACTCTAACACTGCGGCGTTTGATTGAGCACTAGGAGCTGCTTACTTTAGTAAGCAGCTCCTAGTGCAGATAAATGGGGTGACAGGTCCTCTTTAATAAATTACCCAAAAATTATGACTTATTATGAAACTTGACACTACGAGCTGGCAATACACTGTTGCAAATGATGTCCCTTTTTGTACCTTTTTGCTGATATTATGGTCCCTCTTTTTCAATAAAGCTTTGGCTTATCCTAAGAAAAAGAAAATTCCAATGTCTAATCTTCCCTATTTTATAGTGAAATAATCATATAACTAAAAATTTTAAGCACATGGAATAGATCTGAAATATGCAAGGTGTTTATGGATGTATAATTTTTGTCGCTGTTTACATTATATTAATAAAAAAAATTAAATACACTGCGATTGTGATTCTGTTATGAAAACAATAAATGATTGAAAAGGGAATGGTTATGTCTGTTCTATGTGACTGTAAGGCAGGAGTAGAGATCACTAGGGTATCTAGGAGAGGCAGGGCCCCATAGCAGACTTCTTAATGGGGCCACACTTACCCCTTAAAAAATATACATACACTATATGCACACCATTTATAAACACATACATACACTACCATATGCACCCATGCATCATATATAGCATATACACATCACATGCACATTTAGATTATATACACATCACACATACACACATATTGCATATTCAAGTGCAATACCCCAGATGCCGGGGCCCCCTGACACTGTGGGCCCCATAGCAGCTGATATGGCTGCTACCCCTGTTGTTTTGTGTCTGGTCTGGGCTATGGAAGTGCACAAATCCCACAGAATAACAGAATAGAAAGTGAGCCGATGGCAGCATCATTCATGTGGATTTGCTCCAAACACCTAAAGCAGTAATGGCAAACCTTTTAGAGGCCGAGTGCCCAAACTATAACAAAGACCCGCTTATTTATCGCAAAGTGCCAACACAGAAATTTAATTTGTGATTTATACTCCCTTCTCTGTCACAGTTTTCATTGATACCAGCACTCTGAGGACACCAATAAAGCCGAAAATAGTCCCAGGTAGAGCTGTTACTTTAAAATACCTGTGTGCACAGCAAGTCCCGGGCTGTCTGGGACTGCAGGAAGATACCTGGAGTCATCTCTGGTGATGGCCTGAGTGCCCGCAGAAAGGGCTCTGAGTGCCACCTCTGGCACCAGTGCCATAGGTTAGCCATCACTGACCTAAAGCCTGTACCTAATGTCCTCTGTTGTTGTCCCTCTTTCTGATGACCCAGCCACCAGACACACTGACTATCCCTCCCACCTTTTACATGTTATGGCTACCAGGACTATCAGGGATCCCACGCTCCAGCCACAACAGCAGAAGGATTGTTCAGCTCATATCCCAATATCTCATTTGCAGGTTAAGTACCAGGTAGGAAATAAAACTTACCCTCTAATTTACCCTTTATTCTGTAGTCAAACTGGTAAGACCCCAATAAGACCGTCCCATGTCTCAAAAAATTGTTTCAACTTTGTCTTTTTGTGAATATACGGCTCCATCCAATCTAAGTGGAATATAGACATCAGTATTTCTAGAAATAGGCTTTTAGTGGTGATGGGGGAGGGTCTGATCCAGTGTTGTTAAAGGGCCTTCAACACAGTCGCAGCCACACAGTGTAGTAACTTTCTGCTACCCCTTGTACATTGGTGGCCCCATGGGACTGTCCAACCGAAATTGACCACTAAGGGGTTTGCCGGATAATTTTTAAATTGATAGTTTTCTATGTCTTGCAAATGTACAATGGCACCATCTTTGTGGACTACTGTTATAGGCATAAATTGTAGGCAATGGTAATATGGACATATGTGTTTAGTGTCTACCGGCCGGACTACATTATTATGTTTATTGCAGTACATTCAGCAGGACCTGGTAGTTAGTTGGACAGCTGCAGGCTCTTAAAGGGGTTGTACCTTGTTTTCCTGTAATTACATATCCACTTGTAAGACTGTCAGACTGTGTTTACATGCTGCGCTTTAATTGCATGTGACCAGGAATGGGATTATTCCTGATCACAGGTGTTTTAATGTAAATACATATGTTATCAGGATAAGCTCCTCCCACTGCATTCAAGTTCCACCCCACAACTGATAAACCTTACATGTCTGAACATGAATTTACAATAAGAATTGTCTTGCCACTTACCCATTTAAATGCTGACTGAATAGACTTTAATTACTATTATTTTTGTGGTATTGATCTGTACAAATACTAATCTCCTGTGGGTGAATGGGGTTATACAGTAGGTGCAATGCTTTGTCACTGTGGGTCCAACAATGTTATTAAACTAAGAATGAGGGTGGTAATGGCTGTTTTCTCCTATAGGCAATTGTAACAGTTGGTAAATATGTTTTCCAGTGCACCCCCACCCCAAAAAAAAGGATAAAAGATTGCTAAAATAAGTAAATTATGAAGCGCTGCTGCTGATTACATCTGTCACATGGACGCTGCTCTTAATGGAGACCACAATATAACGCCAGATCCGGGTGGTGCCAGTCACACTATTTTGTGGTGTTTATTTTTATGATGGAAAAATGTGCGCTGCATGTAGCACCACTAGCATCATAAGCTATGGAAACTATACAGGAGACTCTAATGAAGACTTACACACAGATGTGACCACAGCCTAATGAAGTTTCAGGTTATACATCACTGCTCTGACACCTGCTGAAACTTCAGCTCTCAGTATACACACACTTTATGTAGTTTCCCAGCAGCTAGAGAGGCACAGGGCGCAGACCAACAGAACCCAGAGCCCTGTACTGTGACATCACTGTGTGTATTATCCCTGTACTGTGACATCACTGTGTGTATTGTTCCTGTACTGTGACATCACTGTGTGTATTATCCCTGTACTGTGACATCACTGTGTGTATTATCCCTGTACTGTCACATCACTGTATGTATTATCCCTGTACTGTGACATCACTGTGTGTATTATCCCTGTACTGTGACATCACTGTGTGTATAATACCTGTAATGTGACATTGGTGTGTGTAGAAAAAAATATGAATATACATTTACCCCAGGATGTTAGTAACAGCTAATATGGTATAATGTAACCATAAATGTAACCAGGAAAGATAAAAAAAAATCGCAAAGAAAGAGCCAAGGAACTAAACTGCCATATACATGACAACTTAATAATGTGTCATTTAGCCGAAAGAAATAAAAAAGAAAAGAAGAAAAAATTAAAAAATATGTGTACAATGTGCGCTCTATCGCGCGTCACACACTGGGAATCTTGTTAGAATCTTGTGCGTTCACATGACACACTGCACTGCCCCCTAGTGGCCGCAGGAGGCGCTGTAGCTGCGGCACATCAGGGACACCCATGACGTAGCGGGCAGGGGAGATGGAGGTGACTGGCAGCTGGAAGTTACCGGGGCGGGGTCGGAGAGCAGCAGGTGACGTGTCCCCGGCAGGACCCGCCCGGGATGACTAGGAAGTAGAGGCTGCGCCGTCCACCTGCCACACACAGCTCCGGAGCTCGGCGGCCGCGGACATGTTCAGCTGGCTGGGGAAGGAGAGCGGCTCCGGCCGCTCAGCGCAGGACGTGCTGCAGACGGTGACCGGCGGCCTGCAGTCCCTGTACACCGGGAAGCTGCTGCCCCTGGAGGAGCACTACCGCTTCCATGAGTTCCATTCCCCGGCACTGGAGGAGGCGGACTTCAAGAACCTGCCCATGGTGCTGCTGGTGGGGCAGTACAGCACGGGAAAGACCACCTTCATCAGGTACGAGGAGGCTTGGGTCGTTATGTGTGGTAGGAGAGGGGGACATGGGCCATAATGTGCCCCTTCACCTGTGTTATGGTGGCCCCCATCATGATGGAGGAGGACCACCTGTGTTATGGCGTGCCACCTTCATGATGGAGGAGGACCACCTGTGTTATGGTGTGCCACCTTCATGATGGAGGAGGAACATCTGTGTTATGGTGTGCCCCCTTCATGATGGATAAGAACCACCTGTGTTATGGCGTGCCACCTTCATGATGGAGGAGGACTACCTGTGTTATGGTGTGCCACCTTCATGATGGATAAGAACCACCTGTGTTATGGTGTGCCACCTTCATGATGGTGGAGGACCACCTGTGATATGGCGTGCCACCTTCATGATGGAGGAGAATCACCTGTGATATGGTGTGCCACCTTCATAATGGAGGAGGAACACCTGTGATATGGTGTGCCACCTTCATGATGGAGGAGGACCACCTGTGTTATGGTGTGCCACCTTCATGATGGTGGAGGACCACCTGTGTTATGGCGTGCCACCTTCATGATGGAGGAGGACCACCTGTGTTATGGCGTGCCACCTTCATGATGGAGGAGGACAACCTGTGTTATGGCGTGCCACCTTCATGATGGTGGAGGACCACCTGTGTTATGGCGTGCCACCTTCATGATGGTGGAGGACCACCTGTGTTATGGTGTGCCACCTTCATGATGGAGGAGGACCACCTGTGTTATGGCGTGCCACCTTCATGATGGTGGAGGACCACCTGTGTTATGGCGTGCCCCCTTCATGATGGAGGAGGACTACCTGTGTTATGGCATGCCCCCTTCATGATGGAGGAGGACCACCTGTCATATGGTGTGCCACCTTCATGATGGAGGAGGACCACCTGTGTTATGGCGTGCCACCTTCATGATGGTGGAGGACCACCTGTGTTATGGTGTGCCACCTTCATGATGGTGGAGGACCACCTGTGTTATGGTGTGCCACCTTCATGATGGAGGAGGACCACCTGTGTTATAGCGTGCCACCTTCATGATGGAGGAGGACCACCTGTGTTATGGCGTGCCACCTTCATGATGGAGGAGGACCACCTGTGTTATGGCGTGCCACCTTCATGATGGAGGAGGACCACCTGTGTTATGGCGTGCCACCTTCATGATGGAGGAGGACCACCTGTGTTATGGCGTGCCACCTTCATGATGGAGGAGGACCACCTGTGTTATGGTGTGCCACCTTCATGATGGAGGAGGACCACCTGTGTTATGGCATGCCCCCTTCATGATGGAGGAGGACCACCTGTGATATGGTGTGCCACCTTCATGATGGTGGAGGACCACCTGTGTTATGGTGTGCCACCTTCATGATGGAGGAGGACCACCTGTGTTATGGCATGCCCCCTTCATGATGGAGGAGGACCACCTGTGATATGGTGTGCCCCCTTCATGATGGAGGAGGACCACCTGTGTTATGGCGTGCCCCCTTCATGATGGAGGAGGACCACCTGTGTTATGGCATGCCCCCTTCATGATGGAGGAGGACCACCAGTGGCTCTTTCAAGGAGATGGTGGATCACTGCTGTTTTGGTGTACCATCTTCATAAAGCAGGAAGAATGTTGATGTGTCTCAACCCATCAGGGTAGGAGAACCATAATTATTTTGGGGCTACTTTTATGAAGGAGGCAGACTCTTTTGGTATGATGATTTCTGGGAGTATAATACCTTTGTGTAAACAAATGGGAAAAAGCAGCACTCCAGAAGACCACAGCGGTGCTGTCCAATAAAGGGCTAGTCTTTATTACCGATCAGTGGGGTACAACATATGGATAGACAAAAGAATGTATTGCTAAGGATGCCTTATATTTCTATGTTGTGCTAAATTTATGGAACAAAAGAAGCTGTTCTGTCCTGCAACCTTCTCCACTTATAGTCGGAGTCCCATAGTGAAGGCGATGAGTAGAGGCCACTCATGTTGGAGACGCTTAGAAGAGGTTCCAGAGATTAGGTCGGACCGGTTGGGCTGCTTGATCATGTGAACCCCCTACGGGCGGTGTCCCTTGTGCCTGGGACAGACTTTGTGGATTGGGACAGCCGTGGGAGAATTTTTTTGGGTTACAGGCTGTTCAGTGTGTGTAATGGGGTAACTACTGGTGCAGTTTCACAGTTATTATTCTAATGGGCAAAATAACTAAACTATTTGTCTCCAAATTTGTGGGAAACTACAACTAAGGGCTCATTCAGAAGACTGCGGCGGTGCATAAATCAGGACTACTCATTGGTGGGGAAGCAAGGACTCCTTGTCTGGGGACAGACTTGGAAATTGGAAAAAATGGTGACATTTTCTGCAGAGAATTCTTTGGGTAGCTTGGAAATAGCTCCCTATGTAATGCTCCTATGGTGCTCCTAGTTGGGGGTCATTGGACAGCATGTGTAGCCAAAATTGATACTGTATAATATTAGACATATTTGTTCCACACCCTGTAGAATAATTCAGATTTTTAACTAAATGTAAAGGACATCTACCACCAGGAAGAAAGACTGTATGCAAATGAGTCTTAGGGGCTCCACGCTCCAATAATGCCTATGGAGCCTGGAGTCCCTCAGGCTCATTTGCATACAGTCCTCCATCCTGGTGGTGGATGTCCTTTTAATAAACTTTTTTTCTAGGGTCTTGGCAACGCAAAGTGACAACCCCATGTAACAAAAGCGTGACCCTCCCACAGCATCCAATGGCTGCAACAATTAAGAAGGATGTATTGCTTGGCCTTACCTGTAAATGGAGCAGCCATTGGGTGCCACGAGGCTACGGCCATGTGTGTAGCCTTGGTATATATTCACACACTGTATATATTTAATGTGTTTTATTTGTTAAATCTAAAATTGTACTAAAATCCGCAAAAAAACCCTAAAAACTGCATTTTTTAACAGTGCAGTTTTACTGCTCTGTGTGAATGCATCCATAGTACTGATCCAGGTCCTGGGTAATTGAAACAAGTTGGTCTGTAGTGAAGTCCTATGTGACATCTAGTGCAGACATCACGTACATGAGGTGACTGACCTGGCACCACTGTCATACTGCTATTTGGACCCAGCCAGTGCTTTCTTATTTCCTCCAAGAATCTGCTCAATTCCTTCCTTAGTTTATTTTTTGAAGGTTTTCCAATGTCGCCGCTGCCAAGTCTCCTTGTACTCGGTGGACTATTATTAGTCATATCCTTTAGACCAGGTAATTTATCTTTGTATAAAGCCCAGGAATGTACATGGACTTTTCCTTGGGTTTTGTGACTCCACCTTTGTTTTCTACTTGTGAACTTCCAAGTTCCTCCAGACAGGAATCTGCATTGTTTGTGTAGGGCAGGAGCGAGGGGCTGGTGTAGATTAATGGAGTCAGTATTTATCATGAAGGGCAGGAAGAGCGATGGAGTTCAGGTCCGGGACGTACTAGTTCACAGGAGGAGGAGGAAGGAGAACTGCTAAGACTTGCAGTTTTAGGGCTGATCCCTCCTTAAAGTGCAATGTCTATGGTTAAGAGTCATTATTTTAGATGGTCAGAGGTGACGGGGGAGTTGACTATTGTAGTGTTTTTACAGTTTTTTTTTTTTTTATGAGAATCTGTGTTGCAGGTCCCGTCTTTGATGGTTGGGGAAAACAAATGATCAGACCTGATAAGATTCATCATGTCCATTCCTCATTTGCATCCATTGTGTCTTGTAAAGTCTTTTGGGGTGGTCATTTAGTGCAGTATTGTGTGTTAATCCTCGAGTCTCCATATCCCACTATTCCAGTATCTCCTATGTCTGACTCTTATCAGTAACTCTTACTTTATCATCATTGTGTATTAACCGCTTATTGTTCTCCCCTTGTTTACTAGATACCTGCTGGAACAAGACTTTCCAGGAATGCGGATTGGACCGGAGCCCACCACCGACTCCTTCATTGCTGTAATGCATGGCGAGAAAGAAGGGAGTATTCCGGGAAATGCATTGGTTGTCGATCCTAAGAAGCCTTTCCGAAAGTTAAACAGCTTTGGAAATGCCTTCCTGAACAGGTGAGGTCCATGAATACAAGGATAAAATGTTTCAGGAGGAAGAATGGAAAAGTTGAAATGGGAATTTGTAATTGTTGCAGTTAGTAAGATGTTACTTTTGCTACATTAATCTGAATGTTACTAAATACATGAACATAGCAGTCTGGAGTCATGCCATGCATCATAGGGCAGCTTCATTCACTATCACTACCCAGAGATCAACCCAAGGCTGACCATATAGATGGCTGTCAGCTAAACACACATTCAGCTGACTCCTCTCTCTGACCACTCCATTCTTGCTTACTCAGCCGAACAAGTGTGTGTTTTTAAAAGAGAGGATTAAGCATCAGTTGTGTTGAAATCCAACACTTCTGATCCTTAGTTTTGATTTCTCTCTCTTTCTCTGTCATCTGCCTTGATATTCTCAGGTTTGTACCATGTTTGATTGTATCCCCTATTCATAATGATCTAGTTCTCATGAATGGATTTGAGCATGCACCCTTTTGCTCCATTCAATGGGAACATAGGAAATTGATGGTTACAGCGCTCTGGTATCTCCAGTAGAGATACATTTTTACGTAGTTTGGCCCACGCGACCCCGTCGTTTTGCCATATTGATGCCCGTTGCTGCTATTCATGGCTATGATTGGTCAGGGGGTTTCCCTGGAGTGCTGTGGTCTTGTAAACCGAACCCGATTTGAAACAACAGATCTTCACCTCTCTAATCTCCTGCATTGACATTCCCTTTATATGCAAGTGTCAGAGAAACCCAGCAGTACTCAGAAATATATTAAGACCACATACAAACCACATACATAAGCCGATCTTCCCCTTATATCAAACATGTATGGTTGTCTTAAAGGGATGTTCCAGGTTACTGCACAATGAAGATGTTGCAGCACTTAGACAATCACTGCTGTTTCTTCACTTATTTCAAGCACACTGCCATACATAATACAGTGCCCATGCCTGGTATTGCAACTCTGTCTCATTCACTTGATTGGGACTGAGTTGCAACAAAGCAACATTTTTAATTTCCAGGATACTCTTTGAGTTTAATTATAATGAAAGTGCTGTAATATTATTATTATGCTCATGCCACACTATAATTTATATATGAACATATAACTGCTACAAAAAAATAACAAAAACTTTTGGTGGAAGCCAAGTCTCCCAAAGATCCCACTTGTTATATCTTTGAGACAATCCTTAGGATAGCTGAATCTAGAATGCAAGAATTCTGGGTGAACCCTTTTTAAATGTGTTGATCACTTGCCATATGAGAATAAGGCGTTCGGATACGGACTGACATTTAGGAAGTCACATGAGGATCAGAAGAATGTACTTTAGCTTTGCTGATGTAAGATGTCAGAAGTGAAAGTTGGTGTAAGCTGTGGATGACTACAAACCTTACACTCAGCTGAATGAAATCTATTAGACTTGGTTATCTGAAAGGCGGACTTGCCTGTCAGCATATTCTCTACATATTAAATAGGAACTGTAGCTACATGGAAGGAAGGCAGATCCATGTCCAGATTATGGGCTAATATGATAAGCATAGTCATCGGGGGTAAACGGCTCATTATAAGCCCATGCTTCTATTCATCATATAGGACATGCTGCAGAATTAAAGAGAAACCATTCACCAGATTTTCTCCCATTAAACTACTACCCCCCCCAGGACGGGTATAAAATGTCCTTTCTAGATTTAACGCTTTTACGTGAAATCTCAACTTTTTACCTATAAAAAAAAATCTCTTCGGAGCATGTGTGAAAATGATCAGAGACCATGGATCATCAATAAAGCTTCATTACAGAACCCTTACAGCTGAGCATTGCAGTCTGAGACTATAGTAACATCCAGAGAGCTTCACCAGAAGTCAGTGGGCAGAGGGGTCCGTCTGTAACTAGGGGTCATCTGTAAGTCGGGTGTCCTTAAGTAGGGGACCGCCTGTATATGCTAAAATAGATGTCAGGAGAGACGACAGGAGCTGAGATTGGCTGATACACTATGGAAAGAGCTTTTGGCATCCATCTCCGACCATAGTGTATCAGCTCCCGGCTATGGATAGGTCCTTGTTAGAAGTTAAATGGACCGGAAAACCCATTTAGTGTCACGCTGCCTAATAGGTACATATGCGAAGGGTGAGTATGAATGCTTTCATCTGCTACCATAGGTTGTATCTTGGTAAGCAAGTTGTGATGTTACAGACCTGGTGAGGATGAGTCATACGGAGGATCGGTATCTGTTCCCTTTTAGTTTCACTATACGTGTCAGGTGATTGTAGGAAGGTGACGAATGTCATATCACTGAACCTTTACCCCTGGTGTGTGTGTACTGTAACTATATACAGTCTGCACACCTTCTGTATCTGTTACCCTAGATACATACATACATACATACATACATACATACATACATACATACATACATATACATTTATATACCGGTGCCATCCCCTGCTTACATCTACCTGTAGGTAACAATGAGGCCTTTCACACTGATTCGTGCATCTGCTACTCCTGTCTCCTTATTCCCTATGTAGATCTTCTTCGGGGAATAATTAAAGGCATAACAGGAAATTTACTACATCTTTAGATTTCTTTATAGTCTGAATAATAGTCAGCTCTGAGCAGTTCTTTAAAATTGAGTGTTTAGGTTGACTTTCCAGTATGATGAGTTACTGGAAAAGGCAAATTTGACTTTTATTGTGTTTGGAGGGGGGCAGGGGGTTGATGTATGGAGAACACCTTCCCTCCTGAATAAGAATAGGACAGGATCGGTTATGAAGATTAAGTTGAATTCTATAATGTAGATGCTGATCTCTAGAGCTGGAAGCTGCTACATTCTTACACTATCAGACGGGGAACAAGTATTTGCACATTCCTTGTCCCAGGCCTATAAATGACTTCACCTTCAGCCGACCCTATAAGGGAGCAGCCTTCCGTGCCTTGTCCTTCCTTTCAGTGTGATGTTGATACATTGCATAAGTGGTAGCAGATATTTCTAGGAAAACACCTGCTTTTAGAAGTAACACTCTTTTCCGAATGCTGAATTGTCCATTGGTGTGGGGGAAAAAAGTAGCAACATTCTACGGAATCCCAATACAGGCGGTCCCCTACTTTAGGACACCCGACTTACAGACAACCCATAGTTACAAACAGACCCTTCTAACCCCTGGTGAAGTCTCTGAATGCTTTACTATAGTTCCAGACTGCAATAATCAGCTGTAAGGTGTCTGTAATGAAGCTTTATTCATAATCCTTGGTCCCAGTACAGCAAAAAATGTCACTGGGGCCAATTTTTTTTTTTGTCTGGGTCTACCATTATAGAATATACAGTTTCGACTTGCATACAAATTCAACTTAAGAACAAACCTCAGGACCCTATCTTGTACGTAACCCGGGGACTCCCTGTATTCCAGAAAAGTTTGCAGTCCAAGGCACCAGTGTAGGAATAAAACTTCAATGTTATTATGATATCGGATTAGAAACCACAGTCCATGTAAATATTGATTGCGTCTTGATCTAGGCTTGAAAACGATTGGCGCGTATGTAGATTATGATTTTTAATGTGGAGTGATAATCAAAGACAATTTTATTCCTACATCGGTGCCTTGGAATGGAAACTTTTTTGCTTGTATTTGGTCATTCACAAGAATGTATAATTTCTCCAGTGCAGTATTTCTGTGGCGTATAAATCTGTATATATGTGATGTTTTTCAACTGTATGTGCACGTGTGTCACTATATCCGTACCATATGTGTATAAAATACTCTGGGCTGACTGACATAATGCACCTCACTATGGTTCTGGTCTCCCTGGATACTGCATGTATATACGGGAAAATACTGTGCACAACCGTATGCAACATATATTTTAACCGTTTTCATAGACTTCCACGGGTTGAGCGGAAACACTGGAGAAAATGGAACATATATATATATATATATATATATATATATATATATATATATATATATATATATACTTTTTTTTTTTTTTTTGTCCCGCACACAATACATTACAGTGGACAATACGGCCATTTAAATGGAAGGCCGTATAGCCCTTTTGAAATGCATGTGGCTGTGTGCTGCCTGTATGTAAACCATACTGTATAGGTAGCATATGGCCTTTTTCATATGTTCAGCCTAAAGAGCGCAGCAGGATAAGAATAGTCCTGGAGCGATCAAAAACTATATATTGCAAGCAGAATCTGGACACGGAATATGGAGCATGCTAGCGACTTATGACTCCTATAGTGACTTATGACATTCAGAACTACAACTCCCAGCATGCCCCAACAATAACTATTAGGATGCATTGCAATGTCATGCTATTGCTGCAGAGATATAGCTTGGAGATGCCAGATGCGATCATGTTACCAGATATTTTTGTGTCTGGACTAGTCTCGTAGCATCCTTTCCCTGCATCCATCAATAACCGGTAGCGTGTGTGCGGAGAAGAAATCTATATTACACAATGATGCTGTAACAAGATCGGGGCTAAAAATAGAATTTGTTCAGCAGTGCGTGAAAATGGGCTCTGCCAAAATATCTCTAAATGCTCATTGCAGGAGATGACCCTTTATGATGTATAGTGTAATTACAGCTGAATCATGACGACCCATCAAATATAACAAAGTCCAGACCTGCCCTGATGTATTCACTTGTGGAATTGAAAATCTAATAAGTTCTGGTCCTAATGTTATTGTATGGCTCAGGGGATGTAATGGCTGCTGAAGGGCAGTACCCCATGCTGGTAATGTAACCCCCTGCCTGTGTAGCATCAAAGTGACAAGTTATCCATTCCACATGTAGTCCATGTATATAAACGTTACTGGAGGTTTCCATGACTAGAAAGATGAGATAAATGGTGATCATGAGACTGATAATTTTCAGGGTTTCCTGTCAGCAGTTGCACTAACAATACATTACATTCATCCTCTGAAATGTCTGGACTCCTGCATTTTACTGCACCACAATGTTGGTGACTAATGTCCCTTTATGGCACCTAATCTGATTAGAACAATCAAACTAGAATTAAAAAAAAAAGTTAAAAATCCTAGCCATTGTTTGGGATCGCATGCTAATTACACAATTAATAGTCATATAAATGACTAGTTATAGAGAATATTTCCCTATCAAACTATGTACAAATCTCTGCAGCTGCAGCATGTTATAGAGCAGGAGAAGCTGAGGAGATTGTACATAGTGTCCTATCTGCAGGCAGCATGTTATAGAGCAGGAGAAGCTGAGGAGATTGTACATAGTGTCCTATCTGCAGGCAGCTTGTTATAGAGCAGTGGAAGCTGAGGAGATTGTACATAGTGTCCTATCTGCAGGCAGCATGTTATAGAGCAGGAGGAGCTAAGTGAGATAATAAATCTTTTTATAGCACCATCACAATGCTTTAACGATCATGGGGTACATGTACAAATAAACGATAACTTTGTCAGATAAAACAATATTAATAAGGGACCTGCTCACAAGAGCTTACAGATCTATGTGGACAAAAGGGTGACACAGATTGTACAGAGAAGACACGATGTACAATCTGTTGAGCTCCTCCTGATCTGTACACGATGTCCTATCTGCTGGTAGCATGTTATAATCTGCTCAGCTCCACTTGCTCTATAATTATTTGCAAATTGCACTGTATTTTCATGGTGATGGCTTCCACAACTCCACGGCTCCTCTTCTGTCTTCCCCGCGGCTCCTCTTCTTTCTTCGGTCTTCTGTAACAGTTGGCATAGACGCGGCCATGTTATCTGCCGGCGCATACTATGACGTCAGCAGTGGCCGCGTCATAGTATGCGCCGTCCTGAAGGGGCTAGCTGGCTGTATACTACTGGGGGCTTGCTGGCTATATATTGGGGGGGGGGGGGAGCTGTGACCAATGCATTTCCCAGCCTCGGCTTATACTCGAGTCAATAGGTTTTCCCAGTTCTTGGTGGTAAAATTAGGGGCCTTGACTTATACTCGAGTATATATGGTATGTGTGATAAATGTTAAATCACATTTGAGTTAATTAATATACAGTCCACTTTATCAGTAAGTTTAGAAAATTGAAAACGAAGTGAAATATTTTCCTAAATTCTTTGGATGTCCTTGTGACCAAAAGTAAAGATAGTTGTGTGTGCTGCTACTATAGTGGTCTGTGACCAATGTCAATTTTCTCCGTCTTTAGGCTTGAAATGTGTTTCAGATGTTCTGGAATAAATACGCGTTTTATCATCTGTCTGATACATGTATATCACTGAATGGAACAACTGTCTACAGGAAAAGCCAAGTCTTTGTCATAGTCAGTTTTAGGGGGTAATTGGGGGTAATCTGCTTGTATTTTTAAGGTATGCATTAGGAGCTGTCACATCATATGTACAGAAAAATAACTTCAGGAAACTATATAAATAAAGATTATTATTATTATTATTAACTGTATATAGATAGATACGGTTGACTTATGGTTCTGTCTGTTCTTCTTGTGTTTCAGGTTTATGTGCTCACAGCTCCCCAACCAGGTCCTGAAGAGCATCAGCATCATAGACTCGCCTGGCATCCTGTCCGGAGAGAAGCAGCGCATCAGTAGAGGTTGGTGATGGCACAGCCGCTTCTCACATACTCGCATGTTATCACTTGTACGGAGATGTCATGAATGAGTTCATTGATGGTCTCTTTTGACCCTCTATTCAGTCACTTCATGTCACGACCCTATTGTCTGCCAGGAGTTGTCAAACACTCGTTGTTTTAGGGATTCACTACTCTTTTGGGTTGAGGGTTGTGTAGAAACATTTGACTAGATTGTTTGTACGAGTTTGAGAATACAATTCTTTTATTTAAGAATATATTTACATGACTTGTCTGGAAACTCCCTGACACTGTAAATTGATGCTCGGCAATGGAGGGTGCATGTAGCATGTGCTGTACATAATATGGCTCTGTGTATACACTCTGTGTATATGCCATATAGTGGTGTATAGTGGAGAACATTGCTTCCAGCCAGGCTTCTCAGCAGTTTTGTTTTGGTTGTGCAGTTGACATTTAGTATTTGTTCTTATTATATGAATAATTTATCTTTCCATACTGCGTTTCACATGTCATTGTTCATCAACGGAGACACGTTTACAAGTTAAGGGGTTGTGGAGATTAGAAGGACCATTGCTGATTTCTTAAATTTCTTGTTAGATTATAGATTGATGCTGTTTCTTGGAGAACATGTTAAAATACATATGCACACTCGGAGCGTGCATGAGAGAAAATGTGCTGTAAACGTCTGTTCACCAAAAAGGGAACACTGCCCGGCAGCCGGAAGACTATGATCTAATGTAACAACCGTCCAGCGTGTGCCCTGCACGGCACTGACCTTGGTAACCATGCCCGGCCATTGACTATTTTGGTCAGTACTGTAGATCTTAACGCTCATGGAAGTTGTCTTGTATCGCCCCCTGGCCTCATAGCCGCCTTACTCCTGTTGTGGTGAACAGAATCCACTTATTTGCTGAGTATTTGCAGGACACGTAGCAGATGCCCAATATGGGGAGATCATCCCAATGCAACTTATTGAATGGACTTGTATGGGTCTCCCTTACGCAAATTCAAAGCAGGAGTCTGTAATATATTCGGCATTTTCAGCATCTATTACTGGGTGTCTACCTCCTCTATCAAGTGGAATAATCTATCGGTAGCATGTTGTAGAGAAACGCACTGTGATTTTTATTATTTTATTTCCGTTTTGCCATTTCTAAGATATTCCCAGTGTAACCCGTATACCAGTGAGGTAAGTGGTGCACCTAGGGTATATCTTAAGCACCCAGGCCCCTGTTATTCCTGTCCTAATCCCTTCCCCCTACTTCCATTGTCCCCCCATGCTTCTCACTAGACAAATCTATCAATCTTCAGACATGTAGAGAAGTGGTTCAAGCAGGAATAGCAGTGCTTATGGTGCTGTGGACACGCCTCAGGTGCACCACCTATCTCATTAGCATATGGATTAAACTGGGAATTTCTCAGAAACTGTATAATGGAGAGAAATAATAAAGGTCTTTTAGAAATTGCTGTTCTTTTCTATACAATGTGCTGGCATCAGATAAGTGGAATAGCAAAGTGGTAGACTTTCCCTTTATGTCCTGCTTTGGATTTTTCTAAAGGTGTGGTCACACATAGCATTTAGAAACATAATGCAAACGCAATGCGTTTAACCTGTAAGGAGTTCCAAGTGTTTTGCGTTGTTAACATGTAATATACTGGGTGCACGTAACCGATGCGCAGCATCTACTGAACAAGTTAGCCGATTCTGTTAGGAGGTCACGGAGAATAGCAGCACCTAAGGCCTCTATAAGAGATCTCGATGAGGCATTCATGACTAACCCCAGGGAATGGGAGCCCATTTAATGAAGGTGCACACGTAATCTTTTGGCTCTACATTGGGTTTTGAGGTTCTGATGTGGCCCATGACACTACAATACAATTACTATAATAGGAAGCTCCTTTCTTTCTTTTCCTTTGTCTCATATACAAATGGTATATATTGTACAACAATTCCATTGGTGGTCGAAAGGTGAAGGGCTGCTTGTCAAAATGTGTACAATAAATCTATATATAGCACTAGATATGTAGTGTGATCACTGAAATGTCCCTGTCCCCTTCTCATGCCAGTATTTGGGGACCGATGTTCTTCAGTCCTCAGGATTTCCCTATTTAGTGTTTCATTTCCTGTGTATGAATAAGTTTTGTGGAAATTATTTTATTGAGGTTTTGTTTTCAGGAAAAGGCTCAGTACGGCTCTAATTACTTTTATTCTCCAGCTGCATGCAGGAACAAAGATAGTTTGCCCATGAAAGAAATTTCTCAAATTTTAATCCCCTAGTGATGTTTACACAATAAAGATAATTTTTCACCCCTTTACTTTACAATTGTACTCAGGAGCTAAAACGGCAATAAAACTATCACTCAGTGATGGTCAGAGTGTGGGCAGGGACTCTCTAAACAGACACTTCATGATCCATCTAGTGCTGTGAGATGCTGTGTGTTGCCAATGTGCTTATATTATTAGGGTACAGGTTTATATACACTTTAATTTAGCTTCTGAACATTATACTAGTATCTAACACAAAGAAAAAGAGAGACTCACTCCAACTCTGTTATCTCACCTATAAAACACTATCAGTTCTGCTATATGCCTCCCCCATTGAATAAAGACTGTATATAGTTCGCAGCTAATAGACGAAGTCTCTGCACGCTACTGCTTGCCTACAGGAAGTGCCTGTGTCTGAGCTGGTCTTGTAATGCAGTGAGGAGAGGCAGAGAACTGCAGTGAGCAGACAAGAGAAGCTACTCATTAGTAGAATCCGACCATAGTCAGTAGATTTATGGTCTGATTCAGGGACAAGTAAAATTGTAAACACCAGGATTTAGACAGGTCAGATTTATATCTGTGAAATGCTGTATGTTTTGTTAATAAGTGAATTGGTGAATGTGTTATTTTGTTATCCTGAGTATATTTAAGAATTTTTTTTCCTTTATAATTCCCATCTGTAAACTGAACGATTTGGCAATCTCTGTGCAGCTCTGCATAATCTGTAGGAGCTATATAAATAAATTATAATTATTATTATTATTTCATCTCTGAGAAAAAATGACTCTTCTCTGCTTATTAGCACATGTAAGTAAATAGGTGAGATTTCATATAAAAGAGGGAATTCAAGAAACATAATTTAATCCCCTACCTCCTGTTAGTTTGTTATTAGGGTAAAAGCTGAACACTTGTCTGACTAACAGCTATTCCTTCTGACTCTTTCTCTACATGTGAGTACTTGGCCGTGGTATAAAGTGTTGGTATACACCTCTGCTGGTGACTTTCCATTTGCAAGAATGAAGGATCAGGCATGTTGGAATCCAGCATGCTCATTCTGTCTTTTGGGGGTTGAGCCAGGATGCCTCTTTACGCCTCTGTTTTGACTTTCGTGTCCCCTGCTGCTCTTCGGATGGGGTGAGGGTGGAGAGACTTGGTGTTTCCTGGTTGAAACTACTAGTGAGAAGTAAAATTGTGTATTTTCCCCGCCAAGCATGTTCTGCAGAGATAAGGGAGTTGTTACTTTCTGTGCGACAGAAGGAAAAAGGAAGTTTATGCAAAGTGACGCGACGACATCTTATTTATTTCTCCAGAAACTTCTCAACTTTGGTCTTTCGTTCTTATTTTAACCCAAATTTTTACTAATTATTATTATTAATTTTTTTTTTTTTTACAAAATTGCCTATCCATCCCTTTTTTAATGTCCTGCTGCCAAGTGGTGAGAATAGGTGCTGTTGCTGGAGAAAAAAGGTTATCTTTTTACTGAACAGCCCCTTTTAAATGGGTTGTACCAATTTTAAAGCCTGTAGGATAGGGGATGACCAGGTGATTGAGGATCTAACTGTTGGGACCCACAACCCATTTATGCGAATGGGACCCCAGTCATCCGGACAAGGGGTATCCTGCTCTCATGAATGGGTTGCATACATTCAACCACTCCATTCGATACTAGGGGAATGTCGGGCATGGCGCTCAGGTATCCCCAGCATTCTCATTCACTATCTATATGATAGCACTATCTACCTATATATATCTATATGATAGCCAACCAATTCCAATAATCCCTTGCAATAGTACGGAACAAATGCTCAACCTTCTGCTCCACCCATGTTCTCATGATCAACAGATGTCTCGGTAGTTGAAACCTCACCGATCACCTTGTTATCCAATATCTTTCTAGGAAAGATACTCAGATTTTTATTCGGAACATAATTTGCAAACCTACCTCATATCTGTTATGTTTAAAAATCCATTTGAAGAGTATTCTGTAGCATTTCTGCATGGACTATGGCTACTAGTGGGTGACTTTGTGTTTTTATACTTCTTTCATCTTTTCCCAGGCTATGACTTCTGTCAGGTCTTGCAGTGGTTTGCTGAACGTGTTGACCGGATTATACTTCTCTTTGATGCTCACAAACTGGACATCTCCGATGAATTTTCGGAAGCCATAAAAGCTTTCCGAGGTCAGGACGACAAGATCCGAGTGGTGCTCAATAAAGCCGACCAGGTGGATACCCAGCAGCTGATGAGAGTCTATGGGGCCCTTATGTGGTCCTTAGGGAAGGTCATTAACACTCCTGAGGTGGTGCGAGTCTACATAGGCTCATTCTGGGCTAAGCCTTTGCAGAATACGGAGAACCGGAAACTCTTTGAAATGGAAGCCCAGGATCTATTCCGAGACATTCAGAGCCTTCCGAGAAACGCTGCGCTACGCAAGCTGAATGACCTTATAAAAAGAGCTCGGCTCGCTAAGGTAAGGAAAACTTCTCTAAGACCATGCACGTTCGTCAAGTTCAATCAAGACATTACCCTTGTGCTTAAGAATTTCATAAATGTGTGAAATGCGAGCAATTTGTGTAAACTTTCTTTTAAAAGTATCGTACAGTACACGTTGACCTTTTCATTACTTTATAATACTCGGCTAGAGTAGCAAGTCACCTTTTGTAGTCTACAATTTTGTCCTTCCCTTAGTGGACTTATTATTCTGTATGTATTTAAGGAAATCTACCATCAAAATCTAGCATGGATAAACCAGGGGCACTTACCCATAGATCCAAGCACTGTGACTGTGGTAATTTTCTTATATTTGTTATCCATAGTCGTCTTCCTTCTAAAAAATCTAATTTTTAAGTAATGCTGATGAGCCAGTAGAGCTCTGGGGGTGTTACCAGAGCCCCCCCCCCCCATGCTGTAGCTTCACAGGCTGTTACACTGTTTCCCCTTTCCTCTGCCTGATGTAATCTCACTGCAACTGAGGAAGTTTCAGCACAGTGGAAAGTGTTCATCGCACACTGTATCGGTCTGTGAATCTGCAGCACTGAGGGGCTCTGGTAACACACCCAGATCATTAGCAGATCCAGTGCCTGGATCTATGAGTAAGGGTCCTTGGTTCATTATGATGTATTTTGATTTCCCTTAATTCTATAATTTGAAGTGAATTGATGTCCAGAGTCAAATATATTCCAGGGCGTTAAAGGGAGTCAACCACCTCCCCTGGTATATACAGCTATCCCCACATTGTAAAAGATTACCCTGGGCATCTCGGTAACATATCTTTTATGCTGGAAGTTGTCCCGTTGTTAATTAAGAAATACCCTAACTCCAGGAGCACCACTCTGCCCCTCCTCCTTGTCTAATTGTTTGCTTTCCTGCCAGAGTCAGAGGGTGCAGCGCATGTGCAGTCAAGGTGGTGGTGTTCAGATGCAAAAACAGAAACGTGTCAAACACTATGACTATGGCGTGGAGGGATTAGGGAGGGCATGGGTGGCAACAAACAGTTAGTGGCCGGGTAGACATGGCATAAAAGGGTGCTCGGTATGCACCTCAGCTGCTCAAACTAGTTCAATTACCTGGGCACAAACACGATTGGCCAGAAAACTTTTCATCTGCCGACCTGTAGTGATGAGGCCAGTGACTGCATTGTACAGAAGTGATGTCATCTATAGTTTCCGAGGTGTTTGCAAGACAGAAGCGGTTAATAAATTAACCATATTCTAAAGTAACAAAGTGATGAGGAAGCTTTTTTTGCCTCCTCAACAGGATAAGGACAATGTGCCCCACCTTATATAGTTGCCAAAAATAACAGCACATACTGAGTTTCTTTTTGGCTGTGCACAATGTTACTGGACATTATCGGTGTATGATCCGGATGTATGATTTAGAGCAGTTCCCAGGGAGCGGTGACCTAACCCTAGAACTATGTTTTTGCTATTATTAATTCTTCTGGCTGGTCGCAGATCAGTGCCGTGTGTCTTGGCTTCTCTAAGTCAGGAAGGCAGAGCGTTTCCTGCTGTAACGCTTGTCATCTGACCGGTTTGTAAAACCTGGATAACCTGTCTGGATTGTGCACTTCATAAATCTCCTGAGAAGGAAAAAACTAGAACGCCCTTAAACTTCCACATTGTGGAGCTAGGAATACTCTGACATGTCACGGGGTAGAATAATCGGAAGCGCAAAGAGGTTTTTTCCGACTGTGGGGTACAAAGTATTGAGACGTATTTCTGACTTCTTACATAAACACTACCGATCCAGGTAGAGATGGGATTACAGTGGATTGTAAAACTATTCACACCCCTTGAACTTTTCCTCATATTTAAGAATGTACAGCTACAAAAAGTGAGTCAATTTGAGTCAATACTTTATAGCAATGACAGCTACAAGTCTGTTGGGCTATGTATCTACCAGTTTTGAACATCTAGAGGCTGGAATTTTTGTCCTTTTCTTCTTTGCAAAATTTGCTTAAAGGGCATCTACCACCAGGATAAAGGACTGTATGCAAATGAGCCTGAGGGGCTCCAGGCTCCATAGCCTGAGCATGCTTCACACTGTGAAACTGCAAGAACAAGATGACTGTCTGGTATCCATGGCGGTCTCTTGCGGACTCTGATACAACCTTCTTGGGGCTAGATTTATCATAAGTCTCTTAGAGCAGAACGATTCTAGCTGTAGAAAATATCCTTTTTGTTTTTTATTTCGGCTATTAAGGGCAAAAGCAGTAGATCTAACCTATTCCAAACACACAATAAGCCTTTGGTCAATGCAAAGATATATAGCAACAGATAATGTCCCTCATGTCTTCTACATAAAATACTGATGTTTTCATGTTCTTTGCATCAAAAGAAGCTGTATTTTTAAAGGGACTATACAAAGCTGTAGACTGTTGGAGGATATCCCTCGATTACTGTGTAACCATAACCTTGTGCATGATGTTAGTAGCAGCAGAACTGCATTTATAATCCAGGATTATAGCTGGAATCCGGAGCCCTGTGGTGTACTGGTGTAGGAGATCTCTTCACTGAACATAGCATAATGCCTACCTCCTGCTGTAATATTCAAACAGAAGCTGCTACAGCAGAGGAGGGGTTGTGCTGCAGTACACTGAAGAGATCTCGCACACCAGTGCAGCAGAGTGCTCTGAATCTAGCTACAATCCTGGAATATAAATGTACTTTTCACAGTTCTGCTGCTACTAACAACACACAGATCTCCAGGACTGCTACATAA
Source organism: Engystomops pustulosus (assembly GCF_040894005.1). NCBI lineage: Eukaryota > Metazoa > Chordata > Amphibia > Anura > Leptodactylidae > Engystomops > Engystomops pustulosus. The sequence continues at coordinate 43,930,026 of NC_092417.1, forward strand.
CAATGTTTTTAGCTGTGTATGGCCAGAACTGCTGATAGATGCCATTTAATCATTTCACCTTTGTGCTTTTATAATATTTAGATCATAAATATGGCTTTGATATCGCTTGTCCTTCGTGATGTCGCATTTTTCACTTCTATATTGACTTTTTTTTTCACTAAAAATGTCGACATATTGACTTGTAGAATAAATGCAGAGAGGCATGAACTCTGGCCTAGCCCTGAGCTGGGTGCTGAGACTTGTTGTATAAGGAGACATGAATTACCTGTGACCGAGGCACATGATATAGCTACCAGCAGGTGTGCGGGTATAAAGGTAAAGCTCAATATACCCTGGTAATAATTACATTTATCATTCTAGGGAATCTGTCCCCAGATTATGCCCCCTGAGGTACGGGGTGAAATGTCTTTTCTACAATTCCCACTTTATGTGACATTTCACTCTTTAAAGTAAAATCTCTTCACGATGGAAGGATAAGAAAAGTGACTCTCCCTTCTGCTTTCAAACTTGACTCTTGACTTGATTCTCTGGTTAATATGACTCTTCTCTGCTCATCTTTCTGTGACTCTGGAATAGATGTGTTGTGTTCATCTGCAGTATTACGTGCAGCTACATTGACACATGGTTGTGGTGTATACTGGGGTAAAGAATCTGGGTCCACCCTTCCTAATTGTAGACCAAAGCAGTTTTAAGTGATCTATTGTGAATCCACCCACTGACGTTAGTTTGGCCTGGTCCTATTGTGTAGTTTAGAAGAGGGATAGAAAGATATAGCAATGTGTTATGGACGTGTTAATATCTTTGTGTTCTCTTCACAACTTGATGTGACTGTGATGGGAATCCCATATTCCTTTGGTTGGGTGCTGACCTTTAGGTGGCTTCTGTAGGTGATAAGGTAAAGTCCTCCTGATTTTGGCATCCGTTGTTTCCATATCGCCATGGTGCCGGAGGAACACTATGTAAGGAACGCAATGAAATATGTGTCCCTATCGAGGATAATGTTCACACCGCTTCTTGGTATTTTGTAGGGACGTGTTACATTAGCACAAGGAGTTCACAAGGTTTATCTATTTCTAGTTCTATAGGTTCACTCGGAGGGTAACACCAGGGCTGAACCTTCAAGAGATGGAACCACAGGAAGGGAAACTGTTTAATATTTCCACTTCTGGTTACTAGTAAGATACTCCTAGTGTAAGCCTGATGGTTATTTTTTACATCGGCACAGATCCCATATCCTATGGAAGTACTTCAAGTGGAATAATCCTTAAATAGAATGGACGTAGATAGAGGACATTGAATCAGGGACTGATGGTTATGCCTTCCTCCCCCATAGACTTGCATGCTTGGGGAAGCCGAGTAGTCTTTCTATAGGGACAGGACCGTAAGGTGCATGCAGATCCCTTTGCTGGCTGCTTTTCTTTTGGAGAAACAAAGAATTGTGCCCAATGTAATCCATTATACCTGATCCTTAATACCCCTGACACATGGCACCCCCCCCATTTATAACAGAGAGTTTCCTGGTCCCATTAAAATTGGGCCTATAGCATATAGGTACCTACCCCCTATGTAGACTTGGTATACTCCTGGTGTTGCAGAGTACATCATGTGCTGATCCTAGTGGGTTGTGCTCGCCCCTTGCTTTTTGGGCTAAAAAGAGAATCCAGGAAATACTAGTCCTTTTGAAACAATAACTCGATTAGTTAATTTATATAATTTAAGTTCTTCACCTATTGAGGAGTTTATTACATGTTGTACCGGAGCACAAGGTGATTCCAGGAACTCCTCGCACTGGATAATAATTATAAGAATTCCTTTACTTGTATAGCGCCAATATACAGTACTCTGCAGCACTCTAGTATCTATACACAGTCACATTGATACTTTGTCGGGCAGGAGTCAAACCTTTTCTGTAGGTGGAATAAAATCTGTTTTAAATGGGTAAAATGTTTTCAACTTATCCCCTTTCCACAGAATAGGGAATAACAAGGTGATCGGTGAGGGTCCAACTGCGGGGACCTCCATCGATCACAAGAACGGGACCCCCAGCAGTCTGGAGAACGGAGTTCGATTTCTCACTAATTAATGGAGTGTAAGGACCCATGTTTGACCTGTTATTGAGAACAGACCCCCCGGGATAGAATTTAACCCTTTCATGCTTGAATGTTCAGGTCAATTTGCTATTCATAAATGAGGACACAAATGAGCTACATATGACTTGTCTCCACATAACTTGTGGATGTAAATGTCCTCAAATTTGAGCACCATAAACAGGAGTATCAATCCGACATCAGAACAAGATCGGTATAACAAGAATAAACAAAAAGCAAAGAGATTACGCCATGAACCAGCAACCCACCGCTGCCTTGGGGTCCAGGTCCCACATTAACATACAATGGAGATGGTAGAGACATAACTGTGTAATTAAGTAGATATTTGAGGGGCAGGGGAAAATGGCCATTCAAGCCACATATGTCCAGATGGCGTGTAATTTCTTTTCCATTTTTCTTTGTATAAGCTGACTTAAGCCAGTCATGGAGGTGGGGGGTTTCGGGCAGCCACCCAGGATCTGGACACCAGACCGGACAGCACAGGACTTCAATAAGGAAGGCACCACTGTCTGTGAAACTATTCCGGGTCCACCAGGAGTAGGCATAGCTTGGGGTCCTTAGGGACTGCTACCCCCATCTTGACGAACAGGAATTTACAGACTTGCTCCCAGTAACCACAGGACAAGGCCACAGTAGGTGTAGAAAAGTTGTGGAGAATTTAGGGCATCGGTATCATAACAATTTTCTTTTTATGACATGTGAAGCTTTAACTTGGTAGGACAGTTTTATTAATAATTATCAACATGATTTTGTTTATAAAATTAGCAGACTACTACCATGTACTGAACTGGTCCACCTAGACACACAGTTCTGATGTCATGTCAAAGAGGAGAATCTCCCCTGTTAGGTACCACAGAACTGGAGTTATCCACTTTTTGAAGTTACAGTTGGGAATGAGAGCTGTATGCAGTATAAAAATGACATTTTTGACAGCAACTTTAGTGGTAGAAACACAATCCTGATATTAAAGGGTAGATTCTCCTTTTTAAAATGTCACTGCAGATCTGTGCTTAGAAGATATAACGGTCTGAGTTATGCCTGTCATGAGGTCTATTGAAGTGCTTTCTGCACGCGATATATGTGCAATTAGTACGTATTTAGCAAGTATGGTAGTTGTGTAGGGGTTAATTACTGTGTGGAAATAGGGCAGCATGTTTGGTACATTGAGGTCTTTAAAATGATCCTCTCTTCGACTCTTGACATGGCATTTCTTGTAAACGTCTTTCACAAGCTGTGCTGTATGTACTCTGGCTGAACGTCTTGCATGGGCTTGCCCTGGGTCTTGCGCTGTCCATCACCTTACATCACCCCACATCACGCAGCCCTTATGTGTCAATCCAGTCAATGGAATGTTATTGGAGGGGAAGGAGGATCTATTCCTTGGTAACAGTGCACCATCTAGTGGCCACATTGCAGGCTGCAGGTCATAAGGTAAGCTATAGATGGGTTAGAGCAAACCTTTTTTAGATAGCAACCCGGAACCCACTTATTAACCGCAAAATGCCAACACGACAATTTGCCACAGTTTTCAACCGTATTGGGAAATTTGGAATATTATTTTATCTTCCCTCAAGGACACCCCAAACAGGTAGACTCGCACTGCATTAGCCACAAGGAGGCCTTTAGTCTTGTCTGGTGAACTCTGTGCCGAACCATTGTCACATAGAGAACTCCTCCTGGGTTCACCACCACCGCTATACATAGGGGTAATGAGGGATTGTTGTATTTTTTTGGCTGGGTACACATATATAATCTCATATATTTTCGCCCTTCAGGTACATGCTTACATCATAAGTCACCTGAAGAAAGAAATGCCTGCAATGTTTGGGAAAGATGCAAAGAAGAAGGAGCTGATAAGCAGGTTGCCTGAAATCTTCTTACAGATCCAGAGAGAACATCAGATTTCACCTGGGGATTTTCCAGAGGTCAAGAAAATGCAGGTACAGATCCCTCTGCCTCTCAGCTGCGATCAGAGTCCTGTCCTAGTGTGTACTGCTATCTGACCATCACTTTTCTCTTGTCCTACTGTCATCCAATTTGTGTCCATTACTTCCTTGGAACATGGCACTAGGATGGCAGCCCAGTAGCGGACGCTGCCGTTTTCTTGGATCTTATCAACATACCATAAGTCCATTCTGACTTGGTCATTACTTGTACTATAATGTACTATGCATATAATGGAGGGAATCTAATAGGACATAATGGAGGGAGTTTTATAGGACTGGTGTCTTTTATACACTAGTCTTAATATGAAGTGCACTGGAGTAAGATGCAGCCAGGCCCGGCGCCAGCACCCGGCCAACCCGGGCAAGTGCCGGGGCCCCGGGGTACTGGAGGGGCCCACTCGGGGCCCCCGGATCAATTGTACCAGTGTCGCTATAAGACACTGGTACAATTGATCACCATCCGGATCGATCACTTTTCTGCCTCCATGCTGCGCTGGTCAGGAGCGCAGCATAGAGGCAGAATCTAAAACTCACCTGTCCCGGTTCCCACGAAGCTGCGCTCCGCAGGGTATGCGACGGCTTTGAAGCCGGCGCACATGACGACGTAAACGGATCACGTGTGCCGGCTTCAGAGCCGGCGTGTACGGGAGGCCCAGGCCGAAGACAGCTGCAGGCGCTGCTCCGGGGGAACCAGGAAAGGTGAATTTTTTCTTTTTTCTTTTCCGGAGGGGAGTCGGGGTGTCCGCATGGGGCGGGGGGGAGGGGGGGGCAGTGTGTATAGAGGGGGTGGGGTGTTTCAATGTGTCTGGAGGGGGTCATTGTGTCAGCAGGGGGGGGGGGGTCAGTGTGTCTGGGTTCAGTGTGTCAGCAGGGGAGCGGGGGGGGGGGGGGTAGTTCAGTGTGTCCGGGTTCAGTGTGTCCGCAGGGGAGCGGGGGGTTCAGTGTGTCCGCAGGGGAGCGGGGGGTTCAGTGTGTCCGCAGGGGAGCGGGGGGTTCAGTGTGTCCGCAGGGGAGCGGGGGGTTCAGTGTGTCCGCAGGGGAGCGGGGGGTTCAGTGTGTCCGCAGGGGAGCGGGGGGATCAGTGTGTCCCCAGGGTCAGGGTGTCCGCAGGGGGAGGGGGCCCTGGATGCAGCAATTGGTCCATGCTTTTTGGGTTATACAGTGGCCTCAAAATGAAATCCATAGCACTTATTAGTTGTAGATTTTTGCTATACTTTACACCCATATCTTTTTAGCAGTGGTAATAAATGGTTCTTTATTCAGTCAAGTTGATGGGTCCTATCTTGCCAGATAAATCCCTCCCATTTGTCAGAAGGCTGGGGCTAATCCCTTGTGTTAGAGAATATAATCCATATTTACATATCTACATTACTGAAAATGTTATATCAGTTAATCATATTCATTTAACTTTTTTTTTTTTTTTAAGCAACAACTGGAAATGTACGACTTTTCGAAGTTTCACGCCCTAAAGCCGAAGCTGATTGAGGGCGTAGACAACATGTTGGCCAATAAGATTGCCCCTCTTATGAGTATGATTCGGGAGGAGGAGAGCAGCATGCCACCACAGATGGTCCATGGTGGAGCGTTTGAAGGCACCATGGAAGGTCCCTTTGGCCAAGGCTATGGAGAAGGAGCTGGTGAAGGCGCTGGGGAGGAGGAATGGGTGGTGGCCAAGGATAAACCCCTCTACGACGAGCTGTTTTATACGTTGTCTCCGATCAATGGCAAGATTTCTGGAGTGAACGCCAAGAAAGAGATGGTGAACTCAAAACTGCCAAACAGTGTCTTAGGGAAAATCTGGAAACTAGCAGATTATGACAAGGATGGCATGCTAGATGAGGAAGAATTCGCTTTGGCAAAGCATCTCATTAAGATTAAGCTGGAAGGCTACGAGTTGCCCAATGAGCTACCTCCTCACCTCGTGCCTCCGTCTCAAAGGAAGCCCATTCAGAACTCTGACTGAAGCCGGATAAGCTTTATACGTAATCCCTGTGCATAGAAAGACTGCGGGGTATTGAGGTTACCACAACTTTTAGAACATAGTCTCAACATTTTAAAAAAATGTACAGATTTGGTTTTTCTACTTAAATCTATGTGCGTAGAGTAAATGCACAGTATGCGTGCGTTTACACACTAAAAACTGCTTTGGCTCTATTCAGTTTATTTCCCCACATGTATAATGTGAATAGTGTGCTGTGCAGATCACCTACAAGGTTGTACAAGAGTCCACTTGTATGATGCTCAGCCGCTGGAAGTGCATAAATGTATACATATATGTGACCGTAATAATGGTCCAATGTAGAGCGTATGAAAGATGGCTGAAGTCCATGAGTGTCTGTCACATCTCCTGTAGGGGGCACTAGAGCTCTATTTTCACTGCATAATATTTGGTTTCTTTTATTTGCTTTCTTTTCCACTAATGTACTCAGACTCAAATATTTCAATACTCAAATAATCCGAATTGACCTATATCTATATTATTCTAGGTATCTACTCAAGACTATGTACAATGTGAGCCATAGCAAAGCTATAGCAGATGTTGTTCCCCTCTTCCACATTGTTCGGTTCCTCTAGTTCTTGCGGCCATGGAAGTTGATAGGTTAAGATTCGCAGGTTAACCACAGTAAAAATACCTCCTGCAGCAGCTTTACTATATGTAAATGTGCACTTTGTGGAGCATTAAAGTTTACACATCCTTTATACATGATTATAAGTTTATTAAAGGACTTTTTCTTTTCTTTTTTCCCAGTCTACGGGGACATTTTATTATGGCCTGCAGTGCCTCCCATCTTTCTTATACATGAGCATGCTCAGTTGAGTGGGGGGTTATGACCCCCATACTTGTGAGATGACTGTCAAACAATCTCTCTCAATTGCCTTACATTGGCATGTATAGGAAATAGGTAGGAGCTTCGCACCCCAGAACAAAAGGTTTGGGCAGTTTTTAAACTCTACCCTCTCTAATCCTCATCTCCCTGAGATCTACTGTAGAGCCCATACATATCACATGCTCAGCTTAATAAGTTGATTTGGGAGAAACAGAATGGGGATTTGTTATGTCTTCTCCACCAGGCATATACATCTCTCCGGCCCTGCTAGTTTGGAGCTTTTTCACTCCACAAGCCACTTTAGGCGGATGGGGTCAGGCAACGGCCATGAATGCCCCAGCCCTGTGCATATACTATAGTCTCTGCTGATAAAACCAGTGGAGACTACAGCTGAAACCTCCGCCAGTTCAGACCTGATCTAAACCGTCCGAATCTACTAAGAGGTCGGAGCCTCTTAGAAAATCTTGGACACCAGAGGGAATTTTAGGACTGGCGTTTAAACTGCTAATCTTTATAACTTCTCCCAATATGTTTTTGGCTGCTTCAGTGTCGTCCAGAGAAATCTATCATATATCTCTACATATCTCTCTCAAGAACAGAAAATGATGAAATTACACGTCAGATCTTTTCTTTCCCACCCCTAAGATTATCAAGTTCTAGTTGGAAGCTCCCTACTTCTACACAAGTCATTCTGCGGGTTCTGTTTTTTTGTGTCCAATAAGGGGATCTTCAGACAGTGTGATGGATATTTGTAGAAAACTACATTTTATTTGACATTTTAATGGGTTAATAGTATTTTTTTATAATCACGATGATTGAAGGAACTTAACTGGAATTTCCTGACCTGAACTGGAAGCCGCTTTGTGTGTGTGTGTGTATAGTGAGTGCTCACAATAGACACATCTTCATGTATTGTTGTACTTTATGCAAATCTGTCTAGATGTTTGTGCCATTGTATACCTGAAAATGCCTTATTAGTTATATTTCTTATTTACTGTGACCCCCAGTACAGTACTTACAGCGATCTATAAGGGGACACTGTCCTGCAGCTTCATTGACTGCTGTTCCTGGCATTATTACAGTGGGAAGATGAATTATAATAGAAGTCTGTATAAGAGGAGATGTATTTATTATATAAAATGGCTATATTTTAGTTTTTAGAAGACAATATTTTGCTCTCGGGCAAATGATGAACTTTCGGAAACACTCCATACGCTCCGTAGACCAATCCATTCAGATTTGTACATGATACATCCGGTCATGTGATGTATATTTATTCAGAATACTATAGAAGGTTATAGATATTGTTTAATGGGATCCGTGATGGAAATGTACATAGATGCATGTGAAGTGAAGTACATGAAAGTACACAAGGGAGTTTATTCTGCATTTGCAGAAATTACCGGACTGAACTTAGAATCACTGAATTGGGTTTAGCATGTCTCTTCAGTGATTCTAGAATTTTTCCGGAATTCCGCAAGCACACGGAGCGGGTTGGTGCTGGTTAAGTGTTGAGTGACATTCTGGCACTATTCTGTCACCGCTATGAAGACTTCATATTTATGTTCAGATTTTATAAACTTTGTAAAGTATGAAAATTTCAGTGAAATTGCACTTTTGCTGCACACGGACTCCCACTATCAGTTCGGTCCATGGGATATGCCTTAAAGGTCAAATAGATGCAGGTCCTATTGGACCACGGGAAACAAACCTGGAGAACAGGGGATGACTGACCCCTGTCTCACAGCAGCAGCCTGTTCATCTTAGTTGGACATGACCGGAGGTGTGTCACATGACCTATCTTTAAGAAAACGAGAAAAAAAACGTCTTCTTGATTTTGCAATTTTCTACCTTGAGATGTCCACCGCATACATTGGTCAATCAGAATTTGTTGTGTGGTGTGCAGTTTATCCGCTGTCCTATTACCTGCAGGTTTTGGTGTATTCGATCTTAACGAATAAGATGACCTACACACATTCCCTTTTCAACTAACCATTCCACTAAGTTACTGGATCGATCAAGTACATTTCTGTTCCTATATATTCTATTTCTGTAATGATAAATGGTTTATGTATGCTTATAGTCATCTTTAGGGTGTAAGTCTGAGTAAGGTGACAAAGTTTGCAGAAAACTTATAAGTGATCGGCCTTGGTTTATATAATTGCTTATACAGTCTATTGCCCTAGTCCCTGGCTAATCCAAGACCACAGTGAATGTCTATGTCCCACCAGGGACATTAAATACCCATTGGTGATGTCCTTTGTTCAGCAAACAGTAAGTGGTCCCTGTTTTAATTCTGTAATATCCAATTCTGGCCACTAGGAGTCGCTGCTTCTTTCTGTGCACAGTGTAACACTTCCTCACAGTCATCTATCTGATCCCAGACTATACACTGAGTGCATTTCTTGTGATTTTAGCAAAGTCCTATATCTAAAGTATTACATTTGTATGAAATAAAAATCAGGAAAACCTATTTTTGCCTTGTACACATATTTTGTGTAAATTTCTCATTGTACTGTAATGTTTTAATTTTTCACCTACAATGTTACTTACTAAATAAAAACTATTTCCTGGATTTTTTTTTCTTTGATTTCTTGCGTGAAGTGTATCCAAACTTTAGAGAACTGCCGAAATATATGAGAAATGTTAAAAATGTGTGCAGCAAGACCAGAACCCTATAATGCAGCCAATGTCTGCAAGAACTATCTTAACCCCTTCATGACCGATGGTCATTGGTGCCTGAATGTCCAGGTCAATTTTTTGATGTTCTGCTATGCGATTCTGTAAATGACGATATCTCTGGAAAAACTTTACATATCATAACAATTTTTCCTTTTTTGACGTGTGAGACTTTTACTTGATGGGATAGTTTTATTAATTGGACATTGTTTTGTTTCTAAAATTTGAAAATAATTGACTACGATTTTGAAAATAAGCTTTTTTTTTTTTCATTTTTCCAATTAAAGTTTTTCAAATAAGTAGTAACTTTTTACCAAAATATGTTATAAATTTGTACAATATTATTCCATCACCCATTTCCGGTAGAGCTACAGATGCAGAGGGTGCATGTACTTCTTCCATAATATGCCTTCAGCTGACAGCCGGGGGCGGGGGCACACTTCAAACGCCTATATCTCCTAAACCCTTGCACATAGAGACACCGTTTTTATGTTATATTAAAAAGGAGAGGGTTCCCTCTTTAATAGGATATATAGATTATGTATGGATGCTTAAGAGAACCAGAGATATTCACTCTTAAATTTACAGTCGGGAATAGAAAGCTCTACATAAAAATCATTTTTTAGTACAAATTTAAAGGTGAATATCTCTGGCTCTGTTAGACATTCATACACAATCCATGTTAAGATTCTTCTGTTTAAAATGACATAAAAATGATGTTTCTTTGTGCCAGGGTTCAGGAGATATGGCTGTTTGGAGATGGTCGCTGTCAAGACGTTTATAGACGTCCTTTCTGCACGGGGCATGTGCAAATAGGAGTTGTATAGCCCTATGACAGTCATGAAGGGGTTAAACACAAAAGATTTGGGAAATCCTGATCTAGTACAGTAATCTCCACATGGAATTTGTCTGGGATTATGATAGGAGGCCTCAGGGATTGAGCAAGACAACATCCACAGATGATCTTTTATTTCTCAAAGATGTTTGGAACAACCTCTCTGCTGAGTTCCTTACCCCAAAAAAGTATTAGAGCTGATGCTGGTTTGATGAGAATAGAGCATCATACCAAATGTTTTGGGTCTGATTTCTTTATTGCTAATTCTCTTTGCAATTACTTTAAGGAAATCTACCATCAAAATCAAGCATAATAATCCAGGGACACTTGCTCATATATCCAGGCCGGTGCCGGTGGTAATCTTCTTGTATATTTGTTATACTTGACCTCCTTCCTTCTTTAATCAACTTTTAAAATTCTGTTCATGAGGCTGAAAGGCTAATGGGGTGGTTCCCAGAGCCCCTGCGTGCTGGAGATTCACAGGCTGTTACAGTGTGCAAGAGCACTTCTCCCATTCCACTTAGTGCTGGAACTTCCTCTACTGCAGAGAGATTATCATAGTATCATAGTTTATACGGTTGAAAAATGACACATGTCCATCAAGTTCAACCATGGAAGGGAAGGGATTGGATGAGGAAGGGATTTAGGGGTAACTATTCTATATAACAGTGATGGCGAACCTTTTAGAGACCAAGTGCCCAAACTGCAAACCAAAGTCTACGCTATCATTGCAGAGTGCCAACCCGGCTAGTTAGCCTAAAATTACCGACAATCCCCCTCTATAAGGGACATATAATAAAGTAGTATCATGACCATTACCAGTACAACATGATAAATACCACCATACTGATAATAAACAGACCAATATCACCAATAATATCACTAAGCAGGAGCAAATACAGTGAGGGACACTACCCCCATCTAATGAGGAGCACTACCCCCATCCAGTGAGGAGCACTACCCCCATCCAGTGAGGAGCACTACCCCCATCCAGTGAGGAGCACTACCTCCATCCAGTGAGGAGCACTACCTCCATCCAGTGAGGATCACTACCTCCATCCAGTGAGGAGCACTACCCCCATCCAGTGAGGAGCACTACCCCCATCCAGTGAGGAGCACTACCTCCATCCACTGAGGAACACTACCTCCATCCACTGAGGAGCACTACCCCCATCCACTGAGGAGCACTACCCCCATCCACTGAGGAGCACTACCCCCATCCACTGAGGAGCACTACCCCCATCCACTGAGGAGCACTACCCCCATCCACTGAGGAGCACTACCCCCATCCACTGAGGAGCACTACCCCCATCCACTGAGGAGCACTACCCCCATCCACTGAGGAGCACTACCCCCATCCACTGAGGAGCACTACCCCCATCCACTGAGGAGCACTACCCCCATCCACTGAGGAGCACTACCCCCATCCACTGAGGAGCACTACCCCCATCCACTGAGGAGCACTACCCCCATCCACTGAGGAGCACTACCCCCATCCACTGAGGAGCACTACCCCCATCCACTGAGGAGCACTACCCCCATCCACTGAGGAGCACTACCCCCATCCACTGAGGAGCACTACCCCCATCCACTGAGGAGCACTACCCCCATCCAGTGAGGAACACTACCCCCATCCAGTGAGGAACACTACCCCCATCCAGTGAGGAACACTACCCCCATCCAGTGAGGAACACTACCCCCATCCAGTGAGGAACACTACCCCCATCCAGTGAGGAACACTACCCCCATCCAGTGAGGAGCACTACCTCCATCCAGTGAGGAACACTACCTCCATCCAGTGAGGAGCACTACCTCCATCCAGTGAGGAGCACTACCCCCATCCACTGAGGAGCACTACCCCCATCCACTGAGGAGCACTACCCCCATCCACTGAGGAACACTACCCCCATCCAGTGAGGATCACTACCTCCATCCAGTGAGGAACACTACCTCCATCCAGTGAGGGACACTACCCCCATCCAGTGAGGAGCACTACCTCCATCCAGTGAGGAGCACTACCTCCATACAGTGACCAAGTATCAGGGGCAATATGAAGGATTGTTGAATTCAATTTGGAGGGGGGCACCTGTGCCATGCTGTCAGTGAGGGCAGTGTAGTGCACCCTGGCATCACTGGCAGCATGGCACAGCAACAAGGGATCCAACCAGGGGCAGTAGATTTGTGACCATGGGAAGCTGTCATACAGGGCAGTTTGGGACACTAAACAATAAGGACCTGTAGTTGTTTAGTGTCCCAAAGCTGCCTGCCTGTGTAACACACACAGAGCAGCTCCTACTTCCATGTACTCACCGGGCGTTGTGTAAGCTCCGGATGTTCTGCCCTCATTCTCACGGAGTTCCCGGCTGCAGGGGAGGAGGGGGAGGGAGTTGAGGGGCGGGCACTGACCTGCTCTGTGTCTAAGGCAGCACTTGTGAGCACAGAGCAGGTCAGATGCAGACTACAGTATGAGAGATCACTGAAGCTCTCCGCAAGCGGCAGATTTTCCTGCATTGCCTGAGCTGCAGTGATTAACAGGGAAATGGAACAGGAAGATGGTACGCGTGCCCACAGAGAGGGCTGTGCGTGCCCTCTCTGGCACGCGTGCCATAGGTTCGCCACCACTGCTATATAACATACCCATCAATGTTATTTAGGTGTTAAAAGGCATCTAGACCCTTCTTGAAGCTCTCTGCTGTCCCTGCTGTGACCAGTGCCTGAGGCAGGCTATTCCACAGATTAACAGGTCTCATGGTAAAAAAAAAAGACAGTGCCCCCTCATCTTTTGATTTGATTTAACCTTGAACAACTTTCCACCATAATTTTGTATGGACCATTCATATATTTTTATAAATGAACCATGTCCCCTCTTAGTAGTCTCTTTTCCAGACTAAATAAATCTAGTTGTTTTAATCTTTCCTCATAACTGAGACCCTCCATACCCCTTATCAGTTTTGTGTCTCTTTGTTGAACCCTCTCCAGATCCAGGGCATCCTTTTTATGGACAAAAGCCCAGAATCTACTAGTATGCCCAGGTCCTTCTCAACATGGGACTCTTCCAGATTTACTCCCCCAAGGACACATGTAGCCTGTGGATTATTATCCCCCAGGTGCATAACCTTACATTTACCCACATTGAACCTCATTTGCCAAGTGGATGACCAAACACCGTTTCTCCAAGTCACCCTGCAGCCTATGAACATCCTTCATAGACTGTATTACACTACACAGCTTGTACTACTACTCCTATCCTCCATAGACTGTATTACACTACACAGATAAGTGTCATCTGCAAAACTAGACACAAGCTACTAATTCCTACCTCTATATCATTAATAAATATATTAAATAGTAGTGGGCCAAGCACAGAACCCTGAGGTACACCACTCATAACTGGTGACCATTCCGAGTAGGAATCATGACCACAACTCTCCGGATACGATCCTTCAGCCAGTTTCCAATCCAATTGCAAATGATTTCTGCCAAACCACTAGACCTTATTTTACCCATCAGGCGTCTATGAGGGAAAGTGTCAAATGCCTTTGCAAAGTCCAAGAACACAATATCCACAGCTGCTCCTCCATCCAGGCACCTGCTCACCTCTTCATAGAAGCAGATCAGGTTAGTCTGACAACTTCTATTCTTATTAACCCCCATGCTGGCTGTCACTCATTATACATGTGATGTCACATACTCCAGTATGTAGTATTTGTATTATAGCAAAGGATGGAAGGAAGTGCAGCACTGGCACTGTAACAGTTAATACAGTGGCGGCCCTGCAGTCTGCTTAGCAATGGAGAAGTCCTTGAATGATATTTCGATCCATCTGTATAAGCCATATATACTGGCTTCGGTGTACTGTCTGCTTGATGTTTCTCAGTGTTCATATCATATGTAGTTATGTGTTTGTGTGAATTAAAGGATCCACAACAAAAGGACACCAAGGGTTATGTGCATTTATTGTGACCTTTTCATTGTGAACTGTAGGGTCATATATTTTGAGGTTCTCTGATTAAGTTTACAACTTTCCATGGCGTTTTGGCTTCACAATTTAAAGGAAATTTACCACCAGCATGAAGAATTGTAAACTGTGTGCCCCTTTGGCAGGATCCTCTCTTCTCCTAATTTCCTATGCTACTGTTTTACATAAAAGGCTCTACAAATTATGCAAATGACTTTAGGTGCTACTGGCTTCATTAATAACTATGGAGCTCGCAGCACCCAGGTTCATTTGCATAATTTGTAAAGCCTTTTTTGTTGTTGTTACAACAAGGCCATACAAAGCTTAAAGAAGAACAGATCCTGCCAGAGGGGGCACACACCTGCATGTAAGTGTATACAGTTTACAATCCTTCATCCTGGTGGTACTTCTAATTGTAAGAGTAGTAGGGGAACAGTGGTAGGGGAACATTTCATCACACTAGACTCTTCCCATAGAAGCTCATATAAAATTTCAATAACATTGTAGTATAATGTATAACTGTAGTATAATGTATGCACACACTATATAAAAGGTAGTAAATTTTCTTTTATTTACCTTCCTAACAAATGTTTGTATCTCTCTTTAGGATGAGGTTGTCATGACGTTCCCAGACACTAGATGGCGATAGATCTTTATGGGATGGAGTGTGGTGACTGTATAGTTATTGTATGTAATAATGATACATTTGTTTTATATATATATATATATATATATATATATATATATATATATATATATATATATATATATATATATATATTTGCTAGAAAATAGACATGAACTACAGAAGTTAACACTTTAGTGCCATATCCAACAATTACTATTTAGGTCATGGCAGTGTGTTTGGTCCTCCACATTTTTGATTTTGCAATGATGACCTTTTTAATTATTATTTCCAAGGTTTTCAAATATACCATTCAAGAATCTCATAACTCTTCCCCATGTGTTATGAGAACTATTTCAACTATGGTCCAATTGGCATCAGCCTTATGGAGCTTATTTGTCTTCAAATTGGTCAGATCATAGGTTGAATATCATATACTTTAGTCTTTTTTTTTTTGTGTTTCAGTTTTTTACTTCCCTCCAGAACTTTTTTATTCTTCCATTTACAGAGATATACAAGGGCTTGTTATCTGTGGGACACAGTGTATTTTTTTAGGGACACCATTTAATTCTATGCTGTGTACTGGAAAGCTGTAAATTCCAAGCGCGGTGAAATTGACAAAAAAAACCCCACATTTGCAGCATTTTCTTGTGGGCTCTGTTTTTACGGCTTTAAAGGGGTATTCTCGTCTGGGCACTCACATTCAGTTTCATTAATCTGCCATATATAAACATTTCTTCAATTAGTTGTTATTAAAAATTTTTTTACCTGTGTGAAGATCATTTCTCAGAAATATAGTCATGTGGTCCCTTAGAAACTAGACTGTGTCTTTGGATGCGACCACCTCTGCTGGAGGGATTGCACAAAGGTTTTTGTATATGAAATGTCCGGGAGTTACTACATGTCACACAGCCCTCCTGTGGTAATGATTGCTGAATCCAGGTGGTCAGGCAGATCTCAATAGCACATGTCTGGCCATTGCTGCCAAAATGTGAGGTGGTCGTGTCCAAGGAAGCCATCTGGTTTCTAAGGGACAACATGGCTACATTTATGAGAAATTTTCTTCACACAGGAACATTTTTTTAAAATAACATCCAGTTGAAGAAATGTTTACATATGGCAAATTAATTAAATTAAATGTGAATGCCCAGATAGGAATACCCCTTTAAGTGTACATTCCAGATGGCACCTCTTTATTCTTTGGGTTGGTTTGATCACAAGGATATTGATCGATATAGGTGTTAGTAGATTTAAAAATCTTTTAATCTTTTTATACAAAAAAATGTATTTTATTAAATTCTCAGGCCAATAACTTTTTCTTTCTTTGGTGTACGGTCCTGTGTAAGGTGCTGACATCTTCATTTATATCAATATTTATATTTAAATATTTATGAATGGAAAAAGTTGAAAAAGTGGGCGCTATCTTTCGACGATCACAACGGAAGATAACAGAATAATTGTTTTTATATTTTGACAGAACAGGTATTTTGTTATGTGGTGATACCTAACATGTTTATGATTATTACTGTTTATTTTGTTGTGTGTTCTAGGGAAAGGGGGTGATTTAAACTTAAACCTTTTTTTTTTTTTTTTTTTTTACTAATGTTTCTGTTATTGCAGATCTCTAATTTTCTCCCATCTGCAGGCTATTACAGATCAGTACAGGCGGTCACCTACTTAAGAACACCCGACTTACAGACGACCCCTAGTTACAAACAGACCTCTGGATTTTGGTAATTTACTGTAATTTATCCTTAGGCTACAAAGATCAGCTGTAACAGTTATCAAAGGTGTCTGCAATTAAGCTTTATTGTTATTCCTGGTTCTTATGACAATTCAACATTTTTAAAATCCAATAGATATACAGACTCCGGTTTTCCTGGAGCTACAATTATAAAGTATACGGTTCCGACTTACATACAAATTCAACTTAAGAACAAACCTGCAGAACCGATCTTGTACGTAACCCGGTCACCGCCTGTATACATGACAGGCCTGCAGGTCTCCATGAGACTATAAGCTTTCATGGCAAACTATCGGCGCCCTCTGATGATCGGGAGCTCGGTTAGGTGCACTTGAAAGGTTAATAGCCACGATTGGTGTCAGCACCGGCTGCGGCAGTTCAGGCTCAGCAGTATATGGGGATTTTCCTCATCATTCATTACAATGTGCAAATTGCATATTGTAATGAATAGGTTAATAGCAGACAGCCTCGAAAGACACGAGAATGTCATGGCAACCGATTGCCACCCCTGATGACCTCACAGGGAGCAGCGAGCGAATCCAAGATGGCGGCACCCACGCATGGCAATTTGGAGCTAACGCCCTCCTTGTATGAAGAGAGCTCAGCCCCCTCCATTAACTCACAGCCGGCATGTGACGTAATAGTATGTCACATGTCGGAAAGTGGTTAATGCCACTTTGTAGTCTGTTTAGGTAGGTACTTTATAGATAGTCAGCTAAATGTTTATTTAAAATTCTAGGCCATATGGCTATAAAGTTAAAAAAAACATATATTAAATTGCATTTAAATATTATTATTGTTTATTATAGTAGGTACCTTCTTTTCATATGCTGCTCTTCTGGTTCCCAAAGTAGGGAGCCTGTTGTTAAAAATGTGAATCCTCTGAGCGGAGGCCATAATAGCCCATGGAGGATAGATGCAATTGTATTGCATGCCCCGCCTCTGCTGAAGGTACGTTTGGGTGGTCCCGAGTGATGGAACCTACATATGTGGACAGTTACATTACTCTGGAGACCCCGTCAACTGAAACAGACTACAGTTCTTGAGTACAGTTGTTTGTTTGAAACAAACAATAAGTTCTAGCCCACCATTATAAGGTTACATTGAGAATCTGCTCATATTATCTTTACATTGGAGGGATGAAAACGAGGTATGAACGTAGTCTAAGGGCGACTAATGGTTGATAACAATAAATTTTATCATGTTAAAACAAGGGATATCTTTCTGGATTTAATATTTGTTTACAGAGGTCACATCTTAGTCTGTTAATTTTGCCCTTTGGTTTGGTATTTATGACTACTGTGATGTGTCATCCATGTGATGTATTAGAGAACCGTATAGTAGCTTCTTTCAGTTATTTTGCCAGTAAAGTATTTTACCATTTGATATTACAATATCACCATACTATATTAATACCTCATAGTATTGATGTTGATCTGATTGCAGCTTCTAAAACTCTATACAGAATATATATATATATATATATATATATATATATATATATATATATATATATATATTGATATTGATATATATTAAATGTTCCACCCAGGACAACATCTACAAAGAGTTTAAATGTTCTCACCATGTTTGTGTGGGTTTCCTCCGGGTACTCCAGTTTCCTCCCACACTCCAAAACATACTGGTTGGTTGTTTAGATTGTGAGCCCCATTGGGGACAGGGACCAATTTGTCATGCTTTGTGCAGCGCTGCGTAATCTGTGTGCGCTATATAAATAAAGAATTATTATTATTATTATTAATAATCTCAGAATGAAAATGTACCGTAAGTTAAATGCAAACCCTTGATATTAGTTCATATTGCAGTTTGGCTTGTGGTTGCTAAACATCTGGTCAATTTTTATCTAGAAATGTAAATAGGTCCCTTTGTTATTGGCAATGATGATTGTAATCCATCTAATATGTAACTAAAACAAGTGTTCACAATAAATACCTTACATTCCCGCACACCATAAAAAATCTGAGGACCATGATCTCAGATTCCTTACTGCTCTACTTTTTTATTCATTGTGGCTTGTGAGCTACCATGGGCATGGTCATCCTATGTACAGGGCATCTCCGAACAAATAATAATCCAGAATCCTGGTTATTGGCAACAAGCCAGTTTATTGCAATGTAATAATAATAATAATTGTACATCTAGGCCTGTAATGAGGGGGCACCTTATACTACATCATATATAGTTTCATCATCATAATTATCATCCCCATAGACGGATTCTTTACTGTAAGAGCAGTGAGACTGTGGCACACAACCAGCGTGTTGTGGTGGCTGATACACCAGAGCCTGGATGCTTTATACTACAGAGCTCAGCGCTAAAAGATTCATTCATAAAACATATTTATTATAAGAAGACACAATGGGGGAATTAATTATACAATTCGCAACAACGGCACCTGGCTCACAGCCACCATAGAGGTGCATTATGTACGGGTAGGGTGTTGAGAGTGCACCATGTCTGATTCACAAAATGTAGGGCAGGTCTAATTCCTGTCTGGATTTGCAGCGTAGCCGCTCAGCTCCCTATAGAGAAGGGAGGGGTGAGGAGCGCCTACCCCCTCCCACCCAGCCATGTGCTACGGCCCGGGTGAGAACACACATATGAGTGCATCGAGCCTAAGCCAGTTTCTGGTGTTGGATAAAAGTTGTAATTTAGGGGCATGATTTTCGTTTCCCCAAAAATGATTAATTTTCGTTCCTTGACAGACTTGAAGAAAGGCATATTTTACATCCATTGATCTAATAAGGATTAAAACTGTTACTGTGAACTTTATACCAATATGTTGATGAATAATTTCTGATCTGGGAAATGAAACCTTTGTATTTAGGTTGTAAATGCCTTTCCTCCATAATTCTACTCAAAGGTCATTCCACCTTTCCAGTTCAGTAGTGAAATACACTCATTCAATCTCACCCTGCCCTGGTGTCTGAACGGAAGAGAACACGTTACACCAAAGGTTGCTTCACCTCCACAACTGTAAGTTTTTCCCCTATTTTTTATTGAATGTATCATGATGTTGGATTTGAGCCACATTTAGACAGACTTCCCCACCTATGTTATGTAGTTAGTAATGTAAATCTGGCTACACAGAGAAGATATGTCTCCTGACACTCCCCCTACCGCAGAGATGGGTATCGGATGGATGAATTTGATCTGTTCCCTTCTGTTATGTGTGTTACTGTGCATGTTAATTGGAAGATCAAAATTTTGTGTATGGCCAACATCTTAAGTGTATGTTCAATATGTGTGTGATTTAAGCCACGCAGATTAATGTAGATAAAACCTATAAATCATGCATGTTTTCAGATTTTTTTTATACTATTGTATTTCAAGAGTCATGACCTTCCAATTTTTCCATCTCTAATTCTTTGAACAGTTATGTGCAGGGCCATATTTGCCATTAGGCATTGAGGGCCTGTGCCTAGGGCGTCCCGTTACAGAGGAGGCACCTGTAGGATCAGGAATGCTTTTTATTATACATTCTTTTAATTCCATCCCTGGCAAAATTTCTGCCAAAGACTGACAATGTGTCATAAACTATAGGAGTGGCGGCCCAGGCCCCAGTGGATGCAGGGTGTATAGGAGTGGGGTAAACAGTATGTTGGAATGGGAACACAAAAGCTAATGGTCTCCAAGAATACAGAACGCCGGTTGTCATAATGCTAAGGAGTGGGAGAATGGGGAAGTTATAGTGTGAGGGCACAGTGGTGTCAATGAGTGGGTGCATTGAGGGGTCATAGTATAATGTAGTAAGAGCACAAGTCATAAGATTATGGAAGTGATAATATAAATTTATTGAAATTTGGCACCAAAGGGTCACAATTTATAGGATTGGAAGCATATGCCATTATAGTCTAGTAGTGGAGAGTTACCTAAGGGGTCACAATTTACAAATATATCTAGTTTTATACCTGATCCCTTCAAAAAAGGTAAAATGAGAAAGCATCTTTATCTCTGTCCAACACTAGATACATTCAGTTTTACCATAGAGGTTGAATACCTGAAAACCTTTGTTGGGCAGCACATTGGCTCAGAGGTCAACACTACAGCCTTGCAGCGCTGGGGTCCTGGGTTCCCATCCAGGTCAACATCTGCAAAAAGTTTGTATGTTCTCTCCTAGTTTGCATGGGTTTCCTACGGGTCCTCCGGTTTCCTCCCACACTCCGAAACATACTGGTAGGTTGATTAGATTGTGAGCCCCATAGGAACAGGGACTGATTTGGCAAGATCTGTGTAGCGCTGCGTAATCTGTGAGCACTATATAAATAAAGAATTATTATTGTTGGTCTACAAGCAGTTTCTCAATTCCCCAAAAGCCATTGCACTCTTTTTCACTAGTAGCTGTACCATTAAAACCTGCCATAAAAAGGCTGTAGGCTGTTACCTAAAGGGAGCAGTGGCTCATAAAGTTCTAACAATTCATAGTTCAATAACATGATCCACCTACATGAATAAACTGGGATATGGGTTCCAGTTCCCTCTTGCTATAGATGCTATTACACAATATCTGCTTGGACAAATAATAGCACTGACATAACAGGCCTTTAATCTTTATTGTATTTGCAGAGAATTGTCATAAATTGATTTTTTAAAAGAGGAACAACAGAGAAAAGGAAGTAAGTACACTATAATGTGTCGCTGTGTATCAGTGCTCAAGTCAAGAATAGAAAGCTTATTTTTTGACTGTACGTGAACCCTCAAAACCACACAAGTCCATAAGATGTCCTTGATCCGCAAACAAATAGTGAATTTTTTGAGGGATCTGACATACTGTATGGTCTGTTCCATAAATCTGGTAGACCTGGGTCAGTGTGATGCCCCCCTTTTCTTCCTTTTTTCCGTAAATTACCCTCTAAGCATAACAGAGAGCATGTATTATGTCCCTCCACCAATTGTAAAATACTCTCCAGAAGGTACAGTACAGGGTCCAAACTTGCTTCATAAAATGTTCCCTGGGTATCCCCTTTATGTTGAAGTTTTGGTTCTGGGAAGGGCAGTTTGCTTCTTTTAGGGCAGTTCTAGAACAAGGCAATTTTGGGATGATGTACGACATTGGTTCCACAATTTGACTGATCAGAATTTGACCATTCACATGGCTCTCTTGCCCCATTCGCATATGGTATTGACTTTGTACAAAAATCACGGACTCGCCACTTGCTTGATGCAGCACAAGCATATATTCTGGCACACTGGAGGTCTACAGACCCCCTGACAATGACCCAATGGCTTCACAAGGTCCATGATATATACCACATGGAAAGCCTTATACACTCCGACCCATCAACTGCTGACCATTTCCATCGCACCCGGTCTTCCAGGACTTCCTTTAGTTTCTCAACTAGATTTAGGGAGCGCCTGAGCTCTCTTGACTTGACGATTTTGTCACCTGACCTGATGCGCCCCTATCCCTTCCCATTTTTCTTGCTCTCTCCTTCTCTTTCTTTTCTCCTTCTTTAACTTCTTCATCTTACTGATTGATGGTTATCCTTGTTATGCCTGCTTTGGTTTATGCTGTCTTTGGTTTGAGGGTTTTTGTACACCATCAAGTGTTTTTGTTTCAATTTGATGTTCACAATAAGTGCTCAAAATGTGCTTTAATATGAAACAAAAATGTCAATGAGAAAAACAAACAACAAAGAATCCGTCATAGTCATGTGCATACAACCATACATACACATTGGGGCTTATTTACCAAGGGTTGCGGATCGCACATTCGTGCGGGATTTAAGATTCAAATTGTGTTGCAAGCCAATGCACGCACCGGGAAGAAGAAGGTGATCTCTGGCGTACCTGAGCGGGGAAGCGACACATTCAGAATATCGGGCGCACGATCTTAGTGAATCGTGGCCGAGTGCATTATCGTCGGATAGGTAAGTAAATGTGCCCCATGGAGTACAGTGCAGAATTCAATGCTACTCCACATGTTCCTCTCATAATAAAATGGAGGTCTGGTTTAGGGAATATCCAGCAGGATATACAGCAGTGTGCCTGTATAGTGTGCAGAGGGCACCAGATTCATGAAATGTGGTGCATGTTCTTCATGTTCTTCCTCCTGCACTGTACGGCAGAATGCACCAACTTCGTATTGGTGCACCTTTAACATAGTGGGGCACATTTACTTACCCGGTCCTGCGCGATCCCCGATCCAGAATGTCCGCCAGAAAGCACATCTGCTGCGATTCAAGAAAATCATGTGCCCAATTTCCTGCATGTGTCGCTTCCCCGATCAGGTCCGTCAGAGTTCACCTTCTTCCTCCTGGTGTATGTAAGTGCATTGGATGTGACACAAATGTAAATGTTAAATCCCGCGCTAAGTCCGAATCTGTCGGTGGAAAGACATCCTCTTTACATACACCGTATCACATAAAGCACAAGTCCAAAGTGCATCTCACCCCAACCTATGGAGGGCGGCCCACCACTTATCTCTGCTCAGCGTTTAGAAGTGGTCCCAACGCCAAAGAAGTTTGAACCTGCACATGGTGCGCGGGCAATCGATTGTGGTGTTAAAAACATATTCTTCCTTATTAAACATAGCAGTGGGAATAGCGGATCCACATGTTGAAACTCCAGTGACTCTTAATCATGGATTTATACATCATTCTTAAAAAAAATTAAATATATTAATAGCGACCACAATTGTAAATGAGGGAGCTACAATGTCCTATAGCATATCAGTCCTCATTTCAGATCCTTCATCTCGATGGAGTCCCATGGAGCATTTAGCAGGGTCACTGAGTCTTTGTATGTTTCATCTACATCTCATGTGGATTGAAGATTTAAGTTTTTTTTTAATCTTCTCCCAGAAATAGGAAATCCTTTTTCCTGTAACACAATATGACATTCTTCAGCTAGCTTTCCCCACTTTACATCCCAGGCACATTAACAGCTGAGGTCCCATGAGGGACTTATTAGAATAACATAGCAAGTGCTGAGCGAAAAATGCACTGATGCCAGGCGCTGTGATACATAGGAATTTTTATAAGGCAGGTCAAAAGGTCTGATCTGATAATGAGTTGTTCTGTTCACTTATTAACACTGGGTGGCAATATGGAATGTATATTGTTCTTAGATTTGTTTTTAAATGTCTAAATGTAGGTGATTTTTTGGTTTATAATAGAAAAGTTTTATTGTGGTCCTTATACCGAAGATGATATTTTACAATAGCGCACACATTTTTGAAGTTTTACTGAGAATTAAAGGACATCTACCACCAGGATGAAGGAATATCTATATTAATAAACTATCTAATATAGGATCTATTCAGCCATAAATATTGCCGCACCAGGATGAAGGATTGTAAACCAAGCACACTGACATACTGGTATGTGCCCCCTCTGGCAGGATCTGCTCTTGTTTAGCTCCTTAGGACCTTGCTTTTACGGGGGGGTGATACAAATTAACCTGGGGGGCCCCGGGTTCCATAGATGTCAATGGAGCCTGGAGCCCCTCAGGCTCAATTGCATAATTTTTTAAACCTTTATTTCTTAAAAACAAGGGCATAAGAAGCTACAAGAAAAGCAGATGATGTCTGAGGGGGTGCACACCAGTATGTCAGTGAGCTTGGTTTACAATCCTTCATCCTGGTGATGTCCTTTAAGGCAATATTTATGGCTGCATAAATCCTATATTAGATAGTTTATTAATAGAGATATTCCAGCCAAGTCAACCTCATTGTTGGCAAAAAATCTAAAGGCTTTCTATTACCTATTTTCTCTCCTTTTAAGTTTGCATTTTTGCATTTTCTTCTGTCAAGACATAAAATAATTTTTATATTGTTTCCCAAAGCATCAACATGGATGAAGAAGGAATGCTTGAGTATGAAACGGGCCATATCAAGAAACTACAGGAGCAACGCATGGCTATGCAAAAGAAGACCTTTACTAACTGGATGAACAACATCTACAGAGAGAATGTAAATATAATCTGCCATACATTGTAGTAATACTGTGTCTGATATGAGAACTAAAAAAAGAACAAATTAAAGTAGTTGTCACATAAAGATCCCATATCTATAAATCCAAATTCACAGTATATTAAATGGGAACCTGTCACGTGGAAAAGTGTCTTATCTGCAGGCAGAATATTATAGAGCAGGAGGAGCTGAGCAAATTGTACACAATGTCCTGTCAGCAGGCACATGTTATAGAGCAGGCGGAGCTGAGCCGATTGTACATAGTGTCCTATCTGCAGGCAACATGTTATAGAGCAGCAGGGGGAGCTGAGCAGATAGTACATAGTGTCCTATCTGCAGGCACAGTTTACATATCAAGACATGCTGAGCAGATTTTATATAGTGTCCTATCTGCAGGCATCATGTTGTGGAGTAGAAGGAGTTTTGCAGAATGTAGATAGTGTCCTATCTGTAGGCAGCTTGTTATAGATCAAAAGCAGCTGAGGGAGTTGTACATAGTCACTCTGATTTATCATGCCTCTGACACCAGGTTCTGGAGTACAAGACCTGAAAAAGTCCAAATTTCTTGTTTTTCCACTCCTCATGCCACTTTTGCAAAAAGCAGGCATAGAGTGAAACGTAGCGGATCAGGGCAGCCTGCAGAATTTAGCCGCCGCCAGAACACAGGTTATTGCTGGAATCTATCCATAATGACTCATTTTGAGCCTCCCCTGCTATGTAATGCACCCTTTTATGGGCCTTAAACTATCTAATGCACACTATATGATCCCCTTATTGTCATGCCCCTCTCACCTTTCGCCCGCTCATTTAAAGGGATATTCTCATCTGGGAATTCACATTTAATTTAACTCATTTGCCATATCTATATATATATAAACTTTTTTTCTTTTACCAACTGAATGTTATTGAAAGAAATGTACCTGTGTAAAGATAATTTCCCATAAATGTCGTCATATGGTCCCTTAGAAACGAGATAGGCGTCCTTGGATCCAACCACCACTTCACTCTTCCAGCAGTGGCCAGGCATGTGCTATTGAGGCACCTGACCACCTGAATTCAGCTTTTATTACCACATGACGACTGTGGGACATGCAGTAATTCCTGGACCTTACCGTTTGTCCCTTTACTCCAAGGACAGCTGTCCTTCATTTCAAAGGGACCATATGACTATATTTATGGGAAATTATGTATAAATATGACAGATTAATTAAATGTGAATGCTCAGATGAGAATACCCCGTATACGCCTCTACTGTTAATGCTTCCCTTTCTGTTGCCCTCTCTCATTAACCCTCCCATAATGTGACCCCCACCTATATACAAAAACTTGTTCCAGGCTCAGATCACGCTGAGAGCAGCGGCAGAAATGATTGTCATTGTAAAGTTATTTGTGTCTGATAAATCATAATGGATGTATGATTGAGTCCGATTGGCTGAGAATGACTATTAATAGCCTATTATTAGTGTGAGTTAACAACTAAAGATTGTGGAGGTCTCACACCTGAGCCTAGCACCAATTAGCTGATATGAGTAGATTATACTGAGCTGTAGGGAGACATCGCTGTATTCTGTCTAGTGGCCAGCTATGGTATTGCCACCTTGTCCCCATTCAAATAAACTGAACTGCAGAGTGTACCTAGGGGTCTGCTTCCAGCTCTGTACACACAGGATACCAGCTGATCGATATTATTATACTATCCCTTTAATACCTGGTAGAGAGGAAGGTGTTGGAGAATTCAAGGATCTTTATTAGAGATGAGCGAACACTAAAATGCTCGGGTACTCGTTATTCGAGACGAACTTTTCCCGATGCTCGAGTGCTCGTCTCGAATAACGAACCCCATTGAAGTCAATGGGAGACTCGAGCATTTTTCAAGGGGACCAAGGCTCTGCACAGGGAAGCTTGGCCAAACACCTGGGAACCTCAGAAAAGGATGGAAACACCACGGAAATGGACAGGAAACAGCAGGGGCAGCATGCATGGATGCCTCTGAGGCTGCTTAAACGCACCATTATGCCAAAATTATGGGCAACAGCATGGCCATGACAGAGTGACAGAATGAAGCTAGATAGTATCTAAAACATGCAATAATTGACCCTGACACTATAGGGGACGGCATGCAGAGGCAGCGGCAGCAGGCTAGAGAGTGTCATGGCGACATACCCTAAATGGACTCAGGCTTCAAACCAATGGGTGGCAGAGAGGAACCAAAGGAGGTGAGCAAGAAGTGCTCAAATAATATCGGTACATGATAAAAGTTTGCCAGTATATTTTGTGGATTACACAGCAGGGTGGCGACAAAGTTAACATGGAAGCCATGAAAACAACCCAAAATTCTGCCTGACACAGCTCGTTTGATAAGGGGACCATGTATGGAGGCAGTGAACTAGTAGTAGATTAAAGGTGCTGCAGTTAAAACTATGTTAGTTGGATCTTGGCATGGAGCTGGCGCTCCGCTGCCAGACGAGCTTTCGCCAATCCAAGCCCCTGTCTCTAGGCTACTCCCCAAACAGCACTTTTGTATAAGATCAAGTGTAGTAGCGTTCTTATAAGTTTAGGATATGCCGGGTGAGGGGAATGTAAACAGATACGCAAGAAGCGCATGATGCGCATGGAGCTGGCGCTCCGCTGCCAGGCGAGCTTTCGCCAATCCAAGCCCCTGTCTCTAGGCTACTCCCCAAACAGCACTTTTGTATAAGATCAAGTGTAGTAGCGTTCTTATAAGTTTAGGATATGCCGGGTGAGGGGAATGTAAACAGATGCGCAAGAAGCGCATGATGCGCATGGAGCTGGCGCTCCGCTGCCAGGCGAGCTTTCGCAAATCCAAGCCCCTGTCTCTAGGCTACTCCCCAAACAGCACTTTTGTATAAGATCAAGTGTAGTAGCGTTCTTATAAGTTTAGGATATGGCGGGTGAGGGGAATGTAAACAGATGCGCAAGAAGCGCTGAAATAATATCCCTAAATGGTAAAAGTTTGCAAGTATATTTTGTGGATTACACAGCAGGGTGGCGACAAAGTTAACAACTTTGATGTGGAATGCCCTGTAATAGCTCTTGGGCGGTGTGCCTTTTATCGCCTAGGCTCAGCAGTTTCAGCACCGCCTGCTGTCGCTTAGCGACGGCACTGCTGCTGTGCCTAGAGCTACCGACTGATGGCGCCATGCCCACGGATGGTAATTCGGAGGAGGAGGAGGTGGAGGAGGGGTGGGAGGAGGTATAGTAGGCCTTTGAGACCTGGACCGAGGTAGGCCCCGCAATTCTCTGCGTCGGCAGTATATGACCAGCCCCAGGGTCAGACTCGGTCCCAGCCTGCACCAAGTTAAGTGTAGTAGCGTTCTTATAAGTTTGGGATATGGCGGGTTAGGGGAATGTAAACAGATGCGCAAGAAGCGCATGATGCGCATGGAGCTGGCGTTCCGCTGCCAGGCGAGCTTTCGCCAATCCAAGCCCCTGTCTCTAGGCTACTCCCCAAACAGCACTTCTAAGAACCTTTTGTATAAGATCAAGTGTAGTAGCGTTCTTATAAGTTTAGGATATGCCGGGTGAGGGGAATGTAAACAGATGCGCAAGAAGCGCTGAAATAATATCCGTAAATGGTAAAAGTTTGCCAGTATATTTTGTGGATAACACAGCAGGGTGGCGACAAAGTTAACAACTTTGATGTGGAATCCATGAAAACAACCCAAATTTCTGCCTGACACACCTCGTTTGATAAAGGGACGATGTATGGAGGCAGCTATATGGACGACTTTTGGAGGTAGCAATGGAGACAACGTGTGGAGGCTGCTATGGAGACAATTTAATTTGGATAGTGCCTGTATGTGGCAGTCCCAAACATTTTTCAAACCAGAGGAGCAGGTAGGTGGCCCTCCAGTAAAATGGAATAGATTGAGTGCCTGTATGTGGCAGTCCCAAAAATTCTTCAAACCAGAGGAGCAGGTAGGTGGCCCTCCAGTAAAATGGAATAGATTGAGTGCCTGTATGTGGCAGTCCCAAAAATTGTTCAAACCAGAGGAGCAGGTAGGTGGCCCTCCAGTAAAATGGAATAGATTGAGTGCCTGTATGTGGCAGTCCCAAAAATTCTTCAAACCAGAGGAGCAGGTAGGTGGCCCTCCAGTAAAATGGAATAGATTGAGTGCCTGTATGTGGCAGTCCCAAAAATTGTTCAAACCAGAGGAGCAGGTAGGTGGCCCTCCAGTAAAATGGAATAGATTGAGTGCCTGTATGTGGCAGTCCCAAAAATTCTTCAAACCAGAGGAGCAGGTAGGTGGCCCTCCAGTAAAATGGAATAGATTGAGTGCCTGTATGTGGCAGTCCCAAAAATTCTTCAAACCAGAGGAGCAGGTAGGTGGCCCTCCAGTAAAATGGAATAGATTGAGTGCCTGTATGTGGCAGTCCCAAAAATTCTTCAAACCAGAGGAGCAGGTAGGTGGCCCTCCAGTAAAATGGAATAGATTGAGTGCCTGTATGTGGCAGTCCCAAAAATTGTTCAAACCAGAGGACCGGGTAGGTGGCCCTCCAGAAAAATGGAATAGATTGAGTGCCTGTATGTGGCACTCACAAAAATTGTTTCAAACAGAGGACCGGGTAGGTGGCCCTCCAGAAAAATTAAATGCATGAAGTATAGCAAGAGCCAGTGGGCCCTGTCAAAAAAATAGCCATTTTCCTCTGCTTTACTGTACAAAGAGGAGGAGAAGGAGGAAAATGAGGAGGAGGAGGAGGAGTGGATCAATTATTCAGGTTGAGCTTCCTTCACCTGGTGGAGATTGGAAATTCTGAGAAATCCAGCCTTTATTCATTTTAATAAGCGTCAGCCTGTCAGCGCTGTCAGTCGACAGGCGTGTACGCTTATCGGTGATGATGCCACCAGCTGCACTGAAAACCCGCTCGGACAAGACGCTAGCGGCAGGGCAGGCAAGAACCTCCAAGGCGTACAGCGCCAGTTCGTGCCACATGTCCAGCTTTGAAACCCAGTAGTTGTAGGGAGCTGTGTGATCATTTAGGACGATGGTATGGTCAGCTACGTACTCCCTCACCATCTTTCTGTAAAGATCAGCCCTACTCTGCCGAGACTGGGGACAGGTGACAGTGTCTTGCTGGGGTGACATAAAGCTGGCAAAAGCCTTGTAAAGCGTACCCTTGCCAGTGCTGGACAAGCTGCCTGCTCGCCTACTCTCCCTCGCTACTTGTCCCGCAGAACTACGCACTCTGCCGCTAGCGCTGTCAGAAGGGAAATACTGTTTCAGCTTGTGCACCAGGGCCTGCTGGTATTCATGCATTCTCACACTCCTTTCCTCTGCAGGGATGAGAGTGGCAAGATTTTGCTTGTACCGTGGGTCCAGGAGAGTGAACACCCAGTAATCGGTGCTGGAATAAATTCTTTGAACGCGAGGGTCACGGGATAGGCAGCCTAGCATGAAATCTGCCATATGCGCCAGAGTACCAACGCGTAAGAATTCACTCCCCTCACTGGCCTGACTGTCCATTTCCTCCTCCTCCAACTCCTCCAACTCCTCTTCTTCTGCCCATACACGCTGAACAGTGAAGGACTCAACAATGGTCCCCTCTTGTGTCTCGCCAACATTCTCCTCCTCTTCCTCCTCATCCTCCTCCACCTCCACCTCCTCCGATATGCGCTGAGAAACAGACCTCAGGGTGCTTTGGCTATCAACAAGGGAATATTCTTCCCCCGTCTCTTGTGACGAGCGCAAAGCTTCCGACTTCATGCTGACCAGAGAGTTTTTCAACAGGCCAAGCAGCGGGATGGTGAGGCTGATGATGGCGGCATCGCCACTGACCATCTGTGTTGACTCCTCAAAGTTACTCAGCACCTGACAGATATCAGACATCCACGTCCACTCCTCATTGTAGACTTGAGGAAGCTGACTGACCTGACTACCAGTTCTGGTGGAAGTTGACATCTGGCAGTCTACAATCGCTCTGCGCTGCTGGTAAACTCTGGATAACATGGTCAGTGTTGAATTCCACCTCGTGGGCACGTCGCACAACAGTCGGTGAGCGGGCAGTTGGAGGCGGCGCTGCGCTGCCCTGAGAGTGGCAGCATCTGGGCTGGACTTCCTGAAATGCGCACAGATGCGGCGCACCTTCGTGAGCAAATCAGACAGATTGGGGTATGTCTTGAGGAAACGCTGCACTATCAGATTTAACACATGGGCCAGGCATGGCACATGTGTCAGTCTGCCGAGTTGCAGAGCCGCCACCAGGTTACGGCCGTTGTCACACACAACCATTCCCGGCTTGAGGTTCAGCGGTGCCAGCCACAGATCAGTCTGCGCCGTGATGCCCTGTAATAGCTCTTGGGCGGTGTGCCTTTTGTCGCCTAGGCTCAGCAGTTTGAGCACCGCCTGCTGTCGCTTAGCGACGGCACTGCTGCTGTGCCTAGAGCTACCGACTGATGGCGCCGTGCCCACGGATGGTAGTTCGGAGGAGGAGGTGGAGGAGGGGTGGGAGGAGGAGGAGGCATAGTAGGCCTGAAACACCTGGACCGAGGTAGGCCCCGCAATCCTCGGCGTCGGCAGTATATGAGCAGCCCCAGGGTCAGACTCGGTCCCAGCCTCCACCAAGTTAACCCAATGTGCCGTCAGCGATATATAGTGGCCCTGCCCGGCAGCACTCGTCCACGTGTCCGTGGTCAGGTGGACCTTGTCAGAAACGGCGTTGGTCAGGGCACGGATGATGTTGTCTGACACGTGCTGGTGCAGGGCTGGGACGGCACATCGGGAAAAGTAGTGGCGGCTGGGGACCGAATACCGAGGGGCGGCCGCCGCCATGAGGTTGCGAAAGGCCTCGGTCTCTACTAGCCTATAGGGCAGCATCTCCAGGCTAAGCAATCTGGAGATGTGCACATTAAGGGCTTGGGCGTGCGGGTGGGTTGCACTATATTTGCGTTTCCGCTCCAGCGTCTGGGGTATGGAGAGCTGAACGCTGGTGGATGCTGTGGAGGATCGTGGAGGCGACGATGGGGTTTTTGTGGCAGGGTCCTGGGCAGGGGGCTGACTAGCAGCTGACACAGGGGAAGGAGCAGTGGTGTGCACGGCCGGAGGTGAACGGGCTTGTTGCCACTGAGTGGGGTGCTTAGCATTCATATGCCTGCGCATACTGGTGGTAGTTAAGCTAGTAGTGGTGGAACCCCTGCTGAGCCTGGTTTGGCAAATGTTGCACACCACAGTCCGTCGGTCATCCGGTGTTTCCTTAAAGAACCTCCACACTTCTGAAGATCTAGCCCTCGCCGCAAGAGCCCTCACCACGGGAGCTTCACTAGTTGACAGTGGCGCTGATGCACCAGCTCTGGCCCTGCCTCTCCGTCTGGCCCCACCACTGCCTCTTCCAACCTGTTCAGGTCGAGGACTCTCCTCCGTCTCAGAAGCACTGTGTTCACCCGGCCTCTCAACCCAGCTTGGGTCTGTCACCTCATCATCCTCCGATCCCTCAGTCTGCTCCCCCCTCGGACTTCCTGCCCTGACAACAACTTCCCCACTGTCTGACAACCGTGTCTCCTCATCGTCGGACACCTCTTTACACACTTCCACTACGTCAAGAAGGTCATCATCACCCACAGACTGTGACTGGTGGAAAACCTGGGCATCGGAAAATTGCTCAGCAGCAACCGGACAAGTGGTTTGTGACTGTGGGAAGGGTCCAGAAAACAGTTCCTCAGAGTATGCCGGTTCAAATGGCAAATTTTCCTGGGAGGGGGCAGACTGGGGGGGAGGAGGCTGAGGTGCAGGAGCTGGAGGAGTGGGGATTTCGGTGACATGGGTGGACTGCGTGGAAGACTGACTGGTGGTGGACAAATTGCTCGAAGCATTGTCAGCAATCCACGACATCACCTGTTCGCACTGTTCTGGCCTCAACAGTGCTCTACCACGAGTCCCAGTAACTTCAGACATGAACCTAGGGAGTGTAGCTCTGCGGCGTTCCCCTGCTCCCTCATCAGCAGGTGGTGTCTCACCCCGCCCAGGACCACGGCCTCTGACCCCTGCAGTAGTTGGACGCCCACGTCCCCGCCCTCGTCCTCTACCCCTAGCCCTGGGGTTAAACATTTTTAAAATGAGAGTTATAACTTTTTTTTTTTTTTACTTTTTTTTGTTTTTTTTTGTGTTTTTTTGTGTTTTTTGTTTTTTTTTGTGTTTTTTGTTTTTTTTTGAGTTTTTAGAACCAAACAATCCTATCCTATTGCTATGGCTATTTTCTAGCCAAGTATCAAAGGAAGCACACTACTATGCCAGATGAGATGACACTGAGTTAGTGCCTAATAGAAATCCAACCCCTACTGAATTTTCCCACTTCAGCCTTTGCTATGGATATGTGCGCCACTAAGCGCAGAACACAGCGGTCGCAAGTCTCACTACAAATTGCTCAGAATTGGCAAGTACATGCACTGCAGAAACTAAAGCCACCAGCAGATCAACCAGAAATCAAATATATAGAACGCTACTGTAGGCTTCAAGAAGCTGTTTGTATTCTCCTATGGCTATTTTCTAGCCAAGTATCAAAGGAAGCACACTACTATGCCAGATGAGATGACACTGAGTTAGTGCCTAATAGAAATCCAACCCCTACTGAATTTTCCCACTTCAGCCTTTGCTATGGATATGTGCGCCACTAAGCGCAGAACACAGCGGTCGCAAGTCTCACTACAAATTGCTCAGAATTGGCAAGTACATGCACTGCAGAAACTAAAGCCACCAGCAGATCAACCAGAAATCAAATATATAGAACGCTACTGTAGGCTTCAAGAAGCTGTTTGTATTCTCCTATGGCTATTTTCTAGCCAAGTATCAAAGGAAGCACACTACTATGCCAGATGAGATGACACTGAGTTATTGCCTAATAGAAATCCAACCCCTACTGAATTTTGCCACTTCAGCCTTTGCTATGGATATGTGCGCCACTAAGCGCAGAACACAGCGGTCGCAAGTCTCACTACAAATTGCTCAGAATTGGCAAGTACATGCACTGCAGAAACTACAGCCACCAGCAGATCAACCAGAAATCAAATATATAGAACGCTACTGTAGGCTTCAAGAAGCTATTTGTATTCTCCTATGGCTATTTTCTAGCCAAGTATCAAAGGAAGCACACTACTATGCCAGATGAGATGACACTGAGTTAGTGCCTAATAGAAATCCAACCCCTACTGAATTTTCCCACTTCAGCCTTTGCTATGGATATGTGCGCCACTAAGCGCAGAACACAGCGGTCGCAAGTCTCACTACAAATTGCTCAGAATTGGCAAGTACATGCACTGCAGAAACTAAAGCCACCAGCAGATCAACCAGAAATCAAATATATAGAACGCTACTGTAGGCTTCAAGAAGCTGTTTGTATTCTCCTATGGCTATTTTCTAGCCAAGTATCAAAGGAAGCACACTACTATGCCAGATGAGATGACACTGAGTTATTGCCTAATAGAAATCCAACCCCTACTGAATTTTCCCACTTCGGTCTTTGCTATGGATATGTGTGCCACTAAGAGCTAAACACAACGGTAGCAAGTCCCCCTGCTAATTCCTCACAAAATGGTAAAAGATGCAAATTAAAATAAAAAAAGTAGAACGTTATTGTAGCCCTAAGAAGGGCTGTTGGGTTCTTTGAGAATCACTCCTGCCTAACAGTAAGCTAATAGAACACCCTAACGCTTTCCCTGACCAGCAGCAGCTCTCTCCCTAGCGGCATCCAGAGACAGAATGATCCGAGCAGCGCGGCCAGCGGCTAGTCTATCCCAGGGTCACCTGATCTGGCCAGCCAACCACTGCTATCGACGTGTAAGGGTACCACGTCATGCTGGGTGGAGTGCAGAGTCTCCTGGCTTGTGATTGGCTCTGTTTCTGGCCGCCAAAAAGCAAAACGGCGGGAGCTGCCATTTTCTCGAGCGGGCGAAGTATTCGTCCGAGCAACGAGCAGTTTCGAGTACCCTAATGCTCGACCGAGCATCAAGCTCGGACGAGCATGTTCGCTCATCTCTAATCTTTATATATTATAAAATATCCAATTTATGAAAAGGAGTAAAGGTTCAGATAAGCCACCAACAAATTCAGTCATATTTTAATGGATTGTATCCCCATTTCCAAAGATATCAATGTCCCTTAAATGCTCAAATAATAAAGTCATTCCTGTCTAAGAAAACTAATGTGAACTTTGGAACAGAAAATGACTAGACGGCTATAAGGGATTTCATCTTTCTTATACATTCCTAGGTTATTAATGAAGGTTTTGGCCCTTTTGACCTGTACATGTCAGCTACAGTCATAAAAGTATTAAAAAGGATTTATTTGTGTGTGGCAATATATGTGGACAGATGCAGATAGTATTATAGAACGTTATTCAATGTTACATACAGAATGAAAATGCAATAAAAAGCGTGTTACATTCCTGACATAATGTAGTAATTCCCTCCCTGATTGTTATCTATATTTACTGCGAGTAAGAAAAATACTCGCAGTAAAAATAAAAGCTCTGGTGATTGAGAGGGCTTAAAGGCCCCTTCTCTACATGAGGAGATATCAATATTATACATGGCATACAGTAGCGGAATGGGTAATTTCGAGAAAAGTATGATCCCTCAATGCATATGACATTTGAGGCACTTTTTTCTGTAGATAAATGGTTGATTTATTGCAGGTTTTATTTATGTTTTGTGCTATTACAATACACTGTCTATATACCCAATTTCAGTGGTGGTGAACCTTTGGCTCAGGGGCGTAACCAGGAGATGCAGGGCCCCATAGCAGGTTTCTTAATGGCGCCCCCTTTCCCACATATTTGTAATACTCACACATTCGAGCTACAATCAAACATTTATACACTCATGTGGACACATATAGAGCATATACAAGCACATAAGTTGCCCTATACAAACATACAGCATATATGCACACATACAGCATATACACATCACAGATTCAACATACATGCATCACATTTATGTTATATACATATTATTCTGTACAATGTGCAGCATAATATGTATATAATGGTGCACATCCTCCTTGGTTATCCAAGTCAGGTAGGATAACTGGGCCCCATAGCAGCTGCTATGGCTGCTACCACTGTATTTACGCCCCTGCTCATGCTTTTGCCCCAGAACAGCGTTCATGAGACAGGCCTTAAGAGACCCTTCCAGGATTCCAGGTAGCCGAGGACATGCCATGCTCACCTTTATTTTAAAGTGAAGCATCCTGGTCTACCTGAGATGGCAGGAAGAGAGAGAAGTCGTGGACAGGGTCAGATTATCATTGGAGCTCCTGCTCTTATCCCCATGAGAATTCTTGTTCAGAGGGCTCCCAAGGGAAACTGCAACGGCAATCTAAATTTCCCCTCCTTCTGTCAGTGATATTGGAGTCCTCAGGACCTTAAGGAGATTGCAATAAGTTACTGCTTGAATTGTTATCTTGGCACTTTGTAATAAATAAGTGGGTTTTGGGTTGTAGTTTTGGCACCCAGACTATTAAAGGTTTGCCATCACTGCCCTGTTTGGACCCACTTCTATTGGGTCTGGAGGACTCAACAAATGACCACAAGACCTATGTTGGCAATTTGCCCAGTCAGGTAATTTCTTGCTGGGTTTCTCTGATTACCTCTGCTTATTCTATTCCTGATGTGTACCATAAATCAGTTCCTCACTAAGCAGTGGATAATTCAAGAGACTGCTACATTGTTTCTCAGCATGTATCCTCTGAAGTGTAAGTTAGCTGTATAGTGATCATGTCTTCAGAGATACCATGACCCCTGGTAAATACTTCTTTGTCCTCTTGACTGACTTGACTAACTCATCACAAAACTAAGTGTTATAGTATAATGTGTGTGCATGGTATAAATAAATGCAGCATTTATATATATATATATATATATATATATATTGTGTGGAATCAACTCAAATGGCAACTTCAGTAACAGTCCAGGTAGCTGTTTTATTTCTTTCCAAAACAGATTAAAGAAACAGAATAGTTTGCTTCAGCATATAACAGAAAATACAGTCCATATAAACAGGCTTGACTCACAGTCCTTTGTAGGTTGTGTCTCCATCCAGCAGCATAACCAAACAATGTCACTATTTCTGGTCTTTGGCTGTGTAACACCTCCAGCTCTGCATGCACTATAGCTGAGACTTCCAGACTGCAAACACATCACACAGCTCACCTGAGCTTCCTGGCTTTATCTCTCAGCCAAAACCTGGCCTGGATATGTGGGAGTAGTCACCCACCCTGCTCTTGACTACTCCAATGAAAGCCGGCCCGGATCAACTGCATTAAGCAGCTTTGCTACATTA
Source organism: Engystomops pustulosus (assembly GCF_040894005.1). Lineage (NCBI taxonomy): Eukaryota > Metazoa > Chordata > Amphibia > Anura > Leptodactylidae > Engystomops > Engystomops pustulosus. Next base: position 43,966,974 of record NC_092417.1, read on the forward strand.
AATATTGTCAGAAACCTAAGGTTCCTGACCAAACATTAACCGGCTCACTTCACTGAGGCCAGGCACCTCGGTGACACATATCTGCCATCAATAATGGCCCCTTGTACCTTCTCACATACCCCCCTCCTCTGACAAAAGCCAGGGGCTTTGGCACCTTTAGCCACCAGACTATGCACCCTGGACAGGGCATCTGAATTTCCCTGCATTTTTCCTGGCCTGTGCTCCACTGTGAAAGAAAAATCTTGTAGGGCCAGGAACCAGCGGGAGACCCGGGCATTTTTCCCCTTCTTCTCCCGCATCCATCTTAGTGGGGCATGGTCTGACACTAGTTTGAACCTCCTTCCCAATAAATAGTATCTGAGGGAGTCTAGTGCCCACTTTATGGCCAGACATTCTTTCTCAATGATGGCATAATTTTTCTCCGCTGGGGACAGTTTCCTGCTAAGATAAATTACTGGGTGCTCTCCCCCATTGACTACTTGAGACATAACTGCACCCAGACCTACATCAGACGCATCTGTCTGGACCACAAACTCGCGGGAGAAGTCAGGAGCTATCAACACTGGTTGACTACACAAGGCTTCCTTTAACTCTTTAAAAGCCCCCTCTGCTTCTGGAGACCACTGCACCATTGCCGACTTTGTACCCTTTGTGAGGTCTGTCAAAGGAACTGCTATCTCTGCAAACCTGGGGACAAATCGCCTGTAGTATCCCACAATTCCTAGAAATGCCCGGACCTGTTTCTTGTTAAGTGGGTGGGGCCAATTCTGAATAGCTTCCACTTTATTTAGTTGGGGTTTAATTTCTCCTCTTCCCACTATGTAACCCAGGTACCTGGTTTCATCCATTCCTAGGGCACATTTATTTGGATTAATCGTAAATCCAGCCCTTCTTAGAGAATTCAGGACAGCCTGAAGCTTAATGAGGTGACTTTCCCAGTCATGACTGAAAATGACAATATCATCCAAGTACGCTGCTGCATACTTCCTGTGAGGACTTAGAACCTGGTCCATGGCTCTCTGGAAAGTGGCAGGGGCCCCCTGCAACCCAAATGGCATTCGAACGTACTGGAAACTCCCCTCAGGTGTGGAAAAAGCTGTTTTTTCCTTAGCCTCTTTAGACAATGGAATCTGCCAATATCCCTTAGTAAGGTCTAGGGTGCTGATGTACCTGGCTGGCCCTAATTGCTCTATTAGCTCATCCACCCTGGGCATGGGGTAAGCATCCACTGTGGATACCTCATTGAGTCTGCGGTAGTCGTTGCAGAATCTCCATTCACCATTTGGCTTTGGCACTAACACTATGGGGCTGGACCACCCACTTTTGGACCTCTCAATCACTCCCAGTTCTAACATCCTGTGGACTTCTTTGGAGATTACCTCCCTACGGGCCTCAGGGATCCTGTATGGCTTTAAATTTACCCTGACATGAGGCTCTGTGAGGATTTCATGTTCTATCACATTAGTACAACCAGGGCTTTCTGTGAAGAGATCCTTGTTCCTCTGCAGCATTTCCCTACAATGTTGTTTTTGGGAAGGGGATAAGGTCTCTGAAATTTTTACGGCTTCGATGGCTGACTCCGATTGAGTCACTAGGCAAGAAGCCTCGGGGGGGGGGGGGGGATCTCTCTCTTTCCAGGGTTTGATCAGATTGACATGATAGATCTGGAAGGGCTTCCTCTTCCCTGGCTGATGGACCCTATAGTTGACCTCCCCAACCTTTTCCACTATCTCATAGGGCCCCTGCCATTTTGCTAGGAACTTGCTCTCCACAGTAGGGACTAACACCAGTATGCGATCTCCTGGATGGAACTGTCTCACACGAGCAGATCTATTATAGACCCTGGCCTGTGACTCTTGGGTCTGGAGAAGATGCTCCTTTACAATTGGCATCACCCTGGACATCCTTTCCTGCATCTGAGCTACATGCTCAACCACACTTTTATATGGTGTAACCTCACTTTCCCAAGTTTCTTTTGCCACATCTAAGAGACCTCTGGGGTGCCTGCCATAAAGTAATTCAAAGGGTGAAAACCCGGTGGAGGATTGGGGCACTTCTCTAATCGAAAACAAAAGATACGGTAAAAGACAGTCCCAGTCTCGCCCATCCCTCTCTACCACCTTTTTCAGCATGGCTTTCAGGGTCTTATTAAATCGCTCCACAAGACCATCTGTCTGGGGGTGGTACACTGATGTGCGCAACTGGGTGACTTAACACCTTACACAGTTCCCTCATCACCTTTGACATGAACGGGGTTCCCTGGTCCGTTAAGATCTCCTTGGGAATCCCTGTGCGGGAAAAAACATAGAACAACTCCCTGGCAATATTTCGGGAGGAGGGGTTCCTTAGGGGGACAGCCACGGGGTAACGTGTTGCATAATCCACAATGACTAGGATGTACTGATGCCCCCGAGCTGACTTCACTAAGGGTCCTACCAGGTCCATTGCTATTCTTTCAAATGGGACCTCAATAATTGGCAAAGGGATATATATATATATATAGTATGTAATTGCACATGTGATGTAATGCTGCTTGGTCACCTATAGGTTGTGAATAATTTTTGCACAGGAATTGTACTGGAGATGTATATCTGTTGCAAGCATCATAGTATAATGTGTGTGCATAGTATAAATAAATGTAGCAGTATACACACACATATATATACATATATATATATATATATATATATATATATATATATATATATATGTGCGTGTAAAGGTGATTGCACATGTAGTGTAATGCTCCTATGTCATCTATGATGTTTGTGCTGGAGATGTGTGAAATCACCCCACCCCCGAATGTATATGGTAGCTCTTCTATCACAGCTGTGTCACAACTACTACAATCCAGAGCAGATTTCCACATACCAATCTAGAGAGAAAATCTTTTGCGTTTCTGTGTGCAGGTGTCATTCATGTAGATCATTCCTTCCCACACAATACAGACCATACGGTCTTGTTTTCCCCCACATGACTACAGCTCCATTCTGTAATGTAATATTTTCCCCTATATGAGCCCAAAGCCCCACTTCCATTTAACAGCATAATAGGCAGCTCAGACTTCAGTATTACTATACAGTAAATTTAATCTGTAGGCTGTTCAATCTTTTGCTGTTTTTCCATATAGGGTAGTATCCCAATAGAAGACATCTACATAGATCTACGAGATGGCTTATACCTGCTACGGCTTCTGGAGTTCATTTCAGGAGAACAGTTGCCCAAACCAGCAAGAGGAAAAATGAGAGTCCATTTCTTGGAAAACAACAGCAAAGCGTTAACTTTCCTTAAGTCTAAGGTCAGTTTTGCAATTTGGAAAAATGTTGTGGTCTCAATATCATATTATAGTTATACAAATGTAACATCATAGCTCCAACAATATATCATGGTATATGTTACCCAAGATTTATGTGATCTCCTACACAGGGTGTAACAATAATATACCTGGAGCTGGCTAATGATATACCTAATATTTCACAATAGGGAAATACGATTTGTTCTGCAACATAGTAGAAATACAATACGAAGACAATATATGGTATTATCCAAGCTCAAAATTCTTATTATTTTGGGTACATTAAAGTCATGGGATATGTAATATAGATTGTAGTCATGGGATATACAATACTGGTTTGGGAATAATACCCCCAAAAATGTTACAAAAAGTTATTTATATGTTTTCCACAATTATATTCACTCAAGGATTTTGAGGTCTGAGACTTAATGAGCCTTTTGAAAAGTCTCAGACATCTTAACATGAAAAGGCATCCAACTTACTGTATTTGTCCAGCCATCTGTAGATCATTAAAGGGTTACGTCATTAGCAGGGGCGTAACTAGGAGAAGCAGACTTCTGAATGGGGTCCCACTTACCCCTTAAAATATATACATATTTGTTTACTCACACATGTGAGTTACCATCTCACACAAAAATATTGAGTTGTCATAAGAACCAGGATAAACAATAAAGCTTAATTGCAGACACCTGTGATAACTGTTATAGCTGATCATTGTAGCCTAAGGATAAAGTACAGTAAATTACCAACATCCAGAGGTCCGATTGTAACTAGGGGTCATCTGTAAGTCGCGTGTTCTTAAGTAGAGGGGCAGTTAAGTTATTCAAGCAAATTATCCTGCTCACAATCTAGAGGACCCCAAAATATCATCAATTTACCATAAAGAACCACCACTCGAGCAAAACTACAGAGTATCCAATGAATCATAACAAAGTCATAGAGACTATGTAATAATAAAGATTTAATTGTCTCTATGACTTTGTTATGAATTATTGGATACTCAGTAGTTTTGCTCGAATGTAGGTTCTTTATTGAAAACAATCATAGCCCATTGCAGAGTAAGGCTATGTTCATATGGACGAATATGCCCGTCTGGCATACATCCGGTGTGATGGAGAGGTGTCCCCTCTTCTCTCCATACATGGCGTACGGGCCGTGCACATGGGGAAAGATAGGACATACGGCTGCACATGGTCGTGTAAATGTAGCCTTACATTCAAGTTGTGATGTTAATATTTCAGAATTTTACTTATTGATTGTTATGATTTTTTTTTATAATTCCAGGTGCCTGTGAAGTTAATTGGGCCAGAGAATATTGTAGATGGAGATAGAACATTAATATTGGGACTGATCTGGATCATTATTCTCCGTTTTCAAATATCTTCCATCACTTTGGATACGGTAATTGTCATAGAAACATCTGTGAAACTATCATGCTCTTGTAATACAAATGAGTTCTGGATGAGTAGCATTCACTTCTATCTCATTTGTGTGTGTGTTCTTATACAAGGAATGTTTTCTCTGTGTACCTTCTGTTTAGGACTCTATTGGAAAGTTGTGACCTCAAATGGGACACTACTAGATGGGCTTCATTTCTGCTACTGAGAATAGTGATGGATTGATTTATTTTGTTTGACTCTGTATTTAAAGGGCTTATCCTGTTATGGTAGTATTGTATTATATTATACTATTATATAAGTGACTTCTGGCTCTGTGGGTGGCACCTTGGACCATATCAGTTAACGACCAATGTTTATGTAGTGGCTAAATAAATATTTCCAGTTTTTTGTGTTAGTTTTGTAACACATTTGTAATTTTGTAATGTTTGTTTCTGTTTTGTGTTACCTACTGGAGAATTTGTGAAATTGTGGGTTAACACTGCTATGGACCCTGGTCTGTATCAATATAATTGCCCCTAAAAGTCTGGAATTCACTCCCTACATATGGTACTAGAATCAGCTGCTTGGATATTGGAGGATGTGTCCATTCTGCCTGCTTTCAAACTTTAGTTCATATAATTTTTGAGAACAACAAGGATTTCATGGGTGAAGGTCCTTCTCAGTACAAAATTCGGTGGGTGGTTTCGGTGGCCATACAAGGATTTCATGGGTGAAGGTCCTTTTTTCAGTATACAATTTGGTGGGTTTTTATGGTGGCCATGGGCCCACTAGGAGGCTTGGGCCTCGGGCTACCGCCCAAACTGTACTTGTCAATGGTACTTCCAGCAATAATAGTGGCATACAAGAACTTGCAACGCTAAATGTATACACAGTAAACTAAATGTCAACAGAAACAGTGAGTGTATTGGAGCCTCCATATTGCCAATTTAATGGGAAAAGTACCGTATATACTCGAGTATAAGCCGACCCGAGTATAAGCCGAAACCCCTAATTTCAACACAAAAAACGGGGAAAACCTATTGACTCGAGTATAAGCCGAGGGTGGGAAATGCATTGGTTACGGCCTCCCAGTATATAGTCTGCCAGCCCCTGTAGCATACAGCCTGCCCAGCCCCCCCATAGCATACAGCCTGCCCAGCCCCTGTAGCATACAGCCTGCCAGCCCCTGTAGCATACAGCCTGCCCAGCCCCTGTAGCATACAGCCTGCCCAGCCCCTGTAGCATACAGCCTGCCCAGCCACCGTAGCATACAGCCTGCCCAGCCCCCGTAGCATACAGCCTGCCCAGCCCCCGTAGCATACAGCCTGCCCAGCCCCTGTAGCATACAGCCTGCCCAGCCCCTGTAGCATACAGCCTGCCAGCCCCTGTAGCATACAGCCTGCCCAGCCCCTGTAGCATACAGCCTGCCCAGCCCCTGTAGCATACAGCCTGCCCAGCCACCGTAGCATACAGCCTGCCCAGCCCCCGTAGCATACAGCCTGCCCAGCCCCCGTAGCATACAGCCTGCCCAGCCCCTGTAGCATACAGCCTGCCCAGCCCCTGTAGCATACAGCCTGCCAGCCCCTGTAGCATACAGCCTGCCCAGCCCCTGTAGCATACAGCCTGCCCAGCCCCTGTAGCATACAGCCTGCCCAGCCCCCGTAGCATACAGCCTGCCCAGCCACCGTAGCATACAGCCTGCCCAGCCCCCATAGCATACAGCCTGCCCAGCCCCTGTAGCATACAGCCTGCCCAGCCCCTGTAGCATACAGCCTGCCCAGCCCCTGTAGTAGGAAAAAAAATAACACTGTACTCATCTTTCCGACGTCCCCCATAGGTCCTCTTCTGTCTCAGACTGTCTCAGACAGAAGAGGACCTACAGGTGATGTCAGAAAGGTGAGTTTTGACTTTATTTTTTTAGTTGACTCGAGTATAAGCCGAGTTAGGGTTTTTGAGCACAAATTTTGTGTTGAAAAACTAGGCTTATACTCGAGTATATAAGGTATCAGAGTGTTACATTTTTAAATACCAAATATTTTTTCCTGCCACTGGCTTATCCCCACTATGCTGAAGATTGTGTGTGAGAGAGTAGATGTTATTAGCTGAACAAGAATACGTGGCCAGCCAAAAACATACAACATGGAGTACTGGTCCATTGTCTCTTGGGATATGCTACGCATCTTAACAGTGGCTTTTCGGAGTATAATCTCTTATCATAATGTAAAGTCTTGATCATTTGTACTTATTGTTCATAGAACAATGTCTAGTTATGAGAATCAAAGGAAATGTGATCTCTGCAGGGGTACAAGAATTGATCTCTGAAAAAATCCTGATATGTTTACTGTTTTGTCATTTGGACAGGATGAGTTTGGTGCCAGTGCAGCTAAAGCATCTGCTAAGGAAGCTCTTCTTATATGGTGCCAGATCAAAACAGCCCCCTACTCAAATGTAGATGTACAGGACTTCTCCGGTAGCTGGAGGGACGGCCTGGCCTTTAATGCTCTCATCCATGCTCACAGGTATTTCCTCGTTTTAGACATGTAGCCTGTCCAACAAAGTTATTCAAAGAAAGTAACTAAGAAAATGAAAAAACTATTCGGCTCACCTCCATCCCAGCCAGCATACACTGGTGCTTGGAATATCCTGGATAAGGTCCAGTCAGTAAAGTCCCGAATCCAAAAAAATCAAATAAAATGGAATTCAATAAAAACACACTTTTATTCCATGTCAATGAAAGGCAACAGAAAAGAAATATAAAGTCACCGTTCCACTGTAACTGGAAGCAGTCACCTTCACATATTTTTTTATTTGGTGCACGGAGAGGCGGGAAAGAGCAGGTAAGATGGAATACCGTGTCGGCAATGGTATCAGCTTGGATGAACAACGAAGCGATCTCCAGCACTCAGTTATAAACTTTGTTCCTTTATTAATGCAATATTAAAAGAGGATGTAGATTCATAGGGAAAAAACACACGTGGTGATGGATGAGCTGAATTTTACAGCTGGAAATGTGTGATTCCGTCACTGTGTGTGTTTTTCTATCATACATTTACATCCTCTTTGAATCATGCATCAATAAAGGAACCAAGTTTTTAACTTACCTGAGTGCTGGAGATCGCTTCGCTCTTCATCCATAAATAATAAATAACGCATTTTGGACTTTTACATTCTTTCATCGAAAGGAAAAAAAATCAACAAGCAAGAAAAATCACTGTGGCACATCCGTAGTAAAAACCAATCTTCTTTATAAGTTATCCACATAACACCATGCACGGTTGGTGTAGGAAAAGGACCTATGGGGCACATTTACTAACAACAGTGCAAACTGCACTAAATCAAGTTTGCCTGTTGTGCAGAGGGTGCCAGATTCAGGACTTCTGGCGCACATTCTTCATGAATCTGGTGCCCCCCGCACTGCTCCGACTTTTCTTTTGTCCACCTTTAACATGGGCCGTGGAACACAATTCTGTCAGACTTTGCATTTTAAATCTGCCGTATGGTCCGACTGAGCCCCAGAACGCCCCCTAATTTGTGTCGCATGATAACTAGTGCAAGTGTGCCACAAAAAGGTCGCATGCAACACAAATGTGGCGCGGGCATTTTTTAAATTCGTGTGCAAGCAGTTTGCACTAAATAGAACGTAAAAAGTCTGACAGAAACTGGCGCAAGGCCTGAGTAAATGTGCCCCTATATGTTTCGGCTAGTACCGTATCTACGCTAAGTCTTATTCATGTTACAATACAAAGTGCATACTAACACTTAACAGCCAAAACACACACATCTGATTAATTGTGTTGAAACGTATACCATATATCTTTCGATCATGCGTGGAACAGAAACGTAAAAAAAAGCACAAGACATATCAATTTACAAAACACAGATACATTAGTCTTTCTTAATAAATCCAATGTGTGAATTGTAAACTAATAAATATCCGATAAATCATTTTTTTAATTCATGCCATTGAGATACCTGGAATTCAAAACCAGAATTTAAAATGCCTTCTTTTTAAAGGAATTTACCCAGGAAACAAGTTAGGCCCTATCCACGTGATACTTGCTGATCAGTGGAGTCTCAGTGATAAGACCCCCACAGATCACGTCTATCGGATCCCTCGTTGCCCCCAGAGATAAGTGGAACAGCAGGCTCCATTGATCTCTATGAAGCTGGCGGAGATTGACAGCCCCCATCTGACCCCTTGTCCTCATGATCTCAGGGGGTCTTATCACTGAGACCCCCACCGTTCAGCTGAAAACCTCTTTAAGGAGGAGCTTCCTCCAAGTCAATTTTATGAAATTCTATGAAATGCATTGCTACCATTTTTATGCTGGTAATATGCTCAGAAATTCAAGTTTTCAGCTTCTATGCTGTGCAACCAACATTTATGCAAGTGCAAGGACTTAAAAATCAGAAGTGTGTTGTTTTTTTTCTTTATGGCACATCTTTGTTTTTAATTTATTTGGAATAAAAGTGTGTTTTTAATTCACTTTTTTATGCTGTTCTACAGCTTATAGGAATCTATTCACAGATTAATGCATTAATATAGAGAGTTACAGAGCTGCTCTATAACATGCTGCTTGCAGATATTTTTGCATTGTCATGGTGGCAAGTTCCCTTTAACAATCTAGCTGAGAGACAAGATGCACCACAAGTTGCTCATAGATAATGCAATTCAAATATTTATTTGTATCCAAACAAGAACAAAATCAGACATACATTTAAAATCATTTAAAACATGCAATGTACATGAAATGACAACCGGAGACCCCGGTATGGGTCTTCACAGTGGACACACCCTGCTACGAGTACTCAGTGGTCCTCAATAGTCCCTACCACTCACTATACAATATAAACCAATATATATATATATACTCAACGAATGTGTGATTCTTAGTCAGTACATATGCCAACAAAAAGTCTCTGCCATACAAGGTTAATACAAAAACTCCAAGTGTGCTGATATAAAGTGCAACTTTGGTAAGTTCCCTTTAACGGTGTTATCCATACATATGCTGGTACAGAAACTCGTCCATTACAATGTCATGATATGTAAACCTCATGTCAAACTGGAATTTGGAATATCGCCACTGGGGGGCCACCAATAGGGGGCTAGTTATTATTGGTGTTGCTGGGCTCTTTTGGCATAGAAAGGTTTTAAAAATTCTCACAGGGCTATATACACCTCTTCATTCATCTGGAGTAAACATAGAAGTACTGCTAGTGCAATACTGTGCAAAGCCAGATTCATAACTGTTTTGCAAAAGTCCCATAAAAAGTCTCATAGTTACTCCAGTCCCCTTCTGATGTATGTGCTGGGACTTTTTTTGCATTTTGAGACTTTTTGAAAAAAAATCCCACACATTTATTAGAGGGCCAACACCTCTTTAATGAATCTCATGGGCAGCGGAGCTCCAAAAATAGACATAGAACTGTCGCAAGGAGCTGGTCTTATGATAAATAACCCCCATAGACACATATAGGACCTAACTGGATATATTCCGCAAAGAGGAAAAGTAGAAAATAAAAAATGAAGAATAAATTCACTGTTAGAATAAAGGGATACTTATAACAATGGAAACAGTGGGTCCCTGTGGGACTAATAGGACCTTAGGAATACCAAAAATGGGAATCACATTTCTCCTATATAAGTAAGACTGGTCTCTGTATCTACCATTTATGATATTTTATTATTTTTAATGTTCTGTATTCCACAGGCCTGATCTCATTGACTACCAGTCTCTCAGAGCGAGCCAACCATTGTACAACCTCAATAATGCCTTCAACGTGGCAGATAGCCGGCTAGGAATATCCAAGCTGCTGGATGCTGAAGATGTTGTCATCCCACATCCGGATGAGCGGTCCATAATGACTTATGTGTCTCTGTATTACCATTACTTCTCCAAAATGAAACAGGGCCAAACTGGTCAGAAAAGGATCGGAAATGTAAGTTTTCTATAATATGTCACAATACTTAAATGACTATTTGTAGTAATATGAGTAATATTTTTCCTTCTAGTCCTGAGAGGTCATATATGCCCTGAATTACTGGGTTATCGACAACAAGATATATCACATTCTTAGCATTGTGGTATAACCCATTGATTTTTTTAATAGCACAGGTCATATAAAATAGGCTCTTTTCAGCATTCAGACTTGGCTGTTAAAAACCAATGAACAACCTTAGAACAAGTTGTATATCAACCAAATATCAATGACTCTCGTTCATACTAATTCCAGGAGATGATGTGAGGCCTCGCAGAATTCTGCATTCTGAAGAGAGGATCTCCGCTATATTCAATCTGGATAGAATACAGGGTGCTGCTGTCACCTGGGTGCTAATGGCATCTCCTGCAGTGGTGGCATTGTTTTTCATACCTAAGCTTCTGTGTGTTCCTGTACGATTACATTCATCTGTTTTATGTCAATGGCAAACAGAGTCTGTATCTGCAAATTTCATTTTCTACTGTCACAATAGGTTTTCTATAAAGAGTCCAGGCATAACATTTATCCATGGGCACATGGGGGCAGATTTATCAAGCAGTCTGAAAGTCAGAATATTTCCAATTGCCCATGGCAACCAATCACAGCTCCCCTTTAAAATATTCATGAGCACTGGTGAAATGAAAGCTGAGCTGTGATTGGTTGCCATGGGTAACTGGAAATATTCTGACTTTCAGACTGCTTGATAAATCTGCCCCATGGTCTTTGTTCTCCTGCATTCTGCATTTGGCATCAGTATATCAGTTATATATATGTACTGCATAGTTTATGGCTGCTCATGTTACCGCCCTTATGGTGAAATCTTATTTTGTGCTCCATTGTAAGGATACGTCAGGAGGAGTCCCAGTGTCTCCTTATAGCGGAGGGCTGCAATCCCACAATATGCTTATTATACATACAGTAGGATAAGTCCTTGTGTTCAGCCACTGGCTCATTGTAACGGAACTGCAGAAACCAGATGGGCTCAGGTCTGAAGAAGAAGAGGCTGTCATGGCAACCGATTGCCTCCCCCTGACGACCTGCCGGGGAGCAACGATCGGAACAAAGATGGTGGTGCCCACGGGCCACCACCTTTTAAATGCTGCCGGTGGCATCAGCAAGGTTAATGCCCATGGGTATTAGAGGTGGATGTTTGCTGCAAAATGCAGAAAACCCCAACTCTGTATGAAGAGGGCTCACCCCTGGACCAGGTGCAGATTGGCGCCTAAAATTTAGCAAAAATAAGCAAAAAGTGATACACAAGTGAAAAGTTGCAGGGAATATTTGGAAAATAAAGACACATAAGGCACTGCACAAGGTGCAGAACAAGGCATACTTGAAAAATGACTGCAAAAACAACAAAAGTAGCTAAAATGAAAGAGAAAGACTAGAATAAGTAAGGATACATCTCTAGCTATGTGCCATATTTATCAGAAGCTGCTTTGTTTCTTGCAAATATGGCAGCAATAGAGAAAATGGAAAATATATAAATATATAATAAAATTAGGACAGATTTATCAAGCTGTCTAAAAGTAAGAATGTTCTTAGTTGCCCATGGCAACCAATTACAGCTCAGCTTTCATTTTACTTATGATCATTAATACCGTATATACTCGAGTATAAGCCGAGGCTCCTAATTTTACCACAAAAATCTGGGAAAACCTATTGACTCGAGTATAAGCCAATGGTGGGAAATGCATTGGTCACAGCCTTCCCAGTATATAGCCTGTCAGACCCTGCCCCATAGTGTTTAGCCAGCACCTGCCCCCCAGTATATAGCCTGCCAGCCCATATCCCCCAGTATATAGTCTGCCAGTATATAGCCTGCCAGCCCATATCCCCCAGTATATAGTCTGCCAGTATATAGCCAGCAGCAGGGGAAGCCAGAAAGGTGAGTTTTGATATATTTTTTGACTCAAGTATAAGCCGAGTTTGGGTTTCAGTATATATTCAGTATATATGGTATTTTAAAGGGGAGTTGTAATTGGTTGCTATGTAACTAAGAAGATTCTTACTTTTAGACAGCTTGATAAATCTGCCCCAATGTTCCTTGCTAAATTTCAAGCTCTGTCTTTCCATGTAGAATTACTTTTAGTTGTATGGTTTAACGTCTGATTGTATTGTACCACAGGTCAATTAACCCTAGATATTTATAGGCAAGAAATAAGCTTTGCCTTTTACTAGTAGTTGACACTGCTACCCGGAGAGAGACGTCAGCTAATCTTACCTTCACTGAAATCAGCTTCCCTAATCCTTGTTAATAGGATTGTGACTGGCGAAGATGTGTCTGTATAAAATATATAATAAACCAGTCCTATATACAGTCTGATAACACAGAATCAGACAATGTCACAGTTGACTATTGCAAAACTTACCAATAAAACTTAATTTATGAAACATTATCCTGGTAATAAGAGGAAAACATTAGGTACATGTCCCTTTAAAAGGTGGGAATAGGGAAGAGGCTCCCAGGAGTTATTATGGTCTATCCTGTGACCTGTTTATTGAGAGGAACAAGACTCTGGTGCAGCCTCTTCTTCTGGAAATGCCGCTTCACTTGTTAGGATCCTTCAGCAATACCTGGCTGAGATGGCAGAATATCAATGCCAGGATAATGATGCAGGGACCAGCTCCCCCCACTTTTTCCCTAGAGGTGGGTAATTATTCTGTAACTGAAACATAGATAGAAATATCAGATCATGAAGTCTAAATGCAAGAGTAAAAGTACAATCTATTCACTGCATACATAATAGATGCATAATATTATTAAAATCAATTTTAAATAACAATCTGTTACAGTATATATCAATTGTTTATCAACACAATTCTGCTTTTCTTATCTTTCATGGGTCGGTACTTACTACTGAATTCACATATTCGTTGTTACTACTTGAACTGTATATTTTTTGTCGTTTTTTTGTAAATATAAACATATGTATTCCCTGGGATAGGGGATAAAAGTATGGTTGCTGGGGTTCTTTGTTATAGGAACACCCACAATCCAGAGAACCGGAGATGGTAAGTTGGCCTGATCCATTCTGAACTTCCAAGGAACCGATCTTAAAGTCATTGGAGCACAGGACCACATGCTATGGAACAAATCAGGGAAATTCCCAGTTCTGCTGAATGGGGGAATCAAACAACCAAGACCCCATGTGAACAACATACATTTATCCCCTATCCCAGTGGTGGCGAACCTATGGCACGGGTGCCAGAGGTGGCACTCAGAGCCTTTTCTGTGGTCACTCAGGCCATCACCCCAGGTGTTGGCAGAAGTGCACTATCTTTGGAGGTCCTCCTGCTGGACCCACCATTCTTCCTGTACAGAGAGACCCTGGGGAGAAGCTACAATGATAGTCTGAATATGTCCTGCTTCCTTCAACTGTATTGGTGGCCTCAGGCGGCCGATATGATTCAATGTTGCAGCTTAAAATGCCATGTTGGCACTCAATGGTAATTAAATTGATTTTGTTTTGCGGTTTGGGCACTTTGTCTCCAAAAGGTTCGCCATCACTGCCCTATCCTGTTGATAGGGCATAAATATTATTGATGATACAACACCTTTACCTTGTCCAGCCTAACCATTAACCTCATATTAGTTTGCTTAGTTATATGCCAGAATGTGTGCAATACCCATCAAACTTTAGAAAACGTGCAGTTGGACCAAAATACTGGTCCCTTCTTCTTAGTTTATCTCCTCCATGAAATGGGAGACTAAATTAGTGTACAGGCGGTCCCCTACTTAAGGACACCCGACTTACAGACAACCCATAGTTACAGACAGACCCCTCTGACCTCTGGTGAGGCTTTCTGAATGCTTTATTATAGTCCCAGATTGCAATAATCAGCTGTCAGGTGTCTGTAATGAAGCTTTATTGATAATCCTTGGTCCCATTACAACATAAAATGTTTAAACTCCAATTGTCACTGGGGCCAAATTTTTTCTTGTCTGGATCTACAATTATAAAATATACAGTTTCGACTTGCATACAAATTCAACTTAAGAACAAACCTCTGGACCCTATCTTGTACGTAACCCGGGGACTGCCTGTATTCGGGTGTTTCATTCAATCCCATTCCCAGAAGTGTATACAGTATCATGTAGTCCCTTTCCCTCCAGGCTCCGGGAATGGACATTGGTGAAAGAATGGCTCAACAGACCTCCCTAAATTCCAGCGTGGTACTAAGATGCCAACATTGAAAATTGGTGGAATATACCCATAGCACATGCCACTCTCACCCCATATGACTACAGCCATGTGCTAAAAAAATATGTTATCAGTACAGAGCTGTAGTGCAGTGAAATGACCGTGTCCTATGACAATGATGCAAGGATCCAAAACATGTTGCAGTATCCAGCCTGATAAATAAGGCCACCATACAGTCCATAGTGTACTCCCTAAATATGCTTGTATGAATGGGCCTTAAGGCTAGTATATAAATCACAAATATTAAATCTACCCAAATAGTTGGATATGGATATAGCTTTATAACACTGACCCCTGAGGAAGTCACCATCCGCGCCAAATGCATGGGTGTGACTTCTGCCTCTCGTACATGATCTCCCCCTTGACTTATAATAGCTTTTGACATGCACATGGGTTTAGTAAGCCTGGGTGTACTACTTGCTATATGGCATTACTGGTCACATTTAGTTTATCTCTTATATAGAATTGGTATTTAAGTCTGACCCATGAATAATATCAGCTTAATGGGGTTTGCCCATGAAAGAAAGTCCTCCAATTTCAATCACCTAGAAATGTTTACACAATGAAGATAATTTTAACCCCATAACTTTACAATTTTACTCAGTTTTATTGCTGTTTTAGCAACTTTTGCCTATACACACTTTTCTGTTTTTATCATAGCATTGGCTTTGTTATAGTGTTTTGGCTATACTAGTTAATATTAGGTTTTGCAGACTATTTTCTTTGGTATTTCTAGAATAACTTTATAATATTGTTCATAGCAGTGGGATAAACATTTGGTCGCTTTGAATTTCTGGCAATATCGTTGAGATATCAGTTTATATGAAAGGAATTTAATATATGTGTAGCCATTATAAATGAGAACACAGTTTTAGTTTTTGGAATTTACAAATATTAATATATTTTGTTTTTTATTTTTTTTTTAGATTATGTCCTTGGTTCTTGAAATTCAGAATCTGAAGAGTCAGTATGAGGCCATGGTAACTGATCTTCTAAGGTGGATCCAGCATAAAGTTGTAGAGATGAATGACCGCCATTTCCCCAACTCCATGAATGGCATGCTGCAGCTCTTGGCTAACTTTAAGACCTATCGTACAGTAGAAAAACCTGCAAAGTATCAGGAGAAAGGTTTGATTGAGGCTCATTTTTTCAATATCCGGACCAAGATACAGGCCAACAATTTGCGACCTTATTTTCCACCTGATGGGAAGTCTTTGAGTGATATAGAGAAGTACTGGACAATTTTGGAAAAATCAGAGTATGAGCGGGAGAAGGCTCTGCAGAAAGAGATGCTTAGGCTGGAGCGTTTGGAACAACTGGCTCAGATGTTCCACAAGAAGGCCTATCTTAGAGAGTCCTACCTGCATGAAATGAGACAAGTCATAGAGCGGCAAGATTTCCAACCCAACAATATCACCCAGGTGTTGGCTGCCACCAAGAAGCTGGAGGCAATTGAGGCTGATGTGTTGCCTCGTGAACAGCGGTTCACTACACTTGCTGAGATGTGTGCTGTGTTAGAACGAGAGAATTATCACGACAAAGCAGCAATCAGCACAAAGTAAGTTTGTTTTATTAATTTATAATAATAGTGCAATATACGGCAGTACTACACTAAGAGGCAGAAGATATCTGTCTGGCTATAGTATTCTATTAGCACTATCTTCTAACATTACAGTTTATGTCTCCCTGCTCAGCACGTTGTTCCTTATGTAGCTGGAAGTGAAAGAAAGACACAGGTAGATTGAGGGTGCGCTCACATGTAGCGGTTAAAACTGCATCGTAATCAGTTTTGATATTATAGGTGCAGTTTCTAAATTTAACAGGTGAAAGACATTAACTTAACAAGTGAATCACATTTATTGAATATGTTTCCCCTAGAGCAGTGGTGGCAAACCTTTGGCACGGGTGCCAGAGGTGGCACTCAGAGCCCTCTCTGTGGGCACCCAGGTCCTCAGCATAGAGTTCATAAGACAGGACCCATGGCCTCCTCCTATAGTCCCAGGCCACACAGGACATTGAGCACTATTTTAAAGTAACACATCCTTGGCTGCCTGGGACTGCAGGAGGAGTGAGAAGATGTGGACAGAGCTCGATTATAATTTGAGCTCCTGCCATGGGCCCTGCATTCTTCCTGTACAGGGGACCCAGGAGGGACGCTACATCAATAATCTGAATTTCTCCTCTTTCTAGTGTATTGATGTCCTCAGGACGCCAATACGATTGAAAGCTTTGACAAAGCAGTAAGCAATAAGTTATTGCTTAAATTGCCAAGTTGGCACTCCGAAATAAATAAGCAGATTTTTGTGGTCGTTTGGGCACTCGCTCTCTAAAAGGTTCGCCATCACTGCCCTAGAGGGTGCAGTCACACATGGCGTTGAACAATTTCAAAACGCAATGAAACGCTAATTAAATTGCTGTTAACATTTGAATTTATAAAACGCATCAGTTAATGTGACGTTAACACATCTGTTTGTTAACATAAAGCACAAATCTTAACATCAATTTAATTAGGCAAATCTCTTTTCAGCCGTTTCATTGCATTTTGAAATGCATGCGTTAAACTTGGCGTGTGAATGCACCCTTAATATCAAATATCCCCTCTTAGAGTCTTTCACCTGTTAAGAAAATGCACCTCAAACCACATTAAAACTATTTACGATGCAGTTGAGATTCAGTTTCAGGTTCTATAAGATTTCTGCAATGTGATTTTCTGTATTCAATTTTTATGTGTCTTTTGGTGTAGTTTCTTAATTTAACAGGTGGCACACATTTGTTTAAAAAATTCCAGATGTGATACAAAAAACTACAACAAAAGCAGGATCAAAACAGAATATAAAACACATCAGTTCTTGTGAGTCAAGGTGAGGTATAGAGACAGGGATAAGATCCTGTATAATGGCAAGATTTCCCATTGTGTGATCAGCCTGCTGCTGGTTTTGTCTCACAATAACTGATGCAGATTATCATTGTGTGAATACAGTCTTATCTTACAAAGTTTATAAAATGGGCATGGCCCAAGTTGTGCCATTTATCATCCAGAATTAGAAACTTTGACAAATCTGGTGCAGTATAATGCTTTTACTATAAATACATTTTTTTTTAAATCTGCTCTTTTATATAGACTATTGATGATTCCCATCAGTGAACTTATTCTGTAAACTAATCTGATATACTTATTCTCTATGATGTAGGCAAGAAGAGTTATCAAGGGGTTGGAGTGGATTGCTCCGCTTACTAAGAGCTCATAAACAGTTATTAGAAGACAAGCAGCAGATCCTGGTTCTTTTACGAGACACTGACAGTGTTGTTGAGGAGTTGAAGGCCATGCAGGTAACAACTATACCTATATACCCTATACCTTGCACCATTATGATGTACTCATGTATTTCTATGACTTCTGTGACTGAAAACAGTTAAATTCATCTATTTTTCTAGAACTGAAATATTAAAGGAAATTAACCACTAAAAAAAACAAAAAAAACTACGAATACTCACCTCTGTTCCTCTTCTCCATGATCTCGGTGCTGTTCTTCGCTAGTCTTGACAGGCCGGGATCACCTACAAAAGAAACTTATGCTTAGCATCATGGAGCACTGGACAAGATGTCTGGCGCCCTGGGCTGCTTATTTTGCACGCCCCCGCACCTCCCTCCTAGCATGGGAGTAGGAGCTGATGTCACGTGAGAGGCGAGAATTCATGCCTTTTGCATGACACAACCTCCCTCTTCCAGCATGGTAGAGGTTGGTGCGGAGATGTGCATAATTAGCAGCCCGGAGCGCCGGACATCTTGTCCCCACACTCCGTGCTGCTAATTATTTTCTAGGTGATCCCGGTGAAGAGAATCGGAAGTGAGTAATTGTAGCCGTTTTTCTAGTGGTTGAGTTCCTTTAATTGTCTTTTCTTACTGTAGGCCATCAATATTTGATGAATGATGTTCTAGCTTTGTGTTTTCCTGCTAATTTTGCAGCATGAAAGGAAACAGTGACTGTGGTTTACCCTTTATAAATAGTGAATCAAATAATGCACTGGTAGGGGTGGGTATATTCACTGTATTGCCTATATATATATATATATATATATATATATATATATATATATATATATGCCCTACATATACATTCAGCTTTCAGACTTCTCACAGATATATTGCTCATCATTCTAGCTTTCTATGTTAACAGCACCTAAGCAATAGCATTGCTACCATAGCCTCTAAGCACTCAATGTACCAAGGTTAAAGATAGTACCTGCCCTCCCGCTACTCCTATATACAGCTGAAATCACCTGCATTGCAGACATAGAAGTTGAGATTTCCCTGCACCTCCCGGATTACTTCAACAATCCCAACAACAATGACATATTCAGCAATGATCGAAAATACACATCTCATTTATGATTTGCCGGTACAAAGATTTAACAAAATTTTTAGTGTGCTACATGTTGGTTTACTCTACATATTGAAATAGTTAATGGTTCATTGAGTTTGGTCTTTGCTGCATTTTTATTTATTTTTTCTTAATTTTTTTTTGTCTTTATTTTTGATGCCAGGATTTGATAGGATCCAAGGAGCTTGGGAAACATCTCCCTGAGGTTGACTACTTTCTACAGGAACACAACTTAATTGAATCCCAAATTATGTCATATGGCGAATCGGTGAGACACATTTTAGCCAGGGCAGAAGATATTCCAAAGAGTGAAAGGGGCTATGGTGATCTTCTCCAAACCAAAGTAAAGAACCTACAGCAACTTTATCAGAACCTGGTATCCCTCAGCAAATCTCGGTAAGAAGTCTTTACAGAAAATAACTATGACATTTGGGTTGAATGGGATACTCTCATATATAATAACATGCTTTATGGGTTCTCCAAAGCAGCGCTCATCGGCTATCAACAGAAATGCTGTGGGTCCAAACTGTTAGACGTCTAGCCGTTAGGTGCTTGCACCCTGTGCATAGGGTGGGAAGAAATAACCTGTATCATCCTTAAAGGAAATCTACCATCAAAATCCATCATGATAAACCCGGAACACTTACTCAAAGACCCAGGCACCATGACTGTGGTAAACTTCTTATATTTGTTACCCATGGCCTCCGATCTGCTTAAATCAACTTTTAAAATTATGCTAAAAAAACCTGAGGGGCTACCCTAGCTGTGATCTGGCTTTGTAGGCCATTATACTGTCTCACCCTCACCCTGCTCCCTCAGCACTTTCTTATGTATTCTGAGTGCTGAGTGAGCATGGGGGAGGGTGAGACAGTGTAAAAGTCTGTAAAACCAGATCACAGAGGGGCTAGGGCAGTGATGGCAAACCTTTTACAGACCGAGTGCCGAAACTACAACTAAAATCCACTTATTTACCGTGAAGTGCCAGCATGGAATTTTGTACAGTAACTTATTGCTGCCTGTTCTTCCACATCTTTCAATTGTATTGCCCCCTTGAGGCCACAAATACAGCTGACAGGAGGGCAAATTCAGACTATCATTGTAGGCTCTCTCTCGAGAATCTTTCTGTAGAGGAAAAATGGTGGTCCAGCAGGATGACCTCGAAAGATAATGCAGTTCTTACCCTTCTTACTTTCCCCACAGTTCCAAACAGCCAATAAAGAGAGTAGCATCTCTTAAGTTGCTTGGGACAGCAGGAAGATTCAGTGTTTGGAGAACTCTGTCCTGGGCTGATGGCCTGAGTGCCCGCAGAAAGGGCTCTGAGTGCCACCTCTGGCACCCGTGCCATAGGTTCGCCACCACTGGGCTAGGGTGTCACCTCAGGCCAATCAGCATCATTTTACAAGTTGATTTTAGAAGGAAGGAGGCTGTGGATAATGAATATAAGAGGATTACCTCAGTCACGGTGCCTGGATCTATGAGTAAGTGCCCGTGGTTTAGCATGATGGATTTTCATGGTAGATTTCCTTTAAATCAGCTGAGAGCACTTTAAACTTTCTCTTGTACTTGTTATATGCTCATCTCATAGTGCTATATACAAAGCTGTATACTTTATGGTTGCATTATTTGAACAGTATATCTATGTACAACATACATAGATGTATAACAGTAATTTTATTAATGTCATGTATGTTTTTTTTATTGTATCGTATAAACCTTATTTTTATTATGTAGGAGACTACGTCTTGAGGAGTTATTGAAGTTGTATCAGTTTTTCCAAGACTGTGGTGAGGAAGAGGCTTGGATCTATGAAAAGTGGCAGGTGCTCAGGCTGGCAGACCCAGGCAGAGATCTCAGCCACATCAACTCGTCCATAGCAAAGCAAGAGGTATGGCGCTCTGACACTAAGCTAATATGTTGCTTTTTTCTCCTATAAGTAAAGTTGCAGTGTTCTCTTGAAGGTTTGTTTGTAATGGCCAGACAATTGTGTGCATTTTATTGGTGTTAATACAAAGAAATGGGGGGTACCGCACAATCAAATATCAATAGTGGGTATATGGGTATATGGGCACCGTACAAACATGTAACAACCCAAAAATAAATATCAAAATTACTTTATTAATTTACAAACAACAAAGACCAGACAAACAATATAAAAGCAATTAAAAGGTGTAGTGACTACACCAAAAAACTCGATGTGGTGAGTGTGATAAACTCACCAACAACCATCCCTGGTTCCACTAATCATAAGGGTTACTGCTCAAATACACACAGAAATGGGGTGAGAGTAGACATCCCCAATTCATATAATACAATAAAGTGCATATAGATAAACAATAATGTTATAGTCAGTATAATCAATATATGTACAGACAATATATGCTCAACATAGCCAGGGCATAATAACCACATTGACCATCCTAAATGCAAAACCTGAAGTCAGCATGGCTGTACAAAAGGGAGCAAAGAAACCCAGGCAACCAGGGAATGAGCGTGTCCACCCACATGGACACGCTCATTCCCTGGTTGCCTGGGTTTCTTAGGATGATCAATGTGGTTATTGTTGTTTGTAAATTAATAAAGTAATTTTGATATTTATTTTTGGGTTTTTATGGCACATCTTTTCTTGTGAGTTTACATCTTATTGGTGTTGTCACACGTAGCGCTTTGACTCCATTTAGAAATTGCATCAAAGCAGACGGAGACGTGCCACGGCCCGATCACATACGTCTTTCTTTGGAAATGCATGAGATCAGTAACCAGCACCTGGTGTCTTGCATTTCCACACTTATAAAATATATTTTTGTATCTTCTTTAGGCCTTAGAAGCAGAAATACTTTCCCACCAATCTATTCTTGCCAAAGTGGTGAGAAATGGAAAAGAGTTGTGCCAGTTGACTTACACGGACCAGGTGGCTATCCAAAAAATGATTGACAATATCCAAAAGCAGTGGCTGGAGCTTCAAGAAGAGGTCAAGAGAAGTAAACATCGTCTAGAGGTGGCAGCACTCATCAAACAGGTGATGCACTTATTTCTAGGATAATCCACAATGTAACGATGATAAATCGAAAAAGTATATAGACCTTTTCATACACTGCAGATGAAAGCTGATATAAATATAGAAAACCTTTAAAATGCAGGAAAGAAGGCAGACCGTAATGTGGTTTTATCCTGCGATGAGCGCTATGGCCAGATTTATAGTGGTTTATTTCATGGTTGCTCTTTGGATATCAGTTTTGACAGGTCAGAATTTTCCTTTGCGTTCCCTCCTGGGGTTATATTACCAGCTTTGTTTAGGTGGTTTGGATTGAATTTTTGAATCAAAGTGGTTTTGGCTTGATTTTGCTCTTTTCAACTTTCCTGCTTTATTTTCTGAGAAGTGCATCTGAATATTCAGTAACGCAATAAGGGAAATTTACTACCATGGGACTTTTCGAATTCACTTTTTTTTGGAGACTATGTTGACTTCTAGATGTGCCAAATTTAGAAACTGTTATAAATATGGTGCATCTATAAGTCTGTTCTGACATATTACTCCAATTTGTGTGGTTCCCTTTATTGCAGTGAAATTGTAACAATGAGAATAGCCACAACATTTATTAATGTGTTTGTGCCAGTATTCTGGATTAGTTTGCATATAAATACATGTGTAAACCGCTTGCACCTGTATTTATATGGCCTTTCCAACAATACTGTGTACCCAAAGGAGCGTTCAGCATCGGCCACCACATTTATGTCAGAAGTCCAACATAATTGGGGTGCATGCCCATTAAACGGAGTCCACCAGAAAAAAAAACTTGTGCATCGGTCTTTATTTATGAAAACCGTGCGCTTTATTAATATGGGCCAATGTTTTAAAGCTTAACACTGAACTAGAATTTGTAAAATCCTGAAAGTCATCTGTTACATTTACTTGATATAATGGTTAAGTTCTAGTTTCGTAACAACATCTGACAAAATGGAACTGAGAATCTAAATTGAAAATGTCCCCATGCATCCA
This sequence comes from Engystomops pustulosus, assembly GCF_040894005.1. Taxonomy (NCBI): domain Eukaryota; kingdom Metazoa; phylum Chordata; class Amphibia; order Anura; family Leptodactylidae; genus Engystomops; species Engystomops pustulosus. Next base: position 43,990,214 of record NC_092417.1, read on the forward strand.
GATATTAGTATGGGGATTTTTTTACATTAATCTTGACTGTGTTATTGTTAGTATTTTGCTTGTTTGTATCAAAAATATTGTTTGTTAAGGTCCTTATACATGTGAACCTATAACTCACCAGGTTCTTGGGTCCTGCAGACTAGTATTTTTAACATACAGTTGTTGTTTTTTTTAACTGTTTTGGTTAAGCCACCATGAGAAGAAGTAATATTTCAAGTATTTTAGTAAAATGAGCTTAAATGGGCATGCTTTCCTATACAATACAATTGGAAAGACTGCCTGCTATATAATGTGGTGGCCAAACTAACCATTTAACACCCATTAAGTATTTTCGAAGGTACTAGTGTAATTTAGAGGACCAATTCTACTCTCTACTGGTTGTCATAGCTGTCCCACCCAACATCCCCAAGCCCCATGTCAGATCAGATGGAAGAGTATGATGCTTCATGATGTTTAATGCAATTTATAAGATAATATTCATATACAATGTAGCTCTTAATTGACATTTATTTTTGTATAAATAGTCATATATTTACTTATATGATGTTTCTCTTTTTTCATCCAGTACTTTGCTGATGCAAGCGAAGCAGAATCTTGGCTGAAAGAACATCTGCCGCTTCTTACGAGTGAAGATTATGGAAAGGATGAGTCCAGCGCTGAAGCCATACTACAGAGACACCTGAGACTTGAGAAAGAGATTGTAGCCTATTCCATGGAAGTGAGAAGGCTTGGAGACCAGGCTCAGACAGTAGCAGGCAAAGCTCCTTTAATCGTACGTCTTGCTGGTCATACGAAACTTTACCTTTAATTGAGTTGAAAACTTGAGTTGAATACTATTGCATAGGTCTGTGAATATTGGTTCATTGTTTTGGAATATAGGTTTGTGATTAACGGTTTCTATGTCCTCTTTTAAGGTATTTTAGCTGACTTTTCCTACATCCTTCATAGGAATGCATTTTTATCATAGCCAAGTGTTCCTGCATTCTCTATAAGGATAGGGGATTAAGCCACTGCCAACCACTGTTGGTGACAACCCAATGGGTTTTCCCACGAAGGCAAGTTAACTTACTGATCAGTGGGGGTCTCAGTGCTGAGATCTTGAAATTGAGGAGTCCGACCCACCCCTCGCCTCTCCTAAGACTAATGGAACAGACGGCCGTGCATGACCATTCTTCTCCGTCAGCTCCATAGAGATTATTGGAACAGAACGGTCATGTGCGGCTATTTGCTCCATTAGTCTGAGGAGCGGCGAAGGGGTCACTTGGACCCCTCATTTTCGCAATCCATGGGGGTCTCAGCACTGAGACCCTCACTGATCAGCAAGTTAGGCCCTATCCCTAACTTGCCTTCATGGGAAAACCCCTTTAAGAACAATATGGAATGTTATAATCACATAACATCTACTGTCATCAGTAAGTTGGTCAACCCTGCACATTAGATAGATCTTGTCTATATGTCTCTGACTGCATTCAATTCCACTTGATCACTGATATGATTCCATGGATTCATCATTTATCATTTCTATTGCAGCAGGAGAAAAAGCCAGTGATTATAATGATAACACAAGAGAGGAACAAGCCACAAAAAAGAGACTATTTAACATCAAGGTCTCCTGAGACCGAAGAGTCCAAACAAGAGACACCAAACAAGATCCGAATTGTGCAGGAGGAGATAGAGGCCTCATATGAGAATCTCCAACTATTGGCCAAGGTAATAAATGTAGAGCTTTTAGAGTTGCCATTTTTATGTTACTCTCATAACATTCTCTGGTTGAGATACAAAATCATAAAGGTTACATGGTCTTCAGAAGATTTTAACCTTAACAGTAGGTACCTTACATGGATATGTCCAGCACAGAATGTGAATATAATACATTTTTGTTCAAGCCAATTTTTGGAAGAGGATGGGCATAAAGTGGGCTACGCAGAAAGGTTATGGCCTCTAGGGCATGTCGAACATACAATAACTTGTTGCAGAGTCTGTGACTTTCTGTGACAAAGTGGTCATTTGCTGCTTTGTGAAAATGATGACAAATCTATTAGACACATCTCACATCTCAGTAGATTAAACGGAGCATATAAAATACCAGTCGTGATAAATTCCCCCAATGTTCATTATGCAATAATATGTGCTGAGACTGAGAGTAACAGGATCTCTTTCATATCTCCACTGCCAAGCCAATTTTTCTTATCCTTTTAAATTGTGACACAAATCCCATAGACTGTATTTGTTTTGTAGAGGAGGAAGAAGGCTTTGGAAGAAATGATCCGTCTATATCAGTTTTATAGCGCTTGTGGGGAGTTTCAGTCTTGGATGGATGACAAGGAGAAGATATTTCAGACTTTCCAGCCAAACCAAGATAATGTAGAGGTCATGCAGCAGAAGTATGAGGTAAATAGGTTTCGTTGCTATAAGCGGTATTATCATAACTGTTACATATGGACATCTGGAAATGTAATCATTTGAAGATTTTTGGTGCTTATTGTTACGTCTCATATTTGAAGAGGTAGACGAGGGTTAGAACCTTTATTGTTTTGCTCAGCAGCCTCTCAATCATCTCATTAACAGGCTGTAAAGCTTCCTTGGGGCTGGATTCAGTTGCCAGTCATTGCTTTAACTGCCTGTTTGTTTCTTCCACATGATCTGGATACTAGTTACCTACCTTCTTGTCTTCTGACCACCCCTTGCCTCCTGATATTGTACTTTCTGCCATGTGGATTTATATCTCTGATGTACCTCTGATGTACTCTGTCAGCTGACCATGCCATTGGTATTCCCTTCTCCCTAATTAATTTAATGAAGGAAAAATCACTCTCTCTCTTCCCCTCTGGACCTAACCGTGAACATACATATATTTCCCCTTACAAATTAATAAAATAACTTGATTATAATAGCATAATTAACAAAATTATTACCCATAGAAATAAAATGTTGTTTTGTCACAAATGTTGTTTTGGGGAAATGCACTCAACAGTGCAACTATTGGTGCCCAGGTTCCTGGGATGTTGGCATGCGTCCTGTAGTTCCTTTTCACATGCATCCAGTACACTGTAAATTTTACTATTGCAATCCAAAATATAGTGTGAGGTTGGTTAGAAATCTAATGCAACACTAGAGCTATTGATTATCTATTGGTTTATTTTCTCTCCTGTCAGAGAGCTGGTGGACTTTCTCTGGGTCTCCTTTGCACAGGTGTAGAGTGTTGTCTTCACTCTACCTTGGCCATACCCAACCTCTATCTCTATGGGTTATATGGCTCATCATCTCCTCCATAACCCAATACACATGATTCAGGTTCATCCTTTTGTATTCAATTACTACTCATTTAAAGAGAACCCGTCACCAGCGACACCCACAAACTACACACAAACTACACACAGTACCTTTTTTATGTATATAAGTAAGCAAACAGTTTTTTTTAGATTGCAACCATGGAATTGAACTATTTATGGATAAGGGCAATGTTTTTTATGAAGTATTTATTTTGGGTGGGTTAATTGTAAACCAGGTTCCCTTTAAGTTGCAATAAAAATAAAAGTAAGTTGTGGTCATAATTGTAGTCCAATGTTTCCAGGAATTTCGGGAATAACAATGCTCCCCTTTCTGAAGTTACATTGAACAGATTCAATCTACTTATATACTGTATACATTGAATACAAGCAAAATTACTTGCTTACTAAAGTAAGCAACTCCTAGCACTACCCCAGTATTAGCAGTGTTAAACAGCTGGCTTTATTCGTATTAATAATGGGGCGGTACTAGGAGGCGGTGACTGCTGCATGAAGTCTGGCAGTCACCGCCAGCCTATGGCATGGGAGGGGTGGTCTATGGAAGAAGCAGAGGAGAGGGCAGTGCCTCGGACCACCCCCTCATGAATACACCGGACCGCTGTAAGCTCGGTCCGTTGTTTTGAAGCTATGGCAGTGCAGTGTTCTCTAGCTTTATCAGAAGGTTTCGATACAGCTAGCAGTTCAACACTGCTAATAACAGTACTTTAACTTTAGAAACAGGTACTACAGCGTTTTTTAGGGTGACAGGTCCTCTTTAAGTAAAGTCAAATAAAGAGGCATACAGATATATACTGGTAAAGTGTACACAGTGAAGCAAAGTCCTGTCATGTGACCAGCCAAATGAACACCCCCACTCCAAATGGCAAGAAGGGAAATGCCATAGGTTAATTCAGTTTTGGTATCATGAGCACACTCATGCAGTTTAAAGTACCGTAACTGTGGGATCTGGGTCTGTGGGTCTACAGCACCGTGTGGGCTCCCTGATCTTTGGGCCCTCACATAATTGCATTGATTGTTTTATATAGTAAAACTAACCCCATTAAGCTGCAGCAGAGCCATTTTTTGAGGTACGCTGCATGAAAGCATAGGTTATAGTGATAGGTTATAGGTTAACTATATCATCTATTCTGTGGAGCAGTTTACAGAACTTTCTGAGCCACACTCATATAGTATCTGCTAAATGCTGCCCATTGTGCTTGGGGGATCACCATTTGCCCTCTACGTGGCAGTTCCCGAGCCTCCAGAATTTTGCCGGTCACATAAGGTTAGCAGACTTGTGTGTATGCCTCAGCTCTGGGCCGGCTCCAGGTTTCAGTAGGCCCCTGGGCGACAGAGCCTCAGTGGGCCCCTTTGTAGTGAACTCATGTAGCGGCATTAAAAATTCAGAAATTCCCTAGTTTATCATTTCCTAACATCCCTGTCATAGTTATTTTATATATCTCCCTTTTAGTTTAATTATATACAACCCCATCATGGTTTATATACAGTCCTTCCCTCATGGATTCATTGTAAACAGCCCCCCTCACCCGCCACCCGGGGCTTCTAGACTGCTAGGGACTGAGATTCAGCCATGTGGGCCCCTGCACTTGCCCGGGTATGCATGGTGCTTGCGCCAGCCCTGCTCAGCTCTGATATAAAATAACATTGTGCAAACGATATCTTGTAACATTCAGGCTAATTTGTCTTATTCTGTTATTTTTACAACAAAATATGATTCCAATTTAAATACTGGATCCTAATTCTCAGAGTTACTCCTCCAGGCATCATTTTGAGCTTTGCTTTGACAGATCCAGGATATTTATTCTATCCGGTTACAAAAGAACATTGTTTGAGACATCTTAAGTTGTATTGGCAGGGTTATCTTCATAATATATTCATATACTGGAAGGAAAAGAAGTGGAAATGTGCAGAGATTTGCCAAGATCGTGTTGAAATGATCCGTTTATGTAAGATTTAATTGTCTATAGTGACGATCCTGCAAGTATCAACCAGTTTAGACTCCACCCAGTACATAATTGTTGTGACGAATATTTAATTAGCTAACTGGGCAAAGGAACCTAAATAAAAAATGCTATTATTATTTGTCATACCCCACCATTACAGCCCTGTCCACAAGGTGGTCTACAGTGAGAATGTGGCCTACATTGTTCATGTGTCTGCTGAATGAGGCTAGTGATGTATGAGCAGTACTAGTGGTACCGGTCCATTCATGGCCTCAGAACTCATGTGTCATACATGCAGGGGTGAACATGAACTTTCTGCTACTTGAGGCGAGTTATAGAACGGCGCCACCTCCAACCCATCCAATAGTAATATATTAGGTAATTTTTTTTATTCTCCATACAGTGTTCCATACCCATGCTGCTTTAAAGAAATACTATTTTGTCAAGTTCTGCTTTGTAGCAGGTGACTGCACCACTGATGCTTTTTCTCTCACTCATGCTACAGTTGGTGCTGCCTGAAGCAAGAGGCTCAGCTGACCTAATGGATGGGGCACCCCTGCATACATACAAAAACATCACTGCTGAGGCTAGTGGTCGACTGCAGCAGTGGTATGCATAATGACTGTGATGCTGCAGGAAAAAATTGAAAAAATGCAGGAAAAATGCTGCAAGAAAAAATGGAAAAAATGTTGCAGCTCCCTAATATGCTTGGTGTACCAATTCCTCGCCAATACAATGGGGAAAATACCTGCAGATAAGACATTATATACAATCTGCACAGTTACTCCTGGTCTATAACATGCGTGGAGGGAGTGTAGCGGGGCGCAGTGGCCGCTGGAAGTAGTGGGCATTCTTTTGCAAAACTATGCCAGACGTAGTTTTTCTCTCTGGCCGCACAACCCACCAGACACATCAAGTGGCCTAAGCATAATGATGTATCCGGCATGATGAGGGGGGGCATGGCTGCTATCATACGCCGGTGCAGGGGCGATATGATAAATCTCCCCCACAATCTTTTTTTCTTTCTTCTTTGAGTCATTTTAGCATTGTCCTTTTTTTTAGGGGAATGCCTGATTTGTCATAAGTTTCTAGAAGTGGACATCTGAAAAGTCGCAATGTTTTGCTGAAATAAGCTCCAATCCAGAGCAGACGTAGGCAATCGGTTGCTTAAACATTTGAGACTTTTGTGCTACTTTTTAGACAAAAGTCTCAAAAAACCCACCATGCTCACCTGCCTCATTTATCGACCAAAACCTTAAAAAAAAAAGTCAAAACTAGACACATATTTCTAGACTTAAGATAAATGTCCTCCTTTATATTTTGTTCCAGAATTTACTGACTGATCTTGCTGCTGGAAAGGCTCGTCTAGATGAAATTAATAATGTGGCTAATGAGTTAGCCAGTACTGCCCCTGACAAAAGAAATCAAATTCTGGACCGCCTGAGGACTATTGGTTACAGGTGGGGTATTTTTATTATGATTTCTCACATATTTATATCAGAAAGACCTTAGGTTTAGGCGGGATTCTTGCTTTGTAGTGTAAGTAAACAGCTTTTTAGCTGCAAAAACTTTAGCTGCTAAAGCAGGGGTCTCCCACAAACTGCGGCCCTCAGGACAATAGTTTGCGGCCCCTATCTCCCTTTTACGCACCAGGACGTACTATAATGTTGTGTTATTATTCCCGGCCGTAAACACCATAACGGAAAATAGCGCTCAAATGTCCAAGTCGCCACTTTTTCCCCCTTTTCCCATTCATAAATATTTGAATAAAAAAATGATCAAACAATCATAAAGGTCCCAAATTTATATAAGTGTAAAAAAGTTATTGGTCTCAGATTTTAATTTTTGAAAATCTATTAAAACCTAATAAAACCTATATAAATTTGAAATCCCTGTGATCGTAGTGACGCATACCCTCCCGGCCTACCTGCACACAAACAAGTGCAGCCCATGGAAAGAGTCCCGTATGTTGGACCGTTCCTAAAAACTGCCTTTGCATTATACACAAATATGATGTGAGGACTCCCCGCCTACCAGTCGGACTGCAGCACCGACCTTGTATTAACTTCATTGCCAAAACTGAAGTTCTGTCAACATAGAGTCCTTGTATCATATTTATGTATAATACAAGGACTACCCTACCACCCTATGCAACCTGGGCAGTTTGTGGGATCAGACCAACAAAAGGGCTTGTACACATTCATGTTCAGGGAGCCGGACACCATAGAGACCAGTTCATAGTCAAGGGCCTAGTACATGATCTAAACGTCCAGGAGGCACTGGCTATCCTCCAAAAGGGGTTGGTTTTTGGGTCAAAAATGCTGCAAAAGGCATGATGTTATTGCAACCATATTTTAAGTACCAGCTATGGATCATAAAAGAAGAGAACGTAATTAATAAAGTATTTACCTTAATTAGTTGGGATCGTTTGGAAGTCCTGAAAGAACAGAAAGGTGCAGAGCTCATCGGCCTGGCTGACGTCAAGACTTTTCTCCAAAACTGTGAGAATATGGAAGCTCTAATACAGGAAAAGAGACAAGAGCTGATGGGTTCAGAGCCATCTGGGAACCTGGAGTCAGAGGAGCGTCAACTGAAAGCACATGAGAGGGATATAGATGTGCTAGAGAGAAAAATCGCCTATTTAAAGAGTATGGAAGAATCGTAAGTACTTAACATTTACAGTCTGGTAAATCCTATAATTATCCTCAAATGACAAGTACTGAACATTTAGTATGTACATGCACAGTAATATAAATTCTTTCATCAAGCACAAAACTGTTCCCATACTTACATTTAAAGGGAACGTCTGCTCAAAGTTGGAAAACCCTATAAGGGGATTCGGAGGGTTTATCTTCTTATGGAAGCTCCATGAATAAGCGTAAAACCCTTTGGTTGTCCACCGGTTAGGGGATAACTCGCTGATCTGTGGGGGACCCATGGATCAAAAGGAAAGGGGTCAGTTTTATCCTAAATGAATGGAGCTGGCCAGAGTGTACATGTGTGAGCAGCTGTTCCATTTATTTGGGGATACAAAAGACCCCCATTCTCTCTGTCCGTGTGGGTTCCACCACTGTGGCTTCAACTGGTCAGCAAGTTGTTGTTCCCAATCCTTGGGATTGTGTGGTTATATTTGCAGTAAAGAACTGCAGACATTAAGGGAAAAGTATCTATCTGTCTAAGCCAGAAAACTGGAGATACTTGGACCTGAAATGCCATACACCATATTTATTGGAGGTTTTAGAAACTTTTAGGCAATTTAACGACTAATTCGAAAAAGAGGCTTATCCCCGGTAACTAGGGGAGCGTTACCAGTGCCCCAGAAAATTCAATATTGTGGTGCAGCAAACTAGACATACTAATAGGAGGTGCAAAGTACAGCTAACCAATCTCATACTACACCTCCAGCACAATGAGTGGCGCAGCATAGAACTGTCTAGTTCAACTCACTGGTCTAAAGACCCGATACATTAATACATCTCCCCGCAGATGAAATGTTCATTTATATAGAATTTTCCCATGCAATCTATTTATTTTTATTTGTGTCTTATTACAGAATGAGACACACGAATCCTCAAGAGAGTTTAGCCATCAGGAAACAGATTGAACAAATGGAAATGCTTCTTGGACAACTTAAAGAGGAAGCTCAGCTGAAAAAAGATAAACTCCAAAAAGCCAAAGATCAAAAAGTTTTCCTACAGGACAGTCACAGGCAGATGCTCTGGATCCAGGACATAAAAGAAAAGTTAAGAAGCGATGAGATGGGCAATGACGTAACTTCTGCAGAACAGCTTCTCCGGGACCACCAATACCTGCTTAAGGAGATTGAGGGTCAGAGAGAACGGTAAGGAATGGGATGGATTTTTAACAAATGACTTAATCTTAACCACTTGCCGCACCATTACGTTCCCCAATGTCATGGTGCGGCAGCAGGTGTATGAAGAGGGGTAACAGCTAAGCCCTCTTCATGCACCCTGGGTGTTTCCTGCATAATGTGATAATGACCATTTTAGCCAGTTTCTTGACTTGTCTGAAAAGGGGACATTTCCTCAGTAACAGGGGGAGTGGCCAGAAAATTTAGAAAATTTAGTCTGTCCACCAGAAAATTCAATATGGTGACCAGGGGCGTAACTAGAAGAGGCAGGACCCCAAAGCAGACTTCTGAATGGGGCCCCCCTTACCCCTTAAAAATATAGCTATTTGTTTTCTCACACGTTCAAACATATATACATACATACAGTATATACACACCATATATACATACATACAACATATGCACACCATGTATACATACATACAGCATAAACACACCATGTATACATACATACATACAGCATAAACACACCATATATACATACATACAGAATATACACACCATATATCCATACATAGAGCATATAAAGCTATGCATCATATACACAGAAATACAGCATTTACACACACATACAAATACAGGATATGCACAGCCAAAACTGCAGATGCTGGGGCCGCTATGGCTGCTATAGCTGTAGTTACGCCCGGGGTGGTGACGCAGCAAACTATACCAAGTGCAAAGTAGGTCTTGCCAGTCTTATACTGCACCAGATTTATCATCCAGCATCAAATACATTAATCTGGTGCAGCAGAGATCTGTCTAGTTCTACTCTGTACTGGTCCAAAGATTAACATTAATTAATTAAGATGAAACATTAATACAATGCAATAGAGTTTGATTAAAGCATATTTTACCTATTGTATGTGCGGACATCTTGCCAGCCAGATGTCCAAATCAATGGGGGTCAATGTTGCCTCTTAATAGTCAACTAAAATGATTTGGCTGTGACTTGTACTGCACTCTGCCCTATTGGAGTCTAAGGGACTAATCTGCAGCACCAAGTACAGACCTTGCCATCTAAGAATTTGTGAGAAGAATCCGTTAGCATATTATGTAATAAATTCCATTATTCTAATTATTGTTGTCCTTGCATCTAGAATCATTGAACTGCAGCAAATGGGTAAAACCGTATTTGAGTCCAGCAATAGTCCTGAAGTCCGACATTCCTTAGTGAATCTGGTTGGAGGATACAATGAACTCAGTGACTTGTGGGTAGAAAGAAGAAAGAAACTTGAGGAAGGCTTGGAGCTGCAGCAATTTGTGCGAGAAGCTGAAAGTATTAATGCAGCAATTTCCAGCCATGAAGCGTTTCTTAGAGTCAATGATCTTGGGGTAAACCTGTTTTGAGAATCAAATTTTGTTATTACTTTGATTATGATAATACAGAACTACATATTTCACTGCTAATAAGCATATACATGCACTACACATATATACAGGAGTAATTAAGCACGGAGCCCGACGATTTTGATGGGTCATTTACAGTAATGGTCTCTTAATAATGGATGGTGAAAATGCAACCTCTGCAACTCCCAGGGGCGGAACCACAGTGGTAGCAGCCATAGCAGCTGCTATGGGGCCCACAGTGTCAGGGGCCCTATCATCTGACCTGACAAACTAAAAAGTTGAGGATGTGCACCATTATATACATATTATGCTGCACATTGTACATATATGTGATGTATATATGCTGTATGTGTATATATACAATGTATGGAGTGTAACTCACACAAGTGAGTATAGAAATAAGTATATTTTTGAAGTGGGAAGGTGGGCCCCATTCAGCAGCCTGCTATAGGACCCTGCCTCTCCTAGTTACGTCACTGGCACCTCCCTATCCATATTGTCAAGTTATTTCACTGTCTGTGATATTTTCTTTTAATTTTTGCAAAGATTTATTAATACAGCTTTCAAGCTTGAACTTTTACATGGTAACCAATCTCTAAGCCTAATTCCTAACATAATTCATGTTGCTGATTTTATAATTTGAATTCAAACTAGAAAAATAAGAATGATTTAAATATTTCTTATAATGAATAACCATAAGGATATGTATTGTATTTTACTCTCACACTGTATTTGTTTTGATATTTTAGGATCAACTGGATACAGTCCAGAGTCTTTTGAACAGACATAAGCAATTCGAGAAAGTTTTGGCAGCTCTTAATAATCGAGTGACCGGTCTTCAAACCAATGGAGATTCACTTGTGGCAAAGGATCACTTTGCGAGTCCCCTGTAAGTAGATAAAAAAAAATAATAATGTATACTTGTCTCCTAGAGGATGGTATTAATATATAAATTGTTTGAGTGCTCATCCAATCTGTTAAAGGACATCTACCACCAGGATGAATCATTGTAAACCAAGCACACTTACATACTGGGGAGTGTACCATCTGGCAGGATCTGCTCTTCTTTAAGCTTCCTATACCCTTGTTTTTAAGAAAACAAGGCTTTAAAAAGTATGCAAATGAGCCTGAGGGGCTTCAGACTCAATTAACACCAATGGAACCCAGAGCCCATCAGACTAATTTTCATAATTTTAAAAACCTTTTTTTTTTTTTAAGCTAAAGCTAAAAGAGCATATCCTGCCAGTGGGGGCACACACCAGTATGTTTGTGTGCTTGGTTTACCATCCTTGATCCTGGTGGTAGATGTCCTTTAAGTAACGTTCAACTACTGCATAGAATTGTTTTTTGTATTGTTATTTTTATTGCTTTATTGTTTTATTTTTCAAAGAATTTACAACAAACATTACATGTATATTGGATGTTACAGAGAGTGGGGGTCATTTACTAAGGGCCCGATTCACGTTTTCCCGACATGTTACCCGAATATTTCCGATTTGCGCCGATTGTACCTGAATTGCCCCGGGATTGTGGCGCATTGGCGCCGGCATGCGCGCGACGGAAATCGGGGGCCGTGGCCGAACGAAAACCCGACGTATTCGGAAAAACCGCCGCATTTAAAAACCGAAAAAGTGTCGCTTGGGGAGCGCTTACCTTCACCTGGTCCGAGGTGGTGCATTCCGGCGCGATGAGATGATTTTCAGCGTAGCAGCGCCACCTGGTGGACGGCGGAGGAACTACCTTCATAAATCCCGGCCGGACCCGAATCCAGAGCAGAGAACGCGCCGCTGGATCGCGAAAGGACCGGGTAAGTAAATCTGCCCCAAAATGTTATGAGAACAGCTCAGTAGTAGTTAAAATTTCAATGACTGTGCAAATGATACACAGTGAAACTTCTTTGAGCGGACTACAGGCAGCCCCTGGGTTATATATAAGATAGGGTCTGTAGGTTTGTTCTTAAGTTGAATCTGTATGTAAGTCGGAACTGTATATTTTATCATTGTAACCCCCAGCCAAATTGTTTTTGGTCTCTGTGACAATCGGATTTTAAAAATGTTGGATTGTCATTAGAACCAGAATTAACAATAAAGCTTCATTACAGACACCTATTATAGCCAGAGGTCCGTTTGTAAGTCAGGTGTTCTTAAGTAGGGGACTGCCTGTATACATGAAAAAAATAAAAATCATTCTTGTCTGGCAGGATAAAACGGACTGTGTTTGACACTCAGAAGAGATATGAAACGTTGGACCGAAAAAGTGATGATAGACAAAAACAACTCTTGAATTCATTGAGACTGCAGGTAACAAGCCTTTGGGACACATGTATCATTGTATTTCTGCTGCTTCTTTTCAAAGTTTTCTACTGTCAGCACACTTGTGTGTTTTTGTGTGTTTTTCAGCCTGGGATATATAAGAACGTGTGTTTTTTTGGGGGTTATGTGAGTTTGCATTTTATGATGTGATGGGTGATGTGAATCTACATTTTTTGATGTTTTGTGACCTTTTAGGTGCATGTATGGAAGCAAATATGGGTCAGTTATGTTTCATTGTGGGCCTAAAAAGTCTCTAATGTGCTCAAAAATAAGGGGTGAAGAAGGTGCAAATCAAAAATAAACATCTGTCTTGTAAAGGAACCCTGCAACAGACACAAACACACCGGCAAACTTCCTAACACCCTAGCGTAGGTGCAAAAGAAAGGTACAAACACTTCCAAAAAGGTGCAAAGTAATTAAAAAAGTGCAAAAAGAGAAGAAAAAGTCCAAATTAAGGTACATGTCCACTTTAGATTTTATGACCCCCCCATCAGGATGAGATAACAGAATAAAGCAAAATAAAGTGTTCCCCATTGGTGGGCATACACTCCTGGCTGGGCCAAGTGTCAACAGTCACAGAGCCCATTGTTGCCAATCATTACCCTCAGTGAGCTGACCGCACTGGTTGGCCGAAACAGATCCCATCACCCCAGACAGCTTCGGCTCAACCAGTAGTGTTTGCCAACTTGTTCTATAAAATACCCTTTGTAGATATGACACTATGCACAGTCTTCCCAGCTAGTCCTGCTCTATCACATGATACCTTCAGATAGGACACTGTGTAGAATCTGCTCAGCTCCTTCTGCTCTATAACATGCTTCTTGCAGATCCTGTGCACAATGTATTTAACTCCTCTTGTTGAGTAAAATGCTGCTTGCAGACAGGGGTGTACCAAGCCGTCCTGCTACCTGATGCAAAAAGTCAAAAGGCGCCCCCTACTTAATGCACAGATTTAGGGCTGTTTCACACTAACGTGATCAACCATTGAGTCATAGGCATCACAGTGTCCTGTTTCAGGGATGAGAGTGGTGGTGGTGGTGGTGGTGGTTGCCTCACGTTGCCTCACTGCCTTCTGATAGGACACTCTATAGCATGCTGTCTGCAAATAGGATAATTTGTACAATCTGCTCAGATTCACTTTAAACTTTAGTTAACATGTGTGTGTGTCATGAACACTTTCATTTTTTTAAAACAGTGTATAAAATTTTTACATATCGGTTATTCTCTTTTTTTTTTATGGAAAAAATAACGTTAAAAAAAAAACGATGTGAACTGGCACAGTGATCCCATTTAAATTACCTTTTGTACATTGTTTAAAGGAATTTAATCGAGATGCCACAGAACTGCTGGTGTGGATGGATGAGAAGTATAAAATTGCGCTTGATGAGTCGTATCGGGACCCGACTAATATTCTGCGTAAATTAAAGTGGCATGAAGCAGCGGAGCGAGAGATGGAGGCCAACCAAGTGCGATTTGAGGACTTAGTGAAGGTTTGTACGTGAGATTTTCACAGCCCCCTTGAAAATTATGATCATATTTTCATGCACTATGTAGGAACTGACTTGCGGTACATATTTATGAGCTCATGACTTAAAGGTGGCTTTAAATTGCTCACATAAACTTTCTTCTTACATCTGACGATTTAATTCTATGAATCATTATTCTAATACAAGACTCCTCTAACACACCGACGTAACCACATTTGAGCCAGATGCTCCAATGTTTGCTATGGGAACATCTGTTTACACTGAAAATATTGACTTTTTGATGACAGCTTCACCTACAATTATAAACTACTAATTCTGGTGTGCCAGCAAACTGTAGCAACAAACATCACCTCTGGTCTGGAGCCTTTTAATGAATTACATTTTTTGTATATATTTGACCTATGTTTGTAAAGCGTTGGACCCAATTCAATAAATCCATCACTGCTTGGATGAAATAATACACATTAGAATACAGTCTATGTATTATCCAATTCTATTGAACCTTAAGGGGCTGTACAAGGACAGAAAAACAAAAACATGACTGCCTTCTTCCCGAAATATTGGCTGTGTGTGGTACTGAACCTCAGCCTTATTCATTTTTTTCCATTTCTCCATTTTTATTTTTTTTAATTTATATTTTTATTTTTTATTAACAAACATTTTACAACATATTTGGCTTGCAGGCCTTATTACATTTAGGACATCCACACATAGATCATTTGAATGACTTATCCAAAACGGAACATTGAGATATCACCATTTGTGTCATCCTTATGATCATGCTGTTCAGATCACTCTCTCCTGATAAAGTAACAACCTAAACCTAACACTTTTTGTTATCCTCCCCGACACATTCAGGTCTTTTGACCTCTTTAACTATGGATCCAACCTTCCCGCCTTCCCCTCTTCTTCTTGCTCTTGAAGTAGGGCAAAATTATTCCCACCCCTCGCTCCCTTTCTCACTCAATCACACCCCCCAACTTAACAAGGCCCTTTGTAGGTTCATAATATTTGAGGTGTAGCTGAAGTCCTTTTTATGTATATTTTGGGTTACATATTTTGGCATTAATGGATTGCAAAGCTGTTTTTCTGCCTTTTCTGTGCATTTGCATTACAATATAATTGTGTGTGAAAATATAAACAACATGCCAAAAATTAGGATTTTTGTGCATCCAACCAAACAGATCACGAGAGGTCACACCACACTCCCCATTCTTGTGATCTGGGGGGGTCTCATCACTGAGACCCCCTTGATCAGCAAGTTAGGCTCTATCTTGTGAATGATAATAATAATAATTCAATTATTTATATAGCTCACACAGATTCTGCAGTGCTGCACAGAGCTTGCCAAATCGGTCCCTGTCCCCAATGGGGCTCACAATCTAAAAATTGTGGATATGGCCTAACATGATACCCCTTCATGGGTATGAACTAGGAGCCCCAGCCAAACATGTGCTTAGAAAAACAAACCTTACTGTTTCTTAATCAAGCTCATAACAGTTTAAGTCTTTTTAAGTCAAATCTTTACAAAATTATAGTTTTGTTAGTACAAAGGGTTAATAGTGAATATGATTGTGTAGATATCATTTTTTCGCACATACATAGCTATGTATGTGGATTCACACTTGATGGGAGTTTTCTACACGTGTATTGTGTAGTTTTGTACACTGTGATTTCAGGACGTTCGCAGGACCTTCAAAGGTCCTGAAATGGCACTTATGTACATGTGTATTGAGAGCAGGACCAGATGTATGAGGATTTCATGGGAGAAGGTCTTTCTCAGTATAAAATTTGGTGGGTGGTTTGGGTGGCCATGGGCCCCCTAAAAGACTTAGGCTCCAGGCTACCGCACAAACCGTCTATATTATACTCCACTACTCGGCCCCAGAATGCATTGCATGTTTCCAAAAGTGTCTTGCATACAGTCTTACTGTTTCTCTTAATTTTAGTGTGATGTTTACAGCAGGGGGTGACAGTCAGAGCTTGCACTGTTAGAGCCCAAATTATTTAATGAGAAGGATTATTGATTTGTGGTGCAATCCCTTCATTTTAGTAACATAATGTAGAATACCAGATTAAGCATGTTAGGCCTCATGCGCATGATCGTGGAGTCAGCTGGAGAGAGACCTGGGCGTAGCACATGGCCGGATGCAGAAGAGCACTGGGTGCCATGGACCACAATGATGGTCGTGATCTGGTACGGCCAGTTCACGGTCACCATGATCACCATGATGGTTTTGTGCACGGGGCCTTAAGGGAAGAGACTACACTCTCACTTATATTTTGCTGAACTGCAAGTAAGTAATCTTTAGTTTTTTAAATATAAAATCCCAATAGTATTCCCTTTATTAGAAACATGGCAGCTGTATGCAACCTGAATAATGTTATTATACAGAACCATCTGCTTCCTTCCGATCAGCGATGTCACTCTCTTAATTCCCACCAAGTAAACGGATGTATAACAGAAGATAATGGAGCTAATACAACAAACACATTATAGCATAAGCCTATAATGAATCCTAAAGTGTCAACAGTAGATAATATATTATTCACAATTGGTTCTGCATGTTTTTGATTCTCTGTGATGTGAGTGTATATGTGAGTATTCATTCACTCATGTATCTATCTGTGACAGGTCGGACAGCAGCTGCTAAGAGAAGATCATTATGACAAAGCTTCCATCCAGGCAAAGTTGTTGGAAGTCACAAATAAGTGGGAAAATTTAAAGAAGAAGATGGCTGACAGAGGAGACAAGTTGAGGCAGGCAGGACAGCAGGAGCAACTAATGGAGTTGTTGCAGGTCAGTAAATTCTCATATAAGGGATGGTCTGTGGCCCATGATGCAGTTCATCTACTTTGGTAATAATGAATACAATATGAAGGTCCTGGAAGGTAGATTGGTCATGGACAGATAGGATAACACGACCCTCTATCTCCAGACATTTTATGGATAGGAATAACTAGCTTATGAGGTAGAAGACATCTTTGAACCAGGGGGCTTTACTTAACATTTCAAGAAAGCAAGGCAGAACTTTAATAGATGTATATTGGTCATTGGTCCTGACACATTATAGATAACATGAAGTAAATTGACAAACCATTTTCAGTTTTATTTCATCAATTGGTAGTGGACTAGTATGATTATGTATGACTGATATAAAGAATTAAGAATATTACTGAAACTTTTGGCTATGGCCAGATGTCTAAGAAACCTGTTTTCCTGGCTTGAAAATTTATGGGATTTCTTAGCTTTTATTGTTCTAGTAAGACATTTGGAAACATCTGTTCTGACCCTGATCAAACAAAGATTTCTACCATGATCAGACAGGCCTAAATTCTACCAAAGCCTTTAATTGTGAAATTGCTTGAGCGTCTACTGACTGGGGGAAAATCGGCACTATGACCTCAAATCATAGGTGTCCCAGCAAACTACAAAGTAGATCTAGATCTTAGATCCTTCCAAACCCAATAAGCCCATCAGAGTAAGGTCCTTGTTAAAGATGCTGAGATTCTTAAAAGGAACCTGTCATCAGAACTTGACCTATTAAACCACTACCAGTATGTTGCTGCTTACTTTTCATGCATTGCCAAAGGTGGTGGCCACATGGAGAAAATTGATTTTAAAATACGTAAATTGTAAATAAAAAATTGTACATTTTTCTATAGAAGTCTCCTAATAATGCCCCCTCCTCTGTGATGTGATGTTACACTAACCTTTTAGGGTTGTGCACAAAGAGCACAACTCCTCTTGAAGCCTGTAACAAGACTTATTGCCGCTGCCCGATCCCACTGTTCGCTCACCTGTGGACAGTATGCAATGTTCGGTGTTCCTACAAATAGAATTGTGCTATACATTTCATTTGATATTATATGATTAAGTCTTGGGCATGTTTGAAGTAAGAATTTTATGCTATGTTTTATTGTTTTTCTGTCCCACTGATTCCCATGTGATTTAGACCGGGAATTCCTCTGGTAACTTCCGGTAGAGGACTCCTTGTCCTCTATGAATTTCGAGTTGGTGATTATGTGTATAGGAATCTGAGGAAGCGCTTAGTTCAAGCGCGAAACGCGTCATTCTGCTTTTTTAAACTTTTAACAAATTTTTATTTGTTAAATCAATTTTATTGCCGTCTATGGCTTAAATAAAAAAGTATTTTAACAAAAAACATCTCAAGTAAGCCAGCGCTTCTTTACGTCCCAAAATTGGAGGAGCGGATAAACGCACCCGAACTGGATGCTTCCGAACTCTGGTAGTGTTGGTCCTGCATTCAGAGATATCATAACTGGTTCTCTAGAAGTCTGGTGCATGATGACATTCTGAGTTGGAGAGAGCTTGACTTCAGTGCTAAATTCTACATACAACTAATTTACATCTCAATTCAAAGTGGATTGATGTCACTACACTGGGCCATGAAAGAAACACAATATAGAAGGTGTTAATCTGCTTGACAATATTCTGGTAGTGGTATTGTTAGATCATTTTCTCCAAAAGGGTTCCCTTTATGCTTCACATTTTGTTTCCCCTAAAGTGAATCTTTTTCAACTATTTTTTACCCCTTGGTAGGTGGCATTGTCCCAAAATAATCACTTTCATCCACTCCATTTGCCATTGAGATGAATGTTAGGGCTGTTCGGTGTTAGAACTAGGGGCTGACATGTTTGTAAGCATATCCTCCGTTGTACAGAATAAGTTGCTGCCTGGTGATAGGGTTGAGGTCCTGCCGCAAAACCTTTTTGAAACCTGAAATCAAGGAGACCACAGATATATTATCAAGTGCTATCCAGTTTAGTGGTTTGATGTTTATAGGTGCTGAACTTTACTTGACACCAGACCTCCCTTACCCTGATCTTGGCAGCCAGTATTGGGCGAATGTTATTTATTGGTTCTATACACTATAAAAAATAGACATTATTTCAGCTAATGACCTGCTGTGAACTATAATAATGGTGGCTATGAATAATTTGAAGGAAATCAATAAAACTTGTGTAACACTTTCTAATGTTTCTAATCCAGGATGCCAAAGTTAAGATTGAGAAGATAGAGAAGGTTCTGCAGTCCCCACAGTCTGGGC
The DNA here is from genome assembly GCF_040894005.1 of Engystomops pustulosus. Lineage (NCBI taxonomy): Eukaryota > Metazoa > Chordata > Amphibia > Anura > Leptodactylidae > Engystomops > Engystomops pustulosus. The sequence goes on from NC_092417.1 coordinate 44,009,536, forward strand.
ATGACCTGAGAACTAGTCGTGACCTACTCAAAGAGCATCGTCAGCTGGAAAATGAGAGCAGAGAGTTGGCTGATAAAATGAACTCAATAGTTTCCCGGGCTCAGAAGATGGCCACCAATCATTTCAACTCACAAGGAATCATGGATGAAACTTCAAAGTATCTGAGGAGGTAAACGAGTATGTAGTACAGAAGTTGGCTAAAAAAAATTATGAGCTCTTTAAGAGTGTAGTGTCAAGAAACTAGTTTCTATATATTCTGATGAGCCATATGAACATCAAGGATGGGTTCCACTATGAAAAAAGCATAAAGATGCTAACAAGTATTATTTTATGCTCTCTCACAAACGCAACAGGGGTTTTTTAAGGGTGTTTCATTACATATTTCCTTAAAATCATGGAGAAAAAAGTTCTGCGTGAACATTGATTTATATAGATGTTAGACCAGGTTCTGCTAAAGGAACAGAACCATGGAATACAGGACACTATAAATGATGGGCACCAACCAACAAACCCTATTAAAGTAAAAGGGACTTTTTTTTACTTTGTTGGTGCCCCTCATGTAAGGATCCAGCACTTCTATTCTTGTCTTGAAAGGCTCCAATAACCAAGTAGAGAGATAATTTTTAGGGCTGCATGGACTTTACGTTTATAACATAAAAAAGCGGATGACTGCAACGCTATGTAGAACAAAAAAGTATATGTTTTCTCGAAAATTTGTAATTTACAGCTGTTAGCTCTTTGCAGATTTGAATCACTACACGATCCTTTGACCAGAAGAGGGGAATTCCTACAAGCCAAAGTGAATCAATATGAGTTCTATCACTACTTTGACCTTGAGATGACTTGGATCGCTGAAAAGATGCCTATTGCTAGTTCATCCAATTTTGGCAAGTCACTGGATGCAGCACAGAGCTTGCTTCAGAAACATAAGGTACCAGTTTTCTCAATAATTGCACACTTAATAATAAAATATGTTGCAGGGTCAGATCTCTGTCAATTTAGCTGTATGTGGGCTTGTTTATTTTCACTGACAACGGATCAGTTCTGCTTTCTTTTCTGTCCACATCCACAAAAAAAATCTGAAGGTTTAGCAAAACAGATTGTCATCAGACCCATAGACTTCGATTGCCTTCCGTGATCTGCAAGCATAAAAAAATAGGAGAGGCTCTAAAATATTTTCTGTGGCAGTAGAAAAAACTAGATATGTGAAAATGCACATAGAAATGAAATCTACCACTTTGTAATGCAGTATCGTAACCAAATATGCTGTCTGTTTTTTGTTTAGATACTGCTATTGGATTATATGTTATTTAGGCATAAAAGCATGTAGTTAGTCCAGAAAACATCTTTAGATGATGTGCAAATTATGGTTCAATATATTTTATTGAGTATTGCGCATAATACATGTTGAGGGTGAACATTTTCACAAATATTGCATCGCTAAAGAAACAACACATACATGTTGCGTAATAGGGTCAGCAATTTGCACAAAAGTCAATATGGTATCTAAATCAATTAACTAAAAAGGTGTATATCGTAGAGATTAAGTGACCAAACAATGGTCAACAAATGCTACAGAACTTGAGAACAACAAAAAGACAAATAGACATCGGACATACAAGGGAGCGAAGGTTAGAAAGTGGAGGGGTTGGTGGGGGAGATGGTTTAGTTGAGTGGGTGCAGGTAAAGGTTTACCTTATGATTCTAAAATAGCATTGTATGTAATGTACTTCAACAGGTAGAATGGAATGTTGCAATTAGATTATGAAAGTAAGAACCTATGCGTCGATAGAGGAGTTATTAGGTGTGTTATAATATCTAAAGGTCCTTGAATCGAGGAGCTTCAACAGACAAAAAAGGACCTTAAAATTGCAATTAACATGTTACAAACAGTACAGGGACACTAGACAAGGGACAGTGGGGTAGGAAGGGTAGGGGGTATGCGGGTAAGGACAATAGAGACACGTCTTTGTGTCCCGGAGTTATGCCCTAGGCCAGAGGTGGCACTCAGAACCCTTGCTGTGGGCACCCAGGCCTTCAACCCAACACAGAGTTTGCCAGATAGACTTTCTTCTGTGGTCCAATGCAGACCAGAAAGTGCCATGCCCAGTGGTATTTTAAAGCAACATCCTTGGTTGCCAGAACTACAGGAGGAGCGAGAAGGTGTGGGATTGTCATAGATGGATTGTCATTGGAGATCCTGCTCTGGCTCCCCTGATTCTTCCTCTTCAGGGGACCCTGGAGAAAAGCTTCAATACAATTTTCTCCATCATCTTTCTATTGTATTGGTGAAGTCAGGACACCAATTCGATTGAAACCTGTGATACAGCAGGGATCAATAAGTACTGCTTAAATTGTCAAGTTGGCACTTTGCGACATATATGTGTGTTTTTGTTGTAGCTTGGGCACTCTGTCTCCAAAAGGTTTGCCATCACTGCCCTAGGGAGTGGGGTTGTCAACTGTCAGCCATGTCTCCATAGCTGGAAGGGATATAAAGGTGATCCAGGGACTCCAGGTGTTATGGAAGAGGCCATACTTGGCCTCATCGCTAGCCTTAAGCTCCTCCTTGTGTAATATTGTGTTGAATGCTTCTACCCACTGTGCTTTAGTGGGAGGGACATTAGATTTCCATAGCCTTGGGATTATCTGCCTTGCTGCCATACGGAAGTGCCGGAGCAGGCTTTTTTTGAATTTAGAGATAGTCCCTGGAAACATTGAGAGTAGGGCCAGCTCGGGTGAGGGGGGAATTCCTGGTGGACAAATGTCCTTGAATAATTTAAAAATCTCCTTCCATAGTTCATATATCGGGGGGCATTCCCACCATATGTGTAGTATGTTGCTTTCTGCTTCTCCACAACGCCAGCAGCGGGATGAAGCCTCAGGGAACATTTTACGTAATTTTGCGGGTGTTCTGTACCATTGGGATAAGATTTTATAATTTAGTTCTTGGAGACGGCAAGAGACTGAAGCTTTATCCCCCATAATCATTTACTAAGGGCCCGATTCGCGTTTTCCCGACATGTTACCCGAATATTTCCGTTTTGCGCCGTTTTCCTGAATTGCACCGGGATTTTGGCGCAAACGATCGGATTGTGGCGCATCGGCGCCGGCATGCACGCAACCTAAATCAGGGAACGCGTTGCTGGATCGCGAATGGACCGAGTAAGTAAATCTGCCCCTATTAGTTAAAAGAAACGTTTTTTGCCATTGTGCATGTGAGAAAGACTTTTGAAGGTCTCTCTCCCAGGCGCTAACAAACGGAGGTAGAGTGTCCCCCAAACCCTCCAGTACCAGCATAGCATGGACCAAGGAGATCGTAGGGACCGGAGAAGAGGAGTCTAGACATAACTCTTCAAATGGGGTGAGTGTAGCAGCAGATGATGTGCAAATTATGTTCTGTCGCTCTTGTCCGGCGCATACACAGAGAGTTGTGTGACATTACCAGAAGGGGAGGGGGTGGCTGGAATGTGATACATGCTAGAGGCCTGCATAGTTAGTAGAGGCCGAGCCCCTGTGGGAGCGCCGAGCCGGAGCACCTGAACCTATTTTGCATATTGTCTCAAGACGTTTTCTATGCTAACTACATGCTTTTACACATGAACAAGATATGATCTGGCAGAAATATCTAAAAACAGCACACGTGTTTTGTTTAGATACTGCATTATGAAGTTGTAGATTTCCTCTAAAAGGAACCTACCATCAGGAATCTACCTATTAAGGTTGTTACTAACATTCTAAGCCCTAAACTATCTTTCATTAATCCTATGCAAACTTTGTTTTACTAATATGCACATTTTTGGCAGAGGTTACTGGGGGTGGAGTAACCTCTCCAGGCTGTGGGAGCAAAGGCTACTCCACAGTAGCCTCTGCTGTTCCACCTCCTTCCACGTCAGAGCGCTCTTTATATGCAGCTTGTGCTTGCGCACAAGCTGTAGTCTGACCACCGGCTTCTTCAAGCACTGAGCAGAGATTTTCTGCAGAAAATTAGCAAATTAGCTAGATAAAGTGGAGATAAGGTCAGAAAGTATTATAGGATAAGGGAAAGATAGTTTAGGGCTTAGAATGTTAGTGGGAACCGTTAGGTAGATTCCCAATGATAGGTTTCCTTTAAGGAAGGCATTGGTAAAAATCACTGAAGCCAGGAAAGGGAAAACAGATGTGTGAATAAGCCCTTAGGCTGGGATATGGGAAAGCAAATTAATTGTTTGTCTCCGTGTAGTTTTATGCCATGTGAACATTTGGGTCATTACATTTGCTCCAATACAATCATCAGGGCATATTTATCATATTGTATCGATATTGTATGCCCCGCCGCTGCATTTGCGCAGAAGCATGCAGGGCCTGGTGTAGAAAAAAACGCAGTTGGCGACTTTTCACATGTGAAAAGTCTCCAGCAGCAGTGAGTGCGCCAGCACGGCGACAGTAACACCCCACTCCGGCCCACTCCCGGCCGGCTGCACCCTCTACTCGGATGCCCACGCCCCCTCTCGCCCCTTCACGCACCACAGGCGTGAAGGTGGGGGAGAGGCCAAAATAATTGCAAGTTCTAGCAATAAGCTAGCATTTGCGATTATATCAGAGGCTCTGATAAATATGCCCCATAATATTTATGAAACACTTTTGCAAAGTAAAACCCCTTATTTCAAACTGAGAACACTTAGATCCTCCACCTGCTATTTGATCTCATCATTCAATGCAAAGTATTGTATAATTTCACCCAGCAGAGTAAGTGTTTAACGGGATAATGGAGGTGAAATAATAATATTATAGAATGATTGGAATATCTCAGGAGACTTAAAGGGGACCTACCACCACGATTCTACCAATAAAGGTAGAAGGGGTGGTAGGTGGATGAATGGGACGTGAGGATAGCCCTTTTTGGGCTAATCCTCACGTCCTGGCTATCCTTTAGTAAACTTTAATGCTGGTGTATGCAAATTTTGTTAAGCGGCTACTGGGGCGTGGAGTAGCCGGACATGAGGCTACTAGTCGTGGCTACTCCACGCCCCAGTAGCCTTGTTCCTCCGCCTTCCATGTAATCTTCGGTGCGCAGCTCCTCGTAGCTGCACGCCCTCATCCGAGTACCCGGCGTTCTGCGCATGCGCAGTAGCGCCGGCCTCGGAGCTACGCCGAAGATTACATGGTAGGCGGAGGAACGAGGCTACTGGGGCGTGGAGTAGCCGCGACTAGTAGCCTCATGTCCGGCTACTCCACGCCCCAGTAGCCGCTTAACAAAATTTGCATATACCAGCATTAAAGTTTACTAAAGGATAGCCGGGACGTGAGGATTAGCCCAAAAAGGTCTATCCTCACGTCCCATTCATCCACCTACCACCCGTTCTACCTTTTATAGGTAGAATCGTGGTGGTAGGTGCCATTTAAACAAATTATTTAACTTTTGGGTGGCAGCATAAAATGTTCATAAAATATTAGCGGTTTATATAATATAAGGGAGAGACATTTTTGGTTGATATAAAAATGAGTTATGAAAGAGTCTTATATTGCAGCCATAATAAATGGAGTCATGTTATTAACTGCACCATTTGTTTTGGTGGATAGCATTGCGGTAGACTGTGAATTTTCCACAAATTGTGAAATGAAAGTTAAAAGGATGGTGGTTGTGGTTTTTGTGATCCGATGATCTAATACATCATTACACTGGCACACTGTTAGTGAAGAACGTTCCAGTTCTGCATCACTTAGATTCTGTGTACGGTACTGAAGACGTGACCTTTACATTTACAATAACAATGGTTGTACAGCACCATACAGGCAGATCAGATGCAGATATATGAAGATGAACTATATATTTACATGGACAATAGTAGTCATTAAACTGCCTTCATTTTTTTAATGTATTCAAAAAATCTAAAGTGACCTCTAACTTACCTGACCCTATGATATAGGAGTTACAAGCCGAAGTCAATGCACATAAACAACAGCTACGTCGAGTCCTGGAGATGGGCAGCTCTTTGATTACAAGTGGCCACCCAGAGTCACGCAACATCTCAGACAAGAACCAGAAGCTGCAGGCCGCCTGGGGAGAACTGGAGCTAGCATGTGAGAAGAGGATGAGGGGCTTACATGATTCAGTCAGCTTTCACAAGGTAAGTCTTCACCTTTTGCTGTGGTTGCTGCTTTCTTCCTCTGGGATCCAGTTCTTCCTATTTTTAAGAATTAAGTCACTACTGATTCTTCTGCTTAAATGATGTTGTTCCTAAATGAATAAAATGATTAAAATTGTATAAATGAGTAGTGCAGATCATAATAGTAAACTTTGTAATATACTTTATTGAAGAAATCGTTTCCTCTGTCCTTCTTTACCCTCTGCCTTTCTTCCTCCTATAAGCAGTTTGTGTAAATCAGCTTTCTGTCCTGTATCCACTGACAGCTGAGAGATAAAGGAGACTGATAAATTAGTTAAAGGGGTTTTCCCTCAAACTAAAGTTAGGTCCTATCCATGGGAAATGGCCTAACTTGCTGATCAGTGGGGGTCTCAGTGCTGAGACCCTCACAGATCGCGAAAACAAGGGGACCGTTCTGCTCCATGAATCTCTATGGAGCTGACGGAAATTGCTGCGTGCTCAACGATCTCTATCAGCTCCATACTGATTAATGGAGCAGAACATGTCACAGTCTGACGGAGCGGTGAGGGGTCCGATAGACCCCTCATTTTTGAGATCTGTTGGGGTCTCAGCACTGAGACCCCCACTGATCAGCAAGTTAGGCCATATCCCGTGGAATGTCACCAGGAATGTCATTTTTACCTAGTGATCGTTTCCAATAGCCTTTCCTATGCTGATTTGAAAAACACCTTTGTCATCATTTTGAATCATTTCAGTAGTTTGTTTATTACGCATTACCCGGAGAAGGGGCATCTGCAGCCTGTGTGTGTCTGTGTCTCCTTACATTCTTCCTCTCCTCCACACCACCCCCCTCGTTTCCCTGCCTGCTCAGTGCACATGACAGGAAGTGGGAAAGGGTGAGGGAGCTGCATTAGTGTGGAGGAGATGAGACTGACACAGGCACACACAGCCTGCTGCTGCCCCTCCCCCCTTCCCAGAGGACTTACTACTACTACTACACTGCTGGTGATGTAAAATAAACTATTATAAAGTACTAAAATTATTCAGAATGCTGACAAAGGCAATTTTAAAATCGGCACAGCATAGGCTGTCACCAGCTAATAATGACATTCCTGGTGACAGGTTTGCTTTAATAATAACAGTAATGATAATTACAATATTCATCATTGTATCATTTATAATATTTTGGAAGCATATGTGCCCCACTAGATTTCCTCTACATTTGTATTAATGGACTTTCTACTTTACATCAATCTGTTAATTACTGGTATTTTAGTAGAATTAGATTTAAAAAATTGTATGTATATTTAGATTTTTTTATTTGATTTTCTTTCAAGTTTCTCCTTGATGTGACTGACATGGAGACCTGGATTGGAGAAAAACTTCCACTGGCAAACAGTAATGATTATGGTAGAGAAGAGACTGCTACCCTAAAAATGATGAAGAAACACAAGGTAGGCCACAGAGCTGCTACAACGTAATATATATACATTTATGAAAGATATTGTGGCAGATTTATCAATCTGTGAGCAACAAAATTATGCCACAATTTGTTCCAAAAAGGCCTCAAATGCCTTGGCCCACATGTATTTAAGTTTTAAGACCGTTTGTAGACACTTTTCTGACAAATTAGGCAAGGATTGGGGGAGTACACCAAAAATAAAATAAGCCAACTAATAGGAGGTGCAAAGTACAACAAGACAGTCTTATGCTACACCAGATTTAATTATCCAGCATCAGATGATGTGATAAATCTGATGCAGAATAAGGCTGGTCTAGTCTCACTGTGCACTGTCATTCTTGCACTTTTATCACCAGGACTTGCAGCAGGAAATTGAGCTGTACCAAGACTTGGCATCTAAGCTAGGTACCTCTGAGAAGAACCTATCTTCCTTAGCTTATGATGAAGTTGATGCTCCTGTTCAGAAGGTCCAGTCACAAATGAAGGATCTTCAGGATTCTGCAAGCGTAAGGTGATGTGTCTTTAAGTCATGTATTGTACTGACCAACCGCTGAATTCATTACAACACAGAATGATTCACATGTCAATGATAAATCTTTATTTATATAGCACTGTCATATTCCCTAGTGCTTTGTAGATCGTCAGGTCCATATACAAATAAAATAAGACATTACAGGGTAATAACATGGGCAGATGATACAGTATGAATGAGGGCCCTGCCCACAAGTGCTTACAATGTATACAAGTGCTTAGAATCTAGAATGAGTTGAAAATTAAAAGACTAGGATTTAGTATAGATTTGAACAATTATTTTGGTATTTGACTAGATCTGTTCCAGCTATAAGGGGTTCTACCTGAATTACCCTTTAAAAGTTCTTGCAGACAATATTGTCATGTTCATGAAGGCTGATGATGGTACATGGTTTGCCGATGGGTCCATACTGCCCGCGAAGAATTTTTATTCCACAGTTTTTGTTTGGTGGTCACTCACAGCCTTAAGGCTAGATAAACATGCTTTACAGTACATTATTGTGTTTCCTGTTTAGAGGCCATTCTCAAAATGTGTGCATTAACATGGTTATTTTACTGCTATTACTACTTTTACTATATAGATGGGGAAAACTTGAGGAGGCTTTGGCTTTGCATGAATATATCCGAGAATCCGGAGACCTTCAAGAATGGATTAACCAGCAAAGACAACTTGCAAGTTCTGAGGACTATGGCAATGACTATGAGCATGTTCTGGTTAGAAAACCATCTATCTATCTTTTACACTTTACACTATGACTGTAGGATATATATTTTGTCTCCCTTGTGTGACTCTTAATATGGCGTAATTACAATTTCTTCTATTTTGTACACCTTGGGCGTAGAAGCAAGGTCTTTGGCACCTCTTCCTGTCCACCACTTTCTTCTTAGTCTTCATTGACACTGGCCTTCTACCCCTGTGAAACTCGGCAAGAGGAGGTCTCCAGACTCCTACCGATGATGTACTGACATTTTCTTGATTGTCTCGTGCCACCTGAGCTGTAATTGTGGTACAGAAATGGAAAAGAAATTTTGCATTGCTTTGTGTTTTACAGCAACTCCAAGCTAAGTTTGACACCTTCCAGCACCAGATGGAAACAGCTGGACAACGGATGGCTGGGTGCCAAAGGCTCGCGGACAGTCTTCTTGATAGAGGACATTCTGACTCAATGCAAATCATTCAAAAGCAAAAGGAGCTACGGTAAATGGACTTGTAAAGTGCTTTCTTGGCACAACAGTCTAATAATTTACTTGTAAAGACAAGATATGGAAGACTATCAAGGCATCTCAGACAGTTCCATCTACAGGTGGTCACTTATAGAACTGTAGAGAACTATTCTTTGTTATTTGTTTAAGTTGAGGGCATTGAGAGCAAAGTACAAAATGGTGCTGGAGAATTAATTTTTGTGGTATAAGATTTTTCACAATTTTTAGTGGAGGCCTGTTTGTGACAACCTTTCGAAGTTTCAGAAAGGGTAAGATTTGGGCGTGGATGAGGTTTAGTGGAAAGAGTGTGGTCCAGCAAATTTACTTTAATTTCATGTACAAGTTTGACTTTCTGATACAAGAGTCACACCTTCTTCATTCATAAATGATATGCTTAGCTGTCTATAATTATAAGTTTGGTTTCTGGTATGGTATCTATGATGCAAAAATATTAAATAAAAATCATCCCAGATTGGTCAACTTCTATGAAGCTGTTTCTGACTGGATGGCGCGATACACCTTTTATAGCCTTTTGGACTGAAGTTCAGTCTCTGCAAACTTCAAACATAGACACATAGACATCTCTGCCAACGCTCCACATGCTATGATTCACAGTGAGAGGCCTATGAGGCTTTATCATTGGTTAGAAAGTGGTGGTGGTGGTGGTACATTTTTCTGCCATGTTCAGTGGCTGTAGCTCAGCTGTCGGTGGTTTATCATGTCCCACACTAGGTGAGTCCAGATTCTTCGTTAATCCTTCCTGCCTCGCTCCTGTATTTTCACACGTATCTCTAAAATCTCAGGTGAAGATGGAAAGAATGAGTGCTAAGGAAGCAGGGATTATTTATACATCTCTGGGTGATGGATCATTTCAGTTTAAAATAATTTTGGCAATTGCTTACTCTTCCGGACCAGAAGCTTTAATTAGATAATTATTTCAGGCGTAAAGAAAGTTGAGATAAAATGCTACAGCTGCAGGACATGACACTGACAAGACTGACGCTTATGTAGCAGTCATTTCATATCCTTGTAACACGTTTTGATTATTCATGAGTTGTTTTGACATTTATGTATGAAACAGATTTAGGCATATATCTACTTTTAACCCATTAAACTACTGTTGCTCAAGAACAATGGTAAATAATTTTTGCACAATGGGGAAAGTATGATAAAGAGCCAGATTTACTGCATTTTTACAGGTTTTCCGCTTCAAGTGCCACTTCTTTTAAAAAACCGGGGAGCAGGGACCCCCCCACCCGTCATATTTATTCTAGCCTCTGCCATAAAACTGTCTAGAACTGAAATCTAACCTGATATAGATGTCATTCTGGCACATACTGCCAGGATTTACTAAGAGGCAGGAGCTGGTGCGCTGGTGGGGGTTAATATTAAGAACTTAGCTCTAATCTTAATACAATCCCCCCAATATCATTCTAGATGCAAACCAATGATTATACATCACCTGAAAACATAAAAAAATCTGAAAAAAAAGAATAAAAAATAAGAATTGTTAATTCATTGGGGGAATACAGGTTTACTTAAAGTTGTTGTCTAGGGTTTGAAAAACCCCAGACAACCCACCCAGAGCCATCTAAGCTCTATGAATTATGATTACATTATATAACATATATAATTGGATAACAGACAACAAATTCATAAATATTAAAATTCCATCTAAGCTCTATGAATTATGATTACATTATATAACATATATAATTTTGATAACACACAACAAATTCAAGAATATTAAATGGTCTTTTATTACTAACACATTTTGCCTTGTTTGAGGTAATGGACCTATGGTGAGCTAGAGACTAGACTTATCCATGGGCAACTCCCAAGAGAGAGACTTACACCAGTCCCAAGAATTGTGGCAAATAGAAGGGAATAGTAATAGCCAGTGTACTGATAATGATGTACACTGATGTTTTTTGTCCTTTTATATTAGTTGGGGATCAGGTAGTGAGATCCCCATTGTCTGAATATAGACATTTCTTTTGGATTTCCATTAGTTTCCAGGATAATTTTGCCTTTCATTTAACCATTAATGCTAAATCACATATTCCATCATTTTTACAGTAAATTTACATACGATTTTTTTTTATTTATTAAAGGGCATCTTGGGAAGAACTTCAACAACTAACTAAGCAAAGAGGAAAACGCCTAGAAGATGCCGAAGCTGTTCATAAGTGTTTTTGGGATCTAAAAGAAGCCCTTTCCCAAATAGAGGTAAATAGATTCATGAATGTTAAAATATTTTTGTGAAATAAATGTAGCTAAGTGTATTAGATGCTGAGTTGCTTGCAACAGTATAAATTAAACATCAAAAAAACAATCATAGAGTAAAGGTTGGAAAGAGCGAGCAGGAAAGTTTAAGAGATTATCTTAAAGGGCTTGTCCAAAATGGAAGATTATTATTTGCCCTGGATGGTGTTAACATAATAAATAAGCTATACTTACCTTGTCCTTACCTCCTCTCATCATCACGGGCCTCTATTAACATACAAAGAGTATTCCACCAAAGCCCCTGTCTGTGACCTGTATCATGCAGTAGATGGTATAATCTGCCTAATAGGATGTCACTTCTGAGCCTCTGTATAAACAACATAAGCCGGTGCTTATGGGAGGAGCCATGCTGAATCGGAGGTAGTAACCAAAGTATGCATTGATCCTTTTTTATTATTCTTACACCACCTGGGGCCCATAGAAAAAAAATGTATGCCCCTGGACCACACCTTTAAGGCGTTTGAGATGTTTGGATAATAAATACAACCATAGTGAATTTCTTAAAATTTTATTACTTAAGAGGTAATTTGGGCATCTGGTCCTGATAATGATCCATGTATATTGATTTTACAATGACAATGAATTATATGTCAACAAAAATCACAGATAATTGAAGCGGTAACATTTTGGTCATTGTATGGGTCTATAGTCCCGGATAATTGGCCATTCCATCATTGTAGAATGGTGATACCATATATAACAACCCAAGTCATCCATTACCTATGTCCAAAACATAGAGCATATTAATTTTAAGGAACTCACGCTTTTATCATATTTCTTACATTTCTGGAGCACTTTTTGCTCCATACATAATGAACATTGGGGATCATTAGCATAAGATACGCGATATTACACTAATGTTCCAAATAAAAAAAGAGAGCAAACCCACGTACAGTATATTGTTAACTGATCATTAGATATAGAGTATAAGTGTTGTTTTTTTTTTCTTTAATTGCCTGGCAGGAAAAGTCCAAAAGCATTCCAGATGACATTGCCAAGGACCTTAGTGGAGTCCAGTCCCAGCTGCGTAAACATAAAGCCCTGGAACACGAGTTGTCTGGGAATGAGCAGCAGGTAAACGATTCATTACTGTGCATGTCTGAAGAATCAGAGCCGCAGTGCTCCCCGCACCGGACCCTCAGTGCTCGGACATGGCTGATGTGCTGCAGCTGTCTCCAGCATTCACATAGCTCAGTGACATTTCACTACAGCCTTCCATCATGTGGCAGATCTTCAGGATAAATGTGCTGACTAAATGACTGGGAAACTTGATGGAGGCTCTGATAGGACATCCAAAATATATTATCTCCAAATACACAATTACTTAAAGGGAACCTGACACCAGATTTTACCCCAACTAGCAGCCCTCTCAAGAAATAACAAAACAAAAACAAGTGAATAATCAGGGTCCCACAGTGGGGCTGCTCACCTTGCTGTTTCTTGGGTGGAAGCAAAACATAACAACTTGGAACTGGAAAAGGTTTTCCGATGACCCTCAGTAGTTGTCAATGGAACGTAGCCAAGACTACTGTGCTAGACTCAGCTCTCAATAGCCCAAAAAAAGGGCCGAACACCCCAAAAAACACGGGATCCCGGAGATAATGTGGAATACAACAGAGTGGGCAAATAGGAACTGGCAAACATAGGCCAGACCTATAGGCGCTGAAAGCAGGCACAATAGTGGTGCATAGGAGTGTCTATATCAAAAGGAGTTTTGACTCCTGCTTTCAGCGCCTATAGGTCTGGCCTATGATTGCCAGTTCTTATTTTGCCCACTCTGTTGTATTACTCTCAAGAAATGTCCTTTTTAGAATTCCATCTTTTATGTAAAAATTTACATAACAAAAATGATCAAAACAGCAAGACTCATACATATATTTAACTGGAGATGAGTCCAGTTAAAGAGGACCTTTCAGATCAGTGTACCATTCTGTAGTGGTGGCTACACAGATTCAGGAGCACTTTGACTTTTCCTTTCTAGCACCTACGGTTGCGGAGAAATCAGTCCCAGTATCTGACTATTGTAATCTTTGCTTTGTCAGTGGACTAACTAGGGCTGGAGCTGGGGCGTGTGTTATGTTAATCTGTCCTACTGTCCAATCAGTGGCAGGCAGTGTGTGATTGTGCTATAATCATCTAGATGCTGTGTACATACATTGGGGCACATTTACCAATAGTGAGGCAAAATGCACTACATGTATTTGTGTGCAAACCACACAGTATAATAAATTTGGGCCACTGTGTTTACATTCTGCTAATATTTAGTTAACATTGCATTTACACAGTGTTTACAAAAACACAATGTAAACAAACATGCAATGTAAACGCCATGTAAATGTAAAAAAACATGATATAAACGCAAACATAACATACAGGCAGTCGCCGGGTTACGTACAAGATAGGTTCTGTAGGTTTGTTCTTAAGTTGAGTTTGTATGTAAGTCGGAACTGTATACTTTATAATTGTAACTCCAGACAAATTTATTTTGGTCTCTGTGACAGTTGGATTTGAAAAATGTTGGATTGTCATAAGAACCAGGATTAACAATAAAGCTTCATTGCATTAATAACGGTTATAGCTGATTATTGTAACCTACGGCTAAAGTACAGTAAATTATCAACATCCAGAGGTCTGTTTGTAACTAGGGGTCGTCTGTTAGTCAGGTGTTCTTAAGTAGGGGACCCCTGTATATGAAAACCTGCCGCAAGTGCAATGTAATATATATATATCATATTTGGTTGTGCGTGGGACCATTTAAGTATTTATCCCATTGGGCATATGTAAATGGACCTATATCAGCCTCCCATTTGAGCCTGCTGGGGAATCCGATACCCTTAACCCCTTACCAACACGCGCCACACTAGTACGGCGCGTGTCGGGTCCCGGTGCATGGAGAGGGCTCGCATTGCAGCAAAGACTTACCGGTAACACCGGTGCTAGCAATGCTGCCGTCGCCATCTTGCCGGAGGTCGCCGCTCCCCAATGATGTCTTCTGAAGACCCAAGGCTGCCTCGTTTTAACCCTAAAGTAAAAATTAAAAAAAAGTTAAAAAAAAATTATAATTAAAAAAAATAAAAATTCTAATCACTCCTCTTTCCCTAGAACTGCTATAAATATTAATAAACAGTAAAAATCATAAACACAAAAGTCGAAATGGCACTTTTGTGCCATTTTGAAAAATATAAAAAAATCTATAAAAAGTGATCAAAAGGTCACACAGTCCTATAAATGATAGCAATGAAAACATCATCAAAAGTTGCAAAAAATTACACCAACCATAGCTCCGTACAACAGAGTTTGAAAAAGTTATTAAGCCATCACACAGCTCTTTACATGTAAAAATAAAAAAGTTATAGATTTTTGAAGGTGGGGAGTGAAAAATTGAAATGAAAAAACAAAAAAAAGGGCAGGTCGTTGAGGGGTTAAGAAACTTGTCCTGCAATACCCCATATAACATTGAGATGAGCCCTTTGGAAGAACCAGCGAGCAACAATGGCTGCAGTACTCCCGGTCTCCGTGCTGTCATTTCTAGGTTTTGTTTCTGGGAGTCATATGCATGACGCAGCTGTAAATACCTGTAAAAGGCTGTATGTGTGCCCTTATTGGACCAGAACTGTGGCTCCTCCATTTTCAGACACTCTCCAAATGTGGAGTTATTCTAGATGAGGGTGTGATTGGTTAAGTCCCATCAATCCTAGCATGCTCTTCCCCTTATCCCGTTCCCTATTTTGCAAAGCCAGTGTGGGGTATATTGGCCTCCCTTTCTCTCTGCCTCCAACACATGTATGGGTATTTCCCATGGTGAGTCCTCCGATAGCAACCATCCCCCATTCCACATCCCTCTCTCGTGCCCCATCCTTTAAAGTGCTGTCGTTGTGCTGCAACCCCCAGCCTCCTTGCCTCTCTGAGGGGACTCCAGTTTTATTCTGGGGTGGCATTTTTTGCAGATTAATTCCCTAAATATAGTATCAACCCATAGAAATGTTTCCTAGGAATCCACACTGGTGAATTGTGAATGACATAAATGAGCTGTAGCATGAGCACCATCTTAATCAGATTATACCTACCTCGGACAATGGCAGTTTGTACCAGGTATTAACTTTAACCTGAAAAGATCCATCAGCAGAAGCAAGTTATACTGTATATACACTCACCGGCCACTTTATTAGGTACACCATGCTAGTAACGGGTTGGACCCCCTTTTGCCTTCAGAACTGCCTCAATTCTTCGTGGCATAGATACAACAAGGTGCTGGAAGCTCCTCAGAAATTTTGGTCCATATTGACATGATGGCATCACACAGTTGCTGCAGATTTGTCGGTTGCACATCCATGATGCGAATCTCCCGTTCCACCACATCCCAAAGATGCTCTATTGGATTGAGATCTGGTGACTGTGGAGGCCATTTGAGTACAGTGACCTCATTGTCATGTTCAAGAAACCAGTCTGAGATGATTCCAGCTTTATGACATGGTGCATTATCCTGCTGAAAGTAGCCATCAGATGTTGGGTACATTGTTGTCATAAAGGGATGGACATGGTCAGCAATAATACTCAGGTAGGCTGTGGCATTGCAACGATGCTCAATTGGTACCAAGGGGCCCAACGAGTGCCAAGAAAATATTCCCCACACCATGACACCACCACCACCAGCCTGAACCGTTGATACAAGGCAGGATGGATCCATGCTTTCATGTTGTTGACGCCAAATTCTGACCCTACCATCCGAATGTCGCAGCAGAAATCGAGACTCATCAGACCAGGCAACGTTTCTCCAATCTTCTACTGTCTAATTTCGATGAGCTTGTGCAAATTGTAGCCTCAGTTTCCTGTTCTTAGCTGAAAGGAGTGGCACCCGGTGTGGTCTTCTGCTGCTGTAGCCCATCTGCCTCAAAGTTCGACGTACTGTGCATTCAGAGATGCTCTTCTGCTTCTGCCTACCTTGGTTGTATCGGGTGGCGATTTGAGTCACTGTTGCCTTTCTATCAGCTCGAACCAGTCTGCCCATTCTCCTCTGATCTCAACAAGGCATTTCCGCCCACAGGACCATTCTCTGTAAACCCTAGAGATGGTTGTGCATAAAAAACCCAGTAGATCAGCAGTTTCTGAAATACTCAGACCAGCCCTTCTGGCACCAACAACCATTTCACGTTCAAAGGCCTCAAATCACCTTTCTTCCCCATACTGATGCTCGGTTTGAACTGCAGGAGATTGTCTTGACCATGTCTACATGCCTAAATGCACTGAGTTGCCGCCATGTGATTGGCTGATTAGAAATTAAGTGTTAACGAGCAGTTGGACAGGTGTACCTAATAAAGTGGCCGGTAAGTGTAGTCCTGCGGTCTGTTTAAATTCTCTAACCACTCTAAGGGAGAGTGAGTCAAGCGGAGTGTTAGGGTTAAGCCCATCCACCGGGGGTAGGAACGACTTGTCCCAATTCATTTTGAGACCAGAGTGGTTGCTATACTCCATGATAAGCTGTAAAATCAGGGGCAGGGAGCTGTACACATCCCCTAAGAACAGAAGAAGGTCGTCCGCGTAAAAAGCGACCCGTTCCTCCATGGAACCAGATTTAAATCCTACAATATCGAGGGCCCCTGTAATTTGGCAAGGTAATAGCTCTATAGCCAGCTCAAAAAACAGGGGGGGGCAGAGGGCAGCCTTGCCTTTCTATTACAATGCAATCAGATAGCTTTCCCTGATACGCATCCTAGTCTCTGCATATAAAGGTTGTACCAGCGAGATGAGTTTTGGCCCAAAAAGTCAGAAGCTTTGGCAGCGTCGGGTGAGAGGACCGCCCTCGGTTAAAAATTTTTAATGTAGTAAATATGAGTTCATCTAAAGTAACAGGTCTGTTTTTACCATCTGATGTCTTTAGTTAGTGTGGTGTAGTTGGAGTTTTCCATGCAATGAGCAGTACACATCTTCCCTACTGTTACATGCAAGTAGCGAGTGTTAGCCTGCACATATGCTATAGATACACATGCCCTTTTGCTTTCTTATTTTTCTCTTTTGCAGCATTTAGACTATTTGTACCCAATTAAGGAACACTCCACAAAGGGCAAATGTTATTTTTAAGGAGTAGTACAAGCAGAATGTGTGCTGTAAATGGACCATAAACATTTCAATCTAAATTTGGTGCCTGAAGGTCACAAGTAACTGTAACCTGGAATCAAATTATATTTATCATCTTTAACATAATTACTATTTATCTGCTGCCTTGTATACAATTCCAACATTAAGACATTCATAACTTCCTCCACTTTAATGTCAGCTTTAAGCACATTACAGCAAATAATTAATATTGATTGTGTAACTAAGAGTTACTAAAAGCCCCCTCATAGTTATATATAGTATATACATCGCTATCAGGGTTGTATTATGTGCAGCTCCCCATGAATTCATTATATACTGCCCCCCGCACCAGATGCTTTCAGGCTGCTGGAGAGTGAGAGTTGACTGTGTGGGCCCCCAGCAGCTCTGGGCCCCGGCATTTTCCCAGGTATGCCTGCTGCTGGCCCCAGCCCAGAGGTCAATATTAGTCAGAGAATAGCCGCTGGCACATGAGAACACAATGTCGGGGGTCTTATTGAGTGTTTAGCAGATGAAATTGCAGAACATAGAATGGAGCCCCTGCATAACTGCTGATCATTCAAGACACTGGTTCTTAACCAGATAGTCTGTATGTCCAAAAGATTTACACTATAATCCCCTTGAGTCAGCTGATTGGCGAGGTGTCAGAGTCCGTACCCTATATTTCATCTGATATTGTTGATTTACCCTAGTGATAGCCCATAAAATCTTGGAAATTCTCTAACGAGGTCTTATTTTTCGTTATGTACAGTTTTTTGATTGATGGATATTTAGATATCTTACTGATAGAATCGTTGTAATTAACAATTCTTTTTTAAATGAATATCTCTCAGCTCCAGGAGCTTGTGGATGCAACAGATGACACCCTGCAAAGGTGCTCCGGGGAGCAGAACCTGGGACTACAACAGAAACAGCTGGAAGTAGTAGAAAAATGGGAAGAGACGAAAAACAAAGTGGAAAAGAGGAGAACTGACCTGGAAGTGGCCTGTAAGCTCTACCTCTTCCTGGCCACTGTAAGTATCAGCATCACCTGCTCATACAAAAGGGATCTGTTTATATGAGTTCAGTGGGGATAGTCACTTTACTTCATGTTTTTTGTAATATGTGGGGGGCAGGATATTAGGGAATTTAACAACATACATCTATTAAAAATTATGTGCCGCTTTTTTGATATGTCAAGTAAAGCCCATGGTTCAGAGATGTCTTTTACCTCATGACAGATAGAGGTCACATCAGCCTCCATCTGCGGCCATTTTATGGTCAGGAATGTCTGACTGATGAGGTAAAAAAACAGGAGACAAAACATGAGGTAAACTG
The DNA here is from genome assembly GCF_040894005.1 of Engystomops pustulosus. NCBI lineage: Eukaryota > Metazoa > Chordata > Amphibia > Anura > Leptodactylidae > Engystomops > Engystomops pustulosus. The sequence goes on from NC_092417.1 coordinate 44,028,514, forward strand.
CCCAGTCCCTTTAAGGCTGGACAAACATTAGAAGTGTTCACTCTTCAACTCATGCATGCCGCCGTATATACGCCCCCATAGGCCGGCAATGGGCGCATTGCGTGGTACCGTTCCGTACCCGGGAAAAGATAGGACATGTTCTATCTTTTGCCATATGAGGACGGCGTGCGCCATATATCTCTATGGAGAGGGGCGGGGGCGAGAAGCGCTTACCCCCTTCTCCTTTCCCGTGCGTCAACGTATGATCGCCGTGCTACAGCGCGGCGGGCACATGTTAAAGTAAAAATGCACACTCAGCCATCCTCCATCCTGGCATATTTTCTAAGGGTTAGTCACAATCTCTTGTTTAATGAGCAGCTGATTGGTTGAGTTTACCTTCACCAATGTCTAACTGTGACTACTAGAGGAAACCATCCATAGATATACATTTCCTCTTTTATTTGCAGCTGCTCAGATGAATGGCCAACCATGAAATGAATGGATGTACGGGGGCTGCCAAAATACTCGGTGAAATCCCTATGTTTAAGTAGCTCATATGGACAGGGATTAACTCCAGGAGTAAACCCCTTTAAGTCTTTAAATATGTGTTAACCCTTGAGCTCCGAAAGCTAATTGGCTTATGTATGTCAATTTGTTAAGTATGAGGTCAGGATTGTATATAAATTTGCCTTTGGGAAGAGTTGCAGAGTTTGAGAATCACGTGTAGACTGAGGAGGAACACTAGCTGGCTGTGATTCATAGATAAATATAATCTGGAACTGAGCTCTGGATCTGTGACTGAGCCTCCTTATATGAACATTAGACAGCTGTCTCTGTTGTAACCCCTTATTTTAATAGTGCAGGCTGCAGGCTAGATCATTTCTTCATGGACAAGCGGTCCTAGGAATATGGAACCAGAGGAAAACATCTGTAATTTATACAAGTAACTGATATTGAAATCTACATATAGGCAATACCTTAGCTCATCATACATAAACATCCAAATGAAGTCCAGCAGTAATGTAGACTCTCCCACAGAGGAATTATCCCATTAAACTTATAGTTAGTGGGTCCTCAACATGGAACCCTCTCCCCAGTGACAACCTTGTGCCCTAATAAGAACAGCGCTTTACTTCATTGGACAACCCAAATAGTGGAAAAGTCATCCAACCAACAGATTGACACCTGGTTACACCCAACAAACAAATTTATCTTCCGATGATCAACATACATCCACTACAAACAGTTGATAAAGGTTGTATTCTGAAGTATCCTAAAAATCCCACCCTTTGATCCTTTAAGTTAAATGTATCCTGCCATTTAAATTAACCATCCAAAAATAAATACTTAATAAAAGACTATGATTAAAAAGCATTGTCATCATCCCTGAATCGTTCCTTTCCATGGCTGCAATGTTAAAAAAAAATCAGTTTTTTATATGCAGCTCACCTGAGGTCCAGTGATATTAATGGAGTCCTGCATATTAAATTTTAATTGCATTGCCCTGCCTCCTTATTCCTGATTGACAGGCCTCATGGCTAGGACATGCTGCTGTATGGAGCTAGTACTTATGGTCCTTATTCCTGATTGACAGGCCTCATGGCTAGGACAAGCTGCTGTATGGAGCTAGTACTTATGGTCCTTATTCTTGATTGACAGGCCTCATGGCTAGGACATGCTGCTGTATGGAGCTAGTACTTATGGTCCTTATTCCTGATTGACAGGCCTCATGGCTAGGACATGCTGCTGTATGGAGCTAGTACTTATGGTCCTTATTCCTGATTGACAGGTCTCATGGCTAGGACAAGCTGCTGTATGGAGCTAGTACTTATGGTTCATAAGTACTAGCTCCATACAGCAGCATGTCCTAGCCATGAGGCCTGTCAATCAGGAATAAGGAGGCAGAATATTGGCAGAAGGTTGAATATTGGCAGAAGGTCTTTCTGCCAATATTCAACTGCTTGCCTCCATGGATGCATAGAGAGAAGTAGAAGACCATGTAAAGGACCTTAGATGACATCACCCTGGTCACATGACATTAAGTGCTGAATTGTGAGGCGGCATATGGCATGAGGAGGAGTAGACGGGAGGAGCTAGCAAAGCAGGTCATGACCCTCCGATGCCTGAAAGGATAAAATAAAGTTGCTTTTATGTGAATGAGGGAAACTATTTTAAGCTTAGGGTGGAATTTAGTTAATAGGGCTTTATTGGAACCTCTCACTAGCTGTATTTGTGAAAAATGTGGCGATAGATTATCTTTAAGGCCAGTTGTTCAGGTTTATCTAGCGCAGTGGTTCTCAACCTTTCTAATGCTGTGACCCCGCAATACAGTTCCTCATGTTGCATTAACCCCAAAACATTGTACAAGAATACTGTATTCGTCCCAAAAATGCAATAAAATCATGGCTCCAATGGTTTTAGGCGACCCCTGTGTTTTGGTCGTTCGACCCCCGCCGGGGTCGCGACCCACAGGTTGAGAACCGCTGACCGAGCATTAGCAGAACATTGAGCTAGATCTATGTCCCATCAATGGTTTTTTCTTCTTACAGGTTCGTGACTATTTTTCGTGGGCAGCAGAAATAACCCGGGAGATGAATGCAGAGGAGATCATTAGAGGAGTTCTAGCAAGTAGTGAGAGACTAAAGGCTCACCAAGACCTCAGGCAGAATATGGATGCTCATCAAGAAACCTATAATAAAACCCTCACTTTCGGTCAATCTCTTCTAAGGGAGGGAGAAATCCCTTCTGAACAGGTAAAAATAATAATCTTTATTTATATAGCGCCATCAAATTCCGTATCGCTTTACAGATCAAGTAACAGTAGTTAGAAACGACATCTGCAATGATTAGGTGTATACTAGGTGTGTACCACATCTTGATCCAGGGGCGTAACTAGGAGAGGCTGGGCCTCATAGCAGACTTCTGAATGGGGCCCCCTTCTGCCTTCACTAGGCAGTCTTCTTATCCCAGGGAGGCTGAGGGCACATATCTTTCCCAGTAACTGCAGACCACACGGGGGAAGTGCATAGCAGGAAGCTTAAGCACCAAAATTTCTTATCTGAATTCCTGACTCAGCTGTGTACTGTAGAAGATGTGCACTGTTATATACATATTATTCTGTGTTATGTAAAAATTGGTGCACACTCACCATTCTTTAGTGTCTCTGGTCAGATGCTGGGGCCCCTTGACACTGCAGGCCCCATATTAGCTGCTATGGCTGCTACTGCTGTAGTTACACCCCTGTCTTAAACCCATTTCTGGATAAAGTTATGGTAAATTAGTTGATCCAATCCACGTTTTCTTGTGACTTTTGAAAAGTTTGAAGAAAAGTGCGAAGCTGTAAACGGCTGTACATTTTGACATATGCCACAAAACTTTCAGCTGCTAAAATATACCTGTATCTTTTAATTCTAAAATTGGCTTTGTTACTGGATTTCCTTTTGTATTTATTGATTGAAGTTTTACTTTTCCAATAAATAATCATTATAAAGAAGGATCCCCCCACATTCTTAGGATTCCGTGTGTCCTGGTCATCAGACTCTTAAAGGGGTTGTCCACTTTCAGCAGATAATTGATATTGTTTGTGTAATGAACATGCTTTCTGTATCAATTCCTGGAACAACAGGAACCTTCATTGTTTACTTCCTGTGGCTAAAAAGTGATCCCTGGTCATGTGATGTCACACAGGTGCACGGCTAATTATATCACAGAGAGTAAGCAGAGCTGTGTGAGAGAACGAGCCCTGCACCTGTGTGACATGACATGATCAGGGACCGTTTTGTGTTTTATCCACAGGAAGTAAGCAATGAAGCTTTCTATAGCAGAACAGCAAGCAGAGATGTAGAAAACTGGAAAACTGCAAGGAATTGAGACAGAAAATATTTTAACTTTTCATTGTGCACACAATATCAATTATTTGCTGAAAATAGAAAACCCTTTTACCGAAGTGGAAGTAGAGATATATCCTTATGAAGAGCCATGAATTCTAAACGGGGAAAATTATGAATAAAATAAAATGGGAATGAAAAAGTTTTCTTTTATATTCCAAATAGCTTTATAAAATACCAAAAGAAAATTGTAATCATTCTTATGGTTTCCTGAATTTGTAGTTTGCTGTAGCTTCAGAAGTTTTTATGATTCTTTATAATAAAGAGAATTCACTCCATACTCAATGTTTTAGCTTATAGAAAAGCTTCAAGCCTTGGTTGACGAAAACGAGAAACTTTATCAGGAGTGGGAAATGAGAAGAAAGTTACTGGAGCAGGTCCACCAAGAACAAGTTTTCTACAGAGACATTGACAATATGGAGAAGATCCTCAATGCACAGGAGGTTAGTGAGAAGCTTCTACAGTATGTTCTTCATCCAGTATGTTTTTAATGTTTCGGTTGTGCCCAGTGTTCCTAAAAATGGTTGTTTAGCATCTCTATAGAGCCCTCCCCCAATTTTAGTCAGTTTTGATGCAAGAAAATAATACAGTACTACATTGTGGTCATTCTATTCTTGAATGACTTTTTTTGCTGTGTTTCTTAATGATTTTATGGGCTACCAGAGCTTTACCTCTGCTCGGCTAACAGCATTTAGTGATCTGCTTTACGGCAGCCTCATGGTCATAGGTACTAATCATCTGGAGCCGACTCATTGAGTTTCCTAGGCTTGATCCACTCCCATTACATCAATGCTGTCTTGTTTCCTATTTCAGGCTCTTGTCCATGCATTTATACCAGTACCAGTTGTGTAAAAGTGTCACTTGTGCTCATCCTGATGATAGATAAGACAGAAGTGAATGTTTACATGAGAAATTGCACAAGCGGGTGACTTTTAAGTCTTCTCTGATTAGTGTCTATTTATAGGAAGGGGAATATCTGTCCCTTTGTTGTGTCTGCTGGCTGCCCAAATGTTTTACAGACTGTGAAGTTAGGAATCAATGATTTGCAGCCTTTAATGTTACATATATACAGTATATACATTGGCATGGGTGGCATGCAGATTTGTGTATTTATGAGACATGAGCTACCACTAGAGGTGTGTTCCTTATCTCCCTCATGGAGAACATACACATTGTCAGTAGAGCAAGGACTTGTGTGGGCTTATCAGACAAAAGAGTATTTCCACCATAAATTTCCCTTTAGTATGATAAGTGGGGTGCTGTTTTTGGAAGAAATTTTTGGAAGAGAGCTGCCATGTCCATAGGGTATGAAATGCAATTTCGAAATTACCTGTTTTATGTCTAATCTCACCCATTTACCTATAAAAGAAAATAATCTTTGGCCTGATTGTGGGTAGGGTTTAGCACACCTCAGGTCTCAGAGGTAGGACTTGCAACTATTGTACAGTATATTTATATAACATATCCAGTGGATAAAGGTGTCCGAGGGTATTAAAAAACCCTTGGGTGGCCGGGATGGGGTGAGTTAAGAATAATAAACCTGTACTTACCTCTGTGGTCCCTCTTGGCGTCCAATGCTGTCATCTCTCTGGTCTGTGCCCCATGTAAACAAGCAGGGACATGGAAGCCGCACTGCGTACAGCTTCCAGCCAACCGAGGTGACGGGCCACGCTCCCCTGTTCTGCATGATACAATGCTGGGAATTAGGACGAGTCGGTGTGGCCGGCCTGAAGCTGAACGCAGTGTGGCTTCCGTGCCCCTACTTATTTACATAAGGGACCACAGAAGTAAGTACATGTTGATTTTTTTTTTTAACCGCCCCATCCCCACCACCGAAGGGTTATTTTTATACCCTCGGACAACCCCTTTAAGTTTATGCAACATGAATACACCTTATAATTTTAATTTTGGCTAATCAGTTTATATATTGTTTTGGGAATGTCACAACCTCGCTGTGGGGAAGCACAAATGCAGTTTATTTCTAACAGTCAAAGGGGAAAGAGAAGGGAATGTGATAGATCATCCGGCAAAGTATTAAAATTGTTTTTGGGAATGAGCACTTCTCCACTGCGTAGTCATCTCTCTCTTTATCCACCCACAAGAATACATATTTGGAACCTTATTATTTCTATTCTTTGTTTTAACTTGTGGCTCTTCTCACCTCATTTTCACATGAGATGAGTCAAGTTTAGTGGATGCAGGTGGAGTCGCTTCAGAAACGCCTATTTTCTGTTCTATAGGACCTAGAAACATGATCACATTAAGGCTTTGTGAGCTACAGGACCTTTCAGTGACTTCTCCTTCTCCTTCAGTGTCACTCCTGCAGACCCCCCCCATATTTTTTAAAGCCATTAAAACATAACAAAAAACCTATGTACATTAGATCTCTAAACCGATCTAAGAAGGATTGCAGAATGAAAGTGGTAGAAACAAAGCCTGTAAGAAAATGGCTTACAGGCTTGTTATCAATTCCACCCAATGTGGATGCTGAACAGGGCAAGCTGTGTGGAGCAAGCTGGTTCATAGCATCTCTTGGACCCAGCCATGCAGTCAGTGGCTCTTACATAATGGTGTCTTCAGTTCTGTCCTACTGAAGGTTTCAATACAATATTTGAGAATATCTCTAAGTGTATCCAACATGAAGCCGCCTTATACCCCAATTTTGACTAATCAGTTCATGCAGTGTTTTAAGAATGTCCCTTCGTCCGAGAAGCTGTAGTTCAAGTACTTCACTCAACATTTTTCTATAACAATATTTCTATAACCTATTGGGGGGGGGGGGGTCTAACCATGTGTCTGAGGTTCCGTCAGTTTCAAGCTGGAAAACACTATTCTTATGCTGCGCCTGATTTATCACAATAAGACTGCCGGTTCTTACTTTAGACCTACTTTTAGTTGGTCTAAACTTTGCGCCAGACGATTTCCTGCAAGCCATGCCCCTTTCTCGCAAGGCCATACTTATTTCCCTGAAGGCCACGCCCCTTATTTGGACAAGTCGGAAAACTGCCAAAGAACGGCAGTATGTACAGTACCCACAATTTATTATATGGACTGTATTTACAGGCAGCAACCCCCTCATTGATAGTATATACAGCCAGGACCCCTCTTATAGATAATATATACAAGCAGAACTCCTCTGATAGATCGTATAAACAGGCAGGACCCCCATAGGGAGTATATACAGGCAGGACAACCCCATAATATATACAGCTAGGACCTGGATAGTATATACAGGCAGGCCTGTAGGCCTGTATAGGCCCTCCATATACATTGTGAAAAAAGAGCACTTTAAAAATAAAACTTATACTTACCTTTAACCTCCAGCACCAGCACTCCCCACATGATGCATCTCTCCTCCTGCTTGCCACGCCAGCCTGTGTGATGCAGAGCAGCGCAGGTAGACGGGTCTGTCCTCTTATGGACACCAATGTAATTGATTTTTTGGTAGTATTGACTTGGCTGCATTTTCATCCCACCTCATGGCAAACGTGGCCCTGATTATATTATGTCTTGCCCTTGTGGTATTTCTACATTGTATCATGCCTTTGTGGTATTTCTATGCCATATTTTTTGTCTTGCCTTTGTGGTATTTTTACATTATATTATGTCTTGCCTTGGCATTATTTTGTCATTTTTTGCTGCTTATGAGTCTCGTCATTGCTTAACGTAGAGGTCATTGAACTTTCGTATTCTTGATTCCCTTGTGTCCTCTTTTTTATGCTGATTCACATGAGAGTGATAGGGGGAGGTTATGCTCCACAAACCTTATTGGTGGCTTTGTGATCATCCAAAAGATGAAATCACCTCTGGTGAAAGCTTATTTTTAAAATGCTTTCTGTCTGCCCAAACAAAATGTCAGGAGTGACGTACTTGTTAGCACCTGAACTGGCAAGTCTACCAAATCTTTCTATGAAGGAATGCATGGGTGCAAGGGAGCAGAAAGTAAATCAATGAGTGTATATCCTGCCAGTTGATAAAGCTCATGACTGTGATCATGTATACGCTCCAGGACGCTGATCCTTCTGCTGTAGATCTGCATATAGAGAAGGTTACTGGATTTGCAAGTCACAGTTGTTTACACTCGCTTGTCCCAGTAGCACCAGGTCAGGATGCGAAAGACAGAACAGTCTGTTCCAGCTCCTCACTGTGGAAGTCAGGATTTCTTCATCAATAATACATTAATGACTAATATACATGCATAAATAATCCCAGAGTAAAGTTATCTTTGCATAGCAGTAGAATGGGAGGGAGGACAGCAAAGCTAATAGAGGCTGCCAAATTGGCAGTGTGCGAGGCGTCAGACTGAAAATTTCACCTCCAGTAAGCAGGATTGTAGCCAATGAATGTAAAGGCTTTTATTGCTATCATTTTTTACTTTTTTTGGGAGGTGGTCAATCAAGCAGGGGCTGGTTCTTATTTATTCAGGATGATCTATCCTTATGATAGGAGGAGGTTCGAAACTTGGCACCCCCAGTAATTTGTGTTCCTGGTCACTGCAGTACGGCTTATACAAAATAATAAAAGGGCAAGTTAGACGGAGTTGCTTTCCATCATCAATCAAACCTCTATGTATCTAAAATTGTAGCTAAATTAAGTCAAGTTTACTGGACTTGTGTAATTATTATAAAGTTTAATGGAGTCTAAGGCTACCTGCACATGATCTTTGAAAAAAAATGGGCAAAGAACTGGTGTTAGTTTTTAACAGATCCTCATAAACACTAGTCTATGAGTAATCCATAAAAAAAAAAATCTGTCTAGGATATGCTTTTTAATGGATCAGTCGCACGGACTGCTTAAATATAGGATGTGGGTGCTGATTCATTAAAAGGTTTAGCATTTAGTGCAGCTTTGTACCGTCTGTTCAAAAACTGTTTAATGCATCTACCCTAACACCACATCTGAACTTTAGAAACTACATCCATATTTGTTAAAGGGGTTTTCCCACAATAAAAAATTAGGCTCTTTCTATAGGCGACAGGGCTTTTTTACTATGAGAACTTCGGGACAGGCATTTAGAAGGGGATTGTGTTGCACGCGATCGGATTTTAGCGCATTGGCGCCGGCTTTCATGCCACAGAAATGTGGGGGGGGCTGTCGGTCAATCTGGTGGATTCAGACAGAGCGTAAGACATGCACTTACATGCACCAAGAAGAAGGTGAACTCCGGCGGACCTGAGCGGGGAAGCGACACATACAGGAAACAGGAGGCACGATCCTAGTGAATCGCGCCAGAGTCCATGATCGTCGTACAACGCACAGCGGGGATCGCGGCAGGACCGGGTAATTAAATATGCCCCGGTGTCTCGTTATACCTGATGTCAGCATTCATGTGGACACTGCATGGAGAACCCAGATAGTAAAATAATAACCTGATATATTACTACTCAGTGGGGCAGAGGACGCCATTCTATAGCTTGCCTCAGGCAGCAGAGAGTTTAGGTTTACCCTATGTTCCACAATTCTTCTCACATGCTCCAAAAATCTCTGACAAAAGAAAATATTATCTGCAAGAATAAGCTGTAATCCATTTTTTCCTGTGGATTCGGAACAGAAAGGTTATCCCATTTTATGGATCTTTTTATCTTCTCCTTAAGGCCATGTTTCCACATTGAGGCTTTTCAGGAGTGGTTGACAAGGAATATTTTGCCTTCTGATAAAATGCAAAATCCTGAATGTGGAAAATCAGACTAAAATTCCAAGTTCAAATATATGGTACTGTAAAACATGTATGTTTGATTTGTTACTATGCCTGTGAATTATAATGGGTGGGCTGTGAAATGAGAATCTCTTTGACCTTTGCCTAGTGAAGCCATTCATAATGGTCACATAATTACCTCTAAATGACAAGACTTTACTAGGTGCCTGCTACTTTCGGAAGCTTTGAGAAACCTAACCCTGATGTGCCTCCACTACCGGTCTTGTCTGTCTCACGTATAGGTTGTAGCCACAGCTTGGAACAGCAGACAGATTTTTTATAAATGGTGCTCTGGAAAGTCAAATTAAGTAGACTGGGACTGACCCACCAGATACCGTAGATCAAATGATGATGTGACTCGCCTCTAGCAGGGGACTTATTTGACTTATTTGAGGACTATTGCTAATATGTACTATTTGCAGGAATAACTGGCTGGTACACTGCTTAGAACCATTATCACTGGTAAACAATAAGGGAGTGAGTAGGATTGGTTCTGGAGCAGGTTCAGAATTGGGCCAGGGGAGATTGGTTCGAGGGAAAATAGGCCATGGTGGTGGGTATTGCTTCTTCTCCCCAGTAATTTTTTACTGATCTCAGCAATCTGTATCTTCACGGACTCTACACAAGGACTGGGGTGGTGTAGTAGACCTGAACGGAAGTTGGATCCAGCACAAGAGACACAAGAGATCGGCCTTCATTTAACACTCTTTATTATGGTATATGCATCAATAAAACATCTCCAACACTGTTGTATAGAAAGTTTAGCAAAGGATTAACAAATCCAAATCTAATTCACTGTCAGTAACAAAAATACAGCATTTCACAGATATAATTCCAACTTGTCTATCAGTTCTAGTGTACACAATTTTGGTTGCCCCTAGACCGCCAGACATCTTGATTTTCTGTCTGACACTGCACTGAGCTTCTCTCTGCCTCCAGCCCACCCTTGCATTCCAGGACGAGCTCACACAGACACACATTGACTTCCTGCCAGCAAACAACACATTGCACTGAGAGGAGAGTAAAGCTACACGCTACAGATAGATAAGATCTTTATTCAGGGGAGGGGTAGGGAGGTATATAGCTGTGCTGTGGGTGTTATAGGTGAGTTAGCAGAGCTGAGAGTGTCATTGTGTTTTATATCCATCTCATGGATCTCATCATCTCTCATCCCTAAGCTGTCTAACCACTCTTTCTGTGTGCCAGAAACTATAACAATGTACAAAAGCTAAATGAAAGTTTAGATAAACCCTGTACCCTAACAATCTAACCACATTGTCAGCACACTGTATCTCACAGCACAGAGGAATCATAATGGGGCAGATTTACTTACCCGGTCCATTCGCGAACCAGCGGTGCGTTCTCTGCGGACGATTCGCGTTCTGCCGGGATTCACTAAGGTAGTTCCTCTGACGTCCACCAGGTGTCCCTGCGGCGCTGAAGTTCACCAAGCCGGGCTGGGTGCAGGTAAACGTTTGTCCAGCGACACTTTTTTTTTTAAAAATGCGGTGGTTTTTCCGAATCTGTCGGGTATTCGTACGGCCACGCCCCCGATTTCCCTTTGCGTGCATGCCGGCGCCGATGCGCCACAATCCGATCGCGTCCGCCAGAAACCCGGGGCAATTCAGGGAAAATCGCCGCAAACCAGAAAAAAACGGGTAAATCGCCGTAAAAACGCAATTCGGGCCCTTAGTAAATGACCCCCCATGTGTCTGCTTAGAGAGTCCCCACCTATACTCCGGAATGTGGAGTGATACGAGCTAAAACAGCAATAAAACTAAGTAAAATTTTAAAGTAAAGAGGTAAACGTGATCTTTATTGTGTAAACATCACTAGTGGACTGAAATTTGAGAATTTTCTTTCATGGGCAAACCCCTTTAACAAGCAATTTTACTCGAGGCTATCTACCATCTTCTTTTTGCGCTACTTGTACAGTTAACTTTACCTATTATTAGTAATAAAATATAGAATAATAAATAAGAAGAGATGTTTACTTGTGGTGAATAGCCTACACTAATAGTGTACTCTTGACAAGAGTCTACTTGGGTTGTAATTTCTAACTTCAGATCTGTGGCCTACAACCTGATAACTACAAAATTCTTCTGTTACCCAACCTTAAAATGGCATTGGACATCTAATAAATACTCATTGTGTATGATCTGACAGCTGCATTCAACATCCCCACTATGGAAAGTACCAGGCAGATGGTGAGTCTAAAAAATCAGATACATTTCCACTAGCAAAATCCCAAATCACCTGTCTCTAAATTCCACAAACTCTATGAGCAGCAATGATTTAGGCCCCAAGCACGCAGCCTTATCATGTCGCAGAATTTCTATGGTGGTTATCCCAGATTCTGTGGTTCCGAATTCTTTGAGGCTCTGTATTCTCATATGATACAGAATGTAAGTGAGAGTATCGCAGAATCTGTCTTCTAGTCTCGTGATCAGAGACAGCAAGTTCTCACATGATGGCAGTCACAATTCCATGCACAGGACGGACAGAAATAACGTTCTCCCATATCACTTCTTTTATGACACTTTGCAGAAAGTCACGCTACTGTGTGTATCGGCACCGTGCAGAAAAGCTGAGTTAACAGACTGAACTTTTAGGACAAGAATTAGTTTCTCATTTGTCCTACAAGCCAATGTGACAGGTTGGGCATCCTGCCAGCTTCTCGAGTTACATCCCCAGCTCTTTAAAGCTGCAGCCCCACTTAACATATTTTATAACAAGAGCATTTAGCCACATTATATTCTGTCTGGAGACACAGGATCCCCATTGGGTCTTTTCTTGTTTTTATATTTGTGGTTTCATCCAGATTAGAAAATGGAAGCTTGAGAATATATAATGTCATTTATGACCTCATATTGAGATTGCATATAGTATGCATGCATTTAACCTCTTAGTGACTGCAGCGTGGTCTATGGGCGAATGTACATGTACACGTGAAAAACTGTGTGCCGCCTACTTTTCAATAGATCCGGACGCATATCTATTATCTTAACAGAACCTGCGATCAATCCATCGAAAAGTATTGGATATCCTTATCAGAACCATTATTTTCGGATCTCTCATAGACTATATTATCCTTGAAAAACAGATGCATGTTCGTTCGATTTTGCTGAAAACTTACGTTGATTTGCGCTTCCCTTAATAAATTAAATATTTAAGATTTTTCTGATTTATATGTTATTTATATATAATTGTTTGATACATCATAGTATATGGTGCTATTTTCTCAATCCCTTTATCAGACCTTATTATGTGTCATTGGAGTACATCAAAAATTTTTGGGTAACTGTCATAGCTCTGATAAAAAAAACATTTTTTACTTTTTGTATGTTTAAATATAAATTTTGGGGTACATATTATTCTGATATATTTATGTATTTATTATGGACTGGGTTTCTTTATTATAGCAATATAGTTCTGAGAGCCCAGCTAAGGGGTCAGGTGTCATCTCTGCTTTCACTTTACATGCCCTAAGGTAACTGAGTGCTTTGTACAGTGACACAGCAAACTATAAAGAGTGGCCAAATGCTCTTGTTGAGTTTGTAGTTTTAACCCTATCAGCGAATGCTAGAAAAGCCTGTGCACTCTCCAACTTATGTCAGGAGGGAAGGTGTTAAATGCATTCGGTCTAAGTGACAAATTCTTAGCACTTTCTTTAATGCACATAAGAAAATGGAAAACACATGGAGGATATTATGAAAATCCTACCTTTTTTTTGTTAAGTAATATTATCATTACTGCTAAATTCCACTGTGCCCTTACTTGGAAAGGATGTAGGAAATATTCTTAAGACGCGTGAACACAAGCACCACAGACATGCAAAGGCAGAAAAGTCAGTATGGGGTGAGGAGAGGCAGGACGGCAGCACGCTTGCAGCTCAGCTGTGAAATCACATGGATTTTTCTCCTGTGGTACATGCAGGAGGTAGCGGACTTCTCGTACAAGAACCAAGTCACCTCCAGGCTTCTGCACTTGTGAGCGGACACTGTGACTCTGCCGCTCTGCCTGCATTCTCCCTTTTACATTGGAGCCACATGATTTATCTGCAGCACACTCTGCACCTAGTGCCTTTCTTCCTTTCCTTATTTTGCTTAAAGCATCTGTCAGGGACTTTCTAGCGGAGGTTTCTTGGGTTCTGTCATTGACAGAATTGCTAAACATTCACCGACTGGACTGTCAGCTAGACAGATTTTTCTCCAGAAGTCACAGAAAATACACACTTGAAAATTTGGCCAGACTGGATTCAGACGTCGACTTACCTATTGATTGGCCTCAAAATGTCGTTTTGGAATAGTCCTAAATCTACTTCTTCTTACGTCACTAAATTGGACTTGACTTTGTGTCGCCCGGAATCGGACCTCTATCAATCTAATGTTTCACCGGCGACAGGTGGTAATCGGGATTTTGGGACTGATTATGAATCATATGCCCCCACTTCTACAAGGGAGAAATTTCTTGACGGATGCTGCAATAAATCTGGAGACTCTACTGGAATCCATCGTTCTAGCCTGGATATTACCCTTGAACAAAAAGACAGAAGAGAAAACCCTCTGAAAAGTCCAGTGTGCACTTGCTCTTCCACGACGACACGACCCCATATGCCCTGGAGATATTCCTCATCCTGCAGCAGTTCTCAGGGTAGTCAGCACTGCCTTGGCCAAGGAGGTTTTGTGCATGGTCATGGATGTGGGTTTACAAATTCCATCCCCAAAAAGAAAAATTCTGTGACCCTTGAAAGCACCTCTTCTCCTGTTGATAATCCTACTAGGCTTGAATCCTTTCCTACTGTCTCAAAAAGTCAATCGTCTTGGACCTCTCGTCTGGATGTGGTACTAGCCAGCAATTCAGCTGTCTCTGGAACTCAGATTGGTAAAGCTCAGACCATTTTTACTTCTAGCTCTGAGCAACCATGCAAAGAGTATGCTGAGAATGTGCCTCCCATGCCTAACATCCAGGGAGTAAAAATGTATATATCCAGTTGCAGTTTGACAGTTCAACCTCTTCGGTCTAAGTGCCAAGGTGGTAGTCTTAACCAGCCAGTTCTTCTAATGCCAGAAGGTGATAACTCAACCAAGCAATACTCAGTAGGATTTCAGACACCTCAGAAAAGATTTATAGTGTCAGAGGCACCCACTCTCCAAATCACACAATTTCAGTTGACTAGGTCACCAGCCAATACCCCCACCATTCAGCAGACATCATCGAGGAATCTATGGATATCTCCAGAAAAAATTCCAAAGGTTTCAGGAACTCCGGGAACCCCTGAGATGGTTCCAAATGTGCTTGTATTTCAGAGGAGCTATTCACCTGGTTGTAAAACTAATCTGTATCCTGTTCTAATACCTACCCAGCACAAAACATCAAAGGTTTCTCTGGTAATTGGTAGCCCAGTAGCACCTGTACCTGTCCAAATTATTCATGAATTCAGCCGAAGTCCTACACCTGCCATCTTCATATCAAATGGGGATCAACCAAACTCTTCAGAAGATCTTGGTTCTGGTTACTTACTTTCTGTGAACCCAATAGCTTACTCCAAACCAAGACATGCAGATGCTTTGCGATCAAGTCCAGTGCTTGGTGCTCAGCCTGTAAGATGTAAACAAGCTGAACCATATTTTTGCCATTCATCGCCTTGTACAGTAGTTCCAAGGGTACCAAATACTAGAGACTATAGTGCACCTATAAATGTTAGCATTGAAACATTTGGGCACCAAAGGGGGGCAGTCAAAATATCTATTTCACATTCAAGGTGTTTATAACACAGATTCTTTACTTGATAAAACTGACCTCCGTATGCAGTCTATGTACAGGGATAGTCAATAGGCAATGAAATGTAATAATATATGAATGATTCAAGCATCTGGGTCCATATATTTAATTGTGTATATGTTATATATTTACAGGTGATCTTAAGTTATATGCTTGTATCCATAGGCTCAATGGGTAAACCGGGTGGTCTGTATGTAGTTGTAGTCTGTCATTGAAGGGTATCTGCATGAATAGAAGTAACATAATAGTGTGTTGTAGTGAAACACTAGTTACATCTGGGCTCTCTGCGATATATACGTAGAACTCTTGTGCCTCTGTAAATCTTCATGGTGTATATAATTTCATATAATTTATTAATTGGGATTCTCAAGATTCTTATTGACCTTGGAAAATGTAAAGATTTTCTGTCTTGGATCGTATCTTTCAGCTACCAGAAAGCTTATAGTATCTTACAATGCATCTGTTGTTGTGTGGTCATATAGTAAATGGTAGAATGGGTTTATAGATTTTTATTAGATATTAAATCAGTTATTATTCAATTGTTTTGTCCAGTGTGGTCAATACCAACCTCATTATTTTGTACTACTAATAATATTCTGATATACCGAATGTTTTTAGGGTCTTGTTCTCGGTTTTGTAAAAATATCAGGAAAACTGTGATCTGTTCATACTGTGTTTGTGTCCACCAAAAAAAAATAATGCTCCAATCACTTCTATGAGACTTTCAGAACATCTCCCACATAGAAGTAATAGGAGTACTGATGGATCGTGCACAGTAGAGCTCCACTCTTCAGGGGCACTAGCAGGCTATTGTTTTCATGGTCTAACACTTGTCACCTATGTTGTGGGGGGGTTGTCATTATTGGCACAACCCTTTGATAAGGTAGTATAGGAATATGAAAAAGACGAAAGCTGGAAATGTTCAAAATTTTTTCAAAATGGCCTGTCCCAGTTACATTTATATGTTATTCTTCCATGTTCATCTGTCTATAGCAGGCAACCGATTTCCTCATTGATCTTATCCTATAAGTAAGGAAATTACAGCTTGGGAGAGCAACTGACTGCAGAGGTCATGTATGCATGGTCAGCACCTCATCACTAAAGGACAGTTAACATAAGCCAGCGAGACCAATGAAGCAGCGGATTTACCAATAGTTATTTTCATAGATAAGGTTGGAAAAAGAAGCAGGTCCATAATGTCCAACCTATAAGACAAAATATATGTTTTTTCCCCATAACCTGTGATATTTTTGCTCTCCAGAAAGGCATCCAGGCCTCTCTTGAACATGTACATAGAGTCCGCCATAGCAACCTCCTGTGGTGGAGAGTCCTATATTCTCACTGCTCTTAAAGTAAAGAATCCCTATCTATGGCAATGGTAGAACCGCCTTTCCTTTAGGTGTAGAGGATGCCCCCTGTCTATGGAGATGGTAGAAGCTCCTATCCTCTAGGTGTAGAGGATGCCCCCTGTCTATGGAGATGGTTGAACTGCCTTTTCTCTAGGTGTAGAGGATGCCCCCTGTCTATGGTGATGGTAGAACCACCTCTCCTCTAGGTCTGGAGGATGCCCCCTGTCTATGGTGATGGTTGAACTGCCTTTCCTCTAGGTGTAGAGGATGCCCCCTGTCTATGGTGATGGTAGAACCACCTCTCCTCTAGGTCTGGAGGATGCCCCCTGTCTATAGTGATGGTAGAACCTCCTCTCCTCTAGGTGTAGAGGATGCCCCCTGTCAATGGTGATGGTAAAACCACCTCTCCTCTTGGTGTAGAGGATGCCCCCTGTGTATGGCAATGGTAGAACTGCCTTTCCTCTAGGTGTAGAGGATGGCCTCTGTCTATGGTGATGGTAGAACCACCTCTTCTCTAGGTGTAGAGGATGCCCCTGTCTATGGAGATGGTAGAATCATCTCTCCTCTAGGTATAGAGGATGCCACCTGTCTATGGTGATGGTAGAACCACCTCTCCTCTAGATGTAGAGGATGCCCCCTGTCTATAGAGATGGTAGACACGCCTCTCCTCTAGGTGTAGAGGATACCCCTGTCTATGGTGATGGTAGAACTGCCTCTCCTCTAGGCGTAGAGGATGCCCCCTGTCTATGGCTATGGTAGAACCACCTCTCCTCTAGGTGTAGAGGATGCCCCCTGTCTATGGTGATGGTAGAATTGCCTCTCCTCTAGGCGTAGAGGATGCCCCTGTCTATGGCTATGGTAGAACCACCTCTCCTCTAGGTGTAGAGGATGCCCCCTGTCAATGGTGATGGTAGAACTGCCTCTCCTCTAGGCATAGAGGATGCCCCTGTCTATGGTGATGGTAGACACGCCTCTCCTCTAGGTGTAGAGGATACCCCTGTCTATGGTGATGGTATAACCATCTCTCTTCTAGGTGTAGAGGATGTCCCCTGTCTATGGTGATGGTAGAACCTCCTCTCCTCTAGATGTAGAGGATACCCCCTGTCTATGGTGATGGTATAACCATCTCTCTTCTAGGTGTAGAGGATGTCCCCTGTCTATGGTGATGGTAGAACCTCCTCTCCTCTAGGTGTAGAGGATGCCCCCTGTCTATGGTGATGGTATAACCATCTCTCTTCTAGGTGTAGAGGATGCCCCCTGTCTATGGTGATGGTAGATCCTGCTCTCCTCTAGGTGTAGAGGATGCCCCCTGTCTATGGTGATGGTAGAACCTCCTATCCTCTAGGTGTAGAGGATGTCCCATGTCTATGGCTATGGTAGAACCTCCTATCCTCTAGGTGTAGAGGATGTCCCCTGTCTATGGCTATGGTAGAACCTCCTATCCTCTAGGTGTAGAGGATGTCCCCTGTCTATGGCGATGGTAGAATAATCTCTCCTCTAAGTGTAGAGGATGCGCCCTGGTTCTGCCCACAGGCCTTATAGAAAGATCCTTGTACTGGCCATTCAGATATTTGTACATTGAAATGAGGTCTCTCCTTACTAAACTGAATAACCCCAAGCTAAGCTACAGAGAGACAACTCTTACCATAAAGTATATTCCTTGCTCTGAATATTGGTGATCAGTTGAATGAATCAGAGCATTACAGGATTAACAAGGTACAAGTTATAACACAACAATCTCGAAATATTGTAATGGAACATTCTTTGCAAATTACCTGTCCTACAATATGATAAAATCTTTTCATGTAGCTCAAACATCTTAGGAAAGTATGAAAATATAATGTAGTAGTATGAAAACAAAACTGTATCCTTCACATCTGTAACTGGAATGACAGATACAAATCTCTGTTTTTTGTTATTTAGAGCATCTGTTGTCTGCAATACACTTACATGGCTTAACTGTTTGTGCAATTCCTGTGGATTACCCGCAGAGAAGCCACAGATAAGCCCCATTCTATGACAATAAAAAGCAACAGAGTACTGTATTGGATGACCTTGGAGTTGACCCCTTTAGGGTTCATTCTTATGGGTTGATCCATCAATTGCAATTCAGAGGTAAGACATTTACATAATAATCAGAGATGAGTGACCAATCTTGTATTTTTACGATAATACTGGAAGTATGCTGTAGAATATATAGAAAAAACAAGACAATAATGACACATCTAGTGTAGTATTTCCAACCCTTTTATACAAAATAATTTAACATTAGGTATTTTGTACACCTTATTTGGTTGTGAGTAAATCACAATCACAATTTTTGCTTTGTCGGAGGCCGCCCTTGGGGTCCGGTTCTGCTCATCAGGTCCGGTAAGAAAGCATTGATTTATCTCCAGTATGGAGAATTTGGAAATATCCACTTTGTAAGTGCCATGTCTTTCTATTAAATTTATCTTGATTAAAATAAGTTACAATTCCTTTACACAAGATTGTCTATACGAATATAGAGCAACCCCTAGGGCAGTGATGGCGAACCTTTTAGAGTCCAAGTGCCCAAACTACAACCAAAACCCACTTATTTATTGCAAAGTGCCAGCGCAGAAATTTACCGTAAGTAGTAATTTATTGCTACCTGTCCAACCACAACTTTCAATCATATCACCCTCTTGAGGACAGCAATACATTTCAAACATTGAGGGTAAATTTGGACTGTCATTGTAGCTTCTCATGAGGTTCCCCCTGTATAGGAAAAAGTGTGGGGCCAGCAGGAGCTCTAAATATAATCCTCCCCTTTCCACAGGTTCTACCTCTTCCTGCAGTCCCAAGCAACCAAGAATGTGTTGCTTTAAAATTGTCCTGAGAGTGGCATTTACTGAGAGCAGGATGATTGTTTGAGTCCTGTCTGGTAAACTCTTTGCTGTGTTGATGGCTTGGGTTCCCACAAACAGGGCTCTGAGTGCCACCTCTGGCACCTGTGCCATAGGTTTGCAACACTGCCCTAGGGCATTAGTAATTAAAGGAGAAGCGAGTAAAGAGCTTTTCCTCAGTCCAACTGAGTGCTGGCTTGAATAGTGTTTCCTTAAATTACTAATATCCTAGAGGTTGTTCTATATGCATGTAGACAACCTTGTATACAGGAGTTCCTTGTAACTTATTTTAAAAATAAAGATAATTTTAATAAAAAGGCATAACACCTACAAATAAATCGCTGAATCACAAAAGTATAAGAGTTCCATTAATGTTAGTTTGCACCCCATTCGTTAGGTTTCCATTTTAGGTTTAGGTTAGGTTTTCTTTTAGTGAAAACTGAACATGAAAAAATTTGTACAAAATTAACAAAATGATATAGAATATTTTTTTATAGAAACTCTTGTGCTTTAGAGGACTAGAGGGGATAATATACCAATCACCAAGACAATTAAAGCAATATCAGTTTGGACCAAATAGATTTGGACCTGAATCTTATGAAAAATTTCTTGTGAAGGGAGTTTAGAATAATTTGCTCATCTCTAATAAATGTGTATATAACATTGGTAAAAGCCATGCTATAGTCATAAAGATAAAAAGTATTCTGTTGAACATTACTAAAGAGACAGTGGGACAACACTTTGAGGCTTATTTACTAAGGGTTGCGGATCACACCTTCGTCGGACTGTTCGCCCTTTTCGGGATTTGCATGGATTTGAAAGGTATTTAACAAGTGTCTGCGCTGGGATAGTGTTGCACGTTAGCATTTTTTGGCGCAGCTGCGCTGGCTTTCATGCAACAGGAATCAGGGGGCGTGCCGTCGGATGATCCGACTGATTCGGACTGACCGCGGGATTTAAGATTCAAATTGTGTCGATCATGCACTAGGAAGAAGAAGGTGAACTCTGTCGGACCTGACCGGGGAAGTGACACATGCAGGATATCGGGCGCACGATCTTAGTGAATCGCGGCACAGTGCATTATCAGCAGACAATGCACTTTTGTTGAACTCCGCGGGACTGGCTAAGTAAATGTGCCCCAATATCATCTATTTTATTTGATCCTTTCTGGTGTTCCTCTAAATCACCATGCGACTTATTTTTCCCATTATTAGGACTAGAACAGTTTAGAGGTATCACTAAAGTCTACTTATCCATAGAAAACCAGACCTAGCCAAAAATTCAGAAGTGAGTAAAAGTTATAGCAGCTGCCACCTTATCATTAACACATGACTTGCCAGTGCAAGTATTAGCACATTCATCATCCACATCCTAATACTCTAATAAGCCCAACATGTTCACACAAGCCGTAATGAGAATACACTGCACAACAAAAGAATAAACTGATATTGGTACTACTATGAAAAGTTATAGAGAGAGTCAAAACAACTAACAGGCTAACTTTAAGGGGGAACTTTGTGATATACTATTCACGTGTTACCATTGGTGGACCTATTATTCACTTCTAGTCATACATCATCAAATCTTTATATATTCACATAAGATGGAAAATTACCTAAATATGGACCCCTGGAATGCCATTATGTGTTATGTTTGATTTTTATTCTTTACAGTAAACATGATTTACAATGTGACACCAGGACACCATGTAACAAATCACATTGACACATGTAGCCTTGTTTATATACACAGTGAAGTAGTTAAATGAAATCTGTCGGCAGTTTGGACTATACAAATCAGTGTTAGGTAGAAGCTCTGGAGATCTGTGTAACAATACCCTTGTATTTGATGTTAGTAGCAGCAGGACTGTTAAAAATGCATTTATATTCTAGGTCTGGAGCACTGGTGTATGATTTCTCTTCACTGAACACTGCACATCCCCTCCCCCTGCTGTAGCAGCTTCTGTTTGAGTATTACAGCATTTACTAAGAGGGGTTGTGTGGTGTTCAACATGGGATCTCACACAACAGTGCACAATAATGCTGTGTTTCCAGCTAAATTATACAGTCTTTGGCTACAGCTTTGCATGGTTGAAACAGCTGATTCTCTTTAACCCTTTATTTCTGTACCTGTTTTCCATGTTAAAGGCAATTTTTGTGTTTTTGCCGTCAATGTCTTCTACAAGCTCTTATGTACGCTATTATATCTCCTCACTAGAATCTACAAGCTCTAGATTTTCTGACACTATAGTTGTATGCGGTTTTGCTTTTTTGGGGCAAAACCGCATACCTTAATAGCATAAAACATATTTGTTTGGGTCATTACGCATACAGTGATACCAAATTTCTAAGATTTTTTTTAATGACCTTGCTTTACATAATGGAATACTTTTAGGGGACATAAAATAACTTTTTGCATCACCACCTTTCAAGTGCCATTAGTTTTGGATCTTTACTGCAGTAAGACCTGTAGAGGCTAGGTAAAAAAGGGGAGACTGACTGAGACCATTTCTTATGTATTTAGGCACTTATGTAGTGCAGTACATTATATCACCGCTAACAGGCATCTATAGAACGCTATCCTAGGCAGCCCTGAGGTCCTTCCGTGGACCCCCGGCCGCTGTGAAACACAGTCACACCTCCTGATTGACGCTGCAGGGTGCCGATGGTCGATAGAGGGCGTGTGCTCCCTCTGTACCTGCTTAAACACCGCAGTCCATGTTCGACCTGTGGTGTCTAAGAGGTTATACACATGGGATTGGAGATTTTCCGATTTGGGGTGTTAGTGTCGGGAATGTCATGATATGGAACTCCAAAAAAGGCGTTGCATCAGAAAAAGTACCATTAATTGTTGCCGTATGATACAGTGGTCATTAAGGGGTTAATGTAAAGATCTGTTTCCATTATTCGTATTTGGTTGTCCTATAGATGTGTCCTGTGTACCAACCAGAAACATGTATGTAACCAAAATGCTTACTTGATGTCACGGACATGACAGACTCCATGTTGAGCCCTATTCTTCTGTGACAAACCAGGGCCTATGTACAAATAAATAATTGTAAAATGTGTTACTAGTTGTTTGGGAGCAGATTACAATATGCTATGGTGTCCTGCAGGCAAAAGAGGACTGTATAACAATGGGGCACATTTACTAAGGGTCCACACACCGCATTTCCATCGGGTTTCCCAACTATTTCCGATTAGGGCCATATTTAACAGGGGTTTTTGGCACATGTGATCAAATTATGGCGCAATCACGTCGCCTTTCATGCAACACAAATCGGGGGCGGGCCGTCGGAGACCGACTGATTCGGGCTAAGCGCGGGATTTAAATTCTAATTGTAGCAAGACATGCACTCACATACACCAGGAAGAAGAAGGTAAACTCCAAAGGACCTCAGCGTGGAAGCGACACATGCAGGATATCGGGCGCATGATCTTAGTGAATTACGCCGGACCTCATCCTCGTCGGACAATGCACCTTGGGGATCGCGACAGGACAGGGTAAGTAAATGTGCCCCAATATATCTATACATATACAGACCATGTTCAGTCTTCCTGTGGAAATAATTGTTCTAATCTCATGGGTTCTACATTTCTTATTTCAAGGAGTAAGGGGCCACTATAAGGAGAAAAAATTCCTCCAAAAGAATTTCTTCTTAAATGTTTGCATGTGATATGTTGTACGTGTAAGCCGGGCAGGAACATTCCTTCATAATTTATAGAAGCTAAAAAGTAGCCCAAAGGATTTCTTGTAATTATGGATTTACTCCTTACACACAATAGGCACAAATCACATAAAGAGCCGTAATTATTTCCGATACTCCGTATGCTGTAATGTAGATTTCTTCTACCGTGATATCATGCAAAAGGATTACAGTATCCTTTATAATGTTGTCTATTTTATAAAGATATCATAGCTTGGATCTGAGAACAGATCCGTATCAGTCTTGGTGGAATGAAGATGAAGAGAGTTCACCATCCAGAAGGATGAGTAAGTTCTAGAAGCCTAATGATCTTGGAGCAGATGAGGAGAGAGGTACCACTAGGTGTCCACCTGGCCAATCACAGCCATGCCCGAATGATAGGGGTGTAAAGCTGCCTTACTGGCTCTGCATTAAGCAACATGTCCGGCTTGGGCGGAGCTGCCGAATAGAGGCCGAACCTAAAGTGTTCCTTTGCATCTCCAGTGTACTTTAACATGGACTGGCTATAATTGACTATGAGATAGATAGGAAAGGGTCTGCATTCCCCTGGGGGAGGTCCTGTCTCTGTACAGACCCACTAAAATAATTTTTGTGACATTTATGTGCATTTTAACACTAGATTTAAGACTTTGATCACTTGCGCCATACAAAATGTGCTTGGATTCCATAACCTGACACAAAATTATCAATGGATTTCAAGGCAAAACTTTATAAAGGTTTCAATATGAATTATTTTTTGATAAACCTAGATACAGTAAATATTCAGGAACAGGCTGTGTATGCTGAAAATACTAAAATGTAATGAACTTTGCATTTTTTTCTTGAAACATTACAAATTATTTATTCAGATTCTGCACCAATAATCTGAGTCTGATCTGTACAGGCATACCTGATCACTTGGACCCCCTGTGGTACCTATTAAGGTAAGTCGGGTGGTAGGTGCCTCTATTGTACATGAGGATAGCCCTTTTAAGGGCTTATCCTTACATCCTCTGTATCTTTTTAAAACTTAAATTGTGGTAATATGCAAATTTCCTAAAGATGCTACTTGGGCGTGGAGTAGTCGGAGCTTAGGCTACACGGCGCGGCTACTCCATGCCCCAGTAGCCTCTTGTGTTCCGCCTACCCAGACATCTTCAGCGCGCAGCTCCTTGTAGCTGTGCACAGTCGTCTGCGAAGCTGGGTTCTGCGCATGGTTCACAGACGGGTGTGCGCAGCTACAAGGAGCTATGTGCTGAAGATAACAGGTAGGCGGAAAGCAATATGCTACTGGGGCATGTAGTAGCCGCCCCGTGTAGCCTCAGCTTCGCCCACTCCATGCCCCAGTAGCCTCTTTTGAAAATTCTAATATTACCACAATTAAAGTTTTAAAAAGATACATGTGACGTGAGGATTAGCCCTTAAAAGGGCTATCCGCACATACCACAGAGGCACCTACCACCCAATCTACCTTAATAGGTACATCCGTGGTGGTAGGTTTCCTTTAAAGGAAATCAAAATCCACCATGATGAACAAGAGACACTTACTCATAAATCCAGGCACCGTGACTTTGGTAATCTTCAAATATTTGTTATCCATTATCTCCTTCCTTGTAAAATAAATTTTTAAAACTATTCTAATGAGCCAGAAGGGCTCTTGTGTGAGCATAACCAGAGTTTCTCCCTGCTGTTTCCCCAACCCCCTGCTCCATCATCTTTTTGCCCCTTCATTCTGCCTGCTGTAATCTCACACAGTGGGAGGTGCTCCTGCACACTGTATCAGTCTGTGAAGCTACAGCACGGACTGGCTCGGGTAACGCCCCCAGAGCCCTTCTAGTTCATTATCATAATATATTTATCATAATAAATATATTATCATAATAATCATTATAAAAGTTGACTTTAGAAAGAAGGAGGACATGGATAACAAATATAAGAATACTACAGTGTTCACAGTAACTGGATCCATGAGTAAGTGCCCCTGGTTTATCATGGTTGATGTTCATGGTCGATTTCCTTTAATATTTTTTTACTTGCTACTATAGTACCATAGCTTATATGGCTGGGAAAAGACAAATGTCTATTCTTTATTGCCTGTTATCCTGCAGTCTTGATCCAGAAGAAGTAAAAAACATATTAAGTTAAAATGCAGTTCCCCTCATGTTCGTAGAAAAAATGTAAATTTTAATAACTGTAACAGAACTCTTCCTTTTAGTACATTGCCATTTCTTTTAAGAAGCTTTTTAGTGTAATACTTTGCTTCCTAAATGTTGTCCTTTCCTTCATATTTAATTCTTTTCAAGAGAGGGAAAGGAATAGTGCATACGCACTGAAACATTTGACAAAGCTTATTTAAGATCATGAACAGTCTAAATATGTGGCTTTAAAATAGCACTTTGCCTGGGGCTGGAGGCCATTAGAAGACATTATGAGCCGGGGGTCAGCATTTATATTTAGAGATTCTGTTCTTGAAGAAATCTTGAAATGCCTGCATCATGTTTCATAGCTGCTGAAATTAATAAAACAAATTGAACAAATTGTGTTGAAATCCCATTCCATTTTTATTAATATCATAATTTTTTAGGCTAAGTAAACATAAAGTAATCATAGAAACAGAAGGCGGGAATCTGTAATGCAGGATCTGAAATGACACTTGACACACAGAGACAGTGGGCCCTGAAACCGAAACGAAACTTTCTTCCAGCTGCCCTACTTACTCACCCACCCTAAGCGGTGGGGGACAACAAGTCGACATTCCCATGCATAATACAGATATAAAGCCAAACAGAGAAGAATTGAAACCATGTCAGAACCCAAAGAAGAAATGCAGTACAAAATCACATGTCAAAAGTAGAGTCTGAATATATGCAAAGGTTCAATATAGAGAGATTAGCAGGATAACCAGAAGCTTACTAAGTACTAATACTATAGCATGCAAAGAACCTAGGGTAGGCCGACCACTTATGTGATGTCAGAGTTCCACCCCCAGGAAGTGATTGGACCAGAACTCTGAAATCCAGGCAAGACGGAACAACAAGGTAGTAATGTGAGCGAATGCAGAGTCTGTAAGTAACAGCGGGTTAACTATTGATGAACCGGAGAAAAGCTGGAATGTAGCTACATTCAGAAAATAAATACTTCCAGAGGGAGATTGCAGCTACATTGATTCTTTCTCGAAAAAGAGATAGTAAATTTGTCAAATCTGCCGCTTTGCACACAATTGCTACTACTTATCAGAAGTGTCTAAGGGCAGAACTGTTCTAGTTGCCCATGGAAACTAATCAGAGCTCCGCTTTAATTTTATCTTTTTTTTTTTTCTAAATTAATACTCTGGTGATAGGTCCAGTGTAAGGTCATTTTTTGCAGCACAAACTTTTGATTTGATATGATGGAAAAGGGTCAATTCGGACACTTTGGTGCCATTTTCTATTACGGGGTTCTCCGCTGAGTATAATATTCTTTTTTTAAATTTTAACGCATCAGGCATTTTGGGACATGGTGTTACCTAACTTTTTTATATTATTTTTTTTTTTATTTCAGTTCTACGGAAAGGGAAATGATTTGTTAATTTGTTTTATATATGTATTATATTGGTTGATTTTTCCTTTTTTTTCAGGCCCCCTAGATTTCAGAACCCTAGGGGATCCGATCACTTATACCATATACTGCAAAACTACTGTATTGCTGTATATGCTAAATTACTGCACTAGCTCAGGCGGACTGTAACAGATGCGTCAGCGTTGGATTTCGCAACTGGGGGAAACAAACTGAGACACAACGCTGTGCCCATGCCAATTAAACCATCACTATGGGGCACATTTACTTACCCGACCCTGCGCAATCCCCGAGGTGTGTTGTCCGACGATCCTGCACAGCTGCCGCGATTCACTAAGATTGTGCACCCGAGATCCTGCATGTGTCGCTTCCCCGATCAGGTCCGACAGAGTTCACCTTCTTCTTCCTGGTGCATGTAAGTGCTTGGCTTGCGACACAATTTGAAATGTTAAATCCTGTGCGTTTTCCGAATCCGTTGGATTGTTCGTCGGCCCATCCCCCGATTTGTGTCACGTGAAAGCCGGCGCGATTGCGACACAATCCGATCGCTTTTGACGCAATCCCCTGCGTGACCCCTGAAAATGTCGGAAAACCTGTCAAAAATGCGGCCGCAGGACCTTAGTAAAAAAGCTCCCATATGTTTTCTGCATAATGTTATGTTTGAAAACGCCCTGCCTGTGAGCCTTCTTCATAGATCTTTAGCAACACGTATAATACGACTTAATTAACTGAGTTAATTGGCCCTGGGAAGGGACACATGATAATAGTTTACTATTAAGACCCTCTAAACTCCATGTATGCCCCTGATAGATCAAACTATGTTTGCTTTCAATTAATTTGACTTCCATAAAAGCCTTCATATACTTTCCAATGTGCTTGTAATATTGTTTAAAGCTTTTGGCTGTGCTGAAGTCCTGTTTCCCATTTCTCCTCTAAAATATGTGCAGGCGGCTTTTACAAATATTTTATCAAAAGCAACTGGTTCCAGAGAAACTTTGGAACATCCAAGCTTTATATCAAAACAAAAATAAAAATTACATTTTCCCAAGAATTTTAAATGTGATCACTTCAAGGGGCTTTCTGGAAACTTCTTACTCACGAAGACTCAAGAACACAACAGTGATGTATTGTGATGCGATTTTGTATATAGCTGCGATATATACTGAAATGGACATATGTATAATTCGGCAAGTATATTACTTTTCCCAAGGGTCTTTGGAACTCTTTTGCTTTATTTGACATTTATTTTATTGTTAAAAGCTGCAAAAAAGTAATGCACCACGGGGAAGGGAGGGGGGACTGATGTGGATTGCAACAAAATCTGCAGCTATTTGAAAAGTCCCATTATCAATCTGGAGCAAGTTGTCTCGAGTCAAAGGAAGAGAAAATTGAGTCACTCCAAGGGGGAGATTTAAAAGAACTGTTCTCATTGCTCGTGACCACCAATCAGAGCTCAGCTTTCATTTTTTTGATTTAAAATTAAAGCTTAGCTCTGATTGGTTTCCATGGGCAACTCAAACAGTTCTGCCCTTAGAAACTTCTGATAAATCTCACCCCAGAGTAGCAAATTTTGTGCAAAGCAGATCTGACAATTTTAATACATTTTGAAGAAATAAAACTAATGTAGCTACAATACAATATCTCTCTGGTGTGTTTACGTTGTGAGTGGAGCTATTTCCCATGTAATTTACTAACTCTCCAAAAGTCAGTTATGGCTAAAGTGTTGGCTATATTTACTATCCTCTATAAAGCTCACTCATGTGATGGCCCAATGTCCTATAGGTTGGCAGGAGATCTCCCACCCACCCACAGGAAATGGAATCAGAATCTGATTTGGGCAGGGATTTAACTTCAAGGGGTACAGAGAGGGAGCTCACAACCAAGACCAGAAGTTTTGAGGGAACGTAAGATGCATTTCTCCATACAAAAAGAGCAGTTCTAGAAACAGTACATTAAAGTTAGGAACCTGATACTGAATGTGGGACTCAAATCTGCCCAATCAACCAGCGACTATCATCAGAATTTATCCTTATAGAACTGCATACTTTAGCCCATAATACGCTTTGATATACCTGCAGAACCCCTCCCTTTCCCTATAAATTTTTGGAGAGGTTACTGATCTAGGCGACATATCCATTTTACAAGTAACAGAGGAACATTTTTTCATGTCGCATAACGTGAGTAAAAATAATTTAAAAAAATGCTAAAATGAAAAAAAT
Organism: Engystomops pustulosus; assembly: GCF_040894005.1. NCBI lineage: Eukaryota > Metazoa > Chordata > Amphibia > Anura > Leptodactylidae > Engystomops > Engystomops pustulosus. Next base: position 44,057,534 of record NC_092417.1, read on the forward strand.
GCCCCCAAAAAACCTACCACAATTTACATTGACAAAATCCAAAAAACTAAAACCATCAAAAAGCTTTACCTACTCACAGCTCTGGGATAAAAAAGTATATGATTCTCAGATGAGGCTGATATAGAAACAAGAGGTTTTGGTCCTCAACATTTTCAGTCGTCAAAATTAGCAAAGCATAAATAACTATATAATGTAGATATTGGTGCTCACCTATAGAATAAAGATAATGGGGCATATTTATCAGGCCCAGAAATTATTGCAAATGCTAGCTTATTGCTAGCACTTACAATTATTTGCCCCAATCTGCCACCTTCACGCCAGTGGGGCATGAAGGGGGGGCGTGGCCGGCCGGGAGTAACGACGGGTTACTGTCCCCGCGCCAGTGCACTCGCTGCCGCCGGCGTCTTTTCACATGTGCCTGGTGTACGATAAACACTGCGCAGCACACTGCCTGATACATCAAGAGGCGGTATCCCGCTGCAAATATGCAGCACGAGCGCCGGCATATGATAAATGTCCCCCAATATGTTACTTCTGCTATACAGTGAACGACAAAAATAGAAAAAGCTAAAAATCTACGAAAAGACAAATATAAGCTACCCTTTAGAAATTGGCTGCAGAGGAAAATGTTTGAGGACTGGGCAGTCCCCTGAATTATAGGCAGTTACTGTACTTTAGCCTTAGGCTACAATGATCAGCTGTATCAGTTATCACAGGTGTCTGCTTCAACGTTAATCCTGGTTCTTACAACAACCCACATTTTTTTAAATCCAATTGTCACAGAGACCAAAAAGATTTTGGCTGGAGTTACAATTATAAAATATACAGTTCCGACTTACATACAGATTCAACTTAAGAACAAACCTACAGAACCTATCCTGCACGTAACCCAGGGTCTGCCTGTACTTATATTTTCCTTCATCTCTGGGCCTAGATCTATTATTCAGAATTATCCATGGAGTCTGATGGAGGCAGGTATTGCATTGTATTGTATAAGAGATCAGATCTATGGTGTTTAAACCATAGGGGGGGGGGGGGGGGCATAAGTATTTAAATATTTAAATCACCCCGATAAATCATAAACAGCTCAGTTATCACTGCATCTCCAAATATATAATCTATCAAAATAGAATTAATTCATCCCATACCGTGCCAAATGTCCAAATGTCCTATTCTTGCTATACATAATAATGGTATCACAGTAACAGTATAAATACATTTTCACGCTGATTTTTACCCTGCTGCCTCTTTAACATTCCTATGAAATGGCCCCTCGCTGTAAAGTCTTGAGGGATTTTCATTGAGTGTAATTTTACAGACTAATTGGTGTGCTATATTATCATGGAGTCACGTCAGCGGACACAGAGCCAGCCGGCAGGAGAGCGCACAGCCGCTCCAAATGCCTAAGAAAATACACCACATAGATGCCGACTTATGAATATGAGATCTAAGCTTAAAACATAAATTAAAGTCACTAGTCAACATTTTGCCAAATATCACACTTCACTACTTGGCCGAACCCCTGACTTCAGTTTTTAGTCTTTAGATTCTGCACATTTCTGAAGCTACAAAGCAAGAAAACACTTTTCCAGACAGATGGAGCTTAACATTTTAGTGACTTTAAATTTCTATTACTCATGTAGAGGGATGTGTTGTGACATCTTCACTACCACAAGTAACAAAGTGCAAGAATCGTAAGCCAAAATATTAATGTACAAACTCTAAGACTTTGAGCAGATATTTCAGTGAAGGTTATTTGAGGAAATGTGTAGGTTTCAACACAGTGGGGGACATTTACTAAGGACTGTGCGCCAGTTTTCTGTTGGACCTTGCATGTTTTTTCTCGTGCAAACTGCTTGCACTTGTATTTAAGAAGCGTCAGAATTTAAGAAGCGTCACCACATACGTGTGTGCACACGACTCATTTATGTCGCAGCTGCACTATGCCCGACACAACACAAATTTACGCACATGCAGGGGCGTTCCGGTGCACAGTTGCTCCGTGCGCCATATTTATCATGCAGAATCAAAAAAGTGGTGCACTCTGTCAGGGCAGTGCATGGGACACCAGATTCATGAAGAACGCGCAGCACAATTCCTGAATCTGGCGCCCCCTGCACACTACACAGGGAAATTGCACATAGTGCAGACTGTACTGTTTTTGATAAATGTGCCCCAGTATCTGTTGCACAATCAGGAAAAAAAAGTGGCCTTTGCTGTAACATATGAATGGGAAAATTGGAAAATATGCAAATACGATTTCCAGGATGGGATAAAGAAAACCACGCCTCTTTTGGCTACTTTGTAAGGCAGCTCCCCCTAAACATTAAGCATTAGAGGGTATCCCCACTTCAGCAAATTAATGTTATTGTTTGTATGATGAAAAATAATACAATTTTCCAATATACTTTCTGTACCAATTCCTCGTGGCTTTTCAGTTCTCTGCTTGCTGTCATTCCATGGAAAGCTTCATTGCTTACTTCTAGTGGACAGAAATCTGAGCATGGTCACACAGGTGCACGGCTCCTTAGTATTATACAGAGTAATCAGAGCCGTGTGATATAACGAGCCGTGCACCTGTGTGACCATGCTCAGATTTCTGTCCGCTGCAAATGGTGGAAGCTATAGAAGCTTTCTATAGAATGACAGCAAGCAGATATCTAGAAAACCATGAGGAATTCATACAGAAAGTGTATTAGAATTCTGTATAACTTTTCATTATTCAAAAAGTATTACCGTATATACTCGAGTATAAGCCGACCCGAGTATAAGCCAAGGCCCCTAATTTTACCACAAAAAACTGTGAAAACCTATGGACTCGAGTATAAGCCGAGGGTGGGAAATGCATTGGTCACAGCCTCTCCAGTATGTAGCCAGCCAGCCCCTGCCCCAGTGTATATAGTTTGCCAGCCCCTGCCCCAGTGTATATAGCTTGCCAGCCCCTGCCCCAGTGTATATAGCTTGCCAGCCCCTGCCCCAGTGTATATAGCTTGCCAGCCCCTGCCCCAGTGTATATAGCTTGCCAGCCCCTGCCCCAGTGTATATAGCTTGCCAGCCCCTGCCCCAGTGTATATAGCTTGCCAGCCCCTGCCCCAGTGTATATAGCCTGCCAGCCCCTGCCCCAGTGTATATAGCCTGCCAGCCCCTGCCCCAGTGTATATAGCCCCCCCTTCTCCGTTGTGCAGCACAACAATACCGGATGGATCGCACAGAAGATCTACGGGTGCCGCCAGAAAGGCGAGTTTTGATTTATTAATTTTTTTACTCGAGTATAAGCCGAGTTTGGGTTTTTCAGCACATTTTTTGTGCTGAAAAACTAGGCTTATACTCGAGTATATAAGGTAATTACTTGCTGAAAGTCAAGCCAGTATATTTATTCCAGAAGGAACACATTGCCAACTGTAGACAGCGTTGTTTCGATGCCTTTGCATCTCAGCATTACAGTGTAGGGAACTGGTTTAGCTGAGTGAGAAACGTGTAGACATTTACACATCTTTCTAAAATCTAAGGAAAGCTCTTAAATTTTAAAAATGTATGCAAAAAATCTGTTCAACATAACAGGGATTTGCATCCTAACCTTGACCTACAAGTTTATTCTAAAGGCTTTATTGTTTTTGTATTGCTTATTAAAAACGATATTATGGGATCCATACAGTCAATGCTATTATTTTTTATAGGGCAAAATAAAATCCAAAAAGTCACTCCTATATCTGGATTCACATGTTAAATCTGGAGCAAGTTGTCTGGAGTTAGGAGAAGAGTAAATTGAGTCACTCCAAGAGGGAGATTTAAAAGAAGTGTCTAAAAGCAGAACTGTTTTAGTTGCTCAGGCAGCCAATGAGAGCTCAACTTTCATTTATCCACAGTTAATAAAATTAAAGCTAAGGTTTGATTGGTTTCCATGGACAACTAGAACAGTTCTGCCCTTAGGCATTTCTGATAAATCTCAGCCCAGAGTAGCAAATTTTGGGCAAAGCGGCAGATTTGACAATTTTAAGACTTTTTGAAGAAAAAAATTAATGTAGCTGCAAAATAATATCCCTTTGGTGTGTTTACTTTCTGAATGTATTTACGTCCCATGTGATCTCTCATTCACCCACAGGAAATGGAATCAGATTCTGGGTATTCCGGGAATATGAACGTCTGATCCAAAAAACCCATGATGCTATAAATAAATGAATATAACAAAACTTAATGTCATTAGTCACAAAATGGAGCTTAAATAGTTTGATTTTATGATTCACAAAATTTTATGGGCTTTCTAAAGTAGGTGGAGTTATCACCAAGTTGGCTGCCACTTGAAACTACAAGTCCCATGCTCTACTGCTCTACTGATTCCTGGAATACCACTTCAAAAAGACCATTTCTAGAAACAGTACATTAAGGGAAATCTACCATCAGATTACCTGATGGTAGATGACTATTGCGTACCTCCCCATCCCCATGTGTCCCAAGCGTCATTTCCTATTTCTTTACATGGCTTCATTTCTGTAAAAATATATTTATAATACATTCAAATAAGCCTGTGGTGCTCTGCAGAGCACCATCAGGCACCACTGTAATATGCATGCCCCTAGCAGCATTAGCCCCGATCTGAGCCAGTCATGGGGAGGTACCTAATAGTCATCAACCATCAGGTAATCTGATGGTAAATGTCCCTTAAATTTGGAGAGCCTGATACAGAATGTGGGTCTCAATTCTGCCCGATCCACCAGAGTCTATCATCAGAATTTATCCTTATAGAACTGCATACTTTACCCCAAAATACGCTCTGATGTACCTGCGTAACCCATCTCTCCCCCCCCCCCCCTCCCCCCTGCCCTGCAAATTCTTAGAGAGGTTACTGAGCCTATACAAGGTACTCCCAATTTTGGAGGCACCCAGATGACATATTTTACAAGTATCAAAGAAGGCAGCAGAAGGTGACTTGCAGTGGGGGGGGGGGGGGTGACTTGCAGCCTCTGGCTGTATTACAAGGTTAATATTTTGCTATTACAGATGCCAGAAAACTTGTAGAAAACACTCCACTCCCCCCATCCCCTAGGTGGAACGAGCAGCCTAATTTGGACTCTCTATCACCAGTAATCTACTGGTAGATGTCTTTTAAGTTAACTCCATGCCACTTCCCATTGTTTTTAGTGCCTTTGCTTATAGCCTAGCACCATCAGTAATTAAAAGCATGAAATCTGACACAGGATCAAGGAAGAGGACAACCTAAATGAGCAAAAATTGTCTTGAAGGGGTTATCTACTTTCAGCAAATAATTGATATGCTTTTTCTAAGGAAAACAGTTTTCCAAAACGATATCTGCTTGCTGTCATAGAAGCTATAGAAAGATTTTATGTTTACTTCCAGGGGATACAAATCTGTATTCTGGTCATGTGATGGACACGCTGGTGCACAAGCCGTTATATCACAAGGCTCTAATTACTCTCTGTGATAATAACAGCTTGTGCACCTCCATGTCCATCACAAGATCATGGACAGATGTCTATGCACTGGAAGTAAACACAGAAGCTATCTATAGAATGACAGCAAGCAGAGATCTAGAAAACCGTAAGGAATTTATACAGAAATTGTATAACGTTTTCATTACACAAACATTATCAATTATTTGCTGAAAGTGGACAACCCCTTCAAAGCCAGGAGCTGTAAATCTTACTAGAACTTTTTTTTTTTTTTTTAACTGAGGAAATAGGGAAAAGAATGAATAAGATTTTATTATTCTTCTTTTAGCCAAAACCATTTTGTTGGGTTTTGGTCAAGATAATTTTCAAATAAATGTACCTCAACCCACAAATATGAGGACTAATCTGTTTACAGTAGATGTTTCGCAGAATGAAATTTTGAATGTATCTATGAGGTATGCCATCTTATAAAGTGATGGTTAATTGTTAGAATGTGCTTAAAACTGTGGGTGTCTAATCTCAAAAATATCTATCCAAAGTAGACACAACACTGATTTATTTCTAAGATGTGCTTATCCTTCAGCTTCTGCAGCATAGATGGAGCCGTGCCACAGTTCCTTGCACTGTGAGTGAAAGGGGCGCTGTTATGCTACATGCACACGATGTATGCATACATCGGCACTGCGGAAAGGAGCAGGGGATGAGCGCAGCTCACCCCCGCCCCTCTCCATAGGACTATACAGCTCACGGTGCCGTATTACGTAGAAAGATAGGATATTTCCAATGTTTCTACGGGCTATGGAGCGGTACGGTGCCACACGTGTGCTGTACAGGGCTGTGAGCTCATAGAAGTGTATGGGGGACATATATACTCCGTATATACGTCAGCCGTATATATGTCCCCCATACATTCGTGTGAATGTAGCCTTATACAGTGAAGAAATTGTGAAGTCAATGTGGTTCCAGAGTTTGGACCTACCATTTATGATGAAAATATGGCGTATCCTACCAACATACAATTACATTATTTGATTGGAAACCCCTCTAAAACCATTTGAGCAGATGTGTAATGGAGATGGCCTGCACTCTGTCCATCAGAATGGAAGACACATATACAATTGATTCGGAGCGTGCACAGCAGGAATATCGGTAGGTCAGGGCCCCAAATTCCTGGTCAGCGGTCCCTAACTGCATCCTCCGGAGAGGAGCATGAGCATTATAAAGAATGATGTAGAGGAGTGGCGGCATTGTAAAGAATGAGGAAGAGGATCAGGAGCATTATTAAGATGGGGGAGAGGAGTGTGGGCATTATAAAGACTTCTTGGAGGCTTTGGCATTTTTCATGAATGAGAGAAGGCTGCTGGGCATAACACAAATGATGGGTAGGTTGCTGGAAATTCTATGAATGAGGGGAGGCAACTGAGCATTTCTCGAAGGGGGTAAGGGGGCTGGGAATTTCTCAAAGGGTGTGAGGGTGCTGAGCATTTAATCGTTTTAATTTAATTTTTTTTAAAAATGTTCACACATGGTGACCAAGTCACTTTAACATAACAAATAAGTTTAAGGACCAATGTTTGGTACCAAAGTGACCAATTCAAAATAAAAACTACAGTATAGTAGATCCATTGGGCCCACTGGTGTCTTGTTACACCACTGCATTTAAGCTGAGGACTATATATTACAGAATTGATATGACAACAATGGCCCGATTATTGTGACCTTTTCAGATCATGAGAATGGGGTTCATGTGCCCCCCCCCTCCCTCGACTTCAAATATAGAGCAATGGTTGTAAGCTTAAAGTCTAATCAAGTGGCAGAAGAGCTCAGTTGTCTTTTTCGGATAAATTGAAGACTTTGGGACACATTTACTTACCCAGTCCCTGCGCGATCCCCGATCTGAACTGTCCGACAAGGATGAACTCTGCCACAATTCATGAAGATAGTGCGCCCGATATCCTGCATGTGTCGCTTCCCCGATCAGGTCCGCCGGAGTTCACCTTCTTCTTCCCGGGGCATGTAAGTGCTTGGCTTGTGACACAAATTTAAATGTAAATCCTGCGCGTTGTCCGAATCCGTTGCATCGTCCGAGGGACCGCCCCACGATTTGTGTCGCGTGAAAGCTGGAGCGATTGCGATACTATCGAATCGCATGTGACACAATCCCCAGCGTAATCCCCGAAAAGTTGGGAAACCTGGCGAAAATGCGGTCGCGGGGCCCTTAGTAAATAAGCCCGAATGTATTGCTTCCCTCCATGCTGTGTAGGAGGCGCATTCACAGCAGCTAGTCACTTCCCACCTCTACACCTCTTGGACAAATTTTGTCAGTTCAGGAGGTGTACAATGGAGCCTGATTAGCGGAGAAAGAGTCATTAATGGGGGAGATTTATCAAGCTGCCCAAGAGTAAGAATGTACTTAGTTGTCCAATGCAACCAATTACAGCTCCCCTTTAAAATATTCATGAGCACCGGTAAAATGAAAGCTGAGCTGTAATTGGTTGCCGTGGGCATCTAAGTGCATTCTTAAACTCAGGCAGCTCAATAAATCTGCCCCATTGTTCTAAAAAAAAGTTGGGCACTTACCTTACTTCAGTAGTCACAAACCCAACTAGGTTGCGGCAGTGTCAGTGGAATGAAGCCAAAGTACAAAGTTTGAGTGGAAATTTTCAAAGTAAGACTGACACCGTTGTCATGTCTGTTACTATGCTCATAGGGATCTTATACAAGTACTGAATACTGAGAACTCCTAATACCCTTATTTAATTTATTGTACAACCAAATATTAAAAGTTCTCTGGACTGGTCCATTATTTAAATGAACTTTACAGCTTCATTGGGATCATATGTTTAGCATTGATGGAGTTAACTATATACAGTCTTGCACCAAGCAGAGTAAATACATTATCAAGCTAATGACTCGATGTGGTTTTGTACAGGCCTATCCAGTGACAGCCAAGTATCCAGACACAGACGCTAGGTTAAGGATTGGGTTTCCAGTTCAGTTTTCCAGCTGTTGGTTACTCCTTCCCGTGCCAGCCCATCAGCCCCCCTGCTGGGAAACCCTGCTGCGAATAGCGTCCAAAGTCTAATCTGCTTGCATACACCCCGCAGCAGCTTTTTATGACCTTCGATAGAACATGACCTGAGCAGCAGCAGAATGTTACAAACACCACATGACCAGATCGGGTCTTCTTACTAAAAAGAGTCATACTACAAGTTCAAGAATCACTGTGAAATATAGCACCTTAGCTCTGCCACGTCTGTACATGCCAATAATTCACTATAATGAATGGCAGTATTTTGCTTCTTGTTAAGTCTTTCTTTGCAAACATATGGTGCAACCCTCAGCCGACATAAACACATTTCTCAATGGTCCGAATGTATACTTCTAGCCAAATCGGATCTTATTATAGCTCATTATCAAATGCAAAATATAGGACATTTTGTTTGCATGCATTTCTGAGCTGAAGGATGCAATATAGTTCTTACAGGATGAACTGTCCTAAATATTGGGTTATTTATCACCACATTTTGGAAGAAAACGCAGTCATTGCTATGTTACTATAGCATGTTACTATGTTAAAAACTACAACTGAGATTTTGGACATAGGTGCAAATGAGAATTTCAGACATTGACAGGTAGACTACAAAATATTCATAACACTTCCATAGTATAGGTCCTCAATAACAGAATGGTGAGGGTCCAACACCCAGCACCCTCTCCGCACAGCTCTTCTCTATTGCTGATAATCAGAGACTGAAGAAGAAAGCAGTCGGCTCCATTTTTGATGTAGATCTGTTCATGTTAATATGAATGGGAGCTAAACTGCAGTGACTTAGTTCAGCCACTAAAAAAAGAATGAAGCTGTGTTTTCTATTCCATTGAAGAATATAATCACGGTCCAGCCAGGTTCCCGACATCAGTTAACTTTATTTGGGTTACATCATAACCAATCCATAGAAGCAAGTCAAAGCATCAACACGTTTTGAGTAGAACGACCGCCCTTAATCATGACATTCCCTGTTTATTAGGCCGCATTCACATGGCCGTGTGCTCACCCAGAATGGATCCCAGGCTTGGTTCCCAGATGGGTGGGGAAGTGAGGGGGAGCTCTCCTCTCCTCTCCTCACCCCCCCCCCCCCTCACCCCGTTCGGTCATGCTGTAGTGAGACACTAGGGGCATTCATTATTGCTCCTGCACAAAAATGATGGATTTGCCCAAAAGAAATTTATGAGGGTTTTATACCATTTTCTGTCCCTTTTCCAATTTTTCTGATGGGGGGAGGGTTGACCTAGTAAAAAGGGGCTTGGTTTGGGAGAAAGAGGCATGGCTTTATGAAAATTAGCCTGTGTGCTAAAAAATTAAGAGGGTACTCCACATTTGGTGCACATTTTGGACCAACTAAAAGCAGGTCTAAAAGTAGAACTTAACATCCTTAGGCTCCTTTCACACAAACGCACTGTATGATTTCTCCAGCCTGTAATTCTGTGCTGTATGAGTCTGCATTTACAGTACATGACGTTTTTCATCCGTATGTGCACGTATGTCACCGTATCTGTAATGTGTCCGTATTAAATTCAGTGGGCTGGAGAATTACGGCTGGCTGATGGATGGCTGACTATTGGCTGGCTGACACTTCCTACTGATGCACAACTGCACGCAACACATACTGTATTTTAAACATTCCCGTAGACTTCTATGGGGTATACGGAATGGAATCTGTGTTTTTATTGGCTGCAGCACCTAGAACAGTCTTGCTCTACAGAACTTCAGAACAGTGGGAAGATTCATCAGAAGAGGTCCGTAGACTCTTGAAACAATCTTCTCCATATGCTTGTATTGTCAGCATCACTCAACCTTTCTGCCCCATTTGAACACCCAAGTAAATAGCATCTGTATACTTGAGTATGAAGAGTAAAAGCCCCTCCATTTCCATTAGCTATCTCTAACACTGAAGACACTGTGGACTATTCCAGTGGTTTATTATACTATAAAACCCACTGCATGATCTCTCCAGGAGTCTGGCCATATATGGATGGAAGTATCAGGGCCAAACATACGCAGCTTTGGTTGTCTGAAAGAGATGTAATTGCTGTGTTGATCAGGGGGACATCTCACGTGGTGTGGGATTCTATGAGACCTACTGGTCAAAGGTCTGCCAATTTCCATGTGTAAACCAAAACATAGTGGAGCACATTTACTAAAAATAGTGCAGTCTATACTGTGCACAGTTTGCCTGTGTATAGTGCAGGGTGCGCCAGATTCAGGATTTCTGGCACACGTTCTTCATGAATCTGGCACTCCCCTCACTGCTCCGACAGAGTGCACCACTTTTTTTTGAGGAAACTTAGGGAGTGCAACACATTTCTGTCGGACTTTGCATGATAAATGTGGTGCACGATCCGGCTGAGAATCGGAACGCCCATTTCAGCGCAGAAATTTGTGTTGCATGAAGAAAAGTGAAGCCGTGCAACTCAAAATGGTTGCGTGCCAAACATATGTGGCGCAGGCACTGCTTAGTTACCTGTGCAAGCAGTTAAAAGAACATGCAAAGTCCAACAAAAAACTGGCATAAGCACCTTAGTAAATGTGCCCCAGTTTGTTAACCCTGGTCAAGAACGTCACACTAACGAATATTGAAGACATCTATATTGACCCCTATTGTTTTAGACCAGGAAGACTATACAACTTAGACCAAAACTAGCTGTCATATGCAGCCAAGGGTATCCTGAACCCCTGGATCACTTCATGCAGATGTATCTAGACCGTAACTTGGGTGGCTATTTAGGTAGTTTCCACCATTGTGCACAAGTGTGAATGAGTCAAAATGCTAAAAGAATTTTTTCAATGTGGTGTGGGATTACAGCAGTCCTTGCAGCAGTTTTCTGTTGAATTTTGCACCTTCTTTTAGGTGCACATGTATTTAAGAAGTGTTTGCCCCACATTTGTGTCACAAGCGACCCTTTTGGGGGCGCCTGCACTAGGTATTATGCAACACAAATTAGGGGGCGTTCAGGTGCTCGGACGAACTGTGCGCCACATTTAACATGCAAAGTGTGTCACACGCCACTTGTTAAAAGTGTCGGAGCTGTGCACAGGGCACCAGATTCATGAAGAACAGGCACCAGAAACACAATATGTAAAATACTTCTGATCCTGTACAATGTTTTACTATGCATATTAGGTGTTAGTTATATATTCAAGTTTCCCCCATGATCTCAGATGGAATGTTGGTTTTTTTTAGTGTACCATATCTCTTTGGAGAACCAAATGTATGTGAACAAAAGGCTATTGTAATGCTGTACTTTTTCTTATGGTGCGTTGCAGTAGGATATTCTTTGTAAACCTCTACCTCATCACTGAGGTGCTCCACATACTTTCATGCCATGAATTAGATGCGGGAGCTGTAACTATCGTAGTTACTATCGCAAAAATATTTACCTGTAGTTACAGTGGTTTATTAGACAAAAATCTCAGCTGCCTCCAATTCCATGTCAGAGAAAATTCCTGAAATAAAGGCCACAACATATTACTGTACTTAGGAGAACATCTGTTCTTGAGACCCATAGCATATCTTCAGTAAAAGCCGTCTCTGGCATCAATATATTTCCAAGAAGGAATTTATTTTCACTCAATAATGACAGAACATACAATGGGGGTTTTATACTTTTGCCGCTAGAAGAAGTAAACAGTCTTCAATCTAAGAAACTCCTCCAGATGGTGAGACTTTAGGAGAGCAGATCCAAACTGATGAACTTCCCAAAGTTTTGATCATTATACACTACATTTACAAGATGAAAAGCAAGGCTGTTCTCATTAATGTCTACACTAAAACAAGAATCTAAATGCAATGCACATGTCATGACTGTAAAGCATTGGCGAGACTACATTTGCCTGCAAGAAACAAAGCGCTCATTACAATGATATAGTATATGGTGAAAACCAGCAGTAACTGGGACTTGTCCATTGTTAAAGGTAAGATGACTACATAAAAAAAATTATATTCACTTTTTATAACACCTTTGAGCACTCTGTATAAATATTTGGCAACAGTCATTACATATTATATCATGATTTAATATTTTCGTTTAAAAGATGAAAATGAATCTGTGTTTGCAGGTTCGATTAAAGTCAAGTGACCTTGGAGAATCTGCTGGAGAAATTGAGCAACTGATCAAAAAACACGAGGCCTTTGAGAAGCTTCTGTCGTCCCAGGATGAAAAAGTAACGTTTTGTGTGTTGGAAAAATGCTTCAGTGGTTGTCATACCATTAATTACAAATATACAGAATCTGTGCAGCTAAAGGGAACCCATCAGAAGCTTTTACCCAACTAAACTAACAGCCCTCTTAGGTAGGGTTCAGAATATCCTTTCTAGAATTCTCTAGAAAAAAAATTCACCTAGTAGTTTGAGAAGAGTGCCTTTTTACCTGAGATTATTTACTTTAAGGCTACATTCACACGGACGTATGAAAACGGCCGTATCCGTACCGTACAGTTTTTTTTACGGATTACATACGGCCACATTCATTTCAATGGACAATACGTCTGACCATTTATATTGCCGATGTTAACTCCGTTCCGTACCGTATACTAGCCGTTTAAAGAGCATGTCCTATTTTCTCCCGTATTTCAGTTCCGTATGCCTTAGAAGTCTATGGGGACGTATAAAATACGGGTTACATACGTGCTGCATACGGATGAAAAACGTCACGTATATACAGCCCGTAAATACGGGACTGGAGAAATCATACGGTCGTGTGAATGTAGCCTTAGAGACAGAAGGGGGGAATGTCATTCCCTGAAGCAGTTTTTAGCTTTTGCATATAAAGTGAAGATCCAGTGAAAGAAAAAATCCCTGACACATACCTCCTACAAAAGCCAAAAGAAAACTCTGGGAGACAGTAGTAGTGCAGTATATAGTAGAAGCCATCAGGTCAGATAAGTGGTATAAGGGTTCAAGTACCTAAAAGGGGCTTAAAAATACAGTAATAAATAAAATACAAATTAAAAACCTAAAAAAATAATAACAGTTAAAATTACTTTTCTAACATGTCCTGTCTATCAAGATATAAAAACGATTATTGACCTCAGAATCTGGAAGAGCAAAAAAATTTATTTTACAAAACATTTTATTTTTTTTTCATCTATGTATTTATATAATAATTTATAATAATAATAATAATAATAACAACAATAATAATAATAATACCTATATATATCCATATTTGTACCGATTTTTTTTCCAGCTTTCCAGTACATTGCATGGAATACTTTATATTAACACTAGAAAGTACAAATTGTTATGTAGAAAACAAGTCATCATATAGCTCTGTACATGAAAAAATTAAAAAGTTATGGAGCAAAAAACTGAAACGCTTAAAAAAAAAAAAAAAGCAAGAAGGGATTTAAGATAGCAACATAAAAATATTCCTGGGAAACACAACCCCAAATTGTGTGCAGCTTTGCTAAAATAAGAAACTAATTTGTTGATGTAGACAGCACAGCTAAGTACATTTGGCGATTTTCAGGTGATATCCTTACAAGATCAAGCCACTAAACTTTTAGAAGACAACAGAAGACTGGACACTGGACCAATCCAATACAAACTGAATTCTGTCATAGACCGAAGGAGAAAAGTGAAAGCTCTCAGCGAGGCCAGACGGGAAGAGTTAACCACCGCCCTCCTACTCGCTCTATTTAACCAGAACCTCACAGAGGTAATGAACTGCATTTTTGGGATCTTGGCTGTTTCTATGTTTGTCTATGTTTCCATGGCATTTTGTCTAAGTTTCACGGCAAGTCTTTTCATCATCTGCTTCTCTTGAGAGATTCATATATGTATATATGTGTAGGACACCAGATCTTTTGTACTTCTGTAGAATATTCATATTTACAGTAGTTGTACTCATCATTTTGTTTTAGATAATTCCTTAAAGAGAACACTGAAAATAGAAATGAATTGGACAAGTGATATGAAGTAGTTGTTTTTCTGTATACAGAATTTTATGTACTTTCTTGACACATACAGGGGCACATTTACTTAGAAAGTCGGACAGTTCACTCAAAGTGTTTTTTTCCATATATAATTATGGGTGCGACTATTCATTAAAGGAAACCTACCACTTCTGATAGTGCTTCTAAGCTGCGTGCGCCTGAATAGGAAGTGGTCGCGCGCAAGGCGAGCGCGTACCGCAGTGCGATGAATCTACTTGGTATATAAAGATTACTAAAGCGTTTAAAAACATAGCGAAAATAAGCGCTGGCACCAGCACACCCTGAGCTGCTGCACGGCATTTGCAGCTTAGAAGCACCATCAGAAGTGGTAGGTTTCCTTTAAGATTGTGCGCGAGAAATCCAGAATCTGTTGCTTCCCAGCACTGGCCCAAAAGAGTTCACCATCTTTTTTGTGGTGTTTGCATGTTCACTACGGCGCTCGGTCCGGCTTAAGTACGGCTTGTCCCTTAATTTGTGTTGCATGGAGGTCAGCGCAGCTGTGCCACAAAAGGGTCGCATGTGACACAATAGCGGCGCGGACACTTCTTAAATACCTGTGCAAGCCGTTTTAGCCTACAAGAACGTGAACAGTCTGACAAAAGTGCAGCGCAAAGCCCTTGGTAAATGTGTCCCACAGTCTAGTTGAAAGCCTCCAGAGAACATTTGTGCTCATCTCTTGCTCATTTAATCCATCTGTTTTTTGTCCTGCTGCACAACTTGGGGACTTCTTCCCCAGCTAGTTGCCATATAGCTAGACAGAGGACAGTGAGGAGTTATGGCTCTGATATCACTATGCTTTTAAGTTTTAATCGTAATAAGACACAAAAATTAAGATTACATTTGTAAATTTTCTGTGGTTAGCAAAATTTATTTTTCTTGACCCATAGTAGTTTACCGGAGGTAAGTAATACTTATCTTCATGATGTAGGTACTCAAATTAAATAAGAAAATGGGAGAGATGACGAAAAAATTTCATAGAGTGTCCTACAGGCAAAAGGTAATAATGATTCTTTTCATTCCAAGGCACAATACTGGATCAATGAGCGCATGCAGCTGTTGGACGATGATCAGCCAGGATCCACAGATATACAAAGTAAACTGAAACTTTTACAAAAACATCAAGTCTTTGAAGCTGAGATTCTCGCACATGAGAAGACAATCCAAGATATTACTGAGGTAAAACTGAGGTCTACACCATTATACACTCACCGGCCACTTTATTAGGTACACCTGTCCAACTGCTCGTTAACACTTAATTTCTAATCAGCCAATCACATGGCGGCAACTCAGTGCATTTGGGCATGTAGACATGGTCAAGACAATCTCTTGCAGTTCAAACCGAGCATCAGTATGGGGAAGAAAGGTGATTTGAGTGCCTTTGAACGTGGCATGGTTGTTAGTGCCAGAAGGGCTGGTCTGAGTATTTCAGAAACTGCTGATCTACTGGGATTTTCACGCACAACCATCTCTAGGGTTTACAAAGAATGGTCCGAAAAAGAAAAAACATCCAGTGAGCGGCAGTTCTGTGGGCGGAAATGCCTTGTTGATGCCAGAGGTCAGAGGAGAATGGGCAGACTGGTTCGAGCTGATAGAAAGGCAACAGTGACTCAAATCGCCACCCGTTACAACCAAGGTAGGCAGAAGAGCATCTCTGAACGCACAGTACGTCGAACTTTGAGGCAGATGGGCTACAGCAGCATAAGACCACACTGGGTGCCACTCCTTTCAGCTAAGAACAGGAAACTGAGGCTACAATTTGCACAAGCTCATCGAAATTGGACAGTAGAAGATTGGAAAAACGTTGCCTGGTCTGATGAGTCTCGATTTCTGCTGCGACATTCGGATGGTAGGGTCAGAATTTGGCGTCAATGACATGAAAGCATGGATCCATCCTGTCTTGTATCAACGGTTCAGGCTGGTGGTGGTGGTGTCATGGTGTGGGGAATATTTTCTTGCCACTCTTAGGGCCCCTTGGTACCAATTGAGCATCGTTGCAACGCCACAGCCTACCTGAGTATTGTTGCTGATCATGTCCATCCCTTTATGACCACAATGTAACCAACATCTGATGGCTACTTTCAGCAGGATAATGCGCCATGTCATAAAGCTGGAATCATCTCAGACTGGTTTCTTGAACATGACAATGAGTTCACTGTACTCAAATGGCCTCCACAGTCACCAGATCTCAATCCAATAGAGCATCTTTGGGATGTGGTGGAACAGGAGATTCGCATCATGGATGTGCAGCTGACAAATCTGTGGCAACTGTGTGATGCCATCATGTCAATATGGACCAAAATCTCTGAGGAATGCTTCCAGCACCTTGTTGAATCTATGCCACGAAGAATTGAGGCAGTTCTGAAGGCAAAAGGGGGTCCAACCCGTTAGTAGCATGGTGTACCTAATAAAGTGGCTGGTGAGTGTATATACTAACTTCATACTTTTATTTTGTGCTCTTAGCTGTGAGCTTCGTTCTTCAATTAACTCAGAAAGGACCTTACTAGAGATGAGCGAACATGCTCGTCCGAGCTTGATGCTCGGTCGAGCATTAGGGTACTCGAAACTGCTCGTTGCTCGGACGAATACTTCGCCCGCTCGAGAAAATGGCAGCTCCCGCCGTTTTGCTTTTTGGCGGCCAGAAACAGAGCCAATAACAAGCCAGGAGACTCTGCACTCCACCCAGCATGACGTTGTACCCTTACACGTCGATAGCAGTGGTTGGCTGGCCAGATCAGGTGACCCTGGGATAGACTAGCCGCTGCCCGCGCTGCTCGGATCATTCTGTGTCTGGATGCCGCTAGGGAGAGAGCTGCTGCTGGTCAGGGAAAGCGTTAGGGTGTTCTATTAGCTTACTGTTAGGCAGGAGTGATTCTCAAAGAACCCAACAGCCCTTCTTAGGGCTACAATAACGTTCTACTTTTTTTATTTTAATTTGCATCTAGTACCATTTTGTGAGGAATTAGCAGGGGGACTTGCTACCGTTGTGTTTAGCTCTTAGTGGCACACATATCCATAGCAAAGACCGAAGTGGGAAAATTTAGTAGGGGTTGGATTTCAATTAGGCACTAACTCAGTGTCATCTCATCTGGCATAGTAGTGTGCTTTGATACTTGGCTAGAAAATAGCCATAGGAGAATACAAAGAGCTTACTTACGCCTACAGTAGCGTTCTATATATTTGATTTCTGGTTGATCTGCTGGTGGCTGTACTTTCTGCAGTGCATGTACTAGCCAATTCTGAGCAATTTGTAGTGAGACTTGCGACCGCTGTGTTCTGCGCTTAGTGACGCACATATCCATAGCAAAGACCGAAGTGGTAAAATTTAGTAGGGGTTGGATTTCAATTAGGCACTAACTCAGTGTCATCTCATCTGGCATAGTAGTGTGCTTTGATACTTGGCTAGAAAATAGCCATAGGAGAATACAAAGAGCTTACTTACGCCTACAGTAGCGTTCTATATATTTGATTTCTGGTTGATCTGCTGGTGGCTGTACTTTCTGCAGTGCATGTACTAGCCAATTCTGAGCAATTTGTAGTGAGACTTGCGACCGCTGTGTTCTGCGCTTAGTGACGCACATATCCATAGCAAAGACCGAAGTGGGAAAATTTAGTAGGGGTTGGATTTCAATTAGGCACTAACTCAGTGTCATCTCATCTGGCATAGTAGTGTGCTTTGATACTTGGCTAGAAAATAGCCATAGGAGAATACAAAGAGCTTACTTACGCCTACAGTAGCGTTCTATATATTTGATTTCTGGTTGATCTGCTGGTGGCTGTACTTTCTGCAGTGCATGTACTAGCCAATTCTGAGCAATTTGTAGTGAGACTTGCGACCGCTGTGTTCTGCGCTTAGTGACGCACATATCCATAGCAAAGACCGAAGTGGGAAAATTTAGTAGGGGTTGGATTTCAATTAGGCACTAACTCAGTGTCATCTCATCTGGCATAGTAGTGTGCTTTGATACTTGGCTAGAAAATAGCCATAGGAGAATACAAAGAGCTTACTTACGCCTACAGTAGCGTTCTATATATTTGATTTCTGGTTGATCTGCTGGTGGCTGTACTTTCTGCAGTGCATGTACTAGCCAATTCTGAGCAATTTGTAGTGAGACTTGCGACTGCTGTGTTCTGCGCTTAGTGACGCACATATCCATAGCAAAGACCGAAGTGGGAAAATTTAGTAGGGGTTGGATTTCAATTAGGCACTAACTCAGTGTCATCTCATCTGGCATAGTAGTGTGCTTTGATACTTGGCTAGAAAATAGCCATAGGAGAATACAAAGAGCTTACTTACGCCTACAGTAGCGTTCTATATATTTGATTTCTGGTGGATCTGCTGGTGGCTGTACTTTCTGCAGTGCATGTACTAGCCAATTCTGAGCAATTTGTAGTGAGACTTGCGACCGCTGTGTTCTGCGCTTAGTGACGCACATATCCATAGCAAAGACCGAAGTGGGAAAATTTAGTAGGGGTTGGATTTCAATTAGGCACTAACTCAGTGTCATCTCATCTGGCATAGTAGTGTGCTTTGATACTTGGCTAGAAAATAGCCATAGGAGAATACAAAGAGCTTACTTACGCCTACAGTAGCGTTCTATATATTTGATTTCTGGTTGATCTGCTGGTGGCTGTACTTTCTGCAGTGCATGTACTAGCCAATTCTGAGCAATTTGTAGTGAGACTTGCGACTGCTGTGTTCTGCGCTTAGTGACGCACATATCCATAGCAAAGACCGAAGTGGGAAAATTTAGTAGGGGTTGGATTTCAATTAGGCACTAACTCAGTGTCATCTCATCTGGCATAGTAGTGTGCTTTGATACTTGGCTAGAAAATAGCCATAGCAATAGGATAGCATTGTTTGGTTTTAAAAACTCAAAAAAAAACAAAAAACACAAAAAAAACAAAAAACACAAAAAAAAACAAAAAACACAAAAAAAAACCAAAAAAAGTTAAAAAAAAAAAAAAGTTATAACTCTCATTTTAAAAATGTTTAACCCGAGGGCTAGGGGTAGAGGACGAGGGCGGGGACGTGGGCGTCCAACTACTGCAGGGGTCAGAGGCCGTGGTCCTGGGCGGGGTGAGACACCACCTGCTGATGAGGGAGCAGGGGAACGCCGCAGAGCTACACTCCCTAGGTTCATGTCTGAAGTTACTGGGACTCGTGGTAGAGCACTGTTGAGGCCAGAACAGTGCGAACAGGTGATGTCGTGGATTGCTGACAATGCTTCGAGCAATTTGTCCACCACCAGTCAGTCTTCCACGCAGTCCACCCATGTCACCGAAATCCCCACTCCTCCAGCTCCTGCACCTCAGCCTCCTCCCCCCCAGTCTGCCCCCTCCCAGGAAAATTTGGCATTTGAACCGGCATACTCTGAGGAACTGTTTTCTGGACCCTTCCCACAGTCACAAACCACTTGTCCGGTTGCTGCTGAGCAATTTTCCGATGCCCAGGTTTTCCACCAGTCACAGTCTGTGGATGATGATGACCTTCTTGACGTAGTGGAAGTGTGTAAAGAGGTGTCCGACGATGAGGAGACACGGTTGTCAGACAGTGGGGAAGTTGTTGTCAGGGCAGGAAGTCCGAGGGGGGAGCAGACTGAGGGCTCGGAGGATGATGAGGTGACAGACCCAAGCTGGGTTGAGAGGCCGGGTGAACACAGTGCTTCTGAGACGGAGGAGAGTCCTCGACCAGAACAGGTTGGAAGAGGCAGTGGTGGGGCCAGACGGAGAGGCAGGGCCAGAGCTGGTGCATCAGCGCCAAATGTGTCAACTAGTGAAGCTCCCGTGGCGAGGGCTCTTGCGGCGAGGGCTAGATCTTCAGAAGTCTGGAGGTTCTTTAAGGAAACACCGGATGACCGACGGACTGTGGTGTGCAACATTTGCCAAACCAGGCTCAGCAGGGGTTCCACCACTACTAGCTTAACTACCACCAGTATGCGCAGGCATATGAATGCTAAACACCCCACTCAGTGGCAACAAGCCCGTTCACCTCCGGCCGTGCACACCACTGCTCCTTCCCCTGTGTCAGCTGCTAGTCAGCCCCCTGCCCAGGACCCTGCCACAAAAACCCCATCGTCGCCTCCACGATCCTCCACAGCATCCACCAGCGTTCAGCTCTCCATACCCCAGACGCTGGAGCGGAAACGCAAATATAGTGCAACCCACCCTTAATGTGCACATCTCCAGATTGCTTAGCCTGGAGATGCTGCCCTATAGGCTAGTAGAGACCGAGGCCTTTCGCAACCTCATGGCGGCGGCCGCCCCTCGGTATTCGGTCCCCAGCCGCCACTACTTTTCCCGATGTGCCGTCCCAGCCCTGCACCAGCACGTGTCAGACAACATCATCCGTGCCCTGACCAACGCCGTTTCTGACAAGGTCCACCTGACCACGGACACGTGGACGAGTGCTGCCGGGCAGGGCCACTATATATCGCTGACGGCACATTGGGTTAACTTGGTGGAGGCTGGGACCGAGTCTGACCCTGGGGCTGCTCATATACTGCCGACGCCGAGGATTGCGGGGCCTACCTCGGTCCAGGTGTTTCAGGCCTACTATGCCTCCTCCTCCTCCCACCCCTCCTCCACCTCCTCCTCCGAACTACCATCCGTGGGCACGGCGCCATCAGTCGGTAGCTCTAGGCACAGCAGCAGTGCCGTCGCTAAGCGACAGCAGGCGGTGCTCAAACTGCTGAGCCTAGGCGACAAAAGGCACACCGCCCAAGAGCTATTACAGGGCATCACGGCGCAGACTGATCTGTGGCTGGCACCGCTGAACCTCAAGCCGGGAATGGTTGTGTGTGACAACGGCCGTAACCTGGTGGCGGCTCTGCAACTCGGCAGACTGACACATGTGCCATGCCTGGCCCATGTGTTAAATCTGATAGTTCAGCGTTTCCTCAAGACATACCCCAATCTGTCTGATTTGCTCACGAAGGTGCGCCGCATCTGTGCGCATTTCAGGAAGTCCAGCCCAGATGCTGCCACTCTCAGGGCAGCGCAGCGCCGCCTCCAACTGCCCGCTCACCGACTGTTGTGCGACGTGCCCACGAGGTGGAATTCAACACTGACCATGTTATCCAGAGTTTACCAGCAGCGCAGAGCGATTGTAGACTGCCAGATGTCAACTTCCACCAGAACTGGTAGTCAGGTCAGTCAGCTTCCTCAAGTCTACAATGAGGAGTGGACGTGGATGTCTGATATCTGTCAGGTGCTGAGTAACTTTGAGGAGTCAACACAGATGGTCAGTGGCGATGCCGCCATCATCAGCCTCACCATCCCGCTGCTTGGCCTGTTGAAAAACTCTCTGGTCAGCATGAAGTCGGAAGCTTTGCGCTCGTCACAAGAGACAGGGGAAGAATATTCCCTTGTTGATAGCCAAAGCACCCTCAGGTCTGTTTCTCAGCGCATATCGGAGGAGGTGGAGGTGGAGGAGGATGAGGAGGAAGAGGAGGAGAATGTTGGCGAGACACAAGAGGGGACCATTGTTGAGTCCTTCACTGTTCAGCGTGTATGGGCAGAAGAAGAGGAGTTGGAGGAGTTGGAGGAGGAGGAAATGGACAGTCAGGCCAGTGAGGGGAGTGAATTCTTACGCGTTGGTACTCTGGCGCATATGGCAGATTTCATGCTAGGCTGCCTATCCCGTGACCCTCGCGTTCAAAGAATTTATTCCAGCACCGATTACTGGGTATTCACTCTCCTGGACCCACGGTACAAGCAAAATCTTCCCACTCTCATCCCTGCAGAGGAAAGGAGTGTGAGAATGCATGAATACCAGCAGGCCCTGGTGCACAAGCTGAAACAGTATTTCCCTTCTGACAGCGCTAGCGGCAGAGTGCGTAGTTCTGCGGGACAAGTAGCGAGGGAGAGTAGGCGAGCAGGCAGCTTGTCCAGCACTGGCAAGGGTACGCTTTACAAGGCTTTTGCCAGCTTTATGTCACCCCAGCAAGACACTGTCACCTGTCCCCAGTCTCGGCAGAGTAGGGCTGATCTTTACAGAAAGATGGTGAGGGAGTACGTAGCTGACCATACCATCGTCCTAAATGATCACACAGCTCCCTACAACTACTGGGTTTCAAAGCTGGACATGTGGCACGAACTGGCGCTGTACGCCTTGGAGGTTCTTGCCTGCCCTGCCGCTAGCGTCTTGTCCGAGCGGGTTTTCAGTGCAGCTGGTGGCATCATCACCGATAAGCGTACACGCCTGTCGACTGACAGCGCTGACAGGCTGACGCTTATTAAAATGAATAAAGGCTGGATTTCTCAGAATTTCCAATCTCCACCAGGTGAAGGAAGCTCAACCTGAATAATTGATCCACTCCTCCTCCTCCTCATTTTCCTCCTTCTCCTCCTCTTTGTACAGTAAAGCAGAGGAAAATGGCTATTTTTTGACAGGGCCCACTGGCTCTTGCTATAGTACTTCATGCATTTAATTTTTCTGGAGGGCCACCTACCCGGTCCTCTGTTTGAAACAATTTTTGTGAGTGCCACATACAGGCACTCAATCTATTCCATTTTTCTGGAGGGCCACCTACCCGGTCCTCTGTTTTAAAAAAATTTTGGGACTGCCACATACAGGCACTCAATCTATTCCATTTTACTGGAGGGCCACCTACCTGCTCCTCTGGTTTGAAAAATGTTTGGGACTGCCACATACAGGCACTCAATCTATTCCATTTTACTGGAGGGCCACCTACCTGCTCCTCTGGTTTGAAAAATGTTTGGGACTGCCACATACAGGCACTCAATCTATTCCATTTTACTGGAGGGCCACCTACCTGCTCCTCTGGTTTGAAAATTTTTTGGGACCGCCACATACAGGCACTCAATCTATTCCATTTTACTGCAGGGCCACCTACCTGCTCCTCTGGTTTGAAACATTTTTGGGACTGCCACATACAGGCACTCAATCTATTCCATTTTACTGGAGGGCCACCTACCTGCTCCTCTGGTTTGAAACATTTTTGGGACTGCCACATACAGGCACTCAATCTATTCCATTTTACTGGAGGGCCACCTACCTGCTCCTCTGGTTTGAAAAATGTTTGGGACTGCCACATACAGGCACTCAATCTATTCCATTTTACTGCAGGGCCACCTACCTGCTCCTCTGGTTTGAAACATTTTTGGGACTGCCACATACAGGCACTCAATCTATTCCATTTTACTGGAGGGCCACCTACCTGCTCCTCTGGTTTGAAAAATGTTTGGGACTGCCACATACAGGCACTCAATCTATTCCATTTTACTGCAGGGCCACCTACCTGCTCCTCTGGTTTGAAACATTTTTGGGACTGCCACATACAGGCACTCAATCTATTCCATTTTACTGGAGGGCCACCTACCTTCTCCTCTGGTTTGAAAAATGTTTGGGACTGCCACATACAGGCACTCAATCTATTCCATTTTACTGGAGGGCCACCTACCTGCTCCTCTGGTTTGAAAAATTTTTGGGACTGCCACATACAGGCACTCAATCTATTCCATTTTACTGGAGGGCCACCTACCTGCTCCTCTGGTTTGAAAAATGTTTGGGACTGCCACATACAGGCACTCAATCTATTCCATTTTACTGGAGGGCCACCTACCTGCTCCTCTGGTTTGAAACATTTTTGGGACTGCCACATACAGGCACTCAATCTATTCCATTTTACTGGAGGGCCACCTACCTGCTCCTCTGGTTTGAAAAATGTTTGGGACTGCCACATACAGGCACTCAATCTATTCCATTTTACTGGAGGGCCACCTACCTGCTCCTCTGGTTTGAAACATTTTTGGGACTGCCACATACAGGCACTCAATCTATTCCATTTTACTGGAGGGCCACCTACCTGCTCCTCTGGTTTGAAACATTTTTGGGACTGCCACATACAGGCACTCAATCTATTCCATTTTACTGGAGGGCCACCTACCTGCTCCTCTGGTTTGAAAAATGTTTGGGACTGCCACATACAGGCACTATCCAAATTAAATTGTCTCCATAGCAGCCTCCACACGTTGTCTCCATTGCTACCTCCAAAAGTCGTCCATATAGCTGCCTCCATACATCGTCCCTTTATCAAACGAGGTGTGTCAGGCAGAAATTTGGGTTGTTTTCATGGATTCCACATCAAAGTTGTTAACTTTGTCGCCACCCTGCTGTGTTATCCACAAAATATACTGGCAAACTTTTACCATTTAGGGATATTATTTCAGCGCTTCTTGCGCATCTGTTTACATTCCCCTCACCCGCCATATCCTAAACTTATAAGAACGCTACTACACTTGATCTTATACAAAAGGTTCTTAGAAGTGCTGTTTGGGGAGTAGCCTAGAGACAGGGGCTTGGATTGGCGAAAGCTCGCCTGGCAGCGGAGCGCCAGCTCCATGCGCATCATGCGCTTCTTGCGCATCTGTTTACATTCCCCTCACCCGCCATATCCTAAACTTATAAGAACGCTACTACACTTGATCTTATACAAAAGGTTCTTAGAAGTGCTGTTTGGGGAGTAGCCTAGAGACAGGGGCTTGGATTGGCGAAAGCTCGCCTGGCAGCGGAGCGCCAGCTCCATGCGCATCATGCGCTTCTTGCGCATCTGTTTACATTCCCCTCACCCGCCATATCCTAAACTTATAAGAACGCTACTACACTTGATCTTATACAAAAGGTTCTTAGAAGTGCTGTTTGGGGAGTAGCCTAGAGACAGGGGCTTGGATTGTCGAAAGCTCGCCTGGCAGCGGAGCGCCAGCTCCATGCGCATCATGCGCTTCTTGCGCATCTGTTTACATTCCCCTCACCCGCCATATCCTAAACTTATAAGAACGCTACTACACTTGATCTTATACAAAAGGTTCTTAGAAGTGCTGTTTGGGGAGTAGCCTAGAGACAGGGGCTTGGATTGGCGAAAGCTCGCCTGGCAGCGGAGCGCCAGCTCCATGCGCATCATGCGCTTCTTGCGCATCTGTTTACATTCCCCTCACCCGCCATATCCTAAACTTATAAGAACGCTACTACACTTGATCTTATACAAAAGGTTCTTAGAAGTGCTGTTTGGGGAGTAGCCTAGAGACAGGGGCTTGGATTGGCGAAAGCTCGCCTGGCAGCGGAGCGCCAGCTCCATGCGCATCATGCGCTTCTTGCGCATCTGTTTACATTCCCCTCACCCGGCATATCCTAAACTTATAAGAACGCTACTACACTTGATCTTATACAAAAGGTTCTTAGAAGTGCTGTTTGGGGAGTAGCCTAGAGACAGGGGCTTGGATTGGCGAAAGCTCGCCTGGCTGCAGAGCGCCAGCTCCATCCCAAGATCCAACTAACATAGTTGCAGCACCTTTAATCTACTACTAGTTCACTGCCTCCATAATAATAATAATAATAATCTTTATTTATATAGCGTCATCATATTCTGTAGCGCTTTACAAATCATAGGAAACAAATACAAATGTAATGTAACAGAGCACAACATTTGTATGGAACAACAGGAGTGAGGTCCCTGCTCGCCAGAGCTTACGGTTTATGAAGATGATGGGGTAACACGAGGTAAAAGAATATTTAATGGTCAAGCCATTCTTCTTAGGGAATAGAAAAAAATATAATAAATGGAATTGCTGTCGCTTGAACCACTCAGCCGTCATCTTATATACCAGGTCCAGGGTGAATGGGACTGCAGAGAAGTCTGGTGCCTGTTGGTTGCTGGATAACAGATGGGAGGACGACACAGGACGGGTTAGTAGAAGAGTTAAAACTTCATGCAGTTAATGAGTGTTATAGGCTTGCCTAAAGAAATGGGTTTTAAGAGCACGTTTGAAACTTTGGAGGTTAGGTATTAGTCTGATAGTCCGGGGCAGAGCATTCCATAGAATTGGTGCAGCTCTAGAGAAGTCTTGGAGACGCGAGTGGGAGGTCCGCACTAGGGTAGAGGTTAATCTAAGATCACTGGCGGATCTAAGAGCACGGGTTGGGCGATAGACTGAGATAAGAGAGGAGAGGTAGGGGGGTGCAGCATTATACAGAGCTTTATGGATGAGGGTTATTATTATTTTAAACTGTATTCGAAAGGAGACTGGCAGCCAGTGCAGCGACTGGCATGAACTGTAAGCATACATGGTCCCCTTATCAAACGAGCTGTGTCAGGCAGAATTTTGGGTTGTTTTCATGGCTTCCATGTTAACTTTGTCGCCACCCTGCTGTGTAATCCACAAAATATACTGGCAAACTTTTATCATGTACCGATATTATTTGAGCGCTTCTTGCTCACCTCCTTTGGTTCCTCTCTGACACCCATTGGTTTGAAGCCTGAGTCCAATTAGGGTATGTCGCCATGCCACTCTCTAGCCTGCTGCCGCTGCCTCTGCATGCCGTCCCCTATAGTGTCAGGGTCAATTATTGGATGTTTTAGATGCTATCTAGCTTCATTCTGTCACTCTGTCATGGCCATGCTGTTGCCCATAATTTTGGCATAATGGTGCGATTAGGCAGCCTCAGAGGCATCCATGCATGCTGCCCCTGCTGTTTCCTGTCCATTTCCGTGGTGTTTCCATCCTTTTCTGAGGTTCCCAGGTGTTTGGCCAAGCTTCCCTGTGCAGAGCCTTGGTCCCCTTGAAAAATGCTCGAGTCTCCCATTGACTTCAATGGGGTTCGTTATTCGAGACGAGCACTCGAGCATCGGGAAAAGTTCGTCTCGAATAACGAGTACCCGAGCATTTTAGTGTTCGCTCATCTCTAGACCTTACCGATCAGTAACACAAAAAAAATGTCCTCTTTTTTTGTACAGATGGGGAAGTCATTGTTATCCCAGCAGCATCCTAAATCTGTAGATATACGTCAGAAAAATCGGTTACTGCTTGAAGAATGGGAGAAGCTGAAGAAAGCTGTAGCTGCACGGGGCAAAATGCTGGAGGATAAGCGAGACTTACTAGAATTTTTGCAAAAGGTGGATCAGGTGGAGGCTTGGATCAGAGAGAAGGTTGGTAACTGATGACTGGTGATTTTGTCCTTGAATTTTGATAAATTTTGTTTAGCTTTTATTTTACTTATAATACAATTGCTCTCTAGGAAGTGATGATTAACGTCGGGGATGTAGGAAAAGATTACGAACACTGTCTGCAGCTCACAAAGAAGTTGAATGAGTTCCGTGGAGCAGGATCTGGGGTAAAGCCTCCATGTTTAGCTTTCTTTTTCCATTGTTTTTTCTTTAGATCTCTTTAGATTGTTTACAAAATTACAGGAAATATTTTAAATTACATATATGTAACCACCTACAGTATTTCTAAATCACTGATAAATACACTTGGTCCTTTATTATAATGGTTATTGCTGTCGGTAACATTACAGGAGGTGACTGTGGATGATGCACATATAAAAGCTATTAACGCTCTTGCCACCAAGCTGGAGAGACAAAACCTGGAAGAGATGAAGACAATTAACCAGCGGAAGAAACAGCTGAATGATAAGCAAGTTCTCGTTTTTTATATTCCAGCAATGTATACTTTACCTAGAACCTTATAGCAAACTCATGCGCCATACCACAAGGTGCAATTTTTCTTCCGCAAGTAAAACACTATGGGCTTGATAAAAGGGATAAGCAGATGACCATGCCATTTATAACATGATTCACTCAGGAGTTGAGTCTTGCCTGAAGCCTGGAAGAAAGTCAAGCATGACTTTCAAGAGGCCTCATGGCATGATTACATGATGTGAGATTAGAGCCAAGCATTATATCTATTCCAAAAGGAAGAGATTCCCAACTAAACCATTTCAATGTTCAATGTTTTTGCATCTCGTCAGTACAGTTTAGGGAAACTGATTTAGGTGAGTGAGAGGCTTTTGACTAGGGTCAGGAAGTAAGAGTTCTCCTTATGGAGACTTTACCAATTAGAGTTTTACACCCATTGATGCTCAACTAGGGGATTCTTGGAAATATGCAAATTCTTTTTTTCCGGATAGGATAAGAAAAGCATTGTCTCTTTTAGCTAACTTGTAATAAAGCCCCATTATGTTATTTCCTAACCCTAGTCAAAAACCTCTCACTCAGCTAAATCAGTTTCCTAAACTGTACAGATGAGATGCAAAGGCATCAGAACAGTGCTGTCTGCATTTGGGAATCTGTTCCTTTTGGAATATATATGATGTTTTGGCTTTTATCCCACATCATGTCATTAGGCTTCTTAAAAGTCAGGCTTGGTGTTAAGGGGGCTACCTTGCAAAGTAGCAAACGAGGCAATATTTTCCTTACCCCATCATGGAAAGCATATTTGCCTGGAAGAAAGGTCAGACGAATAAGCAAAACATGAAGGAAATTGGGCATCTTTGACCAAACCACTTTGTATTTATAAGAACTGTTTATAGGTGCAAATTTCTTAATGACGACACATCAAAAGACAAGGGGGCATTGCCTCTGTCTGGAGAAAACAAGGTATAATCACCAGTGGTGACAGGGCTTCTTTACTGTAAGAAATATAAATCTGTGGAATAGCCTGGCTCAGGCGCAAGTCACAGTAGGGACAGCAGAGAGCTTCAAGAATGGTTATGTCATATAGAATTGTTTCACCTAAATCCCTTCCTCATCCAATCCCTTCCCTTCCTTGATGGACATGTGTGATGTGTGATGGACATTTCAACCCAATAAACTATGATACTTTGATACTATCGTAGATGATTTGAAGGAGATTCTGTCAGATATTTGACTTAACCAGTTTTTAGGCCGGTTTTGTGGTCTTTTCAAGGTCTTCAGGCCTGAAATAAATTTAAAGATTTAAATGTTATCACTTGTGAGAGGAATAAATGTATCACAGCCTTAACAATATGAGGGTAGATAAAAAAAAAAATGAGTGAGCTGCTGTATATTGTAAGAAGTAGTTGCAGGAGCAAGGAAGCTAAGTCACTTGCTTGATGAAATTAGTAGATGTAATGTTTACAGGGTTGGGAAGTGTGTGTGGGGTTCAATCCTATTTAGGATTTCCACTATAAAAAGTAATGGAATATCTTTAGAATATGCCATCAACTTCTTATTAAGATTGGGGACTGCCAGGAGCCCATCGATCCCCAGGAAAAATGGCTGGAGTGATTCATAGTATCATAGTATCATGGTATATAAGGCTGGAAAAAGACGCAAGTCCATCAAGTCCAACCTTTAAGAATTAAATAAATGTTTTATCCCCATAGCCCGTGATATTTTTGCTCTCCAGAAAGTCATCCAGGCTTCTCTTGAACATGTACATAGAGTCCGCCATAACAACCTCCTGCGGCAGAGAGTTCCATAGTCTCACTGCTCGTACAGTAAAGAACCTTTGTCTATGTTGATGGCAAAATCGCCTCTCCTCTAGGTGTAGAGGATGTCCCCTTGTCCTGGTCACAGGCCTAGGTATAAAAAGATCTTTGGAGAGATCCTTGTACTGTCCGTTTAGGTATTTGTACATTGTAATGAGGTCTCCCCTCAGTCGTCTTTTTTCTAAACTGAATAATCCCAAATTTTGTAATCTGTCAGTGTATTCTAATCCCCCCATTCCCCTAATAATCCTGGTTGCTCTCCTCTGCACCCGTTCCAGCTCTACTATATCCTTTTTATACACTGGTGCCCAAAACTGTACACAATATTCCATGTGTGGTCTGACCAGCGATTTGTATAAGGGCACAACTATGTCTTTATCATGAGAATCTATTCCTCTCTTGATACATCCCATAATTGTATTTGCTTTGGCAGCAGCTGCCTGGCTCTGGTCACTAAAATTAAGTTTACCATCCACCAATATCCCCAAGTCCTTTTCAGCTCCAGTTTTACCAAGTAATTGACCGTTTAGAACATAATTATACTTTTTGTTTCCATGGCCCAAGTGCATAACTTTACATTTATCTACATTAAATCTCATCAACCATTTCTCTGCCCACTCCTCAAGCTTCCACAAATCCCTCTGTAATGCTAAACTATCAACCTCAGTATTTATTACTTTACACAGCTTAGTATCATCTGCAAAAATTGAAATTTGACTGTGTAAACCCACTACAAGGTCATTAATAAAAATATTAAAAAGAAGTGGCCCCAATACTGACCCCTGTGGCACTCCACTAGTAACCTCAACCCAATCTGAGAATGTGCCATTAATGACGACCCTCTGTTTTCTATCACTAAGCCAATTACTTACCCAAATACACAGATTTTCTCCTATTCCCAGCAGTCTCATTTTATATACCAACCTTTTATGGGGCACGGTGTCAAATGCCTTTGAAAAGTCCAGATATACAACATCCACAGCGTCCCCCAGATCCAGTCTTGAACTTACCTCCTCGTAGAAACCAATCAGATTAGTCTGACAGGACCGATCTCTCATAAACCCATGCTGACGCTGGGTTATAAGGTTGTGCACAGTGAGATACTCCAGGATAGCATCTCTAACAAACCCCTCAAATATTTTCCCCACCACAGCAGTTAGACTCACGGGTCTGTAGTTTCCAGGATCGCTATTTGATCCTTTTTTGTATATTGGTACCACATTTGCTATGCGCCAGTCCTGTGGAACATAACCAGTCCTCAGTGAATCTTCAAATATTAAAAATAACGGTCTGTCTATCACGGTACATAGTTCATGCAGAACCCGGGGGTGTATGCCATCTGGCCCCGGTGATTTATCTATCTTAGTGCTTGCGAGGCGGCGCCGTACTTCTTCCTGGGTTAAACTGTTGACATTCCAAAAAGAATTTACATTATTCCTCCTTGTGTCTTCCACCAGGGGATTTTCCTGGGTAAAAACAGTTGAGAAGGCGACATTCAGTAGACTGATTTCTAAGGGGACCCACACTCTCTGTTTTTAGTTTCTTATCATTTATATACTTGAAAAATAATTTGGGATTATTTTTGCTCTCTCTGGCAATTTTTCTCTCAGTCTCTATTTTTGCAGCCTTTATCTGCTTTTTACAGGATTTATTTTTCTCTCTATAATCCTGTAATGCCTCATCACTACCTTCACGTTTTAGCACCTTAAACGCCTTATCTTTCTCGCTTATTGCTTTCCTTACAAGACCAGTAAGCCACATTGGCTGTTTCTTGTTCCTCTTATGCTTTTTCCCATAAGGTAAGTGTTTCTCACAGGACTTTTTCAGAATATATGAGAAAAATTCCCATTTTTGAGGGGGGCTTTGGCTTTGAGAACATTATCCCAGTCTATGCCTTTAAGGTCTTCCCTTAGTTGCTGAAAATTTGCCCTCCTGAAGTTTAGAGTGTTGGTTGCCCCTTCCCTAACGTTC
Source organism: Engystomops pustulosus (assembly GCF_040894005.1). Classification (NCBI taxonomy): domain Eukaryota; kingdom Metazoa; phylum Chordata; class Amphibia; order Anura; family Leptodactylidae; genus Engystomops; species Engystomops pustulosus. The sequence goes on from NC_092417.1 coordinate 44,089,154, forward strand.
TTAGTAAAGCGTAATACAAAATCAATGATAGTATGATCACTATTCCCCAGGTTCCCCCCAACCTGTAGTTTTGATACCCTATCAGGTCTGTTGGTTAGGATAAGGTCCAGCAGTGCCCCCCCTCTTGTTGGCTCCAGAACTATTTGTGACAGGTAATTGTCTTTTGTTGTTGACAAGAACCTGCTACCTTTGAAGAACCTGCATGTTTCTGCCCCCCAGTCAATATCTGGGTTGAAAGGGTTGTCCCACAAAGGACAATAATGATGTGATATATGTTGATTGCTTAGGATTTTGCCCATGGCACTCAAGTTTAGTCCTCACATTAGCGGTGGTCATGCATGTGTCCCACCACCCCTTTCATAGTCAGGTCAGTTGGTTGCATCCAAACAAATCTAGTTAAATGCCGTAATGTTTTAAGACAGGAATAACCTTTAGGTTAACAGTCAATTTTGAATGTTTTGAACGCTTGTCATGCATTAACTTTGTTTTCGTCCTGTAGATGGAATAGTTTCCATGGGGATTTAAACAAATATCGCATGGCTTTAGAAGGAGCGCTAGAGATACACGCCTTGATCCGTGAAATCGACAACATCAATGAGAGGATGAGTGAAAAGGTACATGAAAAGCAGAAGAGGCTTATAGCGGGTGGAAAGAATGACATCTTTGTATAAATGAAGGTCTAGAATCCCAGAGCAATTCTGAGACTGATACAATGGAAATGTTTGTTGCTCCAAACATATCTGAAAATTGACCTAAGAGAAATATTTTTGGTGTTTTAGCAATTGGAAAAGGAGAATGTTTTCCAGTGATTTTATTTATTTATTTTATATGGGTGTTATCTTTCTTGTAGTCTGAATACATTTAATCCACAGAACAAGTATGTTATTCAGCGAGGTATCTTGGGAAGGACCGGCGAGGCAATGTTTATATTCTCTTCATGTAATGTCACTCATGTAAAAAATACTACTCTGCCCAGGAACGACCGACATCTGCTCTGTAGGTAGAAGAATTTTGTATCGACTATAACTCTGGGTTTTGTGGATATTTAGTTGATCATCTGTTGTACAGATGACAAGGCATCTTCCTGAAGCCCAGTTAGAAATAATAGTGGAGTATAATTGTAGCTTTTGTGACTTGCTCTACTTTGGGTAGATTCAGATTACTGGGTTGATAGTGTCCTGCTGACTTTGTTTCATATACAACACTGGAATTTTAAAAAGCAAAATATAGAAGGTTCCAAATAACGCCTCATCATATAATCTTCCCAAATGGCCTGTTTTTAAAGTCACATCTGGCCTGGTCGATGTGGAAATGATTGTGTTTAGTAGTTTTTAAGAAATCGTCATGCAAAGTGCCGGCTCCACAGAGGGCACTGTGCATGCACCATTGCAAGCATGGCTGGCTATCTCATACTCCCGGTGGTTCTACGAACAGTATTGGCGCATTCGCTGTGCCATGTGTGGAGCCGGCCGGGACACACAGGATGGTACTGTACTCACAATTGCAGCGTGCATGCGCCATAAATTTCTAAGGATAGGATGTGGAGCGGAGGAGAGGATAGGAGGGGCGGTGGTCTGAGGCTAAATGGGTTATAACTACATGACTGGATACCTGAGCTACCCACCTCCGTGACTGGATATCTCATCTACCATATAAGGAATATAAAATATTTCAGCAGCGTTCACACGTACAAAACTCATTCAGACAGCTATTGGAGACATGAACATCCACGGATAAGGTACTTTTTAAGGCTTATGGCGCTATATGGAGGTGACAGGTTTCCTTAAAAGAAAATCAAAATCCATCATGATAAACCAGGGACACTTACTCATAGACCTAGACACAGTGGGAATCTTCTTATATGTGTTATCCATGGTCTTATTTTATCACCAGAGTTGATTTTAGAAGGAAGAAGGATATGGATTACAAATATAAGAAGATTACCACAGTCATGGCGCCTGGAAGTGGCCTGGTTTGTCATGTTGAATTTTGATGTTAAAGTCTTACAGTTGCCCAAAAAACTCTGTTAAAAGTCTCTGCTGCATAGTAGCTTTACAGGAGAAATTATAACATATTAATAATAAATCTTTATTAATATAGCGTTATAATACTTCACAGGGTTGTACACATCATGGAGTACAAATGAAATGACACAGACATTCACACGACCGTATGATTTCTCCAGTCCCGTATTTACGGGCCGTATATACGTGACGTTTTTCATCCGTAAGCAGCATGTATGTAACCCGTATTTTATACGTCTCCATAGACTTCTAGGGCATACGGAACTGAAATACGGGAGAAAATAGGACATGCTCTATATTTTTATACGGCTAGTATACGGTACGGTACGGAACGGAGTTAACAACGGCAATATAAATGGTCAGACGTATTGTCCATTGAAATGAATGTGGCCGTATGTAATCCGTAAAAAAACGGTACGGTACGGTACGGATACGGCTGTTTTCATACGTCCGTGTGAATGTAGCCTTAGAGTTGTTTCACATGATCAGAGAGATAACAAATTACCATATATACTCAAGGTTTCTACAGTTTTTGTGTCAAGATTAGGGGTCTCGGATTGTACTCGGGTCGGCTTATACTCGACTATATACTTTTTAAGTAAACTTTAGATATTACTACTATAGATATGAAAGCAGCACTACAAAGATCCCTTGTATGTCTGGTGTTAAGGGTTTTTTTTCTGTTAGCAACTTTTAGATTAAAGTGATTTTTATATATTTTTTTTCTTTTAATACAAATCAATTCAGTACTCTATAAATATATATATATATATTAAACAATTGGGAAGGGGAACTATAAGAATACCCATTTCTATATTTTCTCTCCTTTAGAGTGCACTGATGCAAGCTCTTGACTATGGGAAAGATGTGGAAGGCGTCGCCAACTTAATCAGACGACATGAAGAAACTATCCGTGACATCAATGTCATCCATTCGCAGAAAGAGGTAAGAATTACTTGAGGTCGGCGGCAGTTTTGTTATTGTAGCAATTATGTTGTGTAATGGTCTTTTTATACTGAAAGATCTTATTTCAAAGAATATGTTCAGCTCCTTTGAATATACAATTCCAGTCCACATGAATGGAGAATTGTCCACAACCAAAGAGTTAAAGGGTTGGCCACTTTTCCTCATGTTTTCTGTAATGCGTGTGTAAATGTGTGGGGGCAGGATATTAGGTAATTTACCAATATACATCTATTAAAAGTTCTGCAGCGATTTACTTCAGAAGATTGTTGCTAAATCTGCAAGTGGTGACAGAGAATCAAGATGAGGCAGCGGTTGTCTCTTTGGACACTGCTAAAGCCTTAGATAGTGTAAAGTGGAGTTACATGTGGGCTGTGCTGGAGAAAGTGGGGTTTGTCCCCAACTTCATAAGATGGGTCTGTCTACTCTATCAGGCACTGGTGGCCAGTGTGATGGGGCTATGTCAGAGCAGTTTTCCTTACAGAGGGGGACATGGCACTCCTGCTGTTTGCTTTGGCTATTGATCTGCTGCCCTTTTCGATCCGCCAGCATGAAGGCATCTTGGGTTTTAAATATAATGGAGGGGAGGAAAGAATAGCATTGTATGCAGACGATGTGCTTCTATTTATTTCTGATGTTCAGCAGTCCTTACCAGTAGTGATGGAGGTTGTAGCTTGGGGTCTTCGTATCAACTGGATGAAGTCTGCTTTGTTGCCGTTGTCCAGGACTAATTTGGCACAGTATAATAGTTGGGGTATACCAGTCATAGACTAATATAAATATTTAGGAATAAGAATCACTAGGTCAGTGTCAGACTATATAGCTTTGAATTTGGCATCACTGCTTGTGGAAATGCATGCTCGAATAAAAGTGTGGAAGAAAATTATTTTGCGGTGGGCAAACCTCATTAAGATGACCCTCATGCCACAGCTGTTGTATGTATTCCATAATGCCCCTGTTTGGCTTCCATGGTACTGGTTTAACAATATTCATGGACTGTTTAGAGATCTAATTTGGAAACAAGGGGTTCCTAGGGTCAAATTAACAAACTTGCAGCTACCCAAATTTAAAGGGGGAGTGGCGGTACCTGATGCATGGGCATACCTTATGGCAACGCAATGTCAGCATTTTAGGGGATGGCATAGAGGGAGAGGAATCGTGGTGTCTGCTGGTAGTTAGGCACTTTGGGGGTACATTGAATCTGGTGGCGATGTTGGAGGTAGGCTGGGTAGTAGGGCATGTCAACGCCCGACATTGTCATTGATGCAGAAGGTCTGGCGGCTCTAGAAGCAGTTAACCGGGATTGACCCTCAGACAATGCTTACTCCGTTGTGGAATAATCCGTGTTTGGGAGAGTTGTATATGATGGATTATGTTAGGAGGTGGAGTCAGATGGGGATTAGCTACCTACATCAGCTGTATGTAAAGACAACATTGAAGCTGTTTCAACAACTAGAGGAGAAGTTTGGGGTCCCCAGGCATATGTTATATCAGTATTTACAAATACAGCATTGTCTTCAGTCGCAATTTGGGTCGAGAGAGAATGGGAAGAGATTCTTGAGGCCCCAAGCAAACTGTCCCTGAATGTGGCACCTTGCCAATCACAATTATTCCTGCTTCATAGGACCTATCGTACCCCTGTCATGATGAAGAAAATGGGATGATAAATGTCCATCAGAGGGGGTGGATATTGTACATATGTTTTGGACATGCCCAATGCTGGGGGAGTTGTGGGGAAGAGAGGGCAGATTAATTGATAAAGTGTATTTAGTAGGAGAGCTGAGAGACCCGAAAGTCTGTATGTTGGGATGTGTTGGAAGGTTGGAGATCACAAGGGCAGAACATAACAGAACAGAAGCTAATATACTGTATAAGGTCCGCAAGCCATTGTCAGACACTGGCTGGATACTACCCCACCAAGGTTAAGGGAAATCAAACAAATGGTGAATGCCACTCTCCAAATGGAGCTGGGAGTATATATGAAACGGAATGCTCTTAGGAAGTTTGAGAAAAAATGGACTGGGGACCATAGAACTGCTCAGGAGATGGGCAAGACTGAGGCTTGTGAGACCCACAGAGGTACGAGACTAGAAGGGAGAAGGAGGAGTGGCACGGGGTTCTACATTTTGACATGGAGTCTACTAACTAGGGTTTAGGTGGTGAAGAGAGGGGAATTGACCGTCGGGGGAGGGGGGGGGAGTTTGTTGGGAGGGGGTTTAGGCTACTGAATTTGTTATATTCTGTATTATGTACTCATGTTACCACTATATGTACAGTATGCAGTTGATGTTTCGTATTTATTTGCTTAAATAAAGACAACTTGATCAAAAAAAAAAGTTCTGCACCACTTTCTTGATATGTAAAGTGAAGCCTCCAGTCTTTTACCTCACCAGACATTTCTGACTATAAAATGGCTGCAGAGGCTGGAGGGTCATTTGATTTCTAATTGTCCATCGTCCCGCCAAAACCTTAATCTTATGTTAATGAATACCATCATAAGGTCCTTGGAGGGCAATTGTTCATGGACAGTTAGAGATCACATGACCCTCCATCTGCAGCCATTATATGGACAGGAATCTCTGGCTGATGAGGTAGAAGACAGGAGGCTTCACTTTCCATATCAAAAAAGGGGTGCAGAACTTTTAATAGATGTATATTGGTAGTTCAGAATCATAGTTATTAGTGTCTCTTTATAAATCATTTCCTACATTTGTTGGGAACTTATCCATAGTCTTCTCGGAAAATGCTGAACAAAATGTCAAGCTGTGTTAAATAACTACAGGGAACTCAAATTATTTGTTCTACATAAATATTCCCTTGCAGTCCTTGCACAAAGAAGCCAACCGCCTGTCCCAAAGAAATTCATCAATGAGCGAACGTCTGACCTCAAAAGAGAAGGAGATGACTGACAATTGGCAGAAGCTCCAACTGCAGGCCGCTCAGAGGTGACAATCTATTTATAAAGCACGAGACAAAGTCTTTGGTGCTCACGATCAAGGACAAGCTTTAGATAGAGGAGAATTGTTCTTACTATAGGACAAAGGTATTATATCCAGAAAAACCCACAAAATGTTTACCACATTAACATTGTGGAGCATAGTGAGCACAATATATCATCAATGTATCTCCTTTCAGAGCCTCATTCATGAAGGTTTTCTTATGCCTGCTGAAAGGTGAAATAAAGGAAAGTGTTATATAGTGGCACTGTATAATCCTCCAATAGTATGTTACAAAACCTGAGCCAATTGATAAATAATGTAGCATTTACTTGATTCTAAGCATAGCAGTCCATTGGCTGTCTATCTGAGTGATTACCATCTGTGTCTTTATGCAAACTTGAGAGACTTCGCACAGGACTAATAAATCTTGGTGAGCAGGGATTGAAAATGGTTAATTAGAAGTACCAGTATACAGTAGTTTCATGGATGAAATATTGAGCAATTCTTCATTGCTATATCCTTGTTGGCATACGACGTGCGCACTGAGCATTCTGTCTTGTCTCCCGAACAACATGTTTTATTCCTTGGCAGAAAGGAGAAATTAGACGCCTCATACCATCTGCAAAGGTTTAATGCCGATATACGAGAGATAATGAACTGGATGCAGAAACTTCAGGCCTTGATGGAGGGAGCAGGCTTGCCAAAAACCATGGGAGATGTTCAGGCTGGGATTGAGGAACACCAAGAGAGGAAGGTGCGTAGACGGTTAGATGTTCAGGTCTTTGATGTGTATTCTGTCAGGATTTAGGGACAAGTTTTGTGCCTCAATTTGGACTTAGTTCAAGACAATTTCAGCGGAAATCCTGATCATCTGATGTCTGTCAGTTGTCTTGTTGTTTCCTTTGCTAAATAATCCTATGTTCACAGGAAATCACAGCAAAAGAAATCTGTAGTCAAAACCAAGCATGATAGACCAGGCACTGTGACTGTGGTAATCTTCTTATATTTGTTATTCATGGCCTCCTTCCTTCTAAAATTAACCTTTTAAAATTGTGCTAATGGACCATAAGGGCTTTAGGGGCTTTACCAGAGCCCCTCCTTGCTGCAGATTAAATTGTTACACTGTGCAGAATCACTTTGCCTCTCTTACTGTGTGAGATTACAGCAGGTAGTGGGAGGGGGAAGTGCTGAGGGAGCAGAGGCGGAGACAGTGTAATGACCTGTGAAGTTACAGCAAGGAGGGACTCGGGTAATACCCCCAGGAGCCCTTCAGGCTTATTAGCATAATTTGATTTTAGAAGAAAGGAAGCCAAATATAAGAAGATTTCTATAGTCACAGTTCCTGGATCAATGAGTTAGTGACCCTGGTTTATCATGCATAGTTTTGATGATAAATTTACTTTACTCACCAAACATTGAAATGTTTTGACAAATATCAAGTCAGTTTTTCGAAACTTTGCAATATTTGGTGACTAATGAAAGCCACCTTTTTAAAGAATCTACATATCATTGGTTGGATCCGGGCCACTAGGATTAATAGCCGCAGGCACCCACAATCATACACAGACCCTGATGGATCATACCAAGTGCGGTCCTACTTCTACATGTATATTGTTCACAATACTGTCATGGCTCCCCTTTTTAGTTGACCTTGGACAAGTGTGATGAAGCAGTAGTCATGCATATTCTCATACAGTAAATCCTTATTGAAATCTAGTAAATAAATGTTTTGTTTCTTTTTTTGGGCAGTATGCAGACTTTGTGATCCAAGCCTGAATCATTGTCCTTCCATATACTGATGCTTTAAAAACCATGTATGATGCAGATCTTGTTGTATTTGGTCTCCATGACACTGTACCCACCAGCGGTCGGAAAGAAGTCTAAATAAGAACACAGCAGTGGAAATATACTTTGGTATCAAGTTTGTATACTTTGTTTTTCTCTTCTTATAGTCAGAAATAGAGGCGCGCACAGAAAGGTTCAGCTCGGTGAAGTCATCTGGACAGAAGCTGTGTAACTCTGGACATTATGCAGCTGATGAAATACGACTTGTTCTCTCTAATGCAGAAGAGGCCTGGGATATGTTAATAAAATCCTGGAAAGAACACAATGTCAAGCTGTATCAAGCCCGTGACCTACAGGTAAAAATCGCTTGCAGAGTTATATTGCTAAAACCCGGGTGGCATCATCCAAAAGAAGGAAAACTGATATATCTAGAGCCTGATGGAAGACAATGTAATTCTCACAACGATGATCATGAGGCCACACGCACCTCATACTAGTAAAACATAGTATAAGACTCCTACAGTCTTATGTTTTAAAGGGGTTATCCGGGTTTAAAAATTTTTTTTATGGCCGGGCTGGGGAGGGCTAGTTAAACATAATAAACATGGACTTACCTCCTCCGGCACCGCTGATGTCCCGCACCGCGGTCCCTTCGATCCGTGCCCCTGTTCGTTTACAGGGGCACGGAAGCCGCGCACCGGGAGCTTCCGGTCCGCGATGCGGACGGCTCCTCCCATCCGTCCCTATCTCTCAGCGTTGTAAGCGCTGGGAGATGGTGCGCATGGGAGCATCCGGCCGGCCGGAAGCTCCCTCTGCGCCGGTGTAACGAAACCGGTGCACAGAGAAGACCGGCCGCGGCGCGGGACATCGGCAGCACCGGAGGAGGTAAGTACATGTTTATTGTGTTTAATAGCCCTCCCCAGCCCGGCCAGAAGACATTTTTTAAACCCGGATAGCCCCTTTAAGGTTTTATGGAGCTGGAATAAGCTCTATGTACATTACTTTTTAATGGTATTTAATGCTATGTCATTTTATGCTTTATATTTGTATAGCCGCAAAGAATGTACAAATCCAGTTTATATAAGGCTACATTCACACGACCATGTGTTTTCTCCAGTCCCGTATTTACGGGCCGTATGAGCCCGTATATACATGGCGTTTTTCATCCGTATGTAGCACGTATTTAACCAGTATTTTATACATCCCCATAGACTTCTAGGGCATACGGAACTGAAATACGGGAGAAAATAGGACATGCTCTATATTTTTATACGGCCAGTATACGGTACGGTACGCTACAGTGTCAAAAACGGCAATATAAATGGTTGGACGCATTGTCCATTGAAATGAATGTGGCCGTATGTAACCCGTAAAAAAATGGTACGGATACGGACGTTTTCATACGTCCGTGTGAATGTAGCCTAATAGTGATCAAGTCTCGTCTGGATATTTACATTTAATTTAATTCATCTGCATGCATATATATCTTCAATAGGATGTTATTAATAAAAATGTACCTGTGTAAAGATCATTTCCCATAAGTGTAATTGTATGGTCCCTTAGAAATGAGAAAGTTGTCCTTGGATACGACCCCTGCTGCACTCTGGAAGCGGTGACCATGCATGCACTACTGAGGTACCCAATTACCTGGATTCAGTAATCATTACCACAGGATGATGTAGGACACGCAGTAACTCCCAGACAATTCATATACAAAAACTTATTTACTTAGGGACCACACTATCGTCGGAATATCCAACGATTTCCAAAGTGCGCCACATTTAGAAGGGCTTTTTGTCGCATGGGATCTGATTTTGGCACATCGGCGCTGGCTTTCACGTGACACAAATCGGGGGGCAGGCCATTGGACGATCCGACGGATTTGGACAACGCGCGGGATTTAACATCTCAAACTGTGTCGCAAGACATGCACTTACATACACCGAGAAGAAGAAGGTGAACTCCAGCGGACTTCAGTGGGGAAGCGACACATGCAAGATCTCGGGCTCAAGATCTGGGTGAATAGTGCCGGACTTCATCCTCGTCGGACCGTCCGGATCGGGGATCGCGACAGGACCGGGTCAGTAAATGTGCCCCATTGTATTACTTTATACAATCACTGGTGGTATCCAAAGACAAGTATCTAGTTTCCAAGGACAGCAAGCCTACAATTATAGGCAATTATCTTCACACGTGGACATTTTTTTAATAACATCCAATTGAAGAAATGTATATTTATGACTTTTATGAATTTAATTAAATATGAATATAAAGGAGTTATCCAGAAGTAAATGGAAAGAAATGCTTTAAAAAATATATATATTCAAATTATCCATGGTCTCTGTTTAACCTATGCGTCGCTGACCACTGTAGCCATTTTCTGGCCTTAGCAGTCAGATTAGGGGCTAGTGATTGTCTTCACTGTTCACTGGTGGATATCATCTACATGGAAGTAAACAATAGCAGACAGCGACCACAGTAACAAGAGCGCTGAAATAGAATAGGATTAGAATGGCTAATGAATAATCTATTCCTTGTCATTTGAAGATAAAATGTCATATACTGGAAAACCTTTTTAAAAAGGTTTTGCTTTCCAAATGAAGTAGATGCACAAAAGTGCTAAAGGGGTATTCTCACTTTGGCAAATTAATGTTATTCGTTATATGATGAAAAATTATACCATATTCCTATATACTTTCTGTATCAATTCCTCACAGCTTTCTGGATCTTTGTTTGTTGTCTTTTTAGAGGAAGCTTCATTGTTTATTTCCTGTGGACAGAAATCTGACCATGGTCACACAGGTGCATAGCTCGTTAGTATCAGAGCTATGCATTATAACGAGCCGTGCACCTGTGTGACCATGGTCAGATTTCTGTCCACAGGAAATAAACACAGAATCTTCCTATATCATGAAAGCAGAGAAAGACCTAGAAAGCCATGAAGAATTGATAAGGAAAATATATTGGAAAATTATATAACTTTTCATTAGTCAAACAATATTAATTACTTGGTGGAATGGGAAAACCCCTTTAAGGTTTCAATAAAAACTTGTCATCCAAAATCTATCTTATAAGGTACTCAAACTGATATAGGACATATGTTGCATCAGCTCGCTGACACAGCGACACAGCCATGAGTAAGAGTGCGGTCTGCGTCAAAACACATTGGCAAGCTGATGCAACATATGTCCTATGTCTGTTGGTGTACTGTAATAGATGGATTTTAAATAATGCTCTAACAGAGTATATTTAGTTGTTATTTTTTCTATGTATTATTGCACTGGACCTTTTTTTTTCTATTCCATTTTCAATTTCTTTTAACAACTTTCCATTGTTCATAAACAGTCCTTTGTTCTTCAGTTTATGCCTTATTATTTTGCATCTTTCCTTCATTCTGCACTTCTTCAATAACCCGGTTGTTTCTGTGTTACCAGACATTTTTCAGCATTGTAGATCAGAATGAAAGTTGGTTGAACAATAAAGAAGCTTTCCTGGCCAATGAGGACCTGGGGGTATGTAACAATTGTTTACAACAGATTACCGTAGTAATTTTACCAATTTTACAGTTTACTAAAAGATTGAAGAGGAAGAGACTAGAGATGAGCGAGCACTAAAATGCTCGAGTGCTCGTTATTCGAGACGAACTTTTCCAGATGCTCGAGTGCTCGTCTCGAATAACGAGCCCCATTGAAGTCAATGGGAGACTCGAGCATTTTTCAAAGGGACCATGGTTCGGGAATAAAATGTGTTAATTAATTGAAAAAGAATGTCTTCTGATAAGTTAGCAGATGTATGCAAACATCTGCAATCTATTCTTCACTGTTCCGCGCGTATATTATCTCCCGACAAGTTAGCAGATGTGAAGAACAGTGAAGAATAGGATCATTTAAGTGAAAAACACAGTGAAGAATAGATTGCAGATGTTCGGCACATCTGCTTACTTGTCGGGAGATACGCTGTCTCCGTGCCCCGCTGTCTCCGTGCCCCGCTGTCTCCGTGCCCCGCTGTCTCCGTGCCCCGCTGTCTCCGTGCCCCGCTGTCTCCGTGCCCCGATGTCTCCGTGCCCCGCTGTCTCCGTGCCCCGCTGTCTCCGTGCCCCGCTCTCTCCGTGCCCCGATGTCTCCGTGCCCCGCTGTCTCCGTGCCCCGCTGTCTCCGTGCCCCGCTGTCTCCGTGCCCCGATGTCTCCGTGCCCCGCTGTCTCCGTGCCCCGCTGTCTCCGTGCCCCGCTGTCTCCGTGCCCCGCTGTCTCCGTGCCCCGCTGTCTCCGTGCCCAGCTGTCTCCGTGCCCCGCTGTCTCCGTGCCCCGCTGTCTCCGTGCCCCGCTGTCTCCGTGCCCCGCTGTCTCCGTGCCCCGATGTCTCCGTGCCCCGCTGTCTCCGTGCCCCGCTGTCTCCGTGCCCCGATGTCTCCGTGCCCCGCTGTCTCTGTGCCCCGCTGTCTCCGTGCCCCGCTGTCTCCGTGCCCCGATGTCTCCGTGCCCAGCTGTCTCCGTGCCCCGCTGTCTCCGTGCCCCGATGTCTCCGTGCCCCGATGTCTCCGTGCCGCTCCGTGCCGCTGCCTGATGTCTCCGTGCTGCCGCTGCCCCATGTCTTCGTGCTGCCGCTGCCCCATGTCTCCGTGCTGCTCCCCGGTGTCTCTGTGCTGCTCCCCGGTGTCTCTGTGCTGCTCCCCGGTGTCTCTGTGCTGCTCCTCGTTGTCTCTGTCCTGCTCACCGTGTTCTGCAATGTGTTCTTCACACATATAAATTGTTCTTCACATACTATTTTGTTCGCACCGTTCCGCGCGTATCTCCCGACAAGTAAGCAGATGTGCCGAACATCTGTAATCTATTCTTCACTGTGTTTTTCACTGTGTTTTTCACTTAAATGATCCTGTGTTCACTGTGTTCACTGTTTTTATTCTATTCTTCATTGTTCTTCACTGTGTTTTTTTAATTAAATGCTCGATCTCGAGCAGGGGAAATACTCGTCCGAGCAACGAGCCGTTTCGAGTACCTTAATACTCGAACGAGCATCAAGCTCGGACGAGTATACTCGCTCATCTCTAGAAGAGACGCATATGGCGCCAATAGTGTAATACAGTTTATTTCAGTGTTGATCGGCACAACTCGATTTTTCACTTAATGGGGTCCACTTCGCTGCTGCGCTCTAACAAATCGATTCCAAGCACCACCTCAGGAATGGGAAAAACTGTCTTTGTTTGGCTGTATTCGCCGATGGTATTCTTGGCGTAGAGGATCTTTATGCAGCGTGCCAAGAATACCATCGGCGAATACAGCCAAACAAACAAAATTTTACCAAATTCTCTCAGAAAGAAAACATAAAAGCAGATATTATTTTAGAAACTTATTAAACACAATGCAGATCCGTATGTATAAAGTCATATTATGGGACCATACAATAAGTCTTACTTATTTGGGTAACTTACTGTATGTCTATAATCCTCACTATGATTTGCTTCCAATTTTATAAGGAACTATAAAGGTTTTGTCCCGTTGCATTTAGTATCTGAACCCATAATACAAAATAATCTCTTCTAATAGCCGATCATCTAGAGCAGTGATGGTGAACCTTTTAGAGATCGAGTGCCCAAAGTGAGACTCAAAAACCACTAGCTTTTCCCAAAGTGCCAACACAGCAATTTAGGCAGTAACAAACTTATTGCTACCAGAATCTTTGAGCTCCAATCCGACACCTTTTCACTCTTTGGACAGGACCAAGCAGCACAGGATGGCTCAATTTACAATAGCAGGGCACTACTTGGACTACCTGAGACTGCAGGAAGATGCCATGTCTGGCAAACTCTGTGCCTGGGAGACGGCCTGTGTGCCCACAGAGATGCCTCCGAGTGCCATCTCTGGCACCAGTGCCATAGGTTCGCCACCACTGATCTAGAGGATAAAATATCTGTAATGTGGTGCTGCACTAAGGATTCATACACTCCTTAGTGTGCCCCAGAGACTGGTATGTGATATGCATACGGTGCTTACATTTCTGAACCCATTAAGTGAAGATATAGGAGTTACCGGTAGTTACTATCTATACAGTGCATACAGCAATATTTATCAATAAATTTAGTAATCCAATGAATCATTGTTCCTAAGCGAGGTTATTAGCTTTTAATGTAAGTTACTAAAATAGTGAACCATTCCACAGCAGAAAATGATATTCCCCTTTAAATTCTGAATAGTTGGTGGCCTCGCATTGTGTATTAAAATGCAATATTACTATGACTGGTAAAGAAATAATTGGAGAAGTAAAAATAGTTTGCCTGCCCTTCCTCCGAATCTGAAATGTTTAATATTCTGCTATAAGAAAATCCTTTGTGAAACGGCGCCACTGGTACTGATCGCGTGGGTTATCTGGATCTTGACATTTTAACCATTGCTTTTCATGTAGTCTGTAACGATAGAGACACATAATTCTGTAGTTGGTTATAGTATTTACATTTATTGTTTTCCGGAATGAGTATGGAGACTATCCATGCTCAATGGTCATTGGTGATGATACACACACACGGCGGAATTTATTAAAGGGGTTGGCAAAAAATTCTAAACTTTACCAGGGTAAGTATAAGACTCTGATAGGGTCACCCAATTCATACTTGCCTAGGTAAAGTTTGTTAGTAGTTGCAAAGGCCTACAGGTCACATTACCCCTCAGCAACAAAACTCTGGGATTTCTGTGACATCCTGTGTCCTGCTGACCGCATGGCTCCTACATCCACTGGAAACCAGCATGACACTGGAGGCCGTGTATTAGTTTCTAACTCTTTTAACAAATTCTGCCCTGTGTGTGCATCATTACTAGTGACCATTGAGCATAGATAGCCTCCATACTCATTGCAGAAAACAATAGAGCTAAATTGTATAATCAACTCACTACTGGCCATGTGCAGACCTATGTGTCTCTATGGTTACAGACTAAAAAAAACAAAAGTTAAAATGCCAAGTGTGAGATCTAGGTACAAGTTCCAGAAACCCAAGTTATCAGTGCCAGTGGTGCCCTTTGGCGTAGGTCTTTATAGGGTTTTCAAGTCAAACAGGAGGGGAGCTAAGGATAAGGACACCAATGCGGGTGCCACTATTCAATCCGATGCTCTAAGTATTTCATATCCAAGAAGGTACATAAACAAGTTATTTATAAGTATTCAATACATTTTATTAATTCATCACATGAAGATCATCATTACAAAAATGGGGAGGTAGCAACACAATGGAAACCATGGATTAAAAACCGTGTATTACCAAGATAATTTAAGAAAAGTATCGAAAACAGACACTAAGAATCAGCATGAAAAGTATGGTAAAAGGGGCTGGTGTTGAGCAACTGAGAAAACAACCAGAGTCTAATTACCATACCGTGGAGAGAGGAATACACTGTGCGGCCCCGACACGTGTTTCGCCAACTGGCTTTCTCAAGGGGAGAAAAGCCAGTCGGCGAAACACGTGTCGGGGCCGCACAGTGTATTCCTCTCTCCACTGTATGGTAATTAGACTCTGGTTGTTTTCTTGATTCTTTACTCATATGTTTACAGCCCCTTTTACCATACTTTTCATGCTGATTCTTAGTGTCTGTTTTTGATACTTTTCTTAAATTGTCTTGGTAATACACTGTTTATAATCCATGGTTTCCATTGTGTTGCTACCTCCCTATTTTTGTAATGACGATCTTCTTATGTGATGAATTAATCAAATTTATTGAATACTTATAAATAACTTGTTTATGTACCTTCTTTATAGGGTTTTGTAGTAATGGACAACCCCCTTTATGGCATCAAAATGTGCACCAAAACACCACATTTACCAAGAGTTTCTGAGGGTCTTATGAAATCTGATGCAGAGAAAGTGTGCCTTAATGAAATCGCTGTCAGGTGAGTTGTAATCCGCACAGTAAATTTGATAGGCATGGGTGTCTTTTCCACATCCCACCCTCTGCCCACTTTTCAGAGACATGGTATGTGGGGGGGAAAACCCTCAGAAAACTGGCATACAGAGCATGATAAACTGCCTCCCATTACCTTAGTCAATAGATCTTGCATATTTATCTATATATACATCTATGGCAACCATTTCACCAGGAAGGAAATGTTGGCTATTACTGGCAGGGCTATTAGTCTAAAATTTTACATCTGGATCTTGTCATTTTCTTGTAGGACTCAGTTACTACCGTTGAAAGTCTTCAGAACAAGCATGAGAAATTCCAACAGGCTCTGGATGCCCAGATGGGCAAAATTGATGAAATGGAGGCATTTGCTAAAAAGCTACTAGAGGATCAACATTACGACTCAGAGAACATTGCCAATAAATGCCAGGCTGTGCTGGAGAGGTAAGAATACACCACTACCTAGTTCTATGGTATGGAAAGTTATACTGTGAGCTAACACAAATCCCTCTTCATTGCTTCAGTGTAATAGTAAAGATGGTATAGAACCTTGGCTATTAAAAGGCATCCATCACCTCTCAATTTCCTAACAAGAAAATCCAGCATGATGTATTAAAAAACGATAGGATTTCCAGGAATATCTTTCCTGTTTGCCAGGGATACATAACTCTCTGGGTGTAAACAATAACGTTTTCATTTATAGACTGCAACCAAATGAATTTGAATTTGAAGACCACAGAAACAAAGTATGTTAGAACGTTGCCATACGTATTAGGGTCCATGCACACTGATGTATGAGGGACTTATATACGGCCACAAATTTACAGCCGCATATACTTCCCCCATAGTTGTCTATGGCGCCAGGGCACAATGTGTGCTCACCGTACCGTGCTATGGGCACAAGAAATATAGAACGTGCTCTATTTTTGGCCGTAAGAACATCTGTGCGCCATTATCCTCTATGGAGAGGGGAGGGGCGAGCAGCACTCGCTTCTCCTCCTCTCCAGCACACCCAACATGTCCCCGTACGGCTACGGACAGACAGGCACACTTTAGTGTGCAGGAGCCCTTAATATGTGATGAAATGTGAATGATGATTAAATGGGTTATCCCGGACCATAAAAAGTTGATAGGGGTAATTTACTTAGGGCCCGAATCGCGTTTTTCCGACGTGTTTCCCGAATATTACCATTTTTCCCTGAATTGCCCCGGGATTTTGGCGCATCGGCGCCAGCATTCACGCGACAGAAAACCCGACGGATCAGAAAACCCGACGGATTTGGAAAAACCGCCGTATTTTTTAAAAAAAATGTGTCGCTTGCCACGCACTTACCTGCACCCAGCCTAGGTTGGTGAACTCCAGTGAACTCCGACGGACTTCAGCACAGCGAATTATATCTAATTCAAAAGTCCCGTGCAAAGACATAAAATTCAAACTATATTCTGTCCTTAAGAACTTACTACTGCATTCTATGAGTTCTTTGTGTAACAAACAGTAATAAGCTCCCTCTAGTGGTGACTACAAACTGTATTAAAATGTTATGTTTTTAAATGTTAACTGTATAAAAAAGAATGCTAAACGGTTTAAATTATAAGCAGATAATAGTAATCAGGTTGAATATTTACAAGGATAGTAAGGCATATAGAGCCTTTATTCAAGCCCCTGCAGCCACCTAAATCTGCAGAATAGCTGGTACCTATCCCAACCGCAAGCTCAAAGACAATCTAAACTTTGTAGATTTTAATATGTCTGATTTTGGAATTGCTATATGTCATTTGTTAAATCCTCATCAATTCCTTATGGAAAGTGCCCATCAGAAACTTTGATCATTAAGATTACAGATTTTTAATGACCACCGCTTTCTTTTTTGCAAAATCAGAATATAAGTTGTAAAATAAAATGAATGAAGATGCTAATGCCTCATCTTCTAGTTATGGGTCAGTTAAATCTCTTGTTGTAGTCATGGGTTAAATATCATTTAAAGCTAGAAATGAGTATTGTCTGTTTTCTCAACAGGAAAAGGAAACTCCTGAATTTGTCCGAGTCTCGTAAGGAGAAACTTGAGGAGTCCAGGCAGCTGCAGAAATTTCTCAAGAGCTCATATGAGGTCCGGTGATGGAGAATCGGTCTTTAGAAAACTCATTCTCATTCTGCTTTTATTCTACTTCTTCTTTAAAATTTGTTGAAAATTGTGGTAGGGGTAGTTGGGGTAAGGGGGGCCAAAACAAGATGAACGTACATGGCAGCCTTGGCCGCCATTAACTTGCATTTTGCACGATCACGGGGCAGAGAGCACACTGTGTCTCACAGCACTTTGACTGAGCTGTAAAGCCGTGCCACCAGCCTCCTGTGTAGGGGGATGAGGAGGAGAGCTTATCCCTCCTATCTCCAAGGGGCAGCAAATTACCACAGTTTGCAGCTCATTTGAAGTACACAGCGGTGTGCACCCAACCACACCCTGCCCTGGCTCCGGTTTCTTGCATTGCACCAGTACTTCGGACCGCTTGAGGGTGACGTTCTGTGACCCCTGGCACTTACAAACAAGCCATTAGTGTCAAAGACACTGGAAATATCTTCTCTTTTCAGGAGCTGGGAGCAAGGTAAGTAACTTTCATTTTTTGTCTCCCTTGCCCCAGGCTCCACTAGGTTTTTTGGAAAACCCCTTGAGTGAATTTTAATTTACCTTTTAGCGACTTTTGTATTTGTTTTTCTACTATACCAAGCATTTATACTAGCAGATTTACAAGGAACTTTAGTTTTACATTTAACCGTATGAGTGCAAATTTTCATGTACACCACTAATATTGTCAGCATCACATCCCTGTTTAGACAATTCAGCATATTAAACAACCAATCTATCTTTTAGATGGGTGCCTGGATGCTTGAGAAGAGCAGTATTGCCACGGACGACAGCTGGAATGACCTTAGCAACCTACAGAGCAAACTACAGAAACATCAAACATTTGAGGCTGAGATCAAAGCCAACCGCAACCGACTGGACAGTACAAAAGCCGTAAGAAATGATAGCAGCAATTTGTGCATGGATGAAAACTGGGGATGCCAATAAATGTACATATCTTAAATGGGTTGTGCAGTTTCAGCAAATAAATGTTACTGTTTGTAAAATTAAAAATTATACAATTTTCCAGTATACTTTCTGTATCAATTCTTCATAGTTTTCTAGATCTCTGCTTGGTGTTATTCAAAAGAAAGCTGCGTTGTCTACCTCCAGTGAGATAGAAATCTATTCATGTAATGTCACACATATCCTTGGGCCGTGCACCTGTGTGACATCACATGACCATGGACAGGTTTATTTCCACTGGAAGTAAACAGTAAAGCTTTCTACTGCATGTCAACTAATTGATACTGAAAATATATAGAAAAATGGTATAACTTGTCATAATACAAATAGTAAAATTTTTACTTAAACTTGACAACCCATTTAAGTCTTACTTTTTATAGCAAAAATATTGTGTACCTTAAAATTTAACACTTTTGTATCAGAAGTCTACAGAGTATTGTTAACTTCAGATCTGAGACTTTATTTCACACTTGAGGTAGAAGTAACATTCTTGGTGGAGGACAGTAGAGATGACTACAGGAACTAATGTTATGTAAGTCAACCAAAGCTCCACAACATAAGAGCAGCACATTGTCTGAGTATATATTCACATGAGGGTTCAAAAGCTCCTGTTAAAATTACTCTTATACAAAATAATGGAGATAGGCAGCATCCATGGGATCCTCAACCATTTACGGTCTGACCCATCATATGCTGCTTCTCTCTGTTATTTTGTAAGTATTATTTGCTATTCTTCTACCAATCTCAGTGGGTTTTGTAGAAATCCATACACCTGCTGCAGAAATTAAGATTTCAAGATGTACAGAATATAATTTTTCATCACAAAAATGCATGCAGCACACCAGCTGTGTGTCAATGAGAGAATTGATAAAGGTGATGCAATGTGAGTAGGTTACAACATAAGGAGCCTTTATAATACGACAGAGAAATCATAGCTATTTATAAAAAATGGAAACAATACAATCAGGGTCGGCTCCAGGTTTCAGTAGGCCCCTGGGTGACAGAGCCTCAGTGGGCCCCTTTGCAGTGAACTGACATGGTGGCATTTAAAATTCAGAAACTATGTACAGCCTTATGTAGGCCCCCAGGAACTCTAGGCCCTGACACTTGCCCAGGTGTGCCCAGTACCGCCACCGGCCCTGGCTACAATACTGACCAGACATGACTAACACATATATGTTTCCAAAATCATTTGCTCCTATTATGCCTTGTATACAATCTTTACTCCAGGAACTTGACTTTTGCAGGATGGGGAGAAGATGTTGCATGCTAACCATTATGCCCCTGATATCATCCAAACAAGACTTGATGAAATGGAGGAACTCTGGACTGAGTTGCTAGAAAAATGTACTGTGAAGGCAAACAAACTGCAGGCTGCCTATAAGGTGACAGAATAATGTTGACTACTTCTCTGTCACACTTTGGAGTTATGACTTTCCAAGCTTTTTGTTGTAGGGCCATGCATTATAAGTAGGTCTCTGCTTTATCTTCTCATCCAGGCACTACAATTTCAGAGAAGTTTAGAGGACATTGAAAAATGGCTGGACCAGGTGGAAGGCAGGCTGGACTCTGCTAATAAAGGTAAAGATCTCATGACACTTGAGAAACTTGGAGAGCTGGAAGAAGACATCAGTAGCCACGGAGAAATACTCCAAGTTCTGGCAGATAAAACCCGTGAATTCCGACAGGAGGGTCACTTCCTGGTAGATGAAATAGAAGACAGAGTTCGGATTCTTATTCACAGGTTAGTCATCTTTTATGAATTTGTGCTGTTTGTTTTCTTCTTGTACGATGCTATTGCGATTGTTCATATGGTACATTTAAATGAGTTTAATTCTTGAGTAACTGCTTGTTAAGGGCAACAGCACCAAGAACACACATGTCAGAGAATCTCTGATTTTGCTTTGAATAACTGGCCATTTGTTTCTGCAGATACAAGAACCTAAGTGAGCCGTTGCAGGAGTGCAGGGCAGCTCTGGAAGGCAGAAAGTTATTAGATCAGTTTTTCCGGGACATTGATGATGAATTGTCATGGATCGAAGACAAGATGCCTCTTGCATCTTCTAAGGAGTGCGGACAGTCACTGACCACTGCTCAGGCATTACTAGAAAAGCATCAGGTAACAGCAGAGCAAAATAAACCTTGCAATGCAATGCAATTGTTTTGTAGAAAAGCTGTCATTATTATTGCTAATTCTGCAGAACTTAGAAAATGAAATCAGCAGCCGAGAAGCTTTGACTAAAGCTGTAATGGGAACCGGGCGGAAATTGGTAAGAGGAAACCACTTTGCCAGCCAAGAGATTGACAATCGATTGCATCAACTTGAAGTGGCTGCGGAAACGTTAAAAGCTGAAGCAGAAAGGAGGCGTAAGAGGCTGACCCAGGCTTGTGAAGCCCAACAGTTTCTGACTGAGGTAAGTTTTGGAAATGATCCAGCTACAGGTTGTCATTTGTGCCACCCTTTGGGATTCTGGCAACTAAAGGAATTGCCATTCCCAAGTTGTATTCAATCCTTGTCTGAGCTTCTTGAATACTCTACATTGATCTCCTATCAGCTTTTAGAAGCAGAAGCATGGATGGCAGAGAGGGGAATTATAATTAAGTCATCAGACAGCGGTAAAAATGAAGAATCCACCCAAGCACTACTGCGAAAATTGGATGCCACTATACGGGACCTTGAAGGCTTTTCCCCACGAATCAGTAAGCTTAAAGACACTGGAAAGAACCTGGAGAGTGATAACGAAAATCCAGAGAGGTATAACATTTCTTGTCAAAATGATTCCATATATAAAAAGCAGCAGACTTTAAACCCTTCAGGTAAAAATCTAAAGAGCCTCATCTACCATTCAGGAGCATAAAATGCATGTGTGGCAAACAAAAGAAAAGCTGTCTGGTAATCTAAGTTAAAGGGGTATTCCAAGATTTAAAGGAGTTGTCTAGTCACAATAAAATAACCCATATCCACTGGATAGGGTTTAACCTGATCAGTGCGGGTCTCAGTGATGGAACCCCCATGTTGTACCCCAAATGAATAGAGCAGACAGTCCCGCATGTGCCCTGCTGCTCTATACATTACTATCGGAGATAACCGAGCACAGTACTCCATAGGTAGAGAATGTGCTATCGGCTGCTGCATTCTTTTGGGGTGCAACAGGGTTACAACAGACCCCCATTCTCATGATCTGAGGGGGGTCCCATTACTGATACCATCGACAATCAATAACTTAGCCTTTATCCCTTGATTAGGGGCTAACTCGTTGACAAATCCTTTAAATATTTATCACCTATCTCTGGTCTGACACCAAGCACTTGGATGGGACTGAACTGCAGAATGTTATGGGACCCAAACACATGTGAAAAAGTGCTTGTAAATAGTTTCTGTAGTTTAGGCACATGAGGTTAAATAGAAACTTCCACTTTTTCTTTACAATTGGGAGTGCTGCCTTCATTTTGACTTTGTAATGCTTTTATTAGCCATATGGCCACTGTGTCTCCTAATTCATGTATAGAAGCAGCCATACTATTTGAAGCAGTATGTAAGATGTGTGCAAAAACAAGTCATGTGTATTTTTGCCTAATTCTATGTGCTTGGAGAATTACTTACTCCTTTAATTACAATGGAGACACTGGTCCACATTTATTAAAGTGTGTATTTTGTGTCGACAAGACAGAAAAAATGTGCACCTAAAGGGGGCGTGTTACTGCCTAGTTTATGTTTTTTGTGTGTGTTGGGGCAGGATATTAGGTAATTTACCAATATACAGGCATTCCCTGGGTTACATACAAGATTCTGTACGTTAGTTCTTAAGTGGAAGTCAGAACTGTATATGTTATAATTGTAACCCTAGGCAAATTGGTCTTTGTGACAATTGGATTTCAAAAATATTGGGTTGTCATCATAACCAGGATTAACAATAAACCTTAAAGAGAACCCGTCATGCAAAATAACCCCCTAAACTAAATATATTTTCATAAACTGCCATTAGAGAGCATTGCCTCTATCCCTTCATTGTCCCTCTACATGCCTGTAAACCTAAGCAATGAGGTCCTAAAGCTGTATGCAAATGACCTGTGAAATGTCCAATGAAGCATTAGCATATTCAAGGTGTCCATTCTATTCATGAGTGGGAGGCACAGCCACACCCCCAGTGCATGACTGACAGCCTGTATAAAGATGTGAGGCTGTATAATGATGTGCTTCCTGGTGCTGGTGGCCACGCCCCCTGCAGCCTGTGTGTGCATGTGTGTGTGTATAGGAGAGATACAGCAGCTCCAGGCAGCCATGTTACAGCAGAACATGTCAGATTCATGTGTAGCTGATGTCTGTGTCTCTCACATGTATATTAGGAGGATGCAGCATGTCAGCAGATGCAGCACACACACTAGCCATGCTTTACTATACATTACACACAGACAGGGGGAGGAGAGGGGAGGGGTAACAGGGGTGACATCACTGCCTCTGACCATGTGACCAGCCTCATTTACATGATAAAGAATAGATGATTTTACAATGATTAATATATGAAATAACTAGATAAAGGCTGGGATGGGATCCTTGTGAGCTGCTCCAACAGGTAGAGGTGACAGGACAAGTGACACAGACCTGATGACAGGTGTCCTTTAATTGTAGAAACCTCTGTTACAGCTGATCATTGTAGCCTAGGACTAAAGTACAGTAATTACCAACATCCATAGCTCCATTTGTAAATAGGGGTTGGCTGTAAGTCGGTGTTCTTAAGTCGGGGACCACCTGTACATTTATTAAATGTTATGCACCACTTTCTTGATATGTAAATGTCATTATCAATTATTCTTGTAGTTCAGTAGTGATTCCTAAACTGCAGTCAGTTCTGGGAGAATATCGCTCCCTGCTGGAGAAAGCTGAGCTGCGCAGGGGTCAGTTACAGGAGCAATATCAGCTGTTCCAGTATCTAAAAGAAGCTGATACCATAGAGGCCTGGCTGCTCAGCAAGAAGACTACAGCCGAATCCGATGACCTGGGACAAGATCTGGAAGGCATTAAGGTAATAGAGCACCTGCAGGAATTATTGTGTTATATACATTACATCTAAAGATTGTCAGTGGGGTCAGGTTGCAACCGGATGAAATAACAAAAAATCCAAACCCAAAGGAATTATGGTTACATATGGTTACTGCATGTGACTTTGCAGTTATAATATTATTAATACACAGTATTTTATATGATTGTTATATTATTCATATCAGAATGCAGAGCATTATATTATTCACTAGTTATTGTATACCCGGCATTCTTTATTATGTCAGCTTCTGCACCAATGGGAACACTGACCCTTTAATGGAAACCTGTCAGCATAAATTGACCTAATAAGCCCTTATAAGTGTGTTATGAAGCAGATTAAGACCTTCCAGTGGTATCAGTGGTGGCATCATCCACAAAGTCAACTTTGAAGTGAGATGTAAATTTGATGTCATCTTGAGTCATTGGTGTCATCTTGTACCTTATGGATGACAATCTCTTCCATCAGGAGGACTTTATTCCGAGTTCTTCCATCCATGACTTATCACTGCTGAACTCCCGGCCAGATACCTTCAGCTCCGTGCAGCACATCTCCACCCGGCGTCCCTAAAAGTATAAGTAATTATCACTTACAGTATAAAATCACTTGGATTACAACACTGTGCTCTTAAATAATATATACCCCTCACAACACAATTGACCACACGCACCCACACGTATAAAACATCCCTTCATAACATACTGTAAATATATAATACTGGAATTATAGTATGCACATCACAATAACATATAAACAGCCCCCCTTTAATGTAGTGAAAGGCTTTAATATACCCCCTCCCCCCGCAATTAAATTATTAAATTATATACAGCTCCCAAATACAGATCTCCTCCATCTTATATAAAATCTGGCCCCACATACACAGCCCTCCCAGGTTAGTTATATACCTTGCCCCATATACAGACACCCACTAGTTTTATTAAAATCCAGCTCCTGAATATACCGTAGTCCACCAGCCTGTTGAATTACTATCAGGCCTCAATATATATCCCACCCCCTTAGTTAAATTATATACAGCCTCCCACATAGTGCCCCCCCTAGTTTATTTACTACCTGGTCCCCAAATATGGATTGCCCCAAATCATTTTTATTATATTCAGAAGCCTCTCCCCCCACGCCAGTTGTATACATCCTTCCAAATAGCCCCCTCCAATTTATTTTATTATATCCCATCAAGCTCATTTATATACAGAGCCCCCCCAGTATAAAGTTTCCGTCCTCCATATGTATATGCTGTATATATATATTCCCCCAGCAAGCTCATTTATATACAGAGCATCCCCCCCCCCCAGTATAAATAGTCTCCATCCCCATATATACTGCTTATATATATTTCCCTCACTTTCAGCAATACTTGGCCATTAAAAATAATAAAACTTATACTCACCTCCAGGCAGGGTGCTCCCACGGTGCGCTGCTCACGTCTTCTCGTGGGTCTTCTGTGAGCCACGGCTCCGCTCTGAGACACAGGTGGTGTGACGTCCTCCTCCGCCGCCTGTGTCCCTGTATAGAATGGGGCAACGCCAGCAGCTGGGAAGGTGATGCGTCGCTCCGCATATAAATCACACCTGTGTCTTAAAGAGAGGTGCGATTTATCTGGTGGGCGATTTGGGCAGCAACAGGCGCCAGAATCGTCCAAATTAGAGAAGGAAATTTCACTCTCTCCAAAGGGCTTTGCATTCTGTTATCTCAGGCGAGATTTCATCTCACCTCATGGCAAATGTGGCCTTGGGGGGGGGGGGGGGGACTCGTACAGGATCAACAGGGTCCTGTACACCCACATATCAGTGCAGGGGGGTCATACTGGGTCCTGTACACCCACATATCAGTACAGCGTAGTCATACTGGGTACTGTACACCCACATATCAAAACAGCGTAGTCATACTGGGTCCTGTACACCCACATATCAGTACAGCGTAGTCATACTGGGTCCTGTACACCCACATATCAGTACAGGGGGGGTCATACTGGGTCCTGTACACCCACATATCAGTACAGTGTAGTCATACTGGGTCCTGTACACCCACATATCAGTACAGCGTAGTCATACTGGGTCCTGTACACCCACATATCAGTACAGGGGGGTCATACTGGGTCCAGTACACCCACATATCAGTACAGGGGGGTCATACTGGGTCCAGTACACCCACATATCAGTACAGGGGGATCATACTGGGTCCAGTACACCCACATATCAGTACAGGGGGGTCATACTGGGTCCAGTACACCCACATATCAGTACAGGGGGGTCATACTGGGTCCTGTACACCCACATATCAGTACAGGGGGGTCATACTGGGTCCTGTACACCCACATATCAGTACAGGGGGGTCATACTGGGTACTGTACACCCACATATCAGTACAGGGGGGTCAAACTGGGTACTGTACACCCACATATCAGTACAGGGGGGGGTCATACTGGGTACTGTACACCCACATATCAGTACAGGGGGGTCATACTGGGTCCTGTACACCCACATATCAGTACAGGGGGGGGTCATACTGGGTCCTGTACACCCACATATCAGTACAGCGTAGTCATACTGGGTCCTGTACACCCACATATCAGTACAGGGGGGTCATACTGGGTCCAGTACACCCACATATCAGTACAGCGTAGTCATGCTGGGTACTGTACACCCACATATCAGTACAGCGTAGTCATACTGGGTACTGTACACCCACATATCAGTACAGGGGGGTCATACTGGGTCCAGTACACCCACATATCAGTACAGGGGGGTCATACTGGGTCCAGTACACCCACATATCAGTACAGGGGGGTCATACTGGGTCCAGTACACCCACATATCAGTACAGGGGGGTCATACTGGGTCCAGTACACCCACATATCAGTACAGGGGGGTCATACTGGGTCCAGTACACCCACATATCAGTACAGGGGGGTCATACTGGGTCCTGTACACCCACATATCAGTACAGGGGGGTCATACTGGGTCCTGTACACCCACATATCAGTACAGGGGGGTCATACTGGGTACTGTACACCCACATATCAGTACAGGGGGGTCATACTGGGTCCAGTACACCCACATATCAGTACAGGGGGGTCATACTGGGTACTGTACACCCACATATCAGTACAGGGGGGTCATACTGGGTACTGTACACCCACATATCAGTACAGCGTAGTCATACTGGGTCCTGTACACCCACATACCAGTACAGCGTAGTCATACTGGGTACTGTACACCCACATATCAGTACAGGGGGGTCATACTGGGTACTGTACACCCACATATCAGTACAGGGGGGTCATACTGGGTACTGTACACCCACATATCAGTACAGGGAGTTCATACTGGGTACTGTACACCCACATATCAGTACAGGGGGGTCATACTGGGTACTGTACACCCACATATCAGTACAGGGAGTTCATACTGGGTACTGTACGCCCACATATCAGTACAGCGTAGTCATACTGGGTACTGTACACCCACATATCAGTACAGGGGGGTCATACTGGGTACTGTACACCCACATATCAGTACAGGGGGGTCATACTGGGTACTGTACACCCACATATCAGTACAGGGAGTTCATACTGGGTACTGTACACCCACATATCGGTAGACTTTTTTTTTTATTAGTCCCACTATGGGACATGAACAAGGAATCTTCAGTTTGCTTGTTCATTATAATACCCAGTAGAACTGGTGTATTGCAGGGTATTATCACTGTCACCCTAAGAATAGACTCACACCGAGACTGAAAGATCCTGTCTGTGAGTTCGCACCTCAGGGTTTCCATAGCAGCGATCGGCAACCCCATAAAGTATCAATTGTTTACCTCCTGAGATCAGTATTTTCTTCCTCTCCGGGAGGTGGAGGATGCAGCTCACTCCAAGACCCGAGGTGCAGCACAGCCACCATCATGCCCCTTCTTCTCTGACCTGCAGTAATATCCTGCATTAACTTGGAGGGGGAGGAGGGCTCTGAACAGAGTATGAACAGGGGCAGAATACACAAAGTGAGTTCACAGCACCAACGTTATCAATAAGAAAATGCTGAAAACCATAACAATAATTGATGACAATAACCCCACACCCCAATGCTGGCTGACTATAGACATGAGGAATATAACAGCACATGTACAGTACAGGCTGAGAGCTGTCTTACACTAGAAGATTAATCTGTCAGTACAATACTGATCTGACACTGGTAGAAGTAGATTCTAGTACCTCCCAGGTGACATGTCTTCTCCATCAGGGCCAGAATCCACGTAACCTACGGCTGAAGAATTTTCCACCAGATGTCTTCTGCTCCTGGCAGCACATACCCCACACTGTGCAACTAAAAATATCACAGTTACTAATAGTATAATGTCACCTGGATAACAGAAATATGCCCCCCCCCCCCAAATATAGCCCATAATAAAACCTCTGTGTCTCCTGCATATATTACTATACTACAGACCCTGAGTAATACTGTACCCCTAATTATATATGTCACCCCCCAATTACACAATATATGGTTCCCCCATGACTTCATTTATATATTGCCCCCTTTAATGAATTAATTTACCTATTTATGGCCCTTTCTACTACTGGGGTGCCACATGAATTTTAGAGGCTGGCCCCTCAAGTTATTATTTAATATACTGCCCCTCCATTTAGTTATATGATAGATACAGGGGCAGGAGCTGGCTATATACGTGGGCAGGAGCTGGCTATATACAAGGGCAGGATATATCGGGGCAGGAGCTGGCTATTTACGGGGCAGGGTGCTGGGCAGGTGCTGGGTATATTTGGGGGCTGGCTGTCTATATAGGGGCAGGAGGAAGGCTGTATACAGAAGCAGGAGGATAGCTATATAGGGGGGCAGGTGTTGGCGACATAAGGGTTGAATTATACTTGAGTATATAAGGTACTGAGAGGCGTGAGGAGTTATTTTTGGCGGGATGAGCTGACGTTTTCATTGCTACTAATTTGAGGACTGTGAGACCTTTTGATCAGTTTTTATTACATTTATTATGTTATGTAAAATGGTGTAAAAGTGGTATCGGACATTTGGGCGCTATTTTCCGTTATGTGGTTCAACACCAGCAATAACCGTTTTTATATTTTGATAGATCAGATATTTTGAGATGCGGTGATACCTAATGTGTTTGTGATTTTTACTGTTTAATAAATTAGTATCAGTTCTAGGGAAAGGGGTGGTGATTTATTTTTTTTACTATTTTTTTTAGAGTAATTTAACCTTAGATGGTCTTATCGTTCCTACCATATATTGCAATACTACTGTATTGCAGTATATGGCATTTTTACACAGTATTCATTACTGTTACATTGTAACGAAACTGCAGATGCCATGAAGTCTTGGGTCTGACAAAGACCCAAGGCTGTCATGGCAACCAATCGCTGCCCCCCATGACAGGGAGCGAGTAACGATCAGAACAAAGATGGCGACGCCAATGTGCCACCGTCCTTTAAATGTTGGCGGCAGCAATCATGGGTATCAGTGGTGGGCGTTTGCTGCAATATGCAGCAAACCCCACCTCTGTATTAAGAGGGCTCAACTGGTGAGCCTTCTTCATACAGGCCCTGCACCTCTGCTCCGTACATGTAAGCCTCAGAGCGGTAGGGAGTTAATATTGTACCCCCCAAACACATACAATGTACTATGCTGCCCCCCATAATTAACTATTTATTATGCTGCCCCCCACAATTAACTATTTAATATGCTGCGCCCCCATCATTAACTGTTTAATATGCTGCCCCCCACAATTAACTATTTAATATGCTGTCCCCCATAGTTAACTTTTTAATATGCTGCCCCCAATGATTAACTATTTAATTTGCTGCTCCCCCACAGTTAACTTTTTAATATGATGCTCACCCCCAATTAATTATTTTAAATATTTCGTCCCCCACCATCTTTGAATGCTGTTTGATTTAAAAAAAAAAAAACAACCTTATACTCACCTTGTGTCCCCGTCTTCTTTCTTCTTGCTGCGGGCGGACAGGAAGGGGTTCCTGGAGCGATGTGCACCGGGGTTGTCTTATGGCCACATCGCTCCAGTAGTAGTGCTCGAGCGCATCGAGCACTATACAGTGACGGGCAGGAGCTTCCGGTCTGGACGGACGGAGGCCCCTGCCCGTCTACCGAGGCAAGTGTTGGGGCCCGCCGGGGCCCCAGCAGGAGAATGAACATCGGCGCTATTGGAGCTCCAGGCCGGGGGCCCCTAACCAATAAATCCGGATCTGAGGGCCCGGCGCTAGCGCTCCAATAGTGCCAATGATGATCCGGCTCTGGGCGTGACGTCATCCTCCGCCGCCTGTGTCCCTGTATAGAATGGGGCAACGCCAGCAGCTGGGAAGGTGATGCGTCGCTCCGCACATAAATCACACCTGTGTCTTAAAGAGAGGTGCGATTTATCTGGTGGGCGATTCGGGCGGCAACAGGCGCCTGAATCATCCAAATTAGAGCAGGAAATTTCGCCGCTCTCCAAAGGGCTTTGCATTCTGTTACCTCAGGCGAGATTTTCATCTCACCTCATGGCAAATGTGGCCTGGGGGGGGGGGGCTCGTACAGGATCAACAGGGTCCTGTACACTCACATATTAGTGCAGCGTAGTCATACTGGGTACTGTACACCCACATGTACAGGGGGGGTCATTTGGGGTCCTCTGCACTTCCATATCGGTAGACTTTTTTCTTTATTAGTCCCACTATGGGACATGAACAAGGAATCTGCAGTTTGCTTGTTCATTATAATACCCAGTAGTACTTGTGTATTGCAGGGTATTATCACTGTCACCTCAGGGTTGCAGATGACACCCCGGCTTCCTGATACCGGCTCAGCTCCGGTGATGTATATATCCTTCACTGAGCATCAATAGGTTTATCCCTTAGGGGTGTGGCCATTTTTTGTTTTTGCATTTTCATTTTTCACTTCGCACCTTAAAAAATCTGTAACTTTTTTATTTTTCCATGTAAAGAGCTCTGTTTGGGCTTGTTTTCTGCGTAACAAATTGCACTTCATAGTGATAGTATTTAACATTCCATGCCATGTACTGGGAAGCGGGAAAAAATTCAAAATGCTGTGAAAATTATGAAAAAACCCATTTGCGCCATATTCTTGTGGGCTTGGATTTTACAACCAAATGACATGTTTACTCTATTCTTTGGGTCAGTACGATCACGGGGACACCAAATTTGTACAGGTTTTATAATGTTTGCATAGATTTAAAAAAATTAAAACCTTCTGTACAAAAAAAAATTCTTCATTTTGCCATGTTCTGGCACTAATAACTTTTTCATACTTCAGTGCACGAAGCTGTGTGTGGTGTCATTTTTTGTGAATTTAGATGACGTTTTTAATGCTATGATTTTGAGGACTGTATGGCCTTTTGATCACTTTTTATAGAATTTTTTATGTTTTTCAAAATGGCAAAAAAGTGGCATTTTTTACTTTGGGCGCCATTTTCCATTACAGGGTTAAACGCAGGGAAAAATCGCTAATATATATTGATAGATCGGACATTTTGGGATGCGATAATACCAAACAAGTTTATGATTCTTTCTGTTTATTTGCTTTTATATGTGATCTAGGGAAAGGGGGTGATTTAAACTTTTACTTTTTTTTTACTATATTTTCATATTTTTAAAACAAATTTTTTCATTGTGAGCTCTCTCCATATACCCTTCACAGCACGAGGACGATATAGTTTGTCCTAGGTCGCGAAGGTGTTAATGAAGTGTTTTGTTTTCATACACTTTGCTTGTTGTGGAAACTACCTTTACTTTATATAAATTGGCAACCAATCACAGAGCAGCTTTCATTTTAAGAGAGAACTTTTAGGAATAAAAGCTGTGCTATGATTGGTTGCTATGGGTAACCAGCACAGTTATGACCTATGTTAGGCCTCGTTCCTTCAGGGATTGGTGTACACGTGATACCTGTGCAGTATGTAAGGGGCAACCATTGTGGTAGATGCATCCATAGGGGCACTTACTGGACTATGTTCCCTCATGTGTTTTCCGGAAGACCCTGTGAGATGTGATGTGCACAGACCTTGTATTCACCTTCCCTAGAAACCCCCAAGAAAAATGAATTAAACCAAAGAAGACCCAATAAATAGACAAAAGACAAATAATTGGGAACTAAATAACCAAATATTTATTTATAATCCCATCCCATGGCAGACCCTGGACTCACGAAGAGTCACCCTTCAGCACTCAGGAGAGGAAAAACCCCCTGTGGAGGAAACCTCTAGGGAAGCCATGGCTGAAGGATCGCCCTTCCTCTGGGCTTAGAGGGTTACTGCCAATAAATATCTCTCACTCAGGTAGTCGGTGTCCACCGATCCAGGGGTTCACGAATCCATACGTCCAGGGGTGCAGGCTCCATACATCCAGGGGTGCAGGCTCCATACGTCCAGGGGTCCAGGCTCCATACGTCCAGGGGTCCAGGCTCCATACGTCCAGGGGTCCAGGCTCCATACGTCCAGGGGTCCAGGCTCCATACGTCCAGGGGTCCACACGTCCAGGGGTCCAGGCTCCATACGTCCAGGGGTCCACACGTCCAGGCTCCACACGTCCAGGGGTACATAAATCCACGGTTCTTCATGCCTCAACGTCTCACCACCCAGTGCCTGCCCCTATTGACCTGCACAGATATTTATACTTGAGGCAGGTGGGCGTGGCAGCATGATGTGGCTCCTGATTGGCCACTTCAGGCGGGTGGGGCTGTATGATCTTGCTTCTGATTGGTCAGTTTCAGTGTCTATCTGTCAGAAGTGGGAATTATGACATCAGCGCATCTATGACACAAAATTCTGAAGAATTAACCCTTTAATGTCTGATTAGAGGGGGAATTAAGTTATCCTTATCTCTTGTACTGTAGTAAAATATATACATATTTATAAGTGACGGCCTTTTAATGTTATTTATTGGAGAACACAATAATTTAAGTTTTTGGAGAAAAATTATGATATGTGTGAATAAAGATTATGATATTATATAAGGCTCCAAATTTATCTGGGACCACATAGAAATTCTCTCTTGTAATTGTGGGGTTTATTTTTTGGGGATTCTTTCATAAGGATTGAGGTTAGTCCTATGATGAGTTGCGGGAAGGACCACCCCCACTGTGGCCACTCCTATGTGATATTAGGGCTCATGCACAGACATTATGTGAGGGCGTGTCTGTGGTTATTACACATCCCAGTGTATTTCTATGGATTCTACTGAGCCGACTGCCAAGAGGCACAAAACATGGAGCGGCTTTAATATTTTTTTTCTATTAAGCTGCAAAAAGACGGAGCAGGGAGGGCATAATATAAAAGGAGCCAAAATTGAAAAGAAGATGAGGGGGGACAATGGTAAGGGGAGATGAAGGGACACAATATCAGGGGGAAAGGAGAGATCACAATATGAAGGGAAGATGAGGGGCCACAATAAGAGAAAGAGATAAGGGGCCACAATATGAGGGAGAGATGAGAGGCCACAATATGAGGGGAGATCAGAGAGGGTTCTGGGGTTGGGAGGTGACACAATATGAGGCGGAGATGAGCAGGTCCCAATATTAGGAGGAGATGAGGGGGCCACAATCTGAGGGGGAGATTAGAAGTCACAATATTAGGGGGAGATGAGAGGGGCCACTAAGAAGTGGCACATGACATTAAGAGGAGCGTCACAGACTGGATAGCAGAGAGAAAGAACCTGATAACCCAGCTGGACAATATAGGGGATGCAGGGCTGATTCTAGCCCTTTTGCTGCCTGTGGCGAAAATTCAAATGCCCCCCCCCCCCCTCCCCCCCAACGCAGTATACACATGCCTATTTAAATGTTTATTTCCACACTCTTTGTATGTAGACAATCACTCACGCACATGCCCACATGTATCAATTGTTTACCTCCTGAGATCAGTATTTTCTCCCTCTCCGGGAGGTGGAGGATACAGCTCACTCCAAGACCCGAGGTGCAGCACAGCCACCATCATCCCCCTTCATCTCTGACTTGCAGTAATATCCTGCATTAACTTGGAGGGGGAAGAGGGCTCTGAACAGAGTATGAACAGGGGCAGAATAAGTGGCAGCTATTTGTCCTCACTTTTTCCCTTGTAGCCTGGTCTATAGAGTATAAATAAGCCCCTGCCTGGCTCCTGCTATAACACAGGGCTAGATACCACGAGACAGGAGAAGGTCCCATGACCTCCTATTGCCAGTTAACCTCTTAAGGACTAAGCCTATTTAGACCTTATGGACACAGCAGATTTTTCTAATCTGACAATTTAAATTGTAATAATGTTGGAACACTTTAATATACCAAGTTGATTTTGAGATTATTTGTGACACAATGGGGGTCATTTGCTAAGGGCCGAATCACTTTTTCCTTCCCGTTACCCGAATATTACCGATTTGCACCGTTTTTTCCCTGAATTGCCCCGGGGTTTTGGCACACGCGATCAGATTGTGGCGCATCGGCGCCGGCATGCACGCGATGGAAATTGGGGGGCTGTAAGAAAACCTGACAGATTCTGAAAAAACGCTGTATTTTTTTTTAAAAATTGTCGCTTGACACACACTTACCTGCACCTAGCGTGACTTGGTGAACTTCAGTGAACTCCGACGGAATTCAGCGCAGCAGCGACACCTAGTGGACATCGGGCGCACTACCTTCGTGAATCGCCGGAAGACCCGAATCCTCCACATAGAACACGCCGCTGGATCGCGACAGGACCGGGTAAGTAAATCTGCCCCAATGAACTTCATGTTATTTGAAACATTTGAGTGATATCTTTTGAATTTATTTATGAAAAAAAACTGAAAAATAGCAAAAAGTTGTAAAAATTAGCTCTTTTTTAAACTATTGAACACAAAAATTACTTAATAAATAACATTCACCATATGTCTGCTCTGTGCTGGCAACATTTTTTTAAATTCTTTTGTATCTGTATGATGCAAGTTTCATAAATATTTTTAAGAAAATTTCCAAATTCATTTTATTGAGGCCACTTTCATTTCTCAAGTGATTTTAATGGACCTAAACAACAGAAAACACATACATTACACCATTTAAGAAACTTCACCCCTTAAATTATTCAAAATGTCTTTAAGTAGCTTTATTAACCCTTTAGGTTTGCTTCAAAGTTAAATCAAAATGTAGAGGAGAGCACAGATGGAAGAGGTATGCACCTGGGAAGTGAAGGGGTTAATTGAATGTGGTGTGCAGGTGATATATGGTGTGGAGGGTCACTCTAGGCATCTGATCTCCTTCCTCTGTGAAGGAAAATGAGGAGATCGGATACTGATAAGGTGAGCTCAGCCAGGCAATGCCTGCTTTATGCTGTGATTTGTCTGTCTGTACTAAATGACCAGTCACAGCAATCGCTTGTCTATTCCTCCCCTGACATGTTGCTTAGAGCCTTGGCTCTCAGAGACAACAGGATTGATCCTGTTACCCTGCATTTTGTCAGAGCGACAGACAGAAGTCATGATGTTGTGGCTTTATGGACTCCTTCCCATTGGGGAACGTCATGGTGGCTTGAGGGGTTAATTGGCTACTAGCTAAAAGGATCCTCACTAAATAATATATGACCTGTGCAGGGGGAGCAGAGAGCTGCCAGCAGGAACTTCTGCTGGATGATAGATCAGGTCAGGGGCTGCCTCCTAAATCATCCAGGCTGCCATTCTGCCGCCTCTGATATCTGCCGCCTGAAGCAAGATTTTCATCCTGCCTCATGGCAGATGCGGCCCTGAATGAAGGGCATTCTTAGGCAAATAGAAATGAACTTCAATGATAAACTTCTTGGCTTTATAAGACCACTTTACATCTCAGTTCAAAATTCAGGCATAAACTAGATAGTGTAAATTATAATTCCATAGTTCTAAACTATTCCAGATACATAGTCCAGCATGATTTATCTGATGCAGAATAAGACTGCATTCACATGACCAAATTTGTGCAGGTTTTATAATGTTTTCATACATTTAAAAAAAATTAAAACCTTCTGTACAAAAAAAAAATTCTTCATTTTGCCATGTTCTGGCACTAATAACTTTTTCATACTTCAGTGCAGGAAACTGTGGGTGGTGTCATTTTTTGTGAATTTAGATGACGTTTTTAATGCTATCATTTTGAGGACTGTATGGCATTTTTTACTTTGGGCGCCATTTTCCATTACAGGGTTAAACGCCGGGAAAAAACGCTAATATATATTGATAGATCAGACATTTTGGGATGCGATAATACCAAACAAGCTTATGATTCTTTCTGTTTATTTGCTTTTATATGTGATCTAGGGAAAGGGGGTGATTTAAACTTTTACTTTTTTTTACTATATTTTCATATTTTTAAAAAAAAATTTTGATTTGTGAGCTCTCTCCATACACCCTTCACAGCACGAGGACGATATAGTTCGTCCTAGGTCACGAAGGTGTTAATGAAGTGTTTTGTTTTCATACACTTTGCTTGTTGTGGAAACTACTTTTACTGTATATAAATTGGCAACCAATCACAGAGCAGCTTTCATTTTAAGAGAGAACTTTTGCTAATGAAAGCTGTGCTATGAATGGTTGCTATGGGTAACCAGCACAGTTATGACTTATGTCAGGCCTCGTTCCTTCAGGGATTGGTGTACACGTGATACCTGTGTAGTATGTAAGGGGCAACCATTGGGGTAGATGCATCCATAGGGGCACTTACTGGACTACGTTCCCTCATGTGTTTTCCTGAAGACCCTGTGAGATGTGATGTGCACAGACCTTATATTCACCTTCCCAAGAAACCCCCAAGACAAATGAGTTCAAAGAAGACCCAATAAATAGACAAAAGACAAATAATTGGGAACTAAATAACCAAATATTTATTTATAATCCCATCCCATGGCAGACCCTGGACTCACGAAGAGTCACCCTTCAGCACTCAGGAGAGGAAAAACCCCCTGTGGAGGAAACCTCTAGGGAACCCATGGCTGAAGGATCGCCCTTCCTCTGGGCTTACAGGGTTACTGCCAATAAATATCTGTCACCCAGGTAGTCGGGTGTCCACCGATCCAGGGGTTCACAATCCATACGTCCAGGGGTCCAGGCTCCATACGTCCAGGGATCCAGGCTCCATACATCCAGGGGTCCAGGCTCCATACGTCCAGGGGTCCAGGCTCCATACGTCCAGGGGTCCACACGTCCAGGCTCCATACATCCAGGGGTACATAAATCCACGGTTCTTCATGCCTCGACGTCTCACCACCCAGTGCCTGCCCCTATTGACCGGCACAGATATTTATACTTGAGGCAGGTGGGCGTGGCAGCATGATGTGGCTCCTGATTGGCCAGTTCAGGCGGGTGGGGCTGTATGATCTTGCTTCTGATTGGTCAGTTTCAGTGTCTATCTGTCAGAAGTGGGAATTATGACATCAGCGCATCTATGACACAAAATTCTGAAGAATTAACCCTTTAATGTCTGACTAAAGGGGGAATTAAGTTATCCTTGTGCAACATCCCCCACCGGGGCCTAGCCCTTGAGGTGAGGCCTGGTGACAGCCGGGGCCCGCGGTACCGGAGTGGCTGGCGGTTGCGGCCTAAGCACGCTATTGTCACGGTGCTTGGTACGGGGGAACCGGAGGGCTGTCCTACAGCCTGGCAGGCTTCAGGCGCGGCCTGCGCCGAAATCCAAGATGGCCAATTAACCCTCTTCGTTGCCGGCCGCACACGCTCCAGCTCCTCCTCCACGGTGCTTCGCGCCACTCGCGCAGGGGGCGGAGCCTAATGACGCCTCTGGAGTTCCCGCCAGTCAAGATTTGGCGGGCTTGAAATACTTGCTGCGCCACACGCCTCTGAGGTAAATGCTTCAGGCGCAGCAGCGCCGGATGTAGCAGAGCTGACACAGTTCTTGCAGGAATTAACCTCTTGAGTGCTGAAACGGCGCTCGACAGCACATGGCAGCAGTATAAAGTTCAATGTAGAAACACACAAATACTTGGGCCTAAACCCGGATGGCATCAGGGTTAGGCAGCACAGTCTTTTTCTTAATAAAGTACAGTCTTTAGTGCCAGGATAAGGCACAGAAGTATATATCCTGTGATTCGTGACGCCACTTGCAACATCCCCCACCGGGGCCTAGCCCTTGAGGTGAGGCCTGGTGACAGCCTGGGCCCGCAGTACCTGAGTGGCTGGCGGTTGCGGCCTAAGCACGCTTGTGTCACGGTGCTTGGTATGGGGAACCGGAGGGCTGTCCTACAGCCTGGCAGGTCTCCAGCAGGGTGGTGTTGGCAAGAAATGATGAGGGAGAGGCTGCTATAGCGGATCTCCCTAGGGCAACCCTTTGGTGTCTAGAGTGTAAGTCTCTGTGTGGTGGACAGGGTGCCGGTGATGATGGTAGTTGTAGTAGCAGGGACCAGACGGAGGCAGAGGTTGAACAAAACAACTTACAGTTCTTTATTGGAACCGCAGGAACTTCAGCAAACGTGCCTTTAAAAGAGTAGATGGAGTGCTGGAGAGGTACTTGGAGGGAGCCGCAGGAGCAGAGCACCAGCCTGGGTGCAGATGGCAGGCTGGGCGGTAGCTGTGTCCTAGTAGGATGCTGCAGCTTGTTCTCAGGGGCTTCAGGTATCACCCTTAAAGGTAGGATGATACCCCTTTCCTCACTACACTAACTCCTAACTTCCCTCTTCAGAGGCAGGGGCTAGGCTCTCCCTGCTCTTGGTCTGGTATGCTGACTGACTAGAACTCTAGCTGGTGTCCTGCAGACCCTCAGGTCTGAACAGGACCGGTCTCTTCTCCCTTCTGGGAGAGACTGCTCTCTTCTCTCTCCTGAGAGAGACTCCTCTAGAACATTCTGAGCAAGGGGTTTTATAACTCTCCTTGGTCAGGTGGTGGCTGCTCCTCCAGTTACCTCTCAGCTTACAGAAACAGAATGCAATACATGTGATTGGTTGTTATGCTTTTACATCACACATTACATTTAACTTCTGCCTTGCCAGGCAGGATTAACCACTGCAATGTCCCCTGTGTTATGTGATGACATGCTGTGGGGCTCATTCGCAAGCACTACCTCGCCACTTGCATTGGCGAGGGTGTTGCATACCCCGGGGGCAATTGAAAGAGCCGCCCTCGGCTCGACTACAGATGGCTTGGGGCACGGAGGGGGCTAAGGACACTTCTGGGAAGTGCAGGCTATGTGAGGTGTAGGGACAAACCGCCCATGGTCCTGGAGACAGGCACCTGGGTTGGTGTCGGACTAAGACAAAAATATGTAGCTGCATGACAGTTGGTCGCTGACGCCATTAAACCGAACTGTACAGTAGGAAAGGTGTAGTGTCATGTCCTGTAATCCACCCCTTGCACCAAGGCCTGTATATTTGTTTTGTAAACACTTCTTCCCTGGCGACAAATATATAATGTGTCTATATGCATACATTGGCATATGCGACACGAGTACCTCCTGACGTCCTTACCCATAGAATGAGTGGCATCCAGGTGCTAACTCTGTAACACCCCCAGTCCCCGTAGGACCCGCAGTTTACGGACTACCCCCATGTGCAAACCTCGGTTTGGGGTTAAGGTAACAATCAGTGTTTAACACAAAAAGACGGTCCGACACAGCCACACTACAACCTGGAAAGCCTATGAAAGGGTTAATGCATACTACTAGCGTATAGACAGAGTACTGTAAGCTCACATTGGCTTAGGAGCCCAATGGGTACAAATCTTTAAACGTTGCAAACGTTACAGAGGTAAATAGGCTACTCAGGGTAGCACGGTAGCAAATGTCTCTTTACCTGAAAAGGAAAGGCATGAATGTGCAAACAGAATGTCCGTACCTAAAAAAGGAAGGCATTAAGTGCAAAATGATAATAAATAAATGGCAACTTTTCCTCAAGATTGGCAACAGTCTCTCAGAAGGTCTCCAATAGGAAAGTCCATCTTCTGGGCACAGCCCTTGATGTGGGGAAAAGTGCAATAGAGTTGCAAAGGGTCTCCTCTAGTGTAGAGGGACAGAGTCCTTTGAAGAAATCTCTTGACTGAGATAAATAAGGGTAAGAGTCTCAGGAAAGTCTCTGGCTCTATAGGGATAATGGACGGAAAGATACAATATGTACATGGGGACAAAGTACCTGAAGAAGGCTTTCAGCCCATCAGGGGTCACTCAGTATCGCTGAGTTCAGGATCCAATGGGGAATCCTGTATCTCCCAAGCAGTAGGAGATTCCGGCTGGGGACACCCGGTGGCAGTAGCGGGTACTGCAGGTGCAGCAACATCCTCCTGACTTTCAGGGGGAGGAGCGCTGTCGCCCGGGATGTCGGCTGTTCCAGCCGGGGGCTCAACTGAGCCAGGGACCACAGAGGGGTCCAGTAGTACATAAATGGGGGCCTGCGGCAGCGCCGAGGCTCCTTCCAGCTCCGGTTCTTCCGGGGCCAGGTCATCACCCCATCGGTAACCAGCAAGGGGAGATGCGGGCCTAGACGGAACCTCCGGACAAGGTTCGCCAGCCGGGACGTCCTCTCCCACAGAGGAGCTACGGGACCTAGCAAGGCTCCCAGCAGGGGAGACAGCGGGGGTGGCGCCCTGTATCAAGCACGGCCCATGGATGGCAATGGGACCCGTACTCACAATTATTGTGGATGGGGCATTTACATGGGTCACCGCCTGTGGACTCGCAGCCGAAGAGGAGGAAGTGTCTGGAGACTCCGGCCACTCGTCGTCCTCGTACGGGAAGTAGCGGTCCTCATCTGAGTCAGGGATCCGGATCACCCCAGCCGCCCATGGTCCTCGGGGACCCTCCTGCAGGGAGAACTCAATGCACTCACCCGGCTTCAGGTTGTGCTGGCTCTCCGGCAGATCAGGCCTCTTGACGGACCGGCGGGGTATGAAGACCTCCCGTCCGGTGTAGTCCTGCGTGGCGAAGCCATAGCCGCGTTTCTTGTCAAAGTACCGGACCATGCCGGTGGTGCGGTTCTTTTCCACCCAGGCTCCAGCTGCAGACCGGCCGGCCATATACCGCTGAGCCTCCTTCTCACGACGGCGTTGCTCCGAGACAGCGTCCCGGAGTCGCTGGCGGGTGGCCTCACCTCGGCCTCGAGGCTGCGGAGGTGCCGGTGCTGGGGCCCGTGGCTCCGGTGCAGGCTCGGATCTCCTCGTGGGTCGGGCAGGTGCCGGAACAGGAGCGGGAGCAGCCGGAGGATCTGGAACCATCTCAGCAGGGCTGGCAGGCCGAGTAGCAGGAACAGCAGGCCTCGCAGCTGGTGGTGCCGCGGCAATAGGCCCAGGCGCGGGCTCGACCGGAGTCGGGGCCTCACCACGTGGTGCCTCCACGTGGGCCCGGGGCATCGGCCTGGCCACCGGGAGAGGCATGAGGATCCGCCCGGGATGCAGCTGGTACTCTGTCACCGTTTGGACGTACCTCCTGGTGACGAAGGCCCGGGTCAGTCCTCGGTGCAGCCGATGCCCAGCAAAGGGCCTCCGGACCGGCTGTGCAGAAACCACGACCATGGACTCGAACATCTCATAGAACTCCGGACGCTCCACAGAGGGAAGTGGCGGAGGACCCCACATGATGCAGTCCTCACTGTCCAAAATCCGCATGAGTTCTGGCGTTTCTCTGAGGCGGGACAGGAAGTCCGCGTCGCGCCAGGGGGAGGAGTCCAAGTTCTTCCCGCCAAGAGCTGTGGCGGGCTCTAATTTTTCCTGCGCCACAGGAGGCGGGGTTCGCGCCCTTCGCGCGTGGGTGGAGCTTGGTGTGTCGTCTGGGTTTCCCGCCAGTGAAGATTTTGGCGGGCTGGAATTACTTGCTGCGCCACAGATTCTCTGAGGTAAAATCTCGATGTAGCAGAGCTGGTACAGTTCGTGTAGGGATTAACCTCTTGTGTGCTGGAGCGGAGCTCGACAGCACGTGGCAGCAGTAACACAGTCCAATGCAGAAACACACAAAGTCTCTTGGGCCTATACCCGAATGGCAGCAGGGTTAGGCAATGCAGTTTTTAGTAATAAAAGATAGTCTTTGAGCCGTAATAAGGCACAGAAGTAAATATCCTGTTCGTGACGCCACTTGCAACATCCCCCACCGGGGCCTAGCCCTTGAGGTGAGGCCTGGTGACAGCCTGGGCCCGCAGTACCTGAGTGGCTGGCGGTTGCGGCCTAAGCACGCTTGTGTCACGGTGCTTGGTATGGGGAACCGGAGGGCTGTCCTACAGCCTGGCAGGTCTCCAGCAGGGTGGTGTTGGCAAGAAATGATGAGGGAGAGGCTGCTATAGCGGATCTCCCTAGGGCAACCCTTTGGTGTCTAGAGTGTAAGTCTCTGTGTGGTGGACAGGGTGCCGGTGATGATGGTAGTTGTAGTAGCAGGGACCAGACGGAGGCAGAGGTTGAACAAAACAACTTACAGTTCTTTATTGGAACCGCAGGAACTTCAGCAAACGTGCCTTTAACAGAGTAGATGGAGTGCTGGAGAGGTACTTGGAGGGAGCCGCAGGAGCAGAGCACCAGCCTGGGTGCAGATGGCAGGCTGGGCGGTAGCTGTGTCCTAGTAGGATGCTGCAGCTTGTTCTCAGGGGCTTCAGGTATCACCCTTAAAGGTAGGATGATACCCCTTTCCTCACTACACTAACTCCTAACTTCCCTCTTCAGAGGCAGGGGCTAGGCTCTCCCTGCTCTTGGTCTGGTATGCTGACTGACTAGAACTCTAGCTGGTGTCCTGCAGACCCTCAGGTCTGACCAGGACCGGTCTCTTCTCCCTTCTGGGAGAGACTGCTCTCTTCTCTCTCCTGAGAGAGACTCCTCTAGAACATTCTGAGCAAGGGGTTTTATAACTCTCCTTGGTCAGGTGGTGGCTGCTCCTCCAGTTACCTCTCAGCTTACAGAAACAGAATGCAATACATGTGATTGGTTGTTATGCTTTTACATCACACATTACATTTAACTTCTGCCTTGCCAGGCAGGATTAACCACTGCAATGTCCCCTGTGTTATGTGATGACATGCTGTGGGGCTCATTCGCAAGCACTACCTCGCCACTTGCATTGGCGAGGGTGTTGCACTTGTCTCTTGTACTGTAGTAAAATATATACATATTTATAAGTGACGGCCTCACAGATGTTTTAATGTTATTTATTGGAAAACACAATAATTCAAGTTTTTGGGGAAAAAATATGATGTGTGAATAAAGATAATGATATTATATAAGGCTGCAGATTTATCTGGGACCACATAGAAATTCTCTCTTGTAATTGTGGGGTTTATTTTTGGGGGATTCTTTCATAAGGATTGAGGTTAGTCCTATGATGAGTTGCGGGAAGGACCACCCCCACTGTGGCCACTCCTATGTGATCTTAGGGCTCATGCACAGACATTATGTGGGGACGTGTCAGTGGTTATTACACATCCCAATGTATTTCTATGGATTCTACTGAGCCGACTGCCAAGAGGCACAAAACATGGAGCATCTTTAATATTTTTTTTCTATTAAGCTGCAAAAAGACAGAGCAGGAAGGGCTTAATATAAAAGGAGCCAAAATGAAAGGAAGATGAGGGGGGACAATGGTAAGGGGAGATGAAGGGACACAATAACAGGGGGAAAGGAGGGACCACAATATGAAGGGAAGATGAGGGGCCACAATAAGAGAAAGAGATAAGGGGGCCACAATATGAGGGGAGATCAGAGAGGGTTCTGGGGTTGGGAGGTGACACAATATGAGGCGGAGATGAGCAGGTCCCAATATTAGGAGGGGATGAGGGGGCCACAATCTGAGGGGGAGA
Organism: Engystomops pustulosus; assembly: GCF_040894005.1. Classification (NCBI taxonomy): domain Eukaryota; kingdom Metazoa; phylum Chordata; class Amphibia; order Anura; family Leptodactylidae; genus Engystomops; species Engystomops pustulosus. The sequence goes on from NC_092417.1 coordinate 44,132,614, forward strand.
TTAGAAGTCACAATATTAGGGGGAGATGAGAGGGGCCACTAAGAAGTGGCACATGACATTAAGAGGAGCGTCACAGACTGGATAGCAGAGAGAAAGAACCTGATAACCCAGCTGGACAATACAGGGGATGCAGGGATGATTCTAGCCCTTTTGCTGCCTGTGGCGAAAATTCAAATGCCCCCCCACCCCCCAACGCAGTATACACATGCCTATTTAAATGTTTATTTCCACACTCTGTATGTAGACAATCACTCACACACATGCCCACATGTATCAATTGTTTACCTCCTGAGATCAGTATTTTCTCCCTCTCCGGGAGGTGGAGGATGCAGCTCACTCCAAGACCCGAGGTGCAGCACAGCCACCATCATCCCCCTTCTTCTCTGACTTGCAGTAATATCCTGCATTAACTTGGTGGGGGAGGAGGGCTCTGAACACAGTATGAACAGGGGCAGAATACACAAAGTGAGTTCACAGCACCAACGTTATCAATAAGAAAATGCTGAAAACCATAACAATAATTGATGACAATAACCCCACACCCCAATGCTGGCTGACTATAGACATGAGGAATATAACAGCACATGTACAGTACAGGCTGAGAGCTGTCTTACACTAGAAGATTAATCTGTGAGTACAATACTGATCTGACACTGGTAGAAGTAGATTCTAGTACCTCACAGGTGACATGTCTTCTCCATCAGGGCCAGAATCCACGTAACCTACGGCTTTTCCACCAGATGTCTTCTGCTCCTGACAGCACATACCCCGCACTGTGCAACTAAAAATATCACAGTTACTAATAGTATAATGTCACCTGGATAACAGAAATATGCCCCCCCCCCCCAAATATAGCCCATAATAAAACCTCTGTGTCTCCTGCATATATTACTATATTACAGACCCTGAGTAATACTGTACCCCTAATTATATATGTCACCCCCCAATTACACAATATATGGTTCCCCCATGACTTCATTTATATATTGCCCCCTTTAATGAATTAATTTACCTATTTATGGCCCTTTCTACTACTGGGGTGCCACATGAATTTTAGAGGCTGGCCCCTCAAGTTATTATTTAATATACTGCCCCCCCATTTAGTTATATGATAGATACAGGGGCAGGAGCTGGCTATATACAGGGGCAGGAGCTGGCTATATACGTGGGCAGGAGCTGGCTATATACGTAGGCAGGAGCTGGCTATATACAAGGGCAGGATATATCGGGGTATATGGGTATATTTGGGGGCTGTCTGTCTATATAGGGGCAGGAGGAAGGCTATATACAGGAGCAGGAGGAGAGCTATATAAGGGGCAGGTGTTGGCGACATAAGGGTTGAATTATACTTGAGTATATAAGGTACTGAGAGGCGTGAGGAGTTATTTTTGGCGGGATGAGCCGACATTTTCATTGCTACTATTTTGAGGACTGTGAGACCTTTTGATCAATTTTTATTACATTTTTGTTATGTTATATAAAATGGTGTAAATGTGGTTTTGAACATTTGGGCGCTATTTTCCGTTATGTGGTTCAACACCAGCAATAAGCGTTTTTATATTTTGATAGATCAGATATTTTGGGATGCGGCGATACCTAATGTGTTTGTGATTTTTACTGTTTAATAAATTAGTATCAGTTCTAGGGAAAGGGGTGGTGATTTATTTTTTTTACTATTTTTTTTTAGAGTACTTTAACCCTAGATGGTCTTATCGTTCCTACCATATATTGCAATACTACTGTATTGCAGTATATGGCATTTTTACACAGTATTCATTACTGTTACAATGTAATGAAACTGCAGATGCCATGAAGTCTTGTGTCTGACAAAGACCCAAGGCTGTCATGGCAACCAATCGCTGCCCCCCATGACATCCCAGGGAGCGAGTAACGATCAGAACAAAGATTGGGGCGCCAATGTGCCACCGTCCTTTAAATGTTGGAGGCAGCATCAGAAGGGTTAATACCCGCGGTCGGCGCTAGCACCAATCGTGGGTATCAGTGGTGGGCGTTTGCTGCAATATGCAGCAAACCCTACCTCTGTATTAAGAGGGTTCAACTGGTGAGCCTTCTTCATACAGGCCCTGCACCTCTGCTCCGTACATGTAAGCCTCAGAGCGGTAGGGAGTTAATATTGTACCCCCCAAACACACACAATGTACTATGCTGCCCCCCATAATTAACTATTTAATATGCTGCCCCCCCACAATTAACTATCTAATATGCTGCCCCCCCCATCATTAACTATTTAATATGCTGCCCCCCACAATTAACTATTTAATATGCTGCCCCCCATAGTTAACTTTTTAATATGCTGCCCCCAATGATTAACTATTTAATTTGCTGCTCCCCCACAGTTAACTTTTTAATATGATGCTCACCCCCAATGAATTATTTTAAATATTTTGTCCCCCACCATCTTTGAATGCTGTTTGATTTTTTTTAAAAAAACAACCTTATACTCACCTCGGGTCCCCGTCTTCTTTCTTCTTGCTGCGGGCGGACAGGAAGGGGTGCGCAGCACCCTGATGACGTCATCACGCAGCCGCGCATCCTAGTTCCTGGAGCAATGTGCGCCGGGGTTGTCTTACGGCCACATCGCTCCAGTAGTAGTGCCGCATCGAGCACTATACAGTGACGGGCAGGAGCTTCCGGTCTGGACGGACGGAGGCCCCTGCCCGTCTACCGAGGCAAGTGTCGGGGCCCCAGCAGGAGAATGAACATCGGCGCTATTGGAGCGCCAGGCCGGGGGCCCCCAACCAATAAATCTGGATCCAGGGGGCGCTAGCGCTCCAATAGCGCCAATGATGATCCGGCTCTGGGCGTGACGTTCTCCTCCGCCGCCTGTGTCCCTGTATAGAATGGAGCAACGCCAGCAGCTGGGAAGGTGATGCGTCGCTCCGCACATAAATCACACCTGTGTCTTAAAGAGCGGTGCGATTTATCTGGTGGGCGATTCGGGCGGCAACAGGCACCTGAATCATCCAAATTAGAGCAGGAAATTTCGCCGCTATCCAAAGGGCTTTGCATTCTGTTATCTCAGGCGAGATTTTCATCTCACCTCATGGCAAATGGGTCCTGTACACCCACATATTAGTACAGCGTAGTCATACTGGGTACTGTACACCCACATGTACAGGGGAGGTCATTTGGGGTCCTCTGCACTCCCATATCGGTAGACTTTTTTTTTATTAGTCCCACTATGGGACATGAACAAGGAATCTTCAGTTTGCTTGTTCATTATAATACCCAGCAGTACTGGTGTATTGCAGGCTATTATCACTGTCACCCTAAGAATAGGCTCACACCGAGACTGTAAGATCCTGTCTGTGAGTTCGTACCTCAGGGTTGCAGATGACACCCCGGCTTCCTGATACCGGCTCAGCTCCGGTGATGTATATATCCTTCACTGAGCATCAATAGGTTAATCCCTTAGGGGTGTGGCCATTTTTTGTTTTTGCATTTTCATTTTTCACTTCCCACCTTAAAAAATCTGTAACTTTTTTATTTTTCCATGTAAAGAGCTCTGTTTGGGCTTGTTTTCTGCGTAACAAATTGCACTTCATAGTGATAGTATTTAACATTCCATGCCATGTACTGGGAAGTGGGAAAAATTCAAAATGCAGTGAAAATTATGAAAAAACCCATTTGTGCCATATTCTTGTGGGCTTGGATTTTACAACCAAATGACATGTTTACTCTATTCTTTGGGTCAGTACGATCACGGGGACACCAAATTTGTACAGGTTTTATAATCTTTTCATACATTTAAAAAAATTAAAACCTTCTGTACAAAAAAAAATTCTTCATTTTGCCATGTTCTGGCACTAATAACTTTTTCATACTTCAGTGCAGGAAACTGTGGGTGGTGTAATTTTTTGTGAATTTAGATGACATTTTTAATGCTATCATTTTGAGGACTGTATGGCCTTTTGATCACTTTTTATAGAATTTTTTATGTTTTTCAAAATGGCAAAAAAGTGGCATTTTTTACTTTGGGCGCCATTTTCCATTACAGGGTTAAACGCCGGGAAAAATCGCTAATATATATTGATAGATCGGACATTTTGGGATGCGATAATACCAAACAAGTTTATGATTCTTTCTGTTTATTTGCTTTTATATGTGATCTAGGGAAAGGGGGTGATTTAAACCTTTCCTTTTTTTTTACTATATTTTCATATTTTTTAAAAAAATGTTTAATTGTGAGCTCTCTCCATACACCCTTCACAGCACGAGGACGATATAGTTTGTCCTAGGTCGCGAAGGTGTTAATGAAGTGTTTTGTTTTCATACACTTTGCTTGTTGTGGAAACTACTTTTACTGTATATAAATTGGCAACCAATCACAGAGCAGCTTTCATTTTAAGAGGAAACTTTTAGGAATGAAAGCTGTGCTATGATTGGTTGCTATGGTTAACCAGCACAGTTATGACCTATGTTAGGCCTCGTTCCTTCAGGGATTGGTGTACACGTGATACCTGTGCAGTATGTAAGGGGCAACCATTGGGGTAGATGCATCCATAGGGGCACTTACTGGACTACGTTCCCTCATGTGTTTTCCTGAAGACCCTGTGAGATGTGATGTGCACAGACCTTGTATTCACCTTCCCAAGAAACCCCCAAGAAAAATGAATTCAACCAAAGAAGACCCAATAAATAGACAAAAGACAAATAATTGGGAACTAAATAACAAAATATTTATTTATAATCCCATCCCATGGCAGACCCTGGACTCACGAAGAGTCACCCTTCAGCACTCAGGAGAGGAAAAACCCCCTGTGGAGGAAACCTCTAGGGAAGCCATGGCTGAAGGATCGCCCTTCCTCTGGGCTTAAAGGGTTACTGCCAATAAATATCTGTCACCCAGGTAGTCGGGTTTCCACCGATCCAGGGGTCCATGCGTCCAGGGGTCCATGTGTCCAGGGGTCCATGCGTCCAAGGGTGCACACGTCCAGGGGTCCAGGCTCCATACGTCCAGGGGTCCAGGCTCCATATATCCAGGGGTCCACACGTCCAGGCTCCATACATCCAGGGGTACATAAATCCACGGTTCTTCATGCCTCGACGTCTCACCACCCAGTGCCTGCCCCTATTGACCTGCACAGATATTTATACTTGAGACAGATGGGCGTGGCAGCATGATGTGGCTCCTGATTGGCCAGTTCAGGCGGGTGGGGCTGTATGATCTTGCTTCTGATTGGTCAGTTTCAGTGTCTATCTGTCAGAAGTGGGAATTATGACATCAGCGCATCTATGACACAAAATTCTGAAGAATTAACCCTTTAATGTCTGACTAGAGGGGGAATTAAGTTATCCTTGTCTCTTGTACTGTAGTAAAATATATACATATTTATAAGTGACGGCCTCACAGATGTTTTAATGTTATTTATTGGAAAACACAATAATTCAAGTTTTTGGGGAAAAAATATGATATGTGTGAATAAAGATTATGATATTATATAAGGCTGCAAATTTATCTGGGACCACATAGAAATTCTCTCTTGTAATTGTGGGGTTTATTTTTGGGGGATTCTTTCATAAGCATTGAGGTTAGTCCTATGATGAGTTGCGGGAAGGACCACCCCCACTGTGGCCACTCCTATGTGATCTTAGGGCTCATGCACAGACATTATGTGGGGGCGTGTCTGTGGTTATTACACATCCCAATGTATTTCTATGGATTCTACTGAGCCGACTGCCAAGAGGCACAAAACATGGAGCGTCTTTAATATTTTTTTTCTATTAAGCTGCAAAAAGACGGAGCAGGGAGGGCACAATATAAAAGGAGCCAAAATTGAAAGGAAGATGAGGGGGGACAATGGTAAGATGAAGGGACACAATAACAGGGGGAAAGGAGAGGCCACAATATGAAGAGGAGATGAGGGGCCACAATAAGAGAAAGAGATAAGGGGCCACAATATGAGGGAGAGATGAGAGGCCACAATATGAGGGGAGATCAGAGAGGGTTCTGGGGTTGGGAGGTGACACAATATGAGGGGGAGATGAGCAGGTCCCAATATTAGGAGGGGATGAGGGGGCCACAATCTGAGGGGGAGATTAGAAGTCACAATATTAGGGGGAGATGAGAGGGGCCACTAAGAAGTGGCACATGACATTAAGAGGCGCGTCACAGACTGGATAGCAGAGAGAAAGAACCTGATAACCCAGCTGGACAATATAGGGGATGCAGGGATGCTTCTAGCCCTTTTGCTGCCTGTGGCGAAAATTCAAATGCCCCCCCCCCCCCTCCCCCCCAACGCAGTATACACATGCCTATTTAAATGTTTATTTCCACACTCTTTGTATGTAGACAATCACTCACACACATGCCCACATGTATCCAGGGTCGGACTGGGGTGCCTGGGGCCCACCAGAGAAATTTATTCTGGGGGCCCACCATACCGCTGCCTAGAAATATTCGTCATTTCACAGGAGTTCACAGTGGCTGTATTGTGCTTAGCACTAACTTACGAATAAGAATAACTACCTATAGCCCTTCACCTTCTCCATATGTTCTCTGCACCACATAAAAATAGTCAGTAATTACAGTTACCAGACTCACACGTCTTCTCCTTTGGGTACTGAATTGCAGGACAACTTCTCCCATTTTTTTCTTATCAATGGAGAATCTTCCACCAGATATCCTCATCTCTGTGTAGCATATCTCCACACTGTAGAACTAAAAATATCACCGTCACTACAGCACAATGTCACCTGGATAACACTGTCCCACACTGTGCTCCTAAATAATATTTACCACTCACAACACAACTGACCACACTGTGCCCCCCATAACAAAAGCCATACTGTGCCCTCTCCATAAATCAAATATTACATTGCGACTCCTCAGTACTGTATTTTACATGCACACCCCTGAGTAAATAATATGATACACCTAATAAGTTAAATTGAACATCATTCCCTTTCATAATATATCATTCCCAATTAATCTTTTCATCCAAACAGTCTTACAGTGCTCCTACTTATTAATTATGTTTTATATAATGCTCTCCTTAATTATTATTCTTATATTTAGTGCCCCTCTGTTAGGGATTTTTATGCAGGGCCCCAACAGCCCTCTTGACTTTTGTAAGGTGAGTCCTAATTAACCCTTTCATGATTGAACATACAGACCAAGACATACACGTCAATCTCTTAGTCAGGATCTTCTCTCTTTTAATAATCAAAATGCATAATATATATCAGACAGAAGAGTCATCAAAGAGGTGTGAATAGTACACTGCAAAGCTATTGGACATCAGTATATTCTGGGAAAAAAATGAATTAATTGTGCTCAGTTCTCAGAGACCTTGTACACAAATATTGTTTATACTAAGAAGAAGATAAGTGGCTCCAGAATCATATTATTATGCAGCTTCGAGGACAAACTGGCTTCTCATTAAATGTCAAAGGGTATTAGCTGACAGGCCAGCAAACAGGTTACATAAAATGAAGTTTGAATCATGACATTAACTTGACAATGGTCAGGGAACATGGCCGCTGTATCTAAGATGGCGGACAGTAGTCAAGATGGCGTCCGAAACCAGTGCGACCTCCTTAACAATTCCCCCCTTTTGAGCTTTGCCGGCCTGTAACTCCATCCTGAGCGACCTCCTCAAGCTCCAGGTACCCACAGGTAGGCTAAGCCCGTACCTGCTGGACTTGTTAACTCTTCACCAGATCCCCTGGAGGCTGGTCACTCAGGGGTTACAGGCCTGCACACTCAAATCACATCACTGAGTTCCCATAGTTCACAGGTTTGTAAACAGGCAGCATCATCCTCCGCTCCGGGCACTTCTCCTGTCGTGGTTCTTACCGCATAGACGGCCATCTGGGACATGGTGGACTTGATGAGGGGGACCACACAACACGCAATAAGTGACAAGAGCAAAATCACAATCCCCAATATTACCCCCACTTAAAGGAAACCCTTCCAATCCCCCACCCACAAAGCGAAGGACAAAGTGTCCACCCCAGAGTTTCTCTTGAGTTCCCTGGGCAGTCCTTCAATCTTTTCCCGAGCATGGGTAATGGATCCATAGGGGGCGATGTCATCTGGGATGTACATGCAACAAGCCACTCCCACCATCTTACAGACTCCTCCCTTCTCAGCAAGGGTCATGTCCAAAGCCATGCGGTTCTGGGAAGCATCTCGAATATATTCCCAAATCTCTGTGGATTACAATAAAAACAGTTACCCAACCAACATCTTTGCTCATAGCTCTCTGGGGAATAATGGACTCTAGTCCTGTCCATATCTGATTGTGGGCCTTGTACTTTTATTATCCTCACCTCTTATGGAAGTAAGAGAGCATCCATGAGCTCTTTAACCAGCGTGCCATGCTTAAAGGGGGTCCCTGCAGAGGTGAGGAAATCTCTAGCCTTCCATATGGGTTCATAGTCGTGTTAAGACCCCAGACCTATACCTTGAGTATAGATGTTTGCCCTTTTACCTTCCACCAGCTGTAGCACTTCCCTGAGTGCCATCACTTCACCTCCTGCGCTGACCTGTGTGGAGGGAGTGGTTCTGCTTGTACTACCTCATGTGCACCACTGACCACTGTATATCCAGCTTAGAACCGTCTGTCTCCTCCTGCAGACCTGGAGCCATCTATGAGAAAAAACTCAACATCTGCGTTAATCACCCTTCTCTCCCCCCTCTCTGAATCCTGGAAGACTGGCGATAGAATGAAGGATTCAGAGCTGTGCACCTTATCAGTGTGTCCTGGGGAATCAGGAGTGCACACTGGAGTCTGAGCTGTCTGGCCTTGGCTCACATGCTTGGGCTGTACTTGGGTGAGGACACTGTGCAAGGTATGTGGGGTTTGCACTGTAACTGAGTGATCTAGGGTCTAGGATCAACTCACTGGCCTTGCTGAGCAGATTGCTGGCTGCAGCTACTGACACATGAGGGGCTCCCCTCACGACTGAGTCTAACCGGGCCTAATAGTGGGCCACTGGGGAGGCCACCACGTTCCTGGGCTAGGACACCTGTGGCCTACATACTCAGTGCAAAATAAAATAAAAGGTCTGGTTCAGTGGCATGTGCCTAGGGCCGGGGCAGACAGGACTTGCCAGCTTAGGGCTATGGAATGCATCAATTGCCTCCTGACTAAGGGTAAATGGGGAAGAGGCAATTCAGTCAGAAAGGGGCAGCATCAGGCTGGGGGCAGCAGACCTTATCCCAGGCCTGCAGGAGCTGGCCAGTCCTAGAAACAGGTGAAGAGACTTAGGGCCTCAGGGCAGGGGCACATTCTGGACTGCCAGCTTTCTCTCCTCTGTCAGGTGTCTGCCTGTGGCTGAGAAGCAGTGGCCTAGGAAGACCACCTTCTCCTGGCAGTACTGGAGCTTGTCTCTGGAAACTTTGTAACCCTTCTGGAACAGAAAACACATAAGGTCAATAAATGCATCCTGGCAAACAAGAACAGTAGGTCATCCGCATACTGAAAAGGAGAACATCCAGTAAGGGGCCAGTCTGCCAGTCTACTCCCTGTAGGGCCGTGGGGTATTGGCTGGGTGAGTTTTACCCCCCCTTGTGGGAATCTACATCAGGTGTACTGGAATACTGGACTGGTAAAGGCAAATAGGTACTGGCAATCCTCATGTAGGGGCACAGAGAGGAAAACATTTGCCAAATCAATAACAGTGAATAATATGTCACTCTCAGGGACTGCTGCCAGTTTGGGATAGGGACCACTGGGCTTCAGTACACTCATTGGCAGCTTGGGGGTCATGGACTATGCTACATGTATCCGGCTGTTCTTTCTGAGTCTTTTCTTGACCGGGAATGGGCTAAAATCATCATCGGACTAGCAGAGGAGAGTTCTACAATGCAAGGCGATAACTCTGTTTGGGGGGGCTGTTCTCGCTGACATCCTTGTCCGTAACCACCCCTTGTCCTGCCCTGTTGGGGCCGTCTCCGCCACTCACTACAGTAATGTCTCCTCCCCACAACGCCCACTTGGGTTGGTCGGTTGAGACTTCCGGAGATGTTGTCAGTCTCACTTTGGCGTGGTCTGTGAAACATCCTCTATTCCCTCTGTACGTCAATGTGTCAGAGTCCTCCACCACATCTCCAGCCCAGTGTTCTGTGCTACCTATAAAGTTCTGGCCAGACTCCAACGTCTCAATAAAATCCAGGTACACTTAAGATGGTTTTTAATCAAAAAGGAACAAAAGTCAGTCATAGGCTCTGTAATACAGTTGGGGGGCTCATTCTTGCTTAGTCTGTTCATGGGGTACACAGGAGGACATCACATCATACTGTATCCCTGTTCCACAACCAAATAACTTCCTTCAAGTCTTTTTTAGATTGTCAGGGAGAAGTCTAAACACAGCGATCTACCCCTCCCAAATGTAAATGTTCTCACTAGCCTGTAAACCACGAGATAACAGAACACAGAATCCAAGCAACTCAATATGGAGAAATTCAGTTTTCCGTGAACATCAAGGTCACTGACAGACACAGCACATGTCAGTTCTTCACAAAACAAAACGCAGCTCCAACAGCCCCCACCCTTTTGTTAACCCCTCAAATGCCAGAAAGCAGGTACCGGAGACATTGTAACACTTTTTATAGTAATTTTTCTCTAATTGTCGGGATCAATAAATTTGAATAATACTCAAACAACCTCCATCCCTCACTCCAAGACCCCTAGCAGATGCCCCAAACATGGTCAGCTGTTTTCCTACAAAGCCCCACAACAGCTTTTATGGCTGCCAACAGCAATCAACTTTCATCGACTTGAAGGGAATGGCCGCCACTGAAAAATAAACTGACTTAAGATGGCCGCCACTGAAGAATGGTAGGGCGTGTCATCTTCTCTAACCACCAGATACAGGGGTGGAGTCTGGATTATAGGGGCCATTTTTCACTCCAAGGAAAATATAATAAAATCTCTTTTTCTCAAATTCTTTCCACATCAAAAACTTTGAAATGTCCCTTATCGCCTGTCTCTTTCTTCATTGGGCACGCAGAAGAATCCCAGTCACTCTGTCCTAGTCCGTCCGTCAAAGTCAGAGGCTATAAGTGTCTGTTTCCTAATCTGATCAAGTTTTCTCACTTGTACAATCATCAGATCATCTGACACATCCCAAAACCTTCAATACTACTTCTCACTTCAAACACAAAACTACCAGCCCTTATGTCCGATCATGTCAACTTGCACTTTTCCATCAGTTCTACTGAACTCAACAACCTTCTGTCTCTGTGCATCTTTCCCCTTCATGTGGGACACAATCTTTCTTCTTGCCTGCAATGCACTTGGCTCTTTTCCAATTCACTACTCATCACAAGTGTCCATAATCACAATACTGTCAAAGGAACCTGTCCCCACAGACTCAAGAGGGTCTCACAACGGATGTCGACACCTCGATTTACTGACCCCAAAGAAACTAGACACCTGAGTCTTCCACAAAGGACCCTAGACTAAGTCACTGCCTGACTGGACTGACGCTAAACTAAGTCACTGCCCTCAGACTGACCCTGCAGGTCCACAAGGGACTCTACACTCGATCACTGCCTGACTGGACTGACGCTAGAATAAGTCACTGCCCTCAGACTGACCCTGCAGGTCCACAAGAGACTCTACACTAGATCACTGCCTGACTGGACTGACTCTCAGGTCACTGTCCTCAGACTGACTCTCCAAGTCGCTCTCCTTCAGACTCGACTAGTTCTTAGTCATACGAGACCGCTCAGACTCCCAAAGAAAGTCTGTAGGCAACCCTTAATGACAAAACTGTATCATTGACACTATGACAATCACAACAGAATATCTCCCACTCTAGCATTGCAGACATCTAAGGGTTACTCTTCCCCGTCCCACAGCTCCAACCAGATAACACCACAGACTGTCTGACCATCCGTCTCTGTCCAGTCTCTGTCCATCACCTTACAAAGTGGTTCTTTGCCAAAAACTATGAGCTTAGGTTACAGTGAACAACAGTGGCAAATACATAACACAGAGACAGTCTTACCCGGTCCGTCCAACCAGTGAACCAGAAGTGACATATCAAGGTAGACAATAAAAAATTAATATCTTACCCTGAGAGCTCTCTGGTCAGTTCTGTTCACCGAGCCGGCGGGGACTCTTCACGGAGGCTGTCTCGGTGTTGTTGTTGTTTACTCCTAAGCCCACCCAGGGACGCCAAATATTGTTAGGGATTTTTATGCAGGGCCCCAACAGCCCTCTTGACTTTTGTAAGGTGAGTCCTAATTAACCCTTTCATGATTGAACATACAGACCAAGACATACACGTCAATCTCTTAGTCAGGATCTTCTCTCTTTTAATAATCAAAATGCATAATATATATCAGACAGAAGAGTCATCAAAGAGGTGTGAATAGTACACTGCAAAGCTATTGGACATCAGTATATTCTGGGAAAAAAATGAATTAATTGTGCTCAGTTCTCAGAGACCTTGTACACAAATATTGTTTATACTAAGAAGAAGATAAGTGGCTCCAGAATCATATTATTATGCAGCTTCGAGGACAAACTGGCTTCTCATTAAATGTCAAAGGGTATTAGCTGACAGGCCAGCAAACAGGTTACATAAAATGAAGTTTGAATCATGACATTAACTTGACAATGGTCAGGGAACATGGCCGCTGTATCTAAGATGGCGGACAGTAGTCAAGATGGCGTCCGAAACCAGTGCGACCTCCTTAACAATCTCTTATGAAATATTTTATAAAAAAAAGTCCTAATAAAAACTCCTATTCGGCATATATTGGCACAGTACTACTACTCCTATCCTGTATATATGGGCACAGCACAGTACTACTACTCCTATCCTGTATATATGAGCACAGCACAGTACTACTACTCCTATCCTGTATATATGGGCACAGCACAGTACTACTACTCCTATCCTGTATATATGGCACAGCACAGTACTACTACTCCTATCCTGTATATATGGGCACAGCACAGTACTACTACTCCTATCCTGTATATATGGGCACAGCACAGTACTACTACTCCTATCCTGTATATATGGGCACAGCACAGTACTACTACTCCTATCCTGTATATATGAGCACAGCACAGTACTACTACTCCTATCCTGTATATATGGGCACAGCACAGTACTACTACTCCTATCCTGTATATATAAGCACAGCACAGTACTACTACTCCTATCCTGTATATATGGGCACAGCTCAGTACTACTACCCCTATCCTGTATATATATGAGCACAGCACCACTACTCCCATCCTGTATATATGGGCACAGCACAGTACTACTACTCCTATCCTGTATATATGGGCACAGCACAGAACTACTACTCCTATCCTGTATATATGGGCACAGCACAGTACTACTACTCCTATCCTGTATATATGGGCACAGCACAGTACTACTACTCCTATCCTGTATATATGGGCACAGCACAGTACTACTACTCCTATCCTGTATTATATATGGGCACAGCACAGTACTACTACTCCTATCCTGTATTATATATGGGCACAGCACAGTACTACTACTCCTATCCTGTATGTATGGGCACAGCACAGTACCACTACTCCTATCCTGTATATATGGGCACAGCACAGTAATACTACTCCTATCCTGTATATATGGGCACAGCACAGTAATACTACTCCTATCCTGTATATATGGGCACAGCACAGTACTACTACTCCTATCCTGTATATATGGGTAGAGCACAGAACTACTACTCCTATCCTGTATATATGGGGACAGCACAGTACTACTACCCCTATCCTGTATATATGGGGACAGCACATAACTACTACTCCTATCCTGTATATATGGGCACAGCACAGTACTACTACTCCTATCCTGTATATATGTGCAATAACAACCCCCCCCCCCTTATTACATATTTGCCCCCTTACTATACTGTATATTTCCTCTAGTGGCCATTAATTATATATTCTGGCAACCAGTCCCATTTTAGCAAATAGTCTTCTAGTGGCCCCTTGGAGTCCCTTATTATATGTTTCCCTTGCTACTCTGGCCCCCTATGATATATTTGGTCTAGTAGAGGAAAATAATAAAATCCACTTACCTGTCGCAGCGCTCCCGCGTCCTCCGCGCCTCTTCTCCCTGCAGCAGAGGAACTGTGAAGAACAAGGTGCGCGGCAGCGTGATTGCATCATCACGCTGCCGCGCATCAGAGGTCATAGTGCGACGCGGGCCGGGTAAAAGAAGAGGCCGCGTCGCGCAGGCACAGCAATGGCTGCGCAATTACTTCAAAGGTGGTACTCGAGTGGCCGCTTATGGCCGCATCGAGTACCACTGCTGTTACTCACTGGCAGGGGCCTCAGCAGGGGATGGAGGCCCCTGCCGCAGCGGAGATATCGGGGGCATACTGTGGGCCAGCGCGACCTTGCTGGCAGGGCCCCCCGATGGGGATGGCGGCCCCTGCCGCAGCAGAGGTATCAAGGGCCCACCGGAGGATCCTCCGGTCCTCCGGTGGGCCAGTCCGACCCTGCATGTATCAATTGTTTACCTCCTGAGATCAGTATTTTCTCCCTCTCCGGGAGGTGGAGGATACAGCTCACTCCAAGACCCGAGGTGCAGCACAGCCACCATCATCCCCCTTCATCTCTGACCTGCAGTAATATCCTGCATTAACTTGGAGGGGGAGGAGGGCTCTGAACAGAGTATGAACAGGGGCAGAATAAGTGGCAGCTATTTGTCCTCACTTTTTCCCTTGTAGCCTGGTCTACAGAGTATAAATAAGCCCCTGCCTGGCTCCTGCTATAACACAGGGCTAGATACCACGAGACAGGAGAAGGTCCCATGACCTCCTATTGCCAGTTAACCTCTTAAGGACTAAGCCTATTTAGACCTTATGGACACAGCAGATTTTTCTAATCTGACAATTTAAATTGTAATAATGTTGGAACTAGAGATGAGCGAACATGCTCGTCCGAGCTTGATGCTCGGTCGAGCATTAGGGTACTCGAAACTGCTCGTTACTCGGACGAATACTTCGCCCGCTCGAGAAAATGGCAGCTCCCGCCGTTTTGCTTTTTGGCGGCCAGAAACAGAGCCAATCACAAGCCAGGAGACTCTGCACTCCACCCAGCATGACGTGGTACCCTTACACGTCGATAGCAGTGGTTGGCTGGCCAGATCAGGTGACCCTGGGATAGACTAGCCGCTGGCCGCGCTGCTCGGATCATTCTGTCTCTGGATGCCGCTAGGGAGAGAGCTGCTGCTGGTCAGGGAAAGCGTTAGGGTGTTCTATTAGCTTACTGTTAGGCAGGAGTGATTCTCAAAGAACCCAACAGCCCTTCTTAGGGCTACAATAACGTTCTACTTTTTTTATTTTAATTTGCATCTATTACCATTTTGTGAGGAATTAGCAGGGGGACTTGCTACCGTTGTGTTTAGCTCTTAGTGGCACACATATCCATAGCAAAGACCGAAGTGGGAAAATTCAGTAGGGGTTGGATTTCTATTAGGCACTAACTCAGTGTCATCTCATCTGGCATAGTAGTGTGCTTCCTTTGATACTTGGCTAGAAAATAGCCATAGGAGAATACAAACAGCTTCTTGAAGCCTACAGTAGCGTTCTATATATTTGATTTCTGGTTGATCTGCTGGTGGCTGTAGTTTCTGCAGTGCATGTACTTGCCAATTCTGAGCAATTTGTAGTGAGACTTGCGACCGCTGTGTTCTGCGCTTAGTGGCGCACATATCCATAGCAAAGGCCGAAGTGGGAAAATTCAGTAGGGGTTGGATTTCTATTAGGCAATAACTCAGTGTCATCTCATCTGGCATAGTAGTGTGCTTCCTTTGATACTTGGCTAGAAAATAGCCATAGGAGAATACAAACAGCTTCTTGAAGCCTACAGTAGCGTTCTATATATTTGATTTCTGGTTGATCTGCTGGTGGCTGTAGTTTCTGCAGTGCATGTACTTGCCAATTCTGAGCAATTTGTAGTGAGACTTGCGACCGCTGTGTTCTGCGCTTAGTGGCGCACATATCCATAGCAAAGGCCGAAGTGGCAAAATTCAGTAGGGGTTGGATTTCTATTAGGCAATAACTCAGTGTCATCTCATCTGGCATAGTAGTGTGCTTCCTTTGATACTTGGCTAGAAAATAGCCATAGGAGAATACAAACAGCTTCTTGAAGCCTACAGTAGCGTTCTATATATTTGATTTCTGGTTGATCTGCTGGTGGCTGTAGTTTCTGCAGTGCATGTACTTGCCAATTCTGAGCAATTTGTAGTGAGACTTGCGACCGCTGTATTCTGCGCTTAGTGGCGCACATATCCATAGCAAAGGCCGAAGTGGCAAAATTCAGTAGGGGTTGGATTTCTATTAGGCACTAACTCAATGTCATCTCATCTGGCATAGTAGTGTGCTTCCTTTGATACTTGGCTAGAAAATAGCCATAGGAGAATACAAACAGCTTCTTGAAGCCTACAGTAGCGTTCTATATATTTGATTTCTGGTTGATCTGCTGGTGGCTGTAGTTTCTGCAGTGCATGTACTTGCCAATTCTGAGCAATTTGTAGTGAGACTTGCGACCGCTGTGTTCTGCGCTTAGTGGCGCACATATCCATAGCAAAGGCCGAAGTGGGAAAATTCAGTAGGGGTTGGATTTCTATTAGGCAATAACTCAGTGTCATCTCATCTGGCATAGTAGTGTGCTTCCTTTGATACTTGGCTAGAAAATAGCCATAGGAGAATACAAACAGCTTCTTGAAGCCTACAGTAGCGTTCTATATATTTGATTTCTGGTTGATCTGCTGGTGGCTGTAGTTTCTGCAGTGCATGTACTTGCCAATTCTGAGCAATTTGTAGTGAGACTTGCGACCGCTGTGTTCTGCGCTTAGTGGCGCACATATCCATAGCAAAGGCCGAAGTGGGAAAATTCAGTAGGGGTTGGATTTCTATTAGGCAATAACTCAGTGTCATCTCATCTGGCATAGTAGTGTGCTTCCTTTGATACTTGGCTAGAAAATAGCCATAGGAGAATACAAACAGCTTCTTGAAGCCTACAGTAGCGTTCTATATATTTGATTTCTGGTTGATCTGCTGGTGGCTGTAGTTTCTGCAGTGCATGTACTTGCCAATTCTGAGCAATTTGTAGTGAGACTTGCGACCGCTGTGTTCTGCGCTTAGTGGCGCACATATCCATAGCAAAGGCCGAAGTGGGAAAATTCAGTAGGGGTTGGATTTCTATTAGGCAATAACTCAGTGTCATCTCATCTGGCATAGTAGTGTGCTTCCTTTGATACTTGGCTAGAAAATAGCCATAGGAGAATACAAACAGCTTCTTGAAGCCTACAGTAGCGTTCTATATATTTGATTTCTGGTTGATCTGCTGGTGGCTGTAGTTTCTGCAGTGCATGTACTTGCCAATTCTGAGCAATTTGTAGTGAGACTTGCGACCGCTGTGTTCTGCGCTTAGTGGCGCCCATATCCATAGCAAAGGCCGAAGTGGCAAAATTCAGTAGGGGTTGGATTTCTATTAGGCACTAACTCAGTGTCATCTCATCTGGCATAGTAGTGTGCTTCCTTTGATACTTGGCTAGAAAATAGCCATAGCAATAGGATAGGATTGTTTGGTTTTAAAAACTCAAAAAAAAACAAAAAACACAAAAAAAAAAAAAAAACACAAAAAAACACAAAAAAAAACAAAAAGAAGTAAAAAAAAAAAAAAAGTTATAACTCTCATTTTAAAAATGTTTAACCCAAGGGCTAGGGGTAGAGGACGAGGGCGGGGACGTGGGCGTCCAACTACTGCAGGGGTCAGAGGCCGTGGTCCTGGGCGGGGTGAGACACCACCTGCTGATGAGGGAGCAGGGGAACGCCGCAGAGCTACACTCCCTAGGTTCATGTCTGAAGTTACTGGGACTCGTGGTAGAGCACTGTTGAGGCCAGAACAGTGCGAACAGGTGATGTCGTGGATTGCTGACAATGCTTCGAGCAATTTGTCCACCACCAGTCAGTCTTCCACGCAGTCCACCCATGTCACCGAAATCCCCACTCCTCCAGCTCCTGCACCTCAGCCTCCTCCACCCCAGTCTGCCCCCTCCCAGGAAAATTTGCCATTTGAACCGGCATACTCTGAGGAACTGTTTTCTGGACCCTTCCCACAGTCACAAACCACTTGTCCGGTTGCTGCTGAGCAATTTTCCGATGCCCAGGTTTTCCACCAGTCACAGTCTGTGGGTGATGATGACCTTCTTGACGTAGTGGAAGTGTGTAAAGAGGTGTCCGACGATGAGGAGACACGGTTGTCAGACAGTGGGGAAGTTGTTGTCAGGGCAGGAAGTCCGAGGGGGGAGCAGACTGAGGGATCGGAGGATGATGAGGTGACAGACCCAAGCTGGGTTGAGAGGCCGGGTGAACACAGTGCTTCTGAGACGGAGGAGAGTCCTCGACCTGAACAGGTTGGAAGAGGCAGTGGTGGGGCCAGACGGAGAGGCAGGGCCAGAGCTGGTGCATCAGCGCCACTGTCAACTAGTGAAGCTCCCGTGGTGAGGGCTCTTGCGGCGAGGGCTAGATCTTCAGAAGTGTGGAGGTTCTTTAAGGAAACACCGGATGACCGACGGACTGTGGTGTGCAACATTTGCCAAACCAGGCTCAGCAGGGGTTCCACCACTACTAGCTTAACTACCACCAGTATGCGCAGGCATATGAATGCTAAGCACCCCACTCAGTGGCAACAAGCCCGTTCACCTCCGGCCGTGCACACCACTGCTCCTTCCCCTGTGTCAGCTGCTAGTCAGCCCCCTGCCCAGGACCCTGGCACAAAAACCCCATCGTCGCCTCCACGATCCTCCACAGCATCCACCAGCGTTCAGCTCTCCATACCCCAGACGCTGGAGCGGAAACGCAAATATAGTGCAACCCACCCGCACGCCCAAGCCCTTAATGTGCACATCTCCAGATTGCTTAGCCTGGAGATGCTGCCCTATAGGCTAGTAGAGACCGAGGCCTTTCGCAACCTCATGGCGGCGGCCGCCCCTCGGTATTCGGTCCCCAGCCGCCACTACTTTTCCCGATGTGCCGTCCCAGCCCTGCACCAGCACGTGTCAGACAACATCATCCGTGCCCTGACCAACGCCGTTTCTGACAAGGTCCACCTGACCACGGACACGTGGACGAGTGCTGCCGGGCAGGGCCACTATATATCGCTGACGGCACATTGGGTTAACTTGGTGGAGGCTGGGACCGAGTCTGACCCTGGGGCTGCTCATATACTGCCGACGCCGAGGATTGCGGGGCCTACCTCGGTCCAGGTGTTTCAGGCCTACTATGCCTCCTCCTCCTCCCACCCCTCCTCCACCTCCTCCTCCGAACTACCATCCGTGGGCACGGCGCCATCAGTCGGTAGCTCTAGGCACAGCAGCAGTGCCGTCGCTAAGCGACAGCAGGCGGTGCTCAAACTGCTGAGCCTAGGCGACAAAAGGCACACCGCCCAAGAGCTATTACAGGGCATCACGGCGCAGACTGATCTGTGGCTGGCACCGCTGAACCTCAAGCCGGGAATGGTTGTGTGTGACAACGGCCGTAACCTGGTGGCGGCTCTGCAACTCGGCAGACTGACACATGTGCCATGCCTGGCCCATGTGTTAAATCTGATAGTGCAGCGTTTCCTCAAGACATACCCCAATCTGTCTGATTTGCTCACGAAGGTGCGCCGCATCTGTGCGCATTTCAGGAAGTCCAGCCCAGATGCTGCCACTCTCAGGGCAGCGCAGCGCCGCCTCCAACTGCCCGCTCACCGACTGTTGTGCGACGTGCCCACGAGGTGGAATTCAACACTGACCATGTTATCCAGAGTTTACCAGCAGCGCAGAGCGATTGTAGACTGCCAGATGTCAACTTCCACCAGAACTGGTAGTCAGGTCAGTCAGCTTCCTCAAGTCTACAATGAGGAGTGGACGTGGATGTCTGATATCTGTCAGGTGCTGAGTAACTTTGAGGAGTCAACACAGATGGTCAGTGGCGATGCCGCCATCATCAGCCTCACCATCCCGCTGCTTGGCCTGTTGAAAAACTCTCTGGTCAGCATGAAGTCGGAAGCTTTGCGCTCGTCACAAGAGACGGGGGAAGAATATTCCCTTGTTGATAGCCAAAGCACCCTGAGGTCTGTTTCTCAGCGCATATCGGAGGAGGTGGAGGTGGAGGAGGATGAGGAGGAAGAGGAGGAGAATGTTGGCGAGACACAAGAGGGGACCATTGTTGAGTCCTTCACTGTTCAGCGTGTATGGGCAGAAGAAGAGGAGTTGGAGGAGTTGGAGGAGGAGGAAATGGACAGTCAGGCCAGTGAGGGGAGTGAATTCTTACGCGTTGGTACTCTGGCGCATATGGCAGATTTCATGCTAGGCTGCCTATCCCGTGACCCTCGCGTTCAAAGAATTTATTCCAGCACCGATTACTGGGTGTTCACTCTCCTGGACCCACGGTACAAGCAAAATCTTTCCACTCTCATCCCTGCAGAGGAAAGGAGTGTGAGAATGCATGAATACCAGCAGGCCCTGGTGCACAAGCTGAAACAGTATTTCCCTTCTGACAGCGCTAGCGGCAGAGTGCGTAGTTCTGCGGGACAAGTAGCGAGGGAGAGTAGGCGAGCAGGCAGCTTGTCCAGCACTGGCAAGGGTACGCTTTACAAGGCTTTTGCCAGCTTTATGTCACCCCAGCAAGACACTGTCACCTGTCCCCAGTCTCGGCAGAGTAGGGCTGATCTTTACAGAAAGATGGTGAGGGAGTACGTAGCTGACCATACCATCGTCCTAAATGATCACACAGCTCCCTACAACTACTGGGTTTCAAAGCTGGACATGTGGCACGAACTGGCGCTGTACGCCTTGGAGGTTCTTGCCTGCCCTGCCGCTAGCGTCTTGTCCGAGCGGGTTTTCAGTGCAGCTGGTGGCATCATCACCGATAAGCGTACACGCCTGTCGACTGACAGCGCTGACAGGCTGACGCTTATTAAAATGAATAAAGGCTGGATTTCTCAGAATTTCCAATCTCCACCAGGTGAAGGAAGCTCAACCTGAATAATTGATCCACTCCTCCTCCTCCTCCTCATTTTCCTCCTTCTCCTCCTCTTTGTACAGTAAAGCAGAGGAAAATGGCTATTTTTTGACAGGGCCCACTGGCTCTTGCTATAGTACTTCATGCATTTAATTTTTCTGGAGGGCCACCTACCCGGTCCTCTGTTTGAAACAATTTTTGTGAGTGCCACATACAGGCACTCAATCTATTCCATTTTTCTGGAGGGCCACCTACCCGGTCCTCTGTTTTAAAAAATTTTTGGGACTGCCACATACAGGCACTCAATCTATTCCATTTTACTGGAGGGCCACCTACCTGCTCCTCTGGTTTGAAACATTTTTGGGACTGCCACATACAGGCACTCAATCTATTCCATTTTACTGCAGGGCCACCTACCTGCTCCTCTGGTTTGAACAATTTTTGGGACTGCCACATACAGGCACTCAATCTATTCCATTTTACTGGAGGGCCACCTACCTGCTCCTCTGGTTTGAAACATTTTTGGGACTGCCACATACAGGCACTCAATCTATTCCATTTTACTGCAGGGCCACCTACCTGCTCCTCTGGTTTGAACAATTTTTGGGACTGCCACATACAGGCACTCAATCTATTCCATTTTACTGGAGGGCCACCTACCTGCTCCTCTGGTTTGAAACATTTTTGGGACTGCCACATACAGGCACTCAATCTATTCCATTTTACTGCAGGGCCACCTACCTGCTCCTCTGGTTTGAAGAATTTTTGGGACTGCCACATACAGGCACTCAATCTATTCCATTTTACTGGAGGGCCACCTACCTGCTCCTCTGGTTTGAAGAATTTTTGGGACTGCCACATACAGGCACTCAATCTATTCCATTTTACTGGAGGGCCACCTACCTGCTCCTCTGGTTTGAAACATTTTTGGGACTGCCACATACAGGCACTCAATCTATTCCATTTTACTGGAGGGCCACCTACCTGCTCCTCTGGTTTGAAAAATGTTTGGGACTGCCACATACAGGCACTATCCAAATTAAATTGTCTCCATAGCAGCCTCCACACGTTGTCTCCATTGCTACCTCCAAAAGTCGTCCATATAGCTGCCTCCATACATCGTCCCTTTATCAAACGAGGTGTGTCAGGCAGAAATTTGGGTTGTTTTCATGGATTCCACATCAAAGTTGTTAACTTTGTCGCCACCCTGCTGTGTTATCCACAAAATATACTGGGAAACTTTTACCATTTAGGGATATTATTTCAGCGCTTCTTGCGCATCTGTTTACATTCCCCTCACCCGGCATATCCTAAACTTATAAGAACGCTACTACACTTGATCTTATACAAAAGGTTCTTAGAAGTGCTGTTTGGGGAGTAGCCTAGAAACAGGGGCTTGGATTGGCGAAAGCTCGCCTGGCTGCAGAGCGCCAGCTCCATCACAAGATCCAACTAACATAGTTGCAGCACCTTTAATCTACTACTAGTTCACTGCCTCCATAATAATAATAATCTTTATTTATATAGCGTCATCATATTCTGCAGCGCTTTACAAATCATAGGAAACAAATACAAATGTAATGTAACAGAGCACAACATTTGTATGGAACAACAGGAGTGAGGTCCCTGCTCGCCAGAGCTTACGGTTTATGAAGATGATGGGGTAACACGAGGTAAAAGAATATTTAATGGTCAAGCCATTCTTCTTAGGGAATAGAAAAAAATATAATAAATGGAATTGCTGTCGCTTGAACCACTCAGCCGTCATCTTATATACCAGGTCCAGGGTGAATGGGACTGCAGAGAAGTCTGGTGCCTGTTAGTTGCTGGATAACAGATGGGAGGACGACACAGGACGGGTTAGTAGAAGAGTTAAAACTTCATGCAGTTAATGAGTGTTATAGGCTTGCCTAAAGAAATGGGTTTTAAGAGCACGTTTGAAACTTTGGAGGTTAGGTATTAGTCTGATAGTCCAGGGCAGAGCATTCCATAGAATTGGTGCAGCTCTAGAGAAGTCTTGGAGACGCGAGTGGGAGGTCCGCACTAGGGTAGAGGTTAATCTAAGATCACTGGCGGATCTAAGAGCACGGGTTGGGCGATAGACTGAGATAAGAGAGGAGAGGTAGGGGGGTGCAGCATTATACAGAGCTTTATGGATGAGGGTTATTATTATTTTAAACTATTCGAAAGGAGACTGGCAGCAAGTGCAGCGACTGGCATGAACTGTAAGCATACATGGTCCCCTTATCAAACGAGCTGTGTCAGGCAGAATTTGGGGTTGTTTTCATGGCTTCCATGTTAACTTTGTCGCCACCCTGCTGTGTAATCCACAAAATATACTGGCAAACTTTTATCATGTAGCGATATTATTTGAGCGCTTCTTGCTCACCTCCTTTGGTTCCTCTCTGCCACCCATTGGTTTGAAGCCTGAGTCCATTTAGGGTATGTCGCCATGCCACTCTCTAGCCTGCCGCTGCTGCCGCTGCCTCTGCATGCCGTCCCCTATAGTGTCAGGGTCAATTATTGGATGTTTTAGATGCTATCTAGCTTCATTCTGTCACTCTGTCATGGCCATGCTGTTGCCCATAATTTTGGCATAATGGTGCGATTAGGCAGCCTCAGAGGCATCCATGCATGCTGCCCCTGCTGTTTCCTGTCCATTTCCGTGGTGTTTCCATCCTTTTCTGAGGTTCCCAGGTGTTTGGCCAAGCTTCCCTGTGCAGAGCCTTGGTCCCCTTGAAAAATGCTCGAGTCTCCCATTGACTTCAATGGGGTTCGTTATTCGAGACGAGCACTCGAGCATCGGGAAAAGTTCGTCTCGAATAACGAGTACCCGAGCATTTTAGTGTTCGCTCATCTCTATTTATTAACCCTTTAGGTTTGCTTCAAAGTTAAATCAAAATGTAGAGGAGAGCACAGATGGAAGAGGTATGCACCTGGGAAGTGAAGGGGTTAATTGAATGTGGTGTGCAAGTAATTTATGGTGTGGAGGGTCACTCTAGGCATCTGATCTCCTTCCTCTGTGAAGGAAAATGAGGAGATCGGATACTGATAAGGTGAGCTCAGCCAGGCAATGCCTGCTTTCTGCTGTGATTTGTCTGTCTGTACTAAATGACCAGTCACAGCAATCGCTTGTCTATTCCTCCCCTGACATGTTGCTTAGAGCCTTGGCTCTCAGAGACAACAGGATTGATCCTGTTACCCTGCATTTTGTCAGAGCGACAGACAGAAGTCATGATGTTGTGGCTTTATGGACTCCTTCCCATTGGGGAACGTCATGGTGGCTTGAGGGGTTAATTGGCTACTAGCTAAAAGGATCCTCACTAAATAATATATGACCTGTGCAGGGGGAGCAGAGAGCTGCCAGCAGGAACTTCTGCTGGATGATAGATCAGGTCAGGGGCTGCCTCCTAAATCATCCAGGCTGCCATTCTGCCGCCTCTGATATCTGCCGCCTGAAGCAAGATTTTCATCCTGCCTCATGGCAGATGCGGCCCTGAATGAAGGGCATTCTTAGGCAAATAGAAATGAACTTCAATGATAAACTTCTTGGCTTTATAAGACCACTTTACATCTCAGTTCAAAATTCAGGCATAAACTAGATAGTGTAAATTATAATTCCATAGTTCTAAACTATTCCAGATACATAGTCCAGCATGATTTATCTGATGCAGAATAAGACTGCATTCACATGACCAAATTTGTGCAGGTTTTATAATGTTTTCATACATTTAAAAAAATTAAAACCTTCTGTACAAAAAAAAAATTCTTCATTTTGCCATGTTCTGGCACTAATAACTTTTTCATACTTCAGTGCAGGAAACTGTGGGTGGTGTCATTTTTTGTGAATTTAGATGACGTTTTTAATGCTATCATTTTGAGGACTGTATGGCATTTTTTACTTTGGGCGCCATTTTCCATTACAGGGTTAAACGCCGGGAAAAATCGCTAATATATATTGATAGATCAGACATTTTGGGATGCGATAATACCAAACAAGCTTATGATTCTTTCTGTTTTTTCGCTTTTATATGTGATCTAGGGAAAGGGGGTGATTTAAACTTTTACTTTTTTTTTACTATATTTTCATATTTTTAAAAAAAATTTTTGATTGTGAGCTCTCTCCATACACCCTTCACAGCACGAGGACGATATAGTTCGTCCTAGGTCACGAAGGTGTTAATGAAGTGTTTTGTTTTCATACACTTTGCTTGTTGTGGAAACTACTTTTACTGTATATAAATTGGCAACCAATCACAGAGCAGCTTTCATTTCAAGAGAGAACTTTTGGTAATGAAAGCTGTGCTATGATTGGTTGCTATGGGTAACCAGCACAGTTATGACCTATGTTAGGCCTCGTTCCTTCAGGGATTGGTGTACACGTGATACCTGTGCAGTATGTAAGGGGCAACCATTGGGGTAGATGCATCCATAGGGGCAGTTACTGGACTATGTTCCCTCATGTGTTTTCCTGAAGACCCTGTGAGATGTGATGTGCACAGACCTTGTATTCACCTTCCCAAGAAACCCCCAAGAAAAAGGAGTTCAACCAAAGAAGATCCAATAAATAGACAAAAGACAAATAATTGGGAACTAAATAACCAAATATTTATTTATAATCCCATCCCATGGCAGACCCTGGACTCACGAAGAGTCACCCTTCAGCACTCAGGAGAGGAAAAACCCCCTGTGGAGGAAACCTCTAGGGAACCCATGGCTGAAGGATCGCCCTTCCTCTGGGCTTAGAGGGTTACTGCCAATGAATATCTGTCACCCAGGTAGTCGGGTGTCCACCGATCCAGGGGTTCACAATCCATACGTCCAGGGGTCCAGGCTCCATACGTCCAGGGGTCCAGGCTCCATACGTCCAGGGGTCCAGGCTCCATACGTCCAGGGGTCCAGGCTCCATACGTCCAGGGGTCCACACGTCCAGGCTCCATACATCCAGGGGTACATAAATCCACGGTTCTTCATGCCTCGACGTCTCACCACCCAGTGCCTGCCCCTATTGACCGGCACAGATATTTATACTTGAGGCAGGTGGGCGTGGCAGCATGATGTGGCTCCTGATTGGCCAGTTCAGGCGGGTGGGGCTGTATGATCTTGCTTCTGATTGGTCAGTTTCAGTGTCTATCTGTCAGAAGTGGGAATTATGACATCAGCGCATCTATGACACAAAATTCTGAAGAATTAACCCTTTAATGTCTGACTAAAGGGGGAATTAAGTTATCCTTGTCTCTTGTACTGTAGTAAAATATATACATATTTATAAGTGACGGCCTCACAGATGTTTTAATGTTATTTATTGGAAAACACAATAATTCAAGTTTTTGGGGAAAAAATATGATATGTGTGAATAAAGATTATGATATTATATAAGGCTGCAGATTTATTTGGGACCACATAGAAATTCTCTCTTGTAATTGTGGGGTTTATTTTTGGGGGATTCTTTCATAAGGATTGAGGTAAGTCCTATGATGAGTTGCGGGAAGGACCACCCCCACTGTGGCCACTCCTATGTGATCTTAGGGCTCATGCACAGACATTATGTGGGGACGTGTCAGTGGTTATTACACATCCCAATGTATTTCTATGGATTCTACTGAGCCGACTGCCAAGAGGCACAAAACATGGAGCGGCTTCAATATGAAGGGGAGATGAGGGGCCACAATAAGAGAAAGAGATAAGGGGGCCACAATATGAGGGGAGATCAGAGAGGGTTCTGGGGTTGGGAGGTGACACAATATGGGGCGGAGATGAGCAGGTCCCAATATTAGGAGGGGATGAGGGGGCCACAATCTGAGGGGGAGATTAAAGGTCACAATATTAGGGGGAGATGAGAGGGGCCACTAAGAAGTGGCACATGACATTAAGAGGAGCGTCACAGACTGGATAGCAGAGAGAAAGAACCTGATAACCCAGCCGGACAATACAGGGGATGCAGGGATGATTCTAGCCCTTTTGCTGCCTGTGGCGAAAATTCAAATGCCACCCCCACCCCCCGCCCCCCAACGCAGTATACACATGCCTATTTAAATGTTTATTTCCACACTCTGTATGTAGACAATCACTCACACACATGCCCACATGTATCAATTGTTTACCTCCTGAGATCAGTATTTTCTCCCTCTCCGGGAGGTGGAGGATACAGCTCACTCCAAGACCCGAAGTGCAGCACAGCCACCATCATCCCCCTTCTTCTCTGACTTGCAGTAATATCCTGCATTAACTTGGAGGGGGAGGAGGGCTCTGAACACAGTATGAACAGGGGCAGAATACACAAAGTGAGTTCACAGCACCAACGTTATCAATAAGAAAATGCTGAAAACCATAACAATAATTGATGACAATAACCCCACACCCCAATGCTGGCTGACTATAGACACGAGGAATATAACAGCACATGTACAGTACAGGCTGAGAGCTGTCTTACACTAGAAGATTAATCTGTCAGTACAATACTGATCTGACACTGGTAGAAGTAGATTCTAGTACCTCACAGGTGACATGTCTTCTCCATCAGGGCCAGAATCCACGTAACCTACGGCTTTTCCACCAGATGTCTTCTGCTCCTGGCAGCACATACCCCACACTGTGCAACTAAAAATATCACAGTTACTAATAGTATAATGTCACCTGGATAACAGAAATATGCCCCCCCCCCCCAAATATAGCGCATAATAAAACCTCTGTGTCTCCTGCACATATTACTATACTACAGACCCTGAGTAATACTGTACCCCTAATTATATATGTCACCCCCCAATTACACAATATATGGTTCCCCCATGACTTCATTTATATATTGCCCCCTTTAATGAATTAATTTACCTATTTATGGCCCTTTCTACTACTGGGGTGCCACATGAATTTTAGAGTCTGGCCCCTCAAGTTATTATTTAATATACTGCCCCTCCATTTAGTTATATGATAGATACAGGGGCAGGAGCTGGCTATATACGTGGGCAGGAGCTGGCTATATACAAGGGCAGGATATATCGGGGCAGGAGCTGGCTATTTACGGGGCAGGGTGCTGGGCAGGTGCTGGGTATATTTGGGGGCTGGCTGTCTATATAGGGGCAGGAGGAAGGCTGTATACAGAAGCAGGAGGATAGCTATATAAGGGGCAGGTGTTGGCGACATAAGGGTTGAATTATACTTGAGTATATAAGGTACTGAGAGGCGTGAGGAGTTATTTTTGGCGGAATGAGCCGACGTTTTCATTGCTACTATTTTGAGGACTGTGAGACCTTTTAATCAGTTTTTATTACATTTATTATGTTATGTAAAATGGTGTAAAAGTGGTATCGGACATTTGGGCGCTATTTTCCGTTATGTGGTTCAACACCAGCAATAGCCGTTTTTATATTTTGATAGATCAGATATTTTGAGATGCGGCGATACCTAATGTGTTTGTGATTTTTACTGTTTAATAAATTAGTATCAGTTCTAGGGAAAGGGGTGGTGATTTATTTTTTTTACTATTTTTTTTAGAGTACTTTAACCCTAGATGGTCTTATCGTTCCTACCATATATTGCAATACTACTGAATTGCAGTATATGGCATTTTTACACAGTATTCATTACTGTTACATTGTAACGAAACTGCAAATGCCATGAAGTCTTGGGTCTGACAAAGACCCAAGGCTGTCATGGCAACCAATCGCTGCCCCCCATGACAGGGAGCGAGTAACAATCAGAACAAAGATGGCGACGCCAATGTGCCACCGTCCTTTAAATGTTGGCGGCAGCAATCATGGGTATCAGTGGTGGGCGTTTGCTGCAATATGCAGCAAACCCCACCTCTGTATTAAGAGGGCTCAACTGGTGAGCCTTCTTCATACAGGCCCTGCACCTCTGCTCCGTACATGTAAGCCTCAGAGCGGTAGGGAGTTAATATTGTACCCCCCAAACACATACAATGTACTATGCTGCCCCCCATAATTAACTATTTATTATGCTGCCCCCCCACAATTAACTATTTAATATGCTGCCCCCCCATCATTAACTGTTTAATATGCTGCCCCCCACAATTAACTATTTAATATGCTGTCCCCCATAGTTAACTTTTTAATATGCTGCCCCCAATGATTAACTATTTAATTTGCTGCTCCCCCACAGTTAACTTTTTAATATGATGCTCACCCCCAATTAATTATTTTAAATATTTCGTCCCCCACCATCTTTGAATGCTGTTTGATTTAAAAAAAAAAAAACAACCTTATACTCACCTCGTGTCCCCGTCTTCTTTCTTCTTGCTGCGGGCAGACAGGAAGGGGTTCCTGGAGCAATGTGCGCTGGGGTTGTCTTATGGCCACATCGCTCCAGTAGTAGTGCCGCATCGAGCACTATACAGTGACGGGCAGGAGCTTCCGGTCTGGAGGGACGGAGGCCCCTGCCCGTCTACCGAGGCAAGTGTTGGGGCCCGCCGGGGCCCCAGCAGGAGAATGAACATCGGCGCTATTGGAGCTCCAGGCCGGGGGCCCCTAACCAATAAATCCGGATCCGAGGGCCCGGCGCTAGCGCTCCAATAGCGCCAATGATGATCCGGCTCTGGGCGTGACGTCCTCCTCCGCCGCCTGTGTCCCTGTATAGAATGGGGCAACGCCAGCAGCTGGGAAGGTGATGCGTCGCTCCGCACATAAATCACACTTGTGTCTTAAAGAGCGGTGCGATTTATCTGGTGGGCGATTCGGGCGGCAACAGGCACCTGAATCATCCAAATTAGAGCAGGAAATTTCGCCGCTCTCCAAAGGGCTTTGCATTCTGTTACCTCAGGCGAGATTTTCATCTCACCTCATGGCAAATGTGGCCTGGGGGGGGGGGACTCGTACAGGATCAACAGGGTCCTGTACACCCACATATCAGTACAGGGGGGTCATACTGGGTACTGTACACCCATATGTACAGGGGGGGTCATTTGGGGTCCTCTGCACTCCCATATCGGTAGACTTTTTTCTTTATTAGTCCCACTATGGGACATGAACA
The DNA here is from genome assembly GCF_040894005.1 of Engystomops pustulosus. Taxonomy (NCBI): domain Eukaryota; kingdom Metazoa; phylum Chordata; class Amphibia; order Anura; family Leptodactylidae; genus Engystomops; species Engystomops pustulosus. The sequence continues at coordinate 44,162,591 of NC_092417.1, forward strand.
AGGAATCTGCAGTTTGCTTGTTCATTATAATACCCAGTAGTACTTGTGTATTGCAGGGTATTATCACTGTCACCTCAGGGTTGCAGATGACACCCCGGCTTCCTGATACCGGCTCAGCTCCGGTGATGTATATATCCTTCACTGAGCATCAATAGGTTAATCCCTTAGGGGTGTGGCCATTTTTCGTTTTTGCATTTTCATTTTTCACTTCCCACCTTAAAAAATCTTTAAAAACTTTTTTATTTTTCCATGTAAAGAGCTCTGTTTGGGTTTGTTTTCTGCGTAACAAATTGCACTTCATAGTGATAGTATTTAACATTCCATGCCATGTACTGGGAACCGGGAAAAAATTCAAAATGCAGTGAAAATTATGAAAAAACCCATTTGCGCCATATTCTTGTGGGCTTGGATTTTACAACCAAATGACATGTTTACTCTATTCTTTGGGTCAGTACGATCACGGGGACACCAAATTTAGAATGTTTTCATACATTTAAAAAATTAAAACCTCCTGTACAAAAAAAATTTCTTCATTTTGCCATGTTCTGGCACTAATAACTTTTTCATACTTCAGTGCACGAAGCTGTGGGTGGTGTCATTTTTTGTGAATTTAGATGACGTTTTTAATGCTATGATTTTGAGGATTGTATGGCCTTTGAATCACTTTTTATAGAATTTTTTATGTTTTTCAAAATGGCAAAAAAGTGGCATTTTTTACTTTGGGCGCCATTTTCCATTACAGGGTTAAACGCCGGGAAAAATCGCTAATATATATTGATAGATCGGACATTTTGGGATGCGATAATACCAAACAAGTTTATAATTCTTTCTGTTTATTTTCTTTTATATGTGATCTAGGGAAAGGGGGTGATTTAAACTTTTACTTTTTTTTTACTATATTTTCATATTTTTAAAACAAATTTTTTGATTGTGAGCTCTCTCCATATACCCTTCACAGCACGAGGACGATATAGTTCATCCTAGGTTGCGAAGGTGTTAATGAAGTGTTTTGTTTTCATACACTTTGCTTGTTGTGGAAACTACTTTTACTGTATATAAATTGGCAACCAATCACAGAGCAGCTTTCATTTTAAGAGAGAACTTTTAGGAATAAAAGCTGTGCTATGATTGGTTGCTATGGGTAACCAGCACAGATATGACCTATGTTAGGCCTCGTTCCTTCAGGGATTGGTGTACACGTGATACCTGTGTAGTATGTAAGGGGCAACCATTGGGGTAGATGCATCCATAGGGGCACTTACTGGACTACGTTCCCTCATGTGTTTTCATGAAGACCCTGTGAGATGTGATGTGCACACACCTTGTATTCACCTTCCCTAGAAACCCCCAAGAAAAATGAATTAAACCAAAGAAGACCCAATAAATAGACAAAAGACAAATAATTGGGAACTAAATAACCAAATATTTATTTATAATCCCATCCCATGGCAGACCCTGGACTCACGAAGAGTCACCCTTCAGCACTCAGGAGAGGAAAAACCCCCTGTGGAGGAAACCTCTAGGGAACCCATGGCTGAAGGATCGCCCTTCCTCTGGGCTTAGAGGGTTACTGCCAATAAATATCTGTCACCCAGGTAGTCGGGTGTCCACCGATCCAGGGGTTCACAATCCATACGTCCAGGGGTCCAGGCTCCATACGTCCAGGGGTCCAGGCTCCATACATCCAGGGGTCCAGGCTCCATACGTCCAGGGGTCCACACGTCCAGGCTCCACACATCCAGGCTCCACAAGTCCAGAGGTCCAGGCTCCACACATCCAGGCTCCACAAGTCCACGGTTCTTCATGCCTCAACGTCTCACCACCCAATGCCTGCCCCTATTGACCTGCACAGACATTTATACTTGAGGCAGGTGGGCGTGGCAGCATGATGTGGCTCCTGATTGGCCAGTTCAGGCGGGTGGGGCTGTATGATCTTGCTTCTGATTGGTCAGTTTCAGTGTCTATCTGTCAGAAGTGGGAATTATGACATCAGCGCATCTATGACACAAAATTCTGAAGAATTAACCCTTTAATGTCTGATTAGAGGGGGAATTAAGTTATCCTTGTCTCTTGTACTGTAGTAAAATATATACATATTTATAAGTGACGGCCTCACAGATCTTTTAATGTTATTTATTGGAGAACACAATAATTTAAGTTTTTGGAGAAAAATTATGATATGTGTGAATAAAGATAATGATATTATATAAGGCTGCAAATTTATCTGGGACCACATAGAAATTCTCTCTTGTAATTGTGGGGTTTATTTTTTGGGGATTCTTTCATAAGGATTGAGGTTAGTCCTATGATGAGTTGCGGGAAGGACCACCCCCACTGTGGGCAGTCCTATGTGATCTTAGGGCTCATGCACAGACATTATGTGGGGACGTGTCAGTGGTTATTACACATCCCAATGTATTTCTATGGATTCTACTGAGCCGACTAGCAAGAGGCACAAAACATGGAGCATCTTTAATATTTTTTTTCTATTAAGCTGCAAAAAGATGGAGCAGGAAGGGCTCAATATAAAAGGAGCCAAAATTGAAAGGAAGATGAGGGGGGACAATGGTAAGGGGAGATGAAGGGACACAATAACAGGTGGAAAGGAGAGGCCACAATATGAGGGAGAGATAAGGGGCCACAATATGAGGAGAGATCAGAGAGGGTTCTGGGGTTCGGAGGTGACACAATATGAGGCGGAGATGAGCAGGTCCCAATATTAGGAGGGGATGAGGGGGCCACAATCTGAGGGGGAGATTAAAGGTCACAATATTAGGGGGAGATGAGAGGGGCCACTAAGAAGTGGCACATGACATTAAGAGGAGCGTCACAGACTGGATAGCAGAGAGATAGAACCTGATAATCCAGCTGGACAATATAGGGCAGGGGTCGGGAACCTATGGCTCGCGAGCCAGATGTGGCTCTTTTGATGGCTGCATCTGGCTCGCAGCCAGGGCTCCTATCCAGGGGCATTACTACAGCCGTGGCATCTGCTACGCTGCCTGTCAAGACCAGGGGCCCTTATCTGGCTCCTGTTGTGCCCCTGGCTGTAGTAATGCCCCTGCATGTATTCCGCAGAGCAGCGCAGGGGTACGCGGGTTTAATTCAGGGGCGGCGCCTCTCTCTCCCTCCCTGCAGCCAATCATGGGGCCGGATGTAGCAGCGCGGGAGATTCAGACAGAGGAGACCAGAGAGCTGCACACTGAGGAGACATGCAGCACCTGAGGAGAAGGAGTCAGCAGCCGGGGATCAGCCACAGATAAGTGCTCCCTCCCCCCAGTGTCTCCTCACACTCTGCACTAACCCCTTAGTGTCCTGTATGCAGGAGCAGCTATGAAGCTCCTAAGTGTCCCTTACAGACCCCTCTGCGTCATCCCCTCATATCTTCCCCCACCACTGCATTTCTACATTAATGTGAGGTTCTGCAGCAGCTGAGATACAAAATAGCTAGGACCTAAGACAAAATTGTGGTGCACGTCAGTAATAAATGTGGCGCATGGTCCGGCTTAGCAGTAACAGCAGTCTAGCAGTCTTGTGGGACACAGAGCAGCCGCCACATAAAACTGGCGCAGACACTTTAACAAATGTGTATTGGGATGTTCTGCGGCGTGTGTATTATAATGTTCTGCGGGGGGTGGCGTGTGTATTATAACGTTCTGCGGGGGGTGGCGTGTGTATTATAACGTTCTGCGGGGGGTGGCGTGTGTATTATAATGTTCTGCGGGGGGTGGCGTGTGTATTATAACCTTCTGCGGCGGGTGGCGCGTGTATTATAATGTTCTGCGGCGGGTGGCATGTGTATAATAATGTTCTGCGGGGGGTGGCGTGTGTATAATAATGTTCTGCAGGGGGTGGCGTGTGTATTATAATGTTCTGCGGGGGGTGGCGTGTGTATTATAATGTTCTGCGGGGGGTGGCGTGTGTATAATAATGTTCTGCAGGGGTTGGCGTGATCCCCGACAAAAATGCGGCCGCTGGACCCTCAGTACGGCTCTCGCAGAATTATATTTTAAAATATGTGGCGCTTATGGCTCTCTCAGCCAAAAAGGTTCCTGACCCCTGATATAGGGGATGCAGGGCCGATTCTAGCCCTTTTGCTGCCTGTGGCAAAAAATTCAAATGCCCTCCCTCCCCCCCAACGCAGTATACACATGCCTATTTAAATGTTTATTTCCACACTCTTTGTATGTAGACAATCACTCACACACATGCCCACATGTATCAATTGTTTACCTCCTGAGATCAGTATTTTCTCCCTCTCCGGGAGGTGGAGGATACAGCTCACTCCAAGACCCGAGGTGCAGCACAGCCACCATCATCCCCCTTCATCTCTGACCTGCAGTAATATCCTGCATTAACTTGGTGGGGGAGGAGGGCTCTGAACAGAGTATGAACAGGGGCAGAATAAGTGGCAGCTATTTGTCCTCACTTTTTCCCTTGTAGCCTGGTCTATAGAGTATAAATAAGCCCCTGCCTGGCTCCTGCTATAACACAGGGCTAGATACCACGAGACAGGAGAAGGTCCCATGACCTCCTATTGCCAGTTAACCTCTTAAGGACTAAGCCTATTTAGACCTTATGGACACAGCAGATTTTTCTAATCTGACAATTTAAATGGTATATTAAAGTGTTCCAACATTATTACAAAGTTGATTTTGAGATAGTTCTTTGTGACACAATGGGGGTCATTTACTAAGGGCCGAATCGAGTTTTTCCGTCGCGTTACCCGAATATTACCGATTTGCACTGGTTTTTCCCTCGCGATCAGATTGTGGCGCATCAGCGCCGGCATGCACGCAACGGAAACTGGGGGGCGTGGCCATAAGAAAACCCGATGGATTCGGAAAAACCGCTGTATTTGTTTTAAAAAAAATGTCGCTTGACACGCACTTACCTGCACCCAGCGTAGCTTGGTGAACTTCAGTGAACTCCGACGGAATTCAGCGCAGCAGCGACACCTAGTGGACATCGGGCGCACTACCTTCGTGAATCGCCGGAAGACCCGAATCCTCCACATAGAACACGCCGCTGGATCGCGACAGGACCGGGTAAGTAAATCTGCCCCAATGAACTTCATGTTATTTAAAACATTTGAGTGATATCTTTTGAATTTATTTATGAAAAAACTGAAAAATAGCAAAAAGTTCTAAAAATTTGCTCTTTTTTAAATTTTTGAATTCTTAAAATGTTTGAACACAAAAATTACTTAATAAATAACATTCACCATATGTCTGCTTTCTGTTGGCAACATTTTTTTAAATTCTTTTGTATCTGTATGATGGTAGAAGGCTTTTAAGTTTCATAAATATTTTTTTTAAAAATTTCCAAATTCATTTTATTGAGGCCAATTTCATTTCTCAAGTGATTTTAATGGCCCTAAACAACAGAAAACACACAAATTATACCATTTAAGAAACTTCACCCCTTAAATTATTCAAAATGTATTTAAGGAGCTTTATTAACCCTTTAGGTTTACTTCAAAGTTTAATCAAAATGTAGAGGAGAGCACAGATGGGAGAGGTATGCAGCTGGGCAGTGAAGCCAGTGTCGGACTGGCATGTGTTGGGCTTACCAGAGGTGGTGATCTTGAGGGCCCACACTTCAACTATAAAATACTATAAAAAAAAATCATATTTAGGATGTATCATTAAAAAGATCTAATAATCTATCGGAATCGTCCTATATAAAATAGATCATAATGGGGCAGATTTATCAAGCTGTCTGAAAGTCAGAATATTTCTAGTTGCCCATGGCAACCAATCACAGCTCAGCTTTCATTTTACCAGTGCTCATGAATATTTTAAAGGGGAGCTGTGATTGGTTGCCATGGGCAACTAGAAAAATTCTGATTTTCAGACAGCTTGATAAATCTGCCCCAATATCCAGTGATTACTCCACTCACATCTAAATTGAGATATTTGGGGCCCATTATAAAACGTTAGAACCTGGGGCCCACCGGAGGATTCTCCGATGCTCTGGTGGGCCAGTCCGACACTGAGTGAAGGGGTTAATTGAATGTGGTGTGCAAGTAATTTATGGTGTGGAGGGTCACTCTAGGCATCTGATCTCCTTCCTCTGTGAAGGAAAATGAGGAGATCGAATACTGATAAGGTGAGCTCAGCCAGGGAATGCTGCTTTCTGCTGTGATTTGTCTGTCTGTACTAAATGACCAGTCACAGCAATCGCTTGTCTATTCCTCCCCTGACATGTTGCTTAGAGCCTTGGCTCTCAGAGACTACAGGATCAATCCTGTTACCCTGCGTTTTGTCAGAGTGACAGACAGAAGTCATGACGTTGGTGGCTTTATGGACTGCTTCCCGTTGGGGAACGTCATGGTGGCTTGAGGGGTTAATTGGCTACTAGGTAAAAGGATCCTCACTAAATAATATATGACCTGTGCAGGGGGAGCAGAGAGCTGCCAGCAGGAACTTCTGCTGGGTGATAGATCAGGTCAGGGCTGCCTCCTAAATCATCCAGGCTGCCATTCTGCCGCCTCTGATATCTGCCGCCTGAAACAAGATTTTCATCCTGCCTCATGGCATATGCGGCCCTGAATGAAGGGCATTCTTAGGCAAATAGAAATGAACTTCAATGATAAACTTCTTGGCTTTATAAGACCATTTTACATCTCAGTTCAAAATTCAGGCATAAACTAGATAGTGTAAATTATAATTCCATAGTTCTAAACTATTCCAGATACATAGTCCAGCATGATTTATCTGATGCAGAATAAGACTGCATTCAGTTGTGGGGTTGGATATACTTCCCCATAGACGGCTATGTACCCTACCATACACAGGGAAAACATGGAACATGCTCTATCTTTCCCCATGTTTGCAGCCATGCGGCATTATTTCCTATGGAGATGGGAGGGGTGAGCAGCACTCATCCCTCTTCCTCTCCAGCACGCCAAAGTGCACTCGGCCAGGCTGCTGTAGACTGTGGAGTCTGACTGTCTATTCATTTACACTTTTCATACATCACTATCATTGCATGTTTTTTTTGTTTACATTTTTTAACCATACACATCTCGGTGTATGTATTGATTATATTGATTTTTTTTTAGGGTGGGGTCTAGGGAAAATAAATATGTAGTTGCAGAGACTCAGCTTCCTACATGTAAATGCTGTGACTGTGATATATCATCTTGTCATTGTCATTTGAAGCTCTCTATATGAATTATATTATTATTATTATTATTATTATTCGGTACCTCTTTTTCCCTTAGGTGTTAGAGAAACAGTTTGAGAACTTTGTGAAGGAAATAGAGACATTGGGTAAAAGCAAAGTTTTGTCTTTAAATGAACTGGCATCAGGACTGCTGAAGGAGTCTCACAGCCAGGCTGAAGGAATCAAGACGAAAACTGAGGAGGTCCATAGAACCTGGGATGCGCTCTGCAGGTCAATTGAAAACCGGGCCAAGGTAAATTCTGTTACATAGTTATAGAAACATGGGGCAACCCTTCCAAATTATTTTTGGTGCACCTTTAATCTAGGGTGTGTGACACAATTCTGTCAGATAAATATTGTGCACATTTTGACTGTGCACCGGAACGCCCCTTTCAGTGCAGAATCCAGTTGTGCTGGGTACAGTGCAGCTGCTAAACAAATATGTGGCGCGGACACTTTATAAATACACGTTCAAGCAGTTTGCACTAAAAAGAACGTGCAAAATCATAGAGAAAACTTGTGCAGAGGCCTTAATAAATCTGCCCCAATATCTTGTAATTTTAAAGTGACAAACCTGTTTATGGCCTTGAGAGTTTATGGTCAGTTATTTCTTCTTATATCAGCTGTTTGATACAATTTACTTTACGGTACAAGCAGTCATTGTATATGGTGAGAATATATATTTCATTAGAACAAAATATTTGCACTAAAAAGAAAGTGTTGCAAATGTTAAAAAATGAAGAGAAAAGGCCTTTTTTTGGTCAGATCAAGGGTAAGGTTTTAAAAGTCATAACATACATACCAAATGAATGTGTCATGGCCTCTGCTGTATGATGTGAATTTGACCACTGTATATGGCATAAATGCTGTGTTTATTAATGCGTTTTTTTAGATTTTGGGTAAAGCCCACCAGGTCCATCACTTTGATCATGAGGTGGATGAATTACTTAGCTGGATACAGGAGAAAGAAGTCATGATGAACACGGATGACTATGGTTATGACCTTTTGGGGGTTCAGGCTTTGTTAAGTCAACATGAAGGTTTTGAAGTAAGTGTTATGAAGTTTAACAGACCATTGTAGCTGTTCATTATGTCTTTGGCTTCACCTTCACTTATGAATTTCAATGTGGTAATATTTTATCATAGAGAGATCTCGCTGCTATTAAAAAAGAAATGGAAAAAGTTATTAAACTGGGGCAATATGTAAGCCAACTACACCCACCAGTCCAGAAGAACGTGGCTGAAAGACTGGAAGATGTGGCCAAGAGCTGGGGGAGTCTAATCGCGCAATCCCAAGATAGAAAAGAAAAACTGACCGAAGCTGAACGGGTGCAGCTGTATTTCGGTGACTGTAGCGAGTTACTGTAAGTGCTCAGCCATGGATATGGAATTGTACACCATAATCATTTTCCAACGTGCTTAACCTGTAGACATTATACATCCAGAATGGTGCAAGGTATCCAGGGTGAGATAATAGTAATCCCCTAAAATTGGTCTCTTATTATGTGGTTTGTTGTGTCTTTCCCACAATTTTTGTTAATTGTAGTAAAACAAATTTGCCTCAAATCACAAAAATGATCAAATACAATGTGAGTGCTGAATATATTTGTCAGAATATTATAAATTCTATAGGTAAGTTACAATTTACAGAATCCATCATCCAGGGTTTAGTTAATTTTCTGGTGCAAAAGTGCAACCCTCATTGTACTCTACCCTGGCACTCCAGGTCCAAATTTCATAGACTTGGTTAAATGAAACATTGTGAATGACACTACATGTTAAATGTTCTGCAGTGTCATTATATAGAGAACCCCTGTGGATATACAGCAAGCTTCTATAAACCTGTATCACCTCCTGTGTGTAGGATATTGTATCCTCAGACATTAACTTGTTTATGCTGTATAATATTAAATCAGAAATTAAATTAGCATCAATGGCTGAAAGTTTCCACATGCCTGCAATGACGGGCTTTAATCTCCTTAGTGAGTCTTCTTACTTCCCTGACCTTATCTCCAGACTCTCACTCAGCTAAACTAGTTCCCTAGACTGTGCTGACGAGATGCAAAGACATTGAAACAGAGATGTCTTCAATTGTGAATCTGTTCTTTTTGGAATAGATATACTAGTTTAGCTCCTATGACACATCAGGGCACATTTCCTTACCGCGATTCACTAAGATCGTGCGCCAGAGTCCGACAGAGTTTACCATCTTTTTAGTGGTGCATGTAAGTGCTTGGGCTTGCGACACAATGGGGCACATTTACTTATCCAGCCGCAGGAGTTCACGACGTACAGACTGTTCGACAATCATGCACAGTTCACCATCTTCTTCCTGGTGCATCTTCTTGCAACACAATTTGAATCTTAAATCCCGCGCTCAGTCTGAATCTATCTGATCGTCCTCCAATTTCTGTCGCATGAAAGCCTGCGCAGCTGTACCACAAACTGATCTTGTGCTTCACAATCCCCAGTTAAATACCTGTCATAGTGGCGCAAATCCCGAAAACGTAGAAAATCCAACGAAAGTGCGATCCGCTGACCTTTAGTAAATAAGCCCCAATATATATCAGAGTTAAAATCCCGCACTCAGTCCCAATCAGTCGGATCATCCGACGGCATGCCCTCTAATTTGGGTTGCATGTAAGCCAGCACTGCTCCTCAAAAAAAAGGATCACATGCGCCACAATCCCAGCACAGACACTTCTTAAATACCTGTGCAAGCCATTCAATCCCCGAAAAAGCAGAACTGTCCGACAAAAGTGTGTGTGCGACCCTTAGTAAATGAGACTCATCATGTCATCATGCTTGGTGTCAAAGGGGCTGCCTTACAAGGTAGTCAAGAGGCAATTTTTTTTTTATCCCACCCTGGAAAACATATTTGCATATTTTTTATGATTTACAGAGGTATTCTTTTATCAAATTTGTATATGAACCAAAATATTTAATGTTTTTGCCACTTTAGAGTCTGGGCAAGAGACATTCATGCGCTAATGGTATCTGAGGAACTGGCAAATGATGTCGCTGGTGCAGAACAGCTAATAAAACGACATGAAGAATACAAGAGAGAGATTGACAGACACTGGGGAAAGTACGAGGAGCTTCAGAGGATGGGAAAACCTCTTCTGGAGAAAGAGCATTTCATGTCCTTTGAGGCAAGTTGAATACCTTCTAGCGTATGTATCGTGATAGACTAGATAAATTGTGTATCCTTAAAGGGAGCCTTCAACAAAAAAACATGGATTACACTAATGACTGGGTCCATTCATTCTTAATATATTCACAAAAAATAAGTTCTATCATAAGACTTCACTGAAACCTATTAATCATTCATTTTAAATCTTAACTTTTATTGACTTAGAAACTCTTAGAAACAACACAGTTCAGGTTCTATAAGCAAAATGGGTGAATTAAAAATCTACAGTACAAGCAAAAATCAATATGTCCCATGTATAGATACCTAAATAGCCATTGCACGTGTACAGGGATCACATACAACAATTGTACTAATAGTTTTTTGTTATTTCTTATGTGGGACAACCCCACAAAAATATAGAATAAGAATAATTAATATTTAGGAGTCTCTCCTATATTACTATAACTCATTCTTGTCAAAATTTTGTAATTAAAAGTCTTGTAATAAATTGGAACAAAGATATCCAGTTAGGACAGTTAGACTTAGCCCCGAGACCACTTATGTGGTGAAACATGTCAGGGGGGGGGGGGATGGATAGGGGGCTGTAGTGTTTATGTGATGATTTTTATTTACCAGTCTGGCATAGTCAATCCAATCATGTATTAGGCAATATAGAATAACATTCAGGGATTTTTACAAATTAAGAGAGATTAACTAAAACTATGTAAAAGTTAGGCAATGCGAAGGTAGACTACACAGTCTTATATGCTGGATAGTAAAATTGTTGACCTTTCAACCTCCTATTTGTTGGCTTAGTCTTAGACCAGACCATGTTGCATTTTGGAAAAGTTAGTTAGCACAACTTAGACCACAGTGTTAAACCAATGCTTGGTTCTTAGCAGTCAAGGCCTTCACAATAAGAATGTGATGACATATACTCTGGACATGCTATCACTTTATGCAAAGCCCTGTTATGGTTTGTGACTTGTGTGAAGCTAATGTGTGGATAATGGTTTTAAACATACATTTCAGATTTCAGAGAAAGTTCATGAGCTGTCAGAGCTAATGGGTCTTGTGTCTGACACCTGGAAGAGGAGGAAGGAGATCTATGAAGAAAACCTGGAGATACAATTGTTGTGTAGAGATTTAGAGCAAGCAAATGGGTGGCTTAACTCCAAAGAACCATATCTTTTGGATTCAAACTATGGGGTAAGGACATCTCTTGTGAAGATTCTGTAGGGTATTCCACCTAATGGCATTACAATACTTGTGGCTTCAAACATTTAATATTATCAGAATGTGGAGAAGAAAGGCTGAAATGTTCAGGAAACCCCAAAGTGATTAAGAGTCTTGTAGGAAGAACATAATAAGCTTTTATTGTACTGTTTGGTATCCATTTTATTAGGACTCTGTACCACATGTGGAGGATCTCATGAAGAAACAAGAGGAATTTGAAAAGATGCTAGCAGCTCAAGAAGAAAAATTTGAGATGCTAAAGAGAAAAACTAAGGTAAGTATTAAAGTCTACTTGTACGGCAATAAATAGCAACCTCCTTTACCTATCTATTCCATCAGCATAGTGACATAGTCACACATATATAACATCAATCCATATCATTGATGGTTTGTTCTACATAATGCCCTGAACATCTGCAGGGTCTTACGTGGCAAATAGTATGCAGGACACGGATGGCCAGGCTTGTTTTTCGATTGAGTAATCAACTCATGTTGTATAAATCTTGTATCCTAGAGAGAACAAAAAATGTTTAGACCAATTGACCTAGAAGAAAAGGAACAGAGAAAACCTGAACAATTCATCAGAGTTCCTTCTCTGAAGAGGAAGCCATCAGACAGGAGAGTATTTCCCCAAAGATTGGGAAGTGCAAGGGGTTCAGGATTATCAAGTAGACCTCTCACAGAAACAATAATCATCACACAACAAAAAAGTGCAGATAATTCCACTGGTTTACTAGACAACTTGAATGTCAAGAGCCACAAAACTGGAACAGGCCAAGATCCACAGACATCGATCACAGCCAATGTTGTAGATCTTCAGATACCTTCTATTACATTGACTACATCCACACAAACCAAGCCATCTCATGAGCAACCATTATCTTCTGTGCAAACCTACCAAAGATTGAAAGTGCCCATTGTAGAAGAAATCCAGGATGATTCTCTGTTGATTACTTTAGAAGACACCAAGAAGGAACCTGAGGAGCAACTTCCTATAAATCAAACAGAAGCATCTACACTACTGACGCTACATTCTGTCCCTCCAACTACAGAGAAAGCGAAAAGTGATGATTCGGTATGTAGCATATAACCACTATATAAAGTCATTGGGGCACATATACTGACCCGTCCCGTTGACGCCGCCAATCCGGAATGTCCGATGAGGATTCGGAGCTGCCGCGATTCACTAAGATCGTGCGTCCAATTTCCTGCATGTGTCACTTCCCCCGCTAAGGTCCGCCAGAGTTTACCTTCTTCCCAGTGCATGTGAGTGCTGATCTTGTGAATCAATTTGGTTTTTAAATTCCGAATCAGTCAGGTTGTCCGACGGCCACGCCCCTCCCATTTGTGTCGCATGAAAGCCGGCTCCGATGCACCACAATCACGTGCGCCAAAAATTCAGTGCAAATCTATAAAAAATCACAAAACCCGACGGAAATGCATCTGATGGACCCTTAGTAAATGTGCCCCATTGTATTTTTAACAATTTTTAACACATCACGTGTGTTTTGCTTCTGTTCTCTCAGCAGGAGGTGAAGCCCCTGGTTGAACTTGATGATAAACCTCCCATAGTCCCAGTTCTCCCTCCCGTGGTGGAGACAGCACCTGTCGTTGCTCTGGTAACAGCATTTGTCATCTGGGACTTGGTTTTGGGCAGTTTTAATAATACTCATAGCCAAGCGTCATTATCAGGGCAATCAGTATCTTTAGACATATATGTAAAGATTACATCTACTATGATGGCACAATTCCTTTTCAGCAATTTTATCATTATTAATGTTGCAGTGTAACAAACTGTTCTTGGGGGTCTATTCTCTACTAAGACTGATTGGCCAGGGCAGACAGTACAATGTACTTTTTCGAGAATTATTTTATGCAACATGCATGTATTTACTGAAATAAAAAATGTGATAACTGCCCATTTTGTTGTCCACTGCAATAGTTTTCTATAGGCATAAGCATGGTTAAACTTAGATTTTTTACAAATTAATTAACATAGAGTTGGTTCGGTGTTGCCAATCTCAAAACCTGAGGCAACTTTAGAACAATAACTTGTATTCCCATCTTAAAGCGTAACTAAACTTTGAACTAAATTGTATAAATGAGTAGTTCAGATGATAATAGTAAACTGTTGTAATTACTTCAGTAAAGAAATCAGTGTCCAATCAGGTGTCCTTCTTTTTCCCCTGCCTTTCTTTCTTATTTAAGCAGTCTGTGTAAATTAGTTTTCTGTTCTGTATCCACTGACAGCTGATCAGGTAAGAACAAAGTTTCTAATGACTTGGCAGATAGTCAATGGACAATCTATGTTTGTTTAGGAGCTAGAATCACCAAGTGCAGCATGCTCTGGGTATGAATAGAGTTAATCATTTGCCTTCTTTGCTTACCTCCCAACAGATACACTGCTCACTGCAGGAGAAAGCAGGAGCAGTAAAATAGTATAAGTTTACTATTATCACCTGCTCTATTTATTTCTGCAATTTAAATAAGTTGCTACAAAGTTTTAGTTACACTTTTAGTCTTCATGCACATGCACAGGTATTAACTATGTACAACTTCCCTCTTGTTTGTTTAGAAATGGGGCTAATGCTTTTCTTAGAGGTCTATGTTACACCATTCATATACTTCAAGGTTTATGAAGAAATTGAGAGGTTGTTACCAAATAGGGATGACAGACAGGTCTGGAGTGGTAACAGGTTCTCTTTTAGATGGAAACAACCTTTTATTCTTTTAGACCAGCATTAGTTGCACCTTTGAAATTAATAGAAATGATAATGAATTATGTTCTCCCTATGCAGGAAGTAAAGCGTCCGTCTGTGCTAGAACTTAACGTGGAGTCACCAAACAGACCGGCAAAAATATTGGATGTACCTACACCACCGTCACCAGTAAGTGGGAAAAGAATCACCTAATGACAATTTATTACAATAACAACAGAACTGAACAACAATGATATGTCTTGATTGCAAAAGCTTATATTGCTCTCCCAACTGGGAACACATATACATAAAGCCAACTCCCCGTCATGATGCTCTACACCAGTGGTTCTCAACCTGTGGGTCGTGACCCCGGCGGGTGTCGAACGATCAAAACACAGGGGTCTCCTAAAGCCATCGGAGCCACGATTTTATTGCATTTTTTGGCACGAATACAATATTCTTGTACATGGTTTGGGGTCAGCGCAACATGAGGAACTGTATTGCGGGGTCACAGCATTAGAAAGGTTGAGAACCACTGCTCTACACTGATGATATTGGGGACTCTCACCTTTACACAGTCCCTGTTGGACAAATATCCAGCAGATTTCGTTTTTGGTACCATTTTTTATCTCGAGAATATCTAAAAATATATATTTTCATGTAACAAGTGCCTGGGGTTTTCAACATCATGACCTCTTTCTTCTTGAAACTTAAAAGGAACCTGTCAGAAGAAACGACCTAATTAACCATGAACCAGAATGTTGTCAAGCAGATTAACGCCTTCATGATCATGTTCAGCATATTCACATCATCCAGGAAATCTTTAAAGGGAGATGCAAATAGCTTGTATAAAGTTATGGAGGAGGAGAGTTTAACACTGAAGTCAAGCTCTCCCTGCCTCAGAACACACCCTCTTCTGTGATGGACATCATGCCCCAGAATTAAGGAGAGCTGGTTACTAATGTTCATGGATTCTGTGGGTTAATTACAGCAAAGAGCAAATTCTGAGCTAGGTGATATATACAGTGAAGTGAATACCCTGCACTACCCCTTGAGGACACTCTTCCCTGTGCGTCCTTCTCCAGTTAGGAATCTAGGCTGCACTGAGGTGGTGCTCAGCTGGTAAGTAGGATACAAGGACGATACCACTGTAGTAGAAAAAGCAAAGAGCGGCACTCACCGGATTCGTGCAGAAGATTTATTCAGATACACAGAGTATAGACGTGGACATGGTGCAGACCGCGGCAAGCGACGGGCCGTTTCGCGCCTGTGTGGCGCTTTCTCAAGCCTACAAAGTCGCGTCTCCGGAGCTGCCTCTCTTACAGTCGACTTCCGGTGACGTGCCGGTCATGTGACACATGGAACAGCACTTCCAGAAGCCGAGAGGAGGTAAACGCCCCCAGTGACGCTACGTTGTTTAGCAACACAACAACAAAGAAAACGTTAAAACAGTATTCATGGGAATGCCATTGTGACACCGAGATCGCCGTAATTATGCTATGTCTCTCAGACATGACGGGGGTAATAAATCGATAGAGGCATGATCACTAGGTGAAAATTGAAAAAAGTTATGCCTATATGGTAATATTGTCCTCGCATAATTAAGTATTGATGGGATCGCCTAAGTTGGTAAAGTAAAAGTGAAAGGGAAAGAAGTGGTATGGAAAGTGCCAAAATTAATAATAGAAAAATTAATAATAAAAAATAGGCAGGCGATCTCGGTGAGCAATAGGCAAACCTAGGAGACAAACAAACCAGATGCACAAAATATATATAAATATATAGCATAGTAACTAATTCTCTAATCTTCTTGGTTACTCGAGCAAATATTTATCTATCTGAGGCAAAACATATCATACGGTTTGATGCCATGGGGAGGCTGGGCCTTAATGACAGAAACGACCTAAGTGTCTTCTTGGGCACAGTCTGAGCACAAGAGAAAAATATATAATAAAACAATCCCTAGGTATAGTACCATAGGGGAATACCCCAAAATCATTATCGGAGGGTCCAAGCACGATTAGGAGCAGCCAAAAAAGCTAAAAAACATAAAAGAAATAAAATATTGGCAAAACAAGAGAATAAAAATGCTGTACCCCCAAAAAAACGAGATCAGGGGAAATAAGAGAGGTAGCACGACTCCAGTACCTCCGCATATCTCTGTATATAGCTCTCCACCTGCCTTATCAATCAGATAGATAAATATTTGCTCGAGTAACCAAGAAGATTAGAGAATTAGTTACTATGCTATATATTTATATATATTTTGTGCATCTGGTTTGTTTGTCTCCTAGGTTTGCCTATTGCTCACCGAGATCGCCTGCCTATTTTTTATTATTAATTTTACTATTATTAATTTTGGCACTTTCCATACCACTTCTTTCCCTTTCACTTTTACTTTACCAACTTAGGCGATCCCATCAATACTTAATTATGCGAGGACAATATTATCTTCTGCACGAATCCGGTGATTGCTGCTCTTTGCTTTTTCTACTACAGTGGTTCTGAGCTAGGTGAGCTTGACTTCAGGACTAAATTATAATAATAATAATTCTTTATTTATATACCGCACACAGATTACACAGCGCTGCACAGAGCTTGCCAAACCAGTCCCTGTCCCCAATGGGGCTCACAGTCTAATCAACCTACCAGTATGTTTTGGAGTGTGGGAGGAAGATGAAGGACCCGGAGGAAACCCACGGAAACACATAGAGAACATACAAACTCTTTGCAGTTGTTGACTCTGGGACTTGAACCCAGGTCCCCAGCACTGCAAGTCTGTAATGCTAACCAAACAAAGCCACCGTGCTGCCCTAATCTCTCCCACACTGGGCCATGATAGAAACATGATATGGAAGGTGTTAAGCTGTTTCACATACCCAGGTGCTGTGCTTGGCTATTTACCATACTCCAATACAATTGATAGAGAGGCAGGGCGCCCACTCGCCTGCCGCTGCACACTGCATTAGTGAGAATAGAACCCTCCATCTCTGGATCGGTGGGGTGTCCCAGAACTTGGACCCTCACTGATCAGCTTGTAATCCCCTATCCTGTAGATAGAAAGTGGTAATAGCTACGCTGAGAGCACATAGCATGATAATTGTCTCTCAATCCTTTATAACTTGGACAGGTCATCCTCACCATAAAAATGCAATCTTTGTATAACAAGCACATTGGGGCAGATTTACTGGCACATTGGGGCAGATTTACTTACCCTGTAATCGCAATCCCGACAGGAGCTACATTATCTCCACTTTTTACAACACTTATCATTATGTTTTCTCCCAGAATACTTCCTCCGATAGAACAGTAATTGGATTCCTGGAGACAAGACAGAAGCTTCTGCCCGGTAGAAAGGTAAGAGACCAGCAATTGCCAACAAGAACAAAAGAATTGTGCCATTCACTATATCTCCGTTCAGCATAATGTAACGGCATTGATCAAACGTACAATACACAATACACACAGCTGATCACGGAACACAAAACAGAACATCCAAGAACAAATCCAGCACTTCTCACAGGGGGATGCCGATAAAATCAATAATTTCTTTATTTTTCAACTTTAAAATCCATTATGAAGCAATGTAGGAATGGCACACATGTGCCATTAAGTTTCTCTTTAAGTATTGAAACTATTATGTTTGTGATTTAGCAGCTAAAGGGACTAAACTACTATCCCCTTCATTTAGGGTATGAAATGTCCTTCCTCGAATTTCCTCTTTTATGTGAAATATCACCCATTTACTAATATCAAACAATGTCAGGCAAAATTGACTCTTCTCACCTCGTTCTCACAAGAGATGAGTCAAGCTTAGTGCTTGCAGGGGCAATGCAAATTCATCTGTATCATCTGTTCTCTAGTACCTAGATACATTCTATTAGTTTCATATTAAAGGTATGGATCTCATCTTTCAGATCACATCAAGCTTATGACTTTGTGAGCTACAGAACCAAAGATAAAGGCAGCTAAAAACATACTTGCAAATGCAAGCTGCAGATAAAGATCCAGTTCATGTCTATTATTTAACTGTTGTATTTCCAATACTGTAGCTCACAGAACCGTAAGCTTTATGGGATAGAAAAGCATGTTTCTACAGTAGGTACTATATATCCACATATAGGGGCTTCTGAATTGACACTGCAACCACTAAATTGTCTAATGTCATGTGAAAATGAGATGAGAAGAGTCATATTTGCATAAATTCGACAAAGTTCTTTTTATAGGTACACAGGTGAAATTTCCCATTAAATTGGGAAGTTTAGAAAGGACATTTCATACTCTACCTGGGGGGCAATTAGTTTAGTGGGAAAAAACCTGGTGACCAATGTATATTGCTCCTCTAAATCATCCCCTCACCTTGACATTTCTATTCTTTATTATGTGAGAAGACTATATATATACATGTATTTTTGCAGGCAAATCCAAGCGGATTCTGGCACAATTACTACATCACATTGCGTGGACAGATCATGAACTTCTATGACAAAAAGAGGGATGAAGCCAAGGTATGGTTCCAACAACTCAGGTCTCATTCTCACAAAATTTTAGGACATATACATTTGGTTATTGAGCTCTATAGACAGGGCTGAATTATGCCTGTGGAAGCAAAATCTGGTGGAGGCCCCACTGAATGTAGCAAAAATAGGGTATACATTTAACATCCGTAGTTCTCCGCATCTTCATGTGAATGATGCATGAGCGCAATGCCTGTATCGCTCTCCTGCATCTTAAAGAGGCCACATGCCAGGGGAATGTATTATACCCCACTGCTGGCGCCGGCTGCAGAATCACTTGCATGCATGTCCTATGGACCGTGTCCAGCTCATCATCGGCTGATGATCCAGACCTGCTATGTATCATTATCAGAGACAATGGTGCTGGTGGGGCCCCCCCTTAGGAGTAACATGGGTGTCCCAGGGCACACGTCCAAGGGGCCATCCCATAACCTGGCCCTGTCATGTATAAGTATCAGTAATATTAGATACTATGATAGAAGATAATAAGCTAAAATGTATGTAATATACTTTCAGAATGAAACTGCAATGCCTTCAGCTAATATGGTGGGTGCAGTCTGTGAAAGAATTGATGATCCTAAAGAAAAAGCAAACACCTTCAGTGTAAGGTACAGTACATATCACCACCGCTAGCCATAAGTTATGAGGATAAAGAAGAACAGAAATCTCTGCAGTTAACAATGATAAAGGTTGTTGTGGAGCAGTGAATACATGGATTATAGGTATATTGCTATTATTGTATGTTATAAAATATTACTGTAACATCCTGATAAGTGGGAGTCCAACTTATTATTACCCCTATTCTTCATGTGAATGAGAGAATCAGGGTCCCTCTGGTTTCATAACTGCGCTGCCCGGAAACATTACTTTGTAGGATCTGCAGTGATTTTTAAAGGGCATCTACCACCAGGATGAAAGACTGTATGCAAATGAGCCTGAGGGGCTCCAGGCTCCATTAACACCTATAGAACCTGGAGCCCCTCAGGCTCATTTGCATACAGTAATTCATCCTGGTGGTAGATGCCCTTTAATGGTCACTAGTATCATTAAAGTGCTGCCATCTCTCCGCTCCGTGCCCCATGTAAACGAACAGGGGAATGGAAGCCGCGCTGTCTTCCGCTTTCGCCTGGCCAATATAACAGGCCACGCCCTCAGGTCCCGCATGATACAACACTGGGAATAGGGATGGGTGGGCATAGCCGGCCGGAAGCTGAACTCATTATTATGGGTTCAGGGTACAACCAAATAATACGTTAAAAAATCTTTATTTCTATAGCTCCTTCAGTTTGCAAATCATTGGGGACATATACAAATATAATACGACATTACAGAGCAATAACATCGTCAGATGAAATAATAGGAGTGAGGGCTCTGCTCACAAGAGCTTACACTTACAATTACGAGGATGAAAAGCTGTTTGTCATAACCTGCTGATGGTGGAGACTAAGGATTGAGTCACTTATCTCCTTCTTGCAGATGATAAGCTAGGATATACTATATACTGCAGCACTTTCATGGGGAAAGACACAGATCTCTTCATTTGACTAATAACACACAATAGTTGTACATCATTATCTTCTCTCTAGCATTGTAGACCCCGGCTCACTATATGACATGGGATGGATTATTCTACAAGCACCGCTGCAATCCTTTATCACTGTCACATTAATTTACATCAATTTTCACTATTTCTAGGACCATGGATGGATCAGAATACATATTCTCAGCCCCCACTGTTACAAAGATGGAAATCTGGATCCAAGCAATTGAGGGAAAAACAGGTAGAAGAATTTTTAAAGATTTCAAAATGAAGAAAATTCTAGATAGACCAAGCACCTCTGACACCTTACGGGTTATATCAGAGGTGCCAAACTGATTTTCACCAAGGGCAACTTCACTCTTATAATAACCTATAAAGTACATTTACCACAAGGACTAAGGATGGTAAACCAAGCACACTGACATACTGGTGTGCGCCCCCTATGGCAGGATCTGCTTTTCTCTTAGCTTCTCATGCCCTCATTTTTTTTTTTTTTTAAAAAGCCTTTAAAATTATGCAAATAAGACCCTCAGGCTCACATGCATCATTTTAAAGCCTTTTTTCTTAACAACCAGGGCATAGGAAGCTTAAAGAAGAGCAGAGGGGGCACACACCAGTATGTCAGTGTGCTGGTGTCTGCCATGCAGGACCAAACCCTAACATACCGCTTACTGAAATTCTTTAAACTGCTTATAATATGAAATGTAAGATGCGTGTGTCTATTCTTCCTATAGACAAGTCCATCAGTAGAAAAGAGGAATTTACACCCTCACCACTAAAAGAAATTCCAAGGTAAGCCAATTTATAAGTATATATTATCCATGGCCTCCTTCCTTCCTTAAATGAACTTTTAAAATTATGCTAATGAGCCAGGGGGGCTCCTGGGTAGGTGTTACTAAAGACCCTCCATGCTGCAGTTTCGCAGTCTGTTGCAGTCTCACCTTTCTTTTCTGCTCCCTCAGCCTGATGTAATCTCACTGCTGCAGAGCAAGTTTCAGCACTGGTGGTGGGTGGGAAGTTCTCCTGCACAGTGTAACAACGTGTAAAGCTGCAGCATAGAGGGCCTTTGGTAATGCCCATCAGAGCCTTTCTGGCTCAGTAGCATAATTTTTAAAGCTGATTTCAGACGGAATGAGGCCATGGATAACAAATATAAGAAGATTACCACAGTTACAATGCCTGATTTTATCAGTGAATGCCCCTGGTTTATCATAAAGATTTCCTTTAAATGGAACCTGTCAGCACATTTTTTACAAATACAGCTAGTGGCAGGTTCCCATGGAGCGATCTAGGGATCTATAGAGCGAGTTGGGGGGCGTGACCTAATGTGACCAGGGTGACATCCACACAGGTCTTTTAGCCTCTATACCAGTGGTGGCGAACCTATGGCACTGGTGCCAGAGATGGCACTCAGAGACCTCTCTGTGGGCACACGGGCTGTCTCCCAGGCTCAGAGTTTACTAGACATGGCATCTTACTGCAGTCTCAGGCAGTCCAAGTAGTGCCCTGCTATTTTAAAGTGACCCATCCTTTGCTGCTTGGTCCTGTCCGAAGAGTGAAAAGGTAGCAATAAGTTTGTTACTGCCTAAATTGCCGTGTTGGCACTTTGGGAAAAGCTATTTTTTTTGGGTCTCATTTTGGGCACTCGATCTCTAAAAGGTTTGCCATCACTGCTCTATACATTACCAAACTGTACACCATGCATATATCTGACCACAGATACAGTAGTTTGCAAAATGTTAAGAGGCTAAAGGACCTGTGATGATGTCACCCTGGTCACATGACATTACTGCTGCATTCAGAGAAAGCATGAGGAGGAGTTGCTGGATTCAGCCCAAGGAGGCCACCTCCACCTTGACTCGCTATACACATCCTTGGATACCAGGTAAAATTATAAAGTGGATTATATGAGGGGAAAATTTTTTAGCTAAAAGAAGGGTGTCAGTTAGTTACTAGGGTTCTATGGGAACCTGCCACTAGCTGTACTTGAGAAAAATCTGGCTGTGATGAGGTTCCCCTTAAACAGTGCAGCATGTTCCTGTTACTGTATCTCCCTTCTTCTACCCTTCCTCTCTCTATAAACATGTAAACTGCAGCCTGTCGTCACTAGTGACTGTGATAAATCTTATCTGAGGAGAACTTTCAAAGTTTCTGATATTCACATGAACGATTCATTTAGAAAAAAAATTATTGAAACTATTTAAACTTGTTAAAAATGGAGGCTTTGTAATAATCCAGAAGCAGAATACCACAGAATGCAAACATTTCCCGTATGAACACTTGTCGAATCCAAGATAAAACATAAAATGTGAAAAGCCTAAATTGTGCCTTGATGGACCATTTGTATATGCCAAATAATTAAAAGTGTAAAATGTCACATATATCCCCTCTACAGGACATCATCATTTGACACGGAGAGCAATGGCCAGACATATTCTGCAAGCAGAGGTAGGACCTTGCCCAACACATTGGGAGCCGACTCCCTTCAAAAGCATCTCTTTACACAGAACCACGGCAAGCAATCCTTTAAAAATAACTTATTTTTTTCCCCTACAGTCTACATAACGTCAGAGAATACAGACTTTGCCTCTCCAAAACTAGACGAAACGGATGATGCTAAAGAGAAGCACAAAAAGAGTGTTTTTAAGAAGTTTTTTAGAAAGTAAACAAAGGGGTTAATTGGTTTCACACCCTGTACTATTGAAGTTTACAAAGCTGAAATCTGGGGAGAGGGCACAACAAGTAACCAAAAACTGATCTCAGGGAAAAAGACAATCAACAGGGAATTAACAGCTTAAAGGAAACCTGTCAGCAGACATTGAACTAATAATCTACTACAAGTATGTTGTCAAGCAGCTGAACACCTTCCAGATCAAGTTTCATTCATGACCCGGCATGGCGGTATCATTCAGAAAATCAACTTTAAATTGAGATGTAAAATGGTTGTATAAAGTCAAGTTTAACACTGAAGTCAAGCTCTCCCTGCCTCACAACAGCCCCTTCACTATAATTGATGCTCCTGCATCCAGAGACAACACTATCTCCTGAAGTCTGATGCATGATATCCATCACAGGGTAGGATGCATTTCGAGGTGGAGAGGTCTTGACTTCAGGGCTAAACTCCGCCTCCACGACCAATTTACATTTCATTCAAAAAATGATTTTCTGGATGGTACCACCACACTAGTCCATGAAAGAAACATCATCTAGAAGGTGTTATTCTGCTTCCAAACAAACTGGTATCAGGCCAATTTCTGATGACAGGTTCCCTTTAAGTCATCGGAAATAAAGAATATATTATGTACACAATTTTGTTATAATATTACAATTAAATGGACAACATTGAATGGTATAAACAAACCTAGTGGTCATTGTCTACCCAAACCCAACACTGATATGTAATTTTGTAATAGCACAGGTCGCAGGGTCTCAGGTTTTTGTTGCACAACAGACACAATTAGTGTTTGCTAACCCTACAATTGTTCAAATTGAGTGGAGTTTTCCAATCTATAAATGTGATGCATATTTTAATTTGTTTATGTGTTGTTTTTATGTAAATTATGAAACATTCCACATCAATCTATTTATTACAGGGTATGCAAATTAAGAAATTATGTCATTTCAAAAATAAAGATTTTTTTTTAACTATAATTTTTAAATTGTTCCTTTTACTGGCAGTTTAAAAAATACGGTGATGAAGACAAGTTACATAATTGATTATATAATACATTACAAGAATTGATGTTAATGAATACACAGTGACCACAGTGACCACAGTGCAAAGGATGGGACTGTGCACATCATAGGGATATGTGATACAAGGAGTCCCTACTTCCCTGGATAACAGCAGGGCCAAACTTTTATCATGATGATAGTTTGGTACGGTGTGGTTTGCCTTCAGCAAAGTAATGATCTCCCCCAGTGATACTGAGCATGAAGGAGAGCTAAATAGTTGAATCTGAATTTCCTCCAGCTCATCTATATTGTATATTATCTATATCAATATTGTGATAAAAAGGGAATGTAATAAATCTTAGCGCTAGCATCCCTAAAGACATCAGGTAATTATAGTATTTGTAGCATAAGTTTCATGACAAGTAAATTATTTGGAGTTGCTTTAAAAGGGAGCACACATTAGTAAACTGTAAGCGTAACTGTAACGTTATAGTGATTTCACCAAATTATTATATGTGATTCCCCCTTTGTTGCCTACTTTGTGCTGCTCGCCCTTTTCTTTCCAAAGTTCTGGCATTTTCTGTTCTGAAAGTGTTTGACAAAAATCTTTCTCACCAGAGGTGAAGGGGGCGGAGACTAATGTCCGTCGGTCTGTGGCCTCGAGCTGAGGCCAGTTAGCTTGCCCACAGATCCCATGATGCATTGTGTTCCCTCTCATAGTAATTTAGCATTAAATCCATTTTGTTTCCCACAAGTAAATCCAGTTAACACTGTACAGTGCACATATTTGATGCATATAGTGACAGCCTGGCTGCTTCCATCACATGGAGGAATAGGGAACATGTAATAAGTGGTAGAAATCATTAGTACATGAGGTCTATAGCCTGTGCTGTGTGAGAATTAAGGGTTAATATCTTATTTGGACAGAGCTGACACTGCCGATGACAAGGTGGGGGAAGGGAGCAGTGAGAAGAGCAAGTTCTGTAGAATCACAGACTGGGATGGAGGGACTGATAGGGAACAAGGAGATCTAGTACCTCTCTATTCTCTGCAGGAGACATCTGCATTCACTGTTCTGTAGACTTCTAGCTCTGCTACATTCACTGACACATGACCTCTTACGCTGGGAGCAGGGATCCTATGGATTCATAGTGTAAACAAGATAAGGTCTCATAAGGCTTATCAGCACATGGAGAGGAGGCAGCCACTGCAGCAATGGGGTAATATGAGGGCTATTGCAAAGAAACTACTGAATATAGATACTAGGCAGTAATATAGATATAGGCAAAGTTGTTTTACATCCCAAGAGCTATTGATTTGTGAAAAATTAAAAACCTTTACCGTTACTCTTTAAATGATATCTGCACTGATAGAAGTGAAAATGACAACAAAATTGTTAAACATAATTCTGGTGAAACAGTCATACTACTCTTATTCTGTGCATACGAGCACTAATACAGCTTTTATACTGTATGTATGGACACAGCACTACTACGCATATATGTACCCCATTGACTACAGTGTACTTTAGGCTCTCCCATTACGCTTCTGTTATTAATAGCTGGAAAAAAAGCCTGAGGCTGGAACACCCTGCGTCGGCCCACTGACAATCACCCGCACCCCCCTTCACCTCCCCTAAGCGTGGCAGTAGTGTAAGGAATTGCACCTATTTCAGGGCTTGTATGAAAAATGCCAGGTGTATAAACCCTGACAAATCTGCCCCACGTATTATAAACCACTATGATGCTTGAAGTCCCATCCTCTGCAGTATGCTCGGTCCATGAAATCCGGCCAGAGCTTTTTATTGCTCATAAAAAGTGGTAACCGAATATTGTTTATAAAATGATGGAAAGACAGAACATTAGTCATTAGTCATTTATTTAGGAAAAAGTGCTCTAATAACAGAACATTATATGTTACACAGCTTTTATTTTTGGCATCACAAATTTCTTATGATTTGAAATTTAGAATCTCGTTGTTACAGATGAGACTATTACATTTTAAGATAAGATTATGGATTTCTGTACTTAATGTCTCACACAGTTATAATGAAGTAATAGGACGGGGACCACCACATCCCTCCTATGTCAGTATTATCAAGTCCAAATTACCAACACAATAGCAGCGTTGGTGGGGAAAGAGATTTGTCCCTCTATAAATGTAAGTCATGGGGGTCATTTATCTTTAGTCACTTGTGCGTATCTTTTCTTGTTTTTTCCAAACTTTTGGACTTGTTTAATTCTTCTTAGAGATTGATATATCAGGCAGCTCAGTCTATGGGTTTTTTTTGCGACTTTTTATTAAAAGTCGCAGAAAAGTTACACAAAAGTCTCCAACTCTTTTCAACTTCTTTTAAAGTTTTGTTGGGACTGGAGTCTATTTGCGACTTTTAAACCTGAATTTGCACCAAAATTGCAACTTTTTTATACAATTGCATCGGAAAAATTGTTGCGTGAGTGGAAAAGTCTCAAATTTAGCCGCAAATATATCAAAAGTGCCCAAAAAAGTCACAAAAAGAGAAGAAAAAAAAGCTGAAAATTCAAAGATAAAATGACCCCCATGGTTTGTTACTGTAATATAGGTGCATGCAGGTGTCTTCATAGTAGCTTTAACTCTATGGGGAAACTAGTTTGGTCTTGACTTTTTCCATAGGAAAGTTCCTTTATTACCTATATGTCTTGGGTATTAAGGAAAAAAATTTAACACATTGTCCTCAAACTATTACATTTTACGGCATACAAAATATCTTTGTAATCACATTTATTTTTTATTACAAACTATATAATATTTATATAAATATTTAAAAAAAAATCTGCTAAGCTATGGACAGAGACTGTTTCTTGTTCATATTGTTAGAAGACGCCTTGTAGAGGTCCTCATCTGCGTGTAGAGTCCTTATTATTATTATTATTTTTTTTAAACTGTATTTATTGAGTTATTTTCAATTTTATGGGAAAACAAGACCCCAACACAGGGTCATCAGTACAAACATTGGGTCTGGGCCCATACGAGAGAGAGGAAGGGAGAGGTTCTATCAGGTCACTAGGTTCCATTTAGTTCAGGCTGACGTGTAGAGTCCTTATTGTCTGCTCTTATATCTGTGTTACTGACACATTGGAACATTGTGCCCCTGGGACGGTAATATCCGAGTGCAGCCATACAGTGACCATTCTTCAGTCTCTAGGCTTAGAGTTCTGCTTGCATGTAATGGCATCTCTCAAGGTTTGTAGGATCATCTGCTCATTATTCATCACGTTGTATTCTGTGAGATTCACCAGTTTGTCAAAGTCCTCCTCACTGTAAGTTAGTTTCAGCAATCGGTAGGGTGACTTGCCGTCCAGTTGCACGATACCGTCTTCCTTTTCTTGATCTGTAAGCCGTTCAACTCCTGTAACCAAAGAAAGTATATCAATCGTATAGGATTTGATTATTTTGGAAATGTATTTTGTAGCTATAGGACATGTTATATATGTCCTAAAGATTGAGATCCTTCATGCACAGATCTCTACGTTCAGCCATCTTTCCATGCCATGACCCTGCATAATCGTAGATCAGGATAGGTACTTGTCACAGTTGGCGCACATAGATTATTCACATATACAGGGTGTCACAGCTCCGGGGAATCAGCTGTTCACCCGCGCTGCAGTATCTACCCACTTGATAAAGGAGTCACATTAGACTCCGAAACGCGTTGTGTTCCAGAGATACCGAATAAAATATCCTTTTACCTAACATCCTGTGTATGTGAATAATCCGTGTGCGCCAACTGTGACAAGTACCTACCCTGGTCTACCGATTACGCTTCCAGACCGGTTTGACAACCGTGTCTTGACGACCCTTGTCTGCAGGCAGCACCAGGAGACACTAACACCTGACCATCAACACCTATATTAGAGTTGTGCCTAACATAGCACAACCAAATCCGGTGAGCCTCTTTCCAGTCTTCCTAACCATTACCACAGGTTACTACTCTACTACTCTATGAGCGCTATTTGGTCTTCACTTGTCTACCTTTCTATACCACATGACCATTGTAGCCACATCCATAAGATTTTGATGTCATATTATGTGTATATGGGAATACGCCTTCAAGTTTCACTTTACTATGAGCCACCAGTTGTGGGGTGGATAGAGGGAGTCCCTTGTCTAAACAATTGTCCTTTCAAGAAGAGCTAATGGATTCTAGCAGATAGAAGAGATGGTTCCAAATATCTGCTTGTGTATAGACAGGATCACATGAGGTCTACAGTCACTGACTTACGGGTGACTTACCTGGGTGTTTGAACTGCTTGAATGTGTCATTTACGAGAGGGAAGTGCAGGATCGTGGGACACTTGGGGTTTCCGCAGTTTGGGAACAGGTAACATTCCTTAGGATTTTCTTTCTCTTTTTCACATACTTCTATTTTAGGGAAGCAGAGGTTATGTATATTGCAGTACTCCTTGGTTCGCTCCACAGACTGAAATGAGAAGAACAATCTATAAATATGACAATACAGCGGCAATGTCTGAATACCAGACTATATAGTTATACAAAGCTGCTGCTGTCATTTCTCCATTCACGCCCATAATAAATACAGATGCTTCTTCTATACAATTTACATCAATTACTGAGCGATAAGCAAATGGCAAACTTTTCACATGGCAGATGGAGATAAATCAGACATAGAAGCTTTGTATAGAATGACAGCAAGCAGAGATCTAGAAAACTGAGGAATTGATACAGAAAGCATATTGGAAAATTGTATAACTTTTCATTATACACACAATTACATTTACTTGCTAAACAGTAACGCCCCTTTAATATAACTTCATTTCTTGATAAAGGCGCTTTGAATAGCACTTATATAATGTCACAACAAAAGGGAGATACAAGGTGAATGCAATAATACATATAAGGAGTTTCTGTATGAATCATCTGTCCTGAGTCCTGATTTGTTAGATATCAATCTGCCAACATCCAATGTATAACCTACTGTACTTGCTGAGAGACCTGGCACGATGCAAGATCCCGATTCCATAAGTCTACAATCTTGTGCATTATAAAAGTGACCTTACCGTAAATTTCCCTGATAATCCATAGTCAAAGGACATGAGAACATCCAGTTTGCGTTCCTCGCGGAGCAGTGGTGGAAAGCTGGCATTGATATAGTATGCACTATCCACAAGGCAAAGCTCTTCTGATGATGGCGTCAGATTGTTAGGAGAGTTGTCCAATTCTGTGTCTAGAAGGCAGAGAAAATGTAAATTAAGTATATGGTATATAGTTGCTCACAATAAACATCCCAGATTAGTAAATACTTATGGTAAAGCCTCAGCAGAATACATGCTGCTATCCATCCACATTCAGATAGTATATATGTAGCTTTATGCAAAATTGGCACATTTTTTGTACCACAAAACGGGCCACGTTTTACAACCGGTTTACAAAATTTATAAAAATTAGGTGATATGGGGTTCAAGGAGGAACAGGAACATTTCAACTGACAACTTGTGATATGTTATTACTTGCACCGACACAGTTTATGTATAACATTGGTGTAGTTTTCATTGATTTTATTTACTTTATTTCCATGAAGACAAGATTCTTAAATGGTTATTAACCAAAATACAGCATTTTACAAATATAATTTCAACCTATCTCTATCAGTCCTGTTAACAATTTTGGTTGTCCTTGGATGCGGCCGTAAATCTTCTTACTATGGTTGGAGAATTCCCTCTAGCTTATCTTTCATTGCACAGGGAGGGGTAGGAGGCAGAAGGCATTTCAGACACAGGCACTTCCTGGTTTAGTTGTGCTCCTATTAGCATTGAAAGAACATTGCAGAAGCAGCTCTACGAACAAGATAAGCTCTGGATACCAGGGGAGGGAGTGTCATAGCAATGCTGATTTATTGATTAGATGTGGCAGCAGAGCTGAGTGTTTTATTGTGTCTTATATCCATCTCAAGGTTCTCATCATCTCTTATATTTCTCATCTCTCTTTTTCTATGTGTCAAATACTAGAATGTACAGAAGCTAAATGAAAGTGTAGATAAACCCTGAGCCCTTATAATCTAAGCACATTGTCAGCACACAGCATCTCAAAGCACAGAGGAATCATGAAGTGATTCCTCTGTGCAAGAGAGTCCTTGCCCACACTCTGGAATCTTACACTGACCATCACTGAGTGATGATGTTTTTGTGTAAACATGACTTAAATTAGAGAGCTTCATGGGCAAACCCATTTTACAGTTGGAGCCTCATGGGAGATTGAATCATGGTCAATGTGAGACATGTAGCAAAAATGCAAGTCCCTAATGCAGTGTCAATATTTCACTTCTAACTTGATTTATGAAATAATTGGTGACTTCTGTGTACCACAAAAATGGCATTGTAGTCATAACTCCATATGCCATAAAATGGAGATAATCTCCATTGCCACTAACACCAGAATAAAGCACTGCAAAGTGTTAAAGACATACACTATCATAAGGTCAAAAAAGAACAAAATCTGTATCAGCGTCCCCAGGATGCCAATACAGTTTTAAGCTATGGCAGAGGAGGGTCTAGATTTTCCCAGATAAAACTTATTGGTGCCCCAGAAATACCAAGTCCACTCTGTACACAAGATCAGGTCACAGAGGCAAATAATGGTTAGTAATTGACCTATCCTGTAATAGACCTGGCTCTATGACTATTTAAGGTCAAGATAATTGGCTTACCATCAAATGCACAGAATCCTTCATGTTTGGAATATTCTTTATGCATCTGCAGTCCTCTCATGAAATTGTGATGTTCTCCATCAAGAGGACGATTAGTGAGAATTTCCCGCACGGCGCGGCTGAAATCACCCGCCGGCTGCAGCAGACGTGTGGTCAAACCCGACGATGCTCTCCTCTTCCGCAAAGCGGCTTCTTCCTCTTCTGTTTAAAAAAAAAAGACACAAAAAAACATTGGTAAAGTATTGGCTATTCATCAACAAAGAAGTGAAAGAAATGAGTTGTAATATTTTAGGGGCTCCCAGTTATAGACTACACATAAGAAGGTACACAGCCAAAATAGGATTCAGGACTACAAGGTTAGTGGAAAGTAAACATAATGATGGAGATACTCACCCAGCTCATGGACAGCGTCCCGCGTGAATCTGTGCCAGAAATGTTCAGAGCTCACAGCTGCAAACCAGGCGTCCATCAGGTTTATAGAAAAGATGTTACTCCATAATCCTGAAAAACACTTACTGCTGTAATACATTGCACAGGATTACTAATGCACACAATGGATAGGAACAGTCTAGCTCCCCGCTACACATACTGCTACGTATTATACCATACTCTGGGCCGGTTTTAGACAAAGTGGGGCCCTGGGCAAAACTAAAAATGAGGCCCCAAAATAAAACTATTTTATGAACAGTCACAGTCAGTAAGAGGCTCCTTTAGTCCTGCACAATGATAACACTTTGTAGTTACACACAGTAGTAGGTAAGTATCTGTAATATGGGACTGTAGGAGAATGTTATAGGAGATAGACAGATAATAGGTATATTGAAGATAAATATGAAAGATTATATAGATTTATAGATAGATGCATAAATATATTTATTATGTATATATATAGATATAAGAGACAGATAGATAGATAATACATAGATGGATAGACAATAGATAGGAGATAGATAGGTAGATAGAAGATATATAGATAAAAAGATAGACAAAATACTAGATAGCTAAATGGTTTGACAGACAGATATATAGATAGGAAATAGACAAATTATATGAGATAGATGACTACACAGATAGATGATAGATATATAGACAGGAAATAGATGATAAGCATCTTCACCCCGGCATTCAACCAGGGGCAATGCATCTTCTGCCCACAAAAGTACACATGCAGGGGGGCCCTTTAGGACAGGGAGCCCTAGGAAAATACCCAGTTTGCGGCCCCTATCTATATTATATATACTGCACTGATGTAAAGCCATGCAGATGTCTTACCCTGCAGGAAACAGATCCTAGACTCTGGAAGGGCCTTTGTCTTCCTTCCCATAAAGAATTCACTGCCAAAGTCCTCTGAGCGGATAAAGGTTCCATACTTAAGAAGGCCAACCTCATATGGTGAGAACTCGCACCACTCTGTGAACAATATAAAAGATGATGCAATTCATCTCTCTATAGACAGCCTAAAAGCTTCCTTCTGCTACACAGGTTTACTAGTGGACTAGTTAGCTAAACAAACCTTTATAGTCCAGCGTGGAAAACTCATTGGCTTTCACATTCATTGCCAAACATAGAGGAAGTGGATTTTGCCCATTGGCCAAAGCTTTTCTTTGGTCTGTTAGTTTTGTTTCGTTGATCTGTCAAATAAATATTTTATGTATATATAAGTGTACTCATCAAAGTATGAAACCATATTATATATAATATATGAAGAAGTTTAAACAAATTTCAAACAATAATTCAGAAAATTCTAAAAGTCTAAGCAAGCACAAAGCATGTAAACAAGTCGTCCAGATGAAGGTGAGAGATATAAGCCAGAGGATGCTAGGGCCCCAGGAGCCAAATGACTCTTATGGTCCCCATAGATATGAGATCACAACAAGTTAATTATTTTGACGGTTATCTCACCAACTTCCTCATAAACATTCACATTTGGCTTTGCCTAACATGCATGTGTTATGAATGGAGGAGGCCACTGCCAAACACCACCGGAAGCATCTGACCTTCAAAAGTTGGGCAGCTGAATTCCAACTTATCCTATTCTTGTCATCCTCAAACATATACCATATGAGAGTCTAAAGGCTCCATATAAATTAGATGGGTCCAATAAACCATTGAAATGGGCAGGGTTTGACAATTTCCATCTAATGTGAATGGGGACCTTTCATCTCCCTGCTTGTGATAGCTGTGGTGGCACCAGGGAAGTCATCACATTGCTAGAACTTTGTATTAAAGTTAAAACCAGATCATTGGATATTAATACTGTGGTGGTAAGGACTTTTTATTTTACTATTTAGTGTGTCTCCAAATCACTTGTAGAATTGGGAAGAAGTTTACTGAAAGGTTGTTGACCCCTCCCATATACTGATATCCATATTGGAGAAATTACTTCGAATAATCAATAATTTTTTTTTTATGGAAGATAATATGTTAGAGGCTTTAAGAAATCAGGGTAAATCTTATTGACAGGTGAATAAATGGCTGACTAAAGCTTCAATGTTTATGTATATATATGCTAATATGTGCAGCAAACTTACACAACCGTGGAACATGAACTCGATAACCAAACCCCACAGATCTGTGAATGACGTCTTGTAGCCCATCTTGGCTCGCTTTGTGAGTTCATCCCGATAGTATGCTAATTGATCAAAGGTAAAGGCACACGTCTTGCTCTTGGTCACGTTCTTACGAGCATCTTGTATGGGTGCCGACAGGTCTTTATGTGACCAGTTCGGATCTTCATATAATTTGCTCATTGACCTACAAGTATTATATTATATAAGTCAGTATATAAACCATATAAAAAAGTTAAATCTTGTCAATTTATGATCGATCCTCACCATGTGGACCCTGAAGCACCAGTGATGTACGTAACACAGTCCAAAAGATTCAGCTTCTGAAGGCCAGACAGTGTGCCATAAAGGGATGTCATTGCTCTTACACCCCCACCGGTGGTGGTGACGGCAATCACAGGAATCTATTGCAATAGACAATATCAGACAATTATGATCTTTTTTCATACTATGAAAATCTCTTAAGCCAGATCAACTACAATAATTGGAAGACATGAACACACCCAAGGGTTTCCAGTTATGCCGGAAATAGGGGATGCCCCAGTGTTTCTATATATATGCCAAAGTCTCCAATAAATATTACACAATGGAAATTTCATGACAGATGTGATCATTGTAGTCTGCATTTGGAGGGTTTCAGATTTGCATCTCTGGGATTTTGCAACAATGAGAAGTATAAACTGTACATTATAAATCTGCAGCTCAAGAGTATTGAGCAAGCACAACAATAACAAAATGTTTGTGCGGATCACATTGGGGAAGAAATTTAAAAAATGTTGTGGTGCCTGGAGATTTTTACCTTATTCTGGATATTTTTGAGACGCTGATTCAAAAAAATACCTTCCATTTCCTTCTCGCAGCTCTAGTTTATTAGAGCTTTTTCCATCAAGAAATAAGTGCAATGGAATAACGGTACCGTGGACAATGAGATACGCATATAATGGATACGGTTGGAGAATTTAGCATGGATGTCCAAGAACACCTTTTGGGATTCCTTCTTTTTTTTATCTCATTTATTTTAAAAACTTTATAACATATTGAATGACAGATACCATCAAATAAGCATCCCCATCGCTCCATTATACATAGACTATAAAGCTAAAAGTTACACTACGTGTGTTATGATTTCCATTAAGTAAAGGAAGTATAACAGAGGGGGACGTTACATTTCCCTTATTCTCTTCTGTTTTAAGAACAATCACTACAGGATTTTATATTGTGATGTGAACTGTCCTCTCATTCATCCTTATATAAGCGAAGGGAATAAGCATCCAGTCTCATACCTCGTGATCTTCTAAATCTCGGTCAAGATTCAAAACTTTCTTTAGGGCATTTGCAACAACTCTTTTCCTCTTGGAGAGATAATCCTTCTCGTCATCACAAAGATCAAAACCCATTCGTACACTCAGTTTATCGGTGCTGGAGCAGAAAACAAACATTACACAATAATGGTAAGAAGACATGAGAAAAGTGCTGAAGGATGAACAACTACCCTATATGACCCGGACACAGAAGACTGGAATGAGATGATACTAATAGATAGTGATGAGTGGACCCAGTAAAATTCACCCAAACCTGAATATTAAACGGGTAACACTCATTTTCGGTGCTCTCACCAATTAATGGTTTTAACAATTTAAATGCCACCAGCCCCACTCGAATACACTCCATTTAAACATTGCCTGCATTTAAAGAGTTAATGCCAATGATCGGTTCTTGCACCAATTATGGGCATTTGTAGCAGGGTGGTTAAGCCAAACCTGGACCCGATCTGGCAAACTACAGTATAAATCAGAACTTTGTAGTTCGGATCTGATCAACACTACTAGTAAACTGAACTGTCCCTGTAATAAATGTATAGCACTAGTGCACCAGAGGTTCTCTACATATAGGGCCACATTTACTAAGGGCCGTTCACCAGTTTTCTGTCGGACTTTGCACATTCTTTTAATTGTAAACTGCTTGCACGGGTATTTAAAAAGTGTCTGCACCACGTTTGTGTCGCACGTGACACTCTCTCATAGCAGTGCAGGGAGCATCAGATACATGAAAACCGTGCGCCAGAAATCCTGAGTCTGGGGCCTTCTGCACACTACACAGGCAAACTGCATATAGTACACATAGTAAATATGGGTCATAATGTCCATGTGTCCTAATAAAGTATATGGAGAGGGGTTTTCTTCCTGGGATAGAGTCCTACAAAAACCTTTAATAGAAACAAGGGGGGTTGTTATTATGGCTTGTACACCTGAAAAAATGGTTGGGCGGGGAGTGGGTGGTACTGGGCTGTGTAGTGGGCCAGTATTAGGCAGGGAAGCCCTGTCTCTGCACACAAGCTATACCCTGCGGTAGGTTTCAAGGACAAGACTCTGAGAATCATTGTTATAGTGGGTCATATTGTCACAGCTTTCCCGCTGGGATCAGGATTACAGTTTGTTTGCTGTGTTGTGGGGAACAAGTCCCATCCTTTGAATTCTTTGATTCACGGACTGACCAAGGCCATCCGAAGGAACCCCAGGACTTGTGCAGGAGAACCTTGATTGATTCCAAATTCTAAAAGCAATATTACATACAAAATATAAAGATACTTTACCAGTCTTTAGTTTTAAGTTTCACTTCCAGGGGTCTGGCCTGAGGATAAAAAACAATTGACATTTAGAAAGGCCAACATGATCAAGCAATGCTGTGCTGAGTTCATGTAATTTCACAATTATTGGATGGCAATCATTTACATCATCATAGAGAGGGGGGGTCCAGCCAAGAAAACTTTACAGATACTCCACTGCGAATCTCTACTTCCTCCTCCAGCAAGGACGTCTCAAAGCGATCTACTACAGAAGTCAAACATACATGTCTATAAAGAGGAAGCAGGGGACCTGGGTACCGTCAAAAGGTTTTTTGGAATCTTTTCACAAAGGATTTTCAAGACTAAACAACCCCTATAAACTTACTTTACACATATGATAAAATTTCATTTAAATTGATGCAGAAATATACATTTATTTCCATAGTCCATGAATATTTTCTGGTGCTCACTCAACATAACACAATCTAAGATTGACCTTTCAGCCACTTGTATTTTACTGAGGACAATGGGTTCACCATTGCTGCATTTGCTCATACACTTACCAATGTAATTAATCATATATATAGTATCAATGTACTCATAATCATGAAAAGGTACTTGACGACAGGGTTACAGTATTGACAGTAAGATATAGATATCATCTAAAGAACATCTGATGCATGTGGTGGTCAAACAAGTTTAAAACAAGACATAAATGAATGATCTACAATCCATCAGTGAAAATAAATAACCAATGCAAAATTGATCATTCAAGACAACCAACCTTCACAGACCGACAAAGTAGTTAAGAAAACAGTCATCTGAAATCTCTAAAATGTTGATAGTGGAAATGAGCAAACTCGAAAAATCCACATGCCAATTAAAGCCATGGATAGTTGTTAGAGGCTTCAATATAGTTTGGTCGCCAGTCATTGTGGCTGTGGCAATCTTCTGATATTTGTTATCCATGGCCTCCTTCTCTCTGAAATCAACTTTTAACGTTATGCTAATGAGTCATAGGGGTTCTAGGATGTGTTATGCATGCTGTAGCTTGAGAGGCTATTATACTGTGCAGGAGCACTTAACTCTTCCCACTGTGTGAGATTACATCAGGCAGTGGCAGGAGGGAATGGAAGACTGTAAGGTTACAGCATGGAGGGGCTCTGGTTACACCCCCTAGAGCCCTACTGACTTATTAGCATAATTTGAAAAGTTGATTTTAAAAAGGAAGACGCTGCGGATAACAAATATAAGAAGCTTACCACAGTCACGGTGCCTGGATCTGTGAGTAAGTCCCACTGGTTTATCATGATGGATTTTGATGGTTTATTTCCTTTAGCTTTATTTTATGAAAGAAAGGCATGTTATAATGGTTATCAAAGATGAAAGTGTTACCTACCATTGGCCTTTCTATTTGCTGAGCTGATACTATACACTATTAGCTGTATTTCCTGGGCTACCATATATACCTTAAGTTATTTATTGTATGCAGATAGACAACAGCAGACAGCAAGTAACTAAAATAATTAACTTAAATTGAGACCAGGCAGTCCTAAATATTGTTATGGCCTGCCCTTTCCACCCCAAATGTGCTACATTTAAAGGGGTTGTCCCAAGATTATATATTTATACCTTCTCCACGCGATAAGGGCTAACTGGTCGATTGGGTGGGAATTTAAAGTGTACCGCAGCTTCTAACAATTTTCAGAAATCAGTGTTTGTACATGAGGAATAACACACACATATATATACACTCACCGGCCACTTTATTAGGTACACCTGTCCAACTGCTCGTTAACACTTAATTTCTAATCAGCCAATCACATGGCGGCAACTCAGTGCATTTAGGCATGTAGACATGGTCAAGACAATCTCCTGCAGTTCAAACCGAGCATCAGTATGGGGAAGAAAGGTGATTTGAGTGCCTTTGAACGTGGCATGGTTGTTGGTGCCAGAAGGGCTGGTCTGAGTATTTCAGAAACTGCTGATCTACTGGGATTTTCACGCACAACCATCTCTAGGGTTTACAGAGAATGGTCCGAAAAAGAAAAACCATGCAGTGAGCGGCAGTTCTGTGGGCGGAAATGCCTTGTTGATGCTAGAGGTCAGAGGAGAATGGGCAGACTGGTTCGAGCTGATAGAAAGGCAACAGTGACTCAAATCGCCACCCGTTACAACCAAGGTAGGCAGAAGAGCATTTCTGAACACACAGTACGTCGAACTTTGAGGCAGATGGGCTACAGCAGCAGAAGACCACACCGGGTGCCACTCCTTTCAGCTAAGAACAGGAAACTGAGGCTACAATTTGCACAAGCTCATCGAAATTGGACAGTAGAAGATTGGAAAAACGTTGCCTGGTCTGATGAGTCTCGATTTCTGCTGCGACATTCGGATGGTAGGGTCAGAATTTGGCGTCAACAACATGAAAGCATGGATCCATCGT
Organism: Engystomops pustulosus; assembly: GCF_040894005.1. NCBI lineage: Eukaryota > Metazoa > Chordata > Amphibia > Anura > Leptodactylidae > Engystomops > Engystomops pustulosus. The sequence continues at coordinate 44,200,840 of NC_092417.1, forward strand.
GCCTTGTATCAACGGTTCAGGCTGGTGGTGGTGGTGTCATGGTGTGGGGAATATTTTCTTGGCACTCTTTGGGCCCCTTGGTACCAATTGAGCATCGTTGCAACGCCACAGCCTACCTGAGTATTGTTGCTGACCATGTCCATCCCTTTATGACCACAATGTACCCAACATCTGATGGCTACTTTCAGCAGGATAATGCGCCATGTCATAAAGCTGGAATCATCTCAGACTGGTTTCTTGAACATGACAATGAGGTCACTGTACTCAAATGGCCTCCACAGTCACCAGATCTCAATCCAATAGAGCTTCTTTGGGATGTGGTGGAACGGGAGATTCACATCTTGGATGTGCAGCCGACAAATCTGCGGCAACTGTGTGATGCCATCATGTCAATATGAACCAAAATCTCTGAGGAGCTTCCAGCACCTTGTTGTATCTATGCCACAAAGAATTGAGGCAGTTCTAAAGGCAAAAGGGGGTCCAACCCGTTACTAGCATGGTGTACCTAATAAAGTGGCCAGTGAGTGTATATATATATATATATATTTATATATATATATATATGGTGGAGATTTGGTGACTCATTCCCCCTCCCCTCTCCAGATAACTTCTATATAAAGTGACACCTCAGTGAGCTTTTGTCTTGTTACCAGCAATAGGGAGTTCAGCAGAGATTTGAGAGTGAAAAGCAGTGTAGAATGGCTGAGGGAGAATAAAAGTCAAATCAAGTAGCTAAAGAAGTGACTACAGAAAGAGAATTACTAATGTTAAGTTTGTGGTTGTCTTGGCCAGTGGTGCAGTGGTTATGGGACTTCTAAGAGAGCTGGAAGACTGGAAGTCCCCAGCAAATAACAGGGATAAACTAACCTTGCGTCTCCAGAAGTGTCTCCGACATTTATGGAGGATCAGTGGTGACCAGCAACTTGTGATCCTTCGAGCCTTAGATTTGCATATGGCCCGGGAACACCTAGGCTAAAAGTATGGGTAAAATAAGAGGAGAATGGATGTGGTAATACTCTACATACCTACTCCATTTCCTGTAGTTACTGTCAGACGAACTCCTTTCACTGCTCTGAACCTGGCAGCTTGATACGTTTATAAAAAGGGTTTTTCTGACACTTATTTCCCCTGCTATTGCCTTAAAGGACATCTATCACCAGATCAAGGATTGTAAACCAAACATACAGACATACTGGTATGATTCCCCTCTGGGAGAATCAGCTGTTCTTTTAGCTTTTTATGCCCTTGTTTTTAAGAAAAAGGGTTTTAAAAATTGTGCAAATGAGCATCATATGAATCATTTTAAAAGCTTTTTTTAAAAAAAATAAACCAGAGCATAAGAATCTAAAAGAACAACAGATCCTGCCATTTGGGGCGCACTCCAGTATGTCTGTATGTTTGGTTTACAATCCTTGATCTGGTGATAGATGTCCTTTAAAGGTTTGTAATTTGTAATTCTCCTGAAGAGTAGCTAACATTTCCAGATTCAAGCACAGGTCACATCCTGCTTTGTGTTTTACTCTTCTACTAATATCCTACACATAAGTCTTATGGTTTTTCATTCTCTATACTGCTTTCCTTATTTTAAGGATACTATACTATAGATACTACAGTAATAAAAGCAATAGTAAGGTTAGGGGCTAACTTGTTGATGGGTGGGGGTCCCAGTGGGATCATAAGAATGGGGGGGACTGTTGTACCCCAAATGAACAGTACAGCAGGGCGCACATGCACCCACTACTGCTCTATTCTTCTCTATGGTGCTTAGGAAAATAGCCATAGTAAACGAATGGAAAGGCGTCCCGCATGTCCGATCTGCTGCTCCATTCAATTGGGTATTCAATTCTTGTGATCCGCGTGGGTCGCACCACTGTGAGCCCACCCATGAGCTTATCTGGTATACTGTGGATAGGGGATAACTTGTGACTATACAACCCTTTAACCTAGTAGCATAGAGAACCTATTGGCTCTATACAGTGTAAGGCTACATTCACACTGCCGTATGGGGGACGTATATACGGCCGGCGTATATATGGCCGATATACGTCCCCCATAGAAGGCAATGGGAGCCCAACGGGAGCGGTACAGTGCAGCAAATGTGCGCCATGTATCCCTATGGAGAGGGGCGGGGGTGAGCTGTGCTCACCTCCTCCTCCTCTCCCCTTGTGCTGCTGTTGCCCGGTACGGTACGGCAGGCAATGGCAGTGTGAATGCAGCCTAAGGCTGAACTAGCTATAGTACTAGCTACATTTGTCAGCTCTTGGTGAATCAGAACTTGACAATAACCCATGCTTGCATTCATAGTCTAGATGCTCCATAAAACCTTCTGCATAAATGAGAAGTCAATGATTGCTCAGCAATAATCAATAGCCATGGAGGTGTGAGTAATATTTCCATCATGGCAGTGATTCACCGCCTCTCACTGTGGAGAACATGTGGCAGGCATCACAGCGACATGTGACAGGCTCACAATCACAACTCTCATCGCACCTACTAAATATTCTGCATGCTTGGTACTACTACTGTAACTATGAAGGAAATTCTGATACAGACTACACTCATTGATCACTATTCACTGGAGAAGATTATAGGATGGCAGCGACAACCTGGCAGAACCTGACAGCAGGATGCAAGGTAAAAATAGAAAACTAGAGAAATATTCTGCATGCTGAATGATGATATTTAGCCTCTATAATAAGCGAAAGTGATTGAGTATAGTAGAATACAAAACCTACACCCCCACCAACAAAAAAAGTTCAATCTAATTGCAATAAAAAAAAATTTAAATAAGAAATAAGAAGCCATAATTTATCACAGGATGGGTGATAAATCTCCTATAGCCAGAGCCCCACCACCAGGACACCCCAAGGTCCAAGCTTAACCCTTTGCTGCTCCAGTAATGTGAAAGGAGCAGCAATCGATATAATATGACACCCAATAACAGGTCAGGGTGGGGGGTATCTTCCCAACCACATGCAAACGCAGTCACGGTGAAGGGTAACAATACTTACACACATATACAAGTATTAAATTCACACTGTTGTATGTCAGAAGCACCTTGCAGGTCATCTATACAATAAGGAAACAACACAACTTATTCTTTGATGTATAATATTATTATATATTGATAATAATGGAGTCACCCGCCAGAAAAATGCTTCAATCTAAGTCTGAAGGTTCCGTATAGAAGCTGTGGCCACAAAATCACAAGATACTGTTGAAGGAAACCTCCCATGAGGAATCTAGTATCAGAAGTAGATGTGATGGTAGATTCCTCCTGCCTGCCTCTGCCCTAATATGTAATTTGATAATCCTGGTACCTAAACTAACTTGCTAAAAAACTTTATTTTAGTAATATGTAAAGTAACAGCAGAGGCTACAGGGGCGTGTACTACCCTTAGCTCCCAGTGCCCAGCCAGGCTAGTACATATTACTAAAATAAAGTTTTTTAACAAGTTAGGTCCCAGGATTATTAAATTACAGATTAGGGCAGAGACAGGCAGGAGGAATCTACCATTAGATCTACTTCTAATGGTAGATTCCTCATGGTAGGTTTCCTTTAAGTAAATTGCTTTATTTCCGGTGTTCAAACCCACGTTTGTCAAGTTTCAATAGACTTTTCGTTATTATTAGCAGAGGAATAGTGCAACAGTTTGCTTCTTCTTTTGTACTCTTAATGACAGAAGTGTAACCCTCTATACATTGAAATCTATGGGGAATGGAAAGTCCTTTCCGTTTTTCATTTTCATTTTGCTCTCCTTAACAGAGAGTGTAAAGGAACCCCCCTGATGGAGATGTGAACTGGGCCTAAAAACAATTTATAAATATTTTAATTTACATATAATATGCACCTACAATGTTAAAACTGCATAATCACAGGAATAATGTCCCATTTATGTCTCTATGATATGAAATGTTTTAATATACCATCAGAACAACAAATACAATAAAAACACAACCTTAAGTGTTTCATGAAATCCAAACAGTATTTTGTAGAACATCAGTGACTATTGTTTTTTAGGGGATTTTAGATGGAAATTGGATAGAGAATTATTAGGAAATAGGAAACCGTACCTTTATCCATTGCAGTGGAAGGAAGCAGCGGAAGCCACAGCAGTTTGTAAAAACCTAGTTGAATTTTTTTCAAAAATTAAATACTGTCTAGAAACTGCCGCAAACAAACAATGATGGTTAATAGATAGTAAGAAGTGTGTTTGTATCTTGCCAGTGACAAATTACATCCGCCTACTCTACACTGAAATAAATTGTGAAAAGAACTATTTACTCTGAAATGCCGCCCCCCGTTGGGAGAGTAAAGCCAGAAGGGTTTGGTGAGGGGCAGCTGGAGTAAAACTCACACAACTATGTTATTTCAACTATACCAGGCACTGCACTGAAGCATTTCAGAGTGAGACGTAGCCATAGGGGGAGATTTATCATATGTCTCTTAGAGCAGAACTGTTCCAACCAATCAGAGCACAGCTTTCATTTTCCCACAGCGGTTCATAAAATTAAAGCTGAGCTCTGATTGGTTTCCATGGGCAACTAAAACAGTTTTACCTCAGAAACTTGATAATAAATCTCCCTCATAGTGTTCTCTCCTGAGAAAGCCTGCCAGTATAGAATGGTGGCCACGGCTTAGGCACCACAAAGCATGTCAAGCAGGAGTAGAAAACAAGACTAGTTTGCAATAAGGATCTTCCTATTGGAAAGTAGTCGGAAGGGTTAGGTAAGTATTTAGAGAGTGTCTGTCTGCAGTTGTGACCTCTAGGGACTTGTATTCTGTCCTGGGGGCTGTTCACAAGGTTTTGCCTTCTCAGCACTTGCAATTGCACCACCAGGGGCATTAACACTTGGATTTTTTGATCATGAAGTTTTCCATACTAGAGCTTACATGTTTGCATTACTTTCCCTGGCCTTTATAAAACCCTATTGACCCCTCAAAACTGCAGACAGGCTCCCTGTATTGCAGAAAAAAATAGGAAAGAAAGAAATCAATATAAAAATGAATTTATATGTAAAATAATGCCATAAAAACATTTTCTACAAGATATTTTTTCCTCTTGATTCTTGACAGGAATTTTTTTTTATGACACAGCTGGAAATGCTGTTCCTAAAAATATTGTAGGCAATTTTTAAAATCTTTGTGAAGTGGGTAATCTCTATATATGGCATATAAAAGATATTTAGTTTATATTGCAATATACCAGTGTTTAATGCTATTGATGAATTAGAGTTATTGCCTGAAGTATTTACAGGTATCTCAGAAGAGGTGTAAGAGTAGAGGTGAGGGTGTATTTCCAAATGTGAAGCTTTCTGTTAAGAAACAATGGGAAAAAACATTTAAAGGGAACCTGTCACCACATTTTTTACATATACAGCTAGTGACAGCTTCCCATAGAGCCCTATTAACTAAATGACACCCTTCTTTTAGCTAAAAATAGTTCCCCTCACATCCCCATAAAATCAACTTTGTTATCTTCCCTGCCGGACAGTCAGCTCTATCAGTGAGTCGGAGGGGGCATGTCCTTCCTTGGCCATGTACAGTGCCCGCTCACTCATTACTCACTTCTTCTTCTCCTCATTTCCTATGCCTCCTTCTCACCATTCAGCACTGCATGTCATGTCACTGCAAAATCTACCCCATGTATGTATTTGATCACATGAAATCTCAGCATGCCCCATGTAGACATTGGGAGGAGTAGAAGCTAAAAAAGGGTGGTATTTAGTTAATAGGGCTCTATGGGAACCTGTCACTAAGCTGTATTTGTGAAGAATGTGGTGACAGGTTCCCTTTTAAGTTTTTCTAGGAAACACATTAATGTCATATCCACAGGAAATATGGAAAACACTTGATCAGCTAAAAAAAAAAAAAATACATGGGAGAAAAATAAACTATTATAGTTTGTGAGGGGAATAGCTTCTGGTAGTGCTGAGGTAAAAGTTGCAGCAAGATGATTCTGGTGACTATTTGGGCCCAAAATGCCCCTCTACACTATATACAGCACTGGGGCATTAGATAAAAATTCTGGATGTCCTTTAAATCTAGAAATACATTTTGCCTATCTACACAATATCAGCAGATTATTATGAATGGGTTCACATTGTAAGAATAGGAAATATACATTCATTAAGATCATGTAACAACAAAGATGTTAAATAAAAGATCAAATAAGCATAAAACAAACAAAGAAAAGAAGCATAGTCCGATCCTCTGCTGCACTGCCTTTAGTTTATAGAGAGAGATAATATAAGAGTATAAGAAGGTCGTTTTCTAGACAGTATTTCAGTTTTGTTCATATGATACACTACAGGGCCAACACATGCAATGTATTGTTATGTATATTATTACACATGCTAATTATTATTTACGTATTAAATTGCATATGCAACATATCATTTACATTCAAGACAGGAATACTCATTAAATAAAGCTATATACAAGTACATACTTAGATATGGAGGGCATTACAGTCATTAGTATAATCATTAAGTGTAAAATGCCTTTAGTCCAACATCCAATTATCTGAAATCCTTACTATCACACGTTTCCAAAACCGAATTGGGACATAATGTGGATTTTCACAGGACCAGAAACAGAAAATTTTGAAGTAAGAACCATTTAGGAAATGCTTCTCGTATAAAGGTCCAACAATAAGGAATATCTGATAATTCAGCCCTCGTTCTTTAATTTGAGAGAGGATTGAAACATCATAACAACATAATATACAAATCATCAAAAATTGTGTTAAAAAAAATCTACTATTAAAATCAAGCTTGATAAGCCAGGGACACTTACTTATAGATCCAGGCACTGACTGTGGTAATTTTGTTATAAAATCAACTTTTAAAATTATTTTAATGAGCCCAAAGGGCTCTGGGGGGCCTTAGCAGAACACTTCAGTGCTGGAGAAGCAGGAATTTCAGGGAGAGGGGAGACCTTCTCTGCTCATTGTAGCGGCCTGTGAAGCTACAGCACTGAGGGCCTCTGGAAACCCTTATCATTATTGATTTTATAAGGAAGGAGGCCATGGATAACAAAATATAAAAAGATTACTACAGTCACAGTGGCTGGATCTGTGAGTAAGTGTAAGTCTACCACTCTTATAATTGTCTCCTGTTAATAAGGATGTACATCTGAGATGTGTTGTGGGGTCATCCTTTGTATCATACGGATAAATCACTTTGTACCTCATTTTTCTTTTGGGATTACTGCTGTGGAAATTGACCCTGCATGTTCTAACTGTGTTTTTTTCTAACTTTCTTTTGGTTGTTGTTAAAATGATGAATTTCAATAAAATTTTAGTTGAAAGATAAATAAAATAAAAAATAAGGTAAAAACAGGCGATTATATATTATTATCACAAATGTACGAAAAGATAGCAACTTGTTTACATCATTTGATGAAGAACAAAAAATCCACACAAAACCCGTGTTGGAAACTGGAATGATGTATTTGGGAGGTTAGCATACAGAATTTAGCCCTCATGTGAAACAGAATAGTACACTAAACCAAAGATCTAAACCCACACATAAAAGCTACAGGTTGGTAATTACATACAAAGTTTACAAAAATAGGGAGTTACAGAATTGTCCGTTGTCACAAGAACTGTGGCTTAATAAGAAATTGAAGTGTGCATGACACGGGACTTCTCTACAAGAGATTTTTACATCAACATGTAAGAATACACACATACAATAAAGGAAATCTACCATCAAAATCCAGAATGATAAACCAGGGACACGAATTCATAGATACAGACACTGTGACTGTGGAAATCTTCTTATATTTGTTATCCATGGCCTCCTTCCTTTAAAAATTAACTTTTAAAAATATACTAATGAGCCAATGCGGAGCATTACCAAAGCTCCTGCATGTTGTAGTTTCACAGGCTGTTACATTGGTCGGAGCACTCCCCCCTCATACTGTGTGAGATTACAGCAGGCAGAGGTGACACAGTGTAACAGCCTGTGAAGTTACAACATAGTGGGGCTCTTGTAACGCCCACAATAATGCCTGGGTCTATTACTAAGTATACCTGGTTTATCATGCTTGATTTTGATGGCAGATTTTCTTTGAAGGGAACCTGTCATCAGAAATTTTCCTAATAAACCACTGCCAGTATGTTGTCAAGCAGTTGAACAGTTTCTAGATAATGTTTCTTTCATGGTCGAGCTTGGTGGCATCATCCAGAAAATCAACTTTGAAGTGAGATGTAAGTTAGATGTATAAAGTCAGGGAGGCGGAGATTTAAACACAGAAGTCAAGCTCTCCCTGCCTCTGAACACCTCCTCCCATGTGATTGACATCATGTGCTGGACTTCAGTAAATCGAATCAATGACGTTGCCGGACGCAGGACCATAAATTACAGTGAAGGGGGTGTTTTAAGGCAGGGAAAGCTTGACTTCAGTGTTAAACTCTCCGCCTCCTTGACTTCATTAAACTCATTTTCATCTCGCTTCAAAGTTGATTTTCTAGATGATGCCACCACACTGGGTCATACAAGAAACTGTTCAGTTGCTTTATAACATACTGGTAGTGGTTTATTAGGGCAATTTCTCATGACCCTTTAAGGTTCCCTTTAATAGAAAATTGCAATATTATGGAAGATTCATCCCATTTATTACATATATGAGAGGAATGCACATAGATAGAGCCTATAGACACAAGGACTAGCAGGTATGTGAGGGCTGACATCTCAGTAGGCACAGAAGGCCTGTACCAGGAGCAGCAGAGAATAAGATGAGGTCCTTTGTTGTACATGTCAGAATTGTGTCTTCTTTCATTGTGAAAGAAAAATAAAGGATAAATAGTATATAGAATTCCATGGATTGTGTGCATTCAGACGCCATGTAAGTGTTACATTGTATGTGTAAGCTGTTCTGTAGGGCTCAAATGGTAATTGTCACAGGTCAAGATCTAATCACTTATATAATAATTGGTATCATCACTGAAAACATTAGGAGGTTCAATGCAAAATACTGGAAACACATGCAGGTTTTAACAAGAATGTGAATAATAAAGGATCATTATGCAAATTAGCAAACAAGAAGCAAATATTACAGTAAAGCAAAGTGCATAACCATATTAATACACCAGCAAATGTGCAATAACCAGAGTGTACCGGGATTCTCCCACCACGCCCAGTGCACTTTTTGGCAATGACTTTATATCTTAAGAAATGTAATAAGGTTGTCTGAGCATGAGAGTTTATGCTCCGAAAATACTCATTCAGTGTTTCTACAGGATTTACCTGCCCTATCGCAGAACACAACATGTTAGTTTGGTACTTCTACATTCGGGTCGGTAAATCCAGAGGACACATGGGCAAGTTTGTCATAACAGACTCGGTCATGTACAACCAGCCTAAGATTTTTTCACACCATATTTGTCATTCAGTATATAATATAAGCCCCAGGCACAAACAGTTCATGAATTTAGCGTCGCAGTTAGTGGAGGTAAGGAAAGGCCCTCTTTACAGACTTGAGGTGATGAATCCATCGGTAAAATGTTCATATGGAGGACTGGGAAGGCTTAGTATACTTCCGTATTATGATACATTTGTAAGTGTGTTGTAGAGGATAGCAGTAAACGAAGCAGTAATGCAACAGGGGTGGAGGGGCATCCGTGTTCATATATAGTTACCACACTACACATGGCCATTTTAAATGGTCTATGAGTACGGATTATAATCTCCATTCTTGGAAATTATTCTGTTTCAGGATACTAGCACTCTGGTGTTCCCTGGGACAGATATATACTTACCGCCTTCCCTAATGCATAGAGCCTTCTGAAGAATCCCTAAGGGCGCATTCACACTGATGTATGCTTGCACGGCTACAGCATGGCGGGTATACGTCCGGCGCCATGGAGAGGAGGAGGGGTGTCCCCTCCGCTCTCCAAAGTGATTCATGTCGCACGCTCGTAACACGGGTTCGGCACCATGCAGCGGAGGAAAGATGACCCCTCTCTCTGTCCTATCTTTTCCCCAGGTACGAAGTGGTAAGCTGTGGGACTCCCCCCTTAAGGGGTAGGAGTCAGTCTTCTGGGGGTTTAGGACAAGTTCTCTAACAGGGACTTGCATGTTTAGTATCTACCACTATCTACCTGGACAACCCTATTGGATCCTACCCACTCCTTTAAAAATGATACTGTGGTAAGACTATCCCATTTACTACAGATTTTGTAGCTTGGAGTAGAGGTCACATGCATATTATGTACTTTGAATGGTTGCAAGTGCTTGTGCCCTGTTTGACACTTTAAGGTTTGTTTTGTATTGTTTACTCCTAGTTGTAAATGTTACGTTGGAATTACTTTTGTTTTGCTGATCATATTTTCTGATATGCCAATACTAGGGGGCTATCCTTTTACTTGCACATTTTCTGAAAAGCCTACATGGTGGGATCCTCTCTACAGATAGTGAAGTGTATACAAGATGTTTCCTGCAAATGCATACAAAATAATTCTAGCCACTGACCATAGTGTAAGTAAAAAGTAAATTAAGACACTTACTGGGACTGTGGAGAGAAGGATCTTCTGCTCCTGCCCTGTGCGAAGCGTTTTCACTGGAATAACGTGAATGTTCTCGTTTTCTCCTCCCTGCAAAAGAACCAGATATATTATAAAAACATATTATTATTGTATGACAGTGCAGGGTAGTAACTTAGAAATTAAGGAGAAGTTTATGACTTTTTACACAGTTTTTTTATCTTTGGGTAATAATTTTTAGCTGCCTAGGCCAATACACTTTTTATCTTATGCTACGGATAAGGAAATTGTCTGCATGAAAAAACGTGTCAGTGAATTCCTCTATCTTTGGTTATTAATATTTACAAATTGGATTAATAAAGAATATGAAGTTTTAACCACAATGCCGTGATGTTCTCTCATCGTTCATTGAACCTGTTACCCTACTGCAAAGGGGAATAAACAATAGCCTGAATTTTTTCAAGTACATGATCATGGGGGATTTGCTGAATTAAATGTGACTAAATTTTGCCACAGTTAGTGATAAAAAAAGTAACATGCAATGCATCAAATTTATTTAGTTTTTAGTCAATTTTTGTTCTTCACTTAAATGGTTAAAGCATTGTGCAACTCATAAGCCATCAAAAAAGTGTAAAGTTGTGGAGATGCACTAAATATTTTCTCAATATTTCAGCAAATAATTCAGGTTTTTCAATACTGAATGAAAATCTAAAGCTTTACCTCCACATAGGCTGAAAACTGTGGGTCCCATCTTTTGGGGTAGTGAAATCTGCATGTTTGCGTGTGATTATTGCAGGTGCTGGAACAAAGCTCCAGGATGCGTGTCTTTTCACAAGAGTCTTCCACTGACAACATAAGATTTTTGCCTAGATGAACAAGCAAATGGATACATTTTACATTTTCTAATTGCCTAAAACATATCCCCATTACCACATTCGAATATTCCCTTTACAGCATAACCAGAGACAATGGAGCAACATGTGCTTATTTGCTCAAATGCATATTGACCAGGGCAAGTTACTAGATACCCGGATAAAACCACATCGCTAGAAGTTAACAACAGAAGTTAGCCAACTTTGTCCTCAGTACTATCTTTATTGGGTTTTTAATCTTTTCCTTTACAGTATTAACAAATACAATTTTTCATGTATGATTGTGCATGAGATGCCAAGTCTCTGGGTGCCAATGGGGGATTGAGTCTCTCATTGTCATTTATGATTGGGATTCCAGGGATTGGGAATCCATCTAACATACATGACATACATACTACATATCACCTGCATAGATGATACATTATAAAATTAAAAAAGGTTGGTAAAAAAAAAAGTTTTGTTTGAGATAATCCCCCAAGTGACCCACCTTTTAGGCTCTCTGGAATCCTCTCCTTCTCTACAGATACATCCAGACAGGTCATCTCTCGAGACTGCAACATAGATAAGAAGCACAACACAATTAGTTCTGATGACATAAATGTATATGATAATTGTATAAGTGATGCAGTGCAGTGAAGTGATGAACCGCTAGGCAAAACTTTGTTGAGATAGATAACATATGTATGGTGATCAGATTAAGAAAACACAGCTTAGAACACAATAGGGCACATTTACTTACCTGGTCCTGTTGCGATCCCCGATCCGGACGGTCCGACGAAGATGAAGTCCGGCGCGATTCACCAACATTGTGCGCCCTAGATCCTACATGTGTCGCTTCCCTGCTGAGGTCCACCGGACACAATTTACAATGTTAAATCCTGCGCGTTGTCCGAATCCGTCGCATCGTTTGAAGGCCCGCCCCCCGATTTGTGCCACGTAAAAAAGCTGGCGCCGATGCGCCAAACTCCAAAAACCCCTGTTAAATGCGGTGCTAATCGGAAATCGGCGGGAAACCCTTCGAAAATGCGCTCTGCGGACCTAATGAGCCCCATTGTTTGGGTACAAGGTTGCTGTGTGAGTGGCCCACCAGGTGGAATAAATGTCATATATGGTAAGTATTTTTATAAGAAAACTTTGACAGAAGTTAATTTAAAGGGGTTTCTTAAAATAAGTACCATATTTATCATATATATAATATTTAAGAGATATCTAAAAAATTGGGTCTCCGATCACAAAAACAAGGGTGCCATGCCCCACTTTATGACATTTATGAAATTTTATCTGTACACTTATTATATTTGTGCGGTTCCTGAACAGATGGATTGGCAATCATAATGAGAGAAAGGGAGAATCGGAGGAGGGGGAACACTCGGTGCAAGAGGGGGCCAATTGGATCAGCCTGCAATAAAGATTGGAGCATGAGAACCATGTGAGAGATAGGGAATGACATACGTCCATGAAGAAGAGGGAGAAGACAATAGGGAACAGTCTACATGAGAGTATAGAGGTCTGCCCATAATGGGGAACATTTACTAAGATCAGTGCAAATTGCACTATATGCAGTTTTCCTGTGTAGAGGGTGCCAGATTCAGGATTCGTGGAGCCCATTTTGCATGAACCTGGCACCTCCTGCACCAACTTTTTTTTGGTGCATCTTTAACATGGGGTGCGCAACGTGAATTCTGTTTTGCGCTGTTCAGGGCTTTCTCTAGCTAGAGGCTAGAGAAAGCCCTGAACAGCGTGAAACGGCTGTCGCCTTGTCCAAACCCCCTGCTCCTACCTCTATCCTGACCGGTATGTGCCATGTGATTTTTTACGGATGATGAAATAAAGAAGACTTTTTAAACAGTGAGTGGCTGCGTTTCCTGTTCTTTCTATTATTTATTGGACTTGCCTTGTGCTAAAACGCAGAGCACCACCTATATGCTTCTATGGATAATTAATGTAATCTCTGAACGTTACGTAAAAGGCATTTAGTATCTAAATGAAGGCTTCCTGATAGTGCCCCTTTGTTTCTGTTCTCCATGGAGTAAATTCTGTTTGCATGTTAAATCTAGTGCAGAGTCCAACTGAGCACCAGAGCACCCCTTTCAGTGCAGGAATTTGTGTCGCATGAAACTAGCGCAGCTGCAACACAAAAAGGTTGCGCGCGAAACAAATGTGGTGCAGATCCTTCTTAAATATATGTGCAAGCAGTTTCCACTAGAAAGAACATGAAAAGTCTGACAGAAAACTGGTGCAAAGCCCTTAGTAAATGTGCCCCTTGCCATCCTGCTAAAGATCAGCCCAGATGTGAGTTAAAGAAACAACATAAATTGATAGACATCACAGTATACTACTCCACACACAAGAGAAAGCCTCTGTACGGAACTGTAGCCATATAAAGCTAAAACTTACCACAACCACTCCATTTGTGAGGATCCTCTCACGATAATCTCGACTGCAACAGAAAAAGGACATGCAAAAGTATACATAAGTACAGATAACAGGGAGATATTTAAAATCATTGTAAGTAAGAGGAATCACACTTACAATTCTTCCACTGTGAATTCTACTTGAAGAGTTTCTGGACCCTGAAAAAGAAACATTTTATAATTACCGTATATTAAAAGTATGCATAACCGTACAGCATATGACACTTGTGAACTGCTTGTACGTGTATTTATGAAGCATTTGCACCAGTTTTATGTCGTGGCTGCTCTATGTCCGCCATGACTATGTACTTAAGGGGCATTCCAGTGCAGATTTGTGTCGGCCGCCAAAAAAATCTGGTGCACTTAGCTTAAGCATAATCGGCACATGTAGGGTGCGCCAGATTATTGAACACTGTGCACCAGTCTTTAATAATCTGGCGTAGTCTGCACATTAGTGAGGCAAACTGCACGTAGTGAGAAACTGGACCAAAGACTCTAAGTTTACCTTTACAATAGTGGATTATAACACAGGTGGTTTGGCCGGTTGCCCGGGGTCCAAGCCTTCTAGGGGGACCATGGCCTCCCAAACCACCCACCAAATTTCATACTCAGAAGGACCTTCACCATTGAAATCCTTGTACATCTGTCCCTGCTCTTAATTTACATGTACACATGAGCCATTTCAGAACCTTTGAAGGTCCGACAAAGGTCCTGAAACCACAGATTGAAAACAGGGAGAAGGGACAAACACTCCATTCCCTAAGAATATTGATTCTATTACTATATGTAGGAAGTGATTCCAGACTTGTAGGGCCCTGTGCCCATGTGAGTCTAAGCAGGAGTAAGAAAGAATAGAGTATACTGCTTGGCTCCTGTCCCACATTGCAGTTCCTGATTGGGTCATCCACACTTCTGGCTAAGCCTTAAAGGGGTTGTCTGGAGGCTGAAAACAATGGCTGCTTTCTTCCAAAAACAGTGCGACACATGACCATGGTATGTGCCAGTACTGCAACCCAGATACATGGAGCTGAATTGCAAACCATGGTCTATTGTGACTACCCCTTTAAGAGTCAGCGGTCAGCACACCCTGATGACATCACTGGGGTCTGCCTCCATGACTGCCAATACTTACGGCCCAATGGACCAGTAGATGCAACGCATGGTAGGAACACCTTAACAATTCTCGTATGAATCCCATGTAATATTTACACTTCTCACAGGAAACCTCAAAATTCTATAGATGAATTAAGTTATACTAATGAATGCCAGCCTGATAAGATAAGGTCTATGGAAATGACTGTAATTCATTGATGTGAAAAAACTTGACTTACATCAGGGTTAAGACCGAAGATTTTCTTATTGATCTCGCCCAACGAGACTTTGTCCACATCGAATGCCACTGTATAGAGAAGGTCGTTTCTTGTGACTACATCCTCATCATGAAGAGTCAGATGTAACACGTTCTGAAAAAGAAGTAATATATGGATAAATGCAAGTTTCCGTAGCAGGATTTTTTTTTATTTTACACAGAGGAGCCAGACCTTTCCTCATCTCCACCAACTCTGCATTATTTAACCCCGTTGCTGACAGCATGCGGTAATAACTATCAGACCCCCTAGAACTCAGACACCCAAGGAGACCTAATATCATCAGAGTATGAATTAGAATATACATTTATCTTAGAGTGTTACTATTGTTCCATTACCATTGTAGTTACAATGTAAAGGTTTTTGTTATTTCAGGGGATATCAAAGGTAAAAATAGCCCCAAGTCATTGCTATTGCAATTAAAACTGTCTGCAGGTATATAAAAACTAGTAACAATTCAATCTGGAACACCTATGTGAACTAAGTGTTTTGTAGTTTACACCCTTTAACAGGGTAATTTGCAATTTAACCTATAATAATATAATAATTCTTTATTTATATAGCGCCTACAGATTACGCAGCGCTGCACAAAGCATTTCAAATTGGTCCCTGTCCCCGTGGGGCCCCACAATCTAAACAACCTAACAGTATGTTTTGGAGTGTGGGAGGAAACCAGAGTACCCGGAGGAAACATGCGCAAACACGGAGATAACATACAAACTCTTTGCAGATGTTGACCTGGGTGGGATTCGAACCCAGGACTCCAGTGCTGCAAGGCAGAAGTGCTACTCACTCAGCCACCGTGCTGCCCTCAACCTACAGCAATGATCATGAGTACTTTGCTTGGACCGCACATAGTAAGGCATAGCCATATAGGTAAAGTAGGTAAGAACCAATATGGCTGCCCTTACTGCCCCCATGCCAGATGTCCCACGGTTTTCCTAAAATAGCTATGTTAGATTATATGCATGTATTGTGAAATCGGTTTCTATGGTTTTCTGGCATTTTACTACCTATTACCATGGTAAGTGATAGGTTGCTGATCACTTATTGTAATGGAGCAGTAATCATGTATGTGCACTGCCCCTGTATTCAAAGTTTAGGGAGCAATGTCCTTCCACAGGGATAGAGTCAGGTAACACTGAACAAGTGCAACCATTACTCCATTCAAAAGTTGTTAAGGATGGGCAACACCTTTACTAGACTATAAATATCTCTGTAAAGAATGACAGGATATTAATAATACCGTGTATCTCTTTCTTACCTTCACATTATTGCAGATTGTAAATTGGAAGGTTTCGTTCCACACAGGGTCGCTGCAATCTGACACAGTGCTTGTCTTCAGGATTTTTTGGGTACAAGATGGTAGCCACAAACATACATAGCAATCTGCATGGCTCACTGCATGGGAAAAGCAACAGATGAGATTATGACATTCTTTAAAGGAGATAATATAGACCCTAAAAGCAGGTGAGTGATATATTTGTGTATGGAATTTTTTGACTTAAAAAGAGTTTTTAATCTGCTGTGCATTGCTTCTGCAAGTGCCCAAAAGGTGGTCCCTTATCCTAAACAGCTGTACAAACCAACCGGGGTGGCTGTAATGGTCTCCTGGTAAGACACTACAGATATAAGATAACATCTATGGGGAGGGGCCATGGAGAAGCTTAAAGGAACCTGTTATCAGGAAGGTAATTTTTAGCTGGTGACAGGTTCCAATAGCCCATGGAATGTTGATTTCAAAAATACCATAGTCTGACATCCTGAATAATTCCACAGCTTTTTAATAATTTCATTAATATTACCTGGCTCCCTGTTAGGAGAGTCTGGTGAGTCCTGGAGGAGGCGGGGTGGGGGGCAGCTCATACGGCACAAGTAGTCTTCTTTAGTCTACTAAATTTCTTGTCCCCTCATCCTCACTCATTGTCCTCTCCCTCCCTCTTATCCCCTGCTCCCTCTCCCCTTACTTAGGTAAGCTCACTGCTACAAAAAATTCTCACTTGAACTTGCCTGCCCCCCAGGACTCACCACACACTGCTGGCAGGGAGCCAGGCAATGTTTAAGAAACAAATAAAAAGCAGTGGAATTATTCAGATGCACGGCAAAGGAATTTTTAAAATCAAAATGTCAGAAGCTATTGGAACCTGTCACCAGCTAAAAATGACCTTCCTGATCACAGGTTCCGTTTAATGTAGAGAGCTATGGCCCAGTTCACACCTGCATTGTGGGTTTGTTCTAAATCCTCCATTCTAGGAGAGAATAACAAAAATGAAAAGACCTTCAGTTACCCATACACTTAATTTGAGCTTCCGTTACATTATGTTCTAATTCCTTTATTTATAGGGAGAAAAAGACACAGACTACTGTTTTGTTATTTTTTATTAATTACTGAAGGTCTAATAAAAGCTATTAACCCCTTAAGGACGCAGCCATTTTGTAACATAAGGCTCAGCCCGATTTTTTGGATTCTGACCTGCGTCGCTTTATATGGTTATAACTTTTGAACACTGTTACTTATCAAAACGATTCTGAGATAGTTTTTTCCCCACATGTTGTACTTCATTTTAGTGGTAAATTTTGGCTGATAAGTTTTGCGTTTACTTACAAAACAAAAGCAAATATGATAAATTTTTTGAAAAATTTGCCATTTTCGAAATTCAAAATCATTGCGTTTTCAGGCAGATAGATTTACCACCTAAATAAGTTGCTGAATAACATTTCCCATTTGTCTACTTTACATTTTCATAATTTCTGAAATGTCTGGATAATTTATTTTGATGTCACGCGGCTTACAAAAAGAATATCGCTTTTCCGGATTTTCAGAATTGACTATTTTGGGGATAAATACAGTTTTGAATGAAATTTTACATATTTAGCATCAAAACCCCCTATATAACCAACCCATTTTCAAATCTGCACCCCTCAAGCTATCAGAAACCGCTTTTACGAAGATTGTTAACCCCTTGAGATCTTCATAGTAATTGAATCAAAATGGAGGTGAAATTTAGAATGGTCAAATTGTTCCCTTATACGTTCATTTAGCACTAAAATTTACACATTTCCAAAATATAAAAAGAGAAAACCCACCATACAATTTGTTCTACAATTTCTCCTGAGTACAAAGACCCCCCACATGTGGCCATTACTTGTGTTATGGGGGCACAGCGAGGCGCAGAAGGGAAGGAGGGCGCTGCAGCTGCCAGGATTTTAGTTTCCTCATTGGCCCCTTTTGAAGGCTATAAAATTTTCGCTTTTTCGTTATTTGGGCCATGTGATGCCATTTTTTTTGCGCGATGAGATGCTTTTTCCATTGTTACCATTTTGGGGTTAGTATCACCTATTGTTGAAAATTTTGGAACTTTTTTTGAGGGCAGGAGTAGAAAAGCATCAATTCTGTACTGGATTTTTTACTCTTTTTTTTTTTGGTGTTCACCGTATAGACTAATAATCATGTTATCTTTATTCTATGGGTCGATACGATTACTGGGATACCAGACATGAATGTATTTTCTTACGTTTTACTAAATTTGTCAAACAAAACCCTAATGTGGGGAAAAATCTATCATTTATGTATTGCCGTCTTCCAAGTGGCATAACATTGTTACTTTTTTTGCTACGGAGCTGGTTGATGGCTTATTTTTTGCGGGACATGTTGTACTTTGCACCAGTATCATGTCAGAGTACACATGGTTTTTTTATCACATTTTATAGCATTTTTTGTGGGATTGAATAGCTAAAAATCATAATTTTTGGAAGGTTTATAGCAGTTTTTTTTTACGGCGTTTATCGTGGGGGTTCAATAATGATTTACTTGTATTCTACGGGTTGTTACGGACGCGGTGATACTATATATGTGGGGTTTTTGTTATGATTTAGACTTTTTTGGGGTTATATGTCTCTTTATATGTTATGGGGCTTATGGGCATTTTTATTGATTTATTACTTTATTTTTTATTGAATAACATTTTTTTTTTACTTTTTCACTTTTTCCACCATGGGAAATGACCAAGCAATCATCTGATTGCTTGTTCATGATAATATTCTGCAATAATCATGTATTGCAGAGTATTATCAGTGTCAGCCTATGCACTTGCATAGGCTGGCACTATGCCAGTAAGATGACGTCACAGACGCCATCTTACTGGCAGTGCCTGCAGGCTGTGCTGGGGACCAGATCGGACCCCAGCACATCCATAGCAGCGATCGGTGCCCCCCGAAAACGGTTCGGGGGGGCCGATCGTGGGGGAAAGACACCCCAGAGACATGTTAGATGCCGCGGTCGTGCTGACCGCGGCATTTAACGGGTTACACACCCGCGATCGGTGCCGACTCCGACCGCGGGTGTTACACTGGGGTGCCGGCTATTAGTTACAGCCGGCACCCCGTGTTTCCCGATGCCGGTTCGGCTCTGATCCAGAGCCGAGCCGGCATAAGCGCCGTGGCGGATATATCCGCCACTGAGCGCTAAGTCACTGCGCTCCGTGGCGGATATATCCGCCACGGAGCGTGAAGGGGTTAAAAGCAGGTGTCAACTTAGCCAAATAGGTAAAACCATCCGTAGGTACATATACAGGTGTCTCCTGCTTGTGTACGGTCCTAAAACTGGTGCTTAGGGTGCTTAGGGTTGTCATATACAGGTGGTCCCCTACTTAAGGACCACCCTACTTATAGACGACCCCTAGTTACAGATGGACCCGGTCTGACCTCTGATGAAGCTCTCTGAATGCTTTACTATAGTCCCAGACTGCAATGATCAGCTGTAAGGTTTCTGTAATAAAGTTTTATACATAATCCATGGTCCCATTACAGCACAAAATTTTGAAACTCCAATTGTCACTGGGGCAAAAAAAATTTTTGTCTGGAACTACAATTATAAAATATACAGTTTCGACTTACATACAAACTTAAGTACAAACCTATGGAATCTATCTTGTGCGTAACTCAGGGACTGCCTATATCCATGTAAGTAATCTATGTATAAGCACCTGCAGTAAATATTTCTTTGAAGAAAGAATTCATACTTACTCCAGTCAGCCCATGGGATATGTTCGGCTTTTATAACTTTGACGGTTAACAAGCTGAGCTCACTGTCTTCCTGTAATTAGGACATTGTATCAGTATAATAACACAATATTTGCACACAACAAAGTGACATTGATTATCAACTCATTATAATATTGTAACATTTGCCTTCTGAGCTTCCATTGCTACCAGACCAATCCTTCCCATATTGTGACCAGCGATGTGCATATTCTACAATCTGCCTGCCAGGAGAAAACAACTGATAGATTTCACATTTGTTTTTGATTAAAGGGATATTCCCATTTCAACAAATTAATGTTAATATTTGTATTATAAATAGTTATACAAATTTCCAATATACTTTCTGTATCAATTCACCATGGTTTTCTAGATCTCTGCTTGCTGTCATTATATTGAAAGCTTCTATGTTTACTTCCAGTGGACAGAAATCTGAGCATGGTCACACAGGTGCACGGCTCGTTATATCACACAGCTCTGATTACTCTCTGGGATACTAACGAGCTGTGCACCTGTGTGACCATGCTCAGATTTCTGTCCACCTCTAGTAAAAATAGAAGCTTTCCATAGAATGACAGCAAGCAAACTGTTAGGAATTGATGCAGAAAGTATATTGGAAATTTGTATAACTATTTATACTACAAACAATAACATTGATTTGCTGAAATGGGAACACCTCTTTAAGTGAATTCAGGGCACCAAAGTTATGACAATAGCGTGATACCATACAAGTACTTCTTGGCACTATCACACTTTTAACCACTTGGAAATGGAAATTCTGGCACACCCATCTAAATGAAATAACATAGTTTATATGGTTTAAAAAACACACATGTCCATCAAGTTCAACCAAGGAAGGGAAGGGATTGGATGAGGAAGGGATTTAGGGGATACAATTCTATATAACATAACTATCAATGTTATTTAGGTGTAAAAAGGCATCAGGACCCTTCTTGAAGCTCTCTGCTGTCCCTGCTGTGACCAGCGCCTGAGCTTGGCTATTCCAAAGATTGACAGTTCTCATAGTAAAAAAAGCCCTATCCCCTCTGGTGATTATACCTTGTTTTCTCCAGACAGAGAAAGTGCCCCCTTATCTTTGATTTGATTTAACCTGGAACAACTTTCCAGCATGTTTTTTGTATGGACCATTCATATATTTGACATCACTGAAAGATTTTGTACATTAGTTTTCTAACATGGCAGTACCTGTGTAAAAACCACGGCCATGTGTAAGATGATTCCTTTACAGCTCAGACTTTATTCTATAATGTGTGAAGAAATTTCAATTCAGGCCTCTAATTTGGGAGACTAGATCAATGCTTTACAAGAATCCTATCATAATCGACAGGAATAGTTAAACTATATTAAACTGTAGATTATGGGGAGTCATCTTAAGGTTAAAGGGGTTGTGCTTCCAAAGACACTCACCCTTTATCTTTATATAGGCGATGAGTGACAGATTGAGGGGATAAGTATCTATTATATTCTACATGAAGGATTGGCTAACTATAACCAGTCTTTCCAGAAACTTGTCTTGGTACTGTACATGTATACAGTATTGTGACATATCATGGGTGCAATACTTTCAGATTAGACACCTCCTTTCTCCTCCAGGCATTCAACTCTTCATTCAACAATTATCATACAGTCGCTTAAAAGTATATTCAGCCAATAGCTTTTCTCGGAAGGTGCTCGTGAGGTCAGAGAAGGATGGCCGCCCAAAGTACTAAAACAATAAGTGGCTTTGGCAATTGGAGCAAAAATCTGCAGACCATTGATGATCAGATTGCAGGGTGTATAGGCAATGGGTCAGTTCACAAATGTATGTAATCACAATTATTCCTAAATGGCTCAGGATTCCCAATGTGTTACCAATGTAAAGAATAGTTAGAAAAACTTTTCAAGCTTAGCACTATAGTGCAATTACTTCATATATGGAAGTCCATTCTCTGTCCCCACAATCCTAACATATTAAAGGAAATCTACCATCAAAATCCATCATGATAAACCAGTGACACTTACACATAGATCCAGGCACTGTGAGTGTGGTAATCTTCTTATATTTGTTATCCTTGGCTTAAATCAACTTTGCCAGTTTTCAGTAAATAAAGGGGTGTTCCAGTGCTAATTTGCACCGGGGGCCCCATTTATGTTTAAAGTCCAACATAATTGGTGCACTCAGTTTAAGTGTGATTAGCAAATGCAGGGTGCGCCAGATTATAATAATAATTCCTTTATTTGTATAGTGCACACAGATTACACAGCGCTACAAAGAACTTGCCAAATCAGTCCCTGTCCCCAATGAGACTCACAATCTAATCAACCTACCAGTATGTTTTTGGAGTGTGGGAGGAAACCGGAGGACCCGGAGGAAACCTAAGCAAATATGGAGAGAACATACAAACTCTTTGCAGATTTTGACCCTTATGAAGTCTGTGCGCCAGTCTTCAATAAATGTGCCCCATTGTATGGAGTGCAATCAAAATTTTTGTGACTTTTTAAAGAGACACACTTGATAAATTAGTCTAAACTACATTAAAAATGAAACCACACCTATAAAATCCACTATAAATGGAAAACAGCCCGCTTCCACTTACAAAGTTACTTGAACCAACAAGTATCTTGCAAGCAGTTACTTAAAAAAAAGGGAACATAAGGCAAAAAATGGTACAAGCATTTTAATAAATGCAACACCCACTAACCCCCTCCACCATCTGCCTGCTGTGTATGAGGTGGTGCTGAACACTTTGTAAAAATGGAAAGGTTTATGTTATTTCTCATAATGAAATACAGCAGATTGCTAAATTGTTAAAGAAACTGTCACCTGGGACTATATTAGGGCATTAGTGTACGTCTCAGCTGGTGGCCCCCAGCAATATGACTTCCTATAAGTACGGTAACAGTACTCTGGCTGTGATATGTTGGCCACTTTGCCAAGTATCATTTAGCAGACGGAAATTAGTTTTATTTTAGTTTAATTACGGTAACTTTAATTTTGGTTCCATTTGCTCCAAACATAAATTGAAGCGAGAGACAGGATTAAGATTATCTTCCTCCACAAACATTATAGATCATAAACACGGGCAAATAATAAATCTGTGTATACATCAGTACACAGCCTGTTATTGTTTCTAGTTAACAATGAGTAATAACTATTTATAGGTAGATATAAAATATGACAACTGGTTACACACTACAGTGAGGTTTGTTGTAAAATGACCATCCTACTGTATTTTCTTGTATACTGCACATCTCTCATAGACTCCTACACCTCAGATTCAAGGATTAAATCCCTTTTTTATACACATTTATATTATAGCTGTTCATTTTCCTCTGATATTAACATATGCTCTTATACAAACTATATTCAAACTTAAAATATACCCTTAATAATTATAATTCCTTTATTTATATTGCGCACACAGATTACGCAGCGCTGCACAGAGTTTGCCAAATTAGTCCCTGTCCCCAATGGGGTCCACAATCTAATAAATCTACCAGCAGGTTTTGGAGTGTGGGAGGAAACCAGAGGACCCAGAGGTAACCCAGGCAAACACAGGGAGAACATACAACCTATGCAGATGTTGACTCTTACCCTTAACCTACCTCTACAAGATAGATATCATTTTATCCTCTAATACAGATGCAGATATCAACCCATATATTATTATATTCTCTAATATACCTATATACCCCATGTATCATCACTTATTGTCCTTATGTACCATGCTAAATGTTTTGTCAGTTGTGCAGACCAAATCCATGTCACAAACAGCCCCTCCTTGTTTACATTGTATAATATATATAATGTATATAAACAATACCAAATCAATGCCATGGATCCAAATCTATCCTTAGCACAGATATGATTTATATATAAACCTTTATACATACAGATACATTTATATCCAATATATACATTTATATACAATAGCTATCAATGTGATTACAGTTACTTACGCACAACTACCCAGTATACAATGTACCAGGGAATAGTCCAGGTCCATAAGTTCTGGGACCATATGTATGACCATTCTGCTGTCCCATGATCTCAAGGGGGTTTAAAAAAAATAATGATAACACTTAAACTATTAATATTAATAAGTAACTATACAGAAATGCTGGCAACTCTAATCTGTTACATCAATGCTAAATATTTATACCAACGAAATGTAGAAATTAATGGCATACAAAAATAAATGAGACTTACGTAGTAGGAGATGGCAGACTGCCTCCGAGCCATCCTTGTATTCCAAGAAGCGTCTTTATTACATTGGAGTCAGGTGAATTAACGTGACTACTGACAATGGTTACCTGCTGGCAATAAAAGATGAATCTCCAGTCTGAGCTGTGTGGAAAGGAGAGAGCAGGTGTAAATATACATTCCACACCACGCCTGCTCCTAAATTATAGACACTATTACTTATACACACCTCCTTAATTCTATTCTACAAACATCATCAATAAGGTATGGATGGGAGGAGACACACAGGCTGCCCATACAGCTAAAAGTCATGGCAGACCAATGACCTCTGACATACTGGAGTATAAGAAATATATAGAACTATCCTATGCAGTATAAGAGATTCTAAAAAAAACTATAGTTCCAATTTAGGAAAAACTATAGTGAAAACTAGAACTGGGAGCCGGCAGAATGACCTTGCCTGGAAAAAGTTTCTAGCATAATGGAAAGTCGCTGTATAAATAGTTCACCTAATGCAGACGATGGAGAGAGTTAGGGTTCCGCCCTGTATAAAATGTAAACACAGAATCTTCACTCTACAGAAATACGCAGTTCACTCAGGTACTAAGTATTAGGAGTTTTCAATTTTATGGGAGAACAAGACTCCAACATAGGGACATTAATACAAACATTGGGTCTGGAACCCATAGGAGAGAGGGGAAAAGGAGGGGTATGGAAGAAAAAGAAAGGGAGAGGTTATACTAGGTCACTAGGTTCCATTTACTTCAGACTGACAACTCCACTTATCTCCAGCCGATAGTGAGATCCTCTTCCAGCTTAAGGCTAAATTTACACTGCCGTTGCCCGCCGTACCGCAGCACGGCGGACACACGGCTGTGTCGGGGGAGAGCGCTGCTCACCCCCGCCACTCCCCATAGGAATATATGGCGCATGGCGCCGTATTCCGGAGAAAGATAGGACATGTCCTATCTTTCTACGGGGGTACGGAGCGGTACGGTGGGCACCGTGCGCCCATTGCGATGTATGGGGGACATACATAATGTATTGGCTGTTAAAGTGACGTCTTTGCAGGGTAGTTTTACCCAGTTCTGGGGGATAGGATGAGGGGGTTGGAAATTATGTATTTTATTCATAATCAGTGATGTAGTCCACAGTCACATTAAAGACCCTCCTCAGATCCGAATTCCTCTTAAAGGACATCTGCCATCAGATTACCGGTGGTAGACTGTCATAACTTACATGCTCGTTACGTCTATTCCCACAAACAGCACAAATCTTTTAAAAAACAAGTTTATTAAGTTATGCAAATGAGCTGGAGGCGATCTAGCCTACACCACCAAAGCGCTTGTTGGCTCCACACGCTCTCACTCCTTATTCCAGTCTGGTTCCGGCTGTCAATAGAAGAGTAGAACGTTGTGCAAATCTCCTATTCTCTATGAAGTGTGTTCCAAGTATTCTGGAACACAGAGCCAAAGGTGCTCCCCTGCCACCATTGTATTAGGCATCACTGTATTACAGGGAAGTATATTTCTATAATATTCATATAACATTCCATGGAACATGAAGCTATTTGCATTCTTACAATTTCCATTATGTTAAGCAACAGGCCATTTTAGTTTTTTTGTGTTTCCAATTTTTACTCCCCATCTTTATAAATCCATAACCTTTTATTTTTCCATGTACCGAGCTCTATGAGGGCTTGTTGTTTTCTGCATAACATATAGTATTTCATATTCTTCATATATGACAATATTCTGACGCCACAAATATTTTCATTGCTATAATTTTGGGGACTGCACGACTTTTTGATTACCGTATATACTCGAGTATAACCCGACCCAAGTATAGGCCGAAACCCCTAATTTTAACAGAAAGTACTGGAAAAACCTATTGACTTGAGTATAAGCCAAGGGTGGGAAATGCATTGGTCACAGCCCCCCAGTATACAGCCAGCCAGCACCTGTAGTGTATAGCCTGCCAGCCACTGTAGTGTATAGCCTGCCAGGCCCTGTAGTATATAGCCTGCCAGCCACTGTAGTAAATAGCCTGCCAGCCCCCTGTAGTATATAGCCTGCCAGCTCCTGGAGTATATAGCCTGCCAGACCACTATAGTATATAGCCTGCCAGCCCCTGTAGTGTATATCCTGCCAGGCCCTGTAGTATATAGCCTGCCAGGCCCCTGTAGCATATAGCCTGCCAGTACCATGTAGTACATAGCCTACCAGCCCCCTGGAGTATATTGCTACCAGCCCACAGTAGTATATAGCCGCCAGCCCCCTGTATATATAGGCTGCCAACCCCTGCCCCCAATTTAATGCCTGTAGGAAAAAAACAAAAGGTGTAGTCACCTTCCGACACCCCCCAGCAGGTCCTCTTCTATCCATCGCGGCCCCGGCATTGATTCAGTGTCCTCGCACCGTGCGTCGCAGGCACCATGACGCCAGCCGCTCACTGACATCATAGTGTATACTGATGCCGGCCCACACATTACTCGGCTTGTACTCAAGTATATATGGCGAAGAAGTGGTGTTTTAGACATTGAGGTGCTATTTTCTGTTAGTTCGCAGGCACACCCGTCTGCCTCTGTGTGCTGCCCGCACTCACTCTTACCTCCATGTTCCAGCAGCGTCTCCCGTGGCTCTGTGAAATTAAAAGGGACAGTGCGCTACTAATTGGTGCTGGACGGGTGCCAATTCTGTAAAATAGCCAGCCCCTTCTCGTGTTCCCTGCCGGATCTTTGTGCTCTATGCCGGATAGAAAGATTTGTTCCATGCCCTTTGCGATTATCCTGATTTCCCGTTCTGACCTCGATTCTGTTCCTGACTCCGATCCCCTGCTGCCTGTCTTAACCTATTGCTACGTCCCTGACTCTGATTCTGTGCTGCCTATCTCAACCTCCTGTCTGTCCCCGACCACGAGTTTGCCTTATGATTCTGTACTTTGCCGCAGACAAAGTCACGCCTGTGAAGTGACCTGGTGGTACCACGCCGCAGCAAATTTAACCCGCTTTGCGGCAGGCTCTGGTGAAAACCCCTAGACTCCAGTCCCAGGTGTCGACTTACATCGTCGTCCGCGGTGGACCAGAGGTTCCACTACCCCTGATCCTGACAGAAATCCTCATACATGTATACAAAAACCATTCCAGGTCCTCCAAAGGTTTTACCCCATTATACTACTAGCCCCCTCAGGTAGGGGATGAATTGTGCTTTCGAATTTCCTCTTCTATGTGAAATCTCTCCTATTTAAAAAAAAAATTTCCAGCTGTCAGGCAAATTTTACTCTTCTCATCCCATTTTCACATGAGATGAAGCAAGTTTAGGAGCTGCAGATGGAGTGTCACTGCAGAAATCACTTCAATTTACCTCTCAAGCAAGTGATGGTTGTGGTGTCAAGAGTCCAACTCTTTCTGATCTAATATTGTCTATCCCATGGAACACCATATTGGAAAAAATATCCAATCCATCAGAATCACACATCCTCAGCAGAAAATAAATCTAAACATATCATACATATGACTAGAATACAACTGCTTGTGAGCACAGGTGAAGGAATGTTTACCATTTTGGAATTAGGACTTGTTATCCTTAGATTTACTGGATCAGATTAATGAATTGTAGCCATGATCCTACGGAGTGTTTGAGATTCCTAGATAGATTATGATAAACAGAGCTGAGTCAACACTAAGCCATTCGATAAACTTCCTATATGGTTATGTCACACCAGTTATCATTAATGAGCATGTACACATTCTCTAACTCCAGATTTCTAATTCCGGATTAACTTTTGTACGTAGTGGTAGGTCAGAGAGCCTATTGGTCACACAAGTATGTCCCCAGTATGTGGTTTGAATAGTGAGCCAAGAACATGCAAGATATACGGATGAGATAAGGAACCTGATTGCCATACATACACTAGAACCTGATGCTTATTCTTAAAATAAAAAATGAACAAAAACTTACAGAGATATATAAAATTATGGAATAAAAATATATATACAGGTAGTCCCCGGGTTACGTAGAAGATAGGTTTTTTAGGTTTGTTCTTAAGTTGAATTTGTATGTAAGTCGGAACTGGAACATTTTATAATTGTAGTTCCAGACAAAAATTTTTTTTGTTCCAGTGACAAGTCTGGTGTCTGTAAGTCTGGTGTCCTTAAGTAGGGGATCGCCTGTAAAATATGCTCATATTAAACAAAATATGCAAAAAGGTAGCAAAAAGAGGCATTGTTTTTCTTGTCATATCCTGGTAAATTGATTTTCTAGAATCCCGTAGTGGAGCATCAATGGCTATAAGTCTCCATAAGCCTACAAGTCGGCCTTAATTGGCAAAGTCTTCATAAGGAGAACTCTTATTTCTCTTAGGGATTTTCCAGGAATCCTGGGAAAACTTCCAGTTCCTGTGTCATGGCACCTATGGCCTGGCCAGATCCATAACACTACCAGCTGGAAGAAGGAGCCAAACAACTGTTCCAACAGTGGAAGCGTGAGCCAGAGCAGAATAAGTACCTTTTTTATTTATTACCCCTGGTGTCTTTAATAATTCCTTCCAAACTAACATTGGCTATGAACTGCCTACAGGTTGTTATTAACCAAGTTTAAATCAGGATTTGGTAGGGTAACCTATTCATTTTGGATCAGTGAAGGGATGAAAGTGACGGTCTACCCTAAGTATAGGTCATCAACATTTTAATTCTGGGAAGTCCTATAAATGTATTGTCCATTACCAGTGACTTCCTTTAACACACATACATATAAATAACAAAATGATCCTTACCCTACAGTACCATGTAAAAAACTACAGCTATAGTGTTGTCAGACAACAAGTCTCCATTAACCTGCTGGATAATGGAAACTTGACAAATGATGACTCACCTCATTAAGAATCCATGTGCTTCATCAACATACAATGCTCATTAGCCATCATAATGAGTGGCACGAGGAAAACTGGTATAAGCCACATGGTATATGGCACTGAGCAACTAATTTGCATGTAAAATAAATGTGTGTAATAGGAGCATGCTAT
This sequence comes from Engystomops pustulosus, assembly GCF_040894005.1. Lineage (NCBI taxonomy): Eukaryota > Metazoa > Chordata > Amphibia > Anura > Leptodactylidae > Engystomops > Engystomops pustulosus. The sequence continues at coordinate 44,230,249 of NC_092417.1, forward strand.
ATATGGGGAGAGGCTATATTGTAGGTAGGTCAGATAAAACAAAAAAAGAAACGGCATGGTGTACGTCATTTTACTGGCAGTCATGGTATACAATAAAACAGCATTTTTGGCTATTCTTGATTGCCAGCCTTAAAGACACACCGCGGTATACCACTGATCAGATGCCAAATTTCACTTTGCTCAGTAATTAGGGGTAAATGCAGTTCTTTAGGGTGCCGCTGTGATGCAGTTGTAACCACTGCCTGTTGACGTACCTTTACTGCTACTACAAGAATCAAGCAGGTGTCAGTCAGGTGCTGTAAATCTATTGGCCTTGATCATCAGCAAGCGTGACCACCTTTATAATAGCAGAACTTTTGGAAGTTCACAGGTGTGGGGTATTTAAGAATGTTACAACACAATGCTAAAGACAAAAGACATCTTTAATTGTTGCTGCCCATTTTGAGTTTAGCAAACTCGAACTAGCGAGAAGTTTGGGTTCAGCGTTCTGTCTAACCTGCCAGTACTGCAGTATACGGTAGGAGCAAACAGACCCTTGGTTCCTGAACCTGAACAGGTCCGTTCATCACTATTTCCAAACAATTAAAAGACAATCATTCAACAGTGAGAGGATGTACACAAAATAGAATTAGACATAGATTTAAAGACAGAAAATCTATGTCAACTTCTACTGAAAGGCTTTCTGATACTGATTTTGACAAACATTGTCTATATTTCCAGTGGTGTTTGTCGGATTTTCCATGGGCAGTAAAAAAAGACCCAACAACCTCCTAATGAATTGAAAGGGAGAGCAATTTTGGCACAAAATCTGTTTGAGCATACCCTGTAAAAGATAATTTACTAAAGAAATTACAGAAAGACAAAGAACTACATCTTAGACCAGGGGTCAGGAACCTTTTTGGCTGAGAGAGCCATGAACACCACATATTTTAAAATGTTATTCCGTAAGAGCCGTACCATATGCACATGCCCCCCAGTAGATAGGTAGTCCCAGTGTCACGGTTGCCCCTATGATCTAGGCCCCTCTCCGTGGCAGTGCCCCTTTCCAAGCTCACTCAACTCACCACTTTCCGGCTCCCTTCCTGTCTGGCCAGCACGCGCCGGCACTCACGCTGCCCACTTCCCGTGTTCCTATAAAGACTGGCGGCTCCCAGCATTCCCCGTCGGATCTTAGTGCTTCATGCCTATGAGGAAGCTTTCCACAGTGTTTCCTTCCCAAGTGTTGACCCTCCCATTGTGATCCCGAACCTGTTCCTGATTCTGCTCCTTCGCTGCCAGTCCTGATCTATTGCTCCGTCCCCGACCTTGCATCATTGCTGCCTGCCTTGACGGTGTGCCTGTTCCTGACCACGAGACTGCCAAGTGATCCTGTACCTCGACCTTGGAAGCACCGTGGACAAGTCGCACCTGTGGAATTACCTGGTTGTACCACCCTGTAGCAAGACCATCCTGCTTTGCGGCGGGCTCTGGGGAAGACCGGGTGCCACTTAGATTCCGTTCCCAGGTGTCTGCTTACATTATTGTCTGCGGTGGTCCAGGGGATTCCCTACTTCAAATGCTGACACCCAGGATGGTAGGTAGCCCTAGCACATGTCCCCCAGTATATAGGTAGCCACAGCACATGCCCTCAAGTAGATAGGTAGCCACAGCACATGCCCCCAGTATATAGGTGGCCCCAGCACATACTCCCATTAGATAGGTAGCCCCAGCACATACTCCCAGTAGATAGGTAGCCACAGCATAAGCCCCCCAAGTAGATCAGTAGCCAAAGCACATGTCCCCGGGTAGATAGGTTGTCACAGCAAAAAAAAAAAAAGATTAATCACTTACCAGCGCTCCCTGCAGCCAGCTCCTCATCGCTCCAACGCTCTTATCTTTGACCCAGGTTTAGACGATGGCGGCGATGGCGCCTGGGTCGTACAAAGGATGTAGGCAGCGGTAACATTGCTGCCTATGTCCAGTGATCAGTCTCAGAGACACACAGCAGCCATCACTATTTATTAAAGATCTGTCCGAGAGCCAGATGCAGCCAACAAAAGAGCCACATCTGGCTCCCGAGCCATAAGTTCCCTACCCCTGACTTAGACTCTACTGGCCTCAGATAGCATGTTAAATGTTCAAGCTCATGTCCTAATAAGCCCCTAACGACCTGGCCCTTTTTTGTTTTTTCATTTCCATTATTCACTCCGCACCTTCAAAAATCGGTAATATACAGACGTATTTTACACTTCTGTGATGGCTTGTTTTCTGCGTAACAAATTTCACTTCATAGTGATAATATTAAATATTCCATGCCGTGTACTGGGAAGCGGCATTGGAGCCATTTTCTTGTGAGCTTGGATATTATGGCTTTCACTGTGTGCCCTGAATGACATGTCTACTTTATTCTTTGGGTTGGTGCGATACATATACATACATTTTTATACATTTACAAAAATGAAAACCTCCTGTACAAAATTTTTTTGGGGGGATTTTGCCATCTTCTGGCGTCTATAACTTTTTCATACTTCGGTGTACAGAGCTGCGTCTGGTGTCATTTTGTGTGACTTTTGATGATGTTTTCAATGCTACCATTTTTAGGACTGTATGAACTTTTGATCACTATTTATTGAATTTTGTATATTTTTCAAAATGGCAAAAAAGTGCCATTTCTGACTTGGTGTGCTATTGTCTATTTGGATAGATCGGGCATTTTTGAACGCGGTGATACCTAATGTGTTTATGATTTTTAGTGTTTATTTATATTTATATCAGTTCTAGGGAAAGGAGCGTAATTTGAATTTTTTCTATATTTTTTTTTTACTTTTACTATTTTTCAGACCCCCTAGGGCAGTGATGGCGAACCTTTTAGAGCCTCAGTGCCCAAACTTCCACCAAAAGCCACATATTTACTGCAAAGTGCCAGCACAGCAATTTAAGCAGTAATTTATTTCTCCTTGTTCATTGACAACTTTCAATCCTTCAGCCTCCTAAGGACGCCAACGCAGTTGAAAGGAGGAGGGCAAATTCGGCTATCATTGTGGGAAGATTCTGCAAGTAGATTCTTTGAGTTCTGTCTGGTGAACTTCATTCTGGGTTGATGGCCTGGGTGCCCACAGAAAGAGCTCCGAGTGCCACCTCTGACACCCGTGCCATAGGTTCGCCACCACTGCCCTAGGGTACTTTACCCCTAGGTTGTCTGATTGACACACACATACACACACATATATATATATATATATATATATATAGGCTTGACTAACAAAGACCTTTGTGTTAACAGCATCAAGGTGGAGATGTTTGGCCACAATGCAATCCATGTTTGACGAAAACCAAACACCATGGCCCACATTTAGTGTTTGCGCCAATTTTCTGCCTGACTTTGCACTGAAAAGAACATGCAAACTGCTTGTACATGTATTCATAAAGTGTCTGCACCAGTTTTGTATCACGGCTGCTCTGTGTCCGACAAAACAGAAAAAATATGCACCTAAAGGGATGTGATAATACTGAGATGAACTACAATTCTGTCTGTGACACAATTCTCCTGAATGAACAAAGTGCACCCTAAAAAAAAAAAAAGTGCCCACTTCCCGTGCAATTTTATATGGGGGCCGATTGTTGATTAATAGTTTGTATTTAGAGATGAGCGAGCACTAAAATGCTCGGGTGCTCGTTATTCGAGACAAACTTTTCCAGATGCTCGAGTGCTCGTCTCGAATAACGAGCCCCATTGAAGTCAATGGGAGACCCGAGCATTTTTTTAATAAAACTGAACAGTAAAAGAACAGTGCAAAAAAAAAAATTTTCAGATGTTTGCAGATGTTTTACTTGTAAGAACACATTGAAATAACACTATTCTTCACTTTGCAGGTGTTCGCGCGTGTCTCCCGCTAAGTTCGGAGATACGCGCGCACAGCTGCAAAGTGAAGAATAGTGTTATTTAAATGTGTTCTGCCCTTAAATGGTCCTGTATTCACTGTTTTTAATGTTTTAATTCTATTCTTCACATTGCAGGTGTGCGCGCGTGTCTCCCGATAGGATCGGAGATACGCGCGCACAGCTGCAAAGTGAAGAATAGAATTAAAACATTAAAAACAGTGAATACAGGACCATTTAAGTGCAGAACACATTGAAAGAACACTATTCTTCACATTCCAGATGTTCTGAACATCTCCTAACTTAGCGGGAGACACGCGCGAACACCTGGAAAGTGAAGAATAGTGTTATTTCAATGTGTTCTTACAAGTAAAACATCTGCAAACATGTGTAATATTTTTTTTTTTACAATAAAAATACTTTTATTCAATTTATTTTATTAATTTACTGCTCGATCTCGAGCCGGCGAGATACTCGTCCGAGTAACGAGCCGGTCCGAGTATGCTAATACTCGACCGAGCAGTATACTCGGACGAGTATACTCGCTCATCTCTATTTGTATTTGAGTTTGCTTGAATAAGATTCTCAATATGCAGAGGTCAATGTGCGGCTCCATACCATATTCTAATTTGAGAGGGTCATGTAGTCAATCGACTTTGTGAAAAACAAACCTAAAAACATATCCAACATGTGCTATAAACTAATAATTTAGCTACATAATTATTTGCCACATAATCGTGCCTAACAGGTGCTTAAATAACAACAATATGTTCCACCAATACAAGAATACAATTATATGGTCAATGTACATTCAGTAATGATATACTGCACACTATACATTAGGACATAATTGGTATTTTATAAGACATTATCACTTTTATGTCATGTGCCCTACATTTCCAATACTGCCATCTTAGGCAGAAGATGCAAATTCTACTTTCTTCAAGAGCAGATATCTCAGGGGTCACATTATATCTTTTCTATCTTAGAAACAGACAGTAGGATAAAATAAAGTTCACTAATAGATTTCTGTAATTTGTTTTAAAGGACACCTGTGTTTGAAGAAAATGAGGTCTGACCTGATATTATAGAGCAGGAGAAGTTTAGCAGATTTTACATAGCATCTCACCTGCAGGCAGCAAGTTACAGAGCAAGAGGACACCTGTGCTTGAAGAAAATGAGGTCTGATCTCATATTATAGAGCAGGAGAAGCTTAGCAGATTTTACATAGCATCTCACCTGCAGGCAGCAAGTTATAGAGCAAGAGGAGCTAAGGTTGTATTTCCCATATGACAAGTTCCCTTTAACTTTCTATCCATTTAAATATTTCCTAATGAAAGCTTTTGTCATGGAATTTACACTCACACACAATAGGTAAAGAGTATTCCATTTTATATTTAGCATATCATAGATTTCTAATAGCATTATATTACAAAATATCCAAGCACAAGACCTTCTGTCTCAATGATATCACCACAGAATGACAATTCCCTGACCCGTATGGTGATTCCTGCACATATTGTACATCTACAAGTTGTATATTTGTTCCTGTTCCCAATAGGAAGCAGAAGTGACCTCACCTAGGGACACGGCTCACGTTGACTAATAGGAACATGAAATTAACACAAGTTTATCGGCTGATGAGGATACTGGGAAACCATAGAGTACTAGGAGAGAACAAATTTCATGTGGTTGGGTAAGTGCTTCACATAGTTACTAGAAAAGTTACATTTAAGATGATAGTAAAACTATGTGGCTCATGTATCATAGTTTTTCGGCTGCAACTTTTTCAGGTTTCCTGAAGTTGTTACCAAATGTTACCCAGACTTTTGTAACATCTGCCTCTTCATAACATATTGGGGCAGATTTACTTACCTGTCTTGGCGCGATCCCCGTGGTGCGTTCCCTGACGAGAATGAACAGCTGCTGCGATTCACTAAGATCGTGCAACCGATATCCGGCATCTGTGGCTTCCCCGCTCAGGTCCACCGGAGTTCACCTTTTTCTTCCAGATGCATGTAAGTGCTTGACTTGCGACACAATTTTAAATGTTAAATCCCAACCATTGTCCGAATCCGTCGGATCGTCTGACGGCACGCGCCCGATTTGTGTCGTGTGAAAGCCGGCGCCGATGTGCCAAAATCCGATCGTGTGCGCCACAAACCCCTTCTAAATGTGGACCACATCAAAAATCATCGGGTATTCTGACAATAGTGCGGACCGCGGACCCTAAGTAAATGAGCCCCATTATGTACATACATGTTACACATCATCTGGTGATTACTTTTCACTTTAAGCATATTGCTATATATTTTTCTGACTGTAAACATTGATGCTAGAAAATTTCTCCAACCTCGAGATCTGTCTGGTTATTCCTGCAGCCAAACAATTTTCAAGAAAATATCCAGAATCTATGGTATTTTTAGGGACCACTTCAGAAATAATGTGGCTGTGCAGGGGCCTATCAGAAGAAAATCCTTAGATTCCCCCCCCCCCCCATATTAATGATTAGATCATACAAATACTATACTATACTTGACTAAAGAACAGTCAAGAAGTTTAATAAACTTTCTGGCTTAAACCACATGAATTCAAGCAATCCTGCTTGACTCAAATACAACCCAGAACCTTATTATTGGATGTTTATCTCGTGATTTTTGTAATATGTAAGTGTTGGGGGCAGGAGATTAGGTAGCTTACCAATATACATCTGTTAAGGAGGTCGCACTGGTTTCGGACGCCATCTTGACTACTGTCCGCCATCTTAGATACAGCGGCCACCTTGGGGGGGTATGCTTCCCTTTTAGAAGCTATAGAGTTAAATGTTTTAATTCAGCTATTTTTCTCATTTAAACTGTTGTTTGCCTTTTCACAATATCCTTGGCATTTCTTAGCGTCCTTCGGGCCTCTGTATTCTTGTTATTTATTTTGGTTATGAAGAAGCTTCTAGGAGCCATTGTGTAGATAAGCATGGCTGTAAACAAGGCCTAGTCATTTTTCCCAGAATGTGCTGGTACAAAAACATAATGGCCAATAGAATCTAAGTGTCTTATCAACACCCCAAATGCTGATCTCTATGTGCTAAAATATAGCTGTATCTGTTTGAAATAAACAGTGTGATTTGAGTGCATCGGAAGACCGACTGTGTCTTTCATTTACTCTGTCAGCTCGCTGCCGGCAGCTATCTCATCCTCCCTCAAAGGGTTAATTAGGACTCACCTTACAAAAGTCAAGAGGGCTGTTGGGGCCCTGCATAAAAATCCCTAACAATATTTGGCGTCCCTGGGTGGGCTTAGAAGTAAACAACAACAACACCAAGACAGCCTCCGTGAAGTGTCCCCGCCGGCTTGGTGAACAGAACTGACCAGAGAGCTCTCAGGGTAAGCTGTTTTTTATTGTCTACCTTGATATGTCACTTCTGGTTCACTGGTTGGACGGACCGGGTAAGACTGTCTCTGTGTTATGTATTTGCCACTGTTGTTCACTGTAACCTAAGCTCAGAGTTTTTGGCAAAGAACCACTTTGTAAGGTGATGGACAGAGACTGGACAGAGACTGGACAGTGACGGATGGTCATACAGTCTGTGATGTTAGCTGAAACTGTGGGACGGGAGGGAGTAGCCCTTAGAGGTCCGCACTGCTAAAGTAGGAGATATTCTGTTGTGATTATCATAGTGTCTATAGTACTGTTTGACTGGTGCCAATAGGGTTGCCCATAGAGGTATAGAGCTCAATTTGTGCACGTGCAGCGGAGACCCGCTCTGATCAAGTGTGTGTTTAGCTTTCTTTTTTTGGGAGTCTGAACAGCCTCGTGGGACTGTAAGAACTAGTAGTGACTTAGTAAAGAGTCGGTAAGAGAGTGGACTTGGTGTAGTCGGTGAAAGAGTAGTGACAGGTCAGAGTTGACTTGGTGTAGAGTCCTCTGTGGAAGTCTGGTATCTAGTTTCTTTGGGGTCAGTAAATCGAGGTGTTGGCATTCGCTGTGTCTGTGGGGACAAGTTTGGTTGTGTAGGCATTTATGATGAGTTGTGAATTGGAATTGAGCCAAGTGCATTGCAGACAAAAAGATGTAGGTAGACAGAAGATTGGCATGATGTAAGTAGACAGAAGGTTGTTGAGTTAAGTAGGACTGATGGAAAAGTGCAAGTTGACATGATCGGACATAAGGGCTGGTAGTTTTGTGTTGAAATGAAAAGTGATATTGAAGGTTTGAAGGTTTTGGGATGTGTCAGATGATCTAATGATTGTACAAGTGAGAAAACTTGATCAGATTTGGAAACAGACACTTATAGCCTCTGACTTTGACGGACGGACCAGGCAGAGTGACAGGAATCCTTCAGAGTGCCCAATGAAGAAAGAGACAGGCGATAAGGGACATTTCAAAGTTTTTGATGTGGAAAGAATTTGAGAAAAAGAGATTTTATTATATTTTCCTTGGAGTGAAAAATGGCCCCTGTAATCCAGACTCCACCCCTGTATCTGGTGGTTAGAGAAGATGACACGCCCTGCCATTCTTCAGTGGCGGCCATCTTAAGACAGTTTATTTCTTCAGTGGCGGCCATCTTAAGACAGTTTATTTTTCAGTGGCGGCCATTTTAAGTTATATTCCCTTCAAGTCCCTGGAAGTTGATTGCTGTTGGCAACCATAAAAGCTGTTGTGGGGCTTTGTAGGATAACAGCTGACCGTGCTTGGGACGTCCTGCCAGACGTTTGAAAAAAATGCCGGCTGGTGATTTTTGTTCACCTTTTCGGACGTCTGCTAGGGGTCTTGGAGTGAGGGATGTTGTTTGTTTGAGTATTATTAGAGAAAAATTGCTATAAAAAGTGTTACAATGTCTCCGGTACCTGCTTTCTGGCATTTAAGGGGTTAACAAAAGGGTGGGGGCTGTTGGAGCTGCGTTTTGTTTTGTGAAGAACTGACATGTGCTGTGTCTGTCTTATCTACGAGAGAGACGATAGTGACCTTGATGTTCACGGAAAACTGAATTTATCCATATTGAGTTGCTTGGAATCTGTGTTCTGTTATCTCGTGGTTTACAGGCTAGTGAGAACATTTACATTTGGGAAGGGTAGATCGCTGCGTTTAGAGTTCTCCCTGACAATCTAAAAAAGACTTGAAGGAATTTATTTGATTGTGGAACAAGAATACAGTATGATGTGATGTCCTCCTGTGTACCCCATGAACAGACTAAGCAAGAATGAGCCCCCCAACTGTATTACAGAGCCTATGATTGACTTTTGTTCCTTTTTGATTAAAAACCAACACAAGTGTACCTGGATTTTATTGAGACGTTGGAGTCTGGTAGCACAGAACACTGGGCTGGAAATGTGGTGGAGGGACTCTGACACATTGACGTACAGAGGGAATAGAGGATGTTTCACAGACCACGCCGAAGTGAGATTGACAACATCTCCGGAAGTCTCAACCGACCGACCCAAGTGGGCGTGTTTCGACTGTGGGGAGGAGACATTACTGTAGTGAGTGGCGGAGACGGCCCCCACAGGGCAAGACAAGGGGGGGTGGTTACGGACAAGGATGTCAGCGAGAACAGCCCCCCCAAACAGAGTTATCGCCTTTCATTGTAGAACTCTCCCCTGCTAGTCCGATGATGATTTTAGCCCATTCCCGGTCAAGAAAAAACTCAGAAAGAACAGCCGGATACATGTAGGATGGTCCATGATCTCTAAGCTGCCAATGAGTGTAATGAAGCCCAGTGGTCCCTAGCCCAAACTGGCAGCAGTCCCTGAGAGTGACATATTATTCACTGTTATTGATTTGGCAAATGTCTTTCTGTGCCCCTACATGAGGATTGCCAGTACCTATTTGCATTTACCAGTTCAGTATTCCAGTATACCTGATGTAGATTCCCACAAGGGGGGTAAAACTCACCCAGCCAATACCCCACGGCCCTACAGGGAGTAGACTGGCAGACTAGCCCCTTACTGGATGTTCTCCCTTTCAGTATGCAGAGGACCTACTGTATTTGTTTGCCAGGATGCATTTATTGACCTTATGTGTTTTCTGTTCCAGAAGGGTTACAAATAGAGATGAGCGAACATGCTCGTCCGAGCTTGATGCTCGGTCGAGCATTAGCGTACTCGAAACTGCTCGTTGCTCGGACGAATACTTCGCCCGCTCGAGAAAATGGCAGCTCCCGCCGTTTTGCTTTTTGGCGGCCAGAAACAGAGCCAATCACAAGCCAGGAGACTCTGCACTCCACCCAGCATGACGTGGTACCCTTACACGTCGATAGCAGTGGTTGGCTGGCCAGATCAGGTGACCCTGGGATAGACTAGCCGCTGCCCGCGCTGCTCGGATCATTCTGTGTCTGGATGCCGCTAGGGAGAGAGCTGCTGCTGGTCAGGGAAAGCGTTAGGGTGTTCTATTAGCTTACTGTTAAGCAGGAGTGATTCTCCAAGAACCCAACAGCCCTTCTTAGGGCTACAATAACGTTCTACTTTTTTTTTTTTTATTTGCATCTAGTACCATTTTGTGAGGAATTAGCAGGGGGACTTGCTACCGTTGTGTTTAGCTCTTAGTGGCACACATATCCACCTCAAAGACCGAAGTGGGAAAATTTAGTAGGGGTTGGATTTCAATTAGGCACTAACTCAGTGTCATCTCATCTGGCATAGTAGTGTGCTTTGATACTTGGCTAGAAAATAGCCATAGGAGAATCCAAACAGCTTACTTACCCTTACAGTAGCGTTCTATATATTTGATTTCTGGTTGATCTGCTGGTGGCTGTACTTGCTGCAGTGCATGTACTAGCCAATTCTGAGCAATTTGTAGTGAGACTTGCGACCGCTGTGTTTTGCGCTTAGTGACGCACATATCCATAGCAAAGACCGAAGTGGGAAAATTTAGTAGGGGTTGGATTTCTATTAGGCACTAACTCAGTGTCATCTCATCTGGCATAGTAGTGTGCTTTGATACTTGGCTAGAAAATAGCCATAGGAGAATCCAAACAGCTTACTTACGCCTACAGTAGCGTTCTATATATTTGATTTCTGGTTGATCTGCTGGTGGCTGTACTTGCTGCAGTGCATGTACTAGCCAATTCTGAGCAATTTGTAGTGAGACTTGCGACCGCTGTGTTTTGCGCTTAGTGACGCACATATCCATAGCAAAGACCGAAGTGGGAAAATTTAGTAGGGGTTGGATTTCAATTAGGCACTAACTCAGTGTCATCTCATCTGGCATAGTAGTGTGCTTTGATACTTGGCTAGAAAATAGCCATAGGAGAATCCAAACAGCTTACTTACGCCTACAGTAGCGTTCTATATATTTGATTTCTGGTTGATCTGCTGGTGGCTGTACTTGCTGCAGTGCATGTACTAGCCAATTCTGAGCAATTTGTAGTGAGACTTGCGACCGCTGTGTTTTGCGCTTAGTGACGCACATATCCATAGCAAAGACCGAAGTGGGAAAATTTAGTAGGGGTTGGATTTCAATTAGGCACAGTCTGCCATTTGTCCTTTTTTATTTTACGTTTATTTTGTTTAATAACTCAGTGTCATCTCATCTGGCATAGTAGTGTGCTTTCATACTTGGCTAGAAAATAGCCATAGCAATAGGATAGCATCGTTTGGTTTTAAAAACTCAAAAACACAAAAAAAAAACAAAAAAAACAAATAAAAACAAAAAACACAAAAAAAAAACAAAAAACACAAAAAAAAGTTTAAAAAAAATTAAAGTTATAACTCTCATTTTAAAAATGTTTAACCCGAGGGCTAGGGGTAGAGGACGAGGGCGGGGACGTGGGCGTCCAACTACTGCAGGGGTCAGAGGCCGTGGTCCTGGGCGGGGTGAGACACCACCTGCTTATGAGGGAGCAGGGGAACGCCGCAGAGCTACACTCCCTAGGTTCATGTCTGAAGTTACTGGGACTCGTGGTAGAGCACTGTTGAGGCCAGAACAGTGCGAACAGGTGATGTCGTGGATTGCTGACAATGCTTCGAGCAATTTGTCCACCAGTCAGTCTTCCACGCAGTCCACCCATGTCACCGAAATCGCCACTCCTCCAGCTCCTGCACCTCAGCCTCCTCCCCCCCAGTCTGCCCCCTCCCAGGAAAATTTGGCATTTGAACCGGCATACTCTGAGGAACTGTTTTCTGGACCCTTCCCACAGTCACAAACCACTTGTCCGGTTGCTGCTGAGCAATTTTCCGATGCCCAGGTTTTCCACCAGTCACAGTCTGTGGGTGATGATGACCTTCTTGACGTAGTGGAAGTGTGTAAAGAGGTGTCCGACGATGAGGAGACACGGTTGTCAGACAGTGGGGAAGTTGTTGTCAGGGCAGGAAGTCCGAGGGGGGAGCAGACTGAGGGATCGGAGGATGATGAGGTGACAGACCCAAGCTGGGTTGAGAGGCCGGGTGAACACAGTGCTTCTGAGACGGAGGAGAGTCCTCGACCAGAACAGGTTGGAAGAGGCAGTGGTGGGGCCAGACGGAGAGGCAGGGCCAGAGCTGGTGCATCAGCGCCAAATGTGTCAACTAGTGAAGCTCCCGTGGTGAGGGCTCTTGCGGCGAGGGCTAGATCTTCAGAAGTCTGGAGGTTCTTTAAGGAAACACCGGATGACCGACGGACTGTGGTGTGCAACATTTGCCAAACCAGGCTCAGCAGGGGTTCCACCACTACTAGCTTAACTACCACCAGTATGCGCAGGCATATGAATGCTAAACACCCCACTCAGTGGCAACAAGCCCGTTCACCTCCGGCCGTGCACACCACTGCTCCTTCCCCTGTGTCAGCTGATAGTCAGCCCCCTGCCCAGGACCCTGCCACAAAAACCCCATCGTCGCCTCCACGATCCTCCACAGCATCCACCAGCGTTCAGCTCTCCATACCCCAGACGCTGGAGCGGAAACGCAAATATAGTGCAACCCACCCGCACGCCCAAGCCCTTAATGTGCACATCTCCAGATTGCTTAGCCTGGAGATGCTGCCCTATAGGCTAGTAGAGACCGAGGCCTTTCGCAACCTCATGGCGGCGGCCGCCCCTCGGTATTCGGTCCCAAGCCGCCACTACTTTTCCCGATGTGCCGTCCCAGCCCTGCACCAGCATGTGTCAGACAACATCACCCGTGCCCTGACCAACGCCGTTTCTGACAAGGTCCACCTGACCACGGACACGTGGACGAGTGCTGCCGGGCAGGGCCACTATATATCGCTGACGGCACATTGGGTTAACTTGGTGGAGGCTGGGACCGAGTCTGACCCTGGGGCTGGTCATATACTGCCGACGCCGAGGATTGCGGGGCCTACCTCGGTCCAGGTGTTTCAGGCCTACTATGCCTCCTCCTCCTCCCACCCCTCCTCCACCTCCTCCTCCGAACTACCATCCGTGGGCACGGCGCCATCAGTCGGTAGCTCTAGGCACAGCAGCAGTGCCGTCGCTAAGCGACAGCAGGCGGTGCTCAAACTGCTGAGCCTAGGCGACAAAAGGCACACCGCCCAAGAGCTATTACAGGGCATCACGGCGCAGACTGATCTGTGGCTGGCACCGCTGAACCTGAAGCCAGGCATGGTTGTGTGTGACAATGGCCGTAACCTGGTGGCGGCTCTGCAACTCGGCAGACTGACACATGTGCCATGCCTGGCCCATGTGTTAAATCTGATAGTTCAGCGTTTCCTCAAGACATACCCCAATCTGTCACATTTGCTCACGAAGGTGCGCCGCATCTGTGCGCATTTCAGGAAGTCCAGCACAGATGCTGCCACTCTCAGGGCAGCGCAGCGCCGCCTCCAACTGCCCGCTCACCGACTGTTGTGCGACGTGCCCACGAGGTGGAATTCAACACTGACCATGTTATCCAGAGTTTACCAGCAGCGCCGAGCGATTGTAGACTGCCAGATGTCAACTTCCACCAGAACTGGTAGTCAGGTCAGTCAGCTTCCTCAAGTCTACAATGAGGAGTGGACGTGGATGTCTGATATCTGTCAGGTGCTGAGTAACTTTGAGGAGTCAACACAGATGGTCAGTGGCGATGCCGCCATCATCAGCCTCACCATCCCGCTGCTTGGCCTGTTGAAAAACTCTCTGGTCAGCATGAAGTCGGAAGCTTTGCGCTCGTCACAAGAGACGGGGGAAGAAGATTCCCTTGTTGATAGCCAAAGCACCCTCAGGTCTGTTTCTCAGCGCATATCGGAGGAGGTGGAGGAGGATGAGGAGGAAGAGGAGGAGAATGTTGGCGAGACACAAGAGGGGACCATTGTTGAGTCCTTCACTGTTCAGCGTGTATGGGCAGAAGAAGAGGAGTTGGAGGAGTTGGAGGAGGAGGAAATGGACAGTCAGGCCAGTGAGGGGAGTGAATTCTTACGCGTTGGTACTCTGGCGCATATGGCAGATTTCATGCTAGGCTGCCTATCCCGTGACCCTCGCGTTCAAAGAATTTATTCCAGCACCGATTACTGGGTGTTCACTCTCCTGGACCCACGGTACAAGCAAAATCTTTCCACTCTCATCCCTGCAGAGGAAAGGAGTGTGAGAATGCATGAATACCAGCAGGCCCTGGTGCACAAGCTGAAACAGTATTTCCCTTCTGACAGCGCTAGCGGCAGAGTGCGTAGTTCTGCGGGACAAGTAGCAAGGGAGAGTAGGCGAGCAGGCAGCTTGTCCAGCACTGGCAAGGGTACGCTTTACAAGGCTTTTGCCAGCTTTATGTCACCCCAGCAAGACACTGTCACCTGTCCCCAGTCTCGGCAGAGTAGGGCTGATCTTTACAGAAAGATGGTGAGGGAGTACGTAGCTGACCATACCATCGTCCTAAATGATCACACAGCTCCCTACAACTACTGGGTTTCAAAGCTGGACATGTGGCACGAACTGGCGCTGTACGCCTTGGAGGTTCTTGCCTGCCCTGCCGCTAGCGTCTTGTCCGAGCGGGTTTTCAGTGCAGCTGGTGGCATCATCACCGATAAGCGTACACGCCTGTCGACTGACAGCGCTGACAGGCTGACGCTTATTAAGATGAATAAAGCCTGGATTTCTCATCATTTCCAATCTCCACCAGGTGAAGGAAGCTCAACCTGAATAATTTATGCACTCCTCCTCCTCCTCATTTTCCTCCTTCTCCTCCTCTTTGTACAGTAAAGCAGAGGAAACTGGCTATTTTTTGACAGGGCCCACTGGCTCTTGCTATAGTACTTTATGCATTTAATTTTTCTGGAGGGCCACCTACCCGGTCCTCTGTTTTAAACAATTTTTGGGAGTGCCACATACAGGCACTCAATGTATTCCATTTTTCTGGAGGGCCACCTACCCGGTCCTCTGTTTTAAACAATTTTTGGGAGTGCCACATACAGGCACTCAATCTATTCCATTTTACTGGAGGGCCACCTACCTGCTCCTCTGGTTTGAAAAATTTTTGGGACTGCCACATACAGGCACTCAATCTATTCCATTTTACTGGAGGGCCACCTACCTGCTCCTCTGGTTTGAAAACTTTTTGGGACTGCCACATACAGGCACTCAATCTATTCCATTTTACTGGAGGGCCACCTACCTGCTCCTCTGGTTTGAAAAATTTTTGGGACTGCCACATACAGGCACTCAAACTATTCCATTTTACTGGAGGGCCACCTACCTGCTCCTCTGGTTTGAAAACTTTTTGGGACTGCCACATACAGGCACTCGATCTATTCCATTTTTCTGGAGGGCCACCTACCTGCTCCTCTGGTTTGAAAACTTTTTGGGAGTGCCACATACAGGCACTCAATCTATTCCATTTTACTGGAGGGCCACCTACCTGCTCCTCTGGTTTGAAAACTTTTTGGGACTGCCACATACAGGCACTCAATCTATTCCATTTTACTGGAGGGCCACCTACCTGCTCCTCTGGTTTGAAAAATTTTTGGGACTGCCACATACAGGCACTCAATCTATTCCATTTTACTGGAGGGCCACCTACCTGCTCCTCTGGTTTGAAAACTTTTTGGGACTGCCACATACAGGCACTCAATCTATTCCATTTTTCTGGAGGGCCACCTACCTGCTCCTCTGGTTTGAAAACTTTTTGGGACTGCCACATACAGGCACTCAATCTATTCCATTTTTCTGGAGGGCCACCTACCTGCTCCTCTGGTTTGAAAAATTTTTGGGACTGCCACATACAGGCACTATCCAAATTAAATTGTCTCCATAGCAGCCTCCACACGTTGTCTCCATTGCTACCTCCAAAAGTCGTCCATATAGCTGCCTCCATACATCGTCCCTTTATCAAACGAGGTGTGTCAGGCACAAATTTGGGTTGTTTTCATGGATTCCACATCAAAGTTGTTAACTTTGTCGCCACCCTGCTGTGTAATCCACAAAATATACTGGCAAACTTTTATCATGTACCGATATTATTTGAGCGCTTCTTGCTCACCTCCTTTGGTTCCTCTCTGCCACCCATTGGTTTGAAGCCTGAGTCCATTTAGGGTATGTCGCCATGCCACTCTCTAGCCTGCTGCCGCTGCCTCTGCATGCCGTCCCCTATAGTGTCAGGGTCAATTATTGCATGTTTTAGATGCTATCTAGCTTCATTCTGTCACTCTGTCATGGCCATGCTGTTGCCCATAATTTTGGCATAATGGTGCGATTATGCAGCCTCAGAGGCATCCATGCATGCTGCCCCTGCTGTTTCCTGTCCATTTCCGTGGTGTTTCCATCCTTTTCTGAGGTTTCCAGGTGTTTGGCCAAGCTCCCCTGTGCAGAGCCTTGGTCCCCTTGAAAAATGCTCGAGTCTCCCATTGACTTCAATGGGGTTCGTTATTCGAGACGAGCACTCGAGCATCGGGAAAAGTTCGTCTCGAATAACGAGTACCCGAGCATTTTAGTGTTCGCTCATCTCTAGTTACAAAGTTTCCAGAGACAAACTCCGGTATTGCCAGGAGAAGGTGGTCTTCCTAGGCCACTGCTTCTCAGCCACAGGCTGATACCTGACAGAGGAAAGAAAGCTGGCAGTCCAGAATGTGCCCCTGCCCTGAGGCCCTAAGCCTCTTCACATGTTTCTAGGACTGGCCAGCTCCTGCAGCCTGGGATAAGGTCTGCTACCTCCAGCCCAATGCTGCCCCTTTCTGACTGAATTGCCTCTTCCCCATTTGCCCTTAGTCAGGAGGCAATTGATGCATTCCATAGCCCTAAGCTGGCAAGTCTGCCCCGGCCCTAGGCACATGCCACTGAACCAGACCTTTTATTTTATTTTGCACGGAGTATCTAGGAGACAGGTGTCTTAGCCCAGGAGCTTGGTGGCCTCCCCAGTGATCTACTATTAGGCCCGGTTAGACTCAGTTGTGAGGGGAGCCCCTCATGTGTCAGTAGCTGCAGCCACCAATCTGCTCAGCAAGGCCAGTGAGCTGATCCTAGACCCTAGATCACTCAGTTACAGTGCAAACCCCACATACCTTGCACAGTGTCCTCACCCAAGTACAGCCCAAGCATCTGAGCAAAGGCCAGACAGCTCAGACTCCAGTGTGCACTCCTGATGCCCCAGGATACACTGATAAGGTGCACAGCTCTGAATCCTTCGTTCTATCGCCAGTCTTCCATGATTCAGAGAGGGGGGGAGAGAAGGGTGATTAACCCAGATGTTGAGTTTTTTCTCATAGATGGCTCCAGGTCTGCAGGAGAAGATAGATGGTTCTACACTGGATATACAGTGGTCCGTGGCGCACATGAGGTAGTACAAGCAGAACCACTCCCTCCACACAGGTCAGCACAGGAGGTGAAGTGATGGCACTCAGGGAAGCGCTACAGCTGGTGGAAGGTAAAAGGACGAACATCTATACTCAAGGTATAGTTATGGGGTCTAAACACGACTATGAACCCATATGGAAGGCTAGAGATTTCCTCACCTCTGCAGGGACCCCCTCTAAGCATGGCACGCTGGTTAAAGAGCTCATGGATGCTCTCTTACTTCCACAAGAGGTGGGGATAATAAAAGTAAAAGCACACACAATTTGGTGACTCCACAAGCCAAGGGCAGGTATGTGGCTGACGGGATGGCGATGGCAGCTGCACAGATGGAACACAGAGACTGTCCTGAAGTCTCAGCGGTGAGTTCTGAGCTAAAAGTTTGATCCACAGGTGTTCCAGTCCCTGGTGGCCCGAGTGTCATCAGAAGTGAAGGAAGTGTGGAGGAAAGCTGGAGCCCAGATGCCGATGGGACCTGGATGCTGGGAGAGAGGGTGTGCCTGGCCGGTAAGTCAAGTAGCCCACGGACACACACACATATTCCAAATGGCCATGCTAGTGCTCATAAACCGCAAGTGGTTTGCCCGGGCATTACTACCCCTGTCACTAGACTAGTGAAAGCCTTTATAGTCTGTGCCCGCCACAACCCGGGTAAGGTGGAAAAGACCCCACAGAAGGTGACACCCAAGCTGCTGTATCCTTTCCAGTGACTGCAGATGGATTTTATCCAGCTACCAAAAAGTGGTACGTAGGAGTACGTGCTTGTGTGCATTGATCTCTTTCCAGGGTGGCCAGAAGCTTCTCCCATGACCAAGGCTACTGCCAGAGCTGCAGCCAAGAAGTTGGTGAGTGAGATTTTTCTGCAGGTTTGGACTTCCAGAGACCATAGAGTCCGGTTGCAGAACCCACTTCACTAGACAGGTAAAGACTGAAACCTTGTCCCTCCTGGGTGTAGAACAGGCCCTGCACACCCCTTGCCCTTCCCAAGTTAGTGGTGGGATTGAAAACCTAAACAGCACTCTTAAGTTAGAGATCCGGGAGGCCATGGAAGAAACAGGGAAACCATGGCACGAGTGCTTTCCTGCTGCCCACTATTCAGTTAGGACCACACCCAACAGAAAGATGGGATTGTCCCCCCTTTGAAGTACTTTTCGGCTGTGCACCCAGGCAAGGCCCATACTTCCCACAGACCCTATAGCTGATGGCAGGGAACCAGGTGTAACATGCCACACAGTTGAGCCAGGCCTTGGAAAAGGTCAGCAAAAGTGTTTCTGATTCCTTTTTCAGATCCAGACAGAGACCTCAGGATGCATAACCTGAAGCCTGGAGACTACGTGGTGGTGAAGAGAGACACCAGAGAGAGAGAGAGAGAGTCTGGAGCCTCGCTACGACGGTCCTTTCCAAGTCCTGCTGACCAGTGCCACGTCTGTGAAGCTAGAGGGAAGTCAGCATGCTTCCACGCTTTCTTTTGCAAACTTACTTATTCTTCTTGCTAGCTGGTCTCTTCTGACTGACTGTATGCTCAGGGACACCCCAACCATGACTATCACTGCATCTATTGGGGTGACCAGGATGCCACCAGGGTAGGAGACTTTACCTACGGTTGGTGCAACACGACAATGACCTTCTTTAACATTGACAGCACAGGTAACCCTGTATTAGCAGTGTCTGATGTGTACAGGATTTGTGGGGATAGGAGAGTCAGGTCAAGCCTAGAGGCTGGGAAGGTGAGTGTACGGTGATAAGGTTTGTGCATTCCTTCCTCGTGATCCCCAGGGATAAGGTTGATGAGACACATAAGAAAAGGTAGAGAATCCCAAAGGATTCTGGAGGTCTGAGAGAGAAGCACCTAGATGACAACGATTATACAGATACAGTGGGAGCACCAAGGGGGGTCCCAGATGAGTACAAGGCCCACAATCAGATATGGACAGGTATTCCCCATGACAAATCATTATTCCCCAGAGAGCTATGAGCAAAGATGTTGGTTGGGTAACTGTTTTTTTATTGTAATCAACAGAGATTTGTGATTATATCAGAGATGCTTCCCAGAACCGCATGGCTTTGGAACATGAACCTTACTGAAAAGGGAGGAGTCTGTAAGATGGTGGGAGTGGCTTGTTGCATGTATATCCCAGATGACATCGTCCCCTATGGATCCATTACCCATGCTCGTGAAAAGATTGAAGGACTGTCCAGGGAACTCAAGAGAAACTCTGGGGTGGACACTTTGTCCTTCATTTTGTGGTTGGGGGATTGGAAGGGTTTCCTTTAAGTGGGGGTAATATTGGGGATTGTGATTTTGCTCTTGTCACTTATGGCGTGCTGTGTGGTCCCCCTCATCAAGTCCACCATGTCCCAGATGGCCGTCCAAGCGGTAAGAACCACGACAGGAGAAGTGCCCGGAGCGGAGGATGATGCTGTCTGTTTACAAACCTATGGACTATGGGGACTCAGTGATGTGATTTGAGTATGCGGGCCTGTAACCCCTGAGTGACCAGCCTCCAGGGGATCTGGTGAAGAGTTAACAAGTCCAGCAGGTACGGGCTTAGCCTACCTGTGGGTACCTGGAGCTTGAGGAGGTCGCTCAGGATGGAGTTACAGGCCAGCAAAGCTCAAAAGGGGGGAATTGTTAAGGAGGTCGCACTGGTTTCGGACGCCATCTTGACTACTGTCCGCCATCTTAGATACAGCGGCCACCTTGGGGGGGGTATGCTTCCCTTTTAGAAGCTATAGAGTTAAATGTTTTAATTCAGCTATTTTTCTCATTTAAACTGTTGTTTGCCTTTTCACAATATCCTTGGCATTTCTTAGCGTCCTTCAGGCCTCTGTATTCTTGTTATTTATTTTGGTTATGCAGAAGCTTCTAGGAGCCATTGTGTAGATAAGCATGGCTGTAAACAAGGCCTAGTCATTTTTCCCAGAATGTGCTGGTACAAAAACATAATGGCCAATAGAATCTAAGTGTCTTATCAACACCCCAAATGCTGATCTCTATGTGCTAAAATATAGCTGTATCTGTTTGAAATAAACAGTGTGATTTGAGTGCATCGGAAGACCGACTGTGTCTTGCATTTACTCTGTCAGCTCGCTGCCGGAGGTATCTCATCCTCCCTCAAAGGGTTAATTAGGACTCACCTTACAAAAGTCAAGAGGGCTGTTGGGGCCCTGCATAAAAATCCCTAACAACATCTATTAATAATTCTGCACCACTTTTCTGAAATGCAAATTAAAGCCTCTGGGTCAGGAATGAGATGGAGGGTCATGTGATCTCCATCTGTCCATGACCAATCTACCTTCCAGGACCTTATAACAGTTATTCATGAATACTATCATAATGGTCCTGGAAGGAAGATTGGTCATGGAGAGTTAAGATCACATGACCCTCCATCTGCAGCCATTTATGGACAGCAATGGCCGCTGATGAGGTAAAAGATATTTCTGACCCGGGGGTTTTACTTTACATATCAGGAAAGTAGTACAGAATTATCAATAGATGTATATTAATAAATTACCTGATATCCTGTTCCTCACACATTGGAAAAAATAGGCCAACCCCTTAAAGCAGTGTTCCTCTACCACCGGGCCACAGCCCAAGACTGGGCTGTGGAGCACCTGGCACCGGGCCGCAGCCGAACTCTGAAAAAAAAATTTAATAGACAATGAAAGCAGGGGACACTTCTTCAGACAATATAAGCCATACAATTTTTGGCTAGACACCAGACCACCTACCCATGCCCACCAAAATTTATGTTCGCTGCCCGTCCCTGGGCAAAAAAAGTTGGGGACCACTGCCTTAATGCACCATATCAGCTTTACAAAAACAGTGCCGTGTCAGAACATAACGAATGCTCCTAAAAGACTACATTTTGGAAACTACACCTATCAAGGAATCTATCTCGGGGTTTTGTGACAATTATCAATGTTCACATATTTTATTACAATTTTTACACCGGATAATAAGAGAAAAGCTCTTATTAGTAACAATCCTTGGATCCTTAGACAATCACCCCATTATAGAAACTACACTAAAAGACATTTACCTGTCCATGTAGCCATAAAGGTTGGAAAAAAATACCTTGGTCTATCAAGTCCTATTAATCTGTGTAGTGGGTTAAAATTCCACATATAAATTCTATGAACTCTGCATTCACATGCTGCATTTAGATTTCATTTGCAAATGAAATTCTAAATTTACCAAACTGTTGAAGTGGGAGGAGAATCTCCAGTTGCCATTACCTTTAGAACATTAACTACAAAATTGTATTACCTTACCAACAGGGGTAAAAGGCAGGTCTTGTTGACCATGACTGTGATAAATGTAATCCATAGGACCTATACGCTACTAAACTCTCCCCCTATTTTCTAACCCTCAGTCGCACTATTCTTCAGAGGTTGTGGGGAGGAGAGGACCACCCTTCATATTTGGTGAACTTAAAAGGGCATTCCCATTATAGAAAATTAATGTTATTGTTTCTAACATTGTGGGACTCACAATCTAATCAATCTACCAGTATATTTTAGAGTGTGGGAGGAAACCGGAGGACAGGGAGGAAACCCACGCAAACACCGAGAGAACATGCAAACTCTTTGCAGATATCGATCCTGGCTTGTGGCAGCTAAATTCTGGTCCAGGGTTGTTGATTTGCAGATTTCACATCCCTCTTCTCAATATACTTCATATCTAATACATTAATTCTGTAAAATGCATTGTTCTATCCTGTCTGTGTTTCCCCTAGTGGGAACCTACTGATGCGTCCCTGTTATTTAACAGTGCCATATACCTCTGTGTTTTTGCACTTAAAGGGAACCTATGTATCATATCATGGTAGGGTCCAGATATGGTGATCTGCATCCAATAACATATGTAAATGCGGAAAGAAAAAGGGGGATGCATATGTACAAAGTCAGACAATTTAAGTTTTTATTAATCAGTATATACAAAAACACACGATTTTAAAACACCATTAAAAAGTCCCAAATTGGACATGCGTAAAGAACAAAATCAGACAGAGGTATGGGACTTGTATATAAAAGTAATAATAATAAAGTGACAGGAATGTGCATAGAGTATATGTTAAGCAGGGTGCCTATATATATATATGGAGACCAGAGCAGAATATACAGGGTAAAATGCCAATGACTATAACAGATAATGATTTATATACAGTAAGTCTAAATACCTGGTCTCCATGAGGTCTATATGGCCAGAGTTATACTAGCCGGCAATTGTAAAAAGCACAGTCTGAACACATTACAGATAAATGCAATACAAGTTTCCAATCCCAACCTGTGTCTGGAGGAGGATGACCCGACGCGTGTCGCCTATCAGGTACGTAACTTACTATCACACGTTCTGGCTGTATTTTACTCACCTGATTGACTTGGCATCACGGAGTGCCGCCGGTTGGTGGTGCGCATGCGCCACTTCCTTCCTAGTCCGGTGAGACGCAGCTTGCGTTTCATACACTAGGTAACTAATGCTTGATGACGCACTTCCGGTTCATGGAAAACGCACCGCGCATGCGCCATAACCCGGACCGGAACTACACGCCGAGCAGCCGCGGGTATAAAGGGCAGTCCTCCCCTGTTATTCATTTACTCCTGATGAAGCCTACCTGATAGGCGACACGTGTCGGGTCATCCTCCTCCAGACACAGGTTGGGATTGGAAACTTGTATTGCATTTATCTGTAATGTGTTCAGACTGTGCTTTTTACAATTGCCGGCTAGTATAACTCTGGCCATATAGACCTCATGAAGACCAGGTATTTAGACTTACTGTATATAAATCATTATCTGTTATAGTCATTGGCATTTTACCCTGTATATTCTGCTCTGGTCTCCATATATATATATAGGCACCCTGCTTAACATATACTCTATGCGCATTCCTGTCACTTTATTATAATTACTTTTATATACAAGTCCCATACCTCTGTCTGACCTTGTTCTTTATGCATGTCCAATTTGGGACTTTTTAATGGTGTTTTAAAATTGTGTGTTTTTGTATATACTGATTAATAAAAACTTAAATTGTCTGACTTTGTACATATGCATCCCCCTTTTTCTTTCCACATTTACTTAAAGGGAACCTGTCACCAGGGACCTCATTTTCACTAAAGACAGGTTGCAGAAGCCCATTACAGCTGCAGTGCACATGTCTTTCTGCTTTCTCTAACCATTTGCATTACAATATAATTGTTTGTTTAAAGTTACCTTGCACCCTGACAGGATCCTCAGTGTAGTCCCAGGGGTTGGGCTTTGGTTTGGATTAATTTCAAAA
Organism: Engystomops pustulosus; assembly: GCF_040894005.1. NCBI lineage: Eukaryota > Metazoa > Chordata > Amphibia > Anura > Leptodactylidae > Engystomops > Engystomops pustulosus. The sequence continues at coordinate 44,254,073 of NC_092417.1, forward strand.
AGCAACACATGACTTCTCTGTGCTGCCTCCTGCTCCTTCACAGAGGTCACAGCCTGATAAGCTGACATCAGTGGGAGAGGAAGGAGCTGTACAGGAGCACAAAGGTGGGGGCTGAGAGCTGAGCACAGACAAGTCACATGTTGACTTTTGTAATGCATCCAAACTAAACCCCAACCCCTGGGACTACACAGAGGATTCTGTCAGGGTGCAAGGTAGGTTATAACACAAAATTATATTGTAATGCAAATGATTAGAGAAGGCAGAAAGACATAGTTGCACTGTAGGTGTAATGGGCTTCTGCAACCGGTCTTTAGTGAAAAAGAGGTCCCTGGTGACAGATTCCCTTTAAATCGTGGCATGCTAGTATAAAAACTATCCACATAGAGGAGGTCATGTTGGCTTAAAAGCAGGTTCATAAAATATTGCACCATTTATGACATTCCATTCAGGTGGCCTCTACCTCTGACAAATTTTCAACCTGTGTATATAGTTGTAAACTGTTCAATACACATCTTTCCTTCTGACTTGTGTGTACTGACACAAAGGAATTTCACTTGCCTCAACAATAGAAAGGCATTCCTCAAAATGGTCGAGGATGTGTTAACCCTTATATAAACACATAGTTGGGTTCATCTTATAGTGGAAGCTATAACACAGTTTCATGACAAGACACATTTATGAAGCCTGGGTAACAAGGTAGGGAATTCAGCAGCAGAGGAAGCACAGCATTATTATGGACCAGAGAGGTGTCCGGGCTAAGCAGCTACACAGATAGCAATGTAGCAAAAGTTTAATTTGGTTGAGGTTTAAATTAGGTGAATCACATGCCTTCTTCATCACAAAATAGCTTATGTATATATCATATATAATATAAAGAACATTACTATTCCTTATGTATTTCATTCTGTCAAATCAGGATTCCTTTGTTTACATGCAGGGGCTGAAATCTGTACATACCCAATTATGTTGTCGTCTGAAAAGTGAACACAATTCGGGTCTGGGCTAAACAGCCTGGACTGCAGAATTAATGGCTGCAGCAGAGTAGCCGAGCTTTCTGTACAGTCACTGCTCGCTATATTTAGCTCACAGATCATTGCACAGGCTTCATATATTTGTATCTTCTACTTGGCTGAAAGCAGGACTACATATATACATGTAAACAACAGTAGGTTCAGTCACTCCCAGCAAACTACTGGATATGCAAAGTATTCAGACCCCTTTACATTTTTCACTCTTTGTTGCATTGGGGATTTATTAAAGTTGTAAAACAAATATCACATGGTGATTTGTATTCAGCCTCTTTTCTCAGTATTGGGTAGAAGAAGCTTTGAGCTAATACATCCATGAGTCTTCTTGGGATATGATGCAACAAGTTTTTTACACCTGGATTTGGGGATCATCTGCCTCTCCAGTTCCCTCAGGTTGGATGGTGAACACTGGTGAAAGTCATTGTCAGTTCTCTCTGCAGATGCTCAATTGGGTTTAGGTCTGGGCTCTGGTTGGGCCAGTCAGGAATGGTCTCACAGATGTTCTGAAGCCTCTGCTTTGTTATTTTAGCTTTGTGCTTATAGAAGTTGAACCTTCTGCCCGGTCTGAGGTCCAGAGCTCTGGAAGAGGTTTTCATCCAGGATATCTCTGGACTTGGCCGCATTTATCTTTCCTTCAATTGTAACCTATCGTCCTGTCCCTGCCCCCATAGCTGAATGCTGCCACCACCATGAGTCACTGTTGCAACTGCATTTGGCTGGTGATGAGCAGCGCCTGGTTTTCTCCACACATACCGCTTAGAATTAACACCAAAAAGTTCAATCTTCTTCTCATCAGATCAGAGAATCTTATTTCTCATAGTCTGGGAGCCCTTCATGTGTTTTGCAAACTGTATGCTGCTTTCATATGTCTTGTACTGAGGAGAGGCTTCCGTATGTACATTCTGCCACACAAGCCCTGACTGGTGGACAGTGATAGGTGACTTTGTGGAATTTTTACCCTCTCCCTCTCCCTACTGCATCTCAGGATCTTAGTCACAGTGATTTTGGGGTTATTATTTATCTCACCAAGGCTCTTCTCCCACAATTGCTTAGTTTGGCTGAAGGGCCAGGTCAGGGAAGAGCAGTTGTCCTAAACTTCTTTCATTTAGGGATTATGGAGGCCACTGTGCTCTTAGGACCCTTAAGTGATGTGATGCAGGAATTCTTTTGTAACCTTGGCCAGATCTGTGACTTGCCAAAATTCTGTCTTTGTGTTCCCTGGGCAGTTCTTAAACATCATGATCTTCATGTGCTCTGAGTTTAATTAAACAAAGTTAACAAGTTCCATTTACAAAAAAATCTTACAATATATTTGTTATCTAGTTACTGAAAATGTATTATGCCCTTGGTAAAGTACTGCAAATTCACCACGTGAATCTTTGTTACACTATGTCAGTGATGGCAAACCTATTAGATGCCGAGTGCCCAAACTACGACCAAAACCCAAATATCTTTTGCAAAGTGCCGATTCAACAATTTAAACAGTAACTTATGACTCCCTGCTCTGTTACATGTTTAAATTGTATAGGCACCTGAGGACACCAATACAGTAGAAATAAGGAGAAGAAGTTTGGATTATCATTGTAGCTTCCTTCTAGGGTTCTGGGCTGCCTGGGACTGCAGGAGGCCTTGAGTCCTGTCTGGCGAACTCTGCGCTGGGGTGATGGCACAGGTGCCCACAGAAAGGGCTCGGAGTGCCACCTCTGGCACCTGTGCCATAGGTTCGCCATCACTGCACTATGTGATACATCAGCCGTGTAACTGGGCTACACATAAGATACGATCTAGATAAAATTCAGTTGATTTCTCATTCAAAGTAACCAGCTTATTCTCATCTTACATGAAAAGTCCACGTGATAACTTTGCTTCCATTGGAACCTTATCTCAATCTTCAATAAACAACAGGCCAAAACTTGTTCATTCTGTTGGTTATGTAAGGATATTGATATATGTTGTGTAACAGAGCAAAACTAAAAATTCTGGTGCGCAGATAATTAACATTGAAGCATAGCTAAACCTCTGAAGCAGACATATTTTTATTGTAGAAAGAAGTAGAGCAATAAACAATAATCAGAGATGGACTGGCCATGTAATTAACTGGGAATTTTCCCAGTGGGCTTATGGGTTTGGGTCCGGTCCCCCCCCCCCCCCCACTCCCTATAACTTACCTCAAATAACCAATTGTATGCAAGTTGTACAGTCCTATATAAAGCATAGCATTATCTGCCGTGGAGTCCAGCAGACATGTGGATAAGTTACACAGGACTGCTGTATATTTTACATTGGCCTGCTGCAGTCTTTCCCCTTTCTTTTTTCCCTCCATGTAAAGCCCTGGGGTGTAAGGTATCACACTTTACACAGGGCTGTTTGCTTTAAATAAATAAAGGGGCAGACGTCCTATGTTCGGAGTTGAGAATGCAGCAGCCCCGTGTAAAGTATGGGGCTACACATTGCAGTCCTTTGTGTAGTGTTATATTTTACACAACACTGCTGTTGTCCTATGCTCTCTTAAGTGGTGCAGGCTTATTTTACAATGGTGGTGCAGATATTTGTGTTATGCCTAGTGAGTGTTAAGCATATTACCTATATTCTTGTAATGTATATTAGGGCAATATTATGGTACCTATATTCTTGTATATAGGGGCAGAATTATAGTAGTTATTATCTAGTATATAGGGGGCAGGATTATAGTATTTTATTATCTAGTATATAGGGGGCAGGATTATAGTAGTTATTATCTAGTATCTAGGAGGTATTGTAGTTGTTTTATATTGTAGAAGGCAGTATTAGGTTGTGTTCTTCTAAACATGTTATATTATCAATCTATTCTTTCTTCTGTACATTTACGTAAAGAAGAAATGTAATTAAAACTTGCCTGTTCTTGTTTGCATAATTTACTTATCAACCCGTCACTTTCTTTGCACATTCGCGCTGCTTACTACCAAAAATATGTTCCTGTTTTGCTTTAAGGCCATCTACCAACAACTTGTCTGTGTGGAGTTGCTAACTCCACCCACATGATCTGACCACGCCCTCTTGTTTTGACTCCACCCATAAATAGGGCCACTATTAGATTTTTTTTCCAGGACCACTTTAAAATCCCAGTCTGTGCCCTGAATACATTATTACTGGTGCCACTAATAAACGTTTACTGGGGTAAATACAATACCCTAAGGGTGAATTCACACATTGCACTAACAAATGTGTAAACATCACATTTACACTAACACAATGTAAACTATATGTAAATACAATGTTAACGTTATGTTTACACCGTGTACACACAATTGGATTGTGTTTACAATGCGTTAACAAATACAGCATGTGAACGGACCCTAATGGGGTCACCCATATTGTTTACCCCGGTAAATGTTGTATGTTGTGCAACCTATAGGGAGCAGGACCCAAAACAATCTGTGACGGGGCAGTCATTACTGTGTACACACCCCATCTGTGATAACCACTCATGGCAGTGGTACACCTGTCTCATTAACATACAGATTATAATGGGAATTTCTCAGAAACAACATAACGGACAGAAATAATAAAGGAATTTATGTTATTTATAAAGTTGCAGTGCATTTTCCTACAACATGATGACAGGAGATTATAAAGCTTTGGTAGGTGATTTACTTACCCAAACACTTAAATTCTGGTGCTTGTAATACTTTCTCTAAACCTTACATGTCACAGTATTCTGTATAGGAAGTACTGAAAGCATCATACACTACTGAACACACACATAGCCACGCTGCCAACGTAGATTAAAATTAGCAAGAACCAGTCAGATGACTTAAGATACCTCCAGGTGGTTTCTTCTTTGTTGTGCCAACTCTTGGCAATAATGAACAATCTACAAGACAGAAGGCATGACCGCACTAAATTACCCGGTCAGGATCCACGTGAAATTCCACAGTTACATAGCTGGCACTGGAAATAGTTAACATTCACACAAAGCTATTATCCTTTATTGAAGGCATTTGCTCTATAACTTGGGTAGACATAAGCATAAGAGTATGTCACTGTATAAGGATAAGTCAAGTGCTACAAATGCTGCAGATCAACAGGGAACTGTAATAAGTTCTACCGAAAAGACATCAATCACAAATTTATCTGATCAGCCTTTCCAAACCCCACAGTAGAGGCAGTCCACTAGTTAAGGACACCCGACTAACAGATGACCCCTCTGGCCACTGTGCCTCTGGTGAAGTCTCTGGATGCTTTCCTTTAGTCCCAGACTGCAATGATCAGCTGTAATGTGTCTGTAATGAAACTTTATTGATGTTGCTTGGTCCTATTACAGCAGAAAATTTGGAAACTACAATTGTCACTGGAGCAAAAAAAATAAATTGTGTCTGGAGCTACAATTATAAAATATACAGTTCCGACATAGATACAAATTCAACTTAAAAACAGGTTCTGTAGGTCGATCTTGTACATAACCCGGGGACTGCCTGTAAAGAAAATACCAATAGCAACCAAGCAGCTTTAGCCGTTTTGATATTCGGCTCCATGGCCAAAATGAACACTTGGAAGAAAATAAAATGAGGAAAAACAAAAAGTGTGAACATAGCCAGACTAAGGAGTGGCATCGGCTGAAATGTAATGACTATAAAACATGTAATTTACATTCTGCAGTTTTCGGTACTGAGTGTACAGTTCAGACCTCAGCTATGGACAATCTATCATGGCACAATCAAGGTAATGAGGACTGTAAGTGACTAATCTGACTTTTCTAGGAATTACATTTTTCGGTGGCCGACACTCAGGGCCGGCTCCAGGTTTTAGTGGGCCCCTGGGCGACAGAGCCTTAGTGGGCCCCACCGTGGGCCGCCCTCCAGTGGCCACACTGACCCCCTCACCCCCCTGCGGACACACTGACCCCCTCACCCCCCTGCGGACACACTGACCCCCTCTCCCCCCTGCGGACACACTGAACCCCCTCTCCCCCTAGGGACACACTGAACCCCCCCCTCCCCTGCGGACACACTGAACCCCCTCTCCCCCCTGCGGACACACTGAACCCCCTCTCCCCCTAGGGACACACTGAACCCCCCCCCCCTCCACCTGCGGACACACTGACCCCCACCTCCGGACACACTGAATCCCCCCTGCCGAAACACAGATCCCCCCCCCCCTCTCCCTGCAGACACACTGAACCCCCCCTGCTGACACAATGACCTCCCTGATGACACACTGACCCCCTCCCTCCCCCCTCTCCCTGCAGACACACTGAACCCCCCCCTGCTGACACACAGACCCCCCCTCTCCCTGCAGACACACTGAACCCCCCCTGCTGACAAAATGACCTCCCTGATGACACACTGACCCCCTCCCTCCCCCCTCTCCCTGCAGACACACTGAACCCCCCCTGCTGACACAACGACCTCCCTGATGACACACTGACCCCCTCCGGGAAAGAAAAAAGAATTCACCTTTCCTGGTTCCCCCGGAGCAGCGCTTGCAGCTGGTCTGAAGCCGGCACACGTGATCCGATGACGTCATCATGTGCGCCGGCTTCAGAGCCGACGCATACCCTGCGGAGCGCTGCATCGTGGCAACCGGGACAGGTGAGTTTCAGATTCTGCCTCTATGCTGCGCTCCCGACCAGCGCAGCACAGAGGCAGAAAAGTGATCGATCCGGATGGTGATCAATTGTACCAGTGTCTTATAGCGACACTGGTACAATTGATCCGGGGGCCCGAGTGGGCCCCTCCAGTACCCCGGGGCCCCGGCACTTGCCCGGGTTGGCCGGGTGCTGGCGCCGGGCCTGCCGACACTGGGTCTGATCCGAAAAAGCAGAAAATTTAAAGGAAACCGACCACTTTAAAATGCCAGTTATAACCCTCAAATACCTTGCACCAACTTAGGGTGATGCCGGAGCATATCTTCATTATTTGCAGAAACCGCTGTATTGCTTGTAAAACTGTTTTATTCTTTATATTTCAAGCACACTTCGGCGCACCATGCGCACGACCGTTAGAAGTGTTAGGAAGTGCCAGAGAGTCGGTAACTTCACGAGCTCTCGGGCACACTCGCGCCTGCGCAACTTCAAATTTTTATCCTGGCTGGCTTTGCACGCCAGGACAGTGATGGGGGACCTTTTAGAGCCCCTTTGCCCAAACTACAACCAAAACCCACTTATTTATTTAAATTTATTGCTACCTGTTCTACCACAACTTTCAATCATATCGGCCCCTTGAGGACAATAAAACAGTTGAAAGAAGAAGGGCAAATTTGGACTATTGTTGTAGCATCTCGCCATGGCCCCTATAAAGGAAGAAACATGTGGCCAGGAGGAGCTCTAAAGATAATCCTCCCCCTTCCACGTGTTCTACCTCTTCCTGCAGTCCCAAGCAATCAAGAATGTGTTGCTTTAAAATAGCACTGAGAGCAGCATCTCTTGAGTTGCCTGGGACTGCAGGATGATTCTTTGAGTTCTGTCTGGCAAACTCTGAGCTATGTTGATGGCTTGGGTGCCCAAAAAAAAGGGCTCTGAGTGCCACCTCTGGCACACGTGCCATTAGGTCCGCCACCACTGTCAAAGGATAGGTATAGGGGGCGAGGGGCAGACGGCAGCCACGGCAGTAAGGTAACGATCAGCCTAGTCTTTATTATGGAAAGGAATTGTTTTCATTAACCAATGGGGATGCCAACATTTGATACTGCAATATAATGTAATATTGACCTGTTACAGCTGGGTTGCCGGGCTCCAATTTATTCTTGGGATCATTTTAAATCGGTGTAATTGTTAATGTATGGTTTCATTTTAAGATTGATGCAATAAAAGAGAAAAAGAAAAAAACTTTGTTGAATACATTTTGTAAGTTCCCCTATTTTTGAGGGTGTTGTGATTTAGGTTGGGGGGAAGTTACCCTTACTCCTATGTAGGACGTATCTAATTTGGGTTATGTCATAGGATATTGTCTGAATGAATAAATAACAAACCACAGTCGTTCTGTAGATTTTTAATCATCTTGGTAGCATATTGATAGGAAGGTGTTTTCCATTTTAGCAGTATCTCATAATAAAAGTTACGTTTTAAGACAAAGGGTTTCAGTGAGGTCTGTTCATTGGATCTTTTTTGTATATACCGTATTTGAAATGCAATGCATAGAGTCTGCATAGAGAGGGGGGGGCAGGGACTAGCAGGCTATATACTAGGGGGGCAGGGACTGACAGGCTATATACTAGGGGGGGCTGATACTGGCAGGCTATATACAGGGGGGGCAGGGGTTAGCAGGCTATATACTGGGGGGGGCAGGGGATGGAAGGCTATATACTGGGGGGCAGGGGATGGAAGGCTATATACTGGGGGGGCAGGGACTGGCAGGCTATGTACTGGGGGAGCAGGCAGGTTATATACTGGGGGACAGGGACTGGAAGGCTATATACTGGGGGGCAGGGAATAGAAGGCTATATACTGGGGGGCAGGGAATAGAAGGCTATATACTGGGGGGGCAGGGGATGGCAGGCTATATACTGGGGGGGGCAGGGGATGGCCGGCTATATACTGGGGGGCAGGGACTGGCAGTCTATATACTGGGGGGGCAGGGACTAGCAGGCTATATCCTGGGCGGCAGGGACTGGCAGGCTATATACTGGGGGGGCAGAGACTGTCAGGCTATATACTGGGGGAGAAGGCAGGTTATATACTGGGGGGCAGGGACTGGCAAGCTATATACTGGGGGCAGGGGATATAAGGCTATATACAGGGGGGCAGGGGATAGAAGGCTATATACTGGGGGGCAGGGGATGGAAGGCTATATACTGGGGGGCTGGGGATGGAAGGCTATAGACTGGGGGGCAGGGACTAGCAGGCTATATACTGGGGGGCAGGGACTGGCAGGCTATATACTGGGGGAGGCAGGGACTGGCAGGCTATATACTGGGGGAGAAGGCAGGTTATATACTGGGGGGCAGGGACTGGCAGGCTATATACTGGGGGGCAGGGGATAGAAGGCTATATACAGGGGGGCAGGGGATAGAAGGCTATATACAGGGGGGCAGGGGATAGAAGGCCATATACAGGGGGGGCAGGGGATGGAAGGCTATATACTGGGGGGCAGGGGATTGCAGGCTATATTCTAGGGGGCAGGGGATTGCAGGCTATATACTAGGGGCAGGAGTTGGCAGGCTATATACTGGGGGGGGCAGGGACTGGCAGGCTATATACTGGGAGGGCAGGGACTAGCAGGCTATATACTGGGGGGCAGGGGATGGAAGGCTATATACTGGGGGGCAGGGGATGGAAGGCTATATACTGGGGGGGCAGGGGATGGAAGGCTATATAGTGGGGGGAAGGGGATGGAAGGCTATATACTGGGGGGCAGGGGATAGAAGGCTATATACTGGGGGCAGGGGATGGAAGGCTATATACTGTGGGGGGGAGGCAGGGACTGGCAGGCTATATACTGGGGGGGAAGGGACTGGCAGGCTATATACTGGGGGAGCAGACAGGCTATATACTGGGGGGAAGGGACTGACAGGCTATATACTGTGGGAGCAGACAGGCTATAAACTGGGGGGGGTAAAAAGGGGACTTGTTGGTTATATAGTGGGGGTGAAGGAAATTGGCTAGCTATATAATGGGGGGAAAGGGGCTGGTCAGCTTTCTACTGGCTGGAGGCATTGACCAATGTATTACCCACCCTATGCTTATACTCAAGTCAATAGGTTTTCTAATTTTTTGTTTTAAAATTGGGTACCTTGGATTATACTCGGGTCGGCTTATACTCAAGTATATACAGTAATACAAATATTAATTAAATATTAATTATATTAAATATCTTATTCTAGAAGACTGTGCTTTGCTGTTCTTCTGTTTGATTCCTGCTCCTAGAAGTTACAATCAATTGCCAACTGGGTGTGGTCGCTCTTATCGTCAAAGTTGTGTGCTTTGGCACAGCAGAAACCAGCAAATGGCAGCACCCAGTCGCCAATATTTCATATATTTCTAAGATGGCTGCCAAAGGAAACAAATACTTAATACAGGCATAACTTATGGTTAGCCATGGTCCACCAACATCCTGATTCCTAAAAGCTCTTCTAAATTAAAAATAAATTATTTAAAAAAAATCTATTTGATCAGGCTAGCTAATACAAATAGCTCATGTCACTTTGGACAAAATTTAAAGGTGGCTCTTCACAGTGTCTTTCCCTTTAAGGTGCTTGAAGAAGAAAGTTTGGATTTTTTTCCATGCATCTTCCTGTGCTTTGGAATGTGCTTTAGTTTGCCCACCCCACAACATCGGTACACCCAATAGTTTGTGGTGAGAAACCTTGCACAATGGAAAATAAGGAGGCTCCAGTAGATGCCCGGCTCCAGGATAACATTGAAACTCCACATCCTTCTGATGTTCTCTCAAACGGGCAACCAGCTGTTCAGTGTAGGTGGCACTGGGCCAGTTTTTGTCATCCGATCCACTCAAAATAAGAAAGGCGGCAGGAGACCTTTCAACTGGAATAAGAGCCCCATGATTTGCTGGATCCATTAGATCATCCATGGATTCGGAAAAGTCCAACTCACCAGCTTCTGTAAACTTAACTTTCTCAGCACTGAACCCAAGACACGGCAACTCAAAGTTACCACATGGTAAAGGAGCAAATGTGTTGGCACAGCAGCCAGAGATGCTGACAGCTGCCTTAATGCCAGGTAGGAAAGTTGCCATGCTGAGCGCCAGATCTGCACCTTTTGAGATACCGATAACTCCAATGCTTTCTGCGTTCACCTGGAATGATATTAAGATCCGGTTATGAGCGGCCCTGTGTAAGCCACAAGGGGGAGATTTATCAATCGTATTTTAAGAATGTGCTCAGGCAACCAATTATAGCTCAGCTTTCATTTTACCAGTGCTCATGAAGATTTTATAGGGGAGCTGTAATTGATTACCGTGGGCAACTAAGCACATTCTTAAACTTGATAAATCTCCCCAATGTGCCCTAAAAGTTCCCTGTCAATGAGTAGACCTTCTTTTCTGTTGGGCATGACAAAAGTTGTTGCGAGTGGATTTGAAATAAATATTGGGGTATATTTAATTGATTTTTTTATAAATCATTTTCATATTACTATATGATTAAAATGTACGGAATGTATAAAAAAACTACCGGTAATTAAAAAGGTAAAATATTCTTTATAAAAGAAAACCTCCCAGCAAAATACCTTTGGGTGGGATCGTACAAGTTCCAGTGCTTCCCTAAAGTAATCTAGGTGGAGCCCCCCGAGGTTGTTTGGTAGGTCATCATAATCAAAATATGCCAGTGCCATGGTAAAGTAGCCGTGGTTGGCAAGCAGGCTGGCTCTGTGCTCCATGAGACCTCCTCCTGTCCCGTATAGATCAATGATGGCAGGAAAGGGACCTTCTCCTAGAAGACGAAAAACATCAATGAAAGGAGAAAGACAAGTACTTCCTGGTGCAAATAAGTTACGATAGCGGGCTGGATGTCTTATCTCCTATTGTCATGCGCTCACCTGTGGTGGTTGTGCTACCAGGAATAACACTGTAGGAAAAGCACTATGGGTGCTGCCTGGTCCTTACCGACAGAGATTCCGGATATATGATCATCTGATAATCCGCGGGGATGAAGAGAGCCTCCGTTCCTTACGGATGTGAAAGGAAAAAATAGGACCTTTGTTCCGGTACAACTCGAAAAAGAGTTTTATTAGATAAAATAAAAACAATAAAACATAGTAAAAGACAACGCGTTTCGCGTCCTAAGTACTGGACACTTCTTCAGGTCTAATAAAATTCTTTTTCGGATTGCGCCGGAACAAAGGTCCTAATTTTTCCTTTCACATCCGTAAGGAACGGAGGCTCTCTCCATCCCCGCGGATTATCAGATGATCAATGCATGGAGAGTTACACTCATTTTCCCACATATTTCCTGGTGGACTTGCCTTGGACTGCACTTGGCAATGGTAGTCGGCTACCAGGTCTGGCAGAGGTGGCACAGTGTAGTATAGTATGCACACGATGGTGAGTACATTGTTTTGTCATGTACATAAAAGCATATTACACATACAAGATAACATAGAGGTTATATATTCCAAAATACAATCCTTAGTGATCCTAAGGTTGGCTGTATGTTATGACAGCACTGCCCAAATCCTCTATGCCAGAGTTAACTATGTGTCCCGATGCCTGGTCTGTGTAAGGGACCTTGCTCCAGACTTCAGATTAAAAGGGTTGTCCTTTCAGGAAAGGGTATTACAAGCGGTGAGTGCCTCACATATCACATGTAAAGGGGTCCATTGTACCCCCAATAAATGGAGCAGTAGGTTGGGTGAGGCTACTGTTGCTCCATTGTATATGGCAGAAGCTGATCAATAGAGAAGCTGCATGAGTGACTTGTGCCCCGTGGAGTGCCCTCCGATTAGCAAGTTATCTCCTAACACCTTCTGTTTTTTAACAGAATGCAAGAAAACTTATTGCACGGCGGCGTAACCTATGTCACGTTCACCTGTAACAGTATATAAGCAGCTGACGAGCAGAGGCAGGTTGGTTTTCTTATATGACAAGGCAAACCAAAGGAACTGTGGAAGATAAGCTATGTCTTAGGCTACATTCACACGATGTACGCCTGCCGTACCGTAGCACGGCGGGCATACATTGGCCCCTGGAGAAAAGAGGATGAGCTCCGCTCACCCCCACCCCTCTCCATGGCGATATATGGCCGGGGCGCCGTATTACGGGAGAAGGATAGGACATGTCCTATCTTTCTCGCAGCAACGGAACGGTGCCGCACATGTGCAGTACCGTACAGTTTCCGTAGGGCACTGTGAGCCCAGTTCTTCAAGGGCAGAAACATGTAGAAGCTCTGATAAATGCCCCGCACCATTATACAACTGCCCCAGATTTATTCAGCCCTCTACTGCCGTTATACAGATGTATGATAAAACTCTATAATAGCTGGCTTTGTTTTATGCTCTCACAGAGATCACCCCCCTCCTATACATAATATTATACATGTCTAATAAATGTGGCTGAAGACTTTATATTCTTTCCTCCTTATGTGTAATGAGCCCCAGAGGCTGCAGCGCCCCCTGGTGTCCACACACAGCAGCACATTACAGGAGTCTCTTATTATTGTGCACTCACCGGGGGGCAGGAAGAGGCTGCAGTGCAGCGCCCCCTGGTGTCCACACACAGTAGCACATCATACATTATAATGAGCCTCTTATTATTGAGCACAAGCCCTGATTCCGCACTCACCGGGCGGCAGGAAGAGGCTGCAGTGCAGCGCCCCCTGGTGTCCACACACAGTAGCACATCATACATTATAATGAGCCTCTTATTATTGAGCACAAGCCCTGATTCCGCACTCACCGGGCGGCAGGAAGAGGCTTCCCCGCACCCTCCCGTCCCGCACCGGCACCCGGGTGACCCCTTCCCCCATGAAGCTCCTGTCCTGGGCGGCGGAGGCTAGGGGAGCCCCGGGCGGGTGTGGGTGCAGGGAGAAGCGCAGCTGGTAGGGGCTCCGCACGTCCTTCTTGAGCAGCCTCCGCAGGGGAGTGCGCGGCTCCAGGGACCACAGGGGCCCCTCCGGCTCCACTCCCGTGTAGCTGCCGCCTTCCAGGGCCGGGCTCCGGCTGACATCCAGCTCCCCGCTGCTGTCGGCTCGGTAGCGGCCCACGGAGGAGAAGAGCTGGCCGCCCTCATCGCTCAGAGCCGTGTGGAGACTCACGTCCTGCCCGGGGCTCAGGCCGCGGACCTGCAGCCGCAGGGGGGCGTCATAGAGGCAGCGGCCCGGCACCACCTGCAGCCGCACACCGGACATGGCGCGGCTGCTCCGGGGCACATGGGGCAGGCTCCGGGGGAGAAGTGACATGGCCACCGGGCGCATCATCACTGCGGGGGCAAAGGTCTCCTGCATGGAGATAAGGCTTAAAGGGACCGATCCGGGATGTGACATGTAAGGGATGATAGAAAGTGCAGACATTTCCAGGATTAACCCGTCCATCTTCTACCCCTGCTGCAGCCCTGAGGTCACGTGCACTACTGTAGTTGTTATTTGAGTCCATATTCACACATTGTGCTTGAATTGCGGCGTAGCTTATCTCAAAAACACATGTTGCTTGTTTCCAAACGTTTATGTCTCAGACTGCATCTACATGTGGCGTAAACTCAATGTTGACCCCAAAGTAATTAGGCAAATCTCTTCTTAGCTGTGATGCGTGCGTTAACGTAACGCGCCCGCAATGTATCTGTGTCCTGGGATAGCTCCTCTCTAACGCACCTGAATTTAGTACAATGGGTATAGGACAGTAGAGCAATGGAAGTGCCATTCATAAAAGCAGAGATGGCAAACACAAGATCAGTCCAGGAGAGGTGTCCATCACTCGGCCATGTTAAAGGGGTTGTTCAGCCACTAAAGTGAAAATTTAAGTTGATGACAAGAATAGGTGTCGCTGTACCTCTAATGATCAGAGTAGCCGCTCGCGCATGCACCTGCTGCTATATCCACCTGTATGGTGCTGAGGGACATAGCCAGAAGCTGAACCCGGCCATCTCCATCAATGTCATACACAGCGAATGTAGCGGGAGAGTGCATGGACAATCAGCCACTGCGTTTTTTGTGCAACAGACCCCCCATTCTTGTGATCAATGCCCCCCACCCCCTGCTCAGCAAGTTATCCCCTATCTTGTGTACAGGGGTAACTTGCTATGACTCGACAGCCTATATCTAGCATGAAATCACCAGAATATCCTGCGTGGTTCCAATTGTATTGTTCACAGCACAAAGTTTTTCTAATATAATAACTAGTAGATGAGGTGTGGCAAGAGATACAGGCAGTTAAAATTGTGCCCTGGGACTTATATTTCAGAAACAGAAAAAAAAAGAAAGAAAATGACATCTGACTACCCCAGCAACATTGTCACCATCTTAAAAGCCACAATATTGGATCAAGCCCCCTGTTCAGCACCATGGACACCATGTCAGATAGCTGTACAGCACAGGGAACGTTCCTGGTTGTTGTTGCAGGGCAGTTAAGAGTGTATGGAGATGTCTCACATTTCCATACAGGGCACCTGGCTGCCAAGGAGGCCACTCATCTGGTGACAACCTGGTACTTATGGGGCCAAAAGCAGTTGGTAACAAAGCAACGTGGGAACCAGGAGCGTAAGTATGTTCCTTATTTATGCAGAGGAGAGGCTTTGCTGCAAAAAATAAGTACATTCCCATGCAACAGTACAGTGTAGTCAAAACTGTGTGGAGAGGCCCATGGGCTGAGCCTTCTCCATACATGGCGAGTGTCTGCTGTATTGTACAGCAAATTCCAACTGTTAACACCTGTGATTCGTGCTGGCACCAATCGTGGGTCTAAAAAGCATGATAAACTAGAAGCACTTACTCATAGATCCAGGCACCGTGACTGTGGGAATCTTCTTATAGTTGTTATCCATGGCCTCAACTTTTAAAATTATTCTAATTAGCCCATCCGTGCTACAGATTCACAGGCTGTTACAGTGTGTAAGGAGCATCTCCCACTGTGTGCTGAAATTCCTTCTACGGCAGTGAGATTACAGATGGGGGGGGGGGAGGTGCTGAGGGAGCAGGAGGAGGGCAAGACAGTGTAACAGCGTGGAGGGGCTCTGGTAACACCCACAGCACCCTTCAGGCTTCATTACTATAAAAGTTGATTTTAGAAGGAAGGAGGCCATGGATAACAAATATAAGAAGATGACCACAATCAGGGTGCCTGGATCTATAAGCAAGTGTCCCTGGTTTATCCATGCTTAAGTTTGATGGCAGGTGAAATGTGGAGGTGAAAACCTACTGCGCCACTTAAACTAATGGTGAAATAAAAAATGATGGCTTTTGGAATGCGCGATTCAAAATCAAATGGAAATGGACATTGGGTGTTATTGTGTTAATATATAATATAATAGTTGCTAAAATGTCACACAAATCATTTCTAAAACAAACTTTAACGAAAGTTACGTGGCCACATTATCAGCCATGAATACACAATGGAAAATCCCTAGGTCAATGAGCCATGGTACCTCAAAAAATCAACTCCAAACAATATACAGGCAGTCCCCGAGTTAAGTACAAGATAGGGTCCGGAGGTTTGTTCTTAAGTTGAATTTGTATGCAAGTCGGAACCGTATATTTTATAATTGTAGATCCAGACGACAAAAAAATTTGGCCCCAGTGACATTTGGAGTTAAAACATTTTTTACTGTAATGTAACCAAGGATTATCAATAAAGCTTCATTACAGACACCTTACAGCTGTTCATTGCAGCCTGGGACTATAGTAACATCCAGAGAGCTTCACCAGAGGTCAGAGGGGTCTGTCTGTAACTATGGGTTGTCTGTAAGTCGGGTGTCCTTAAGTAGGGGACCGCCTGTAATGTGCAAATCACACGTCACATAAACTGCACAGTTTATTAAAACAGCAAATACTAAGTAACACTAAACAGCCTTCAAGAGTATCCAAAAGATATATTCTATGGATCTGAATGGGGTTGTATGCGGCACATATTTTTGTCTACCCCGAAAACGGGATTATTGCTGAAACTTTCGCAATAAAAAGGACACATGTAACTGAGGTAGTTTTGGTGTGACAGCCTAGTCATGATTTTAGTCCCTATGTTTTTCAGGGGAATTCAGACTTTTTCCCCCCTGGATTTGTAGGGAAATCCAACCGTGGAAATGTAGTGAATTTTCAAGTAAAAAGAAAAAATACAGGAATTTGAAAATCTGCAGCTCGTGTCATCTTGTGTACAGGTGAATGATGTGACTCTGCAGTCACAATGAATGTAAAGCTGCTGTTTTCCAGTTTGGATTTTCTGCATAATTGTGTGCTGGAGATGGGCCTTACTCAGAACATTACATACAGGGGCTTATTTACTAAGGGTCGTGGATTGCACTTTCATCAGTCTTTGCACCATTTTCAGCATTTGCACGTCTGTGACGGGTATTTAACGGGTCTGCGCTGAGGGCAAGAGGCCTTAAGTTTATTAATCCTAATTCCTGGGTAATTCCACATCGGAGAACACCACTGAGCTGTTACCAGAGTCTTGTATGTAATTCATTCAGGCAACATAATAGCTGGCTCCATATAGTCCATATCAATACTCCAATGTATAGATATTACACCACACTTGTCTGTCTGCTTCACCCATCTACCTCATGGCAGGTATAGGACTTCTTATTCTTTATCATCCATTTTAACCATACATGGTCCTTTCATGAATTTCCTGCAGCTTTAGTGAGAGAATCCAGGAGTTGAAAGTAATGGTACTTGATGTCATACTCCATGTCATACCAGTAATTTACTGTAAGGAAAAGACAAGAGATAAAAATGTCATAGCTGTGAGAGAGCATTCAGTCACCTGCATATTAACATCTTCCCTATTCAGAGTTTGGTGTGTAACTTCATAGATTGTGTCCAAACATGGCAGACTTTTAGATATAAAAATGTCTTCCACAAAATGTGAATGGGGCAGTTCTTACTGCATGTGCATTGGTTCCTACAAATCCAATTCAGAAAAAACTAACAAACGCTGCACATGTGATTATACCTTTACTAATGTCCACATACTTTGTAACCTGCCCTATGACTACAAACTGGAGAGCTACATAACAGAGACAGGCAATTGCAGTGCTCTATATTCTCTTGTACTCCTTTAACCTCTTAGCTCTCTGCACTGTACTATTACAGCTGATAATGCCGTATGAAGAGGGCCCAAGAGGTGAGCCTCATACAGGGCCGGCACTAACACTGGCATACCCGGGTCAAGTGCCAGGGCCCAGAGCTGCAGGGGGGCCCACATAACACTGTACATAAATCCATGGTGGTGAGGAGGGCTTTATATCAATTAGCCATGAGGGGGCTGTTTGAGATGATAAACTAGGGAATATTTTAGGGAAAAGGAGACTGTTTTTTAAGAGTTTGCAGCAAACACTCACCGCTAATACCCGCAATGGGTGATGGCGGCATTTAAAACACGGTGACGCCACCGTTTTGTGGGAGAGAGACGATTGATTGCCATGACAGCCTCGGGTCTTTGTAAGACCCGAGGCTGTATGGTTTCTACAGCTTCAATACAATGAGCCAGTGGCACCTTGTAATGAATCCTTTGTAAAAACGGCATATATTGCAATACAGTAGTATCCCATAAAAATTTGATAAAAAGTGATCAAAAGATTGCACAGTCCTCCAAATGCTAGCAATGAAAACGTCAGCTCATTTTGCCAAAAAAATGACATCTGACTCAGTTCTGTACACTGAAATATGAAAAAAATTATTAGCATCAGAAGAAGGCGAAATTCAATCTTTTTTTTCCCCGCACACATTTTAATTTTTGAATAAAACCTACATAAATTTGGTATCACCGTGATCGTAGCGAACGAAAGAATAAAGTAGACAAATCATTTGAACAGCACAGTGAAAGTCGTAAAAACTGAACCCACAAGAAAGTGAGGCAAATGCATATTTATTAACCAATTTCACTGCATTTGGAATTTTTTTCCCAGCTTCCCAGTACGCGGCACAGAATAATAAATAACGTAACTGAGAAGTAAAATTTGTTACACGGAAAACAAGCTCTCACACAGCTCTGTACACGGAAAAATGAAAAAGTTATAGGATTTTTGAAGGTGGGGAGCAAGAAATTGACAGAAAAACGCTGTGATGCAAAGGGGGAAAGATGCAGAGGGCGGCACGGTGGCTGAGTTGGTAGCACTTCTGCCTTGCAGCGCTGGGGTCCTGCGTTCGAATCCCACCCAGGTCAACATCTGTAAAGAGTTTGTATGTTCTCTCCGAGTTTGTGTGGGTTTCCTTTGGTTAATCCGGTTTCCTCCCACACTCCAAAACATACTGTTAGGTTGTTTAGATTGTGAGGCCCATGGGGACAGGGACCAATTTGACATGCTTTGTGCAGCACTGTGTAATCTGTAGGCACTATATAAGAATTATTATTATTACTATACACAAGGCCTCACCTGCTATACAGCCATGGGACTGGCGGACATGATGAAACCAGAGAGACGGGAGGTACAGCATTTCCCCGGCCTTTACAGTCACATGCAGGGGACGCGTCTCACCATATGCAGGATACAGACTCAGATCTGGTTCTAGGGGATCAACAGGGATCCACGGTACCTAAGGAAGAGCAAGACCCAATGCAAGTGAATGCAATCACTTAGTATGGCCTCCCATGCTGAATAAAGACCGGGCTACACAAGTTATTGTACTAGTGATACAACTCCAGGATCCATCCTAAATTGGTGCAGTTTATTGTGCACATTTCTCTAGCATTCCTGTGCAATTTTCTTAGTACATCTCCCCAGTCATGTCCATCATCAACACACACATTTTCTAGTCAATAAGATTATTCATGTGAATAACAAATCATATCTGTGATGTCTATGTGATAATGAATACACCAGCAATCACCTGGTATCTGTCCAGCCCATAGTTGCAATTACAAAATGAACAGAAGCTGAAAAAGTCTTGCATTATTATAAGTATTATTTGTAGGGCAGCTTTAATTAGGTGGTGCTGTAAATTCACATATGATCACATGTAATGACAAGAACAAATATGTTCAAAAGATACAAAACTACATTCAAAAGGAAATCTACTGTAACTGTAGTAATCTTCTTATACTTGTTATCCATGGCCTCCTTCCTTTTAAAATCAACTTTTAAAAGTATGCAAATGAGCCTGAAGGGCTCCTAGAGGCATTACCAGAGCCCCTTAGTGATTTAGCTTCACAGGCTGTTACACTGTCTTCCCCTTCCCCCCTACCTCTGCCTGATGCAATTTAACACAGTGCTAGAGGGATCTGGTCCTGCACAGCATAACAGCATGTAGCGGCTCTGGTAACAACCCTAGGAGCCCTTAAGGCTCATTAAAAAGTTGATTTTAGAAGGAAGGAGGCCATGCATGAGAAATATAAGAAGATTATCAGTCACGATGCCACTGGTTTATCATGATGGATTTTGATGGTAGATTTCCTTTCTCTGACACAAGGGAAAGATGGACCATACCCACAATCTCCATGGGAGGGTAGATAAAGGCCTGAGGTGACAGAGCAGAGTGGTGCAGTTATTGTGTGTTATAGACAATGCTAAACAAATCGGTTTTTAGGTTAAGTTAGAAGGTGGGGGGCAGTCTGAAACTTTGACATTTTGATAAAGAATTCCAGAGTATGGGGGAAGTATAAGAGAAGTCCTGGAGATGATTGTGAGAAGAGCTGATAGTAGGAGAGCAAAGCAGAAGGTCTTGTGAGGATCTGAGATTACGTGTATGAAAGTACTGGATGGTTTGGTCAGAGACATATGGAGGGGACAGGTTGTGGACGGCGTCTTAAGTCACGGTTAGTATTTTAAATGAAATGTGTTGTTCAATATGTAACTAGTGAAGAGGCAGAGGAGAAACATGGAGATGAGCGGCAATAGATCATATCTAATGGCAAACATCGATCTGTGACTCACCTTGTCAGAGGGCTCCCCACCTATAACCTCAAATGTCCCATCCTCATTCACTTTATACGTGGCAGGCTGGTACATTTCTACAACATAATGACAAGGCTAGTGAGAGCCAGAAGGGGTCATAAAAGGAACACATCTGGAGACACCATCAGCTCATCAATGCAAACATAACAATGTACATCACTGCATAACACACACATATATGACACCATAACACATTTTGGTTGTGGATATGACAACATTGGCTTGTGTCACTGCAGCACTTGAGCTGCCAATGTGATGCTCCCACATAAGATTGTTTCTAATAACAGAATCCTATAAAGAAAACTAACAAATACACACAATGTCATTTTCGACTGGCAAATATGTCTTTTATTCTGGACCTACCATATGGTATAAAAGGACGGTCACTTGGTGGGTGAAGAATAAAGTGTTTTTCTCCTGAGATGACGCAGTAAAGGTTTTCATAATGGTCCTTGTGCACTGTAAGAAATTGAAATTAAAGGGGTTGAGGAGAGATTTAAGAAAAAAAAAAGAAAACCTATACTAACCTCCTTTGTTCCCCTGTGCCGCTGTTTCGCTGAGCCGGGGGCAAGCAAGATGTGCTGAGGTCAGCTTTCGGCCGGCCATGCCCACCCATCCCTATTCCCAACGCTGTATCAGGTGCTGAGATTTGGGGACGGGTGCCAAACTCAGCGGAGCTTCAGTGCCTCTGTAAAGAAACTGGGGCACAGCGAGACGGCGGCACGGGACACCCGGTGGGACGGATGAGGTTTGTTTATTTAAAAAAAAAACAAAAACTCCCTCCCCAGCCGCCTCCAGAATTTTAAAAACAATTGAAAACCCCTTTAAATAAGCTGCAGAGTCCCAGGAATGTTCACTAACTGTTGTATGAATTCACTGTACTCACAGGATGTTATTGCTGCAGATTCTCCCAGCCAAAAATTCACAGCATCAGGACGCTTCCCTGTTTCAATGAGAGGAGAAACATCTTCTATTTAGCAAGCAAAATTAATTTCTAAGACCTCCACTCCAGCATCATAATTGCTGGAGAGACCCTAAATAAAATGATACTCTCTATGAGGTATAAGCTTTCCCAGGACCCATACCAAGTGTTCATCTAAGTGTAATGAAGTGTATAGAGAACATAGGGGATTCCCATGCAGTGATAAGTGTCCATAATCCTCCAATAAACCATAAAAACTCTAGGCAAGGGAAGCCCTAATGACCGAGCTAATCCACATAACAGCATGTTACCTAGCGCCTCACTCATCCATGGTATATGGTCCTCCACATCTCCCATCAGTTCAGGAAACTCTTCTGTGAGGTTTGAGCACTGCTTCTGGATGTAGAAGACTCCTGGAGAATGTGTCTTTTTCTCTATGATATCTACAAAATCCGCAAATCTCATTGTTCTTTCTTCTGGCATAACAAACTTGTTTTCGTACACAGCGTCTGCGTATCCATTGGGAGTCACAGCTACACTTACAGCCTTGGACCCTAAAAGATTCCTATGTGTAGAAAAAGATCAGTATGGTCAGTATGGACCTTCAATTATCAGTCAGAAGATTTTATTCTGCAGGATGGGGGGGGGGGGGGGGGGGCACAAGGGACGGGTGGATAGCATTTTTAAGAAAAATGCAGTAACCACTTGTTTGCTGTAAGGCACTACAAACTTCTGGGAAGGTTCCTGAAACGGTCTTTATTACCCAAAGAAATGAATCACTGCAATATGGACAAAAGCTTCCCAAGGTGTCACATTCCATGGAAGTCTATGAAGAGGCCGTAAACGAGAGGCAAGTTACAGCAGCTAAGTACCCTTCCTCAGCTCATAGACATGGACATCAAAGACATCTACCACCAGGATGATGGATTGTAAACCGAGCACACTGACACTCTGACGCTCTTCTTTTAGCTCCTGTTTTTTTAAGAAAAAAGTCTTTAAATATTATGCAAATGAGCCAGATGGACTCCAGGCTCCATTAACACCTATGAACCCTGAAGCCGCTCAGACTCTTTGCATAATTTTAAAAGCCTTTGTTGTGAAGACCAGGGCATAATAAGATAAAAGAAGAGCAGATCCTGCCAGAGGGGGCCCACACCAGTATGTCAGTGTGCTTGGTTTACCATCCTTCATCCTGGTGGTAGAAGCTGCTTTTCCTCACATGGTCACCTGCTTCATCTACTTCATTCTATTTATCCTCACAATCTGTGTCTGAGGAAGATCCCTTGGTGGATCTTAATTTTACACCCTGACATTTTGGTTTTCTATATCAATACCAAAAATAAATATTGATACCAATTATTGAACGGAACAGGGAATGCTGAATTATTATTATTATACATTGTTAATTCCTATATACACGGTCATCAACTGAATTCTACAAAGTTTACTGAGAAGTGAAATGCGCTTTCTTGCAGCTGTGTTACTGTGTTAGAATGGCATTGGTTTTGGGTAGTAACTACAAGGGCAACTGAGATTTTGGCTAGTACTGGATAGTAAAACAACAAGATCAGCAGGAGACATTTCACTTTTTAAAAGGTTTTTCTCCCACGAATCAAAGTAGGCTCTATCCATAGTATTACAAGAACTGGGGATCCGATGTACCACCGTTGAACCCCTTGTCGCTCCTGTAGATAAGCAGACCATTTCATTCAGGTCTATGGAGCTGACAGGGAGTGCCAAGCCCCATTTGCTGTCAGCTCCATACATGCGCGTCCTGCTGCTCTGCTCATCTTGGGGAGATATGAGTGGTCCGACTAGGACTGAATTGGGCCCCTCGTTCTCTTGATCTGTGGGGGTCCCATCACGGAGTCCCCCAACGATCAGCAAGTTAGGTCCTATCCTGTGGACTTGTTTTGTGTGAAAGCCACTTTAATAATGAACATAATGCCAAGGAAGTAACTTTACAAAAATGTAGAATTCTCACCTATACCTGAAATATAATAGAGCTACCGCTCCCATACCGGAGATAGTCTAGGGTCCACTTCTGCATTGCTGGCCAGTGGCTGATAGCATTGCGTACAATACAGGGTCTGTTCGGGCAGAGCCATTCCCTATGAAACTGCAGTGGAGATGGCGGCTCCGGTAAATACGGGACACGATCTGTTCCATGTAGATCTGTGAAGGGAAGAACATGTGTCACTTGTACTCTTATCATTCACACACAAGAAATCCCCCCCCCCCCCCCCCCCGAAAAAAAAAATTCTTCCCTCTTCTTTCCCCTTTGGCACCTCTCTTACAGTAAATCCAGCTGCATTTCAGCTGTAATTATATAATTATTACACCACGTGACAGCATATGCTACAGACATGGGAGTCACCAGCCCAGGTGGAGACCCCCAATGTAAATGGCAGCTTGTTCTCTTCATGAAATGAATGGGAGTAATAGAAATCCATGTGTAGAGAGCGCCCCCTGGTGGCGGCTTGCGGCATGTACCGCTAGTGAGGACACATGGAACTTGTATGACTTACTGCAGATGTCGTAAAGTCCATTGAGCAACATGTAGCTTACACTGTGTGAAAGGGGCAACTCCAGTTCCCTACACTCACCCCGGACCTCCTCAGCCAAGTCCCGCAGACTCCTCCATACTGCGCCCCCGGCCGCCGCCATGCTCTTCTTCTGACACCCGCAGCGGTCACGTGATGTGTCAGCGAGTTCCTGTGCGCAGCCGCGGCGCGGTGTATGTGCGGCTATACACACAGCAGCGCCACCTGGCGGAGTCTCATAGTGGTGCAGACATAACGAAGAAATTATAGATGAACTCAGTGATGATAATCCTAATTTATAGTGCTACGAAATGGTAAAAATGTGTATCAAATGTGTAGTTGCAAATGGTCAGGATATATGTAACTACTTCTCACTTTATGTAACTAGACTACCTTAGGACCTACAGGCACTCCAGGTGACATCCCTTTAAAACACCCTATTCTACAGCCCTGGGCTGTATAAAAAATAAAAAAAAAGTCATTTATAAGTCTAATTTTTTAAGGACATTTACTTGGCTAAGAAGGGGGTCTCTTCTGTCCACTTTTACTTCTACAGTTTGAAGACCTCTTCAAAGGTCCTGGTATGACCCCACTATATGTATGTGTGTTAAAAGCATGAGGATTTCATGGCTTGAGGTCCTTCTCTGTATTATCTCTACAGACAGTATCAAACTTGGAACTTGAGGTGGTCATTAGGGCCCTTAGAAACCCTGTGTCCCGGGCAGCTGCCCAAACTATCTGCTACTGAGCGACACCCTTATAATTTGGCAAGAAATCCTGGACAATACCATGACACTGTACACGGGCATACCTCCCACTTGTCATGATTTCGAAAGATGGATAGAGGGTACTAAGCTAGTGAGTGCAGATGTGGAAGAGATGAGTGGTTTGATTTTTTTTTGTCATGGAGGCAGTGCTGCATATATTTTAATTTATTTAGAGGTGCAGCAGGTATAATAAATATTGTGCCACTGCATATTTGGAATGTACTGAGCTTGGTGTGGGTGCTGTATTCAAAGGGAACCTGTCACCAGTTTGTTCACTATTGCAGCTACAGATGACAGGTTCCCATAACAGCCTAACTAAATGGCAACCATTTACTGGCTAAAAAAAAAAAAAAATCTGTGCTGTTGATCATAATGACCCAAGTTCAGTAGACCCAGTGGCGGATATTTATCTTAAAGTCTGGAAAATTGTGTCTAGTTTTTATTGTTGCTAATTTTGTCACAATTTTGGTACAATTATGCTAAAATGTTTGATTAAAAAAGTCTGATAAATGCCTCCTGGTGTTTCCCGGTGTTTTCTAACAAAAATCTGTCTGTCCACATGGGGTAGTAAGGTTGTACTTAAAGGGGATGTTCAGAGGTGGAAAAAAAATGTGTCATTTTCGTTTCAACAGCACCCCTCCTTGACCATGGGTAGTGTGCGGTATTGCTGCAATACCAGCACAAACTATAGTCAGGTGTGTTCCTGTTTTTGGAACAAAGCAGACATGTTTTTCTACTTCCAAACAATCCCTTTAAAATATGGCCAAATTAGCAGGCGCGTGATTAGAAAAATGGAGAAGCCAGGGGTCAGAAATAAAGAAGGGGGGAGAGGGGGGTCAGAAATAAAGAAGTGGGGGAGAGGGGGGTCAGAAATAAAGAAGGGGGGGAGAGGGGGGTCAGAACAGTGCCGTAACACCAGCTTGATCATTCGCCTTGGTGTTGTTTTCCCTAAAAACAAAGCAAGTCTTCATACAAAATGTTTGTGGCAGACAGTAATGGAAAATAAAGATCGAGCAGAATTTTTTTTTTCTTAGGAAATACCAGTATTTGATAAATTGTAAGGAGAGGCTGGAGCTCCTCTTTCAGATTTGGTCACTGGGATCATTTTTGCATTAAAAAAACACTTGACGTCTTTTATAAGAACAAGGTTGTAAAAGATTCACACATTTATTAAAGTTTAAGACATGAAATACAAAGGAACAGTTATAAAACAGCCCATTCTTCCTCGTAAATATGAGAAAGTGGCAAATCACAGTGCAAAAAAAACACAAAACGTAACAATTGCTCCGATTGATTTAAAAAAAGCGTTTCAAAAATGTATTTCTCCTCCCGTATATTAAAGTATAAAAATGTATGAATGCGGTACCATAACTGGTAGCTGCTGTAGTGAACAATGAAGTGCTTTGGAGCAATGGAGTTAAACTGGATGCTGGATGCAAAGTGTGTTTGGGCAATCTACTATGAACTACTACCCCCAGCATGCTCCCTGAGGCTATTAGGTTGGAAGCTGCTGGGGGGGTTTATTTTGCTGTAGTGCTTACAGTGAATGACCAGCATGCAACTTGCCTAGGACGTCAGCATTCTCTATATGTCATCCCCATGCATCTCATTACCATGCTCCAAATACTTTAGATCAACATCAACAACCTTAAGACCTTCATCTCTTTATACAGGTTTATATTACACTATTTACAACAGTAATACAAAGGTTTAGCAAAGACCCAACAGAGTAGAAGGAATCCATAAAATTATGAAATCGGTTTCTATCTACTGACTGTTAGTATTGGGCAAGATCCTCCCAACGAGACTGATCACTTATGTGGGGATATTTAACAATCTTGTATACGTTCCCCCATTTGGATGCTGCATTTTTGACTGTAACAATGAGTTTCCCCGCAGATGTATCTGATCTCACAGTCTAAATTCCTGACATTACCTATAACATACCACAAAGACATGCCAAAAGGAACCACTGGTGGTGGTCCATGATTTTGGAACCACAAAATACCCCAAAAATCGACTGTGGGAGACTATAAGGCACCTGAATCTCTTTGAAGCTAATTAAAGGTTTTCTAATACGGAACTAGAGCACCATAGCTGTAAAAAGAGAGGTCACGTCATTTCTGCTGCCCCATGTAAGAGAAGGATGTGATGTGAGAAAAGTAAATTTCTGTAATATATAGGATTTCTAGATACAATACAGAGTGATTCCTGACAGGACTGATTGGAGATCATAGGAGTCCTAATTATCCCTCCCACAAATGGGAACAGACAGCTTTTCCTGTATTAATAATATAATAATATTATATTCCTGGACCAGAGAAGGCGGACGCCAACCCCCGCGTAAGCGCAGAGACATTGGCCGCCAACCCTCGTGTGGGCGCAGAGACAAAGCGTCCGTCAATCCCCAAATCCCCATGTGTTGGAGGTTAGATCAGGACCCTCTGTATCTCCCAAGAGTCCTTGGTAGTTTATTCAGAAACCTCTCCTCCAAATCATCAAGCACAGGGCTAAGATGATCTCTATTATAAGTAGAAATCAAATAGAGCAGAAGAAATCACTTGGTAGTTTAACTTTGACAATTTCGGGACCGGTGGGAGGGTTCACAGCAGTCTTTGTGAGACATAATAAGATAAGTCGAGGAGGGAATTTTGCTGCTGAAAGTTCTGAAAACAAGATCAAGGCTGAGGCCTACAAAAAGCCATTTTTGCTCGTTACCACAGAGATCTGACAGGATTTTCATTCATTTCAGCATCAAAATCTATACCCTTACAGAGTAAATAGACACAGCTGACATACCATAGACATGGCCAGCTTATAGGGGTGTCTAAAAATTAAGGTAGGGGTAAGTTACTATTTACAACAAATGGCTCAGTTTCCTGAAGAAAAACAAATTCAGGGCAATCGTAAACTAGTTTTGAGTAAAAAATATTGTAATAAAAAAGGAGGGAGATCTGTTTAGTGTTAATAACATTATATACGGCCTTCCATGTGGTCATTCATAGCTGCTGAGGGATAGGTGTCATGTGAGGGCTCTGTGACTGAATATTGGGATGGGTTTAGTACATAATGATATTCCCTACGTGAAGCATGTGTTTTGTAGATTTCCTTGTATACATGGGTGTTACCATGCCACTAATTGATGGGGTGCATACGGTTAGTGGTCGGAGTACCCCCCAATAGGTAACACCCTGTTGAGAATGTATTCATAAACTTCTGTGGGAACAATCGAGGAAGGGTACAGCACATATTGCCGAAATAATTGCAGGGAATACAGACAGGAGAGAAGACATGTCCTCTTTAGATGCAGAGCACAAAACCCAGCAAACACCAGTGAGGATATTGGTAATAACCAAAATATTAAGAATAATGGATGTGCTTTGTTTTTATACCATCTAGAGTCATCACTTCTGATACACACACTTGCAGGATTTAGATTTCACACTTTATATAATTTTTCTGAACTTGCTGCCAATCGAGAACCAGCCTCAGTCTCCCCCTTTATAGGCCCAGCTTATTTGGAAAACATGGCTACTTTTTTTTTTCTAAAAACAGCTCCACCCTTGACCATGGGTAGTGCTTGGTATTGCATCTCAGCTCCATTCAACCATGGTCCATTACGACTCTGTAAGAAAATATCCATGTATTTTAAGCCCTTTAGTGCAGTTATAACATATACCAGTGCTTATGTATAGGATAAATTTGGTTAAAACTGCAAAGGCCCATCACTGCTTTGTCATCAATGCACATGCTTCTATAATCTCCACCTAAAACACTTATAAAATACCATCAAACACTTACAAAAACCTACTAGAAAAAATAAATAAAAAAAACCTGTGGGAAATGCACATTTGGTTTGACTGGTTTTATCCCAAAAATTGGACAATAAAGTAAAACAGGCAGCATCCTCACCGATGTCAAGAATGGAAATTATTACCATTTTAAAACATGAAACAAAGACATGTAAAACACATTCTAGATTGGGCTTAGCAGGAGAAAGGGGATATTGGATGGTGTGATGGGGTGGCTTGATTTTTGTTGTGTGGAGCATAGTGTATGGCAGGACTGGGCACGTAGTTGGTGCCAGGTTTCAGCATAGACTGGCATATGCCACAAATGTCTGATGCAGTGACTAGCAGTACATGGGACCTGTGAAACCTCAATGACTGGCCCATTACAGTCAGCCAGGTTATGCGCCCGCCTAGAAGCAGATGGCCAGAAGAGGCTCTCTACTTTCTTAGTGTCACTTATTCCCTGTGGTAGTGCCTGGTAGAGATCACGTTGGTCTGACCCTCTGCAATATGGTTTTAGAATTCTTATCCGTAGCACGATGATGGAATAACTTAATGGCTCATGGAGTTGATATAAATATGGATTAAAGCATATGAATATATAAGATGGCGGTGTGTGATCTGAAGGGTCTTATTTCAAGATGGGATAATTTATTGCAATTTCAGGATGTCAAACTGGTAACACTAGACCACCTACTGGTAGACCGACACTTCTAACAGGTGAGATGTAACCCTTCATAGCTAAGGAATACAAATGAACAATCCATAATTTGGAACAGGTTATGGCTTTCCCTATATACACAACTTCCTACATCACATCACAGAATCTGTAATGAAGATGCAAAAAAAAAACATCTCCTTTGTGCAGCAGCGACACAAGGAATGACCCACGATGTGCTTACTCCCCTCCTTTCAGCGACCCTCCCAATAAGTGCATGGGGGCAAAATTTACATGGGATACATAGCACCAAACCCAGATACCAGCCCTTAGCAACTTAGTACAGAACCTGATTAAAGATTAAGGGAGCAAAACAATAAAACACAAAAAATATTTAAGATATAATGAATAACTTAAAAACCATATATATATAAAATGGACAAATATAATACTTATTCAAAGCTTCGATGTAGTGTACAGGTCACCTACTTACAAGCCAAGGCGGCCATAAGAATCTCCTTCGGGCATACAAATGTAAGTAACCTGTATACGGTAAAAGGTGAAGTTCTGCGCCCCTGCGAGTAACCAAAAGCAGAAACAGAACTTTTGGCCCGAGCCAAAACAAAGCCAGTTCAGAAGAGGTGAAGAGCTGCAGGTCTGCAGAAGGCGTGGCATCTCAGCACTATGCCCAATGCAGCTGGTATACAGGATTTACAGAACTGTTTTAAGTTACACTTTTATTTTAGTGTCCAAATTTTTTTGGCCTGCAGTTTTTAAGAAAACCCCATGTCAATGATATGTACTCCATTCCAAGTGCATCCTGTATGGATTAGTGCTTTTTATCCATCCTCTTCTCCACTGCTTGAAGTAACAGTTCTGAGTACTGCTGCAGTAGGGCGAGCGTCTTATCATCACCCAGTTGTTGGGACCCATGGGACACTGGATCAAGCTTTTCCTTGCAGTCCTCGTGCTGTGGGGAAAGATCTTGATGCACTGCAGCTTCGGAATCTTCATCTTTCAAAGTATCCAGCTCCCTCTTCACCATGCCAAATGTTTCCGTCAAGAGGCCGGCCATCTTGCCGTGGTCCAAGTTCGCTGCTGAGCCTGGTGTTCTCACCTATAAATAAAAAATATAGTAATAAATTGTTATACAGAGCGAGTGTGAACTGTGCTTTGGTCTAAATTTCCCATTGCAAAAAAATAACATTTTTACACCATCGGTAAAGTTGGTTCGTTGTAAAGCATCTAAGATTATTTTTTGCATAA
Source organism: Engystomops pustulosus (assembly GCF_040894005.1). Taxonomy (NCBI): domain Eukaryota; kingdom Metazoa; phylum Chordata; class Amphibia; order Anura; family Leptodactylidae; genus Engystomops; species Engystomops pustulosus. The sequence goes on from NC_092417.1 coordinate 44,284,520, forward strand.
AGTGTCCTAAAATAGCAACTTCCCCAAGACCGTGTACACACAACCGTGTCTTGTTTGCGAAATATGGACTGTGTGCTGGCCAGATTTCACAAACTGGGTCTAGTGCAGAGGACGGGACTCTGTATCATAGAGATATACACTCACTGGCCACTTTATTAGGTATACCTGTCCAACTGCTCGTTAACACTTAATTTCTAATCAGCCAATCACATGGCGTGCATTTAGGCATGTAGACATGGTCAAGACAATCTCCTGCAGTTCAAACCAAGCATCAGTATGGGGAAGAAAGGTGATTTGAGTGCCTTTGAACGTGGCATGGTTGTTGGTGCCAGAAGGGCTGGTCTGAGTATTTCAGAAACTGCTGATCTACTGGGATTTTCACGCACAACCATCTCTAGGGTTTACAGAGAATGGTCAGAAAAAGAAAAAACATCCAGTGAGTGGCAGTTCTGTGGGCGGAAATGCCTTGTTGATGCCAGAGGTCAGAGGAGAATGGGCAGACTGGTTCGAGCTGATAGAAAGGCAACAGTGACTCAAATCGCCACCCGTTACAACCAAGGTAGGCAGAAGAGCATCTCTGAACGCACAGTACGTCGAACTTTGAGGCAGATGGGCTACAGCAGCAGAAGACCACACCGGGTGCCACTCCTTTCAGCTAAGAACAGGAAACTGAGGCTACAATTTGCACAAGCTCATCGAAATTGGACAGTAGAAGATTGGAAAAACGTTGCCTGGTCTGATGAGTCTCGATTTCTGCTGCGACATTCGGATGGTAGGGTCAGAATCCAGGATCCATCCTGTCTTGTATCAAAAGTTCAGGCTGGCGGTGGTGGTGTCATGGTGTGGGGAATATTTTCTTGGTACTCTTTGGGCCCTCTTGGTACCAATTGAGTATCATTGCAACGCCACAGCCTACCTGAGTATTGTTGCTGACCATGTCCATCCCTTTATGACCACAGTGTACCCAACATCTGATGGCTACTTTCAGCAGGATAATGCGCCATGTAATAACGCTGGAATCATCTCAGACTGGTTTCTTGAACATGACAATGAGTTCACTGTACTCAAATGGCCTCCACAGTCACCAGATCTCAATCCAATAGAGCATCTTTGGGATGTGGAGCCGACAAATCTGCGGCAATTGTGTGATGCCATCATGTCAATATGGACCAAAATCTCTGAGGAGCTTCCAGCACCTTGTTGAATCTATGCCACGAAGACTTGAGGCAGTTCTAAAGGCAAAAGGGGGTCCAACCCGTTACTAGCATGGTGTACCTAATAAAGTGGCCAGTGAGTGTATGATACATAGTGGGACACGTTACATTACTTTACTTGATCTACAAGGTTTTATTGTTTGAAAAACATAGGAAAACACCTTACAATAGGTCATGACGAAAGGTGTACCCCACGCAGGGGGATTAGCAATGAAAACAGAATTTCCTTGATACATAGCCAGATTCTATATCTTTCAAAACAATAGAACCTAGGGGAACCAGGGTGGGGAACGGGACACAGGGGGAAGGAGAAAAGCATACAGGTAACTTTTTTCCTTTTTTTGTACAATTTTTGCGCCTTTTTTGGAGTAATTTTTGCACCTACATCAGGGTGCTCAGAAGTTCGCCGGTGTGGGTGTGTCTGTTGCAGTGTTCCTAAAGTATCTTTGCAAGTCAGATGTTTAATTTGCACTTTTTCACACCCTATTTGTAAGCAAATTAGAGGTAGATGCAAACCGAAGTACAACTGACCCATACTTGCACCTAAAGAGTCCCAGAAAATGTGCAAACTCACAGCACTGAAAAAAAAAAATCACATGTTCTTACGCAAGTGTGCCGACAACTTTGAAAAGAGTCAGCAGAAGTACAATAATACACATTATCCCTTATTCATAATTACAATTTGGTGCAGGCATGGACTCATACATTACCATGATGTACACAGTCCCGCCCTCTGTATTGTATCTGGTCTCCAGCCAGCGCACTGTGTGGACTAGTAAAGGACATACAACCGCGTCGTATTTATACATTTACTTACTGATCGGTAAAGGCTCATTGCCCGGCGGAGGCTATCCTGCAGCTCTGAGGCAATCATTTCACACTGCTCAAAACTGACGGCTTGTGCTGAAACATACAATAGAAGGGACTTGTTCAGTTTTTGTTCCACAACTGGCACCGCACTTTAACATAAAGTGGGTATATAAGGGCATGTGTCTCATGAGGGCCAGCCCAGCAGATTTATTACAATTTATCATGTATATTTCAGCATCTACTGCATGGAAGACAACCTTATGAGAACATAATAATTCTAAGAAAAAAAAAAACTTCCTCTACATCACTTCTATATAAACGTTTTAGTAACGACATGCCAGTAGTTGAAGCCTTTGCTTGTACCATGTTTTACATTTTAATCTATGGCAAATTTTCATTATAAAACATATAAAAGGAGATCCACAGAAGGAACTTAAAACAGTAACGCACTTGGATTTGGAGAAGATAAAGAGAAGTCATGAAGTGCCTCACCATTCTGAGAGTGGTTTATGAAACGAGACAGGCGTGAACAAGACGAGACAGGCCAAAGACTGGACGAGGAGAGATGAGATGGAGTTGTGAGGTCACCCACACAAACAGGAGACAGAAAGGGAGATACCACCAAAGGTTCACCTCTGTGCCCACCTGAGTCCAACGTAGATGCTGCATCAAGTGAGGGAGATCTAGGCCTAATAGTTTCAATGGGGCAAAGTCCAGGATGATGGTCGGGAGTGTGACCAATAGTAGAGGCTCTCCCCCTATGAATGGGCTTAAATCCCTCCGGGCTGAAGTCTTCTTGGTCAGCAGGTTCACTAATCATCAGCTTTATTTCTTCTGGACTCTCCTTCTTATGACTGCTATCCTCTATCTGCCCTTTCTCACATCCTCCCAAAACTTGATGTTCATTTTTACAGGTCAGGTCTGCGAATGATGTTCTAGGTTTCCAGCTACAGCCGGGTGATCTTGGTGACCTGGGTGACTCCATTTCAATGGAGCTTCTACTTCTACTAAACGAAAGAAAAGGCCGGTCTGGCAATGGTTTTGCAATGTCAAGAGTCAAATGAGCCCGATTCTTGGCCTGAAAGGTCTTTGGTGCCGAGCAGATTGTACTAGTCTGCAGGAGGGGTTTTACAATTACACTGTCCTTTATCGGCAGATGGTTCTTCTCGGCTTCAACCGGAATGGTCACAATCTCTGGTTCACAAACATTCTTTGCCTCAGGGCCAATAGATGTGTCTTGGGTCTCACCAATGTTCAAATTGTCCCCAACAGATACACTCCGTGAGATCTTTGCCATGTAGCTAGTTGTTGGGTTCATATAAGATCTACCCTTAGGCTGTTTGACATCCTTGGACGGGAATGCTGAAGACGGGCATTCCGTTTTCATGAGCGTCACTGGCAGGGTGCGCCGGTGTATGGCCTTCTGTTCTTTCTCTGCAGCGGTTTGGGTCTGAGGACGCATTTTGACTACAAGGATTTCAAGGAAAAGTAGGTCAGTAATAGATTTTTCTTGCGTCATAAAATATCTACTATTACTTCTAGTTCACGTGTGTACATAAGACACCATCATAGTAACAAGTATTTCTCTAATGATTTATCTGGTTAGTTCAAAGCCAATGCAGGCCGGCACTTTGCCAACAGTAAATGGAGGTATTTTTAGGCATTAAATGTTCCCCTAAGGTAATATAAATCCCATCCTGGCTCTTACCTTCTTGAACTATATCATGAACTGACTGTGTTTTCCTTATGCTCGAAACAACAGAATTAAAGAGTGGACCCATTTTGCCTGTCTTTACTTCTGCCGGCTGCTTCCGTTTCCTCTGGTAGGCGGCTTTGAGTGTGCTGGTAATGTCTGGTACCCGGGTACTAATACCATTTATTGTAGGATACTCAAATGGACTATTATTATAGTCTGGACTGATCTCTTGATCAGACAGATGACAAGTGGACCCAGAGTGGTCTCTATATTGGAGGGAAAAAAAAAAATGAAAAGGTTATAAAAAAAACTGGTTGGATACAAGGAGGTATGCAGACAAGCATGGTTAAATCTGTGCTCGGGGAGCTTCCGGCTGGCAAAGGGTGGTCGGCCTCTACCATCCATCACCATATCCCAGCTCCTAAAATGCTAAGAGATAGGGACAGATGGGAGTAGCTGACCACCTCTGACAGCTGGAATCTCCCGGAGCGCAGCTTGCATGTCCCTGTAAACAAACATCAGCAGCGATGGAGGAGGCGAGTACATGATTTTTTTTTTTTTTTTTTTTTAATAGCCCGCCGCAGCCAGTCACTAATTTATTGCTGATCTCGGATAACCCCTTAAATGAACTACCCATAGGATAAGTCATTATGTGGAACCCTGAACCCCTGTCCATAACTTAAAAGCCTGCAGCGCAGTTAAGTGATACAATAATACAGGTCTGAGCTGGGAACAAACATCTATGCCCATTGTGTAACAATTTCTAAGGATCACTACAGGCTCAGCTATGACTTCCTTTATTCTGATCTATGAAAAGATCCTTTGGTAGGGACTTGATTGTGTTCACAGAAAAGTACAATCCTGTATTACCTACATCTGTCTTCAGCAGAGTCACTGAACAAAACCTGCCAAGATGACTAGTAACCCCCGAAAAATACCTCCCCAAATATGTTTCCCCTAATCCTGTCCCCAACCCCTTTATATTTATTACATTTTTATTAAAATTTGTGTGTGCAAACTTAGTTTTAATCGAACCGACCTCTTACAAAATAAGAGGTCGGATCGTCTTACAGGTCCCCGGGCAGTCGGCCGTATTGATGAGGGGGCCGGCCGGCCAACACCCCCCCTCCACGCCCCTGTCAGTCAGGGACCTGTAAGAATCTCCGGCAGCAGCGCATGTATTGTACAATCGCTGCCGGCTCTATGCGATGCGCTCTATGCACAGCGCGGCACAGCCGCTGTCAGCGCGCCGCTGGGGACAGCATCAGGGCGGGGGACATATTTGGTGGGGGGATTTTTCAGGGGGGAGAGGTCCTCTTTAAAGGAAAATTACCATCAAAATCCAGCATGATAAACAGGGACACTTACTCATAGATTCAGGCACTGTGACTGGGGTAATCTTCTTTGTTATCCATAGCCTACTCCCTTCAAAAATCAACTTTTAAAATTACACTAATGATCCTAAAAGGCTCTGAAGAGTGTAACCAGAGCCTCTCCGTGCTGTAGTTTCACAGGCCGTTACAATGAGCAGAACAGGTCTCACCTCCTCCTCTCCCCCTTTGCTATTGTTATCCTGCAGCAGCAGGAAAAGCAGGGAGTGGGGTGATCTGCCCTGCTCATTGTAAAACCTGTGAAGCATTTATAATTATAACCACTTTTATTATTAAGTTGATTTTATAAAGAAGGAGATATCATGATGGATTTTGATGGTAGAGTTCCTTTACAGCTGGGAAAGGCAAATCTGCTGATGTATGTTCTTTTTGACATACTAACCTGAGGACTGGCACCTGTGTCATTGCAAGAAACCTCGACGAGATGCTGGCACATTCACTCCGCTCTGACGTCAGGACTGGTCCTTCTACAAACAACAAAACATATTAGTTGACCAACCTATATGGATTCTAACATCATCTATGCGGGACCAGCAATCCAGGTCCTACACAATTTGTATTACACTGAAATATCCAGATGTTAAAACGACTGTCTACCTAATGTTTTATCATTGCACCAATGTATCTAGAACAAAAAGATGCAAATTTGCAAAATGCATTTCATTTTGTGTTTACAGCTCTCATGCAGTCCCATGTGTCTTCATGGGTACAGACAACAAAAGAAATATGGACCCATTGATCGGACCTCCTTTTATTCTTACATGCAGGGATATAAAACTATAGGGTAAGACTATGGATGTCTTTAAGAATAAAGCACACAAGGTCTGCAGAGAAAGTAAAACCAAATCAAACAATACCACAACATACAATGGGGCTGATTTATCAACCGTGAGTAATGCTGAACGCTAAATCGTGGGTGGTCTAACTGTGCATCGTCTAACAGCCGACTCAGTTCTGCCAGATTTTGCATTAACATAGGCCATACCCCTTTGTCATACCAGCTCTAAACTTTTCTAAATAAGTGTATGCAGACCTCCTCCTTGATAACCGCTGCCATATCAAGGGCTGGAGGATGGCGGCACGCCCCTACAACTACTGACATGGCAGTACAACTACAGTAATGACTATGCCCTCTTCATCCACTAGAAACCAGCAGGACACGGGACGCCCGAGTCCTGCAGCTCCCACAACTCTTGTACTTGGTAATCTTTCTCATTAGAGGCAAATCCTTTTTTAATGGTGCCTATATACACACACTGTGGTTTTGATACAAGAAATCTAAGACTTTGTAAATAAAGAGCTAAGGATAGTTTAAAGGTTTTTTCCCATTAAATAAGTTAGGCCCTATTCATAGGAACTTGCTGATTGGTGGGGTTCTCCGTGATGAGACCCCAACATATCGTGAGAACAGGGGGTCTGATGTACCTCCGTCGGGAACCCTTGTTGCTCCAAAAGAGGAGCTGAGCACCCAGTCGCACATAGCCAGGCTGCCACATTCATCTCTATGGAGATAATGGAGATTGCTGAGCACAGCGCTCGGAAATCTACGTCCAAGTGCGACAGGCTCATCTCTTGCGAGCGAAGGGGGGTTTGTTCTTGTAATCTGTGAGGGTGTGATCACTGAGACCCCCACCGAGCAGCAGGTTAGACCCTATCCTGTGTATAGGGCCTAACATGTTTTGTGGGAAAACCCCTTTAAAAAGGGATTTACTGGTATTGACTGGTTACTGAGGCTGAGCTATAATACTAGACACAGCCCCGGAGCAGTGATGGCACAAGTATCTCTATTACAAACACATACAGAATAATAGTGCAAAAAATATATAACGGGAATCGGGTAATAAGGGTCATAGTGGAGGAGTGCAGTGAGGTTTTAAAACAAAAAGGAAAGTGGTGCAGAGAGGAATAGTCTACTATGCAAGCAAAATAATAACAGGAATTAAAAAAAAAAAATGAAAGCAAATACAATAAATATAAAAACCACTATACTCTTAGACCACTGCACAGCTGGTGCTGGAATTCTCCATCTCTTTAGGGAATGGTTAGTATGATAAAGGCTGGTCCAAGTCAGAAATTAAAAAATAGAAGATTTTTTTTTTAACCTTGGCCATTGTTTGCCGAAAGATTTCCAAAGTGCTGTTTAAGGAACATTTCCTGATCGGGTGTCGGTGGGATATCACCATCTAGAACCAGGCAGGGGGTGTCCAGCTCCTCAACCTCTGCGTGCTCCTCTAGATCGGAAGAGTTCCCATCTACACTTAGGGGCTCCGTACTTTCTGAATCTTCTTGGCAAAAAGAGGTAAAATAAAAAGAGCACCGTAAGTGAAAGGCATTGCAGTGTTGGATGGGAATATGAGGTATTGAAATGGAGGACTCCAGTGTTTACATGCAATACTTTGTGATTCAACAAAAGCACAAAAGATACAACGGGTTCAACTCTACAAAAGGGAAGATCACATTCAGTATTTAATAGACATACATAAAACATTTCCATCTCTGCAATACCCTAGGATTCCTGCTGAATTTCTGTTCCTATGGTGAACAGAAAAATGGAATCCAGACAGAAATCCAGACAGCAAAGGCATAAAGTGTAACCGATCCTTCAGGGGAGGGAAAATAATAACTAAACAAGATAGGAGCTTTTCATGAAACATCTGTGTTTTATAGGACCAGAGGGAGTTATACACCAATTTTCAGGACAATTGGAGAAACATCAGTAAGACCAAATTGAATCGGACTGAGAGCCAATATTATGAAAAAGTTGCCTAAGCTTCTATGGAGTCAAATCTTTCGAGATTTGCTCATCTCTAGTTTTCACTTGTGGCAACAAGCAAGGACCCAGCTAAGAAGTCCACAAAACAGAAAAGCTTTTGTACAGAGGTGGCCAGAGGAAACACAGTCGGCATGAAACAGCCGTTGGTTGGTTGGCCATTCCGTTTTTTTTTTCTATTGCCAAGGATTGACAGAAAAAAAAGCTAAGGCATGAGGTCAAAAGTCAGCAATTACTGTCCCTTAAAAACTTTAACATAGGTGAAGTAGAGAAACAAAGTTGTCTATAGCTGTGACCAGGAATAAGTTCTAGCTCCTCACCTTCATTGGGATGCTCGGGACTAGACAGGCGGCTGCTGCTGTAATCCACTGAGCAGGCACTATCTGGACTATGTTTCTCCTGCAGGACATCAGGATAGCCTCCATGAGGCAAGCCTTTCACCTCAAACTCACTGGTAAAATATAGTATACAGTTATATAAAGTCATATGTCATATATACAAGGGGGTTTCCAGGATTTAAAGAATAAATATGGCCATGAGCAGGAAATGTTATGAAATGATTATAAACTTATGTTGACCTATTATGTGGATTGCCGATCCCAGAGCCAAGTCTTGGTGGTGAGGAGGAGTATATGAGGCCAGCAGTTGGTTGCATTGGGTTATGTGAATGGCATACATGGGGGGTCATCACTGCACCGCTGGCTCTGTGCTGCACATGTCCTAGGTATGTGGAGGTTAATCCTTTATAATTCCCTACTTGTGACCATTTTATTTAAAATCCTGGAAAACGATTTAACAAGGAAAACACTACATATAGCATGTACATATCCAGCCAATAAGACCAATCTGTCCATCACAGACATACCTGCATGCATCTAGTGCTTGTTCTTCCCCAATCTCTGGATAGATAACACACTCCTTGCCATCTGGTGTATCCAACTCCTGTTTGAAAACCCCGTCCTCACAGGACATCAGCCGGATAACCCTTGGACGGGCATGGCTGCCTATAGAAATGAAGGGATCCTGGGAGAAGAAATGAATACAATGCAAGGTGAAGTGTGCAGAAATATAGCTCCTAGGGTCTAATAATGATCAATAGCAAATATTTCTCATATCACATGCGTACATAGTACTTCCACAATAACCAGAAAAGACAGATCTAAAAATTACAGCCTTGCAGCGCTGGGGTCCTGGATTCAAGTCCCAGGGTCAACAGCTGCAAAGAGTTTGTATGTTCTCTCTGTGTTTGTGTGGGTTTCCTCCAGGTCTTCCGGTTTCCTCCCACACTCCAAAAGATACTGGTAGGGTGATTAGATTGTGGGCCCCATTGGGTACAGGGCCTGATTTGGTAAGCTCTGTGCAGCGCTGCGTAATCTAAATATAATCTAATATAAATAAAGGGATAATTATTATTAATATCCATGGAATTCAATGAAGTGATCAGCGTGTCAGGTACGTGAAAGGAATGTCTTGCGTTTAGCTTTCCTTCCTCATAGAGTTGCATGTATGGAAGTCTTTATGTCGATGTTTCGTTAATGATTAATGGTAATATTGATGCGAGGGTGCCAGGCTATGTCTACAGTTATAAATAACCGAACGGTATTGATGGAAGGGTTAATGCAGATGTGAACATAGCCTTATTCAATCCAGTCTGTTTTCAGTTAATGAAGCTCATGTAGAATTGCCAATTCAATGTACCCACTGAGCTTCACTTGAAATACATACATTGATTTGTAAATGTGTTTGTATTTTTGTTTTTTTACTTTGAATGAAGGTGCGATCACATTCATCATATTTATAGTGTAACTAAACAATGAAGTAATTTTTTGGTCACAATAATTGCTGCTACTCAGTTAACAATGATAGAAGCAGCAAAAAACTTCCCCCATCTATCTCTGTCCATTGATATAAATACAGCAGTGGGTGCATGTTCAGCCAGTTGTACCATTCATTAGGGGGTACAATAATACCCTGTTCTAAGGATCAGCGGGGGATCCACCACTAATCAGCAAGTTATCCACTAATCTTGTGGCCTATCCATCTTTGAGACCAGAATGCCCCTTTACGTCCTCATCTCTCTGCTATGTACAGACTTAATATACAGTGCTCTTTACAGGAGAAAGAAGAAGCAAAAAAGGCACAGAAGCTGCTTTACTTACTGAAGTATATTACAGAGTTTATTATTAAAATCTGCTGTATTCATATGCCTACAATAAAAAAAAAAAAAATCAAATATTTATTTACTCTTCAATATACTGTAGGTCTTACCAGGTCAGCTTGCACCTTTGATTCCACAAAGTTTACTTCCTGGTCCTCCTGGTGTCCAAGCAGGTCATCACAGGGGGAGAAGGACTCCAGCTGGCGCAGGTCAAGCATGGACTTTACAGTGAGCTCGATGTTTCCAGTTGGCTGAGACCAACGTACACGCTGCCTGGGTGTCTTACCAAGGGAGTCCGAACGCTGGGAAAGGGATGTGTCTTTAGTCTAAAAACAGGAAACCAAATGGAGAACAGGTTAGACTTTTGAATAGTAGTGGAAAGACACATCCAGCTACTTTCCTGGAACTAAAAATATATAAAAGTGGGCAAGGGCTGTGAAGAATGGCGTCCTCTTGTGGCTTCCAGATGAGAAATGGGGCCCTATCACAAACATAATGCAGCAGATTGTCTATACTTATAGAAACAACACAAGCGGTTTCATCTGTAGATGCCTATACACAAGATATACACAAGATATCTCAAAGCCAAAATCTTGTCTGACATAATCATCCCAGATCTAACCAATATGCATGCACATTCAGCAGAGCCAAGCATACCAGTGTTCTCTATATGAAGAGGGGACGTGTTAATAGATCCTTTAACTTCTGAAAAACCAATTGATAACCAATCATTGCCTGATATCAGGACACTCCAAATACATATTATATGTATATTAGATGAACAATCTCTCCGATTCTCTCAGGATAGTAAAAAGAGAATCAGTCAGTTCAATTGCAACCATTGGTAGGGAGCAGAGATGAGCGGACCCGAAATTCTCATTCGGCTGCTAACCCAGACATTGACGGATTGGCAGCATTTACAATATGCCGGCAAATTAATCCCCTTAACAACTAGCTATGGATATGCTTGGCCAGGGGAACACCCAAGGGCGTCAATTTGCCGGATTGGTTGTTTGGCCGTGCAGACAAAGACCGAACTCTAGCATCTGGTCCGCTCCTCTCTAGTGGGAAGTAGGGACAACCCTACATACATAAATACACACACACATATACACTCACCGGCCACTTTATTAGGTACACCATGCTAGTAACGGATTGGACCCCCTTTTGCCTTCAGAACTGCCTCAATTCTTTGTGGCATAGATTCAACAAGGTGCTGGAAGCATTCCTCAGAGATTTTGGTCCATTTTGACATGATGGCATCACACAGTTGCCGCAGATTTGTCGGCTGCACATCCATGATGTGAATCTCCCGTTCCACCACATCCCAAAGATGCTCTATTGGATTGAGATCTGGTGACTGTGGAGGCCATTTGAGTCCAGTGACCTCATTGTCATGTTCAAGAAACCAGTCTGAGATGATTCCAGCTTTATGACATGGCGCATTATCCTGCTGAAAGTAGCCATCAGATGTTGGGTACATTGTGCTCATAAAGGGATGGACATGGTCAGCAACAATACTCAGGTAGGCTGTGGCGTTGCAATGATGCTCAATTGGTACCAAGGGGCCCAAAGAGTACCAAGAAAATATTCCCCACACCATGACACCACCACCACCAGCCTGAACCGTTGATACAAGGCAGGATGGATCCATGCTTTCATGTTGTTGATGCCAAATTCTGACCCTACCATCCGAATGTCGCAGCAGAAATTGAGACTCATCAGACCAGGCAACGTTTTTCCAATCTTCTACTGTCCAATTTCGATGAGCTTGTGCAAATTGTAGCCTCAGTTTCCTGTTCTTAGCTGAAAGGAGTGGCACCCAGTGTGGTCTTCTGCTGCTGTAGCCCATCTGCCTCAAAGTTTGACGTACTGTGCGTTCAGAGATGCTCTTCTGACTACCTTGGTTGTAACGGGTGGCGATTTGAGTCACTGTTGCCTTTCTATCAGCTCGAACCAGTCTGCCCATTCTCCTCTGACCTCTGGCATCAACAAGGCTTTTCCGCCCACAGAACTGCCGCTCACTGGATGTTTTTTCTTTTTCGGACCATTCTCTGTAAACCCTAGAGATGGTTGTGCGTGAAAATCCCAGTAGATCAGCAGTTTCTGAAATACTCAGACCAGCCCTTCTGGCACCAACAACCATGCCACGTTCAAAGGCACTCAAATCACCTTTCTTCCCCATACTGATGCTCGGTTTGAACTGCAGGAGATTGTCTTGACCATGTCTACATGCCTAAATGCTGCCATGTGATTGGCTGATTAGAAATTAAGTGTTAACGAGCAGTTGGACAGGTGTACCTAATAAAGTGGCCGGTGAGTGTATATAGATATAGATCAGCAGATTTGACTAAAGTCGTCTGTCACGTATGGCTGCTTTACTTATGACAGTGGGAGTCAAAAAAATAAAAGAAAGATTTTCAATTCAATACTGTAGATTAACCCACAGCCTAGTAAATCAGGTGGTAAATATACCACAAATATCTAGTGGTTTGGTAGCCTGTAGATCCCTCTTGGAGTTTGGATTTCAAGATCTCAAGGCCATTATAAAGACTCACCCTTTTCTTTTTTCTTAGAAAGAAAAAGAAGTGTGCTATACTGGACCCAAATCCAATTTTAAATCCAATTTAATCTTTATTATACAATATATGAATTACACAACTGTAAATTTAAAATCACTTAAAATGTCAAAAGAAGACACAGGATGGAGTGGGCAATAGCTCTACTCCAACCACCACCCCTAACCACAAATGTATGGACAATAGACAAAGTCAAGTAAATATCAAAGTATGCAGTACAAGGGTAGTAATGCGTTGCAGTGGCTGGAATGAACAATAAAGTGCTACCAATACAAAAGATGTATGCATCCAACTAGTATATGGGTGAAAACACAACTCATATGAAGTCACCTGCCAGAAAGAGATACAAGGTTCTCAAAACATGTGCAGCATAACATAGAAGGCAAAGTGCAAGTGCCATGTAATGGTAAAATATAGGCAGCAACCGAGTAAAACTGGGCCTGGCCAAGCACCCAGGTATTTCCACCCACAAACCTCAGCCACAATACGCACCATACAAAAAACAATGGTAGGGGTGGGAGGCTCCCCACGCGTATCGTCGCTGTTAAGCGACTTCCTCAGGGGTATGACTCACCCTTTTCATTTCCCAGAAAGACGCACTTCTCCCAAAAGAGTTGGCAAGGTCATTGTTCTTCTCAGAACCTAAACAAAATATACAGTAAAAGATTACTGTAGGCTACATTAGAAAAAAATAACCTATGGTCTATAGTGGTCCATATCTTCTGAATATAAACAAACAGAATAAAAACTCATTGTTATAAACCAAGTTCTTACCAGTCATATCTTCATCACTGCCTTCGTCAACCCCATCTTTGTCGCTGTCAGATGATAGCACAGGAGCTGGACACATGACAGCGATGGTTTCACGTCTACAACAAAAACAAGAGGCTTACCACAGCTCTACTGTCTATAAACTACAAGTCTTACATATCCTTTCCCGCATGCACATGAACGTATACCCGCACGGCTACGGCCGGGTGGGCATGCGTCCGACACGATGGAGAGGAGGAGGGGCGACCCCTTCCCTCCACTTTAAAATGCATGGCGTGATAGGACATGTATTGCTCCATGTGGCCATTGCCGTCTATGGGGGATGTATGTACAACCAAAAGCTGGTGGCAGTACATACAATCCCCATACAGCCGTGTGCATGCAATCTAAACTCGTCAAACCACACAATTTTAACACTCCTCAAAAGATTGATAACGCCATTATTTGATAGGACAGTTCTCAGCTACAGTACCTGGCCAGTTGCTAATTACACTATAATTACAGGTCATTACTATAGGTAGGTTACCGTACCGGGTATTTGTTGTCTTGTGGGGTGTATTTTTTTCCCCCACTTTCCCACGTTGCCTCATTTCGGCCAGCCTTTGGCGCATGTTGATGGTCATCTCCGAGCTGAGACGCCAGATGAAAATGCAGCTGTAGACAGAAACAAAAAAAAGAAATATTATAATATTATAAATAACAGGAATATGGGAAGAACTATGGTATTTTAGTACACAAAAATTTATTACACAGGTGTCATGGCATATTTTTAATGTCTAGCAGTCTGTGTACATGCCAACACAGCAATAAATATACAAAAAAAGGGAATCTGTCAGCAGTTTTGACCATATAAAGATGCAGACAGCCTTAGGCCGCATGCACACAAACTTATGACCGCATGGCTGCGGCCGGGAATATGTCCTGCGCCACGGTGACCCCTCTCCATGTTGATACATCCTATCTTTTCTCCGAGTAAGTAGCTGTACGGTGACACACGTGTGCAGCACCATATCGCTCCGTGCGCCCATTGGCGTCTATCGAGGGCACATGTACAGCCGCAAGGTTGCCCCCCCACGGTCTTGTGCAAGGGCCTAAGACATAGGCCCTGGAGATCTGTGTAACTAATCCTTTACGTGTGTTTTAGTAGCAGCAAAACTGGGGGAAAAAACGAATTTCAATTCTAGGATTGTAGTAGGATTTGGAGCCTTGTGTCAGGGCAGAAGAGCTGTACTGTGTTCAGTGAGTCCAGCTACAATCCTAGGATATGAATGTATTTTCCCAGTCTTTTACGCATCTACTGTTTACAAAAGGGATGTGCTGCTGACAATTTGACCCGTGAAGTCAAATTTTATGAATTGTAATAAAATAACGTTCTCACCTGTCTCCAGACACAGATATAAGATGCTTGCAGTCATTGGTAAATTTCATGGCGGTCACAATCTCTGAAGAAGAAATAAGTAGTCAGTTTTGTGGTTACTCTGGTCAAGTATAGAATGTTTCAATGCTCGATAGGTGAAAGCTACCTGAATGTCCAAACATGGTGGCCACGCACTCCCCGGTGTAGAAATCAAAGATGGACAAGTTTTTATCAGAGCAGCTCGTTGCAATATAGAGGCCGGATGGGTCAGTTTGCACCTATAGAGAGTAAGAACAAGTAACCCTAGTAAATATATTAATATACAGTATATGAAAAGTATCATCAGTACTGGGAAGGCATCGCAAGCGAATGTCTGAGTGTTCCACTTTCTATCCCCCCAAAAAATATATAAAAAGGCAAAAAAAAAACATTTTGTTTTTAATTTTCTGTCCCTCTAAAGTCTGAAACATTTTTTGCATTTTCCCAGGTTACATTTTTCTGTGTAACTGCAGTCCCAATTACAGAGGAAAACTTCTTTTCTACAGTAACATTTGTCACAATTAAAGTTGTGCTTGGTCTAGACAGACTCAGCAGCAGCCTCCTAAAACCGGCATCCCAGCAATTACATGGCATCACAAGACCACCAGGATGTATAGAGGCAGCGGACCGCTGTACATCGCTTCCAATAAGCAAACTGAGGAGACATAAAATGTAAACTCCGCTTTGGTCATTTTGGTAGGGTCCCAAACCCTTGGGCAGCCGCCTAAAGCCTGTACACTGATGCATGGACTTTAAGGACTAAGACGACTGGATGGCGTGAATATACAGCAGGCGGTTGTGTCAATCTGTTAAAGTATTTGTAGTGCTGCAACGAGTGCCGATGCCACTTATAGGGCAGCACGGTGGCTTAGTGATTAGCATTACAGCCTTGCAGCGCTGGGGACCTGGGTTCAAGTCCCAATCCACATGTGCGTGTGTGCGTGGGTTTCCTCTGGCTTCCTCCCACAATCCAAAAAAACATACTGGTAGGTTGATTAGATTGCGAGCCCCATGGGGACAGGGACCAATTTGGTAAGCTCTGTGCAGCGCTGTGTAATCTGTGTGCGCTATATAAATAAAGGAATTATTATTGTTATTCACATGATTGTGACATGCCTGATTACAGCTCAGTGCTACTCAAGTGAATGAGGTCTAGCTGCAATACCAAGAACAGCCACTATTCAATGTGCTCAATGAGCAGCAAAGACACTAAAGCACAACTGATTGTGAGGGAGCTACATCTCCACCGATCACCTATCCTAAGGATATGTAATAATAAGAATCCTGGAGTGTCTCTTTAACCATAGAAGATTAAACTTTGATTTACAATGGATACAAAGGTTTTACACGCACTGAAGCAAAGATCTCCCCACACGAGAGCAGAGACACTAACAAATTCCTGGAAAAGAGTTATGGGGATGTAGGACATACCGGAGATTAAATTGTCCCATGTAAATGGACCCTGAGGAACAACGCTGTCAGGTTATTAGAATGCGATTTACAAGGGAAGACGGAGGAGAAAGATTGATCTGTTTAATAAAAATAAACTGGCCAGATCTGGAAGCCATAAAAAGTGAAAAAAAAAAAAAATCTATGTGAGCACAGTATATATACGAGGCATGTGCTTTGTATGCAATGCATGGCAGTCAATACTACTGCTCCAAACCTTCCCTGCAGATCTCCAGTCCTGTTTGCTGAGCGGGCAGGACTGTCAGCACTAAATTACGCTGATTAACATCTACCGAGCAAAAAAATCCATGACCGCCCTCGAAAATCAACTTAACTCTTTCATGCTTAGTCAGCAAACATATGGCTTGAGGAATTCTTTACATCTATCTGTGCAAAAACCCAGAAAGTCAGGATTTTCATAACAATCATTGGAAAAGCCCGAGCGTTTATGTCAAATGCTGAGAAGTGCGCTGTAAGCCAGCCGCAGGGTCACTTACACTTAGCGAATGAAATTCTGTGACAGCATTAGGCACATCTGACAGGTCTGGCCAGAGAATAATGGGAGGATTTGCGGGACGCTGTATTTCATCCCTTCATTTGTGACGCCATAATCTGACTTGCCACTTTGCAGGATAATTGAGCCAATAAACGGCACAAGGCACTTACTTTAATGAGAGTCCCATCTTCACTCTGCGATCCCTTGTACAGCTTTTTCTGCTTCCCGCTGCTGATGTTAAATATCCTAAAACAGCAAATGGGGATTAAGGAATAAGCAGTAAGATGAAAGACTGCTCTCTTGAAGGATAATAATTAGACAATACTGAGATCTAGAGGAGCAATGGCTGTCGAGGAATTGAAAAATGAATCTAGTTTGTAACATAATTGCACATATTCAATATAGAAGGACAATAATGACCAATTTCTCTATTATCTCTGCATGCAAGACATTTTAATGGAGGAGTTGTCATGGCTGATAATCTGATCAGTTAAAAAGTTGAGCAAGTCCCTGGTCAGAGCAGTTTTTCATTGATCACTCATCACGTGAATAATGAGGATCCATAAATCAAAAAGTGGCGATTCTGACATTTGGGTGCTATATATCTAGATCGAGAGATCGATATCAGTTCTATCATATTGTCTTGCTAGACTATTACGATATCAAGCTGAATGACAGGTCTCCTGTCTTACCTCATCAGCCAGACATTCCTGTTCATGTGATCTTATCTGTCCATGAACAATTGCCCTGCCAGGACCTGAAGCTTATATTCATGAATACAATCATAATGGGGAAGCCAGACAAGTCAAGGGACCCCTGTTCGCCAAAGCAGAAAACAAAACAAAAATGAACTCTGTTACAACTATTGGTACCTGATATTGCGATCCTGGCATCCAATAGCTGCGTACTTCAGGCTGGGGTCCACATCCATGTCATACAAAGTAGTTTTACGTACTATATGGTGTGTGCGGGTAAAGTGGACAGATCCTTCCACAGTCTAAGGAGAACCACACAATATTCAGGCACATAGGAATACAATCAAAATAAAAGTGCACAATCCCACAGCTTGTGAAGACTCTGTGACCTTTATGTTCACAAATATGCATGTCCAGGGTACAAGACCATAGAATACAATGCGTTTCAGTTGGTAAATTCACCCTCATTCATGGCGGGCAGAATCAGCCGTTTAGATTTATTCTGGCTATGAGACATACTGACACTGTGTGTACATTTGTTATTATTTTGGTTCTTTGATCATTTGCTTCATGTCCATTACAATGGGTCTCAAAATACTACTGCGTTGTGCTATATAATTTTTTTTTTTTTAATTTATTTTCACATTTAGTAATAGTTAAAACCCCCTCCACCCAAAAAATTTTGGCGGAGTTATCACAGTCAAGTAAACAAGTTGGATGACAACAAGCCCATTTACACGTAGGAAATAGACTATTTAACACTGCTACAGGCAAAATGTGAGTCACACTGGTTAGAGAAGAGACATCATTCATGGCTGAGTCACAGATCAAACGCAACCATAGCAGATGGTCCGTACAATGGCAGATCAAGGTTTATGAGGCTTTTGAAGATTTGGGACACATGAATCACTGTTTGCACTTGACCTGTGTCTAGTAATATTACACATATATATTTACATACCTGTTCAGCAGTGCGGAAGTAAATGCTTTTATCTGCTCCACAGCTGATCATCCGCATCTTACCATCATTAGCTGCAAAAGTGACAAATACAGGTTAGTGGCTTTCTGATCTTTATTTATCCTGGCATAAAAGAGTGAAAAAATATATACATACATATATACACATTACATAGACAGGGAATTAATCTGGCTCTTTGATACTGAACCATAAGGAGAGTAATTGCATTTTACATAGTAACCGTCCTATTTTCTATGCAAGACGCCTATTTTGCCTATACATTTTGCCTAACAAGGGATGACCTGAAGCACATTAGGCACCGCGCAGCCATGATAACAGCCATCCCCTTTGCTGAATTGTACATTTTATTGCATCACATAAAATTTACAAAATCAATTTGTAAAAGAATTAATACCGTTGCTGTCCACAATGAATAAGCCATGCAGATTCGTGTTGGTGAGCAATACCTTCTGCAAAAGATCACCTAACTCCTTGAAATTAAAGGGGTAATTCAGCAACACCAAGTTGTATACTATCCACAAAAAAAGTGGATAACTTTCTGATCAGTTGGTGGTCCCACAGCTGGGATGCCCATGGATCACGAAAACGATGGTCACTTGTATCCTCTAATAAAGAGAACTGTTGGTACCATATGCACCTGTTACTCTATTCATCTGAATAGATGAAGGAAGTAGCCGGGTACCGCACTCGACCATCTCCATCAAATGAATAAAGCAGCAGGCACACGTGTGACCAGCAGCTCTATTCAATTGTGGGATATCATGATCTGTGGAGATCCTCATGTTGTGACCCCCAACTGATCAGCAAGTTTTCCTTTAGCCGGAGGATAGAGGATAACCGTGTTTATAAAAGAGTTAATCATCGCCAGGCATCACCTCGGGCTGCACGTACCAACCGACTAACAATGGCGAGGTAAATCCAAGACAAAAAAATGGCCTGCAGACTTAAATATTTCCTTACAATACTTTCTTTTTTATTTAGTCCACGTTAATAGTCCAAAGAACTGCAAGGTAGAGCAGAATTTCCAAGTAGACTCACTTTCTACCGCGTTTCCGCTCACAACGGACGTCATACTTGTTGTTCTTGGATAACTTGAGGTTACTGTAATACCCCTCTAATCTATTTTGTGTCAGGACACTGGAGGCGATATAGAATAATAAACCTTTACTTGCCTCCCTCCTTCTCCTCTGGTCCAGTGTGGTACACGCCATCACCATCAGTCTTCATTTGCAAACAGAGACTGCAGTGGTAACAAGTCAATGGCACATGGCTGCAGCAGCACATTGCTGGCATCAGGGCTACTGGGCTGCAGCACAAGTGTGTACATATCATGCCACTGCTGCAGAATATGTTTAACTGGTGGCGAAAGGTGGTGCTGCGATGGACCTGATGGAGAAGCCATAGCAAGCATAGTATCTGCCACATAATTTAGTTCCATCAAGTTCACCCATCTCTTGGAGATTTTATTGTATGTGCAAAGAATGAACTATATAACATTGTATTGTGATACACAAAACTGAACAATGTAAAGATGCTGTCGGATGAAAACCAATTGTATTCATTATGAGTTCATTGAGAGCTCACCAGCAAATTTCACGGCAGTGATAGAGGAAGAGTGGTCATCTAAGGTTTGTTGAAGGCTGTAGTCTTTTGATGCATCTAGTACATGGATCAATCTGTCACGGCTAGCAGAGGCCAACAGGTTCATTCCTAGAATAAAAACATTGATATGTTAAAATACATAAAATACACACAATTTCCATCTAAAGACACAATTACAGACAATTATTACCGGTTTCAGGCTTAGAATATTCTAAGCAGAGGATTTCAGAATCGTGGGCTTCTACTTTCAGAAGTTCGGCCAGTGACTGTAACTCGTGAACCCTGTGATACAAAATATAAGCTTAAGTCCTGCTAATATAGAAAGAGTTTTCCACTGCCTTACTGTATATACATTATCATACCTGAGTGTGCCGGTTCTGTCTCCAGAAGCCAAGTGTTGCCCGTTAGGACTCACACACACCGAGCGGATCCCAACCTTGTTGTCCAACGTCTGCATATCTACCTTATCCACCAGCCCAGTGCAGTTACAGTCTGTGTCCAGCAATGCTTGTGTGTTACCATCAATCAGGATAATCTTCATCAGATCCTGAAATATGTGAGATTACAAGTTTTAGATCAGTGCATAAAACACAGAAGTATCACAGTAACACAGATGGAATATCTGGACAC
Organism: Engystomops pustulosus; assembly: GCF_040894005.1. Classification (NCBI taxonomy): domain Eukaryota; kingdom Metazoa; phylum Chordata; class Amphibia; order Anura; family Leptodactylidae; genus Engystomops; species Engystomops pustulosus. Next base: position 44,305,156 of record NC_092417.1, read on the forward strand.
GCACATTGCTGAGGATATTCCGATGTAACGCTGTGCCGTGGATGTTTGACGTCTCCATGTTCCACAGTCGGATGGTGCTGTCAGAAGAGCAGGTGATGAAAGAGTTGGGTGGTAGGCAGGCCTGGTTGCTGTCTTTCATCTCAGGGTAGACCTAGATGGACATAAGGAATACGATTATTCATGGAAATTCTGCATGATAAACCAGGGGCACTTACTCATAGATCAAGGTCCTGTGACTGTGGTGATCTTCTTACACTTGTTATTTATGGCCTCCTTCATTCTAAAATCAACTTATGATAACAAGCCAGAAGGGCTCTAGGGGCGTTGCAAGCGCCCTTACATGCTGTAGCTTCACAGGTTGTTACACTGTCTCCCCTTCCCCCCTCTCTTTGCTTTCTCACTGCAGCAGAGGAAGTTTCAGCACACAGTGGGAGGGCAAAGTCTAACAGCCTGTGAATCTAAAGCAGGGAGGGGCTCTGGCAACATCCCGACAGAGCACTTCTCTCTCAATACCATAATTGAAACAGTTGCATAAGGCGTAAGACTATATGGGCTGGTTCAGTGTAATGATTTTTTTTCTAAATGGACAACCAATTCTCGGATTTCAAATTTGCTTAATACCAGCCTATAGGGGGTTAAAAGCTTCAGCCATATCCTAGGAAAATTCCCAATTTCAGCATAATCCTGATAATTCTCCCCATTCACCTAATAGGCAAAATAGAGAACCACAAGGAGAAGCTCCAGTCCTTGATAACCAAAAGCATAAAGAGAACAGGGATCTATTATCAGCCAAAATGAGATTGTGGAAACCCTCAAAATACTCATGAGAGGGGGGAACTAACACAAATACCCTGAAGTAACCTCCACAGGTCAGATGAGTGTAGATAGAATAATCTGCTTTAGGTTAAAAGCAGGACACTCCAAGGGACAGATAAAATGTGTCCGTACATGACTTCAGCACTGTATGTAGGCTCATACCTCAGCGCTCCATACACAGGAGGAGTGGTACAGCGCAGAGTAGACTTTTCCCACTTTCTTCAGATCTTTAATGTCCCATACATAAAGACTGTGGTCATTGTACACGCAGGACAACCACTGGTTGGTGGAGTCAAAAGTCATGCGGACAGTGTCCGGGTACTTGGCATCAGCAGCATTGGAGAACAGGCGGCTGGTCGGGAGTAAAGGTTACATGAACAAGTTTATAGGCAAGTATAAAAGATTGTGCAGCAAATATACAAAATTCATGTAAATGGGTTTACGCAGGCTGAAGAGACGTCGAAACGTCTCCACTTATCACGATGGAATAAAGGCCTTCACACCTCATATATACCTGCGTTGGAGTGTACATATTTGGGACCCGTTTCCCTAGTAGTTTGCGCCAGCTATTTTTTTTTTTTCAATTGTGGTTCTGAGAACTTCCCTCAAGTATCTTTTCATCTGTAATAGTTGTACATATGTTAGTAATATGTTCAACCATCAACCCATAAGGAATCAAACTATAAAAGAAAATTTGTTTCTTAGGTCTCTTGCACACAAGATCAGTGCTCAGCTCTCCCGTATACATAGGAGCCAAACACAATACGGTCAGGAACAGGACCTGCTCTATGATCAGCCGGGTCAATGTGATCACCAATAATAGTCAACGGGTGTGAGCAAGCAGCAATTTATGCAGCTAGCTCATGGCTAACATATACCATATTTTTCGGATGATAAGGTGCACCGGACTATAAGATGCATTATGAATAAAGGCCAGCTACGACGTCTAGGTTCATCTATAAGGCGCACCGGATTATAAGGCGTAGGTTCCTGGTGGCTGCTTGGGTTAGAAGGGGGTCCAGGTGCGTGGTTTGGATGCCGAGCGGAGAGGTCGCAACCAGCTCTGATAAAGCGACTCTCCACAGCAGTGACCAGCCAACTGCCAGCACCCCGAGTGCATACCTACGTGAGCAACACCCCGAATAGCCGCGGACCATATTCGGCACCATCCTGCCCCAGCAGCAGCAAGAACACAGGGAGCAGAAGTGAGCGGTCACACAGGGAGATGACACCGGGTCAGAAGGGGGTCCGTGCACGCAGCAGATGAAGAAGTTGGTTTGCGCTATGGCGTCTGTTGTTCGCGTCCCGCGTGGTCTGCAGTTCCCGCTGGAGATTTGCTGTGAAGGGGCCGTCTCCAGTAGCGGGGACCTATGTAAGTAGGGTCCGCTGCCCTTCTCTGCCTTGCCTCCTCCAGTCACTGCCAAGTCCCCTCTGGTACTGCCGGCCATGCAGGGTTGCAGCCGCGGCTCTGGTCTCTTCCTGCTACTGCCCTGCTCCGATGCACAGAGGGGCACCATGTTGTTATCGCGGTGCCATGGCACCGATGTGGGGTATTGTGCCCGTCCACAGTGTGTGCAGGGTGTTGGCAGGTTATTTCTGGCATGGCCCAGAGCCATGAAAGAAACTCTTAGGTTTTTATCTGCGCCTTATAGTCCGAAAAATACGGTATGTTTCTGTGCATTAAGCCTTAATTTAAATGGAGCCATAAGGCAGAGACTCTATGAAGTCTATGGGTGATGTATTAGGGCTTCCATGAATATACACATATATAGTCAGCTCTAACTCCTGTGTCCCTCAAGTACTTCCAGCCTGAGGACTTTTAGTTTCATGGGACCTGCTTTATCCAATGAGTATCCTCCCCAGACCAGAAGGAAACACAGAAAGAGAATTCCCCTGGAGACAGGAAGTTCCACGTCTAAGGATCATCATGATCAACAGGAACTTACAGATGGGTGCAAGCCTAAAACCAGAACCATCAGAGCGAAGCTGGAACCGGAGACCTGGATGAATTTGTGTTCTCCTTTTACTCTTCCATCGGCAATGACGCCCTGGGGGCTTTCAGTTTTTATAGAAAACCATTAAAATAGTGGTTACATAACAGATTCCAATGAGATTTTTTTGTAAGCTCCACAATTCCCAGAAATTTTGCCATCTATGCAATTTAGACTCTTAATTGATAGGTGGCTGTACATGGCCCAGGACCGCCCACCTGACAGTAGATCCTAATTGGCATACTGAGTTTGTATGATCTCTCCGTGTTTGCGTAGGTTTCCTCCGGGTTCTCCGGTTTCCTCCCACACTCCAAAACATACTGGTAGGTTGATTAGATTGTGAGCCCTATTGGGACAGGAACTGATTTGGCAAGCTATATGCAGCGCTGCATAATGTGTGTGCACTATATAAATAAAAGTAATTATTATCCTGCGTAACTGAGCAGAGTTTGAGTTTATGGATACAGGGAAAGGTCCTCTATGAAAAGTTTTACAAATTAATAATCGAGTATTTTAAAGAAGAATCTGAATTGTGGTTCATGATTTTCCACCTCAAAGAAAATTACATGCAGGGTCATCTTCCTATGTCCATGATTTGTGACACTAAATGACTGTACTGCTAAATCTTGGACCCCAAATCAGGCAAGGACAGGGCTCATTTTATCACATATAACACATAAGACATAGTAGACAGATGTGAACTTTTTCTGGACTTGAAAAGTTTCTCTGTCAGTTTTGCAGACGTGTGAAAATGGGGTTGGGAAGAGACTTCGCTTGACAAATAATAGTTTATACTATCTTTGCAAGTTGCTTAACGACAAAAGTTGTAAAACCAAGAGGTCAACTAAAAAAAACGGGACATTTGAAGTTTCAGAAGAAGGAATCACTACGTCTTTTCTACGCCAAACCACGCAGCTGTGGGCTGGGGGTCAGCAGAGAAGAAACCCACATGCGGAGACGTGGATCAAAGGGATGACTGTTCTTCCTGGTAAATTCACTGTAGGAAATACCAGGCTGAATTCCATTCACTTCATTTGGGATTTGCCAGGCAGCTGATGCACTAATATCCTATGTAAATTATGATGGAGACTGGAGAGGAGGACTAGAGATTATCATCACTGCTGCTCAGGAATCGCACACAAAGAACTAGTCTTTTCAACAAATAAATGCTGCATTATGAGGCCTTGTATTGTGAAATTATGTATCAGCATGGCTGCTCATTATACGCAAGGTCTTGTTTCCCAATGACACAACAAGTCTAGGATAGAGACGGCTTAGACTAGAGCGTTAATGTTCTATCATTGGTAGAATCAGATCCCTGGGACCATTGCCGGCCAATACGATGAAATGGTTGTTACAGATACTTGAATAGGACATGGTGACAGTACAACACAAAGATCGTCTACCAATATGGTTCTATCATCAAGTCACCAAACTTTCCTAATCTGCTTGAAATCAATCTCTACTGAATGCCGTCCTACTATCAAGATGGATAGAAACTGACTGAGCGGTCAGCTGTATACATACATAGCAGCTCTATACAAAGGGAGAGGAGCTGTGAGTCACAGCAGCTAGGCCTCCACTGGGCAGCATAGAGAGGAGTGCAGACTAGAGATACTGACTATAGAGAAGAGACATGACTGAAAATGAGGATTTAAAGTCACATAATGACCAGAAATTTACTTATGTACGCAGATCGGACTACCAATTTATGCAAAGCTTGTTGAAATGTTATGTACACATCAACGGTCTATTTTAAGGATAGGCCAAAAATATTGAAGCCTCAAAATACATCACTGAAAAAAAGAAAATAAATCATATTAAAATAATTAAAGGCATTGGTCACTTTATCTGGTTTATGTAATGTGTGTCAATGGAGGTGATTTCCCTAAGGGGATTTCTTAAGAGCCTACCGGGGCATGGAGTAGCCGCGTTGTGGAGCGGGAGCTACAGCTACTCCACACCCCATTAGCCGCATTTGATCCTTCTACCTTTTGTCTTCAGTGTGCAGCTCGCAGCACGCACTTGTATGAGATGGCGGAGTACTGCGCATCTGGCTTCTAAGATAAGACTACATTACAGAAACCTGCCACCAGATCTACCTTAGTAGCTAGATCCCTGATGGTAGGTTTCCTTTAAGGTCCTGGCGGGACCCTCCATCTGCAGCCATTTTATGGACAGCAATCTCTGGCTGATGAGGTATAAGATAGGAGGCTTCACTTGAAACTAATGAAGAACTATTAATATTAGTAAATTACCTAATATCCTGCCCACCCAGGCTTACACACACATTAAAAAACCTTAGGTACAGTCACCATCCCTTTTACGGAAAAAATAATCCCATTCTTTTGTAACACATAAGATTGAACTTGAAGGTTAGGGGAGGAGGAAAATCTCAAGTTCCCTGCAGCTTTTACTTACCTAGCCTCAGTAACTGTGGCAATGTCCACTCCGAGGCGATGTGGCTTTGGCATGGTGCTAAGAAAGTGCAAATTGTTTGGATTAAAGATGCGCACAGTGCCATCAGCACAACCGCAAAAAATGTAGTCCTGGTTTACGATGATACAGCTCGCCATGGTGGTCTGGAACATAACAACATATAGTGATCACCACAGGGAACACACAACAAGGACACAACTCAAATGAATGCATTACAAGGCTGTATATGCAACAGGGTACACTTGTAATTCTTAATCCTTTCTTATATGATACAGATCTATCAATGAAGATATAATCACAATTGATTATATCCATTTATCCTTTTATGGGACACCTGCACAGCCACACACATGAACACTATTTCATATTTCAACTTCAGCCACCACATGGGGGAGCTTTGGAGATGGTTCTGATGTCCCACCTAGTGATGGACAAATAATCGATTAAAGGCCCCATTCACATTGCTGTAACTGTGCACATGATCTGGCCGCACAAATTGCGGCCAAAATAGAGTTGCAGCTGCTCGTATTTCAATGGAGAGGGCAGGGGTAAGGAGCACTCACTCCCCCCTCCCTTACCCACCTTGCCATGTGCTACACCAATGATCCGGTCTGGGCAAGCACATGGCCATGTGAATAAGGCCACAGAGGTTTTGTGACCCAAGACATATAGAGTATATTCCATAACCTCTAGGGCTTGTCCCAATCTTTAAAGGAGACAGCATCAGAGTAGCATGTGCACACTTTGTGGTACCACCTGCAGAGGACTTATAACAAAGACTTACCCTTAGCTCTACCCATTTGTCCAGAAGCCTTCGATCATTGAATTCGCACAACAGCCCGGAGGACGTGATGCAGAAGGTACTGCTCGCCTTCTTTCCTTTACCACATGCAACATCCGTGAAGAAATTGTTCCTGAGTTCACCTAAAAGGCCGGAGCGGCCTAGGAGGGGGATAGTAGAATTCACCTGAAATTAGGAGGGGGGGGGGGGAGATTATAAAAGGCTGCATTTTAACCAGACATATATTATAATAAGTTGTGGTTCCAAAGTGCTGACATTGTTGTCCTTCCCCCTTCCTTCTAGGCTCATTTCCCCAATCTTATAAGTGCTGATCAGTTCTCTGATCTTCCATGCCCAATCTGTTCTGGAATCAGCATAAGAGACGTCAGAACATGTTATTTTTAGCTGCTGGCACTGGTGTTGGAGATATTTTTAATGAAGCTTAATACATGTGATTTTTACGATTTATGCTGTTGACCCTCTGTCTGCCCAGGACCATAAGCTCTCATTGACTTCCCTGTGATGCCAGCCTCCCGGAGCGGTTCATCTTTACCGCGCAAGAGGTTTCATAGCAGTCTATGGAGCAAAGGACACATTTGCAGAAAGGAATTATGCTTAAATAGGATTTTAAGATCTGTGGTGTGAATTCTGTCGTTGCGTACCATAGACCGCAAACGGATCCTTATTAGGACATCCTGCAATTCTCACAACCATTGTTCACATGGACAGTGTACAAAAAATAGCAAAATTAAGTTAAGCTGTTTCCTGCCTAGGGTGCATCTTAAAAATCCACACAGGGTAGCTCTTCAATGACCTGTAACCTCTGGCACAAAGAACCACAGTTCTGGTGTCTCTGATCTGGGGATTTCCACAGCTAAATTCACATTTTAAAGTGTGAGCTTTATATGTAGCTCAGTGTCCAACTTTTACTGTGGATATCTCCCTTTCTGTAGCACCTACAATCACAATCCTTCTGTTTTAAAGATTAGACTCTACTCTTTACCATCAAAATCCAGCGTGACCAGGGACACTTACTCATGACTGTGGTTATCTTCTAATATTTGTTATTCATGGCTTCCTTTCTTCAATAATAGACTTTTACAATTATGCAAATGAGCCTGAAGGGCTTATGGGGGTATTACCAGACCCACGCTGTGCTGCAGCCTCACTGGCTGTTAAAATGTCCCTCTCCTATTTATACCCAATGTTTGGTGTAATAATTATGACAATAATTACTGCCATCCCAAAACACAGTGGGATGTTTTTTACATTTTGTGATAAAAAGAAAAAAAAAAAAAAAAAATGAATCGGAATGTAAAATTAGAAAATTAGATGCTCATGTAATTTTAAGTGCAATTTCCAGCAAAATGTTTGACATTTGGGGTGTACATCAATTACTCACATCTTACAGTTTTGTTGTTTTTTTTTTTAGGAGATTATTTTGTTACCATAACATTTTTTTTAATATGTTAAAGGAGTGTTCCCATTTCAGCAAATTAATGTCACTCTTTGTATAGTAAAAAGTTATACAATTTTCCCGAAAATAATTTTATGTATCAATTCCTCACAGTTTTCTAGATCTCTGCTTGCTTTCATTCCACAGAAAGCTTCCAGTGGATAGAACCATGGTCACACAGGTGCACGGCTCGTTATATTGAGTGTAATCAGAGCTGTGGGCTATAACGAGCCGTGCTCCTGTGTGACCATGGTTCTATCCACTGGAAGTAAACATAGAAGCTTTCTGTGAAATGAAAGCAAGCAGAGATCTAGAAAACTGAGAGGAATTAATACAGAAAGTATATTGGAAAATTGTATAACTTTATATTATACAAAACAATAAAATTCATTTACTGTAATGAGAACACCCATTTAAAATTGGCCCTGGAGTTACCTTTGAGGACTTTGCTTCATCCAAGTACCAGAACTTGACGTGTCTGTTCCCGGCAGTAACAAAGTAGCTGCTGTCTTCGGAGAAGGAAACCGCTGTCACTTTACTGGACACTTTGTTTGCTGCTACAACAACATTTTTCTAGATGAGGGAGAGAAAAAAAAAATATGGAAATTTGACTATGAATTTTTTAAAGAGATATGAGCCAATTAATCCTCACAAAAGTAAAAGGAAACCAAAACACTTCTTACTGGAAAGAACAAGACAACACTCAAAAGAAAGATTCTACAGCAGATAAAACCATCGCGCCAGGGACAGTATGTTCAGAGACTGATTCATATATTTCCAAAAATCTTTATATAACCTGTATATCATACCAATATGGGACAACTCACACCATACCATTAGGGTGATGTCACACATGGCGTTTTTAGTTTAGTTTAGCTCGTAAAAAACGCACCCGTTTTTTGAAAATGCATTCTCTTTTGTCCGGTTTTCCAAATGTGCGCAATTAAAAATGGACAAAAACGCATGCGTTTTCAAAAAACGGATGAGTTTTTAAAAAACAGATGCGTTTTTTAAAGCATGCGTTTTTTCCTAACTAAAACGGCCCGAAAACGCCAAGTGTGACATCACCCTTCGTAGAGAGTGTAATATGATCACCACCACACACTTCCTTTTCAGGATTACTACTAAGAAGATTTCTCAGAACTGTTCTAGTTGCAACCAATCAGAGCTTGGCTTTCATTTTCCAACAGTAGTTTATAAAATGAAAGCTAAGCTCTGATTGGTTTCCATGGGCAACTAGAACAGTTTTACCTCAGACAATTCCATTATTCCTGTGCAGGTCCATACCATCCAAAAGGGATGAACCCAACATAAGAAGGGCCTAATCTTTGTAAAGGTGCATTGACAATACTTAAAACATGATTTTGATGGAGGCAACTGTTGTGTTTTTCCTTTAGACTGAACAATGCCATACATGGCGAGAGATTTCAAAAACATCTAAAGATTGGAAGACGTCGTGATAGAAAGCAGACACCTCTCTAGGCTTCCAGAGCAGCAGGGTCTAATCCTTTACTTTTATAGGAGAAAAGGTCACAAAGATAACGTACAAGATGATGGAAACTCTTGTTATCTTAAGATGGACTCCAGATAATGGATATCTGGTCTGGTGGTAGAAGTATATGGCAGGACTATGGTATAAGGCAGCAGAAAAGAAACACAGACCAAGGCTGGGGCCTCTCCTTCATGTCATGTCCGAGTGTGTACAGCAAATCATCATCTAGATAAGGATTTACAGGACATCTACAACCAAGATCAAGGATTGTAAACCAAGCACACGGACATACTGGTGCATCTGTCAGCATCTGCTTTTTGTTTAACTTCTTATGCCCGTGTTTATACAAAAAAAAAAATGTTCTTAAAATTATGCAAATGCATCTGAGGGGCTTCAGGCTCCATAGGTTTTAGAGGATCTTTGACCCCCTCAGGCTCATTTGGATAATCAAAGCCTTTTTTTCTTAAAAACAAGGGCATGAGAAGCTAAAAGAAGAACAGATCCTGCCAGAGGGGGCACACACCAGTATGTCAGTGTGCTTGGTTTACAATCATTCATCCTGGTGATAGATGTCCTTTACATGCTCTAGAGCAGTGGTGGCGAACCTATGGCACCCAGGCCTTCACCCCAGCACAAAATTTGTTAGACATGTCTCAAGATTTCCTCCTGCTGTCCCAAGCTATTTTAAAGCAACACCTTTTTGGCTGCCAGGACTACACAAGAAGCGAGAAGGACAGAGACAGATGGATTATGGTTGGAGCTCCTGCTCTGGGTCCCCTGATTCTTCCTCTTCAGGGGACACTGGAAGGAAGCTACAATCCAAATTTTCTTTCTATTGTATTGGTGTCTTCAGAGCACCAATACGATTAAGACTTATGATACAGTTCGGATAAATAGGTTTTTGCTTAAATTTTCATCTTGGCACTTTGCGACATAAAAGTAGGTTTTGCATGTAGTTTGGGTACTCTTTGTCTGAAAGGTTCGCCATCACTGCTCTAGAGGCTGGGCTAATGCTTGGCTCTGTAATTTAGACCTTTCTGACTACAGGTGGTCCCCTACTTAAGAATACCCAACTTACAGACGCCCCCTAGTTACAATCAGACCTCTGGATATTGGTAATTTACTGTACTTTAGCTCTAGGCTACACAGATCAGCTGTAACAGTTATCACAGGTGTCTGCAATTGAGTTGTATTGTTAATCCTCGTTCTTATGACAACCCAAGGTTTTTTAAAATCCATTTGTCTTAGAGACCAAAAACTTTCTGTCTGGTGTTACAATGATAAAATATACAGTTCCGACTTACATACAAATTCAACTTAAGAACAAACCTACAGAAACTATCTTGTACGTAACCCGGGGACTGCCTGTACATACAAACGTTTTATGAGATTACAGACAAGGAAATGGTGATATTACAGACTTATTGGTCTAATGAATTTTCCAAAAGACAAAGTAAATAAGTGGGTTTGTTGTAATGATTTGTGGGGAAATTTACTAAATGTCCTTGCACCCCAATAGTAAACCACATTAAAAATAATGGTCCTGCTAGTTCTACTTAAAATTTAAATCCAAGCACCAAAGCCACAAAACCCACACGAGTTCTGAGGGTTTTTTTCTGGGGCATTGGGCATGGCTACAATCTATACACGACATAAATCAGGTGCACACATAAACAGACTCCTTGCATTTTACTGAACAAAGAATCACTGAACTGAACTCAGCAAGTCATCTCAGTTCAGGATTAATAGGACTATTCCAGGACATCCCATAAGAACACAGAGTTAGTTTGGTTGTGGGCAATGGTAACACTCAGGACTCACCTTCCAGGACCACACATTGACGATCATATCGTGCTGGTACCCAACGGACACAATGTACTTGGAGCTTGGAGAGAAAGCAACACAGGCCACGCCATACTTGTGTTCCTGAAGTTCTGCTACCTGTGTTCGCTCAGCCACATCCCAGACCCGGACTGCAGGCATGTGCCCGCTCTGAGCAAGAGAAGAGACAAGTCATTCATCAATACATGGAATAATAATAATTCCTTTATTTATATAGCGCACACAGATTACACAGCGCTGCACAGAGCTTGCCAAATCAGTCCCAGACCCCATGGGGCTCACAATCTAATCACCCTACCAGTATGTTTTGGAGTGTGGGAGGAAACCGGAGGACCCAGTGGAAACCCACACAAACACGGAGAGCACATACAAACTCTTTGCAGATGTTGACACTGGGCCTTGAACCAAAAACCCCAGCTCTGCAAGGCTGTAATGCTAACCACTAAGCCACCGTGCAATCTCTTAACCCTCCCAAGGAATTGACATTTTTAGCTTAGTTTCTAAAAAAAAAAAAAATAATAATAAAAAAGTTTGCAGTCTGCTGAAGAGCAGTCGAGTTTGTAAATGGTCATCTTGACTTAAACATATAAAAATGTATTACCGTATATACTCGTGTATAAGCCGAGTTTTTCAGCACAAAAAATGTGCTGAAAAATGTCCCCTCGGCTTATACACGAGTCAATACTGACTAAAATTGACTAAAAAAATAATAAACTTATATACTCACCCTCCGGTGGCCCCGATGCGCAGCGCTGCTCCCCTGATGTCATCGCGGCTCCTCTTCTGGCTTCCCGGCTGTTCTTCTTCCTTCAGCGTGCTGGGCGCCGCCATGCTCTTCTCGCGGGCGGCGCCTAGTATGACTTCAGCAGTGGCGCGTCATACTAGGCGCCGCCCGCGAGAAGAACATGACGGCGCCCAGCACGCTGAAGGAAGAATAGGAGCCGCGATGCCATCGGGGGAGCAGCGCTGCACATCGGGGCGCACGGTGAGTATATAACTTTATTTTTTTATTCTGCTGGGGGCTGTGCTGCATACTACCGGGGGCGGGCTGTGCTGCATACTACCGGGGGCGGGCTGTGCTGCATACTACCGGGGGCGGGCTGTGCTGCATACTACCGGGGGCGGGCTGTGCTGCATACTACCGGGGGCGGGCTGTGCTGCATACTACCGGGGGCGGGCTGTGCTGCATACTACCGGGGGCGGGCTGTGCTGCATACTACCGGGGGCGGGCTGTGCTGCATACTACCGGGGGCGGGCTGTGCTGCATACTACCGGGGGCGGGCTGTGCTGCATACTACCGGGGGCGGGCTGTGCTGCATACTACCGGGGGCGGGCTGTGCTGCATACTACCGGGGGCGGGCTGTGCTGCATACTACCGGGGGCGGGCTGTGCTGCATACTACCGGGGGCGGGCTGTGCTGCATACTACCGGGGGCGGGCTGTGCTGCATACTACCGGGGGCGGGCTGTGCTGCATACTACCGGGGGCGGGCTGTGCTGCATACTACCGGGGGCGGGCTGTGCTGCATACTACCGGGGGCGGGCTGTGCTGCATACTACCGGGGGCGGGCTGTGCTGCATACTACCGGGGGCGGGCTGTGCTGCATACTACCGGGGGCGGGCTGTGCTGCATACTACCGGGGGCGGGCTGTGCTGCATACTACCGGGGGCGGGCTGTGCTGCATACTACCGGGGGCGGGCTGTGCTGCATACTACCGGGGGCGGGCTGTGCTGCATACTACCGGGGGCGGGCTGTGCTGCATACTACCGGGGGCGGGCTGTGCTGCATACTACCGGGGGCGGGCTGTGCTGCATACTACCGGGGGCGGGCTGTGCTGCATACTACCGGGGGCGGGCTGTGCTGCATACTACCGGGGGCGGGCTGTGCTGCATACTACCGGGGGCGGGCTGTGCTGTATACTACCGGGGGCGGGCTGTGCTGTATACTACCGGGGGCGGGCTGTGCTGTATACTACTGGGGGCAGGCTGTGCTGTATACTACTGGGGGCTGGCTGGCTATATACTGGGGGGTCTGTGACCAATGCATTTCCCACCCTCGGCTTATACTCGAGTCAATAGGTTTTCCCAGTTTTTTTGTGGTAAAATTAGGGGTCTCGGCTTATACTCGAGTATATACGGTAAATGCTTTTTGGATACTAGAAATGTGAGGTTTGAGGGTTTCCCCATTAGTCAGACAGCACAATGACACAGAGGGATTATTTAGCAGAGATATTAGCCACATAAGCCCAGAATTTTTATCCCTCATTCAACAGGAATATGGTAATGAAGCCGCTCCTTTAAATCCTATTAGAAGCCCGTAATATTTTGATTGACTTCCCACTTGTGACCAGGAATCTCTGACAAATTGAGAATATCCAAAGACCTGGCATTACAGGAGGGAAGTCACACAAGGCAGCAGGCATTTGTGGGCAACCACAGCCCGGAGCAGTGAAGGGTTTATTCTACGCCGTCTGTCGGAACTTGTGAATTTTTAGGAGATTTGATGGTTGTCAATGTGATTTCATCTTCTTTATAGACACATGTCTGAAACATCTGGGAGCAGCTAAAAATAGCCATAATCCTGGAGAAAAGGGCAGTAACTGGATGGAAAGAACACGACCGCCAGCAATGTACAGGACAGCAGAAAACACTACATGTCAGCTACAATACTGGATGCCTTGCTTCTTTTTTGAATAGTTTTGTTTTATTAAGGGGGGGGGGGGTTATGGATGAAAAATTTACTGATCAACCCCCACTCTACCTAAAAATGCACTCAAGTGACCATCAAAATGGTTATTTTGGGATCACTGATCCAATGATTTTTATTTTCTAGGAAAACACTTTCACACACAGCGTTTGAATTATGTTGCGAAATGCAATACAGGTGCATCAGGGAGGAGTCACTCCAGGACACAGATGCATTTAGACTGAAATGCTTGCGTTCAGGATGTAGCAATACAGGTACCAGGCAAAACACGTGCTGTCATTTCCCAAACGCAAAGTCTATTTAGGTCTATAAGCATCTGTGATTGGATTGAAAACAAAATTCAAACGCAACGTGTGAATGCGGCCTTAAGGTTAAAGATAGAACTGTGGACTTTAAAAGGTACTTTACCGTCATAATCCTTCATGATAAACCAGGGACACTTACTCATAGATCCAGGCACTGTGACTGTGGTAATCTTCTTATATTTGTTATCCATGGCCTCCTTCCTTCTAAAATCCACTTTTACAATTATACTAATAATTCCAGAACCCCTTAGTGATGCATCTTCAAAGGCTATTACAATGAGCAGAGCAGGTCTCCTCTCCCCCTGCACTTTCTGCTGCCACTAGTTTACACAGCAAAAGGGAGGAGACTGAGGGCGAGACACGCTTTGCTTTTTGTAACAGCATATGAATCTGCAGCACTGAGGGGCTATGATGCCTCCCAGAGCCCTTTAAGCTCATTAGCATAACTTTAAAAGTAGATATTAAAGAATGGATAAGGATAACAAATATAGGAAGATTACCACAGTCACAGTGCCTGGATCTAGGAGTAAGTGTCCCTAGTTTCTCATGATGGAAGATTTCCTTTAACATGGGCCTGGAGTAAGGAGATACCTAGAACAAAGAGATATCAATGTGGCCAATGGTGGATTGGGGGTTGGTGTGTAGGCGCAAGTTAAAGAAAATCTACTTTCAAAATCAATCATAATAAACCAGGAACACTTTCTTATAGATCCAGACACTGACTGTGATAATCTTTTTATAGTTGTTATCCATGGCCTCCATCCATCTAAAAATCAACTTTTATAATTATGCCAATGAGCCAGAAGGGCTCTGGGGGATGTCAGCACCTTTCACCTCCATCAGCACTTCCCCCTCCCTCTGCTCTCTTATAGTGGGGGGGAAGAATTGCCGAGAGAGCAGGGGAGAGGGAGACAGTGTAACAGCCTGTGAAGCTACAGCACAGAGGGAAGGAGGCCATGGATAACCAATAAAAAGACGATTAACACTGACAGTGCCCAAATCTAGGAATAAGTGTCCCTGGTTTCTCATGCTGGATTTCGATGGACGTAAGTTCTTCAGTTCACATTCCAGATGTCAGTGTGAACTAGGCCTTAACCCACAGGTAACCTGGTCCAGCAGATTGCAAAACACATGTTTATGGATTCTGAATGTTGTAGTACACCTGTAAAAATCTCTTTTATTTATCCCCTCTCCTCACTAAGATGCAGTCATGGAGTTGGGGGAGCAGTGAAGCACCTCACCTCCTGATGGCTGTTAGCACTCCCCACCCTCCTCAATTATCAACGTGTCTCTCTTGGTCGCCGAAGTATCTGCGCATGTGCACTGCTCCTGTGATCTTGGCGAATGCCCAGCACGTACTTGGTTGCCCTTGCAGGCACAACCTGCATGCTCTACACTACTGCACCGCCAGAGCGTCACTCAGCTAGCCGGCCGTGATGGTGCCCTGGTACATGCTGCGCTGTTGCAAGATCAGAGGAGTAGCGCGCATGCGCAAGTACTCTGACAAGCAAGAGGGCGACGTTGAATAATGGGGGGCGGTGAAGAACAAACAGCCATCAGGAGGTGGGGTTGTTGCTTCACTTCTCCCTCACCTCCATAACTGCATCTTAGCGAGGAGAAAGGATACATAAAACATTCTTTTTTATTGCATGCTGCAAAGTTGAGAAACCATAAAAACACCTTTGGCAGACTTGCAAACTGCAGGAGCAGGTACTATTTTTAGCTTTGTAGGGGTAGCAGAGGTGGCCGGTTGCCTTTAACCAATCTGTACAGTTAGGAGACAATACAGAGACTTTGCTTCTCTTACTATCAAGATAAACATATCAACCTATAAATCTTACAACATGAAACGAAGGGGAGCCAGTCTGACATCCTACATGTACTGCAGATCTGAGAGACCTTATAGAACAGGGCTGGCACCAGCTCTAGGCATACATGGGCAAGTGCGGGTGGGGGGCCCGGAGCTGCTTGGGGGCCCACATCAGGCTACGTAAGAAATCCATGGGAGGTGAGGCGGGCTTATATAAAATAACCATGAGGGGGCTGTTTGGTATGATAAATTAAGGAATATTTTAGGGAACAGGAGACCCTCTTAGTTTCTGAATTTTTAATGCCGCCACATTAATTCACTGCAAAGGGGCCCAGTGAGGCTCTGTCGCCCAGGGGCCTACTGAAACCTGGAGCCGACCCTGTTATAGATGACGCAAAAACAACATGCTTCTTATTCACATCCCATTAAAAAATAATAATAAAAAAGATATTTACCTCTCCTGTGACCAGAAACTTTCCATCTGGGGAGAATGCAAGTGCGGTGATAGTTTTTCTGAAAAAGGAAAAAAAAAAAAACACAACACATAAGATTGGAAAATCCCAAACAAATAAAATATATAAAACTACCAGATACATGTAGAAGATGCCATGTCCTCCGGTAAACTTTTATAAACATTTATAGCATTCACTTGTATTACGGATACATGATTTGTAGGAAACTTTATGATTCACACTGAAGCTATTTTGGCTTATGGACACATACAGATTGGTTTTGTTTTCACAAAGTTGGTAATTCTAGCATTACGTGCACTTTCCAGCAGTATGTTTAGATCTATAGGTGACAGAAACATGCTCTTGGTGGGTCTTTAAAGCGGAGATTTTTATCTTTACAATGATTCCTGGTTCTAGGTGCTATAGAGCTGATGATAGGCTGGAAGGGGAGGATTGATCCAGACAGCTCTGACTCATCTCAGGCAAGATATGACTCTTCTCATTTGTATATTTAAGGATTTCAATTTTTTTTTTTTGTGCACAAAAAAAAAAAAAAAAAAAAAAAAAAAGTAGTAATGCTAAAAAGGATATGTCATATCCTACCTGCCGGGGGCTGCTAGTTTAGTGGAAAATAGCTGGTCACATGTTCTGGATAAGCATGGCACTTAGAGGAAATCTCCAAATGTTTGCTTCCGGCCCGTCATGTATTTATTACCGATGCTATACTGCTATTAGATGATGCACAATCACCCATTTATGGCATTTTAACTTCTTTAAAAGAGACTCTACCATCAAAATCCATCATAATGAACTAGGGACACCTACTCATAGATCCAGGCACCACATTTGCGATAATCTTCTTATATTTGTTATCCATGGCCTCCGTCCTTCTAAAATCAACTATGCTAATGACCTGGTAACACACCCAGGATCATTATCATAATTGTAAAAGTTGATTTCAGAAGAATGGAGGCGATGGATATAAGAAGATTACCACACGGTGCTTGAATATATGAGTAATTGTCCCTGGTTTTACATTATTATTATGATGATTATGTTAGATAATTAGTTGGTTGTTGGGGGCACAATAGCCCCCACTTCCCCACTGCCAGTCAGCTAAAAGCAGTATAGCGTCAGCAATATACACGGCTGAACACTGCTTCTGAACACTCGAGATAAATCTTACTTTAACAGCAAAAAGCTATTTAGAAAGTTTCGGCTATGCCCTGGATGCCAGGCTGACAGCCAGTCTCGCAGGAGGCATGCCACTGGACACAATCCCAACTTAATCCCTTCTACAAAGAAAGTGGGAGCCCAAAATCAAAGACAGGAAACTATGAGCTTTTACTAATAAACTCAATCTAAATAGGGAATGACTGTACTAGACGGGAGGGAATGCCGAGAACGTGACGTCGTTTTCCATGAATAATAGTGGAATCACAATGTACTGGTACCAGGGTTACCGCACTTTCTATTTTGGGTTTCGCTAAAAACAATCTGTGTGATCAGTATAAATAAACATCTAAAACTCTGAGGACTTTACTGTCCAATAAATGAGGGATAAAGGAAAGTTACACCTCATCTTCATGACTTTATGGTCTACGCCCTCTATGTAGCATAGTCAGGTGCCACCTAAACAGTGACTTGCCACACTACAACATCGCCTTTAAAGGAAACCTACCACCACAGACCTACCTACTAATGTAGATCCGGTGGTAGATGCATCGAATGTATGTAAGGATAGCCCTTTTTAGGGCTAATCTTTTACTCCACTATCTTTTATAATCTTTTAGCGGGGTAATATGCAAATTTTATAAAAAGAGGCTACTGGGGTGTGGAGTAGCCAGAGCAGAGGCTACAAGGTGTACCAGAGGTCAGACCCCCCCCCACCCCTATCCCAATTGGAAAGTGCTGCTATATCCTAAAATATGCCATCACTTTATGAGATGGTAATTTCCCCTTAAGCTGCCTTATTGCGACAACGCAGTTATAACACGGACACCACCATGGATTTTACGCTTGGCATTTCAGTCTGACAGAACTTTCTAATTCCTCTACATAAAAAGGAACGATAAACACGCAAAGCGCTCAAGTATTTGTTTGTTGTAGAAAGTGAAGGATTTGTACTAGAAAAGTGCAAAACTGTCATCCACATGAAAGAGGGATGAAGGACACACAGAGCGACACATTTGTCGGCAGTTCTGCTGACGACGGAAAAGAATGAATCTCCCAAAAAGGAGAACAAAGAAACATTCAAAAGACAAACCTTGTAGAGAGGCTTTTACCAGGGGAGAAGCCCGGGGACTAGAAATATGCATAAGATGTATCAGTTAGGGCAAAAATAAAAATGCTTCGAAAAGAAACTTTCTATTTTGCATCTTTAACCCCCTAAGGATGCAGCGCTTTTTTCATTCATTTTTCACTCTCCACCTCCACTCTCCAAGTGATACGTCTACTTTATTCTTTGGTTCGGGATGATCACGGTGATACCAAATTTATATAGGTTTTATTGTGTTTTAATACATTTTCAAAAATAGAGACTGTGTGGAAGTAAAAAAAAATAATAATGTTTTGCCGTCTGACGCTAATAAGTTTTTCATACTGCGGTGTATGGAGCTGTGCAAGACATCATTTTTTGCAAAGATGAGCTGACATTTTCATTTCTACCATTTTGAGGACTTTTTATGCAATGTAAAATCATGTGAAAGTGGTAGCACAGACATTTGGCCGCTATTTTCTATTAGAGGGTTCACCGCCGTGGCATAAATTGTTTTTATATTTTGACAGATCAGACATTGTAAGACATACTGATACATAACAAGCTTAGGATTATTTTTGTTTACTTATTTTATATTTGTTCAAAGTTAAAGAGGGTGATGTCATGGGCACCAATAAAGCCTCCAGGAGCTCCGGTAGGTACTTAAAAGGTTAATTGGCCGTATCGGTGTCAGCAGGGTCGCTCAGTGCCATGGTGTACTCCCCCCATAGCCTATAATAGAGACTCTTCTCAAGCAAAACATGACTCTTCGCCCCTCATTAGCATACAACAAAGATTATAAAACATATATCTGTGTTGTATGCTAATGAGGGGCAAAGAGTCATGTTTTGCCTGAGAAGAGTCATTATTATAGGCCACAGGGGGAGTATCGCTACACCATGGCACCAAGCGACCCTGCTAACACATATTTAAACAGATGAGATTTCACATAAAAGGGGGAATTCTAGAAAACTTTTGAAGTATAAAAAGGAGAGTTCCACTATTCAGGGTATGTGAACGCCAAAAGGGTTACAGCTGAAACCCACCTGCGATCGGGCCGAGCCCCTCCCCCAGCATTTGAATTGCCTTTTACAAGACCTTTGGCTATTGGCTTTATATTAAGGCTACTACATCACTTAATTTTATACGTTGCAAAATGGCTAAAAAAAGTGCATTTCTGTCATTTTGGCACGATTTTCCATTTCGGGGTTTAACACCGGGAATATCCGTTATTATAATTTGATAAATCGGGACTTTTGGGATGTGGCGATGCCTAACATGTTTGTGAGTTTTACGGTTTATTTTTATATTGTTTTTTGGGAAAGGGGGGGGGGGATTTGAACTTTATTTTTTTACTATTTTTCAGACCCTCTAGGGTACTTTTACCCTAGGTTTCTGATCGATCCTACCACCTACTGCAATATATGGAGAAATTGCTATAGATTTGTAAAAGTGTGGCACACTGCTTACAAATATGAAGCAATGACAGGTCCTGTTATGGTAACTAATAGTCGTTCCCCGATGACGTCCTAGAAAGCAATGATGAAGCCAATACGCTGCAGGGTGCAGTCTTTTCACTGAAGCAGCGCGCAGGCCGAAAGGCAATCATGTGACCGAAGCTCAGATCCCAGGTCTGGGGTGATGGTCACAGTCGGGGTGGGTCTGGGGCAACGGCCACTCCTGGCAGGGGCAGGTCTTGGGCAATGGCCACAGTCTGGGCTGCATCAGAGTGCACTGGCTGTAATGAATACATAAATGTAATGCATAAATATTTGTCTATTAACACTATATATGCCTGGGAGTTATTTATATCCATTACTGAAAATTTCATACTCCTCATCGGTTAAAAAAGTTGAAAGGAGTATTATTACCCTTCTGGAAAAAATTTTGTGCAACCTCTGATCAGGACATGAGTATTAACCCCCTATTTCCGCACCTGTGTACAAAAATAGCTTGATCCTATGGTTTATACAACAAGGTCCTTGACACAAGATACAAAGGTCATTCATTTTAAGATCTTGTTTGGATGTCCTTGTATCCCCTAGAGGTGTGAAGGAAGAAATAGGAGTCCTCCAAGTCAATAATGTATTACAGAGGCCATTAATAGATCTATTAGACAGAGAGGGAGACAGAATAACATAAGCAAAGGCAGCTGGCCCGAAATAAGAAAAGATCAGATTGCTAGAGAAAGATGTACACAAACAGTAGTGGTGCGAGGACCCCGGGTGTGGGGAGATGAAACCTCCATATAAGAGTCTGTCCTTGTCATGTCCGGGGAATATTTAAAGGTTATGTACAGTTTACTGATGCTGGAGATTGAAAAGTATAAAAGAGAAAAGAGAAGAATAGAATCGAAACATAAAAAACACGAAGAAAAAAAATTCTCCCCTGTGATAATCCAGTCTCAAATGGCCACATTTGCACATGAATCCAGCAGTATCACCTATAAGAGTGGTAGTCCAAATATAGGAGCTGCCCGAAACACAACAACAACAAAAAAATAATAACTACTAGGAAGTAGAGGAGCGAGTCACTCACCTGGAGCTGTTCAGGATATGATGCTGTTTGTTCTTTCTTGGATTTAATAACACTACCACACATCTAGAAAAGAAAAAAAGATATCAAATACTGAATAATGGGTTAAATCATCCAAAGCTTATAACTAATCCTATACAATGATGTTCTCATTATTGTAGGATTAGGTCACATCAGTTGTATCATCCTAGAGCAGTGATGGCGAACCTTTTAGAGCCTGGGTGCCCAAACTACAACCAAAAGCCACTTATTTATTGCAAAGTGCCAGCACAGCAATTTAAGCAGTAATGTATTTCTCCTTGTTCTTTGACAACTTTTAATTGTTCAGCCTCCTAAAGACACCAACGCAGTTGAACGGAGGAGGGCAAATTCATCTATCATTGTAGGAAGATTCTCCAGGAAGATTCTTTGAGTCCTGTCTGGTGAACTTCATACTGGGGCGATGGCCCGGGTGCCCACAGAGAGGGCTCAGAGTGCTGCCTCTGGCACCAGTGCCACAGGTTCGCCACCACTGTCCTAAAGAAACATGTCATTTTACAAATGCAGTGTACCCCTCAGCACCCATCAATAACAATCTCCAACAGGAGGAGCTGAGCAGGTTGCACAAAATCATATCTGCAGGCAGCAGGTTACAGAGCAGGAGGGGTTGAACAGGTTATATATAGTGTCCCATCTCCGGGCAGCATGTTATAGAGCAGGAGGAGCTGAGCAGGTTGTACAGAGTCCTATCAGCAGGCAGCATGTTCTAGAGCAGGAGGAGCTGAGCAGGTTGCACAAAATCATATCTGCAGGCAGCAGTTTATAGAGCAGGAGGGGCTGAGCAGGTTATACAGAGTCCTATTTGCAGGCAGCATGTTATAGAGCAAGAGGAGCGGAGCAGGTTGTACATAGTCCAATCTGCAGGCAGCATGTTATACAGCAGGAGGAGCTGAGCAAAAGGCCCACAGACACTGACCAAGGGGTAGTGGAAGAGGGGGCAGGGCCAGGATGCAAAGTTAGATAACAAGCTGGCCATGACAGGGAATGCCTGCTTGACTGCTGTAATGAAAACCCCACCCCCCTGACTGGATGATAAACGAGAATAGAAGTTCATTTTCGGGCTGCAGGCAGCATTGGAAAATGTGGCCAGCAATAAAAAAACGGCCATAAAAGGCACTTTTGGTGGTTTACAAGAGTGGGGGCTGGTGACAGGTTCCCTTTAATGATTGATGGGCAGTCACCAAGCCCGCCCAATGGACTCCTAATCATAGAAAGAAGAGGTTAAAATAAAAATGACAAGTTATTTTGAACCTTTTCCCATCTTTTCTCCCTCTGGTACGTGCTCCCTGTAGCTCATACACTGTGTTGGGGAAGGAGTTGTGTGACATACAAGAGCCGGAGCAGCTGCCGATGTGACATGGAAGGTGTCATGATCCCGGGGGGTATAACCTTTAACACAATGGCTTTTTTTTTGACGCTCCAGTTGTAAAGCGAGATACAGATTCTTATTAAATTCTACCTTTACAGAGATTCACAGTCAAGGTCACTGGGACCTCATGTCCTTAATTTAGTAAGAGAATTCAAGTCCTATAAGCTCTTACTACATAGAGTACACAATACTACTGTGCCTATGGCGCTGCACAGAATCTAGTTCAGGATATCAGAGACTGCCCTCATTATAACAAAGAGACGTAAGGCTGCCCAGGGCCCCTGCAGGCCGTCTGGCCCCGTCAGGCCGAATTAGTCACACATATTCCTTCTGGTCTATAAAGCAGACAAATACAGGGTATCCGGGAAATAAAAACTGTGCATATAGTGACGGCTGTGACTACATCAGAACATGATTAGATCTATTGAGATTTTCTTGCTGCATTCTTTAGGTAGTTATTTTATATTGAGCAATTAGTAAGGGGTTCACATACATTATATTAGGAGAAGAACAAATGCTAATATTGGGCAGCCAGGTGGCTCAGTGGTTAGCACTACAGCCTTGCAGTGCTGGCGTCCTGGGTCAACATCTGCAAAGAGTTTGTATGTTCTCTCCGTGTTTGTGTGGGTTTCCTCCGGGTCCTCCAGTTTCCTCCCACACACCAAAACATACTGGTAGGTTGATTAGATTGTGAGCCCCATTGGGGACAGGGACCGATTTGGCAAGTTCTGTGTAGCGCTGCATAATCTGTGTGCTATATAAATAAAGGAATTATTATTATTAATTATCTATTGCTGCGCATGCTGAGGTCTTATCCATGTTAACTAAATCGATGACAAGGGAAAGTAGCTCCAATTACATCATATTTAGAAATCTAATAGATTTAATATTTCATTACAGCCCCAGGCACTAGCCATAGCCTGCGCACTAGCCATAGCCTGCGCACTAGCCATAGCCTGCGCACTAGCCATAGCCTGCGCACTAGCCATAGCCTGCGCACTAGCCATAGCCTGCGCACTAGCCATAGCCTGCGCACTAGCCATAGCCTGCGCACTAGCCATTGCCTGCGCACTAGCCATAGCCTGCGCACTAGCCATAGCCTGCGCACTAGCCATAGCCTGCGCACTTTTATGACAGCCGACGCTCATTGTATGAATGTCCCCCTATGAGTAAGTGGTTTATCATGCTTGACTTTGATTAAGGATCCGTTCTCACATACAGGATATTCCTCTCTGCTGCAAATATGCAGTTACATTCTGCATTAAGGCAGTGTTCACACCTTGCGTTAGATTCCCATTTGGCACGGTAATTCACTTGCATGTCCGGATCACAGATGCATTAAGACCTAAATACTTGCATGTGGGAACTAGCACCATGTGCTTTGCCAGTTAATAAAGTAAAATATGTGTTGCTCGTTCTCAAAGGGCAAATAAAGAACCCCCAAGAGCGCGGGATACAATCCACGGGTAAAGGGTCACGAAGATGCCTGTAACAGAGAGCGACTGGAGCCGGCAGACTTCTAAATCCAGCCAATTCCCGTCCCACCTGCGGAACGCAGGAAATCGCACCTCATCTTAGCGCTATGCCGACTCCACGCACAGCTGTGACTCCGTACCTTTGTGTAATGAGGACATGCTATATAGCTGTTCATTGCATCAATATGGGGTCTGAATACCTGCTATATGTCTTCCATGTGTTACACAAACTGCAGGTCTGTGAATACAAGCCCATAAAATGTTACCAATGCAAGAATAAAAACCTTGGTCTAATAGAATCAACACCATTCTATAAGCAAAGCATGATTCCTCTTCTAAAATATTTCCCGTGTCGTTTCGACATCATGGGGAGAGTCGAGTACAGATGTGTCATGGAGATTACAGGAAACCTCTCTGCGGATGAAACATAACACGTTTGTGGACAAGTTACTGCTCTATGATCAAAAGACACAAAAGTCTGGAAAGTGGAAAATATTGGTAAACAGATTACAAACCTTCCCTTCTACAACCGGATCTGCTAAACTGTGTGATCATTGGGTCAAGGCAAGTGAGAAAATAAATTCTGCCTGTACTAATACTCCTATTGTTTCATAAGTCAATGTTATTACTTTGTAATGTCTTACCGTATGTTATTTGTATTTGTCCCCCATGATCTGTACAGTGTTGCGGCATATGAAGGTGGGACATCTGTAGAACCTCTTCTAGTTGTATTAGTAATAAAAATAATAATAAATCCTTATTAATATTAAATCCTTATTAATATAGCACCATATAAATATAGCACCATGTCTACAACTAGATGGACAAGAGCTTAGAGAGTCAAAATAACATGGCTCTATGGAGAAGGGAGGGGGAGGAGAGTCACAGCAGCTAGATCCCCTCCCAGAAGCCTGAGGAGCTGCCAGGAATAGTATGTCACATAATAACTAGCAACGGTTTTATTCCTCAAGTCAGTCCTGTTGCTTCTGATAGGTCAAATAAAGGAACCTTCTTGAGTTTGTGATACATTTCAGTTCAGCCATTAAAAAGGTAAAATGTTACAATGAAGCTTTCGGGAGAGCTTAGGTCCCTTCTTCAGACATGGTATGACAGGATTACTGAAGTGATACAGATTTTGTACACAATGAACAGAGCAAAACAACAACAATAACAAAGTTGAGACAAGAGGTCCTTAATTAGATGACCCGGGCGCCGCAATATTTTATTGCCCCCGAGATATAGGACATCTACCACCTGATTACTGGTTGTAGAGTGTCCTTAATAACCCCTTAATCCCTTCACGACGTGCACCCTAATAGTAAGGCGCACGTCGGGTGCGAGTGCATGGAGAGGGCAAAATTTAAAAAAAAAATGATAAAACCTATACAAATTTTTTGTCCCCGTGATCACACGGACCCAAAGAATAAAGTGGACA
Source organism: Engystomops pustulosus (assembly GCF_040894005.1). Classification (NCBI taxonomy): domain Eukaryota; kingdom Metazoa; phylum Chordata; class Amphibia; order Anura; family Leptodactylidae; genus Engystomops; species Engystomops pustulosus. The sequence continues at coordinate 44,330,355 of NC_092417.1, forward strand.
TGACATTTGGGGTGACAGTAAAAGCCGTAAAATCCGGCCAGCTGCAGGAGGAGGTGTGAAAATATTAAAGTCCGGGGTAGCCCAGAGGCGCTTGGGCATTATCTGCCTGAACGCCTCCGCCACTTTTACAAAGTTATCATTTTGGCAATAAAAACATTGGACGTATATGTAAAACACGGTCCCATACTCACTTACTGGATGATGCAGCAGTGGGTGAAGCACATGTCCTGCCCCTCCATTCAGTACTATGGAAATTGCAGAGCACAGCGCTCTCTTGAGCACATTCCCTTTCACAGTGTACAAGAGTGGCGGAGATACCCAAGAATTGTGCTAAGCAATTTTTGATTCTCCCATAGTAGTAGATGGAGCGGCAGGACATATGCTTGACCTGCCGCTTTATTGAACAAGTGAGACCCACATTATCTCCATTCCCGGCATTTGGACCCTCAATGAAAGATTGTTAATCAAACTGTGGTCAACACAAGAAGCCCCCAGGGTTTATGACATATAAAGCTGTATAAAATGTACAGTTAACATGTAATATAATGAGAACTCCATACATATACTCCATACACAGACGAGTTGCTTTGCTTAATCACAGTTTTTAATTTGCAATCCAAATGACCTCTCTGCTTTATTCCTTGCGTGAGAATGATCACAGAGATACTAAATATACACGATATAAGTCCAGCAAGCAGCCTCGGCTAATTTCAGGGCCCCCAATGACTTGAGAGCGTGCAGTTAGTTATAGCCATAAATAATCATAGATGAGAATAACCCTTATGATTGGTCCCAAAAACGTTTGGAGAAAGTGCGTTCCCATTAACGGAATCATAACAAATATAGATGAATGAACGTGCAAGAAGACCTCACAACCCTCTAAACTTGGCCTTATAAAGCACCGCGCCGCCCGCTAACAATCCACAAGACTCTACTTAAAGCAGAAACCCAGGCGACAGCCCGCGCTGTACAAGCAGTGGGGGAAGCGCTCTGTAAACCTTCCAGCATCGCTGATGGATGACGGCCAGATGGAGCCTGTGAGGACACAGAGTTCTACAAGGACAGGCAGGACAAGAGCCGCACACCGAGAACGCCGAGGGTTAAAGCCGTGCCATACAGATGTTTGGCGTGATGTACTGTAAGCTGCTTGGCTGCTGACACACGCGAATATCACATCACAGGCCAATGGATCTGACGCTTCCCTGACTCCATAGTGTACACTCTCACAGATCATCAGTATGGGGGAAACCAGGAGAAGACTCATTGTCACGGATTGTATAGGAGAAATATTATCAACTATAAAAACAATACTCATTGTAATTTAAAGGTCTTTAAAAGGAAATCTTCTAGCAAAATGCAGCATGATACAGCAGGGCCACTTACTTATAGATCCAGGCACCGGGACTGTGGTAATCTTCTTACATGCGTTATCCATGGCCTCCTTCCTTCTAAAATAAACTAAAAAAAAATTATGCTAATGAACTTGAAGGGCCCTTGGTATGTTACCAAAGCCCCTCCATGCTCTGGCTTCCCCGGCTGTTACACTGTCTCACCCTCCCTCTATTCCCTCAGCACTTTCCCCTCCTTCTGCCTGAAAGATCAGAGAAAGTTTCAGCACACAATGGGAGGGGTACATGGCTCCACAGTATAACAGCCTGCGAATCTCCAGCACGGAGAGATCCTAGTAAAACTGCCAAATTTGATATTAGAAGGAAGGAGGTCATGAATAACAAATATAAGAAGATTACCACAGTCACGGTGCCTGGATCTATGAGTAAGTGCCTCTGGTTTATCATGATGGATTTTGATGGCAGACTTCCTTAAAATTAAGTTTTTGTTCATTATTGGTGTTTTTATTTAAATGCCTAAAAAGTTCAGAAAAAAAAAAGTGAAAAGAGTTTTCAACATTTTAAGGACGCAGCCCTTTTCCATTTCCATTTTTTAATCCCCACCTTCCAAAATATATAACTTTTTATATTTTATCAGAGAGTTTGTTTTTTGCCTAATAAATTGCATTTTTATGGTGACAGCATTTAAAAGAAATCTACCATTATTTCTTTTACTTGTTAAAGGGGTTTTCCCACGAACAAAAGTTAGGCCCTATCCACAGGATAGGGCCTAACGTGCTGATCAGTGGGGGTAGCAGTGATGAGACCCCCACAGATCACAAAAACAAGGGGTCTGTTGGGGTCCCCAGGTAGCCCTGTCAGCCTACTCGCCGCTCCTTTAGATGGCTGCTCCATTAATCTATGTGGACCTGACGGAGTACAATGAGTGTGGTGCTCGGCAATTTTCGTCAGCTCCATCTCCGAGCCCCCGCAGCTGCATCACACACACCTTGATGTCACCCGCTTGCCGACATCATACTGTGTATGCCAGGCATTGCCATACACTATGATGTCAGCAAGCGGCTGACGTCATGGTGTATGCGACAGGACCAGGTGAGGAGCAGCTGGGCAGCGGGCTGCTGGCTATATATAGGGGGTGCATGCACTGGTTGGCTATATACCAGGGAGCTGCTGGCTTTATACTAAGGCAGGGGGCTGCTGGCTGTTTACCAGGGAGCTGCTGGCTTTATACTAGGGGGCAGGGGGCTGCTGGCTGTTTACCAGGGAGCTGCTGGCTATAAACTGGGGGACATGTGACCAATGCATTTCTTACCCTCAGCTTATACTCAAGTCAATAGGTTTTCCAAGTTTTTTGTGTTATAATTAGGTCCCTCAGCTAATACTTAGGTATTTGATCAATTTTCTTATAAGTTTGGTGTGGAATTTCACTGTATGATCTAAATGACATGTCAATTATTATTCATTAGGCAATTATCATCAAGGAGGTAGTGAATTTATGTGTACAGGGCCTAAATCCATTTCAGTAACAATAAATCTGATTGGTGACCGGCTTCTTTGTAGAATGTTGTTTGTAGACAGCAGTTCAGAGTCTGGTCGTAAAGAATCTTGGAACAAATCAGAAATCTTATGTAAGAGATGACGCGCTGAACACGTCCCGTTTTATTTCTACACTGGAATCACGGCCTTTACTACTGAATAACACATTGCAGAAAACTGCAAAAGCTGAAATGCAAATGTAACACAAGAGCGACATAAAGGCCATATAAAGCGATCACCCACACAATGCTGAACACAGGAACCGGGGGGGGGGAGATTAAGGTAAATTATAGCTTTGTTATAGTTCGGTTTATGGCTGACTAGTGCCGGAAGGTCCATTTGTTCCCTCAAGCAAGAACTGGAAGACTGCAAGACACTAACAGAGCATCCAGTATCCCAGTCCCCAATGTATAGGTAATAGTGGGGAGTAGCAAATACACTTCTTTAATTATCATTATGCAGCAAAACAGCGAAGATGTACGTGCACAGCACTTCCTGCTATGTTTGTGTCATTCAATTGTCATTTTTTGATTATTATTAAATTTTTCTTTCTATAACTATGGGGGCTGCCATCTTGCCTGGAAGACCTTCTGATAGACATTACTTGATACATTTCCCCCAGGTCTATGCAGTTGTAGGCACCCGAGGTGTGAGCTCAAGTTTGGGCAGGTTTCACCAACGTGACATGAACGAGATTTATCCATCTTGAATATACTTTTACCTTCACTTTAATTAGGGGCTGTGGTACCACTCCTATAGGTACACGGTATTACTGGGCAGGGAATAATACACCTACAATACCATAAAAGAAAACAAGATCCCCAAAATTACACCCAAATGTACCGGTCCACCCAGTGACACCTACACATCCCGTCAGCTATATCCAGTGAATGAGAGGGTAAGGAGACGGGCGGCCATTACTTCAGCGGATGAGAAGGTCTTAACATCTCAGGTCACAACAGGCAGATGAGAAACAAAGCTCCACTTTCACAAATCAGAAAATCTGCACTTTTGCTCTTTCATCCAGCTTATCCCAGCAGGGAAATACGATAATCTTATAATTGCTGTAATCTTTATCAAGATGAACGTGTTAAAGTAGACAAATCGAACAGAGGACCACACAACCCCTACTATGTGGCTTACATAACACTACAAAATCAATAGGGACTTTCTGAAGAGCTTTGTAAAATCGGACCCATGCAAAATCCAGGTAGCATATTATAGAGCAAGAGGAGCTGTGCAGAATGTACATAGTGTCCAATCTGCAGGCAGCATATTATAGAACAGGAGGAGCTGAGCAGATTGCACATAGTGTCCTATCTGCAGGCAGCATGTTATAGAGCAGGAGGAGCTGAGCAGGTTGTACATAGTGTCCAATCTGCAGGCAGCATATTATAGAGCAGGAGGAGCTGAGCAGGTTGTACATTGGGGCTCATTTACTAAGGGTCCGCGAACCGTGATTCTGTCGGGTTTCCCGATTTTATTTTTAATTTTTTGGGGCATGTGATCGGATTGTGGCACATCGGCTTGCATGCGACAGAAATCGGGGGGCATGCTGTCGGACAACCGTGGAATTCGGACAACCGACGGATTCGGACAAACTGCGGAATTTAAAAATGAAATTGTGTCACAAGATCAGCACTCACATGCACCAGGAAGAAGAAAGTGAACTCCGGCGGACCTCAGCGGGGAAGCAACACATGAAGGAAATTGGACGCACGATTTTAGTGAATCTAGGGAGACTCGAATCCTCGTCGGACAACGCACAGTGGGGATCGCGACAGGACCGGGTAAGTAAATCTGCCCCATTGTGTCCTATCTGCAGGCAGCATGTTATAGAGCAGGGGGAGCTGGGCAGATTGTACATGATGGGTGACTTGCAGACTCCAGTTATAGATCTATTAGATTTACCAGCAAGAATAGTGCAGCATGATGTAGAAAATATAATAAATGACAATGGAAGCTCAACATTTACTATTACAAGATGGTGAGGACCTTCAGGAGTGGCAAAAAAAAACCATGTGTACAGGGCCACAAACTTTCTGGTAGTAAAAAGTATCTTAGCACAAATCTAAAAGCTTATATATAAGATGGACATATCTGGTTTTATTTCTACACTGGAATCACTGCCAACAAATTGAAGGAAACTGCAAAAGCTGAAATGCAAATGTAACACATGAGCGATATAAAGGCCACATAAAGCGATCACCCACACAATGCTGAGCACAGGAACAGGGGAACCGGGGGGGATTAAGGTAAATTATTGTTTTGTTGTAGTTCGATTTATGGCCGACTAGTGCCGGAAGGTCCATTTGTTCCCTCAAGCAAGAACTGGAAGACTGCAAGACACTAACAGAGCATCCAGTATCCCAGTCCCCAATGTATAGGTAATAGTGGGGAGTAGCAAATACACTTCGTTAATTATCACTATGCAGCAAAACAGCGGAGATGTACATGCACAGCACTTCCTGAGGGGCAGACACAGGACCCCGCACATAACAGATGCCACGGAGGGAGTCCCAGGTCATAGGACAACAATACAGGAGGGTCCACAAAGCAGAAAATATGCAGATACGTTTTATTTTTGCTCAGTAAAACCAGATAAAACAGATGTAAAAGGTGATGTGTTTTGTTATCTGGTTTTACTGAGCAAAAATAAAACCTTTCTACATATTTTCTGCTTTGTGGACCCTCCTGTATTGTATTAAAACAGATGTAAAAGGTGATGTGTTTTGTTTATTATCCAATTGAAGTTTATTTCTATAATAATACGGGCTACCATCTTACCTCAGCTCTATTAACAGCGTTTAGTGATATGCTTTACAGCAGCCTCACTCACAAAGGACGCACAATGGACTCTAAGTCTATGGAGAGTTTTCAAGGGGCGAGTAGATAAGCTGTGACATCAACTATTGTCAGTAGTGATGTAATGGTGGCTCAGTGTTATCTATATAGAGGTCATTGTACAGGGAGGAGGAGGAGATAAGCTGTGACATCATCTATTGTCAGTAGTGATGTAATGGTGGCTCAGTGTTATCTATATAGAGGTCATTGTACAGGGAGGAGGAGGAGATAAGCTGTGACATCATCTATTGTCAGTAGTGATGTAATGGTGGCTCAGTGTTATCTATATAGAGGTCATTGTACAGGGAGGAGGAGGAGATAAGCTGTGACATCATCTATTGTCAGTAGTGATGTAATGATGTGTCAGTGTTATCTATATAGATGTCATTGTACAGGGAGGGGGAGGAGATAAGCTGTGACATCATCTATTGTCAGTAGTGATGTAATGATGGGTCAGTGTTATCTATATAGAGGTCATTGTACAGGAAAGAGGAGGAGATAAGCTGTGACATCATCTATTGTCAGTAGTGATGTAATGATGGGTCAGTGTTATCTATATAGAGGTCATTGTACAGGGAGGGGGAGGAGATAAGCTGTGACATCATCTATTGTTAGTAGTGATGCAATGATGGGTCAGTTATCTGTATAGAGGTCATTGTACAGGGAGGGGGGGGGGGAGATAAGCTGTGATATCATCTATTGTCAGTAGTGATGTAATGATGGGTCAGTGTTATCTATATAGAGGTCATTGTACAGGGAGGGGGAGGAGATAAGCTGTGACATCTATTGTCAGTAGTGATGTAATGATGGGTCAGTGTTATCTATATAGAGGTCATTGTACAGGGAGGGGGAGGAGATAAGCTGTGACATCTATTGTCAGTAGTGATGTAATGATGGGTCAGTGTTAGCTTATCTCCTCCCCCTCCCTGTACAATGACCTCTATATAGATGTGACATCATCTATTGTCAGTAGTGATGTAATGATGGGACAGTGAAATCTATATAGAAGTAATTGTACAGGGAGGGGGAGGAGATAAGCTGTGACATCATCTATTGTCAGTAGTGATGTAATGATGGGTCAGTGTTATCTATATAGAGGTCATTGTACAGGGAGGAGGAGGAGATAAGCTGTGACATCATCTATTGTCAGTAGTGATGTAATGATGGGTCAGTGTTATCTATATAGAGGTCATTGTACAGGGAGGAGGAGGAGATAAGCTGTGACATCATCTATTGTCAGTAGTGATGTAATGATGGGTCAGTGTTATCTATATAGAGGTCATTGTACAGGGAGGAGGAGGAGATAAGCTGTGACATCTATTGTCAGTAGTGATGTAATGATGGGTCAGTGTTATCTATATAGAGGTCATTGTACAGGGAGGAGGAGGAGATAAGCTGTGACATCATCTATTGTCAGTAGTGATGTAATGATGGGTCAGTGTTATCTATATAGAGGTCATTGTACAGGGAGGGGGAGGAGATAAGCTGTGATATCATCTATTGTCAGTAGTGATGTAATGATGGGTCAGTGTTAGCTTATCTCCTCCCCCTCCCTGTACAATGACCTCTATATAGATAACACTGACCCATCATTACATCACTACTGACAATAGATGATGTCACAGCTTATCTCCTCCCCCTCCCTGTACAATGACCTCTATATAGATGTGACATCATCTATTGTCAGTAGTGATGTAATGATGGGACAGTGAAATCTATATAGAAGTAATTGTACAGGGAGGGGGAGGAGATAAGCTGTGACATCATCTATTGTCAGTAGTGATGTAATGATGGGTCAGTGTTATCTATATAGAGGTCATTGTACAGGGAGGAGGAGGAGATAAGCTGTGACATCATGTATTGTCAGTAGTGATGTAATGATGGGTCAGTGTTATCTATATAAAGGTCATTGTACAGGGAGGGGGAGGAGATAAGCTGTGACATCTATTGTCAGCAATGATGTCATGATGGACATTAAACACAACTAAAGTAAAGAACAATGCAATAAATCAGTGAGTGAGGGGTTAACCAGCAAACCTACAATCCACTAGGTACCTAGCGGACACCTCCATGTTATTAGCCTCACACTGGGCAGCAGAGAATGTACTTCCTTCCCCCATATTCTGCAGCCAAAACAAAAACTGGAATCTAAATAATGTGAGACCCCCCCTGCAGAGCGAGGAGACAATGGGAGTTATACTACACGGAGAGCAGAGAAGTACAACATTGTTTCTGCAGAGCCTTAAAGGGGAAACGCTCCGAGCTGTTGTACTTGGGATCTTACATGAAGTAACCATATAACAAGGCTCAGGGCGGCTGTAGGCGATGCTCGGGGTCCACAGCCATCCACTTCTCTCTCCTAGTTTTAGGTCTTGTTTTTGATGCAGAGAAGGCAGAGCTCAACCTATGCACAATCTGCAATAATCCGCAATAACTCAAAAAAAAAAAAAAAAAAAAAAAAAAGAAAGAAACTTTTGAAAAGTTACTTCTTTATATAAAGGACACAACCTGTAAGGCCTTCACACAAACCAACACAGGGATATTTACATATTGATTTGTAAAGCGCTAGGGAGTATGATGGCCCTGAATAACTATAGATTATTATTATGCTGTGAGCCCTCGCTATAAGGGGCAGGTGGTGCCTGCTGAATAACATAGCAGACACCTGCTGTGTGGGGTTTTCCCACAAACTAAAATTAGGCCCAATCCACGGGGCCAGCAGTACAGAGACCCCCGCAGATCGCAAAAACGAGGAGTGATAACAGTACGCACATCATTAACACAATGTAAACATTTTAATAGCAGGTTGACATCAGATTTTTGTAAACACGATGTTAACATGCTTTAAAACATGTTAATGCTATGCAATGAGGCAGATCTAATCACCATCGTAGAAATATGGTTCCAAATATAATGTAAATGCCACGTGTGACCATGTTGTAAACGCAAGTGTTAACATCGATTTAATTAGGCGAATCTCTCCTCAGCCGTTGCAATGTCTTTTTAAACTCATGCATTAGACGCAACGTGTGACTGCACCCAATCGATGCTCACCTCCGCTGCTATTTATCTTGATCCCGATGCCGTCCATTGCTATTCTTGACACAGCAGGATCACCTAAAAAAAGAAATGTATAATTAACAGCCTGGAGTGCGGGGACAAGATGTCCGGAGCTCCAGGCTGCCAATTATGAACGCCCCCGCACCTCTCCCTTTCCCATGCGGGAGAGGGAGGAGAATTCACACCTCTTGCATAACATTACCTCCCTCTCTCCAATGCTCCCAGAGGCATGCATAATTAGCAGCCCAGAGCACCGGACATCTTATACCCGCACTCTGGGCTGCTAATTATAGGTTTCTTTTCTAGGTGATCCCAGGGGTGTCAAGACTTGTAACGGACAGTGTCGGGATCAAAATGAAGAGGAGCATCTTTTGAGGTTTTTTATGTTAAGTGGTGGATTTCCTTTAATGTTACCGTACACAACTCTCTGAGCCGAAGTACTAAATAGTTATGGAAGTTTTAAAAAGTTTTTAAATCATATAAAATCATTATATTACTCACTGGCTTTTCTGCTCAGAATATTCTGCAGTAATTCCAGGCTTTAACTAACTGTTAAAAACGAGCAAGAATATATCACAGACATCTAACCAGCATCTTGCTCAAAGCTGCCCATAGAGAACAAGATTCCTACATGCCAGTAGAACATCTGCCCGGGTTTGGTCCCAACTAGGCCGCATATAAACAAAGATGTCCAAGGCCCAAGTACTCAACACAATGTGCTGCTCACAAATACAAATTGTGGATTTATATCTCCGGGGATGAACCAGGATGATCTTGGAAAGAGCTAAAAGTTTACAGTAAAAACTTTAGACAATTGGTTAGAAAAGTCCTAGCCCTGTTTGACTAGGATTCTCACCCTGGGGATGTGCAAAATGGAAAATAAACTTGACAGATAGTTTTACGTCTCTATGCCACGGAATGAGTCATCTTCTGCTCATCGCTGCTGCTTGCAAGAAGAACACACAAGATTTGCTAGGAATAATATCCTTTCATGGGTATGCAAAAAAGATAAAAATTAAAAAAAAAAAAAAGTAGAAATAAATAAAAAAAAAGAGCTAGCTATATTGGGTAGGTTATCCAGAGAATAGAACTGCAGCATCAGACTACGCAGAACTTGTTTTTGTTGTCTGTTACCAAGGAGACAAGAACAATTTTTTTTTTTTTTTAAACTACAACCTATAGAAAAATAATTTCATTTTACACAAGAGTCTAAACAAATGTTTTTTTGGAGGTGGAGACCAGGTTCTCCCATTTTAGGAATTTACGAAGTATCTTGTGGATACGTCATTAAAGGGGTTGGCCAAAATTACCAAAGTTTACCAGGGTGAGTACAATCCACTGATAGTTAGCCATATTGTACTTACTCAGGTAAGGACAAGCAGCTTAGTCTTTTCATGGAAAATTTCGACAGTTAACGTCCACCTTCGTATTAGGAAGGTTAAGCGTCATCTTACACAGGACAGATGACAATGCACACATCATGGGATTTTCCCAATATCCTTCCTGTCTCCCTCAATTCCTCAGAATTGCTGATGGTCAGGAAGGAACCAGCAGGTTTAGACCTCCTAAATCTACGAGGAGCCCAGCTGTCGCACTTCCACCAACGCCGTGACACATGGTAACAAGTAAAACTGCTGGCTCTATGTAGATCTTCGTTGTGTACTGTGATATCAAGATCAAAAATACCAGCGTTACACCGGCAGAAGTACCTTCACACTACAAGCCACTGATAAAATGTGTTTTCACAGGCTGAAAAAAAAAAAATAAAATAAATAAATAATAGGTTTGCGCATAAATTAACAAATCTATAAAAAAAAAATTTTAAAAAGAGAGGGTTCTGTGGACGTCAAGCCATTCTCTAACATACATGGGCCACATTTAAGCATTTGCACTCGTTTTCTGTCCGAATTTGCACTGAAAATAACGTGCAAACTGCTTGCACACGTATTTATAAAGTGTCTGCGCCGTTTTTTTTGTGTCCGACAAGACGGAAAATTTGTGCACCTAAAAAGGGGCGTTCCGGTGCAGAGTCTGACCATGCGTCACGTTTAATACAGTGACTCAACAGAATTGTATTAAGTGCTATATGTTAAAGGGTTGGAGCACACTTCCAGAGCAGTGCAGGGGGCGCCATATTAATGTAGACCGTGACAGTTTTGATGAATATGGGGCAGACTGCGCTAGTGTAGATAAACGTGGCCCATTGTAAAGTGGATCCAGTCTGGTATACCCCGATCACTGGGGGGGGGGGGGGGGGGCTCATTGAGAAAAGCATTTAGAGAGGTTTTTTAGGGATCGAAATACATTCGTATTTGAGCAAAGATATTAAAACAAGTTACCATTTGTGACTTTCGATGTTCACGCCACTGATGCAGCCAATCACTGGCATATTGTACCGACCCTGGTAAACTTTCCCTTCTGTCAGTAGGAGCCATGGGTCACGTGACACAACCTCTCCCCACTCTCACCGACAGCAAGACCCATGACTTCCGGTAAGGTCACATATCAAGAGGGGGCATGCACTCAAGGTATACAAGCCCCCCACCATGGTAACAATTCCTGTGTCAAGATTTAAATAACATTAATAAAAGCATTGGTTTATATCCGTAATACGAGGACAGATGTTATCACAAAGGGTGTCCACGGATTTGGAGAGCGACATAACAGACCTCAGTGCACTAGCTCTCTACATTTACAGACTTGTGCACCTTGAGGCCGAGGGCAGCGCAAGACATGTGGCCAGGACATCAAGGAACAAGAGCGAAGGGACGAGGGCAGCTGCGACAGCTCCATGAAGTAGTTACGATGGCAGCAGAGAGACTCTACTATTATACACTGCGCACATAATGACCATTTAGCGCTTCAGCTGCAATATCAGGGAGTCTTGTTGTATTTCTGATCAGTCAAGGAGGAAAATTGTAGGGGACGGGGAACCCAAAACATTAAAATACTGCACAATACTGGCTGATTGACTCTTTATTTTCTGCCTGCAAGCAATAAGGCCTATTATTTCATATACGAGCAGTGCTGCAGAGAAGGCCCAGTGTAGGAAGGAAAGAGATAACTTAGACCTTACAATTGAAAGTGAACCAGTCATTTGTGTGATAGAATCTACGAATCTCAGTTTTACAGAACCTATGGCCATATAAATGCTGTGCCCAACATCCTGTGTATATGGCAGTATTATGAATCCATAGAGTTCATGGACCAAAGAGAACCTGGTATTTACATTAACCTACCCAAAATAAAACACTTTATTAAAAACCATGATTAAAAAGCATTGTCCTTATTCCTAAATGGTTACTTCCCATAGCTGCAATGTGAAAATAAAATGTAAAAAAAAAATAAATCAGTTTGTAAAATTATATGCAACTCATCTGATATGAGTCCAATCGCATTAAGCGAGTCCTGCATATTAAATTTTACTTGCCCTACCCGCTTGTACCCGATTGATAGGTCTCCCTGCTAGAACATGCTGCTGTGTTGTACTTTGAGAGAGAGCTCTGCCACATCATTGGACACTTCATGTCATGTGACCAAGGTGATGTCATCTACGGTCCTTTACCCACATACATTTGCAATTTCTTCTCCATGTATGTATCTGATCACATGAAATCACAGCAGCCTCCATGGAGGATGGATAGGAGTAGAAGTTCATAGAGGCTTCTGTGATTTCATGTAATCAGATACATACATAGGGTAGATGCTGCAAATGTAACTGGGTAAAGGACTTTAGATTACATCAACCTGATCACATGACATGAAGTGGCCAATGATGTAAAAGAGCTCTCTCACAAAGTACAACACAGCAGCATGTCCTAGCAGGGAGACATTAAGTGCTGAACACCTCCTCTGATAGCAGTTAATATAAAAATGCTGATTAATGAGGATGTTAGGTAAACAATTTTTAGCTAAAAGAAGGGTGTCAGTTAGTTGATAGGGCTCTATAGGAACCTGTCACTAGTTGTATTTGTGAAAATGTGATGACAGGTTCCCTTTAATTATGTATTACCAAAAAGTTTGTTATGTATTGCCGAATATTTTGTCCCTCTAAATAGGTTAAAATTATTGACTTTTATACTACACTTGGAGCCTTGTTTCACTTCTATATAGTAATTTAGTATCACTGAGATATTTACAGAGGTTTCCGGGGATATATACAATGCTCCTTTTGGTAGATTTATAGCTTGAATAATCCACTTTTCTGTACTAAACATATCATCTTTGCTCCAGCGATAAAAACCTCAACATCTGGTTCATGTATCGAAGCTGCAAACACTGCTCCGATGAACCATCTAAATAAATATTACACCCAGATACCCACATGCAATGCCTGGGGCAAGACCGCCTCCTTCACTAAATACACATTCTGTATCTACAGTACAATAAAAAACTTCACAATCCAGGCAGCTGTCTACCAGAACACCAAATCCTGGAGTCAGCTTTCAATAGCTCTGGAGTAAATTTAGGGCTTGGTAACATTCTGTCATTTAAAAAAAAAATCCACAGGAAAGAAAGTCCTTGTTTTGACCCGTACTAGGGAGGAGGCTAACGTTAAAAAAAACACACACAGAAAATTATATAGACAGTTCCTGGCCTAAGGGGTTCCCAGAGCCCACAACACCTGGTGTAGGAATGCCAAGCCTGACGTGCAGGAACAGCCAGCCAAAAATAAAGGTTCATCACAGTCAGCTGACTCCAGAGAAGAAAAATCATACGACTAAATCTTCTCTCCAATTATTTCATATTTCCAGTAATCAAACTTCCCATGGAATTCCCAGGAGTCACGGGTCAAGACCGCATTATTGAAAACCAGAGCCAGGACTATAGGAGAAGATCTTTGCTATTTTGTTATTTCGACTGTTTTACACAGTCTTTACTGCATAAATGGACGTAATATATTGTATCGGGATGTGTAGGAAAGATCACTGAAGGGAGATGTGAGCCCCATGAGCGAAGACCCCTCAATTGTCCATGTGTGAGGTGAAGCAGTGGCCTCAACTATTGCTGCTCCACAGGACCTACAAGTCTCCTAGTACTCAGTTTTGGATGGGCCTTCAGGATGATATATGCCCCAGGTGTAATAGACCTGAAGCCTATCTCCGATAACTGCTCTGAGAATTTAGAAAAATGGGTCCATACTGGGACCATGACCAGTTCCACAGAGTGTGTATCCAGGATTTTTTGGAAGACAATGATGACATTCCCCCTTTGTCTGTAGGGATCAGTAGGTTCCTATTCTAAGTGCAGGAGCTCCTGCCGTTGTATAGACTCTGCCTCATCCACCTTACAGGAGTTAATGTCGAGACTAAATAAATTTGATTGTGTTTGGGCGTCCATAATTTTAGGTCTAATTTGTCCTCCTCCCCTCTCATTCTTTGTCTAACTTGACTCTCCCCTTAGTGGATGACTTGGTTATTCAGAACCTTCCCTACTTCAGTCGTTGACTGGGAAAGACATAAGACAGTGATGGCGAACCTATGGCACAGGTGCCAGAGACGGCACTCAGAGCCCTTTCTGTGGGCACTCAGGCCATCGCCCCAATTTCACCAAACAGGACCAAATCCACCAAATCTTTCTGCAGTCCCAAGCAACTTAAAGAGGACCTTTCACCACCTCACACATGTTTATGATACCATCCTGTAGGGGCTGCTACACAGATTCAGGGGCACTTTGAATTTTCCTTCTAGCCCCCACGGTTGCGGAGATATCATTCCCAGTTTCTGACGTTGTGTTAACATAATCACAATGTTTTGTCAGTTTTGCTTGCGGTTGCATTTACACAGTGTTTGCATCACATTTATGAGGCCTTTAGATACACAGAGAAATTATCTCTCTCCACTGACAGTATGAGAGAAGATTAGCATAAGACACGCCCCCAGCTCCAGCCCCAGCTCCTCCTCTCTGACCAAACACAGATTATTATGGTCACATCTTGGAACTAATAACTCTGCAACCGTGGGGGCTAGAAGGAAAATTCAAAGTGGCCGTGAATCTGTGTAGCAGCCCCTACAGAATAGCATGCTAATCTCCATATAAGTGAGGTGGTGAAAGGTCCTCTTTAAGGGATGCTGCTCTCAGTGTTATTTTAAAGCGTCAATTCATTGGCTGTTTGAAACTGGATTGTATTTAGAAGTCATCCGGAGGGGCCCACCATTCCTCCTGGAGAGAAGTTACAATGATGGTCTGAACTTATTTGCCCACCTTCTTTCAACTGCATTGGTGCCCTTAGGAGAGCCAATACAATTGAATGATGTTCAGAAGTTACTGCTCGAAATGCCATGTTGGCACTTCATGGTAAATAAGTGGATTTTGGTTGTAGTTTTGGCACTCAGTCTCTAAAAGGTTAGCCATCACTGACATAAGATTTGATGCATGGGAATAGGGTGGATGGGAGGGAGTTTACTTTTGTACCTTTTGATTTGGAACACTTTGCAATTTGGAAAATGTGGTTTCCCCATTTTTGTTTATTCATTTTCAAGTCAAAGGCGAGATTGTTTTTGGAAAAAGTAGTTACAGACAACTCCTCCCAGACAAGCATACCCCACCGGAGAAGAGTACATGAGAGGAGCTCTAGCAGCTAGTAAGTGTGGGCAAGGAAAGCTATGGACATGGTTCAAGGGGTTGTCCATTTTACACCATGTTTTTTGCCATGTGTGTAAGTGTGGGGGGCAGGATATTAGGTAATTTACTAATATACATCTCTGATAAGTAAAGTGAAGCCATATAAGGTCAGCTGCATCACTGGTGATAAAACCCTAAACATTGGCCTCAGCCAATCACTGGCTGCTGTACACGCCCACTCTTCTCCCGTTTTCGGGTGGAGGAACTGTACCAGACAAAGTATCCCAGATAAAGGGCTGAAACAAGTTGTCAACATAGTCCAAGTTGGCCATGGCTATATGGACAATTTGTAAGGAGCAGCACAACTGCTACAATATGGTAATTTCGAGGGTGATGGATTTGAAAACAAGCCTAATATATTTCCAACCAGATAGAAAGCTTACTGTTAAATATTAAGGGTTAATCCTCAGCCACTGCCAATGGGACCCTCTACACAAAGGCAAAAATGATTCCTGGCAAAGGAGCAGTAAGCATTGACTTACCCGGCTGGATATGCCACAAGGCCGGTCTTTGGATCACAGGAGAGACTTCTTCCAGCTGACACGGTGATACCCAGGACCTTCTCCAATGTCACCTGTCACACAAAAAGCAGAGATGTAACCTCAGAGGACGCTGACAGCTGTACTACTTGTGGGAGGAAAGCCGCACACACTCCACAACAAAGAATCACTGTTCCCCATTTACAGTGTACAAACAGGGGCATCTGTTCACAACACAACCAATATGGAGAACATTTCTTCAAGAGCTTTAAAAAGTATCAAAAAGACCCCCACCCAAAACAGATTTTAGGTGCCATTTAGATCACTTCTGAGTACAGACTGGGAGATTTACAAAGAGTGTCCATAGGAAAGATTATAAGCTACTAAGAAATGTCTATGTATATTCGCTATATAACTACCAGGAATTCTACAGCCTTCACCCATTGGGACTTAAAGGGATCCTCATAAAGTCTCTACTCCTTGTAATGGTATATGGAAAGCAGGGATACCCATATCCTCCCCACTGTGGGCCAAAGCGGCTGAATGTCTGTGATGACAACCATTTTATGCGAACCTATCATATTGTACATACAGCTTCATACAGAGCACATTGTACAGTGTCCCGTCTACAGGGAGTATGTTATAGAGCAGGAGGAGGAGAGCAGGAAGATTTATCAGAAGTGTCAGAGAAGAACAGTTCTAGTTGTCTATGATAACCAATCAGAGCACAGCTTTTAATTTTCCCACAGCCGTTTATAAAATTACCGCTAAGCTCCGATTGGTTTCCATGGGCATGGTTTCCTCAGACACTTCTGATATATCTCCCCAATTGTACACAGTGTCTTATATGCAGGCAGTATATAGAGCAGGAGGAGCTGAGCTGATTGAGAATTAGTTTTATGGGAAAAAGATTCATGTAAATCTTTACTCTTTCTAGGCTTAGGAGTAAAGTAGGTGGCCCAACTACATAAATGACTACCTATGACTGTATATAGAACCAGCAGTCAAATCATGAACAGGACCGCACTACTGGACAGAAGCAGGCAGAAATAAAACATATCAATCTGCATTATACCATCACGTTACAGTATTTTTCGGACTATAAGGCGCACCGGATTATAAGGCGCACCATCAATAAATGCCTGCTAAAACGGCTAGGTTCATATATAAGGCGCACCAGATTATAAGGCGCACCTGATTATAAGGATGATGACCAGCAGGTGGCAGACCTGTGCACAGTTCAAGGTAACTGTTGTCTGTAAGTACGGTTCATATATAAGGCGCACTGCACTATAAGGCGCACCTTTGATTTCTGAGAAAATCAAAGGATTTTTTGTGCGCCTTATAGTCCGAAAAATACGGTAGTGTACATCAGGGTTATTGTGACAAATTCCCTATAAGTGGTCCTTTCATCTATATACTGTATGTAGCAGTGACACCGCGCTGTATGGATGGATTTTATACAGAGATGAGGACATGACACAGAGCCTTGCATACATTTTTAAATACTTTAATGTGCAAGTGTTATACAAGTTTTCAGAGTTCCACCCATTTGCCAGCAGACATAAGATTTCGGTATAAATGATAAGCTTTTCCATCACATCTAAAGAGATATGATAATATAATAAACCTCACCAGTATGAACAAGTCCAGTGCTCGTAGCAGAGAAGTCTCGGATCATCTTACCTTCTGGACAAGTTCCAACCTACAGCAGCCCATAGTTTACTGTGGCATCTACATGATGAATAATCCGGTGACCGCCTTAGGACAGATTGCAGAGGCAATGGGGGTCATTTACTAACGGCCCGATTCGCGTTTTCCCGACGTGTTACCCGAATATTTCCGATTTGCGCCGCTTGTACATGAATTGCCCCGGGTTTTTGGCGCACGCGATCGGATTGTGGCGCATCGGGGCCGGCATGCGCGCGACAGAAATCGGGGGGCGTGGCCGAACGAAAACCCGACGTATTCGGAAAAACCGCCGCATTTAAAAACCGAAATGTGTCGCTTGGGAAGCGCTCACCTTCACCTGCTATGGGATGGTGCATTCCGGGGCGTTAAGATTATTTTCGGCGCAGCAGCGCCACCTGGTGGACGGCGGAGGAACTACCTTCTTAAATCCCAGCCGGACCCGAATCCTGTGCAGAGAAGGCGCCGCTGGATCGCGAATGGGCCGGGTAAGTAAATCTGCCCCAATGTGCAGAGCAACCACAAAGAACAATCCAATTTTACTTGATAGGTTAAAACAACTTTACATATTTTGTGATGGGGGGGGGGGGGGCGCTGGTAGAGCTGAACCCATTCTATATATACACAACTGAGCCACAAGAAATATCACATACAGAAGTGTTCGGTTGACAGCAATTTTGCTGAATTCCATATAGACAAGAACATGAAAAACCATCTATTCCGCCATGATGGATCGCCCTCCAGCGCGGCGCTCTCAGGGTCATCCATAAGCAGGGATTCCCTAGTTTCCCTTATGTGCATTTGTATTCTCAAAGATGGATATTTTGCAACGATTCCGACTGCATAAATCCTTTATTGGAAACACTGAATTCTGCACCCGGATCCCCGGTAACATTCTGAGGATTCCAAAACCTGCTTATATTTTGGTTGTTTTGACACGCTTTTCTTGTACATATTCAATGTTTTTTGTGTCTTGAAATCAACCTACGTATATTTTGCGGTCCAGGACCCATCGAGGATTCCAAAATCGATAATGTCCAGTCCATAAAGAAACAGAGCATGAGCCGGCTGGATTTCACTGGCCGACCACAATGACCAGGGAGGGGACTCAGAGCATCATAGTGATATGTGATGCAAGGAGTCCCTGCTTCCCTGCAGAACAGCAACATCAACAATGTAATCCTCACAGAGTGGACCCCTTGTTTCATATATCACTATGATGCTCTGAGACCTGTCCTCAGCGCTGTTCAAGAGAAATCTGACCAGTCTAATATTAATGATACAAGTAACAGAAGATTTTGCGGTGACTACCTCGCAAGAAACAAGACCTCTGTATTCACAGCCCAAAATTAGTTTTAGCAGTATTCTGGGCACTATTTTGAGGCAGTATTAGGTAGCAACACCTATAGTAGATTCTACAGACTAAAAGTACAATTAAATAAAAATATGGGACAACACAAAAAAAAAAAAAAACTGCAATACAGAGTTTGTATTACAGGGATGCAGGGAATATTTCTATGCGAATAGGGCCTTAATAAAGCCTGAAAGAGAACAGAAAGGACTTTGCCAACTAAGGGTGAAGACACACATGGCGTTTTTGGGCCGTTTTTGGGCCGTTTTTACTAAGTGCGTTTTCAGATCGTTAAAAACGCATGCGTTAAAAAACGCATCCGTTTTTTAAAAACGCATCCGTTTTTGTCCGTTTTTCCGAAATTGCGCAATGAAAAACGGACAAAAACGCATGCGTTTTCAAAAAACGCATGCGTTTTTAAAAAACGGATGCGTTTTTTAACGCATGCGTTTTTAACGATCTGAAAACGCACTTAGCAAAAACGGCCCAAAAACGGCCCAAAAACGCCATGTGTGTCTTCACCCTTAGGAATCCCCTTTTGGGTTTACTCAGCTTCTTTTGAAAAAGAACATTTTTAAACGATCTGCAGCTGTGGATATTCCCCAAAACAGCTGCTGCGATCCAAATCTCTCGCAGGTCATCTTCCCCTTTATGCTGGAAAGGTCAACATTACATAATGCCCGAATGGATTTACATCAAATTAAAAAAGTCTGACTTATCCCTGCTCTGTGTCTCTGGGGTGGAGAATTTCATATGCAGTATAAAAACATCACAAAAAGAAATTGAACAATGGATAAATATGCAGTAGATACAAATTTGTTTTCTACATTTCCTGTCTTTACATTTAAAACTACAGTTTTGAATCCAACCAAAATGCAGTTATCGCTATGAAAATGAGCTTCTGGATCCTCAGGGGTGGGGCTATACACAGGTTATCAATCGCTGGGTAAGGAGTAGGTGCTGGGTGGCATGGCCCTAGCTTTGTTGCACCAAGAACCTAATCTGTATAAAATATTGGACAGATTTCTAGGGAAAAACACCAGAGCTTATAAAAATTCCCTAAATAAGGTGGATAATTACACTTGTGGTTATTTGGGAGAATGTAGACTTCCTTTAAAAGCAGGGGTAGGGAACCGATGGCTCGGGAGCCACATGGGGCTCTTTTGAAGGCTGCCTCTGGCGCACAGACAAATCTTAAATAAAGATCGGCACTGTGTGTGCGTCTAAGACACACACAGCACTGATCGTGTAACATTGCAGCCTGCGTCCTTTGTGCGACCCAGGCGCCATCGCCACAACGGCGGCTGCTGCCCTGGGTCATAGAAAAGAGCACAGGAGCAACAAGGAGCCGGCACGGGAGCATGAGTATTATTCTTTTTTTCGTGCAGGGGCTACCCATCCACTGGTGGGCATGTGCAGGAGCTACCCATCCACTGGTGGGCATGTGCAGGGGCTACCCATCCACTGGTGGGCATGTGCAGGGGCTACCCATCCACTGGTGAGCATGTGCATATTGTATAGCTCTCACAGATTAACATTTTAAAATATGAGGCATTCATGGCTCTCTCAGCCAACAAGGTTCCCGAACACAAGGCCAGGATGCAGAGAGTGCTCCTCATCCCTCCATAGGAAGCCGGTGACACTGTACGTACAGCACCACGACAGGGTATCACAGACCTATGTGAGGGCCATGATACGACTGCAAAATGAGGCTGCAAAACTCAATAAACAGGATGCATAAATAAAAACATAACAGAATTGTTTGAATAAAACAGACAATATGTTAGTGACAAAGACAATAAAAAAGCTGCACGCTCCCAATGGAGACACAACTAAGTGATGAGTGTCCAGTGAAGGTTAAACCAGGCTGTAGAGGATGCCCAGCCATGGGCACTGTAGCATGCCGTGGGATTGGCGGTTATGTTCGTGTAATGAGCCTGGAATCTGGGTCATGCCAATTAGTGCAATGAGCTAAAGTGTTTCACAGTTAAATGGTGAACACGGAACAGAAATGGACTCTGAGCTGAGCAGAAGCTGCATTATTAATCTGTATATAAAATGTATGAAGTGCTGATACAAGTAGTCACCTAGTCTCCGCAAAGTTCAGGAAAAAAAAAAATTACAATTTACACCTTTAGTTCATCAGGACCAATCAACTATTTAATGCTTATGGGGTCTCCAAACACTCCCCATAGAATTGAGCTCTGGACAGGACAGGATTAGGCACTGCTGAATTTTAAAACAAAATACTATTACAGTTCCCAGAGACAAAGCTGATTTTTTCCAACAATAAGTTTGGTCGTTAATAGGGGGATCAACAAGGGTGTGACCCCACAGGACCCCCAACACTCAGCAGCGTCACACTAAGGTAGTGGTTGTAGCAGCTCCCTGCAGCATTTGAGGTTTACTACAGGTTATGATAATTTTACATCTCCCTGTTATACTACATTCATGCAGTGTCTCAGGACTGTAAACAGATACAGGGGTGAAGGTAAAGACAGGTGTGTAACCTGCACACATACAACACATACTTTCTGCTTCTTCTTCTTCGTCCTCCTTCGCCGGAAGACCACGACCTTCGGCATCTGCCCGTCTAAGGAGGCAGGTTTCTGCATCTAGACATTCACATGGTCAGGCAGACGACGACAGAAAGCAAGATAGTAAGGTCCTGAGATACGGGACGACGTTGTATAAGCCATAGTCTCATCAGCGACGGGTGAAGTTCTAGAACCCTGATACATAAAGGTGAGGACGGGAGAGTCAGCAACACAATGCTGTCCATGGAAACCGGCAACAACGGCACAGAGACTGACACATTACATGGAGGGTGCACTTCCTGGCAGTCCGAAGTGTACGTTTACATTGAGCGTATTCCCGAGGAAAACCTCTGTGTGTGTAATATAACTATCCAGCTAGCGAGCTTTAGCAAGCTATAATCCTTTTATATGGGCTCATACACACAGCTGAGGTTTCCACCCTTGCGAGAGCTGATTGTTCTGTCCCGAGTTTTTCGGCTCGGCCAGAGTTTGTAGCTCGGGCAGTCTTTTCGGTACATGGCAAACCTTACCGACCGTTGACACATAGGCTACAACCCGATCATGGACCCGTCTGATGCCCTATACAATTATACATTAACTATCTGCATGTCTGGGAGTTTGGTTTAGAACACATCGGTTAGGAAAGTGACGCTTTTATACTGTTTTGCTCTAACAAGACAGATCCATGTACAAAGTACTGGGAGAAAAAGTTATTACAATCCAGAGCCAAATCACCACTTATTGTGAATGTTTCAGTAAAGCCGGGCAAAATGTTTATGTTTTGGGGCCATCATTTTGAACACCCAAATTATACAAGGAAGTAACAATAGGTGGAAAAAAAAGCTTTTTATTAGATTATGAAGGCCAACACCACCATAAAAAAGGGAAGGGGAAAAAAAAATAAGAGGCCCTTTGTACAGTAGGAGTTTGTTCCTCTGTAACCAAATCCCATTCTTTTCTGCAAAGAGCAATTGGATCTCTCCAAGAACACACAAATTACTGTAGATGTGCTGTTGGGACACATGGTCTATGGTGGGGAGCCAAAGATGAAATACCTTCACTGTGCTACCTCTATAACCCTCCAGGCCATAATAGGCTTAATGTTCTCCTCACACAGAAAGGCATCCGCCTGCTCCCATCAATACGGTAACGCTCCTTATCTACAAATTCATTAGACACAATTTAGACAGCCGAGAATGATCAGAAGGATGAAAGGTTTCAATTAGAACATCCTTGTGTTGAACTCTGGCTGAACAGACCCTTCAGACGTCTCCAGGGAGGGATTTTTTCCCCCCTTTTCTTTTTTTCTCTTCCAAGAGTGTTATATGATAACAAAAGAAAAAAATCGACATTGCAAAATTAAATAATAAAACGGGCTAGGAAGACTCCTGGGCTACATGCGGTGACCCATTAGTAACTGAATGAGGAGCATATAGAAGAGCTGTGAAGGTGAAAATATTTATTGGGAGGGCATTCTGGAGGTTAACATCAATTCAACACCGGAACAAAAAGCGACCGAAAATATTTTAAAAATAAATAACATTAAAAATATCCCAAATTCAAAAATATATATAATTCTTTAAGGAAATCTACCATCAAAATTTAACAAGGTAAACCAGTGTCACGTCACTTCTTACTCTGGCCAGAGAGTGATTCAGGTAGTGCTGTTATATTCATTAATGGCCTGTTTGGTTCATAAACAGCTTTTAAAACTATGCAAATTACCCAGAAGTCAGGGCCGGCACCAGGACTCTTCTAGACTCCGGTTTCACAGCCCCTGAAACACTTATTACACACTCACCGATCCCTACATTCTGCCGCCTCATGCTGTTTTATAGATGCTTTAGAGATGCACAGCTCAGCGGCCCAGTGAGCAGGCATGAGATTTGACTGCTTCAGAGGAGCGATATTGGCAGGAAGAGGTAGTGCAGAAGAACGTTGGTGAAAAAGCCTGTGAACAGGGAGTCCAGAGGGACTCTGGTTACATCCCACTGAAGCACTTCTGGCTCTTTTTACATAATTGTAAAAGGCCAGTAATAGTGAGCAAAGCTACTTTAGCCGATTTATGGCACCCGGAGCATGAGGCGAGAGACACTGGTTCATCTTGTTAAATTTTGATGGTAGATTTCCTTTAAAGAGTAGTCAAAATGCATCTTTGTGCACAGTCTATTTGTCATTCGGCATACACTCATACATAAAAGTGCTGGCAACTGTAAAGAAACATAGGCCTAGGCCGACCAGAGGCCTGGCGGCGCCCACTACTGTGACAATCTAATTTATTGTAATTGTCAATAAAGTTCCATAAGGCATTATTGTTGTATCCATCAGTGAAATCATCTCCAACAACGTACAATAGAAGTGTGACCATGTGTTTAACATGTGCGCAGTATATTAGTAATATCCTAGTAGTGCCAACATCTCTTGTTCAATAGTAATGTACTAGGGTGTGTTATACACTGATGTAATACCACTATATAGATATTGCCAACAACCAGCAAGTCAAAACAGAACCGTGAGCACTCCCTACAAAGGTCAAAAGGTTTGCCAGTTCCTGACACTAAAGATAAAAGGATTTTTACCACAAACTTCTTTAATTTGCACAAAAATGAATAGATTTTTTTTTATATATTATAAATATTATCAGGTTTTCTAAGCTTTCTCATGGACAGACAAATAAGCAGTACCTATAATGGGGTGCTCTCACAAGTCTTCAGAGCCTGAAAGCATTCGAAGAAATACAGACATATTCTCCATCGTTCATGGGTAAAAAGCCTTAGGTCACTGTTCACACATTCGCAGAATCTGCAAAGGAAATCCGAGTCTGTAGACCTGTGGTTGATTAGCATGGGGATAACGTGTGAACAAGGCCCCATTTCTCATAAATGCCCTCACAGAGCTATGACTTGTGGGGCAGATGTGCAAATACCAGTAATGCAGGGTAACTGGGTTGGCCATGAATTTATATTGATGGCTGTTCTCCATCATACACAACAAATGGTCTCTGTACGTGAAGATAAAAATACATCAAAGCTGATATTATACCATGCAACAAAGTAAAAAGTGCCACCCATGGGAATCCATTGTTACAGTCAGGAAGGGCACAGCTTACTAGCCTATGTACCATGTCCCTACACTGGCACCAGCTGTACCTGCCTCATGAACACATCATTTCTATCACCGCAGAGTGTTTTATCACACTTACTTAATAAAAGCAATCATTCTTTCTATAAAACACAGATAACCACTGAGGCTGCCACTGTGCCAAGCTGCCAAAATCTTACGTGGGAGAATAGGACTGGAGATTCTTCAACTCAAGTTCAATGGACTAATATGTGCATGACGCCTAAAGGGGTTAACCAAGTTTGCAAGTTATCCTCTATCCTATTGAACATGTGTCTTGCCACTCTATTCAATAGTATGGAAGTGTCAAAAATTGCACAACATTTAGGCATGTGTGACACTTGCATAGACAGTGAATGGGCTAGCTGGAGATAACCAAGCGCTGTGATCTACAATTTCCATCACTACCATACTATAAAATGGAGCAGGACACAAGTTCATCCTGTTGATCTACATACTAGTGAGAACGGGAACCACATTCTCCCGATTACTGGGGTTCCTCTTCTTATGATCAGTCACGGTCCCTGGAGTCAGACCCTCACCAATCGTCTTTTTAACCTGATAACTAGAAGACTTGGTGCAACATCTTCTTTACCAAGTGCAATACACTGAATGACATACCCTGTTACATTACCGTTGTGCCGCACATCAATTTAGGGTTTGTTTTTCAGTTCCTTCCACCCGTTCAAACGAAATGACTTCCAGTGTTTTACATGCTGGTCACAGTTCAGGTTATCTCAGGTGCTTTAGCCCCTTAATAATAACAAACTGTACCCCATGCATGTATCTGACCACATGAAGTCACAGCAGCCTCCATAGCCTTCTACTCCTCTCCATCCTCCATAGAAGCTGCTGTGGTTTCATGGTGTCACAGTAGGCTGTGACGTATGCTTGATTTGTGTCACTATATGGTGTTTGGTAGTGTGTTACATTTGTATCATCTTAGAATCATTCACATGTAACCATTTCTATTCTCTGGAATGTTCTACTTACATGCAGAAGTCTTTGTGACCCCACGGCTCCAGTGGGGGTGGATTTGGACATGGGGCTATTGTTTGGTAATAAACTCCCACCACCCACTACTAGGTGATAACCAGGTAGCAGAGAAGGTGGGGTGGAGTTGGGTGTAGGGCTATTGTTTTGAGACTGGTTAGAGGCAGTTGTTGAGGAACCTCGGGCTGGAGAGCAAGCTGCGGGGCTCTACCTGAGGACATAGCTGATATGTAACTTGTTATTATACTGGAATAAAACCTGAAGAAATACAGCTCAGTGCTTGTCTTCTCTGATCACGAGGGCCGTTTCGTGACGCAGGGTGTACAGTTTGCTACTGTTAGGAGGCTGAGAGACCTGCGATGATGTCACTGGTCACATGTCATGAATGTAACACAAGGCACTGTGTAAAAAGATTGACACAATATTTATCATCTGTTCATAGAGCTTTATATGTATGTAGTTGTAGTGAAGTACAAGGATGGAGAGCAGGGATTTGAAGAGACACAGAGCTGTCAGTCAGAATAATTGGGCGTGGTTCCTGAGAGAGAAGAGTCATAGATACCAGACAAGAGTATGAAAAGCTAATTTGCATATGAGAAAAGTAATTAAGGTACAGGGCCCCTCTGGCAGCTAATTTTAAGTGATATGGGGAGGACCCTTTATCAGCAGATATTGTTAGTTGGGGCGGGGGGGTCAAAATCTGGTGACATGTCCTCTTTAAAGTGCAGTAATGGGTGACTAGGGAAAGGACCCCAGTATCTGCCCGGGATGACAGAACAATAAACTGTTAATATTGTCCGTCTGTCAGCAATAAACAGTCTTTATTGAAAAGGTTTTTATTCTATAAATTTGTTTAGCTTATTACAGTCAGTCAATGGTAATAAAACGGAGATGCAGAGACATCCCTACTGTGTGCGTGTGTGTTGCAATGAATTATGTCCTTTAATATCATCCCGTAGGGGACAGACATTATACAGCATCTGTATTTCAGAGTCTGACTACTAGAAGTGCTTTGCCCGATTAACCCTACTTAAAAATTCCACACATAATTTTTTTTGAACTGAGGGATTTTACACTAAAAGCGGGGGGGGGGGGGGGGGGGATCGGGATCAATATATGAATGAGAAAATGTAAATTTGCCCCTCCGATGCAGTCTACATTGGTCATTTCTACTTTCTATCATGTACTATTAGAAAACCACCTAATGATGTTTTTCCATAGATTACTACCAAAAAAAATAAAGTCTGCTGACCCGGTCAAATTTATTTTTCACACTAGGATATGTTTTCCACAGATAACCTGGTCTGCAAAAACAACACATGGTTAAAGGGAATGCGTCACCAACTTTTACCCAAACTACTAGATCCCTCAGGCATCATATGAAATGTCCTTCCTAGAATTCCTGAGCAGAGAAGAGTCATATTTAGCCTGTAATGAGTCCCTTTGATGGCTGGAGGGATAGTCATTTCAGATGCCCCTATATTTGGTTTTATAGTACGTAGAAACAAGATTTTCATGGCACAAAGATAAGATTCTCATTGCTACCGATAGTACTACCAAGAAGTTCCTGAAGATCCATGCACTTTTAATATAACTCTAAGCTGCAATTGCAGAAATATAGTTAAAAAAATATACTAAGTAGTCTGGGGCGCTCCAGTTACTTAACCCAGTGATTTTCAACTAGTGTGCCGCGACACTTGGTCGGGTGTGCCGCGGGGAAAGTTCCCCAAACTATGGTGCCCCCTGTGTTTTGTTTCCCAGTCACAGCTTCTTACAATGTAGGAGACGTGTACAATAACACATGCGCAAGCTTTGAACCTCGTGCAACAAAATGACGTCACCGAGGCCGGCGCATCATCCTGAGAGTGGAGAGACTCCCGCATTTACCCACCGCCAAGGTAATGCCCACCAATAATGCTGGCTATATGAGCTTTTGGCAGAATACTCAGCATATGAGCTGGTACTTTTAGTACTCCAGCAGTATACTGCATATAACAATGAGAAATGTAACATGAGAAATACTATAGTCATGAGGCTGGAGTACTACAAGTACCAGCTCATATGCCTCATGGCCATAGTACTTCTCATTGTACCCCTTTATATTGCAGTATATGAGCCACATAATAATCAGCACCATATACTAAAAACAGGGAGAAGCTGAGAACTGTTGAGGAAGAGCTTCGTGTGTGTCTTTCCACCATTCCTGCCAGGATATCCCTGTTGAGTTGATCAAAACAGGCCCAGGTTTCATAATGAGTGAGTAAAATAAATTTAGAATCTATATTATTAACTATATGTATAATATGACTGTTTTAGTGTAATTTTGGTTGGTGGTGTGCCCCAGGATTTTCTAAGTATAAAAAGTGTGCTGCGGCTCAAAAAAGGTTGAAAATCACTGACTTAACCGGAGCGCCTCGTCTTTTCATTTATTCACTGCCCCGTTCTGATACAAGTCCGGTCTGTCACCTGCTCCAGGCACTGTGGATGGCCGGGACTTGTATCGGAATGAAGGTAATGAATAAATTAAAAGATGAGGCGCTCTGGTGACATAGTCAGAGCACCCTAGACTAAATTTGTGTATTTTATATAACTTTATATTGCCACAATCACAGCATACAGGCGGTCCCCTACTTAAGAACACTCGACTTACATACGACCCCTAGTTGCAAACGGACCTCTGGATAATGGTAATTTCTTGTACTTTAGCCCTAGGCCACAATAAACAGCTGTAACAGTTATCACAGGTGTCTGTAATGAAGCTTTATTGTTACTCCTGATTCTTATGACAACCCAACATTTTTAAAATCCAATTGTCACAGAGACCAAAAAAGTTCTATCTGGGATTACAATGATAAAATATACAGTTCTGACTTACATACAAACTCAACTTAAGAACAAACCTACAGAACAGATCTTGTATGTAACCCGGGGACTGCCTGTATAGAGTTATAGTAAAAGAAGTCATTCTTGGTAGGACACATCTACCATTAGTAACACTGCCTGTATCTAAGGTTCTGTAGCTAAAAGTTAAAAAAAAAAAAAAAAGTGACTCTTCTAAAGCAACAAATGAAACTTCTCAGGTCATATGCATATAGAAGAAAATTCATTTTATAGTTAAAACCAGAGAGATGGAACATAAAGTGGGACTTCTATGAAGGATATATTATACCCTGCGAGGGGGGGCTGGTAGTTTAATAAGGTAAAAGCTGGTGAAAGAGTCGCTTGAATCGATGGCAGCTGGCATAGCACAGTAGCTACAACTGAGCAGTGTTTTCTTGCCAAGTTAAACCAGACCGCAACGCTACATCACAACGGTGACCAACTTTTAGACAGAATCGGTAAATCTGCTCAGTCACCAATGTAACCCTGTTTATCCGGCCCGTCACCTTCCTGTCCTGTGTAAAAAGGTTTATAGACTTCATTTCCGATTCTAGATTCTCATGAATAACTGGACTGGCTCCATTATAGATCAGCAGTCACAAGGCAGTTTTCAGGGTCGTAAATAAGACGTACTTTAGGGTGAGTGGTATTTACTGGGTCTGTGAAATGCCATGAATAATAGGATACAGTCTACGGGTTCTGAAACAAAGAACTGCAACGCTTAACGTGCCCAGCGTGCCATGTGTATAACAGAGTGGCACACGCCTAGGCACATGAATTAAAAGGGTGTCATTCCATCTCACTGGGAGGCACCAAAATCCTCTGCATTCTCTGTGTAATCCA
Source organism: Engystomops pustulosus (assembly GCF_040894005.1). Taxonomy (NCBI): domain Eukaryota; kingdom Metazoa; phylum Chordata; class Amphibia; order Anura; family Leptodactylidae; genus Engystomops; species Engystomops pustulosus. The sequence continues at coordinate 44,359,660 of NC_092417.1, forward strand.
GAAATCTCATTTCCACAGTCTGTAATTGTCTTTGTGTTGTCCCGTTAAGGCCTAAAACAATTGCGCAGCAACCCCAAGCACGCCCGTTACCATAGCAACAAAGCTACGGAAAAAAAAGATACGGGCCAGCTGCTAATATACTGTAATTATATTAAGCGTGGAGTGCAACACCCACAAAGCTGCGACTCCTGTGTGACAGGCGGCAGATCCCGAATAAGAGAAAGACAAAAATAAACCCAAATATAAAAAACATCTGAGTAAGAGATTTCGTAACAAGCAAAAGCCGTAATCTTAAAATATAGAAGCCAGAGGGCTGTGGTGATTATATATAAAAACAAGTGAAAATGGTCAAAATAAAGAAGTAAAACTAGATCTTCCTACAAACAGGGATCAGAAAATGACAGGGACAAACTAAGGATTCACTATGAAGCGCAACATAAAAGGGGGTCTGATCAATCCAAGGAAAAGGTGACCATACTCCAGGATGTCAAAAAGATGAATATTTCACTCATAACAGGTTCGACTCATCAAGCATGTGACTGGCGAATAAACAACTTTTCATCCGGATACCCTCCAGTGCTGTCGGCTTTTCCACTACATTGAATAAATTGGGTCTGAGGAACCAGGACCATCAGGCTGCGTGCAGCCGCCAATAAGGACTTTCCACCTCTTTTCTATTATAAAAGAGCATCTGGGGAGGATGTCAGAACTACCACCAGACTGATAACATGACATAGGTATTCAGGGAACAAGTTTAAACACCCCCATGTTGACACTCACACTCCTAGAACACATCAGGTTCCGATGACTCACGTACCATATGTTCATGAGAAGTGTCGCTGCGGTTTCTGGCCCCCTACATGTGAACTCATCCCCTACTCTTCACTGTAAAGTCTTTAAAGAAACATTTTTATTAACTCATTTATCCCCTATACAAGGGATAGAGTAGAAATGTCTGTCTGCAAGGGGCCGACTGCCTGGACCCCACACCCAGAACAGAGGACTTGAAAGTCTTCCTTATCTACCAGTACTGCAAGGACTTCCCGGACCAGAAAGACATCTCTCAAGTCCCATAGAAGTCAGAGGATATAGAAGGAGATTTTATGTTCTATTGATTCAGGATGAGCTGATCTCAGAAGGGAGACTGGTGGCCCCGTGTGCCCGCTTACAATGGGGAGTAGGTCGTGGAGGAGTTTGTTTAATGATAAAAGCCTATTTAGATTGCTGTATGAACTTCTGAAAATTTTGCAGAAGTAATGGTCATATTTTCTGCACTGACCATGGCTAAGCAGAACTGAAGTCAGTGGACTACTACACAGAACATTGGCAGTATTGAATAGACCAGCACTCACAGAATCAGAGACCTGATAAGTTCCAAAAAAAAAAAAAAAGCGGTCATCCAGGGAAAGCAGAGGTCACAAGGACTTAAGAGCTAAATTGGAAAATCCTCATGCATTTTCCCTAAACAAAGATGTTATTTTTATTTACATGCACACCCTATTCACTAAAAAGGTATTCCAAAAAATTGGAAAACAGTTTTTTGATGATTTCCAGAGCCTAGAAAATTTGGAAGGAATTTATGAAGACTTCTATTAGAGATGTGTAAACCTGCCATAGAATTTTTTTAGCACAAAATTGTCGCAAATTCATTGCACTATAAATCAAGGAATCATCCATTCATTACTTAACAACAAAGCCAAAAAATTGCACCAGGCAGAGGAAGTTTTTGGCTAGAAGCACACCGGTGTTTGGTCCATGAGTTATGGATTGTGCGCTGGCCAAACCACTCTGCCTAAAAGAGTAAAAACAAAAAAAAGGAATAAAATCCCAGACCCTCACTATAGGGTGCTCACCTTAAATCTACTTGAGCTTAATGTATCAGACCCCCATTGGTGCAACAAATAGGTCCAGATCCGTATTACAGATTGAGGTCAAGGTCCTTTGCAGCTTCACCCTGATTCACAAAAAGTGGGAATGGTGAACTTGTTCAATACACAGAAAAAAATTGCCACTAGCTAAGACTCTGGACTTAGGAGTGTCAGCATCACATGAAAAATATATTATCTGACTAGACTCCTAAACTACAAGCATCATACAGATATATGCTACAAGTCGTCCCTGTTTCCCTGCAGAACAATAGTGCAGAATCGTAATCATTACGATAGGACAGGGAGGTTAGTCCATGGGGACTTCACATATCAAATATCACTATGACGTCCAGTCCACTCTTCTGCACGGTGGTTGATCTATGAAATCCAGCCTGCCCAGGGTCCTTCTAGGCTCTTGGATTTGTATTTGTAAACACGCATGCAATATTTTGAAAAATTTGGTGCAGCCAACACAAAAATTTAAACAATTTGAACAATTTAAAAATAACTACCAAAGCATCTAGTAATAAATCTGACCGCATTCTTCTGAACCGTACCTGGTAAAAACATGCGTAACTAGTCCTACCTATGTGATAACAAAGTGTTATGAAGTTCCTATTAATAGCTGAAGTTTGTCTGGAGATCACATCCTCCACAGTATGGGGATGCCGCTCTCCTGTAGCCAGGGCTAAACTGTAATCGGATTACAGCTTCTCACGAAAATGGAAACAGAAGTGCTCCGGCCCCGCAACACATTTACTAAGAGTCATTGGATCTTCATTCCAGGCCTGCAATCCTTCTCCCAACACAGCGCCGAGCAGACTTACTTTTACACACGTCTTCTTGGGGGCAGCCATGAAGAGATGTCAGATCCAAAACAGCAGAAGACAAATCTGACCAGTGTCACACGACTCCCCTCCCAGGCTTCACCTACAAACACACTTCCCCGCAGCAGAGAGGAGTCATATTTCAGAAACATCCAGGCCGCTACTACTGTGCACACTTCATGGCTCCTCACAGTAAGTGTCTGGAAGGCTACAGAGCTGCTGTATGTAGACAAGTGCAGTCGTCATAAATATATCTGACAGGCGTTTAAAGGGGCGGCTGACAAACTGCAGCAGAGTCCCCTGGAGTTAAAAGAGCTTGGGTGATGACTTTAATGACACTGGGAGTATCAGTCTTCTCTTACTTCTAAAAGCTCAGCTAATCCTCCCAAGTTCTGTCTCCATACAGAAAGCATCTTTCATGTTCTTCAATGGCTTTGTGTCGATTAGACCCCATAGAGGAGGAAGTGGAGAAGGCCACGATATTGGGAGGTTTTAGATAAGATGGGGTATAGGGGGGGGTGCTGAAAACCACATGTGATTCTTTAATGTCAAATTCCTTAGGGCAGATGAGTTTAGGACATTGACCAGAGAACAGACTAGGAATATCAATCATGATAAGGTCACGATGTACCATCATAGAAGCTTTATTGGCCCATGTAAATTTGGAAGAAGTTTCCAGACTAAGTCCGTGGTCGGTCTGTGAAAAATGGCCACATTTTATGGATTGACTAGTGTCCAGGCATCATAGTGATATTTGATACAAGGGGTCCCTGCTTCCCAGCAGCACCAAAGTATAGTCACCATCACACCAGGAAAGAAGGAACTCCTTGTATAATATATCATTATGATGTTTTGAGTCCCAAACCTTTACACTGCACTCAGTCCTTAAAATCCTGTCTACAATTTACGCAAATAATGAACGATGATAGAACTGCAGTACCCAGGTCTGTCCACTAAACGGAGAGCGGTGTTGTCCACTTTCGGACTCATTCTCTGCAGGAGTAGCTGGATCAATGAGAGAGATTCCCACCTATGCGACACCGAGGATGTATTCTTTGAATAGTTGACGAATATTGAAAACCCCCTTTTGGAGAAGTCCCATTCAGATAATCCCTTTACACATGTCCTATATGAGCATGGACAAGCCAAAGAGGTGGCCTCTGTACCCAAAACCCACCCATTAATTTGAATAGAGCCAATGTAGACAGCACGTCCTATGGCGGAAACCCAGCCGCAAGGTCACCAAGTCACCCGAATAGATTTCATATAACAGCCCACATGGTAGATCCATAGTATTCATGGGTCCATAATACATTTAGAAGTTGTCAGTAAGAAAGTCTCCTATAGCATTTAGTCCAATCGAATCCCATCCTGCGTTCTCAGATGCTGACGTAAAAAAAGACATCATTCTGGTAAAATAGTGAAAAATATGTTTTGTTTTATTAGTCCACTGGGTGATGTATAGGAAAGAAAATTATATATTTTGATGGCAGGAAACTGAAACATTGCTGAACCATGAATGTTATTATTTAGTCTGATTCTTCTCATATTCGAAACATGTGTGATCTGAACACGCGCCTACCAGCTATCCTCAGAGTCACACATGGCAGGCCCAACTCCTCCCGGGAAACCAAAATAATCCAGACTGGAAGAGGAAGAGAGAGGGGACGTATAGACGACTACAGAGCATTGTTCTGTACTGTCAGCGGCGCTGTAGAGGGGAGGGAATCCATTTCCTCAACATACAGAATTTTATCAAATTTAGTTATTTTATAACCATTTTGCCCGAGGACATATTAGCCAATATTTTTTTTGGCATTATAGAGAAATATAAATAAAATTAATGCAAACTCCATTCAATTAAGAAATGCATCATATTAAACATAAGATACCACCTGCAGCAGGTTATAAAACAGGAGGAGCTGAGCAGATTATACAGTGTCCAACCTGCAGACAGCATGTTATAGAGCAAGAGGAGCAGAGAACATGGTACAGTGTCCCATCTGCAGGCTGCATGTTATAGAGCAAGACAAACTGAGCAGATTGTAATTTGGATTCCATGAGTAAGCAAAATATTCAATACAACTACTATTTTATCAAATAAAATAGAGGCGCTCGGGCAACGCGGGGAGAGGAATAGGAAGGAGGGAGGAGGGAGGGAGGGAGCAGCTCACCCCCGGCCCTCGCCATAGGAAGATATGGCGCACGGTGCCATACTACGGAGAAAGATAGGACATGTCCCATCTTTTTCCGGGGCACGGAGCGATAAGGTGCCGCACCGTACCGCTCCCGTTGGGCGCCATGCACCCATTGCCGTCTATGGGGGACATATATCGGCCGTATATACATCCCCCATACCACAGTGTGAATGTAGCCTGAGAGTTTTAGTTGTTACTTAAAGAGGACCTGTCCCCTCCCCCCAAAAGACCCCCACCAAATATGTCCCCCATGATCCTCCCCCAGCCCCTTTCTAGCAATGACTTTTTTTTTTAATTCAGCTTGGCAAAGTTAGTTTTAAATCGATCCAACCTCTTATCAAATAAAAGGTCATATCCTAGTAACCTGTCCCCTGGCAGTCGGCCTTATTCATGAGGGGGGCGGTTGACACTTCCCCTCCACGCCCCTTTCAGCGGGGACCTGTAAGAATAGCCCGCAGCAGCGCATATATCGCGCAATCGCTGCCGGCTCTCTGTGGTAGGCGCAGAGGGGCTTATTCACAGCGCCGGCCAAATATATATAACATTCTTCCAGCGCTGTGAATAAGCCCCTCTGCGGCCGCATCGCAGAGAGCCGGCAGCGATTGCAGTGACTGCGACACATTTATCAAGACTTTTAAACCATTTTTTTCACTTTTATGACATAGTGGGGTGTAGTCTTTGAAAAGGGGCAAGGCTTTTAGAAAAGGCAGAAAATAGTCCATGTACCAAAAAAACTAAAAGCGCGGTGTAGACTAGTTAAAAAATAAAATAGAAACCAAGAGTTCTATACCTATACTTTGGTAGTGCCCAAGGTAGCTTAGTGCTGTGCTCAGCAATTTCAGACCACTCCCACATTATTGAGTGACGAGGCACAAAGTGTACTCGACTCTTCGATCAGATTGTCATCTTCAATATTGTGGATAGGGGTTAATAGAAACCCCTTTAAATATTTAGGAGTCTGGAAATGTTATTTATCTGTGAACAATGAACATCTGCAATTCATTGAAGAGCTGCAGATATTCCTTTACAATCCTAGGGGTTACATACTTCTAGGATATCCCAGCAGCACTGTAGGACCATGCCGACTACTTTTTGCAGAAGCAGAACACAAAAAAAGCCTAAAGTCACATTTTACTTTCCCATGTGGCCCACACTAATAAAAACCAAAATGTAAAAACACAGACACTGGTCTCCACTACTTGCAAATTTCATATGCTTCAGAGACCTCCATTGGTGGTCCACGTGTTCCTCCAGCACAAAGCAAACTGTACATAGAAGATTAATCTGTGCATAGTTATCTGCCAGACAAAGCAAAGGCCCAGCTATGACGGAGTGTAAGAAATGGATTATGTGTAGGATTTACAAGTGACCTGGACAATAGGGGAAGGAGGTTTTGTGGGTCGTGATTAGCAGATACGTTAAAGTGCCCTTCTGTGGGTATAAAAGTTTAAAAAGTCAAATGTTGCTTCAAATATTTTTTTGTAAATGCAATTTTCAGGTGAATATAAGAAACTTTGTAATATATCTTCTCTCCTATCAATCGTTATTCAGCCTGCTAAACTGCTTAGTTCTTAGGTGATTATCAGGGACGGATCATGGACCCTTGGAGGTCCTTCAAAAAGCTATGAAATGGCTTGTGTAGATGTGTATTAAGAGCAGGAACAGATGTACAAGGATTTCATGGCTAAAGGTTCTTCTGAATATAAAATTTGGTGGGTGGAACCCCTAGAAGGCTTGGACCCCCGACTACCGCCAAAACCGCCTATATTATAGTCTACTGCTGATGATTATACAGGAAAATATCTGTGTCACCACAGCTTTATTCACATCTATACTACTCAATACTGCTAAAACAATTACTATTCCGATGCAGCATGTGCTGTGTATCCTCTACTTCATTGAAACCACTACAGTCTTTTGGAGGTTTATGAATGAAGACAGATCGGAACAGTGGGTAGAGCAGTTTAGCAGGCGGGATAAGATATGGATAGAGGAATTTCTGAACTACTCCTCTGTAAATAAAAACTATGAAACTGTTAATCTTTCATACCAGTTATGAGCATGTCAATCCGAAATCTACCATGTGGATTCAAAGTTCCGAAAAGCACTACATTCCTAGGGAAAGTGGTAAAACTAAACATCTCTCATAAGAGTTCAGCAATCACTGACAACTAAAGTAGATTTGGGTCCCAAGTGACATTGTAGACTACCACAAGAGTTACCATATAAAGTACATTATAACTGAAATACTACAGAGCTACTTGTCCATTGGGTTTTACAGGCGACAGCGACAACCTCAAGCAATATCCCACCCCATATACAAGAGTTTGAATGGCGCTCACTGGGTGTGGGAGGCTGAGGAAAAGAACAGTAATACTTCAGTCTTCAGATCAGATGTAGGCTTTTTAGATTTCTAGTACATTTTCCTCCCAATGGATTATAATGTATCTGCAGGGATCTTTTGATTCACCGAAAGTCCGGACCTATGATGCAGGTGTTGTGCTGTATTTGGAAGGAAGCCGTCATTTCGTACTAATCTTATAGAAATTTCAAATTCACATGGAAGGAGATGTGAGTAGTAACTAGAATTGACAGGATGGGCCCCGATTCCGCGCCCCCCCCCCCCCCCAAATTGATTTCCTTTATCTTTTGAACAAAGTATGTACTGTCTTAGATGTGAAAACAAGGTCATAACATTGTAGCCATCATTCAGACATGTTTTTGGAGGTTATGTGTTAGTGATGAAAGGAATGTATGTATATATGATTAGCGGCCCCACTGATGGAAAACAGGCCATACAGTATACTGACTCAAGTCATGGACACCATAATAGGAGGTAAATACAATCTAGAACGACAATTGGGGAGATAGGTGATAATTGTTTTTAATTCCAATTTCATTCTAAAGTCATGAAAAAAAAATAATAATATTTTTTTTATTTCGCCATATTATATTTTCGCCATCATAGAATCAAAGAGATTACATGATCATAGAGGAAAAATGACAGCTACACCCCAATCCCACCCAGTCATTAGGGGACAATTTGTGGCAATTAAAGGAAATGTGTCATCAGAAAATGACCTATTGTTTAATATTAAACATTTTTCAAGAACTTTGATCTTATTTTTAGCCATTTTCATATCGCTATATAAAATTTTTTAAATCTTGCTACCCTTACACTGTTGCCATCAGAGTCATAAGCTGACACTTCCTGCTCTGTAGAGAGCACTTTTCAGTCATCCCAACACAGACAACACCAAATCCACCATTAGCCACAGGAGACAATACAACATCTCCCGGAACCTGCACCTTTCCTGTCGAAGATGGAAGGGAAATAAATAAATAAAAGAGATCTCAATGAGTTATTCCCTGACCCCAGGCCCATGTGGCTTCTCAGACTTCTCTACACCAACCTCCAATCAATAGTGATGCCAGGGGCCTCACCAGTAACCAAGCGCTACTGTACAGCAATCATGTTACCCCCTGTCAGACCACACAGATACCACCATGTAGGGTATATATTACCCCATTGCAGAACCACAGTGCACTAAACCATACGTTCCCTAACAGTGCCAAAAACATACTATTCTGCTGCAGCATTGTTGCCACTTCCTACCCATACCCCTCCGGCAGCGGAATTGATCCCATTTCCACCCCATGATTTTTGGCAACAGCTTTGTTCCCTTTTCTACCACCACCCCTATAGCAGCAAACAAGACATTCACATACAAAGTCAAATGAATGTCTTAGTTTAACAGAATAAATGTTCTTAAAATAAAAGTCCTCTCTCGATTGCAGGAGATCCCATACCTGCCCCCAATACCCCTTCAACAAACAACACGCTCTGTCCCCGGTTTACATACAAGAGAGGGTCCATAGGTTTGTTCTTAAGTCGAATCTGTATGCAAGTCAAGTTTTTTTTGCCCCAGTGACAATTGTAGCTGTATTTGCTGTAATTGGACCAAGAATTATCAATAAAGCTTCATTAGACACCTTACAGCTGATCATTGCAGTGTGGGAGCAAAGTAACGTCCAGAGAGCTTCACCAGAGGTCACAGTGGGAAGAGGGGGGTCCGTCTTTATCTAGGGTTCGTCTGTAAGTAGAGTGACCTTAAGTAGGGGACCACTTATACAGTATATAGGACACAACTAAGCCTAAGTTGGAGGCTCCTCTAGATAGTCAGGCTTATGATACCCCACAGACATTACTACCATTCCTCCCCAGTAGGTAACACGACCTTTGACAAAGTGTGCATGGCTATTCCGTGAATGTTTGCACTTTTTTTACATTTTTTTTTTTTGGGGGGGGGGGCGGAACACAAATCTTACATTCAAAGCGGAAACAGGGTGTCAAAATCCATGTCAGAAAGTTACACACTGGATTTTGACACAGATCATCAACAAACCCTTCAAAAGAAAATTACAGATTTCCAGGTCCCACTCAGTAATACAAAATGTAACAATTTAATTGCAGGGGCTGAACAAAAGACAAAACATGGCCATGACCCGAGCAAGTAAGAAAATACAAAATCCTGCAAATCCCTCTCCACCATAACAAGCGATGGGAAGTACCTTGCACAGTGACCTCCAAAACACAAGAGATCTAAACAAATCCCGTGCTCCTTTAAGACAGGCCCTAACAACGTGCTTAGCTATAGGTTGATGAGGGAGTTGTATAGCTGTCAGATTTATGGAGACTCTGGAGATTAGCTGCGGCCTGAGGTCTGCATAGCAACTCCAGGCGCTGCCGTTACTTGTCACACCGAGGTGCCTAAAGTAATGAGGAGACGTGATCCACAGCGGCCCAGCACACAGCACCTGCTACACTGCACTGCCCTCTATGATCATGTGGAGTAGTAGTCTCTGTTCTTAGATTTGTTCATTTAGAGGCCATCATGATGCAGGTTTACCAGGGAGAAAGACCGTAACATCTTAAAGTGAGGACGACAATATGGAATATTTAGGATCAATTTCTGTATTATAATGTTTTGGGGGTTTTTTCTCTGTTTCGCTGCTTGTATACATGTGTGTGTGAGAAAAACCATAATTAATAGTGTTTTGTTCAAAAAAAAAAAAAAATAAAACGGGATAAAAACTGGTAACACCAGGCTGCAAATCCCATAAGACTATACAAATGTCCCACTGACACGCCCTCCCAGGTGTCTGAATTCATACATTTAGTTTGCAATTTGAACGATAGGAAAAGTTACTCCGGATTTGTAAATTATGAAAACATTTTTTATTTATAATAATATATATTTATTATTTTTATTCTATATTATATTTATTATACACACACACACAATTACAGACACGTCCTCCAAATTTCATCCACTAGAAAAAAGTAGATCACAGGAGGTCTCGCTATCAACATTAAAGGGCACCTACCACCACGAATCTACCTATAAAGGTAGATCGGGTGGTAGGTGGATGTATGGGACGTGAGGATAGCCCTTTTTAGAGATAATCCTCACGTCCCCGCTAGCATACCATAAACTTTATTGCCCTAATATGTTAATTTAATTAAGCGGCTACCGGGGCGTGGAGTAGCCGGACACGAGGCTACACGGCGCGGCTACTCCACGCCCCAGTAGCTGCTTTCCCCCGCCTACCCTGTGATCTTCGGCGCGCAGCTCCTGGCAGCTGCGCGCCCTCGTCCGAGAAGCCGGAGTTCTGCGCATGCGCAGTAACTCCGGCCTCGTTCCCGAGATCGCGCATCTTGGCCGGAGTTACTGCGCATGCGCAGAACTCCGGCTTCTCGGACGAGGGCGCGCAGCTGCCAGGAGCTGCGCGCCGAAGATCACAGGGTAGGCGGGGGAAAGCAGCTACTGGGGCGTGCAGTAGCCGCGCCGTGTAGCCTCGTGTCCGGCTACTCCACGCCCCGGTAGCCGCTTAATTAAATTAACATATTAGGGCAATAAAGTTTATGGTATGCTAGCGGGGACGTGAGGATTAGCTCTAAAAAGGGCTATTCTCACGTCCCATACATCCACCTACCACCCGATCTACCTTTATAGGTAGATTCGTGGTGGTAGGTTCCCTTTAAATCACTGTATTGACGGCAAAGTGAAGTTGTCAATAGATCAGGCTTAAAGTTTAGTGTCATCTGGGAGAGCATTTCCACAGCTCCATAATAATGACCACCAGGACCCCGGCTACTGCAGTACAGGTCTACATGTAAAAAACTCAACTATGACCTTACATAGAGATAAGGGAGTCATCATCCTAGGGGTCTTTAAAAGGTCATGGACAGGAGCATTATGTAACCTATGCAATGTACAGTAGATACCGCCACATTATACAACACACATTTAACAATTTCTACGATAAAACCAAGCATCAAGGCACTTGAAGCCATAAGCAGCGTCATCCTGTAGGACAGCAGCCACATACATGTTAAGCCGTTGCATTGATCACTTACTCCATGTCCTCTTACATTGCAAACATATACAATAATGGATTATTGTGCCAATACACAAACCTAAACACTAATACAAAAGACTGAAATGCACGGCCCAGCGCGATTGTTTTACTTTTACTGTGGGAGGGAGTAATAGATCACTGTAAGCTTTGATCGGGGTGGTGGGGGTATACTTTACCCTAATAAAAACATTATCCCTTTAAACCAGTCGGATCCACTTTGTAGTAGAATGTTTATGCAGGATCTGGAACGTCTGTAGAGAAGAGCTGCCAGATCTCTACCAGTATTTATTCTGAAATCAGAACCGCTCCGATGCAAGGAGAGAAAGCAGCGTCCTCTTATCTGATAAGTCCAGGACACGGTCTAGTCCATCAGAAGTGTCTGTTTAGTTGGGGGTCCTGTTCCTTAGCTTAAAGGGCCCTCTTTCAATTAATTACCTATCCTCACTGACCACACCAATCAGCTATTTAGGTCTGCTCAGTCTTAAGTTAGATTGGTCTGTATATTGAGTTTTATCTTGCCCCCCGTCCCCCATATTCAGATATTGGAGGAGATTTATTAGTGCATGTAGGCCAGTTTTCGGTTGTAGAAGCACTGAAATAATCGCAAATACTTGTGCACTGCAAAAAAATAGCAATAAATAAGCGACTACTATTTGAGTGTGGAGGGGGCATGCGTGTCTGGGGGTGGAGTGGTTGTCCATCAGAGGAGCACAGCCAGTGATGTATCAGCTATGGCAATGAGCGGTAGGACTTCATCTTATGTGGGTGCACAGAGCGCCAACGTCTGATAAATCACACCCATTAGACTTCAATAAATAAATAAATAAAATAAATAATGTACTATCTCCTTTAATCCCGCCAAGAGATAGAAGCCAGCGATAATTTACCCCAACATCTACGAGGCATCTTATAAAGTTGTACATGAACTTGCGATTTGAAGATGAAGTATAAATATATACACACAAAAGACAAAGACATGGAACTAAAAGTCAGTTTCCTGCAGCATTTACGCTCTTAGTGACTAAAGTTATTTGGCCATTTCTCAGCTCTATTAAATGTTACCTAGATAAGCCGCTGCGCAGACGCTCATACCAGAAAGAAACCGGCCATCAACTGGGAGAATGTTTCACATTTTCTTAGTGGGCATGGTAACATAACACGTTACAAGAAAAACAACATTTTTCTCCGTTATTACACATCTTGCTGGACTTCTATCACTACACTGTGAAAGTACTGTATACTTATATCTAATTATAAGGGTCACCAAAAATGCTTTACAGATGTGAGAACTGTAGTAGAGCTGCACCATCCCGGCAATGCTCCGGGATAGTCACTGCCAATCACTGGATCTGATCAAAATCAAGTCAGACGGCGCATTGTAAGCGCTGGGAGATGGTGTCGGATGAGAGCTTACGGCTGGCCGGAAGCTCCCTGTGCCCTTGAAAACAAACTGGGGCACAGATCAGATGGACCGCAGCGCCGGAGGAGGCAAGTACTGTACACATTTATTATTTTTTAAATCGCCCGCCCCAATTTATTGCGGGACTCGGATAACCCCTTTAATGGGGCTCTATAAATAAAATAATAACTACCTAAATAACGCAGCAAAAAAAAATCTTATTACTACGGCTACAATAAGCACTCAAGTGTTTTTTTTTTCTTCGTATTTTTAAAAGTTATGGCGCACTAAACGGATCTACTTGGAGTCTGTAGAATATTTAGAACGTGTTTGCGGCTCAGTTTTCCCATTGTCATCCACATGCAGTCCATATTTGCAGATCACTTGGTAACACAGAACCTTGAAGAGTTTGGGACAAGTTAGCACCAACATATGATAAATGTGCCCCTATTGTCACTAAGTGCCAGTGTATGATGGCTTAGAATTGCACAGGGTACAGACAGCACATGTTCCTGCCCCACTTCACACCCTTCCACGCCCACTTGCCGTGGAGATGGCAATATGGGGGGGGGGAAAATTATATATTTCAGAGTTTGTACACCAGATCTCAGACGTACAAGCCCGACAAATGTGGCATCTGTTGGTGATCTCCAATAACAAACGGCATACAGACCGTTTTTGTGGACATACGGCAACAGTAGCAGATTACACATGAGCCACAAAAACTGGCCACGGATCTATTGTGACCACTTTCATATACTGGTAGCCTAAGGCAGGTGACACTACACTACTATGATTCACCAACTACGGGGAATAGTGACAGGAGAAATCCAAACCATCTACTAGGAAATGAGTCTCCGGCCAATTAAAAAAAATCCAAAATACTGATTTCTTTCATCATCCAACGACCCACAAATACAGGCAGTTCCCGGGTTACTTACAAGATAGGTTAGTTCTCAAGTGGAATTTGTATGCAAGTCGGAACTGTATATTTTTTTTAATTGTAACCCCAGTCAAATTTTTTTGGGCCTCTGTGACAATTGGATTTTAATATTGGATTGTCATGGAACTAGGATTACAATAAAGCTTCATTGCACACACCTGTGATAACTGTTACAGCAAACACAGTAAATTGCCAACATCCACAGGTCCGTTTGTAACTTGGGGTCGTCTGTAAGTGGGGTGTTCTTTAAAGAGATACAGGCGGTCCCCTACTTAAGCCATTTTTAGCTCAGTCCCCAAAGGCCACTTGAAAGTAGAGCAAGACGCAGAGAGAATAAGATGTACAGTACAGAGCAAATACTGCAGACAAGCAGCACAGAAAGCCAAGGCTGGAAATGCTGAAGAGGCGATTCTCCATCTGCAGGAGCGCTGGATGACTCCCTGCTGACTGATCCTAATGGCTTTGCTCCGGCCGTAATAAAATATCTGCAAACCCCATTGGCTCAGTGGTCACATTCACCATGAACGTGGTTCACCGCCTACATCTTAAAAGGGAAAGCATCAGAAAAGCCTCAACTGATAACTGCAGAGGATTCCCCACTTGTTCCATAACCAGGACGAGGTTATGAGGAGCCATCTTTTAACTAAATGCAGATGTTGGTGAAGAGAGAATGAATCACAGAAGTTGGAATTTTGTGTATCCTGGATCAGGGCTCTAAATTAAAATATCATGATGTTGCTGTAGATTGTTATCTATCCAGCATGTGATATTTACTGCCGTCTGATTAACAGCATTCAATGCATTTAAAGGGGACATCATTTCCTTAAAGGAAACCGGCACCAGATTTTACCCCACTGAACTACCAGCCCCCTCAAGTAGGGTATAGAATGTCCTTTCTAGATTTCCCTCTTATGTCAGCTCTCGCCTTTACCTTCACATAGAGGCTGAAGGGGTAGTGTCACTTCACACAGCCTCGTCTTCAGTACTACCGTACTCTTAACTATAACAGTTCCCAAAGTAGGGGGCTTCTGATGTGACGCTTCCCCTGAATAATCAAAACTTGACTCATCTCTGGCAATAATGATTTTACACATTACTTTGGAGGAGCATTTTTTTTTTTTTTGGGTTAATGCTTGCGATTTCACATAAAAGATGACATTTCATTCTTTACGAGGGGGCTAGTAGTTTAATGGGGTAAAATCTGGTGAAAGGCTTCCTTTATGAATCACTGCTGAACAGACCCGAACTTGAGGTTTTGCGCTCTCTGTTCGACAGCTCCTCCTAATCCCGATATGTTGCTTGATGGGCTGCAGAGCCCATACATATGGGGTAGTATGCCAATATGGGGCAGGTAACTTGGTGTAAAGAGAAGCAAGGAACATGCACAATAGTAAAAAGAACAAAATACATAACAATAGGTCATATTACACAATGGCTGGCGCTGTTCCGGCATCAACATCCTGACAATGTCATACCTGTAAAGGATAGAAATACAGAATCCACTGCAGCGGCCACAACTCTATAATATTCTAGATTTTGGGAACAGCTGCTAACAGATTGCTAAACAAGAACAAGCTCTTTATGCCCTGTGCACTATGCAGAGGGGTCAGCTCCCTGCTTTTATGTTAGCTCCATCCAGTTACAGCACCCCAGGTCTGCTGTAGAGCTTCACTGCCTTACACAGTAACCCAAAGAGGGCACCTGTGCTTTACAGTAACAGTTACACTAACAGTCATTAGTTCTGCTTAATAATCCAAAGAGAACACCAAGTCCATCCTGGAACTCCTCAACCAGCCGTCACATTTCAGTAGATTGGGACCGCAACCAATTGCGGCGCAGCTTTCATTTAAAGAGAACCCGTCAGGCAAAATAACCCCCGAAACTCAATATATTTTCATAAACTGCCATTAGAGAGCATTGTCTCTATCCCTTCATTGTCCCTCTACATGCCTGTAACCCTAAGCAATGAGGTCCTAAAGCTGTATGCAAATGACCTGTGAGATGTCCAATGAAGCATTAGCATATTCAAGCTGTCCACTCTATTCATGAGTGGGAGGCACAGCCACACCCCCAGTGCTTGACTGACAGCCTGTATAATGGTTGACACTCCTGGTGCTGGTGGCCCCTGCAGCCTGTGTATATGAGATACTCCTATACACATGACTGACAGCCTGTATAATGATGTGAAATATAATGGTGTAATGGCTCCTCCATGTGCTTCTTGGTGCTGGCACCCCCTGCAGTCTGTGTGTGTATAGGAGAGAGGCAACAGCTCCAGGCAGCCATGTTATACATGTATATACTTGTGTAGCTGATGTCTGTGTATCACACACGTGTATGGGAGGACAAGGCATGTCAGCAGGTAAAGCACAGACACTAGCAATGCTTTACTATACATTACACACAGACATGAGCAGGGGGAGTAGAGAGAAGGGAGAACAGGGGTGACATCACTGCCTCTGACCATGTGACCAGCCTCATTTACATAAGAATAGATGATTTTACAATTATTACTGTATGAATTGACTAGATAAAGGCTGGGATGGGATCCTTGTGAGCTGCTCCAACAGGTAGTAGTGACAGGACAAGTGACATACACCTGAGGACAGGTGTACTTTAACCCCTTAAGGACCAGGCCCTTTTTCGTTTTTGCGTTTTTATTTTTCACTCCCCACCTTCAAAAATCTATAACTTTTTTATTTTTCCGTGTACAGAGCTATGTGATGGCTTATTTTCTGCGTAACAAATTGCACTTCGTAGTGATGGTATTAAATATTCCATGCCGTGTACTGGGAAGCGGGAAAAAAATTCTAAATGCAGTGAAAATGAAAAAACACATTTGCGCCATTTCTTGTGGGCTTTGTTTTTGCAGCTTACACTGTGCGCCCCAAATGACAGGTCTATTTCATTCATTAGGTCAATACGATCACGGGGATACCAAATTTGTATAGGTTTTATAATGTTTTCATACATTTACAAAAATTAAAACCTCCTGTACAGAAAAAAAATTCTTCATTTTGCCGTGTTCTTGCGCTAATAACTTTTTCATACTTTATTGTATGGAGCTGTGTGTGGTGTCATTTTTTGCGACTTCTGATGACGTTTTCAATGCTTCTATTTTTAGGACTGTGCGACCTTTTGATCACTTTTTATAGAATTTTTTCTATTTTTCAAAATGGCAAAAAAATGCCATTTGCGAATTCGGGCGCTATTTTCCGCTACGGGGTTAAACGCAGTGAAAAACGGTTATTATATTTTGATAGATCGGGCATTTTCGGACGCGGCGATACCTAATGTGTTTATGATTTTTACGGTTTATTTATATTTATATCAGTTCTAGGGAAAGGGGGGTGATTTGAATTTTTATGTTTTTTTAATATAATTTTTTTTTTTTTACTTTTTTTTATTACTATTTTTCAGACTCCCTAGGGTACTTTAACCCTAGGTTGTCTGATTGATCCTACCATATACTGCCATACTACAGTATGGCAGTATATGGGGATTTTGCATACCATCTATTACAATGTGCAGATCGCACATTGTAATAGATGGCCTAAAACATGATAGCCTCGGATCATTGTGTGATCCGAGGCTGTCATAGCAACGGATCGCCGCTCCCCGGTGACGTCACGGGGAGTGACGATCGGAGCCAAGATGGCGGCGCCCACGCGCCGCCGGCTCTTTAATGCCGCCGGCAGCTTTGCCGGCGGCGATCAAAGGGTTAACACCCGCGATCGGTGCATGCACCGATCGCGGGTGTTAGCGACGGGCATTTGCTTCATTATGAAGCAAATGCCCGGTGAGTATGAAGAGGGCTCAGCCCGTGAGCCCTCTTCATACTCCCCCATGTGCAGTAAGACGTAAGGGTACGTCTTATTGCGCTATGGGGTTAACCAGTGCTCATAAATATTTTAAAGGGGAGCTGTAATTGTTTGCCATGGGTAATTAAGAACATTCTTACTTTTAGACAGCTTGATAAAAATCAGCCCCAGAGTGTCCGACACCCACTGATCCGATAATGCAGGTGTATCCCAAGGATATACCTATTTAGGACCCCAATTCATCATTCAGTCAAGAGGATCTGGATCATCCATATAATACACAGATGGCCCATTGATATCACTGGGTGCCAATTAGCAGCGGCCGCTTCACTGTGCCGATAATCCAAGCTGCTATTTCCCTTTTCTCATAGAGAAGACAAGATTGGTGGCACGCGGGGACAGGCAGATGTCCAATCCACAGTCAATGTCTGTGAGGCATCTGCCCATCTACGTCCAGCGCAAATCAACAACAAATGCTTCCTTGCAGAAATGCAATACAACGCAGCGACAACTGTAAGAGAGGAGGCCATGTGGGAGATTAAGCAATATTTTTTTAGTGCACTGTACATGAGGAATAGGGCCTAACTTCCTGATCAGTGGGGGTCTCAGTGCCGAGACCCCCGCAGACCGCGAGAACTAGGGGCCCGACCGACCCCTCACCGCTCCTCAGACTAATGGAGGAGACAGCCGTACATGACCGTTCTGCTCCATTAATCTCTATGGCGCTGACGGAGATCAATGAGCGCTGCGCTCGGCAATTTCCGTCAGCTCCATAGAGATTAATAGAGCAGAATGGTCATGGCGGCCGTCTGCTCCATTACTCTTATGGAGCGACAAAGGGCCGGTCGGACACCTCATTTTCGGGATCTGTGGGGGTCTCAGCACTATCCCGTGCCTAACTTTGCTTCGTGGGAAAATCCCTTTAAGAGGCAGAAAAATAACTTTTCTCGAAAAACGGCCCACATTTATCAAGAACAGTGCAAACTGCACTATGTTCAGTTTGTCTGTGGACTGTACGGGGTGCACCAGATTCGTGAATATGGCGCCCCATGCTCTATTCAGACAGCGCACTTCAGACAGAATTGTGGCGCTCGGTCTGATTAACACAGCAGTTTTTTCTTAAATCAGATCCCCAAAACAGATGCAGACACTTTAGAAATACACCTATAAGCAGCTTGCACATTCTTTCTAGTGCACAGTCAAACAGAAAACACGTGTACGCACTTGTGTGTAGAAATATTGGGGTAAATCAGGTGCCTATGAGAAGAACTGGATGCCGTGGGCAACTAGAACAATCAGGTCTCAGCTTTCATTTTCCCACAGCAGTTTATAAAATGAAAGCTGAGCTCTGATTGGTTGCCATGAACTAGAACAGTTTTACCTCAGACACATCTTCCACATTGTGTTCACTTAGACGTTACGTGGTTTTCCTATTGAGAGGGGTGTAACGATCTTGTGCAGAGATTGTAAATCAACAAATTATGAAGGAAGGAGGAGAGGGGGGGGGGGGGGGGTCAAACTACGGGTCCTCCACACCAATTTACAGCTTGGTTGCCAAATAACCATTATGCAGTGTTACACCGTTGCTGTAGACCCTTTGTTCTCCATATCCAGAAGTCAGATCCCCACACATCATAAAGCAATGCCATATTCTAGTGATATGTCACCACTTTCCAAAATGGGAATAATTGTTTTTAATATGTTCTTATCCAAGAACCGCTATGACCTCCTCTTCTGTCAAAATGTTAACATTCGGCGAGGCAGTGACCATGCCAGGGGATGCCATCCATCTTTTCCCCAGCCCTGTCACATCTGCTTCACTACAAGGAGGCAAATTAATATTCGGGACTCTAGAAAAGCTGGGTGGATGTAATAACAGTTGTAATATGTAAACTCAGCAGTAGGATTATATGAAGAAAAGTTAATGAGAGATAGTACGGTATATAATCATCCCAAAGTCTAAACACCATATAAGATAATGAAAGTATGAAGCCCATAAAATATTGTATAAATAAAAGAGACACAAAGGACTGAATCCAGACAGTATCATTTATACCGAAATACCATATATGGTCTTTATATGCAAGGCACAAAGTAGTTCGCTAAATAATGCAATTTTTTTATCTCTATATTTAGAAATTTGTTACACATAAAAACATAGTTTACAGTCAGTAATGCTACAACCCGATAGGAAGCAGCTGATAACATGGCAGCGAATGCCATAAATCATGTACCCACCTTACTGCCAATATCTTCCTTTTTGGTCCCGGGTTTGTGTCTCCTCAGCTTTATAGAAGGGGAGCGGAGCAGATTTTTCAGGCGACTGGTTATGGTGCTTCCCGCGTCTAATGTAGCCATTGTAAAGGGTCTAAAAACAATCCTTTTCCTGATCGATTTACTTAAAAAAAATATATATATGAATAAAAACTTTAAAAAAAGCAGCACTTTCCTCCCTGGCACCTGACAATCAGTCCTGCTGTGTGGTCACATAGTGCAGTGGGATTAGGCACAGGGCCGCTGTGCCCGTCAGCATGTGCCTCCGATGCCAGTGTGACTTCCCATATTGCTGGCTTTTGTTACCGAGAGGAGGATGGGCTGGGTGGAGGGAATCGCTGTCAGATCCTTCATACAGGCAACCTGAAATAACAGAGAGAATGGAATTTATGGCTCCGCGCACACACGGGAATCACGGGAGACGGATCTTTAGAACTCATTCGAAAAATGCAACAATCATATAACGCAGTAAATAACCCGCAGTGTTACAAGTGTACAATGCAGTCATGTGCTGGGCTGTCCCTGTGTGTAGGCTGAGCACACAGCAACTTGTAACAAAGCAGCCAGTCAACTAATACAGGATAGCATAGGCACATAGCAGGAGGCCAGGTCACGTATAGCAGATCAGATGGACCTCCTAGGTTCTATCTAGAGACTTAATTGTCCGTAAAATGACCAATGATGGAACAATTATCCATATAAAGCGATAAAACAAGTCATGGGTACAACCACAAAGGATGCATCCTCCTCATAGATTGTAAGCTCTTGTGAGCAGGGCCCTCACTGCCATTTTTTTCATATGACTTGGTTATTGTTACCTCTAATTTTCTTATAGAAAAAATAATAATAATAATAATAATAATAATAATACAGTACGCTATTCAAAAGTTCAATTTTAATTTTCAACAGAAACAGTAAAGATTTTACCACACTTCACCCACTGGGTGAAGAAATTTGGTCGGAAAACTTAATGCAGATTTCACCCATGTGTAAAATTGTGGGAAAGGTCGGGCATCTATCCGATTTTTGTGTATATAAACCCTAAATGTATTTTCATGAACCTGGCAAAATTATAATTCATTGTTAGATTTGTCGCCCCCACACTGAATAAATGACCAACTTTTCCAGGGGAAAAAAAAAAAAACCCAACCAACTTTTCCATAACCCTGAATGGCGAGTGGGTTTAGTTATTCAGTATTGTAAAAGTTATCACTGTACATCTAGGCAGGTAGTTCACTCTTGCCCACAAATGCGTTTGATCCGTCAAACTCACGCTGTGGGCTTGCTGGTATTACCGGACCGAACAGACAACAGGTGGAATTTATCATACACACTATGACCTGTCGGACAAAGAATCGTGATATAACTTGACTATGGCTAGTGCGCAAGGTAGAGCAAAGAAAATCACAATTTCACTAGGAATTGCAATAATTTCAGTACTTTTACAGAAGATAAATGCCCTGATAAGTTTACCCCTCGCAAAGTCCAGTTCAGAGATTCTAGGTTTGGTCTGATAAATCCTGTAAGCGACCAGCTTTAAAAGTTCGGGAGAGTTTCAGAAAAAAAAAAGTTTAACAAAAAATGGTCAATATAAATATTTTCCATGACAATAATGTGGATTTTACCAGGGTCACATATGTGCACTTTGAGGTAATTTTGGGTTATGGTTGAGAATGAGAATGTGATCTCATACATTATTACGGCTATATACAGATATGTTAGAGATACATACCCACATGATGTTAATAATTCAAACCTACCGTATGTGCACAAAGGAAAAACAGGATACAGTGTAAAGGCCTGACAGGTACAGACTTATACTGTATTATACTGTAACTCCAGCTTCTATTACTTCCTTATCGTCCCTCCAGGCTGGAGCATCCCATGAGGGTATTGTGGTAACCCGAGAGAGGCGCTATAAGAGATGGCAGCGCTGAAAATGATCCACTCCTGGTATCACCCAGGACGCTGTACTTCTGCATTGTTTGTGAAATCTGACCTTGGACATCCCTGAAAACAAGCCAGCCATCTCATCTGTCACTGGCCATGGGTATATAGTGAATATTAAGCAGATCACAGTCATACCCACCCCCCCCTTCCCCTTTGTTCCCGGACACGTGAGTAACCCATTGATTGGCCCTGTGCATTCCCCATGACCCTGCATACATGGCACTTTATCCCTATGTACATCAAGTCAAGGCAATCTGTGTGTACACAGGACTCAAGCATCCAGTACTGTACAAACACTGTATTTAGCATTATACTGTGTATTCTTCAGCCCCGACATTAACCCTATATGGTACCTACCATAACATAAACTAAAATAAGAAGAATAAGGGTTGCATGACAGCACATTGAACACCTTATACTCTAATATTCCTCCTCATAACAAGAAACATCCAGTTTCCACCATCTTCTCTACAGTTCATTGATGCAGAAAACAAGGACCTGCAATTTTCTGGCCTATTTAGGTTTTGTAATAACACATTCCTTTGGGATATGATGACGGATGGCAGCACCCATGACTATAGGGCGATTCTGTAATGCGGACAGCTCTAATGGATACACTGTGACCCAAAATCCAATATAAGTAACTTACAATTTTGTTCAGTGGAAACATCTGATTTTGATCAGATTACAGTCCTTGTCCAATCCAACCATCTGTTTTTGTAGTCCTAGTTGTGCCAGAGTTTCACATCAGATCTTCGACCTTCCAAGGTGTTTGACTGCACTAGGATAGTTGTTCACACACCCATTGGGGCTCATTTACTAATGGTTGCGCGCTGCACTATCATCAGATTTACTGACGTTTTGGAGTTTTGCACGGCTATGACAGGAATTAAAAAAAAGGGGTCTGCGCTGGGATTGTGTCGCATGCGATCGGATTTTGGTGCAGCTACGCTGCTTCCATGTAACAAATATTAGGGGCGTGCTTTCTTACAATCCGACTGATTCAGAATGAGCGCAGTATTTAACTTTCAAATTGTGTCGCAAGACCAAGCACTTACATGCCCCAGGAAGAAGAAGGTGAACTTCGGCGGACCTGAGTGGGGAAGCGACACAAGGATATCAGGATATTTTCGCGGACCATGCACTTTTGGGGAACCCACTGGACCGGGTAAGTATATGTGCCCCATTGCCTTCCATGGGCAACTAGGATCAGAGTAGCGCACACTCGATCTTATCTGATAAGATCAGATCAACGGACCGTGAAAAACATCGGATGTGGGTATCGCACAGTAAAACATCAATGTATCGAGTTCTGCACCATGAAGAACCAAAGAAAGAGGTGATGGCCAGAATGGGGAATCCGGATCTACTGTTCTATTACCAGAGCGGGACTATTGAGGCAATAGCACACAGTCACACCATTCAGACACCCACCAATCTCAATGTATAGAGGGGACGTGGGGACCCCACTCACTATACTGTATACATCCATAACTTGCCAGGCAGCCATGCAGGGGCACAGAAAAGCTGAGTAGCAACACTTGGTATTCAGGATATATTACATGACAGCTTTTCCAATATTTTAATGCCCACTGGAGATGTCCAGCGCTCTTGGATCACATACATGAGCAGGTTTCCTTGCAGAATGGCACAAGAACTAATCCCTTTGTTTTCTTTGGGTTTTGAGCACCAGTGGTGACACCAGATGTCAGACATCACATGCATCCTCCTGTATGCACAGAAATGTCATCAAACACTGAACCTATGCTAAAAAAAACCCTAATAAAAAGCATGGGTGCACAATGCCCAGAGAAGGAGCCAAGAGAAGGGGTCCCCAATGCCGCCCCATTACACATCACAATAAATCAGATCTGTATATAATGTTATCATCCTCACAAAGTGCAAGGTTATGTACTGAGGTGACACAAAGCAAGTGACTGCCGACTGTCACCAAGGTGCAACTCAATCCATCTCTATAGGAAGCAGAAGTCGCACGACACAAGTCTCGTGTAGCTGGAACCCAAGGGGAAGCTCTCCCCATCCCAGTATATCTCCGGAAACCTCCATATTAGACACCTCCGTATACACAGCTCCATGTGCCGCACACACTCACCTCCTGCCGCTGCCTCAGCGCTGATTGATTCCTATTCTGTCTCCAGTCTGCAGTTAGGGAGGAGAGAGCTGGAGACTACGGAAGCCTGGCCAGGACAAACATGTATTTATACGCTGCTAGCTGCAGACAGACCCAGACACAATGCACTTACAGGGCACATTCCTCAGGGCAGTAACGTGTGGCAGGAAGACCTGTGTGACACCTGTATTTGCCCTTGGAGGTGGCCCCTGCTACATAGTAAGCATGCTCTCTTTCCTAATACAATAGGTGGCTGGAAAATCCACCAGTGTACTCTTATAAGTGCCAGCCTACAGTGCACCCAACACTGCTACATACTCAGTAAGTGGCATCCAGAGCTATTGTACCCATAGGCCCTAAAGGCAACCAACAATATCACAGACCCATAACTGCCAGACAAAAGACACCCAAAAGAGTCACAGACCCATAGGTGCCATACACAAGACAGCCAGATTAATCATCGCCACACATAATAACTGGAAGACAGTGATATTGCAGTCACAGACCCTTTAAATGGCAGCCAGTGTGCCCTCATAAATGCCAAACACAGTAAGTGTTACCTGTGTCACCTCATAAGTGCCAGATAGAGTACACTCATCAGTGCCACACTCAATACATTTTGGCAAGAGGTATTGTAGCCACAGACCCATAAGTGTCAGACAGGGGACACTCATCTGTGCCACAAACCCATAACTGCCAGACAAAGGACACCCAAAAGTGCCACAGACCCATAACTGCCAGACAAAGGACACTCATCTGTGCCACAGACCCATAACTGCCAGAAAAAGGACACTCATCGGTGCCACAGAACCATAAGGGCCAAACACAAGACACCTAAAAGTGTCACAGACCTATAGGTGCCATACACAGGACACCCAGACCCATCACCGCCACACATAACAACTGGCAAACAGTCTCCTTAGTAATTCCTTCATGATTCTCACTGTCTGCCTCTTGAGGAAGCAGTAGTCTGATAGTCCGGAGAAGGGCATTCCAGAGAATTGGTGCAGCTCGGGAGATGTGAGTCCTGGAGATGTGAGTGAGAGATTCAAAGTAGGGTACAGTAGAGGAGAGATAGGGAGGTGCAGTATCATGCAGAGCTTTGTGGATGAGGGTTATTATTTTAAGCTGTATTCGGAAGACGGGCAGCCAGTGCAGCGATTGGCACAGACTGGAGGCATTTGTGTAGTGTTTGGTCTGAAAGACAAGCCAGGCTGCTGCATTCAGAATAGATTGTACAGGAGAGAGTTTAGTGAGTGGAAGACCGATTATTGGGGAAGTACAGTAGTCTAGACTACTAGACTAAGACTAAGAGTGAATTAGCAAATTAGAACTTTCAACAGTTTTGGATAAGTATTTGCTAAGAATTCTTGTAAAGCTCCAGGACCTGTGCACATATGGTATGTCCACATTCATGGGTATCCACAACATGCAGGAATGGGGATGTTTGGTACTTTTCTAAAACTCACTCACCTAAGTATACAAGTTGGTGTTATTTGGATAGACTGAGTGGCGGAAGATTAAAACAAAGAGATTGTGCAATTTACAACCCTTTTAAGCCCCTTCCACACTGGCGTTTTTCACGCGCGAGTTCTGCGTGTGCATTTGACGCGCAGAACTTGCATTGCACTCTGTCCCATTGTATTCAATGGGTCTTTCTTCATTAGCGTTGGTTTTCACGCGCGTGCTTGCGTTCGTTTTCACGCGCGTCAAAATCGCAGCATGCTCTACTTTTGCGTGTCACGCACGTTTTTCACGCCCCATTCAAGTCTATGGAGATGCATCAAGAACGCATTGCACTCGCAATCATTGCAAGTGCAATGCGAGTGCAATGCGTTTTAAACGTAAGGGTTGCTAGGTGACCAGAATAACAGTATTTCCCCTGCTTGCGATCGAGCATTTAATTAAAAAAACACAATGAAGAACAGTGAAGAATAGAATAAAAACATTGAACACAGTGAACATAGTGACCACAGGATCATTTAAGAGAAAAACACAGTGCAGAACACAGTGCAGAATAGATTACAGATGTTCGGCACATCTGCTTACTTGTCGGGAGATGCGCACGGAACGGTGCGCCCAAAATAGCATGTGAAGAACAATATATATGTGTGTGAAGAACACATTGCAGATGTTTAAATACATCTGCAATGTGTTCTTCACACATATATATTGTTCTTCACATGCTATTTTGGGCGCACCGTTCCGCGCGTATCTCCCGACAAGTAAGCAGATGTGCCGAACATCTGTAATCTATTCTGCACTGTGTTCTGCACTGTGTTTTTCTCTTAAATGATCCTGTGGTCACTGTGTTCACTGTGTTCAATGTTTTTATTCTATTCTTCACTGTTCTTCACATCTGCTAACTTGTCGGGAGATAATATACGCGCGGAACAGTGAAGAATAGATCGCAGATGTTTGCAACTTATCAGAAGACATTATTTTTCAATTAAATAACACATTTTAATCCCAAACCATGGTCCCTTTGAAAAATGCTTGAGTCTCCCATTGAATCGCACGTGAAAAACGCGCCGAAAACGCAAAAAAACGCTAACAACACGCGCGTGAAAAACGCTAATTACTCCAAGGAAAAATGGAACAAAAACGCAGCCAAAAACGTCAGTTTTTCACGCATTGCACCCTGACGTGAAATGCAACGCTAGTGTGGAAGGGGCCTTAGTGGTCAGAAAAAGCCCACCTGGATCCACTATGTAAGGGGAGGGTCAGCATACTGCAGATGCTCTGTTAGAAACCTCTGTTTTAGATTCCTTCAGAAATCCTCGAAAAAAAAGTCCTGTGCGTACAACTTCTTAATCTGGCAAATTGATGTACACCTTAATGGAAGCCCAATGGACTCCTTTATCGTCAATGTCATTGGAATCTTTTGGGCTGCAGTGTTGCCAACATTATTTTTTCCTTAAAAGGTTTTTTTAAAGGGGTTTTCCCATGAAAAACTTGCTGATCAGTGGGGGTCTCAGTGATGAGACCCCCAAAGATCACAAAAATGAGGGGTCCGATGGGGTCTCACGTACCTACGTCGGACCCCTTGTCACTCCGTCAGACTAATGGAGCAGATGGCCGTGCATGACCGTTCTGCTGCATGAATCGCTATGGAGCTGACGTTAATTGCCAAGCGCGGCACTCTGCTATCTCCATCAGCTCCATTAGTCTGACGGAATGACACGGGGCCCGACAGAGGTACATGGAACCCCTTCGGACCCCTAGTTTTCGTGATCAGTTAAGGTCTCATCACTGAGACCCTCACTGATCAGCAAGTAGGGCCCTATCCTGTGCATACACAATTACAGGGTGCTGATGGTTGACACAGTGATGTCACAGTACAGGAATAATACACACAGTAGTGTCACATTACAGAGATAATACACAGTAATGTCACAGTACAGGGACCATGCACACTTTAATGGCACAGTACAGAGATAATACACAAATGGTATCACAGTACAGGGTATAATATACACAGTGATGTTACTGTACAGAGATAATTCACAAAGCAATGTCACAGTACAGAGATTATTCACAAAACAATGTCACAGTACATAGATAATACACACAGTGATGTCACAGTACATAGATAATACACACAGTGATGTCACTGTACAGGGGAAAATATGCATTGTGATGTCACAGTACAGGGATAACGCACACAGGAATGTCACAATACAAGCATATTACATACAGTGATGTTTAAATACAAGGATAATTATATTAACTATATTATATTAATTAAACCAGACACCACACAGATGATATAAAAGATTATATCAAATTGCACTAATGGGATAATTGAGGCACACAGCTCCTTAGTAACTTTGCAGAGATATGTTACATTTTGCATCCCATCATCCACTGTCATCTGCTGCCTATGAGTTGATATGGGCCCCATAGCATCTGCTTTTCCTCCTACCCTGTTAGTTACGCCCTTTTAATTTAGAGGTGTTGTAAGCAGTCGATAGAATGTCTCATCTGTGTGATAATGTCTCCCGTGACATTTTTCAGGACCTTCAGGAGCGGTGACACAATGTTCCAGTACTTATACGTGGATAGCCGTGTTCACTGGTGCATAACACACACTTGTGAATGACCTGGAGGAAAGGCTACACTAATACACTGAGTGGTAACAATAGGATAGAAATCCTTGCTCCCAGGCATACAAGTCCTGTCTGATGTCCGTCACTAATCCTAAAATAGCCCCATGCAACCTAGGCCGCCCTCAGACACTGCCTGGTGACACAGGCCAAGCATCATATGAGCAGCTCTGCCTCCTGCTGCCATGTTGTCCCCCAGGAACAAAGTGTTAACTCACATATTCATGGAAGACAAGAGCGAGCCACAGTGGGCGGTGTACAGGGCACAATGTCCTCAATGGGGTATTAAGCAAATACAAACAAGAACCTCAAGAGGAGGAGGAGATAATAAAGTGGGACAAAAGAGACACGGGCCTCACACAATGGCTGCTTCCCGTGAGCTGTCACACGACGGATACTATCCATCTCAGCTGCTCTAAAGATGTTTAACTCCACTTTAAGTGATGTCATAAATCTCAGCGTTTACACTTGCACAATGAGAGGAGTCCATAGGCTCAGATCAAGTGGTCTCTTCTGGTCATTGCCGCTTCTAGAAACACTTATGAAGACTTAAGAGAAAAAAGTTATAATTGACTAAAAATTAATGATGTGAGCCCCTGTGACGCAGCAAAAAGCATTTGACAAAACTCCGTAAAGGACACAGTTTGGGTTTATTTTGAAATTCTGACTATTGATATTTTGGCTTTTTACTAATTTTGCACAATATGAACACTTTTTTCTTATAAGAACACGTAACTCTTTTATGCTATTGACAAAGCTAGTTATTGGTTAGTATTCTGTGGGAAAAGAATTATCATTTGTATAATTTTTTTTTTTAGTGTATATTATATTTATAGTATAGGTTGTTACTTACCGTATGTTGAAAATCCATATATGTATATATATATATATATATATATATATATATATAGCTGTAGCTCCCTTTGTTGCCCTTGATAGTAAAAAACTGCTCTTAACTGTAACAAAATAGAATGGGTTAACAAAAACATTTTATATGTATCTATAGACTGTCTCAGACTGTCTCTGTCACTGACCGTCTCTGTCATTGACACTGTCTGTCTCTGGCAGTCTCTTTCAGTGACTGTCTCTGATAATCTCTTTCAATGACTGTCTCTGATAATCTTTTTCAGTGACTGTGTCTCGGGCACTCTCATTCCAGTGACTGTCTGTCTCGGGCACTCTCACTCCAGATGCTGGAGCCCCCTGACACTGTGGGCTCCAAAACAGCTGCTATGGCTGCTACCACTACGCCACTGACCAGAGCCTATCCCAGTTGTAGCTTCACAGATGCAGGTTGTTGCATTCTCCCTTCCCCATATTCCTTTAGCACTTTCAGTGCTCATTCACAGTCAGGGCCGGCAAGGGCATACCTGGGCAAGTGCCGGGGCCCAGAGCTGCTGGGGGGCCCACATCTGTACATAAGGAATTCAAGGGTGTGAGGGGTGCTGTATCTCATGAATCCATAGGGTGTGAGGGGTGCTTATATAAAATATCCATGAGGGGGCTGTTTGGTATGATAAATTAGGGAACAGGAGGCTGTTTTAGTTTCTGAATTTTTAATGCCACAACCTAAGTTCATTGCAAAGGGGCCCACTGAGGCTCTACTGAAACCTGGAGCCGACCCTGTTCACAGTGTAACAGAATATGAAGCTACAGCATGGAGGGACTCTAATAACACACCCCACAGCCCCTCTCATTAGCATAATGTTTAAAGTTGATTTTAGAGGGAAGGAGACCATGGTTAACAAATATAGGAAGAT
This sequence comes from Engystomops pustulosus, assembly GCF_040894005.1. Taxonomy (NCBI): domain Eukaryota; kingdom Metazoa; phylum Chordata; class Amphibia; order Anura; family Leptodactylidae; genus Engystomops; species Engystomops pustulosus. Next base: position 44,389,360 of record NC_092417.1, read on the forward strand.
TACCACAGTCACAGTGCCTGGATCTATGAGTCTCTGGTTTATTAGCCCTGATTTTAATGGTAGATTTTCTTTCAATAAATAAACAAAATTGGGATTTTCAAAAATTCTATTTAATAGTTTAAACAGTATTTTAACTAAACTAAGGCATAGCATATTGTATGTTTGCTAATTAAACCCAAATAACTGTACCGCATGTTCAGATGTAGAAGAAAATAGATTTTTCTATAGTCTTGTGCGTGAAAAGATGCCAATAAGCAGGTAACAGACATTGCTCCTGCCCACACAGATAAATGTGGTCATGGTAGTTACCATCCTATAACCCGGGCGGCGTAAAGGGCCCCCTTTTACAACTTTAATTACCTTCAATGTGACAGACTGCCTAACATGCCCTCCTTCCTGGTCAGGATGCAGCTGCCAGGGGTTATATTGAGAGCATGTGGAACAGAGATTGCTGAGCTATACAGGTTCTATGCCATTCACACCAGCACAATCAGTGAAGTTACCGGGACCAACTGCGCCATCGTCACTGGATACAACTACACTATACTCACTATGTACAACTGGGCCATACTCACTGGTTACAACTGGCCATACTCAATGGGTACAACTGGGCTATACTCACGGGATACAACTGTGCCATGCTCAATGGATACAACTGGGCTATACTCACTGGGTACAACTGTGCCATGCTCACTGGATATGACTGCGCTATACTCACTGGATGCGACTGCACTATACTCACTGGGTACAACTGGGCTATAGTCACTAGGTACAACTGTGCCATGCTCACTGGATACAACTGGGCCATACTCACTGAGTACAACTGGGCTATACTCACGGGGTATAACTGGGCTATACTCACTGGGTAAAACTGTGCCATGCTCACTGGATACAACTGGCCATACTCAATGGGTACAACTAGGCTTTATTCACGGGATACAACTGTGCCATGCTCACTGGATACAACTGGGCTATACTCACTGGTTACAACTGGGCCATACTCACTGGTTACAACTGTGCCATGCTCACTGGATACGACTGAACTACACTCCCCGGGTACTGGGCTGTAACAATAGAATAGAAAAGCCATGTGTTTACAGTACCAGCGGTTTAACATATATATTGTGACCAGGGCCGAATCTGCCATGAGGCGAGATGAAAATCTCGCTTCAGGTGGCAGAATGCGGGTCCCTGTAAAGGGCGGCGAAATTCGCCGCTCTAAAGTGGGCAATTCGGGCGTCCATTAACGCCCGAATCGCCCACCAGCTAAATAAATTGCGCCTGTCTCTTTAAGACACAGGCGCGATTTATATGCGGAGCGACGCAGCGCCTTTCCGCCAGCTGCGTCGCTCCGTTCTAAGCAGTGACACAGGCGTCATGACGTCACGCACCTGTGTCACTGTGCGGAGCCGCGGCTCACAGGAGAGCCGCGTGAAGACGGGAGCCGCGCCGAGGGAGCAGCTGCCTGCAGGTGAGTGTGATTTTTATTATTTTTCAGGTATTTAATTAATTAAATGTGGCTAATAATTAATACTGGGGGGGGGGCTCTATATATATCATATGGGGCCAGAATTATTTTATACTGGGGGGGGGGGGGATGGAATGCTATGTATTTTATTTGGGGCTATAATTATTTTATACTGGGGGGGGATGCAATATATATTTATATTATTTGGGGCTATACCGTAATTATTTTATACTGGGGGGAATGCTATATATATATTATTTGGGGCTATGATTGTTTTATACTGGGGGGATGCTATAGATAATATATGGGGCCAGAATTATTTTATACAAGGGGGGGGGGGGGTTCTGTATATTTTATTTGGGGCTATAATTATTTTATACTGGGGGGGGGACGCTATATATATTATTTGGGGCTATAATTATTTTATACTGGGGGGGACGCTATAGATATTACTTGGGGCTATAATTATTTTATACTGGGGGGGATTCAGTATATATTATATGGGGCCAGAATCATTTTATACTGGGGGTGCTGTATATATTATATATCACTATATCACTAAGCTGGGGGGATGTATATGGGATACAGTATATTACTAAGCTGGGGGGGCTGTATATCGGGTACAGTATATTACTTAGCTGCAGGGGCTGTATATGGGATACAGTATATTACTAAGCTGGGAGGGGACTGTATGTGTGGGGCAAGATTTTATCCCTATATAATGAAGGGATGTGTTATATGTGGGGAGAGTGCGGTCAGTTGCGTTGTGAGGGGTATATATTATTTAGGAGCACAGTGTTGTTATCCAGGAGACTTTATACTGTAAGTGACTGTGGTATTTTTAGGGACGCCGGGTGGAGATGCTGCACGGAGATGAAGATATCCAGCCGTGAATTCAGCAGTGATACGTCATGGATTGGAGAACCCGGAATAAAGTCCTCCTGATGGAAGAGATTGTCATCTATAAGGTACTAGATGCCACTAATGCCTCTCAGAACCTGTAGTCAGTCACACAGTGTCAGGGAGCTGTCTGTAGGGTTGTTAATTGTTAGTAAAGTTTAAGGATTTACTTAACAGGGGGGGGGGGCAGCATTTTAATATTCGCCTCAGGCAGCAAATATGCTAGAATCGGCCCTGATTGTGACATCTTGACACATTTGAATATATAAAGTGCCTGAGTCTTATGAAAATGATTCTTTTATTTTCACAATGTTACATCCGCCCAGGGAAGAACAATGAGACCTCAGAGAAGTTGCTGTTGTATGCACACTCTACTTCCCTAATAGCTGTTTATTTTAAATTCTGCCTGTCATGTTTTTTTTTCCAGTTTTTCTATTGTTTTCTTCCTTGTTTTGAACTTGAGGATGTAACATTATCACCTACATTATGTGATTGTAGCAAACCACAATATGTGAGGGAAAAAATGTGTTTTTTTTCTAATAAAATGTATAGATACATATGTACAAAGACGGAGAACGTTGTTATAATTTATCACCACAGATTAATTATAGTAAATTGCTTCATTGGTTGCTTTATTGGTTAACCCTACCCTGACCACTCTGCACTTTAATATCATGGATTATCTATCCAAAAGGTAACATGCTGTCAAATTGGAAAAACTTTGCTACTTTGCTGGGATCCTCTATTTTTTGTAATTATAATAATAACAATTCCTTTAGTTATACAGAGCACACAGATTATACAGCACTGTCCCCAATGGGGCTCACAGTCTAATCAACCTATCAGTATGTTTTGGAGTGTGGGAGGAAACCGGAGGACCCGGAGGAAACCCATGCAAACGCGGAGAGAACATACAAACTCTTTTGCAGGTCCCCAGCGCTGCAAGGCTATAATGCTAACCACTAAGCAACCTTGCTGCCCGATTACCGTGGGTTATAGGGGCTGCTATAAAGCTAATTCCATGCCCAGTAGAGAACTGGTGTGAGCTGATTAATTGGTCATAAACCTATGAATATCCTTAGCACTTCAGTATTTTGAAGAGTTGGATACTAATTGCAAAATTAACTTAGAACTAAAATTAGAAAAACATGGCTGATTTCTTCTAGAAACAAAGCCATACATGTCTATAGGTATTGGTGCTTAGCTTCATAAAAGTGAAAGTTTTTCATCATAATAACAATTAATATCTTTTTTTTTATAGAGCCCTATTATCATTTTAGCAAAAAAATATATTGTTTGAATAATAAAAAGTTCTACAATTTTCGAATATACTTTCTGTCTCAATTCCTCACAGTTTTCTAGATCTCTGCTTGCTGTCATTCTAAAGAAAGCTTCTATGTTTACTTCCTGTGGACAGAAATCTGACCACGGTCACACAGGTGCACGGCTCGTTATATCACATAGCTCTGATTACTCTCTGTGATACTAACGAGCCGTGCACCTGTGTGACCATGGTCAGATTTCTGTCCACTGGAAGTAAACAATGAAGATTCCTATAGAATGACAGCAAGCAGAGATCTAGAAAACTGTGAGGAATAGATACAGAAAGTATATTGGAAAATTGTATAGTTATTTATCATACAAACAATAACAATTATTTGCTGAAATGGGAATAGCCCCTTAACTCTGCAGTGCTGTACATTCAATAATGTATAATAGTCTATTGTAGACTCTGGGTTGAGGAAAGATTGGATGTGAGAAATGTTTTTAAGATGGAGGCAACAGGTTGTTATGGGGGCTTTGATGTGTGGCTTAAAGGAAACCTCCCATGAGGAATCAGAAGTGCACTTGATGGTAGATTTCTCCTGCCTGCCTCTGCCCTAATAAAAAGTGCGATCCACGACCCTTAGTAAATGAGCCCCAATCTCTTTTAATGGACCGCTGTCCAAGAGTATTGTTTTTAACGGACCATGTGACTGATCTGTTTAAAAATAGTAAAGAATGTCCTGATCAGAACCATGATTTGAATGAGTTGCCATTTTTCACGCATCAATCATAGACTATAGTTTATGAGGATCTGTAAAAAAACGAATACCAGATTGGCGTGAAAAACGGACATTAACACCAATTTGTTCATGTTTGGGTAGCAAGTTTTGTACTCTCATATGTAAATTTTTCACTTTAAGACTCCAGGCTGGTATCTATTGGTCGGCCTCCCAGTGAAATTTAAAGGAAACCTACCATTTCAAATGATAGGTGTAAGCGGTGCTTAGTTTCGTTAGTGTTAAAACCGCGGTATCGCGGTTTTAACACTTTTTAAACTTTATAGCAGAAACCGCTTCGGCGCTGCGCGCGCCTACATAGGAAATGCCGCAGGCGTTGCGCGCGCACGGTCGCGCGCAGCGCCGAAGCAGCTTCTGCTATAAAGTTTAAAAAGTGTTAAAACCCCGACACCGCGGTTTATAACACTAACGAAACTAAGCACCGGCACCAGCTCGCCCTGAGCTGGTGCTCGGTGTTTACAGCTTACACCTACCATTTGAAATGGTAGGTTTTAGAGATGAGCGAGCACTAAAATGCTCGGGTACTCGTTATTCGAGACGAACTTTTCCCGATGCTCGAGTGCTCGTCTCGAATAACGAGCCCCATTGAAGTCAATGGGAGACTCGAGCATTTTTCAAGGGGACCAAGGCTCTGCACAGGGAAGCTTGGCCAAACACCTGGGAACCTCAGAAAAGGATGGAAACACCACGGAAATGGACAGGAAACAGCAGGGGCAGCATGCATGGATGCCTCTGAGGCTGCTTAATCGCACCATTATGCCAAAATTATGGGCAACAGCATGGCCATGACAGAGTGACAGAATGAAGCTAGATAGCATGTAAAACATCCAATAATTGACCCTGACACTATAGGGGACGGCATGCAGAGGCAGCGGCAGCAGCGGCAGGCTAGAGAGTGGCATGGCGACATACTCTAAATGGACTCAGGCTTCAAACCAATGGGTGGCAGAGAGGAACCAAAGGAGGTGAGCAAGAAGCGCTCAAATAATATCGGTACATGATAAAAGTTTGCCAGTATATTTTGTGGATTACACAGCAGGGTGGCGACAAAGTTAACATGGAAGCCATGAAAACAACCCAAAATTCTGCCTGACACAGCTCGTTTGATAAGGGGACCATGTATGGAGGCAGTGAACTAGTAGTAGATTAAAGGTGCTGCAGTTAAAACTATGTTAGTTGGATCTTGGCATGGAGCTGGCGCTCCGCTGCCAGGCGAGCTTTCGCCAATCCAAGCCCCTGTCTCTAGGCTACTCCCCAAACAGCACTTCTAAGAACCTTTTGTATAAGATCAAGTGTAGTAGCGTTCTTATAAGTTTAGGATATGGCGGGTGAGGGGAATGTAAACAGATGCGCAAGAAGCGCTGAAATAATATCGGTAAATGATAAAAGTTTGCCAGTATTTTTTGTGGATTACACAGCAGGGTGGCGACAAAGTTAACAAGTTTGTTGTGGAAGCCATGAAAACAACCCAAAATTCTGCCTGACACAGCTCGTTTGATAAGGGGACCATGTATGCTTACAGTTCATGCCAGTCGCTGCACTGGCTGCCAGTCTCCTTTCGAATAGTTTAAAATAATAACCCTCATCCATAAAGCTCTGTATAATGCTGCACCCCCCTACCTCTCCTCTCTTATCTCAGTCTATCGCCCAACCCGTGCTCTTAGATCCGCCAGTGATCTTAGATTAACCTCTACCCTAGTGCGGACCTCCCACTCGCGTCTCCAAGACTTCTCTAGAGCTGCACCAATTCTATGGAATGCTCTGCCCTGGACTATCAGACTAATACCTAACCTCCAAAGTTTCAAACGTGCTCTTAAAACCCATTTCTTTAGGCAAGCCTATAACACTCATTAACTGCATGAAGTTTTAACTCTTCTACTAACCCGTCCTGTGTCGTCCTCCCATCTGTTATCCAGCAACCAACAGGCACCAGACTTCTCTGCAGTCCCATTCACCCTGGACCTGGTATATAAGATGACGGCTGAGTGGTTCAAGCGACAGCAATTCCATTTATTATATTTTGTTCTATTCCCTAAGAAGAATGGCTTGACCATTAAATATTCTTTTACCTCGTGTTACCCCATCATCTTCATAAACCGTAAGCTCTGGCGAGCAGGGACCTCACTCCTGTTGTTCCATACAAATGTTGTGCTCTGTTACATTACATTTGTATTTGTTTCCTATGATTTGTAAAGCGCTACGGAATATGATGGCGCTATATAAATAAAGATTATTATTATTATTATGGAGGCAGTGAACTAGTAGTAGATTAAAGGTGCTGCAGTTAAAACTATGTTAGTTGGATCTTGGGATGGAGCTGGCGCTCCGCAGCCAGGCGAGCTTTCGCCAATCCAAGCCCCTGTCTCTAGGCTACTCCCCAAACAGCACTTCTAAGAACCTTTTGTATAAGATCAAGTGTAGTAGCGTTCTTATAAGTTTGGGATATGGCGGGTGAGGGGAATGTAAACAGATGCGCAAGAAGCGCTGAAATAATATTGGTAAATGATAAAAGTTTATTAGTATATTTTGTGGATAACACAGCTGGGTGGCGACAAAGTTAACAACTTTGATGTGGAATCCATGAAAACAACCCAAATTTCTGCCTGACACACCTCGTTTGATAAAGGGACGATGTATGGAGGCAGCTATATGGACGACTTTTGGAGGTAGCAATGGAGACAACGTGTGGAGGCTGCTATGGAGACAATTTAATTTGGATAGTGCCTGTATGTGGCAGTCCCAAAAATTTTTCAAACCAGAGGAGCAGGTAGGTGGCCCTCCAGAAAAATTGAATAGATTGAGTGCCTGTATGTGGCAGTCCCAAAAAGTTTTCAAACCAGAGGAGCAGGTAGGTGGCCCTCCAGAAAAATAGAATAGATTGAGCGCCTGTATGTGGCAGTCCCAAAAAGTTTTCAAACCAGAGGAGCAGGTAGGTGGCCCTCCAGAAAAATGGAATCGATTGAGTGCCTCTATGTGGCAGTCCCAAAAAGTTTTCAAACCAGAGGAGCAGGTAGGTGGCCCTCCAGAAAAATAGAATAGATTGAGTGCCTGTATGTGGCAGTCCCAAAAAGTTTTCAAACCAGAGGAGCAGGTAGGTGGCCCTCCAGAAAAATGGAATCGATTGAGTGCCTGTATGTGGCAGTCCCAAAAAGTTTTCAAACCAGAGGAGCAGGTAGGTGGCCCTCCAGAAAAATTGAATAGATTGAGTGCCTGTATGTGGCAGTCCCAAAAAGTTTTCAAACCAGAGGAGCAGGTAGGTGGCCCTCCAGAAAAATTGAATAGATTGAGTGCCTGTATGTGGCACTCCCAAAAATTGTTTAAAACAGAGGAACGGGTCGGTGGCCCTCCAGAAAAATTGAATAGATTGAGTGCCTGTATGTGGCACTCCCAAAAATTGTTTAAAACAGAGGACCGGGTCGGTGGCCCTCCAGAAAAATTAAATGCATAAAGTACTATAGCTAGAGCCAGTGGGCCCTGTCAAAAAATAGCCAGTTTCCTCTGCTTTACTGTACAAAGAGGAGGAGAAGGAGGAAAATGAGGAGGAGGAGGAGTGGATCAATTATTCAGGTTGAGCTTCCTTCACCTGGTGGAGATTGGAAATTATGAGAAATCCAGGCTTTATTCATCTTAATAAGCGTCAGCCTGTCAGCGCTGTCAGTCGACAGGCGTGTACGCTTATCGGTGATGATGCCACCAGCTGCACTGAAAACCCGCTCGGACAAGAGGCTAGCGGCAAGGCAGGCAAGAACCTCCAAGGCGTACAGCGCCAGTTCGTGCCACATGTCCAGCTTTGAAACCCAGTAGTTGTAGGAAGCTGTGTGATCATTTAGGACGATGGTATGGTCAGCTACGTACTCCCTCACCATCTTTCTGTAAAGATCAGCCCTACTCTGCCGAGACTGGGGACAGGTGACAGTGTCTTGCTGGGGTGACATAAAGCTGGCAAAAGCCTTGTAAAGCGTACCCTTGCCAGTGCTGGACAAGCTGCCTGCTCGCCTACTCTCCCTCGCTACTTGTCCCGCAGAACTACGCACTCTGCCGCTAGCGCTGTCAGAAGGGAAATACTGTTTCAGCTTGTGCACCAGGGCCTGCTGGTATTCATGCATTCTCACACTCCTTTCCTCTGCAGGGATGAGAGTGGAAAGATTTTGCTTGTACCGTGGGTCCAGGAGAGTGCACACCCAGTAATCGGTGCTGGAATAAATTCTTTGAACGCGAGGGTCACGGGATAGGCAGCCTAGCATGAAATCTGCCATATGCGCCAGAGTACCAACGCGTAAGAATTCACTCCCCTCACTGGCCTGACTGTCCATTTCCTCCTCCTCCAACTCCTCTTCTTCTGCCCATACACGCTGAACAGTGAAGGACTCAACAATGGTCCCCTCTTGTGTCTCGCCAACATTCTCCTCCTCTTCCTCCTCATCCTCCTCCACCTCCACCTCCTCCGATATGCGCTGAGAAACAGACCTAAGGGTGCTTTGGCTATCAACAAGGGAATCTTCTTCCCCCGTCTCTTGTGACGAGCGCAAAGCTTCCGACTTCATGCTGATCAGAGAGTTTTTCAACAGGCCAAGCAGCGGGATGGTGAGGCTGATGATGGCGGCATCGCCACTGACCATCTGTGTTGACTCCTCAAAGTTACTCAGCACCTGACAGATATCAGACATCCACGTCCACTCCTCATTGTAGACTTGAGGAAGCTGACTGACCTGACTACCAGTTCTGGTGGAAGTTGACATCTGGCAGTCTACAATGGCTCGGCGCTGCTGGTAAACTCTGGATAACATGGTCAGTGTTGAATTCCACCTCGTGGGCACGTCGCACAACAGTCGGTGAGCGGGCAGTTGGAGGCGGCGCTGCGCTGCCCTGAGAGTGGCAGCATCTGTGCTGGACTTCCTGAAATGCGCACAGATGCGGCGCACCTTCGTGAGCAAATCTGACAGATTGGGGTATGTCTTGAGGAAACGCTGAACTATCAGATTTAACACATGGGCCAGGCATGGCACATGTGTCAGTCTGCCGAGTTGCAGAGCCGCCACCAGGTTACGGCCGTTGTCACACACAACCATGCCTGGCTTCAGGTTCAGCGGTGCCAGCCACAGATCAGTCTGCGCCATGATGCCCTGTAATAGCTCTTGGGCGGTGTGCCTTTTATCGCCTAGGCTCAGCAGTTTGAGCACCGCCTGCTGTCGCTTAGCGACGGCACTGCTGCTGTGCCTAGAGCTACCGACTGATGGCGCCGTGCCCACGGATGGTAGTTCGGAGGAGGAGGTGGAGGAGGGGTGGGAGGAGGAGGAGGCATAGTAGGCCTGAAACACCTGGACCGAGGTAGGCCCCGCAATCCTCGGCGTCGGCAGTATATGACCAGCCCCAGGGTCAGACTCGGTCCCAGCCTCCACCAAGTTAACCCAATGTGCCGTCAGCGATATATAGTGGCCCTGCCCGGCAGCACTCGTCCACGTGTCCGTGGTCAGGTGGACCTTGTCAGAAACGGCGTTGGTCAGGGCACGGGTGATGTTGTCTGACACGTGCTGGTGCAGGGCTGGGACGGCACACCGGGAAAAGTAGTGGCGGCTGGGGACCGAATACCGAAGGGCGGCCGCCGCCATGAGGTTGCGAAAGGCCTCGGTCTCTACTAGCCTATAGGGCAGCATCTCCAGGCTAAGCAATCTGGAGATGTGGACATTAAGGGCTTGGGCGTGCGGGTGGGTTGCACTATATTTGCGTTTCCGCTCCAGCGTCTGGGGTATGGAGAGCTGAACGCTGGTGGATGCTGTGGAGGATCGTGGAGGCGACGATGGGGTTTTTGTGGCAGGGTCCTGGGCAGGGGGCTGACTATCAGCTGACACAGGGGAAGGAGCAGTGGTGTGCACGGCCGGAGGTGAACGGGCTTGTTGCCACTGAGTGGGGTGTTTAGCATTCATATGCCTGCGCATACTGGTGGTAGTTAAGCTAGTAGTGGTGGAACCCCTGCTGATCCTGGTTTGGCAAATGTTGCACACCACAGTCCGTCGGTCATCCGGTGTTTCCTTAAAGAACCTCCAGACTTCTGAAAATCTAGCCCTCGCCGCAAGAGCCCTCGCCACGGGAGCTTCACTAGTTGACACATTTGGCGCTGATGCACCAGCTCTGGCCCTGCCTCTCCGTCTGGCCCCACCACTGCCTCTTCCAACCTGTTCTGGTCGAGGACTCTCCTCCGTCTCAGAAGCACTGTGTTCACCCGGCCTATCAACCCAGCTTGGGTCTGTCACCTCATCATCCTCCGATCCCTCAGTCTGCTCCCCCCTCGGACTTCCTGCCCTGACAACAACTTCCCCACTGTCTGACAACCGTGTCTCCTCATCGTCGGACACCTCTTTACACACTTCCACTACGTCAAGAAGGTCATCATCACCCACAGACTGCGACTGGTGGAAAACCTGGGCATCGGAAAATTGCTCAGCAGCAACCGGACAAGTGGTTTGTGACTGTGGGAAGGGTCCAGAAAACAGTTCCTCAGAGTATGCCGGTTCAAATGCCAAATTTTCCTGGGAGGGGGCAGACTGGGGGGGAGGAGGCTGAGGTGCAGGAGCTGGAGGATTGGCGATTTCGGTGACACGGGTGGACTGTGTGGAAGACTGACTGGTGGACAAATTGCTCGAAGCATTGTCGGCAATCCACGACATCACCTGTTCGCACTGTTCTGGCCTCAACAGTGCTCTACCACGAGTCCCAGTAACTTCAGACATGAACCTAGGGAGTGTAGCTCTGCGGCGTTCCCCTGCTCCCTCATAAGCAGGTGGTGTCTCACCCCGGCCAGGACCACGGCCTCTGACCCCTGCAGTAGTTGGACGCCCACGTCCCCGCCCTCGTCCTCTACCCCTAGCCCTCGGGTTAAACATTTTTAAAATGAGAGTTATAACTTTAATTTTTTTTTAACTTTTTTTTGTGTTTTTTGTTTTTTTTTGTGTTTTTGAGTTTTTAAAACCAAACGATGCTATCCTATTGCTATGGCTATTTTCTAGCCAAGTATGAAAGCACACTACTATGCCAGATGAGATGACGCAGAGTTATGAAACAAAATAAACGTAAAATAAAAAAGGAAAAATGGCAGACTGTGCCTAATTGAAATCCAACCCCTACTAAATTTTCCCACTTCGGTCTTTGCAATGGATATGTGCGTCACTAAGCGCAAAACACAGCGGTCGCAAGTCTCACTACAAATTGCTCACAATTTGCTAGTAGATGCACTGCAGCAAGTACAGCCACCAGCAGATCAACCAGAAATCAAATATATATAACGCTACTGTAGGCGTAAGTAAGCCGTTTAGATTCTCCTATGGCTATTTTCTAGCCAAGTATGAAAGCACACTACTATGCCAGATGAGATGACGCAGAGTTATGAAACAAAATAAACGTAAAATAAAAAAGGAAAAATGGCAGACTGTGCCTAATTGAAATCCAACCCCTACTAAATTTTCCCACTTCGGTCTTTGCAATGGATATGTGCGTCACTAAGCGCAAAACACAGCGGTCGCAAGTCTCACTACAAATTGCTCACAATTTGCTAGTAGATGCACTGCAGCAAGTACAGCCACCAGCAGATCAACCAGAAATCAAATATATATAACGCTACTGTAGGCGTAAGTAAGCCGTTTAGATTCTCCTATGGCTATTTTCTAGCCAAGTATGAAAGCACACTACTATGCCAGATGAGATGACGCAGAGTTATGAACCAAAATAAACGTAAAATAAAAAAGGAAAAATGGCAGACTGTGCCTAATTGAAATCCAACCCCTACTAAATTTTCCCACTTCGGTCTTTGCAATGGATATGTGCGTCACTAAGCGCAAAACACAGCGGTCGCAAGTCTCACTACAAATTGCTCACAATTTGCTAGTAGATGCACTGCAGCAAGTACAGCCACCAGCAGATCAACCAGAAATCAAATATATATAACGCTACTGTAGGCGTAAGTAAGCCGTTTAGATTCTCCTATGGCTATTTTCTAGCCAAGTATGAAAGCACACTACTATGCCAGATGAGATGACGCAGAGTTATGAAACAAAATAAACGTAAAATAAAAAAGGAAAAATGGCAGACTGTGCCTAATTGAAATCCAACCCCTACTAAATTTTCCCACTTCGGTCTTTGCAATGGATATGTGCGTCACTAAGCGCAAAACACAGCGGTCGCAAGTCTCACTACAAATTGCTCACAATTTGCTAGTAGATGCACTGCAGCAAGTACAGCCACCAGCAGATCAACCAGAAATCAAATATATATAACGCTACTGTAGGCGTAAGTAAGCCGTTTAGATTCTCCTATGGCTATTTTCTAGCCAAGTATGAAAGCACACTACTATGCCAGATGAGATGACGCAGAGTTATGAAACAAAATAAACGTAAAATAAAAAAGGAAAAATGGCAGACTGTGCCTAATTGAAATCCAACCCCTACTAAATTTTCCCACTTCGGTCTTTGCAATGGATATGTGCGTCACTAAGCGCAAAACACAGCGGTCGCAAGTCTCACTACAAATTGCTCACAATTTGCTAGTAGATGCACTGCAGCAAGTACAGCCACCAGCAGATCAACCAGAAATCAAATATATATAACGCTACTGTAGGCGTAAGTAAGCCGTTTAGATTCTCCTATGGCTATTTTCTAGCCAAGTATGAAAGCACACTACTATGCCAGATGAGATGACGCAGAGTTATGAAACAAAATAAACGTAAAATAAAAAAGGAAAAATGGCAGACTGTGCCTAATTGAAATCCAACCCCTACTAAATTTTCCCACTTCGGTCTTTGCAATGGATATGTGCGTCACTAAGCGCAAAACACAGCGGTCGCAAGTCTCACTACAAATTGCTCACAATTTGCTAGTAGATGCACTGCAGCAAGTACAGCCACCAGCAGATCAACCAGAAATCAAATATATATAACGCTACTGTAGGCGTAAGTAAGCCGTTTAGATTCTCCTATGGCTATTTTCTAGCCAAGTATGAAAGCACACTACTATGCCAGATGAGATGACGCAGAGTTATGAAACAAAATAAACGTAAAATAAAAAAGGAAAAATGGCAGACTGTGCCTAATTGAAATCCAACCCCTACTAAATTTTCCCACTTCGGTCTTTGCAATGGATATGTGCGTCACTAAGCGCAAAACACAGCGGTCGCAAGTCTCACTACAAATTGCTCACAATTTGCTAGTAGATGCACTGCAGCAAGTACAGCCACCAGCAGATCAACCAGAAATCAAATATATATAACGCTACTGTAGGCGTAAGTAAGCCGTTTGGATTCTCCTATGGCTATTTTCTAGCCAAGTATGAAAGCACACTACTATGCCAAATGAGATGACGCAGAGTTATGAAACAAAATAAACGTAAAATAAAAAAGGAAAAATGGCAGACTGTGCCTAATTGAAATCCAACCCCTACTAAATTTTCCCACTTCGGTCTTTGCAATGGATATGTGCGTCACTAAGCGCAAAACACAGCGGTCGCAAGTCTCACTACAAATTGCTCACAATTTGCTAGTAGATGCACTGCAGCAAGTACAGCCACCAGCAGATCAACCAGAAATCAAATATATAACGCTACTGTAGGCGTAAGTAAGCCGTTTGGATTCTCCTATGGCTATTTTCTAGCCAAGTATGAAAGCACACTACTATGCCAGATGAGATGACACTGAGTTATTAAAAAAATAAACGTAAAATAAAAAGTAAATGGCAGACTGTGCCTAATTGAAATCAAACCCCTAATAAATTTTCCCACTTTGGTGTTTGAGGTGGATATGTGTGTCACTAAGAGCTAAACACAACGGTAGCAAGTCCCCCTGCAAATTCCTCACAATATGGTACTAGCTGCAAATAAAAAAAAAAAAGTAGAACGTTATTGTAGCCCTAAGAAGGGCTGTTGGGTTCTTGGAGAATCACTCCTGCCTAACAGTAAGCTAATAGAACACCCTAACGCTTTCCCTGACCAGCAGCAGCTCTCTCCCTAGCGGCATCCAGACACAGAATGATCCGAGCAGCGCGGGCAGCGGCTAGTCTATCCCAGGGTCACCTGATCTGGCCAGCCAACCACTGCTATCGACGTGTAAGGGTACCACGTCATGCTGGGTGGAGTGCAGAGTCTCCTGGCTTGTGATTGGCTCTGTTTCTGGCCGCCAAAAAGCAAAACGGCGGGAGCTGCCATTTTCTCGAGCGGGCGAAGTATTCGTCCGAGCAACGAGCAGTTTCGAGTACGCTAATGCTCGACCGAGCATCAAGCTCGGACGAGTATGTTCGCTCATCTCTAGTAGGTTTCCTTTAAGACAATAGAAGTGAGAGTCCAGTCCCTAAACAGCAGTTTATATAATTGAAGCTGGGAGGAAAAAAGGCAGGGAAACCACGAACAATTAAATCCATAAAGTGGATGTCTTCAGGATTGTACCCTTGGGGCCACATCGCAATTACTGTAAAGATGACAGATCATAGAACAGGGAACACGGGACCTATTGTTATCACGGGGAAGAACAACAGCACATACTGATGTCCTCACAGGATCACAGGGAGGGGAAACAGGAAAGGTTTATCTGTATTATAAAAAAATTGCATCTGTCATATGTCTAGAAGTGCTCACATAGGAAGCCGTAAGTTATGTGTAGCTCTACACTATCAGTAAAAGGTGCATTGACTTTACCAAATCCTAAATCTGTCCAGAGACAACTATTGGGGGTGAGTCATCTCCCGTTTATCAGGAAAGGGAATGAGTGTTTAATGACAAAGAGATTTTTCCAACACGTTGCAAAATCTACAAAGCTGATACTAAAAGAAATGCATGAGGAAATGTATCACCTCTATGTTTTTCATTAATAATATTCTTAACAGAAAAATACTTGTTTTTTATGGTATATTTTGTTTGTTTCTCTGCTTAATCGGGCAGCCATATTTATTTATTTGACGCAGAAATTAAATTTATCAATCATTTTACATGACTGGACTGCCCCTTTAACAAACATTAAAGGGACTCTGTCAACAGCTCTTACTTCACTAAGCTCCAAGTCCATTCAGGTAGGGTACGAAATATCGGGGGAGATTTTTTAAGCTGTCTAAGTTTAAGAATGTGCTTAGTTGCCCATGGCAATTACAGCTCCCCTTTAAAATATTCATGAGCACTGGTAAAATGAAAGCTGAGCTGTAATTGGTTGCCATGGGCAACTAGGCACATTCTTAAACTTAGCTTGATAAATCTTCCCCATCCTAGAATTCCCGAGAAGAGAGACTTGTTGTGCAAGATAAGTTTAGAGGCTGCATGGGAAGCTCATTTCAGACGCCCCTCTCTTCGGTTCTATAGCACCTACGAAAATATTTTCGGTGTCATATTAGAGACAAGAATCTCATCTTTCAAATTGTACAATGCTTGTGGGTCTGTGACCTACAGAAACAGATATACAGGGAGTTCCAATTCCCTACTTTGTCTTTAACTGCCTGTATCTGCAGTTCTTTAGACCAAAGAACTTAATATGGTAAAATCTGGTGACAGGTTCCCATTAAAGGAAATATACAGTGCAACAGCCTATGAAGCTGCAGCACTGAGGGGCTCTGGTTATGTCACCATGGCCCTTCTGACTCATTAGCATAATTTTAAAAGTTGATATTTAGAAAGAAGGATAACAAAGAAGATTACCACAGTCACGGTGCCTCGATCTATGAGAAATGTCCCTGATTTGTCATGCTTGATTTCAATGCTAGATATCCTTTAAACCTGTTAACCAATTTTGCATATCAGTCAGTCAATCAGGCACATATAACAACGATGGGATGCACTCTTGAGTAAAGGGTCAATGAAGCGCAGCCTATTAAACACATAGGGGGTCATTTACTAAGGGCCCGATTCGCGTTTTTACGACGGGTTACCCACATTTTTCTGTTTTGCAACGATTTTCCCTGAATTGCCCCGGGTTTTTGGCGCATGCGATTGGATTGTGGCGCATCAGCGGCGGTGTGCACGCGACAGAAATGGGGGGGGGGCGCGGCCGAACGAAAAACCCGACGGAATCTGAGAAACCGGCGCATTTTTTAAAAAAAGTGTCGCTGGACACGCGCTTACCTGCACCCGGCCCGGCTTGGTGTACTTCAGTGCATTCCAATGAACTTCAGCGCAGCAGCGACAACTGGTGGACGTCGGAGGAACTGCCTTAGTGAATCGCTGGAAGACCCGAATCCTTTACAGAGAATGCGCCGCTGGATCGCGAATGGATCGGGTAAGTAAATCTGCCCCATACTGTAATTACAGCATCCAAAATACAATATTACAGTAAATGATACAGTTTAATAATAATTGCTTATATAGAATAGTCAATATGCTCAGTGTCATAATTGCATCCTGAATGGTTTATGGCTGGGATTCTCCTTGTTTGTCATGTTTTATCTGATGGTAATAATGTGATTTATAGCAGTTGCATGATATGTGCAGAACAGAAGGGCCAATATACACGATCGTTTATTTCTGCCTACTACAAGGGTTTTGTATTAGTAATGAGCCTCCACGGTAGGAAAAATGCTAAGCTTTAAATCCAAGGATTTTTGCCACTTATTCCTGACAAGGTTTAGTATAATGGATGTATATGGAAAGATTTGGAATCCCTGCAAGGTTTCTAATGAGGAACTCACATAAAGGTCTTATAATAATAAGATTAAAGTTATGGGTTTTAAGAGCGGTCATTGACCTCAGTACTGGTTCTGTTAGACAGGTATAGAGCATATACAACAGTGAATGGGGGCCCAATGGCTTTGGAGGATCTATGTCTATGGAGGAACTACACAGCCATAGGGCACACAGCCAGAACATGTGCCCATTATGAAGCCTACAGTAAAAGTATAACACAGCATCTAATAGAGAATGTCACAATGGCATAAAGAAGTGCAGTGACCCCTATATTTTTGTATAAGTGCTGAAGGTTTGCCACTCAAACATTGGTTTGGACCCAGTGCTAGATAGCACATGGCCCTATGTATTTCTATGGGCTCATAAACACACCTTCGGTTTCGGCAGTACTTTGTGTGAGCGGTAAATTTCGGAGCAGGTTCCATTCCTACCAGGGGTGCACCATCCATGAGGCAAGTTGAGCCTCTTGCCTCAGGCAGCACCATCTGCAGAAATATGGGGGAAGCATCAGGGTTGCAGACTTACCTGCCACTTAAAAATAGTGTCAGCCAATGTCAGCATGGGTGTGCATGGAGACCCTACTTACTAAGAAAATAACCTGATATATTACATCTGGATGGGGTTCTAAAGGTCGCCTCAGGCATTTATTCCTGATTCCTACCCATTTTTGCAGGTCTTGCAGTCCTTCTCTACTGTCATCAGTAGACTTCACATGCCAATGGCACATGGACCACAAGGTTGATGGCAGCAGATATTACACTTGTATAATGAGCCTTACTTATTTAGATAACCTATAAAGAAGACGGCAGTCTGTATCATATTAGTGGGGGTCTAGCACTCCCCCACAAAGCAGCCGACTATGGCTGCCTCCAGATAACAAAGCCAGAAGAACAGCTCCAATCTCTGTGTAGTGGCCATGCTGTGTTACTGCAGTTCACCTTCCACTGGTAACAAAGAACAGACAATCCCATGGTGGAGAGGTAGGTCCCATAACTGGCATCTATATTACTTAGAAGCAGTGGCGTAACTAGAAGCTGATGGGCCCCAGGGCAAAGTCTGTGCCAGGCACCCCGACTATAATGTAGGGTTTATAGTAATAGTCTTCTCATATGGGAAAGTGACACCATAAGGGCCTCCTAAACTCTTGGGCCCGGGTGAGATCGCAACCTCTGCACCCCCTCAGGTTACGCCCCTGCTTAGAAGCTTGTACAGAATTGCAGACTATTAGTGTCTCTAGGATGAACTGCTGATCTGACTATGAGGGTTGCAGAAATTAATTTTTGCTGTATAAGGCCTTGGAGAAAAGCAGACAAAGATGATTCTTTAGCCTCTAATAGCTCTTGCACATAAGGACTTTATTTTCGGTATTATTTTTGTTGAGTCTCCATTCCACATAGTTATGTGGGACCAATCCCGGGACAAATATTGTAACTCGAGTACGTATTCTACATGGGTAAAAGTGCAGACTGTAATAAAGCTGCGTCTTTTTACATTGGGTCGGAAGCTATGACAATATATTAATAACCTGTCAAACCTTGGATGCATGCAATGTACAGTATTATGGAGATCTATCTGACACAAATGCCTGCATTATTAGTTGTATCAATAGTCTTTTTGTTCTGGTAGCAGGGATGGGCTTCTTGTAGTGCAGATTCCCATAGACATATACTGTACCTCTTGCTTACACGTAAAACCACTGCAATGAAGAAGAGCAGGTTTACAAGTGTTTCATTGTAATGGTTGTTTTGTGTGACAAGTAGACACTTTGTAGATAATCCTGCAAAGATTTGGTGACAACGACCAACTGTATACAATCAATTTACTGTGTATAGCAAAGGCTCAATTCTACAAAAAGAGGAGTAGAGAGGAGCCGGAGCGACGCTGCTACTATAAGAAATCAGTCACTAATTGTAAAGGATTGTAAAGATCAGGTCCATTGGATCAGATTAATACAGTTTCTGTAACTTTGGGTCATTGGTAGATAAGATTTAAGCAACAAGTTATCTGTATTGTGAGCAATAATAGATCTATAATTTGCAGGGATTGGAACCATCTCACCCCCTGTAATAGCAAAGCTCACAGAGACATGCAGACCAGATGTCAGTGTGACCTAAACATGAACAAGACTCTGCGACTCTACAGTATCTGTTATGCAACTTACCGTCTCCATTACTTTTAGTTGTGAAGCATCTCCATTTTTCTATTAATACAAGAAATGAAGCACTTACAGGGTAACTCTCCGATGAAGAGCTTTATAGCTCAATGATAAACCTTATATGATGCTACATTATGTAAGTTATGCTTAGATGTGCAATATGTAGGCGACAAACTAAAGTAGGAATCAGACTACGCAGGTGCAACATCCCCCACCGGGGCCTAGCCTTTTCTCGGGGCCTGGAGTCAGCCGGGGCCCGCAGTACCTGAGTGGCTGGCGGTTGCGGCCTAAGCACGCTTGTGTCACGGTGCTTGGTATGGGGAACCGGAGGGCTGTCCTACAGCCTGGCAGGTCTCCAGCAGGGTGGTGTTGGCAAGAAATGATGAGGGAGAGGCTGCTATAGCGGATCTCCCTGGGGCAACCCTTTGGTGTCTAGAGTATGAGTCTCTGTGTGGTGGACAGGGTGCCCGTGATGGTGACAGCCGGAGTAGCAGGGACCAGACGGAGGCAGAGGTTGAACAGAAACACTTACAGTTCTTTATTGGAACCGACAGGAACATCAGCAACGTGCCTTTAACAAAATGGTGGAGTACTGGAGAGGTATTTGGAGGGAGCCACAGGATGTAGATCACCAGCCTGGATGCAATGGCAGGCTGGGAGGTAGCTGTGTCCTGGAAGGATGCTTCAGCTTTATCCTGGATTGCTTCAGGTATCACCCTTGAAGGTAGGATGATACCCCTTTCCTCTCTCTCTGTCTAACTTGTTCAGACTCTCTGGTCTGTCTGGAACTCCTCTAAGAGTCTTCTCTAGAACATTCCTGGCCAGGGGTTTTATTATCTCCCCTTGGTCAGGTGGTGGCTGCTCCTCCAATTACCTCTCAGCTCACAGAGACAGGATGCAATACATGTGATTGGCTGACACATATGACATCACATAAAACCATTAACTCCTGCCTTACCAGGCAGGATCTACCACTGCAATGTTCCCCTGTGCCCTATAAGGACTATGTAGTGTGATGTATTGACACGCTGTGGGGCTGACTAGACCCTACACAAGCTGCAAGCTACATGGTGGGACGTATTCGCAAACACAGCTCTGCCTTGCATCGGCGAGGGTGTTGCATACCCCCGGGGCAATTGAAAGAGCCGCCCTCGGCTCGACTACGGATGGTTTGGAGCGCAGAGGTAGATAGGGGGCGCTTCGGTGAAGTGCAGGCTATATGATATGTAGGGACAATCCGCCCATTGTCCTGGAGACAGGCACCTGGGTTGGTGTCGGACTAAGACACGGATATGTAAATGCTAAGTATGACAGTTGGTTGCTAACGCCATTAAACCAAACTGTACAGTAGGAAAGGTGTGGTGTCATGTACTGTAATCCACTCCTTGAACCAAGGCCTGTATATTTGTTATATAAACACTTCTTCCCTGGCGACAAATATATGGTATGTGTATATGCATTACGTTGGCATATGTGACACAATTAAACATTATACTACATAGAGACGGTCCGACACAGCCACACTACAATCTGAAAAGCCTATAAAAGGTTAGTGCAATATAAAAATAAATAAAGCAGGCAAGGTTGGCAAAAGTCTCACAGAAGGTCTTTAAGATCAAAGTCCATCTTCTGGGTACAGCCCTTGAGGTGGGGAAAAGTGCAAGAAAGATGCAAAGGGTCTCCTCTTTGTGTAGAGGGACCGAGTCCTTTGTAGGAATCTCTGCTGTGGCAGAGGAAGGGGTGCTATCATAGCACATTACAATGGGCAGTTCAAGGAATGTCTCTTGACTGAAATAAATAAGGGTGAGAGTCCCAGGAAAGTCTCTGGCTCTATAGGGTTAGCGGGCACTCAGCCCAAATGGGATAGCAATAATAAATATACATATGTACAAGATACACAGTACCTGTTAGGGCTTTCAGCCCGTCAGGGGTTACTCAGAATCTTCTTCGGTGGTAAGTACTTCGGTGTCAGAAAAGCGTACCTGCCTCCTCCGTCTGTGTGACACCAGTTGGTACTCCTGCAGGTACGCAGGAGCTTTACCTTTTGTCTCCCTTTGAGACCTCCGAAGTTCCGGCCTGGAGAAGATAACAACCTCCTCATCGTCCTCCTCTGAGTCAGGCGCTGGAGTCGGAGTCTCAGCTGCCTCTGATGCTTCAGGGGTTGCAGACTCTGGAGCCGGATCATCCTCCACAGGCAGCAGTATTGGAGACTGCGGTGGGGATGATGGTCTCTCTGGGGTACCTCTTACTGGAGTGGAAACAACAAAACAGAGTTGAGGCACAGTCACAAGTTCTAAGAAACTGGGGGTAGGTGAACACAAGGAGGTCTGTAAGTTGGGGGTCGAGGTGAGAGGTGTGGACATAGGGGCAAAAGGACGAAGACATCTCTTCAGCCGGTTCCTATGTACCCGGAGTGGTGGACGGTCTCCTCTTGAAATCTCGTAGACTTCAGGGAAGAGACTGTCCCTAACTAGGTATGGCTCACGCTCCCAACGCCCATCTAGCTTACTGGTAGGATGGTTGTTGCGCAGCCACACTCGATCTCCTGGGGCAAAAGGCTCAGCACAGGCATTACGATCAAAGTCCCTTTTTTGTTTCTCCCGGGCCTCTTCCAACCGCAGATCCACAACTTCTCTGGCATCCGCCAGGCGCCTCTGGTGTTCGTGAACCCAGTCAGTCTGGGGGAGTAAAGACTGGGAATCAGGGGACTCCATGTCCCAGGTCATATCAGCAGGGAGATGGCCGTGTCTCCCGAACATCAGATAATATGGGGTGTATCCTGTGGAGCAATGAGTGGTATTGTTGTACAGGTACACTAATTCGGGCAACAGTTTTGGCCAGTCCGCCCTTTTTGCAGGGGTCAGAGTCCTCAGCATATTGATTAGAGTCTGATTCAGCTTTTCACAAAGCCCGTTGCCTTGGGGATGATAGGCTGTGGTCCTCAGCTTTTTGCAGCCATATAGAGTGCACAGCTCCTGGAAGACTTGGGACTCAAATGCTGTTCCTTGGTCCGTAAGGATCTGGTCCGGACAGCCATAGGGGAGGATGAAGCTCTTCCACAGGGCCGCTGCGGTGGTCCTTGCAGACAGATCTCTGACAGGTACTGCAACCACAAATTTGGTATAGTGGTCGATGATCGTGAGAGCATAACTGTGACCGGATCTGCTGGGCTCCAACTTCACATGATCCAATGCCAGGATCTCTAAGGGCCGTTGGCTCACAATGGGATGTAGAGGGGCCCTTTCATTGTGTCGCTCTCCTCGAGCGATGGCGCAGGCTGGGCATTCTCGACACCAGGCTTCGATGTCGGGCTTTCGGAGGGTGGCTTCCGTCTTCTGAGCGCCAAAGTGTCCGGACTGGTCATGGTACATATCCAGTACTATCTTGGCGTCCCTCCTGGGAATCACAATCTGGTACAGCCGGTCATAAGTGATAGGGTCCAGAGTTCTTCTCTTTAGCAGACCCTGATGCATGTTCAGAGTCTTTCTCTGGCGCCACAATTGAGACAGTTCTCCATCAGCTCTTCTGCGGCGGATTCTTTCAGGCACTCGTCCACTAGAGAGATAGTCCATTACTTCTCCTATGGCGCGGCTATCCGCCTGAAGACTTATCCAGAGGTCCTTTTCCGCAGGGGGCTCTGACTCTTCTTGGGGAGTAGCTGGCGCTGCCTCTGACGGTAAGGAGTAAACTCTCTGGGCATCTTGACGCACAAACCGGGCATAGAACGCTGGCATCTCGACATCTTCCCACTGAGCATCCGTGGAGGGTCCCTCCCACTGGTCAGGGAGACGGGACAGAGCGTCGGCGTTGTCATTGGTCTTACCAGCCCGGTACTTGATGGTAAAGTTGAAGTTGGCAAGTCTGGAGGCCCACCGTTGTTCCAGTGCTCCAAGACGAGCGGTGTTCAGATGCGCCAAGGGATTATTGTCTGTGAAGACAGTGAAGAAGGATGCAGCCAGGTAGTCCTTGAACTTTTCGGTCACAGCCGAGACTAACGCCAGAAACTCCAACTTGAAGGAACTGTAGTTCTGGTCGTTTTGCTCCGGTTCTCGGATGGAACGGCTGGCGTAGGCTATGACCCTTTCAGTTCCGTTTTGGAGCTGGGATAGTACAGTGTAGTATAGTGTATAGGGTGAAAGGCAGACTGTAGTCTGGATATCCCAACACCGGAGGCTCAGTCAACCGTTGCTTGAGCATCTGGAAGGCAGCTTCTCGTTCAGGTGTCCACTCAATGGATACTCGGGAACGTTGGCTCTCTTTTGGCAGGCCCCTTAGAAGTTCTTGCAAGGGAGCCGCCAGCTGGGCAAACTTTGGGATGAAACGCTTGTAATAACTGGCAAATCCCAGGAAGCTTTTGATGTCCCGTATGGTTGATGGGGTAGGCCAGTCGTGGACAGCTGCAATCTTCTCTGGATCTGGCTCAATTCCATGAGCGCTCACCACATGTCCCAGGTACTTGACGCTAGGTTGTAGCAGGTGGCACTTGGATGGCTTGACCTTCAACCCATGTTGGGTCAGGATTTGGAAGACTTCAGCCAGATGGTGGAGGTGGTCTTCATAAGTCTTGGAGTAGATGATGATGTCGTCCAAATATAGCAGGACGGTCTCGAAGTTGCGATGACCCAAACATCTCTCCATCAGCCGTTGAAATGTGCCTGGGGCATTGCATAGCCCGAACGGCATGTTGTTGAACTCGAACAGGCCCATTGGGGTGGTGAAAGCCGTCTTCTCTCTGTCTTCCGGCGCCATGGCCACTTGCCAGTAGCCACTGGTCAGGTCCAGGGTAGAGAAGTAGGCAGCTGACCCTAGGGCTGCGAGGGATTCCTCGATTCGAGGCAGAGGATAGGCATCCTTGTGGGTGATATTGTTGATCTTCCTATAGTCAACACAGAATCGAAGGGTTCCATCCTTCTTTTTCACAAGGACCAGCGGGGCAGCCCATGGGCTGTGACTCTCCCGGATAACGTTGGCTGTCTTCATCTCTTGTACCAGCTTTTTCACCTCTTGGTAGCGGGCTGGAGGTATGGGCCGGTATCGTTCCTTGATAGGAGGATGAGAGCCAGTAGGGATGGTATGCTGGATCAGGGTAGTCTGCCCAAAATCCAGTGGGTGCTTGCTGAAGGCCTGGTGGTGCTTCATCACGACATCTAGGACACCTTGAACTTGATCTGCAGGAGTAAAATCATCATCTCCAATATTGAGCTCAAGCCACCAGGATTGCTCGGCAGGCTCACCTTCAGCACTTTGCTTCACTTCCAACTGTTGGGAAGCAGACAGAGCGGTTTCCACTAAGTCTTCAGGATGGACGCTGAAGAGAGTGGCCACGGCTTGGTACTTTCTCAGATCCACTGGGGAGTCTCCCACATTTAGTAGTCGAATGGGTACTTGTCCTCGGGATACAGTGACTAGGCTCCTGGCGGCTAGAATGGGCAGATCTTCATCAGCTGGTAGAGGTTCTACTATTGCCTAGTAGTCTTGACCTTGGACGCCCATGCAGGCTCGACACCATACTAACGTCTCAGTCCCAGGTTGAAGGCGGACAGGTTGGGGATCCTTGATCCGGGCTCTGCAGATTTTACCATTAGGGCTAGCAAACTTCTGTTGCGCCGCTAGAACCTGCATAGTCTCCTGAATTACCTTTCGGGAACCGTTGGGCACTGTTGGCAGAGTGTCGTGGAGAGCCTTCAGCACTTCAGGGTAGCAGTTGCGGAGGACATTGGTACCCAGTTTCATAGTTTCATAGTTTATACGGTTGAAAAAAGACACTTGTCCATCAAGTTCAACCAAGGAAGGGAAGGGATTGGATGAGGAAGGGATTTAGGGGAAACAATTCTATATAACATAACCATCAATGTTATTTAGGTGTAAAAAGGCATCTAGACCCTTCTTAAAGCTCTCTGCTGTCCCTGCTGTGACCAGCGCCTGAGGCAGGCTATTCCACAGAGTGACAGTTCTCATAGTAAAAAAGCCCTGTCGCCTCCGGTGATTAAACCTTGTTTTCTCCAGACGGAGACAGTGCCCCCTCGTCTTTTGATTTGATCTAATCTGAAACAACTTACCACCATATTTTTTGTATGGACCATTCATATATTTAAATAAATTAATCATGTCCCCTCGTAGTCGTCTCTTTTCCAGACTAAATAAATCTAGTTGTTTTAATCTTTCCTCATAACTAAGACCCTCCATACCCCTTATCATTTTTGTGGCTCTACGTTGAACCCTCTCCAGCTCCAGGGCATCCTTTTTATGGACCGGTGCCCAGAACTGGACAGCATATTCCAGGTGAGGCCGAACCAGTGCCTTGTACAGGGGTAATATTACATCCCTATCACGAGAGTCCATACCACTTTTGATACACGACAAGATCCTACTAGCTTTAGAGGCAGCTGATTGACATTGCATGCTGTTATTCAATTTATGATCTACTAGTACCCCCAGGTCCTTCTCAACAAGGGACTCTCCCAGATTTACTCCCCCAAGGACATATTTTGCCTTTGGATTATTGGCCCCCAGGTGCATAACCTTACATTTATCCACATTAAACCTCATTTGCCAAGTGGATGACCAAACATTCAGTTTGTCCAAGTCACCCTGCAGCCTATGAACATCCTCCATAGACTGTATTACACTACACAGTTTGGTGTCATCTGCAAAAATAGACACAGTGCTATTAATTCCTACCTCTATATCATTAATAAATATATTAAATAGTAGTGGGCCAAGCACAGAACCCTGGGGTACACCACTCATAACTGGTGACCATTCCGAGTAGGAATCATTGACCACAACTCTCTGGATACGATCCTTCAGCCAGTTTTCAATCCAATTGCAAATGATTTCTGCCAAACCAATAGCCCTAATTTTACCCATCAGGCGTCCATGAGGAACAGTGTCAAATGCCTTTGCAAAGTCCAAGAACACAATATCCACAGCTGCTCCTCCATCCAGGCATCTGCTCACCTCTTCATAGAAGCAGATAAGGTTAGTTTGACAACTTCTATTCTTAGTAAACCCATGCTGGCTATCACTTATTATTCTATTTGATGTCACATACTCCAGTATGTAGTCTTTTACTAACCCTTCCAATACTTTCCCCACAATGGAAGTTAAGCTTACAGGTCTGTAATTGCCTGGCGAAGTTCTAGAGCCCTTTTTATATATTGGCACCACATTTGCCTTGCGCCAGTCACTTGGCACCACACCAGACATTACGGAATCCCTGAAGATTTTAGACAGTGGTACAGCAATAACAGAACTGAGTTCTTTAAGAACTCTGGGGTGTAACCCATCTGGTCCAGGAGCTTTGTACACATTGATTTTATTGAGCTACCAGTGGGAAGTTACCGTTTTCGGGCACTCGTGTCACCACTACGCCCTGTCTGGTTAACTCAGTGTCTCCAATGGTTAGTGTGGGCTCCCAGTAGCCGCGGATGGGTACGGGTTTTCCGTTTGTAGCAATAATGTTCAAATAAGCCCTGGGAGGCTGGACTAAGGATGCTCTTCCTCAGCATTTCTCAAAGGTAGCACTCCGGAGGGTGGTCACTTGAGAGCCGGTATCAATTAAGGCAGGTAGGGTAACTCCGTTGATGGTTACATGAACCATGGGGCGAGTCCCCACGAACCTGGGCATCCAGTTGGCATCTCGGGGACTTAGAGGTTCTTCCCTTGGGGGTCGTCCCTTAGCTCCAAGGGTTTGTCGTTTAACTGACGACATACATCCTCTTCATGCCCGTATTTCCGGCAGTAGCTGCACCGCTGGCGGGGTTCCTTCTGACTCCAGGTGCTTAAAGACTTCGCTTCTCTTGGGCGCCGTTTGGCCGGGGAGTCACGAGGGGTAGCTGACCGTACAGAGTTGTCTGGAGGTTTCCTCCTCATGGCGGAGACAGTTACTTCCAACTGGGTCAACCGATCGAGTATTTTATGCAGGGTGTCCGCCAGATTAGAGACCTGTCCTGCTAAGCCAGCAACTTCCGTAGCCGCAGGAGTAGGTGATGTCGACTGCGTTGGATGGCACGCTAGAGCAGATTCCTCCATTTCCACGGATTCAGGCTCTTTCTGCGGTCCAAAAGGCGGTCGGTCCCCTAATATGTCAATGGCAATTTCCTTAAACTCAAGAAAGGAGGCCTGGGCATGTTGAGAAGAGATAATCTTTAGTTGGCACCTTTGATTTCTATCAACAAGTCCATTAATGAATTGTTCCCTCAGGGTTTGATCAGAGGTTTCAGCGTCTTTGGGATCAAGACGGGTTATGGCCTTCCATGTCTCCTGTAGGGAGAGGGCAAAGTCTCGGAGGGACTCTTGGGGCTTCTGTCTTTTCCCGAAGAATTGCTGCTTCAACTCTGAGGCAGTACACTTGTCAAAGGTGTTGCGCAGCCTATCAAGAATTTGGACCACATTCTGACACTGTTCTCGGGGCCAAGACTTGACTTCCCGGAGAGCGGGTCCTTTCAACTGCCCGGTTAGGATGCCCACTTTCTGTTCCTCTGTGAACGGGTACAGGGCGAAGGTGGCTAACAACTTGTCCCTGAATTCAGGGAGAGTGTGTGATTCTCCCTCATAGTGGGGTAACCAGGGGGCCCCCGGAGAGTAGGGCATAGTCAGAGGCATCATGGTGGGGGTCCCAGGGACACTAGCTGTAGCAGGGCTGAAGGGACTCTCTGGAGGACTTAACATGCTCCGGTACCCTGAGGAGGGACCAGGGGACGGGACTTGCTCCAGTCCCGTATCTTCGTCCTTGGCAGACATGAATGGCCTAGCTGAGGGAAGTCTGCAGGGCACACAATATCCGTTGCTATGGGCGATGGCTAGAATGGGACATGGGCACTTTAAGACACAGTCACTATTCCCTGGGAGGTGAGCCAATAACCTAGCATCGGAAACAATCTCTACCCCCCCTTTAACTTCCCCAGCGGTACTCACTCAGGATCAGCCACGGTGACAGGACAGCTCTGGTGCATGAAGGACTCCGTTCCCGATGTCCGGCAGGTAGCAGGGACTCGGTGATGCTCAGCGGTGTTCTCCTCCAGTCGCAGGACACGTGCGCCGGAACTCCGGATGAGGCGCACGCTGCTGGCAGGCTTCAGGCGCGGCCTGCACCGAAATCCAAGATGGCCGATTAACCCTCTTCGTTGCCGGCCGCACACGCTCCAGCTCCTCCTCCACGGTACTTCGCGCCACTCGCGCAGGGGGCGGAGCCTAGTGACGACTCTGGAGTTCCCGCCAGTGAGGATTTGGCGGGCTGGAAATACTTGCTGCGCCACACGTCTCTGAGGTAAATCCTTCAGGCGCAGCAGCGCCGGATGTAGCAGAGCTGACAAAGTTCTTTGCAGGGGTTAACCTCTTGAGTGCTGGAGCGGAGCTCGACAGCACGTGGCAGCAGTATAACACAGTTCAAAGTAGTAATGCACACAATTACTTGGGCCTAAACCCGGATGGCAGCAGGGTTAGGCAACACAGTTGTTTCTTAATAAAGTACAGTCTTTAGTGCCAGGATAAGGCACAGAAGTATATATCCTGTGATCGTGACGCCACTTGCAACATCCCCCACCGGGGCCTAGCCTTTTCTCGGGGCCTGGAGTCAGCCGGGGCCCGCAGTACCTGAGTGGCTGGCAGTTGCGGCCTAAGCACGCTTGTGTCACGGTGCTTGGTATGGGGAACCGGAGGGCTGTCCTACAGCCTGGCAGGTCTCCAGCAGGGTGGTGTTGGCAAGAATTGATGAGGGAGAGACTGCTGTAGCGGATCTCCCTGGGGCAACCCTTTGGTGTCTAGAGTATGAGTCTCTGTGTGGTGGACAGGGTGCCCGTGATGGTGACAGCCGGAGTAGCAGGGACCAGACGGAGGCAGAGGTTGAACAGAAACACTTACAGTTCTTTATTGGAACCGACAGGAACATCAGCAACGTGCCTTTAACAAGATGGTGGAGTACTGGAGAGGTATTTGGAGGGAGCCACAGGATGTAGATCACCAGCCTGGATGCAATGGCAGGCTGGGAGGTAGCTGTGTCCTGGAAGGATGCTTCAGCTTTATCCTGGATTGCTTCAGGTATCACCCTTGAAGGTAGGATGATACCCCTTTCCTCTCTCTCTCTCTGTCTAACTTGTTCAGACTCTCTGGTCTGTCTGGAACTCCTCTAAGAGTCTTCTCTAGAACATTCCTGGCCAGGGGTTTTATTATCTCCCCTTGGTCAGGTGGTGGCTGCTCCTCCAATTACCTCTCAGCTCACAGAGACAGGATGCAATACATGTGATTGGCTGACACATATGACATCACATAAAACCATTAACTCCTGCCTTACCAGGCAGGATCTACCACTGCAATGTTCCCCTGTGCCCTATAAGGACTATGTAGTGTGATGTATTGACACGCTGTGGGGCTGACTAGACCCTACACAGGCTGCAAGCTACATGGTGGGACGTATTCGCAAACACAGCTCTGCCTTGCATCGGCGAGGGTGTTGCACAGGGTTACTGTATATCTACTGTACAGTGTCCATAGGAACCTGTCACCAATGAGAAATAACCCTCTGGTGATAGGTTCCCTTTGAAGAGTTGCGGCATTACCCAAGAGACACACAGATCTGCATAAAAGCTGTAGATACATAAGAGCTGTAAAATTGAGCTGACCATGTAATAACTAAATCTGATTTATAGATGAGATAATGAGAATCACACTAATGTCTCCTGCACATGATCCCTCCTCTTACTGGGTTATAGCTCAGTGCCAAACCTTGTGATGCCAATTTTCTGAAAACCAAACTTCATGCTATTTTCTTATTAGTGCCCTCCATAGTATCTCCATAATATCTTACCTTACTTTTATGGGATTATTTCTAATAGCAGATCACAATCAGGTTACAATGTATATTAATTTACTATGGTATAGACCAGTGATGGCAAACCTTTTAGAGGTCAAGTGCCCAAACTACAACCAGGACCCGCTTATTTATCGCAAAGTGCCAACACAGAAATTTAATTTGTAATTTATACTCCCTTCTGTCACAGTTTTCATTGATACCAGCACCTAAGGACACAATAAAGCACAAAATAGTCCCAGGTAGAGCTGTCACTTTAAAATAGCTCTGTGCACAGCAAGTCCTGGGCTGTCTGGGACTGCAGGAAGATACCTGGACTCATCTCTGGTGATGGCCTGAGTGCCCACAGAAAGAGCTCTGAGTGCCACCTCTGGCACCAGTGCCATAGGTTAGCCATCACTGGTATAGACATTTATAAAAACTTTTTTTTAGTCCCACTAGTGATTAGACTTGCAGATACAATTTGCTTGCATGATCCAGTCATTTCTATTGTACTTTTACATGAATGATGGCAGGTCTATGGTCTTTCAGTACACTCCTGGCTGCATGGACACCCCATTAGCACAACACAATTATTCTTGGGGGGGCCATTGGGTTACAGTGGGGGCTCATTTAACCACTCAGATGCCTTGGTCGCTATTGATGTTGTAGTGTAGATTCGTACTGTGATAGCCATGGGGAGCAGAAGAAGAGTGAAGAAATGTTGTATGTAGGTGAGTCTATGCTCTATAACAGCACCCGTCCCCATGATATCCATACACATACAAAGGATTAAATGGGTTACATGGGGTCCCCTACTTAAGGACACCCGACTTACAGATAACCCATTGTTACATACAGACCCCTCTGACTTCTGATGAAGCTTTCTGAATGCTTTACTATAGTCTAGACTGCAATAATCAGCTGTAAAGTGTCTGTAATGAAGCTTTATTGATAATCCTTGGTCCCATTACAGCAAAAAATGTTTAAACTCCAATTGTCACTGGGCCAAAAAATTTTTTGTCTGGATCGCCAATTATAAAATATACAGTTTCAACTTACATACAAATTCAACTTAAGAACAAACCTCCGGACCCTATCTTGTAACCCGGGGATTGCCTGTATACGCTTCCATAATATATTCCACTGGGGACATTATAGACTAGTGGTGCATCATACTCATATCACAGGAAAACATCTAGACACAGGAATGCTGATCTATACTCTCTAAATGTATGCCCTAAAAACTTTGTTATTCATTTTGATCCATCACGAAAATTTCTTGGAAAATAGGTAGGACAAACAACAGAAAGTTCATTCTGTTCTTTCTGTTCTCTTTGTCACTATTAAATCAAGGCTCAGGGAGAGTTTTGTGCACAGAAGTGACTTAGTCTTTGTTGTCTGTGGTTAGAGTTCTGTGACTGAAGATATAGAGGCATGGCGCCACCTGCTGGCATCTACCAGTAACTACATAAACCACACAGAACATTCAATTCGGCAGGTAATTTCATATAATGAGCCAATAATATTTGATGATAATTGGTCTCTTGAGGGTAACAGGTAGCAAGGACTGCTGTGAGCTACTTACATAGGAATATGTGACATGGTATTATTGGACAAAGCTGCACAGAATAATTTTTGAAACAGTATTGGAATAGTAATAATTAATGATGTCCTGTACAATGGTTAAAGGAGAGGATTGACTGTTACTAGTTGCCAGAATGATAGTGCAATTTCATTAAAGGGGTTTTCCAGTAATCGGTGGTCTATCTGCTGGCAATAATAATAATTCTTTATTTATATAGCTCCTACAGATTACGCAGCGCTACACAAAGCTTGTCAAATTGGTCCCTGTCCCCATGGGACTCACAATCTAAACAACCTACCAGTATGTTTTGGAGTGTGGGAGGAAACCGGAGGACCCGGAGGAAACCCACGCAAACACGGAGCAATCAATAGTTCCATTGAAAACAAATGGGAGCCACAGCTTCCGCTGATCAATTGCCACCCATCAACAATCCTGCAGTAAGACCATATACATAATTATTCATGGAAAGCCCACAGAAACCAATCAGAGCTCAGCTTTAATTTTATAAACAGCTGTGGGAAAATGAAAGCTAAGATCTGATAGGTTGCCATGGGCGACAGTTCTGCTCTAAGATACTTCAGTAAATACACAATGGGGGGGATTTATCAGGTGATAAAAATTAACTTGGTACTTTAATGATGGTGATCAGTGTCATTATAATCAGACTATAAGCTCCAGCACAGGACCACCATTCTCATAATAGAGAGTGTCATTCTCAAATTTGGATCCCAATATGCTAATTTGATTATCTATAAGATGGGCAGTCCTGACCTGGAGCTCCACCCATCCAGCGGTAGGGATCTGAAAGCGCTCCTTAGTAGCAGCTTTAATCTCTGTTGATAAGGAAGATCAAGACTAAGGGCCTGATATGTTATCTGAGGACTTTTTAAAGCCACTTTTCTGAATGTTTGTTCTTGCCTTTTCTGTCTCATTAATCAAAATGTTGCACGACTCTTGTTAAATATCTTAGTAGTTTTCAAGTAATGCTCTTTTAAAAGCAGACCACACTAAACCAGAGCTCATTTATTAACATAGTAG
Source organism: Engystomops pustulosus (assembly GCF_040894005.1). NCBI lineage: Eukaryota > Metazoa > Chordata > Amphibia > Anura > Leptodactylidae > Engystomops > Engystomops pustulosus. The sequence continues at coordinate 44,421,999 of NC_092417.1, forward strand.
TACACAGCCAGCTGCTGCATTATAGTGTTCAGACATCTGAGACTTTAAGGATAGTTTCATTATAATTTTTTTTAAGAATGAAAAAAATATTTTTTTCATATTTCCCATTAGTTTTTTTTGTTAGAAAAATTGAATAAACCTTTACCAAAATGTTAAAAATATATAAAGAAAAAAAATAAAAAATTACCCACCAATTATGCATTGCCTGATTTTTAAATGATTAATTTGAAAATTAAGGTAAAAAATAAGTATTTGGCCAATAATCTCAATATTTTGTTATATATCCTTTGTTGGCAATGACAGAGGTCAAGCAATTTCTATAAGTCTTCACAAGGTGGGCACACACTGGCCTATTCCACTATGCAGATTTCCTCTATTGATGTGATATTTTGGGGCTGTTGCTGGGAAACAAAGACTTTTAACTCCCTCCAAAGGTTTTCTATGGGGATGAGATCTGGAGACTGGCTTTTTAAGAAGCGTTTCAAGGTCCTACAGTGGTCTACCACTCTTCTATTCCCCTTGCGGTGCGCTTGGGATCATGGTCATGCTATAAAACCCAGCCCTGTTTTATCTTCAATGTTTAGATGGCCCCATTTCTTCAAATACACAGATCAGTCGTCCTGGTCCCTTTGCAGAGAAATATCCCCTTGTCATGATGTTGATCCCCCCATGCTAAATAGTGGGTCTGTTGTTCTCTGTATACAAGTCAGCATTCACTCTTCTTCTTCACTTATTCTTTGGTTTCATTGGACCATATGACATTCCAGGATGAGCTCACACTGATACACACTTCCTGCCGGCAAACAACAGCAGCAGCAAGAGGAGAGCTGCAAGCTACAGGCAGATTAGTTCTTTATTCTGGAGAGGGGGAGTGAGGCAAACAGTGTGTTGTGGCAGTGCAGAGATGTAGCAGAGCTGAGATTGTCATTGTGTGTAATATGCATCTCATGGTTCTCATCATCTCAATTCTGATCTGTCTCATCTCTCTTTCTGTGTGTCAGATAGTAGTAGAATGTTTAGGAGGTAAATATAAATGTAGATAAACCCTGTACCCCGATAATCTAAGCACGTTGTCAGTCCACAGCATCACATAACACAGAGGAATCATGAAGTGTCTGTTTATTGAGTCCCTACCTACACTCTGGAATATTACACTGACCCTCACTGAGTGTTTGGGGCTAAAACAGCAATAAAACTGTTAAAATTGTAAAATAAGGGGTTAATATGATTGTTATTGTGTAAACATCACTAGGATTTAGAATGTTCTTTTTTTTAATGGGTAAACCCCTTTAAGCAGGGGAACACGTCTGGCACTACAGGATCTGAGTCCCTGGCGGTGTAGTGTGTTACTGATGGGAGACTTTGTTATGTTGGTCCAAGCGGGGTGAGAGCGGAGCCGATTGCAGATTCAGTCTTCTCAGCTTGGTGCTGGTCTACAATTTTGTTTCTGGTGTCCTTCCACAGCTCTTTGGTCTTCACCATAGTGGAGTTTGGAGTGTGACTGTTTGAACTTGTGATCAGAATAAAAGTCACCTGTCCAACCTCAAAAAGGAGCCATTACAACAGGTGAATGGAGGACAAAGGAGCCTCTTATAGGACATCTACCAAGATGAAAGAGTGTATGAATATTAACACCCATGGAGCCTGGAGCTCCTCAGGCTCATTTGCATATAGTCCCTCATCCTGGTGGTAGATGCCCTTTAAAGAAGTTGTTACAGGTCTCTGAGAGCCAGAAGTCTTTCTTGTTTGTAGATGACCAAATTCTTATTTTCAACTATAATTTGCAAATAAAAATTCTTTCAAAATCAGATTTTTGTGATTTTCCTCTCAAGTGGGAGAACTTGCACAATTGGTGGCTGATTAAACACTTTTATCCCCCACTGTATTCCACCGATCCGTCGTTCTGCCCCAGGTTCAGATGCAGAGAGTGCATGTACTTCTACAACTGTGAGCCTGGTTTCCCTGTAGATCCTAATCTTCCTCCGTGTGCACGGTCCTGTGAATGTGCCAAGTGGCCGTGCAGTTTCTATTTTGCAGTGTGACCACCCATTTCCTACGGACATCGCAGGGTCTGTAGAGCATGCAGATTACTTTTCCCTGTTTCCAGCCCGTAATGCACATACAAGCGCACATTTACTTAGAAATTCAGAAAATGCACTAAAAATGCTATTTTCCATGTATAATGCTGCGTGCGGGGATTCACTAAGAACGTGCGCCCAAAATCACAAATCTGGCACTCGCCCACCAGAGTTCACCATCTTTTTTTGGTGCACCTTTAACATAGGGCGTGCAACACAATTTGCAAAATAAATAGGGCGCTTGGTCTGAATCAGTCAAACCGATGGCACCCCCCTAATTTGTGTCGCATGGAGAGCTGCGACACAATAGCAGCACAGACACTCCTTAAATATCTGTGCAAGCCTTTTAGCCTAGAACGTGCACGGTCCGACAAAAGTGCGGCCCAAAGCCCTTAGTAAATGTGCCACAATGTCGTGCACAAGAGGCCTTATTCTGTTACTTTTCAATAAAGAAAAATTTATTGTTAAAAAAACCCCCAAAAAACGAATCCCTGAAGAACTAAATTTGTCACTATAATAACATCTTATTACATACGATTCACTTAGTATGAAATGTTCAGTCGCATCCTGCAAGAATCCTCATAAATGTTGTTATAGGATTATAAGGTGACGAGTAAACATCCTAGCAATTCCAAGGAGTTGTCCTGACATTATTATAACTCCTCTTTTATTATAAACCACAATATAGAAGCTTGTGATATTTTTATGAATATCATTACCATCCGGTTTTCGTGTCATTTTTAGAGTTGTACAAACCAATAAAAGACGATGCTCTGGGGATTAACAAGGTTTACACTTCTCTCCTTACAAAGAGATTGTATGTTCTCCCGGAGTCTTCTCTTCCCTTGGATTTCATGGCACTGCTATAAAAGGGACTATTAAGAAAAACCCAAATCCATAAAAGGAAAAAAAGGACTACGTGGCTCTTGACATATGTCCTCACAACATAGTATATTATATACGGTGATTGTTCTTTTATATCTAATGATCCAGAAAGTTTAATAACCTGGCACTTGTTTACAGCACAGAAACAAGAACAAGGGAGAAGAGAGATATCCCCCTCCCACATACACAAAATCAGACTAGAAAATAAAAGCTGATGTAGTTGTGCTTGTCTTCAGGTCCCATTGTTCATTTGCGGAGGGGGAGATTTATCAGAAGTGTCCGAGAGCAGAACTGTTCTCGTTGCCCATGTCAACCAATCAGAGCTCAGATTTATCTCCCCACAACTGTTTATAAAATTAATGCTGAGCTTCTGATACTTCTGATAAATCTCCACCACAATGTGAATATATTGGGACACATTTACTTACCTGTCCACTAGAGTTCACTCTGCCGCGATTCACTAAGTTTGTGCACCCGATATCCTGCATGTGTCGCTTCCCAGCTCAGGTCTGACGGATTTTATCTTCTATTTTGTGGTGCATGGGCTAGCAATTTGAAAGTTAAATCCCGCGCCCCCAGTCCGAATCGGTCGGATCGTCCGACGGCACGCCCCGTGGCGCCAAAATCTCAGTGAAGACACTAGTTAAATACCTGTCCAAGCCATGCAAATCCCAAAAAAGGCGCACATTCCGACAAAAGTGAGCAGTGCGACCCTTAGTAAATGAGCCCCATTGGGACCCCTTAATAACCACCCTCCTGTTTTGGTCCATTTTTGTCATTTATTTCACCTTCGCCTTTCAAAAGGAAGTAACTTTTTAAAGGCACAGATACGAGGGCTTGTTTTATGTGGGTTGAGTTAATAATTGCACCGTTTCAGCTTTTATTTATAAGTGTTAGTACTTTTACTAAAAGATATTCTGCTTTTCTAGCTTATGACGCTCACTATGCAGTATAAAACATGATCATTTTATTTCTCCAGTTTAGTATAGTTCTAGAAACATCAAAGTTGTGTAATATTGTTGAAAGTTTTCCTTTTTTTTTCCTTTTGCATTATGAAATGCTTTTTTTCCCCGAATTTGTGTTTTGTTTTTAAAATTGCCCCCAGCTATCCTCCAGCTGCGGCATCTGAAAAGTTAAAAGTAGACTCCGCTCTCCTACCCAACACAGTCCTTGCCGTGGGTAGGGAGCCAGATAGAAGCTGCTCGTATTCTTTGGAACAGCAAATTTGGTAGTGAACAGGCAGTACAGTGGGAGCAATCAGTTAAAAACATCAAACAATTATATAATTCCCAGCATACCATATTAATAGGCTTAAAAGGTTAGGAATGGGATAAATCTCCATAAGAATGCATATGTACTTGTAAAATCCTATACCTCATCCAGTTCTTGCAGTCGGAGCTCTGACTACCCACATGGCTAGTGCAGATCTTGTGCCCGATATCCTGCATATGTCGCTTTCCCCGCTGAGGTTCGCCGGAGTTCACCTTCTTCTTCCTGGTGCATGTAAGTGCATTGTCTTGCGACACAATTTGAATTTTAAATCCGGCACATAGTCCAAATCAGTCGGGTTGTCCAACGCCAACGATTTGTGTCGCATGAAAGTCGGCACGATTGGGCAAAAACCCCTGTTAAATGTGGCGCAAATTGTCCGTAAACCCGACGGAAATGCGGTGTGTGGACCCTTAGTAAATGTGCCCCACTGTCTTTTAAGGAAAGGAGACCCACTCCACCATAGAAGTGGAAAATATCCCATTGGTTTTATCTTTAACCCATGGGGGAAATTCATCAGAAGAGCAGAACTGTTCTAGTTGCCCGTAAACAACCAATCAGGGCTCAGCTTTCATTTTCCCCTCAGCTGTTTATATAGATTAAAGCTAATCTCCGATTGGTTTCCATGGACAACTAGAACAATTTTACCTCTGATGATAAATATTCCCCCATGATTTTATTTTGACATGGTCACAAAGCCATAACCCCTCAGATTTGTCCTGGTGTTGGTGTTGGTGAAAGAGGCCAAATGTGAGGATGAACAAAACACAGATTCAAAATCAGGACACACTGAAGTATTTCCATGGAATGTGCCCGTCTTCCTCTGCTTTGGTTGGCAACACCAAAATTAACAGTGGATGAGGAAGAAATCTGGCAGCTGCTTATATCCCTCTTCACTTCCCGGGGAGACAACACATCAGTGGCCTCTTCTTAGTTGGTCTAGTTTAGGCCTGAATTTTATGGCGCCCAGGATATGGCACTTATCCTGTAGGTGGCGGATAAGTATTATGTAGCGTAATAACCCTGTAAAATGTTTTTTTTAGAAATGATACAACTAGAGGCCACACATGACAGTGAACCTTTTATTTAGCACCAATGTGTATGCAGACGTCATAGAACACATGAATAGAGGATTCGTCACTGTACATGTAGTCATTCACTATAAACAAAAATGTATAACCATAATCATGTCTTCCTGTGCATACAGACTAGATGTATCCTCCACACCGGTTACAGATGGTTCCTATCCGGCATCAGGCTAAGGGGGGTGATCACGTACAGCTCACAATTATTGCTTTAGAGATGCCCATTGCATTGTTATTCTGTGTATCCATCGTCCTGTAGCCACAGAAATCTGTAACCGATCGCTCAATTTTGCAGCAAGGTAGAAAGGTCACGCCAGGGCACAAGGAATACAATAGCGAGACCCCCCCCCCCCGAGCTCTTAGCGATGCACTTGAGGACCCCTTACAACAGGGGGTTATAACATGACAATAATATTCACAAATGCCCACGGAAAAGTGAGCAGATAACAAATCATAGATTTCATATTTACAGTAGGAGATACAAAGTCTAATTCATTGGACTGGATAACGCAGCACTTTCTACAAGAAAGTTATAGAACAAAATTTCTGTGTACAAAAAGAATCTCAAAAATATAAATACATATTTTTTTACAACCAAGTTTGGACATTATTATTATAGAAACAAAGCAATGAATCAAAGAAATCGGCATTGATGATAAAGTGCAAAGAGGTTTTTTTTTTTTTAGACAAATAGACTTACTAATCTCCTTCCCTTCTGTGCACAGTGCTTATCCATCTCCATGGTAACAGACTACAAACCAAACCTGTGTAGTCTGATCCTGTGCTAATATTTTTATCGATCAACCTTACACTTCTTCCTAACCTGCAAAATTTTTCAGTATGACCTAGAGTGTAAAGAAAACAGTATGATTGCAGAATCAGACTGCAGAGGTGTTATCGGTTTCCATGGAGATGCATAACTCTGCAGGGGGAATGTAGACACAAAACTGAAAGTGCGATTAGTTAAAAGGAAATCAACCACATGTATTGAGTGGTTTTAACCCAAGCATGCTTACATGCTGTGCCTCCGGAAACAGGCTCTGTTCTTCATTTAGCGATTAATGGCTTATTTTTTGGAATTTAGGCCTTTTAAAAATATGCAAATTAGCTGGTCACAGAAGTCTTTTCTGGCTCTGTCTGCTAATTATTTCCATCTTCTTTATGTCCGCCTTCTCCTTCCGTTTCCCTGCCAGTGAGCTGGTGACAACCGATGGAGCCAGAAAGGGCTTCTATGACGTGCCCAGGAGCCCCTGACGTTCATTTGCATATTTTTAAAAGTTATTTTTCACCAAAAAAAAGTTATTAACAGCTAAATCAATAACTGATCTTGTTCCAGGGGTAGCGTGCCCGTGTGTAAGTATGCTTGGGTTAAAACCACAAAATCCACAAGGTTGATTTCCTTTAAAGCCATTTGCAAAGTTGCTTGATTTTATTTTTCACACATACTGAAAACTAAAATTGTTGTAATGGAGGACACACACTTTAAAGAGAACTTGCCACACACCTTGCAGTCTGATTTTGAGATAAAGATGTCTGTCCGTCACCATCTCTATCATACAGAGAAGGCTGAGATCATTCCGCTACTCTTGCTCTATAACATACTGCCGGCAGGTTAAACCACATATACATAGTGACAGGTAGGTCGTGAGATGGAAAAATGTGTGATGGAAAACAAAGCCACATTATTCTGTTAGATTCACATACATGGAGCACAACTGCACCTAAAGAGAAGATGTGATAAAATAGAATTTTAGATGATGTTCTAAAATAATACTGAAAATGGCTGATAGGTAGAGATGAGCGGACCCTGATGGTCCATGGCTACGATTGGCCAGGGGGTGTCTCACTGGCCAATCATAGCCACGACTAGTTGTTAGGGGCGTCAATTTGCCCGATTGGCTGTTCGGCCACCAATCTGGCAATATGTCCGGGTCAGGCAACCGAACCGAAACCCAACCATTGGGTCTGCTCATCTCTACTGATAGCTAGACTTGAAAGAAATATAATGGACACAACTAATACTGTCCAACCTACACAGGTAGAAAGTTGAATGGTCAACATTGCAGCTATAGAGAGATCAGAGAGAGGCACCTGTGGTTACACCAGAATAAACTACAACTGGGTTTCAGTAAAATTTCCTAATGTCCGACTGCTGGAGATACAAGAAGTAGTTCCCACACATCTTAGCTGAGCTGAAAGAAGTGCGTCTAGAGTTGACTTGCAGAAGCAGCAGTTGTACAAAGGCAGAATTGGATTATTTACATGTAGTGCAGGCGAAGATCCATGTGGATCACAGTATACACGTCATAATTATAGTGCTTTGCACCTACCAGGATACCAAGCTGCTGGCGCAGTTTGTATATCTGTACATAATATGCAAATAATGTGAAGTTCAAGTAACCAGAAAATGCTTGCACCATGTACCGGGCTAGACTGAGGGGAAAGGAGGTGTCAATCCTTAGTTTTAGGGGAACTCAGTATCATTGCCACTGATGCTAAGGATGGCATGGGTTTACTCGCCAGAACCCTCTGATCACTGGCCACTGCTTGAGACTTTAATCCAAGCGGTGCCAGCTTGGGCATAGGTCTCCAGAACACATCTGAACAAGAGCTTCCCTGTGTGTCAGTCTTTGGAGGGGGTGGCTGGAGCTCCCTTTGTGCTCTTACTACATTAATGGGGACAGTCACAGCAGGATCCTTTTTTGCACCCCCATCCAAAACCATAATACTTGCCTCTTCATTATGCTTGACAGTATCCGGGATCTCTCCTTCTTCTAACTGCATGAATAGAGGACTGAAGGAAAGGTTCTTTTCTTTTGTTTCAGAAACTTCCTTGAATCTACTAAAAGAAAAAGGAGATGAATCCCCATCTACAAACTTACTTACACTGCTGCGGGATGCTGTATCCGATCCCGGAAAATCTAAATCCTCCGTGTCATTGTTTAGCTGCTGATTGAGAAATGCTATTTCATTGAGGAGAGAGGTTAAAGTTTCATCAGCTTCTTCCGGATCACCCGTTGCGTCGGATAATTCGCTTGGATCTAGCCCTGCTTCATCTATAGCAGTGGTTAATTTTTTGAGTTCCAGATCAAGTCGAGAATTTCGGATTTCATCAACCATTTTACTTGGGGAAACATCACTCTTACTGACATTTTTACTCCCAGAATGACTGCTGTAATTTTCCTGGGGTGAACTTTCAATGAGGCCTGAGTATGGACTGCAACGTTTCCTTACTGGAGTGGTCAAAATTTCTTTCGTTTGGGTTACAGGAACAGAAGTGGATGGCAAACATGACTCCATAGTCACAGAACTTGTATCCTGGGCCAGCACATTACCTCTTACAATAGAGTCTGTATTTAGAGGATGTTCAGAAGGTATAGATTCCCTCTTAGTATCAGGTATGCCGATTCCCAAATCCTTGCCCAAATCTGACTTTGCTTCTTGAGCTAAAGATGTAACATTTACAATCTTTGGCATCATGGACAAGTCATCTTTTTCTACAACAAAAGATACACCATAGTTACTAATAGAAATCCTTAATATTTTCTAGTAATTTGGATTATTTTTGTATTGCTTAGCTTTGTGTATACACTTTATACTCTATTGTATTGACATGAAGCCTCATCATTTAGAAGTTGCCTATAACATGTGTCCAATTCACAAGAAAACAGAACATGCACAGTTTTTCTTTATGAACCACAGATCACACAAATCATTGTAAACTACTTTATAATTGTGGAAAAAGTTTAACAATAAGAGGTTTCTGGCTACACCCTATACAAATATCAAAATCCTGCTTGTCTGGGATACAATGATAGAAATAGAATATATTATAAAATCTTTTCCCCTAACCAATATGGCACATACACTCACACTCTATGACTGGCATTGAGACATGTGATGTTATCTTGCTGGCCGATAGACATGGATGGTATCCGGTGATCACAGCTGTGCTAGAGCAGCGGCACACCCGGCTGGTATCCAGCTGCCCTGCAGGCACCACTGATCTACATACTGATCGCTTTGTTTTTTAGTTAGATACTACATTGTTTATGGTGGTATGAAATAATTGACGCCTGCGCAGTCAAGATCATGATGAGCGTTAGCCCATATTTAATGTGCTATTCTATCCACTATATAACTGTATTGCACTGTAATGTAATTTTATTCTTTTGTACGATTTGCACATTTGTATAAGTATATTTAAGCACTTATGTAACTTAGCGAGATGATGTAATTGATGATGTCACTTCCTGGAGGTATATATGCCCTCCCTGTAACACTATGTAATATGCTTGAAAATAGCTCAATTGAAGGGGTGTAACGTGGCACCTGCAGTTTGCACGAATAAGTAGTGATCCACCATATCGACAACCTATACTAAGGCAATACCATATGCTCCATACTACCGTATAAGTTTTTAGTAATACAAACATTCCCTAGGTTGGTTCATTTTGCTATTATTATTTAAATATCAATAATGTTATAGTTTAACATTGTACTTTACAATTATTATTTTTTTTTAAAGCAATGAATTACACCCATGTGTATGGGGCCTTAGTGACCTTGGTGACCACATGTACAGGGTTGCTTCCTGTAGATTGTAGCCACTGCGCAGCATGTAGGCAACCAGGAAGGCAGGAATGGGAATAATCTGTCTTTGCCTTCAATATTAAGAGCCTGGTGATCTCTAACCTCTCCTGTAGTGTCTCTAGCCAGTTAGTCACTCCTGTAATGTATAATTTTATTCAAGTTTAAAGAAAAAGACGGATGTCCACTATATTTTTAAAAGTGAAAATTACATCTTTATTTAATCACAAAAGTTGTTTAAAAACATTTAAAAAGCACAACTGAGTGCTACACAATCCAGATAATGAGTAAATCCACTAGAGGTATAATAGGAACATAGCAACATGAATCACTGCTTCCTGCCCCTTCTATCCCCAAGCTGGATACTTTAGATACGGAGGTAATTATGACTATCTTTAATACTATACACTGATCACCCTTTCTAGTACTCCTTATGGTTATTTGTGATTATCCCTGTTATAGTCTAAGTGATTCATGTTGCTATGTACCTATTATACCTCTAGTGGATTTACTCATTATTTGGATAGTGGGGCTTGTGTAGCACTCAGTTGTGCTTTTTAAATGTTTTTAAACAACTTTTGTGATTAAATAAAGATGTAATTTTCACTTTTGAAAATATAGTGGACATCTGTCTTTTTCTTTAAACTTGAATATGATACGAATTTGGGTGTCTTATTTTTCCTAACATAGACCCGCTTATATAAAAATATTGTTCCTGTAATGTAGAATTTCTGTTTCCTGCCTGCTGTGCAGCATTTAACTTTACCTGATCTTCCAAAATACATTATGTACGTAATTAATTCATTACACAACATGTATATTTTCTAATAGTTTTCTTGTGTGTAGGTTCTGTGTAAATCAATAAAGGTTGAGAATCCTCAGTTGTTGATGCCTTTTATCGGCCATCTTAAAAGGGTGATGAGAATTGCAGGCTTTTTCGAGACCACTTAGGTCTCAAGCATGGTGTGGTAAGACAACATCTGAATAGAACACAAATGGACACAGTGCACATGGCGTCTTATTCCATTGCCTGATGAAGAGACCAGAGTAGTCTCGAAAGCTAGCAATTATCATCATACTTTTTAGTTCACCAATTAAAGCCACAAACAACTGAGAACTCAACTTTTATATTCTATTTAACCACTGGCTAGTAGAAAATATTGTTTAGGTTCTTCCTGAGAAGAATGAAGACCTATTTTGCTGATACTCCGCTCCTCCTCTCCCCACTTCTATGTAATCTCCTACTATTATCATAATAGTGTGATACGTAGAAGAGACAGCAAGTTGCTGTGAAAAGATAGATTTCAAATTTTCTTGTACACAAGTGCACTACTGATTTTAACGTGTGTTGAAAAGTTACTGACTATTCAGACGTAGACCATGTGAAGACAGATAAGTGAAAATTTTCATAAAAGCATAACATACCCGGGACAGAGGGTGGTGCTGTAGAAATATTACCGGGCACTGTCGACCAGGAGATGGGTACAGGGCTATTACTGATGAAATCTTTCAGTGAGATTGTATGAGGAAGCTGAATGACTAAAGATGGCATTCCTAGAAAAAGAAATGAAAAATTGGGCCTTCAAAATTAATGCTTAATTAATCCCCAACTCATTTTATGATGATAAGTTAGGGATTGTACCAAGTGCGAAAGTCATCACATTCACCGTTTATACGAGTGCAGGAGACACCTGGGCGCCGTGCTGCACTGAACTGTAGAACTGAACATATGTTTGACCTGTCGCTACACTAAATAGCAATAACAGGACGCCAGTTCTCTGGATCGCTGGGGGTTCCCCTGCTTATAATTTGTGGGGGTCCCAGCAGTTAGACACCCAACGATCAGCTTCTTTTCCCTTATCGTGTAGGTAGGGTATAATTTTCAAACTTGGTACATCCCCTTTAATCTCCACCCTCCTTCTCACCAAAAGACAAAAACAAGAAACTATATTGTCTTACCTGATTTCATTTGTGCAGGACTCAATTCTGCTTGTATTAGTGCTGAGGGAATACTAGCCACTTGTCTTTCTACTCTATTTTCCTGTTTCCCGACTTGCTCTGTATGTGCCATTGGTACATTTGATGTAGTTAAGGAGACACTTGACTGCTGATGCATCCCTGAAAAACAAAATAACAAAAGATTAAGCTAAAGTTAAATGTTCCTATGCAGTGTAAACAATAGGCTGCACTTAACACCGAGACCCTTTTTCATTTTTGTGTTTGCCTATTTTACTCCCAAACTTCAAAAACCCATAACTTTTTTATTTTTCCATGTAAAGAGCTGTGTTAGGGCTTGTTTTCTGTGTAACAATAGTATTTAATATTCCATGCCGTGTACTGGGAAGCATGAAAAAAAAAAAATTACAAATGCAGTGAAAGTGGTGAAAAAAATGCATTTGCGCCATTTTCATTTGTAATGAATGGGCTACAAAGGATGTCATGGCAACCTCAATCTGATACAAGATGGAGTCGCCGAAGCGCTGCCAGGATTTCAATGCTTCCAGCAACTTTGCTGAAGGCATCTAAAGAGTTAACACCCGCGATCAGTGCCAGAACTGACCATGGGTGTAACATGCAGCAAACTCCCAGCTTGTATGGACAGGGCTCAGTCCGTGAGCCCTCTTCATACATCTGCAGACAGCATGTGACTTAGTAGTACATCATATGTCAGTAAGGGGTTAAATGGGTTTTCATGGCCAATTCTCTAATGAACAGAGAATAGGACTGCATGCTCTGTGCAGCGCTGCGTAATCTGTGTGCGCTATATAGATAAAGAATTATTATTATTATAGAACAGTAAATTGGCTGTTCTCTGTGCAGTGGTAAGACCAGGCTACAGTAGATCCGCTCCTATTCATTTGCATGAGAAGACTCAGTTTCTGCTTACTGTCCGCTTCCTGTGTATTAGCTGAAAAGAATATGTGATGTGTAGGGGTGCAGGATCCCCAATGCAATATTGAAGACCTATTCTATGCAAGTATTAACAACATTTTTGGATCCATTTTTTTGTCCCCAGTTGACTTACCCTCCTTTGATAGCAACAAAGCTTTTCTTGCAAGTATGATGGGCTTCTTGTTTGGGCTACTCAGGGCTTCATTAGTTTCACCTCCAAGCGTTATGGTATGAAAAGGCTCTTTTTTTTGGAGAGGTAAATGCCCAGATTCTACCTGCAGAACCTCATCTACTTCTTGGTTTTCCTTCTTTATTTCTGCCTCCATAGCTTTCTGCTTTGCATATAGATATTCTATTTTTTTCTGCACAACCTCTTTAGGCTTCCCTGCGGGGTTATAAAACATAGGAAATGTGACTATTATCGTTCTATGCCAACTAATGCATGCACAAGTATTGGTAAAGTGACTTAATCTGAACAGAAGTTATCCAAACATCTATAGGCAAAACTGCCCCTGCATCCTCTCTATGGTGTACCTATAAAAATTTGAAATACAAGTATTATGCTGCAAATTTCCAGTATACAAGTATTCCCATTTGTGAAATCCTAAGTACATTTTGGGGCACTTGCGTATAATAAGGGTTAGAGGAGAAGGTTATACCATTTAGCAAAAATAGAGGCCCAAATTACTATGCAAATATGTAAGTGGACATTACAGATCTGTTTAGCAATGTTCTATACTGTAACCTGTAGGCCTGTCGAAGTGCCTCTGGGCATACTAGCCTAATCCTCGGGAGCTGACTCTGGGGTGGGAGGGTGAGGGGGGGGGGGGGGGTTGGGGGTTTGGTCACAGTGATTCCGTGTAAAACATTGATTCAAATCCTGTCAGATTTTTCTGAATGCAGTTTTTATTGAGAATTGATTAAGGTTGTTTGTAAAACAGTGTAATACGGTAACTACTTCCTACATGTAACATACCTTGTCAATGGAGCTGTAATGCATGACCACTTGTTTATTTGTGTTTTTTTTTTTTTAATCTTATAAAAATTATCTGATTTAAAAAAAAAAAAAAAAAAAAACCTGTAGGCCTGTAACCAGGACACAGACACAACATCTACAAGAAACAGGTAGGTGATGTCTGATATTATCTGACTGATAGAGCAAATATAATATCATATGCACAAGATATACATCATTTATGGCAGAAATACTTTTAAACGTTTTAGATCTACTCCAGCAGAGATATAGCAATAGATATTTCCCAAAAAATTACCTGAAAGATTTGACACTTTTTTGACCAACTGAGTTTGTGTTTGGGATAATAAAGTCTTCTTTTTGATCAGTGAATCAGCAGTGTCTGTCAAACCCTCAATCTCCTCTATGGCCTGAAAATCATAAGAAAAGAAGTTCAGCTTTTCCACAAAAACATTAAAGAGGCCTAACTTGTACATTGCTGGGGGTCTCAGTGATTGAAACCCCAAGCATCACAAGAAAGGGGTCCGTTGTACTCCATTGTACCTAGAGATGACTGGAGCAGCCAGTAACGCATGCGCGGGCTCCCTGTTCATCACTATGGAGCTGACAGAGATTAGCGAGTATGGCGCACTGCAATCTGCATTCACTCCACAGAGATGAACAGGTTATCCCGCGCATTCGTTACTGGCTGCTCTGGTCTTCTCGGGGTGCGATGGGGCTACAACGAACTCAATTCTCTGGATCCGTGGCGGTCCCATCTCTGAGACTCCTACCAATCAGCAAGTTAGGCCCTTTCCTGTGGAAAGGGACAAACTTGATTCGTGGGACAACCCCTTTAAATATCTATTCAAGTTCCTGCAACAAGAAACCTGACCTGTTTGAGGATATAACTCTTTGAAACTTTAGGAAGGTTGTGAAGACCAAGAGCATTTTTCAGCTCTTCAAACAGATCCCGAAGTTCACTCCGTCTCTTGCGCTCATTGGCGGTGTGGTTCTTACGGTGATGAAAGTTACATTCCTCATCTTCTACTGATGAAGAGATGTCCTCTCCAATCACCTTCTATAAACCAACAAAAGAAACAAGCGTTATTAATATGGTATGGGGCAAATACTGAAATGTTCTGCAATACTCGATTTTCTAGGACACTGTCAGGTGCTGTATCGTAAAATCGGCTCATGGTAAATGACAGATCTCCATCCAGACCAGGCCACAGATCAATCAGTAATTTGCCATTTTATCTTGGCGTTATCATCTAGAACTGCAAATTTCACAATGAGATGAGAAGTTCTTACGCATGGACAATTTTACTGCTCCACAACCTAATATGTGCCAAAGGCTATGTGAAATTTAATGTGAACAGCCATAAATTTTGGTCTAGCATGGATGAAGCTTAGACATTACACAGGTGACATGTACACAAATCTATCTTATTACAGAACGCCAGGAATTCTATGCAATAAATATATTGTATTTTCTGTATAATGACTTCCTTCTTCAAAGGAAATCTACCATGGGGAATCTACTTTCTGAGAGACATCCCATGGTAGGTTCCCATCCGGGCAGCAGCTGCATCCCTTCTTTCACCAGCTGCAGAAATAAAATGTAATGCTTCAATATGCAAATTAATTTCTATGGCTACTGGGGGTGTAGAGTAGCCAGAGACAGCTCCGGGGTGAAGGCTACTCCCTGGTCCCATTAGCCACTATTTACCAGCCTCTACCCACTCCAACATCATATGAGATCTGCGCCAGCATAGTAGCTCTCTGCCGGCAGACAAATGGGAGCTACTGCACATGCTCAGAGCTCCCCAGCAACCAGCATGTTGTCAGCAGCAAGCTACTGCGGAGCGGCTAGAGGCAGGTCAGTATTGGCTACTGGGGGTGTGAAGTAGCCTTCGCCCCTGGTTATTCCAGGCCCCCAATAGCCTTATAAATTAATTTGTATACTGAAGCATTTAACTTTATTTCTGCAGCAGCTCAAAAACGGGATGCAGCTACTCCCTGGGAAGGGGATTTCCTTTAATTATCTATAAGCCAAAAGAGATCAAAGTTATTCAAACCTGTAAAGTCTATCCAACCCTTGTAGATTTGAGAAGAAGGTGAAAAGCCATGTTGGATTTCAATATGCCCCATCTTTTTTCCTGTAGGAAATGAACTATGAGGCAGAGGCGTATTACCTCCATTATTGTAAAAGCTACGCTCACTTGGTCAACTGAATGAGCCATTGTCAGGCGGGCTAGCTTAAACTGGGGAAAAGCTTATGTAGTATGAATCTCTCTATATATATCAGAATCCTGAAACTTCACACCATACCTCAGATCCCATTTGTCGTGCTTTGGAAAGTTTTCTTTTTCTACAAAATAAGAAAAATCCGTTTAAAACAATGTTGTGTAATTGAATGTAATTTTCTGCAAAGCATCATCATAACTGAATAGCATTGCAGCTTTACATGTATATTTTACAAAGCCATTTCGCTTCACTTAGTTACACATTTCAGGAAATGTTGGCTATAAAAGTGATACCTACTTGTCTTTTTTCGGTTTAATATTAGTAGCAGATGCCTTCAGTAGAGCTATACAGAGCTTCTCATCAAGTTCTTCCACAGTCTCAACATCCACAGAATCATCCAATTCACTCTATAAAGAGAATAAAAAAGAATTTTCTATGTTATATAGCAGTGGTGGTGAACCTATGGCACAGGTGCTAGAGCCCTCTCTGCGGGCACCCAGGCCATCGCCCCAGGACAGAGTCTGCCAAACAGGACTCAATGCAATCGCCTGCAGCCCTAGCAGCCTAGGATAAGCTCAGCATAACTTTTAAGCTGCCTGAGACTACAGGGAGAATGAGAAGGTACAGAGAGCGTTGGATTATCATTGGAGCTCCCGACCACAGAGAGAAGCTCCAATCATATCATCTGCTTTACACAGTATTGATGTCCTCTGATGCCAGTATCATTGTATGTTGTCAAAACGAAGACAAATATTCATTTGTATGCAAATTAGCATTGACAGTCCCCTGGGCATGCAAGACCTCCTGGTCACAACCATAGTGTACCAAATGCTCATCTGCAAATTAATAATTTAGATTTCTCTGCATTCAGGATGCACATTTTCTCAAGAAATGCTTATGATGAGGAACACCTCAACATAAAGGCCATGCCCCCTCGTTACAGTGGATACATCAAGAGTCATAGACCTCTGTATGTATCCATCAGACGGCCGATCTGGTGAACCTGCAACCTCGGCCAGCGGCCGCGCCTCTCCATGCCCACATGGCGTGGAGATGTTTAGCTGCAAAAATAGAAACTGATAAATGCTCCCGCCCTTCGGTTTATTTATGCCTGACTAGGAGGCCAATAGAGTTCCTATAACAGGCAAGTTGCATTATATGGCGTAAACAGCTTATTAAGGATTGGGGGCAGTATGACATGGGGCAAGTATCATGAAAAATTGGCATGGCTTGAGATTCACCAATGGGAACCAAATTCTGAGACAAAAGGATACTATTCAAAAGGCGGGGGTAACGATAACAAGAAACGTCACCAATGTGCTCACCCTCCACTGCCTGCAACATAGGCCATTCAGGGGAGGCTCCCATGAAGATTACATGCTGTCTTAGTGCCATAAGTGACTTTTGTCTCATTTGTAGCAGATAATACAGAAAAAAGGGACTCACTTCATCCTCAGTTT
This sequence comes from Engystomops pustulosus, assembly GCF_040894005.1. Lineage (NCBI taxonomy): Eukaryota > Metazoa > Chordata > Amphibia > Anura > Leptodactylidae > Engystomops > Engystomops pustulosus. Next base: position 44,439,460 of record NC_092417.1, read on the forward strand.
GCAGGTTGTGCTGAATGTCCATGTTGTCCAACATGTCCCGCTGCATACATGGATCTTCACTGTAAATGTGGTCAGAGGAAGATTCAGAGACTCGCGACTTTGCTGATCTTTGCTCCTTTGGCTTCTCCTCAGTTTTACGTAGTATCTTATGATCTACCCCTGCAGCCACTTGTTCTTGGACACAAGTCGGTAATGAGGTCTTAGGACTACTGCCCCCATTTTTCACCTGCCTCTTGGTAATATCTCCTGGGTTTTGTTGCCGGTCATCTTTGTCTGCCTCATCTTCCACAAGGTCTACGTCTGAGAAATCACTAGACAGCTCACCCTGTTCTTTATCATGCAGCCCACGTCTCTGTTGCTCTTCTTTAGCCTCTTGAGTCTCAGATACAACCTGCGGTGTAGACCCCAGAGTCTCAGATACAACCTGCGGTGTAGACCCCAGAGTCTCAGATACAACCTGCGGTGTAGACCCCAGAGTCTCAGATACAACCTGCGGTGTAGACCCCAGAGTCTCAGATACAACCTGCGGTGTAGACCCCAGAGTCTCAGATACAACCTGCGGTGTAGACCCCAGAGTCTCAGATACAACCTGCGGTGTAGACCCCAGAGTCTCAGATACAACCTGCGGTGTAGACCCCAGAGTCTCAGCTTTCTTCTCATCCTTTATGATTTCTGACATAGGTGGCCCATTACATTCCTTGACTGGTTCCTTGTCTTCACTTGAGGCAGATGTTGGAGTAGTTAATGAGGAGTTAGGAGACTTCTTATCTTCTTTATTGGAATCCTTCAGGGTTTCCGGCTTACTACTCGCTAGAGTTATGCTTTTTGGTGTTGTAGCAGCATTGTGCAATGTAGGTGGCGGGACATTTGCTATAAAAAGTCCTCCTGACTGGAGGGGCGGCACATTAGATGCAATGACGGCAGGTCCACCACCGGAGCAAGTTATAACATGTGGAAGAGAAATAGCAGCCTCACTGTTACTTGTAGGTGGGTTTGCTTTCATTGCAGGAGCGTCTAGCGGAGAAAGTATAGGGGGACTTTGTTGTAGGACTGTCACCCCAGGTGTAATTGAGACGGTCTTGGAGGGAGAGATAGCTGTTAACTTAGGTAGAGCAGCAGGTGTAACGGGGGTGGCAGCAGTGGAAACAGAAGTAGGGGCTGCAGTTTCTTGTTTTGTCGGAAGAGGAAGGCGGATACCCACAACAGAACCTGAGGAATAATGCACAAAGAGAGAGTTAAAGTTTGTACCATCCTATTAATGTGAGGTTTAACCTGGGGTGTTTTTTTTAAATCTGATCATCTACTCCTAGGGTAACCATGAGAGTGTTGCTTCACATATATATCTGTCCATTCTGCAGCTGGTCTGTTTGCAGTACAGTCCCATTCAAGTGATAGGGGCTTATATACAATATCAAGTACTGCGACCCTTCCCTGGGCAGACCCCAGGAAACCCCTTTAGTGGGGTAAAAACTGATGACAGGTTCCTTTTAAACTACTAGTCCCCTCAAGTTGATTTTAGAAGAAAGGAGGTCATAGATAACAAATATTAGAAGATTACCACATTTACAGTGCCTGAATCTATGAGTAAGTGCCCATAGTTTATCCTGCTGGATTTTGATGGTAGATTTTCTTTAAAGAGAACCTGTCACCAGGTTTTACCCCACTTAACAACTAGTCCCCTCAGACAAAGAAATGTCCTTTCTAGAATTCCATCTTTTATGTGAAATCTTGCATTTACCTATGAAAAAAAAAATCTCCTTCAAATATGAATGTGAAATATGACTCTCCTTAGATATCTGCGGTTCTGTGAGCTAAAATATTGGACATACAGGCAGTTAAATGGACAGGAACTGGATCTTTATCTATGTCTTTAGCTGCCTGTATCTGTGGTTCTGTTAATCACAAAGCCATAATTCTGATGCAACTTGACCCATCTTGTGTAAAAATGTGGTGAGAAGAGTCATATTTGCCTGACTTTAACGAGAACCTGTCACCAGGTTTCACTTTCAAAGGAAATCTGCCATAAATCCATTATGATAAACCAGGGGCACTTACTCATAGATCCCAGAGTTAACATTCCTATATGTGTTATCTATGGCCTCCTTCCTTCTATATGCTAATGAGCCAGAAGGACAACAGGTGGCACTACCAGATCCCCTCCGTGATGTAGCTCCACAGGCGGTTACGCTGTGCATTAGCACATCCCCGTCCCTCTGTGTGAGATTACATCAGGCCGGGCGAGTGCGACAGTGTGACAGCCTGTGAAGCTTCAGAAATTAAAAAAAACAAAGGTTGGATCTCATTGCCCCCTAATGATTATACCGCAATGAAGGGAATACAACAGTGGCCATGCATATGTGCCACCACTCCTTTCACACAGGGAACTTGGTGACCCTTATTTTTGTGTTTATAGGATTCTCAAGGCATGTTTGGAAGACTTTGCAGAAATATAAACTACCACCATATCTTTGTAAGTGTGTATGCATAAAAAAAAACTCTTAGATAGATAAAAGAACAAAACTTATCATGTAGTGAATATACCCTATCCTGTAGAAAAGAAATATATAGTGGCGTTAGTAGGAATACCCCTTAAACTTTACAAATTTCATTCAAAAGATAAACGAGATAGAACTTTTTGTACCTGGATTACGGATGACAACTTGCTGCTTGCGTGACTGAACACCTCCAGAATTAACTTGCTGCAATGGTACAAGCTGAATAAGCTGGCCATTGGGGTGCCTAAATAGAGTCACCCCACTAGCGCTCTTTATAGGCTGTAAAACCATCTTCTGTCCTGGAGACCTCTGCACACACTGCACCGGGCGAGCGGGAGTAGGAGTGGACGTGTTGTTGACTGGGATCAGAAGAAGCCGAGGCCCTAAACGTTTCTCTGCTCCTGTAGTCACTCTGGAAGAAGTCAGTGCTGACACAGTGGAAGCAGTGACTGTAAAATAAAAGATAAAAACCGAATTAAAGGAAAAATCCAACATGATAAACCAGGGACACTTACTCATAAATCCAGGCACTGTGACTGTGGTCATCTTATATTTGCTATTCAAGGCCTCCTTGTTTCTAAAATCAACTTTGAAATTATGCCAATGAGCCTGAAGGTCTCTGCAGGGCGTTACCAGAGTAATAAATTTGTGACATCTTTATCTGTAGTTCAGGTTTATACCAACAATTGGAATTTTTGACAAAAAAAATAGACCCAATTTGGCCACATTTTTGGGACACCTGAAAGAGGACCTGTCACCCCAAAATAGCACCCCACCAAATGGGCCCCCCATAACCCTCTCCCTAGCCCCTTTCTCTCCAGCAATTTTTTTTTTTTAATCTATGGTCAGAAACGCTGTTTAAACAGATCCGACCTCTTACATAATAAGAGGTTGGATCCTCATATCTGGGGAGCTGCAGTCGGCTTTATTCATAAGGGGGCCGGCCGACACTCCCCCAGCACGCCCCCTGTCACCAAGGACCAATGGGAGAAGCCGGCAGATGCGGTCGCGCGGCTGTTGTTCCACTAACAGCAGCGTGGGGCTTATTCACATGGCTGACCGCGCTGCACTGACAGTGGCCGCGGCCGCGCCAGGCTTGTTGACAGTGCCGGACGAATATATATAACACTCGACCGGCACAGTCAATAAGCCCCGCATCACGGAGAGCTGGCAGGGATTACGCAATACATGCTGCCAGCTTCTCCTATTGGACCTTGGTGACAGGGGGCGTGCTGGAGGAGTGTGGGCTGGCCCCCTTATAAAATTAGCTGCAGTCGGCTTTATTCATAAGAGGTCGGATCTGTTTAAACAGCGTTTCTGACCATAGATTAAAAAAAAAATGCTGGAGAGAAAGGGGCTAGGGAGAGGGTTATGGGGGGCCCATTTGGTGGGGGGCTATTTTGGGGTGACAGGTCCTCTTTAAGCACTGCCCATTGTCATGCAGAGAAACTCTCAGCATTGTGCGTGTATAATGAAGGGAAAAAAAAAATACAAATCTGTGATGCTGTGTCCCGTAGTAAGAATTAAAAATACCATATCAGCTTTCTGTATAAAATGTTGAGAAATATATTTTTTTAAAGGACATGTACCACCAGAATCAAGGAATGTAAACCAAGCACACTGTCATACAGCTGGGTTCCCTCTCTGGTGGTATTTTCTCTTTTACTTCTCTTTCCCTGTTATTTTACAAAAATAATTTAAACATTATGCAAATGAGGCTAATTTTTAAAGCCTTTTATTCTTAAAAACAAAGGCTAAACAAAGCTAAAAGAGTAGATCCTGTGAGAGGGGACACACACCAGTATGTCAGTGTGCTTGGTTGACCATCCTGGAGGTGGATGTCCTTTAAAGCGTCTGTACTAAGGAGAGGGTATAAAAAGTTGATCGGTAAGGGACCCCCAGCATTCCAAGGAATAAGGATTTGTCATCACAAACAGGAGTGGCAGTTCGAGCACGAGTCTTCCTCCCAAATTCCATAGTATGGGGGTGTCGGAAATTGCTGAACACAGCACTCGACTATCTCTGGCACTCACTTAGACTGGACGGGTGTCCCAGTGATAAGTAACTGATGCGTTCAGCAATTTCCGACACCCATGTACAATTGGCTGGAGTGACATGGCGCATGCTCAACCTCTCCCTTCACTATTTAATGACAGTGAATCCTCTATTCTCCAGTTATCTGGGGGCCCAGTTCGTGTGATCAGCATGGATGCCAGTAGTCGGATCAGCCCATTATTCCCTATGCTTTAGTTTGGGGAGAACTTGCTAAAGTAAATCTTGATAAAATCTCCAAGACTCATCAGACTTGGCAATCAACTACAGTAGAAGTAAAACAAAACTATATAAAAAAGAAAACAGAAGATGTAACAATAAAAAAAAACATATATAAATGTGAAAAACACTGCTTCACGTAAAAAAAAAAAAAACTCCAAAAAATAAAAACCTCACCTGATTTTACAGTCATCGGGGATGCAATTTTTAATCCAACTTGAGAAGCTGCTGATCCAATTCGTTGCACATTGGGTGCCACTAATAAACTAGGTAATGAAGGTGTAACCCGTTTATTAGCGCCAGGGCTGTTGGTGAGGGGGGTGGCGGATGCATTTCCCGGAGCGGCTGTGCATTTGACCACAGCTGGAGAAAGTTTTGGTGGGGTCAGTACAGTGCCTTTAGAGGAGGGAACTGATGTTAAGATCGTCGGTGCAGCTACTATTCCTGCAGGAATGGACAGAGAAGAGCCTTTTGTTATCACTTTTGTTACACGCATTAAGGTTGGGAGTGAAGGTGATGCTTTCTTTTTGGAAGGTGAAACAGTGCTCAAGTCTGCAGAGGAGAGTGATGTGGTAGATAGAGATGTCGTGTTCATAGAAGTAGTAGTAGTGATAGCTGGGGCTTGTATGCCGGCTGACACAGCAGAAGAGACGAGTAGGAGCCGAGGAGGCTGGGTGCTAGCTTTTGGTGACCCAAGTATGGAGGGTTCAGCTGAGCCGACTCCAGGACTTTTCTGCATTGATCCAACTTCACCCATGACAGATTGAGTGAGCAAGCCGCTAGGCCTGGATTGTGCAGCTGCAAAGTAGAACATCTTTATGTCAACATCTTCCAACTACTTTCTCGTCTTTAGTATGGAAGAAACTTATGACAAACTCTATTACAGGACCCCTACTAGAATGGATAGTGTTTAAAAAAATAAAGAGAAATCCCATTTAGTACCAACTATAACTATTAATCTGTACACATTTCTTGGAAACATTTGCTTCAAGTTGTATCCAGGCATCCCGGTATGTGCACTACTTGTTGTAGGCCTCCCTGCACAATGGTTTGTGCTTCTGAACACAGATACTGCTTAACTATGCCGCCCTGTCTTTTGTATAGCACAGATATCAGACCATGTGTTGCCCCTTTAACCGGTTAAGGACCGGGCCCTTTCCTGTTTTTTCATGTCCATTTTTCACTCCCCACCTTCAAAAATCTATAACTTTTTTATTTTTACACGTAATGAGCTTTGTGGAGGCTTGTTTTCTGCGTAACAAATTGCACTTCATAGTGATGGTATTAAATATTCCATGCCATGTACTCAGAAGCGGGAAAAAAATTCCAAATGCAGTGAAAATGGTGAAAAAAACGCATTTGCGCCATTTTCTTGTGGGCTTGGATATTAAAGCTTTCACTGAGCGCCCCAAATGACATGTCTTCTGTATTCTTTGGGTCAGTACGATTAAGGGGATACCAAATTTGTATAGGTTTTATAATGTTTTCATACATTTACAAAAATTAAAACCTCCTGTACAAAATTTTTTTTTTGGATTTTGCCAACTTCTGGCGCTAATAACTTTTTTATACTTTGGTGTACGGAGCTGTGGGTGGTGCCATTTTTTGCGAAATCTGATAATATTTTCAAATTATAATTTTTAGGACTGTACGACCTTTTGTTCACTTTTTATAGATTTTTTTATATTTTTCAAAATGGCAAAAAAGTGCCATTTTCGACTTTGAGCGCTATTTTCCATTACAGGGTTAAACGAATTGAAAAACCGTCATATTTTGATAGATTGGGCATTTTCGGACGTGTCGATAGCTAATGTGTTTATGATTTTTACTGTTTATTTATATTTATGTCAGTTCTAGGGAAAGGGGGGTGATTTGAAATGTTAGGTTTTTTTTTATTATAGAGACGGATCGCCACTCCCGATGACGTCACGGGGAACGGCGATCCCAGGTAAGATGGCGGCGCCCATGCGCCGCTATCTTTTTGAGGCTGCCGGCAGCCATCGCTGTGATAACACCCGCGATCGGTGCTAGCACCGATTGCGGGTGTTACCAGTAAGCCTTTGCTGCAATATGCAGCAAAGACTTACCGGCTATGGAGAGGGCTCAGCCCGTGAGCCCTCTCCATGCAGCGCGACCCGACTGCGATCGCAAACTGGTTAAAGATGCTCACAGCGAAAACTATGGGTTGCCACATGAATGTCTAAGCTCCATTCATCTCTATAGAATGAAAGACTGTACACACAGAGTTCCTATAGAGTGGAAAGGAGATGGGCTTTAAATGTGCGGCACACCCTTTGAGCCCAGAGAACCCACCCAGAGTCACGCCAGTTTTTACAAGAAAAGACCAAGCTTTATAATTTCTCCAGTGCCTCCAACATTCTCACTGAAATTTATACATACCAGTTTTGTTTTGCTCCGAAGTTGGGATACTCTTTGACTTTTCTTCGGCAATCGAGTCTGAAGAAGAACTTTTAATAGCCATTTTGACACTAACTTCATTTCCTTTGGATAGATTGAAAAGGCTAGGCTGCAGTCTGTGTGTAATATATGCTGCAAGTCTGTTAGCTGGATGAAGGGCTCCCATTTGTCCCAAAAGTAATTTTGCTTTAGGGTATTTCTTGCCATTGACCTATAAAATGAGATACAACAACTATAAGAAGAAAAAGGTAACAGGATTCTATGAAAATATGTAACCAGACCTGTTAGTATTGTGGGAGAAGGGTATAAAACATGTCATGCAGACTGGGAATACCTCTATCAGCTCTGCTTCCTTGGTGTCTGCAGTCTTTAGTCGGGCCACTAGTTTGCCAGCAGGTGTAACCTTGGAGTAGAATGGCAGTCCCTTTCCTCCATGAGATTTGGCTTCTTTATTAGAAGAGATGTCTTCTGGTTCTCCAACTGGAGGTTTCACACTTTCGCTTTGTGGTTTTACAGGCCTTGGCTTTGGAGGAGTAGGATTTGCCATCTTCTCTGTAGACATAGCAATCTTCACTCGAGAACAAGGAGAGGATTTTTCTTCATTCTTATTTTCTTGCATCAGTTCGATATCAAAGCTTCCCAACTTGAAGGACTGCGGCTCTCGGCCGGGTGATGTAATGTTTATAGTCTTACTGTCTTCTGAGCCACCGTCTGAGAGAATTTCAATGAGCTTGGATGAACCGTTGTCACCGGTCTTGCACCGTTTAGCCAGAACTTCTGAGGAAAGAAAACGTAGATGATAGAATTAAAAATAAGCAAAATGAGTGGCTTGTATACATCTCATTATTTCGGTCCATGACATTACCATCCTCGTCACTGGCTTCCTTTTCCTGCTTTATAGCTTTGTTCAATTTAAAGTTGAACTCCTGAGAATCAGAGAAAAAGAAATCACCTGTATATAAATGTTATATCAGGATAGACAAGAATAATCTTGTGATCGGTGAAGGTCTGACCAGTTGGACCCTGTGCCCCCCTCCAAATTGGGAATCTCTTATGGCAAAAATACTGAATGTAGCTACTGTGCGTGCACGTGTTGCAATTCCATGCACTCCGATGTACAGGGCTCATCCAACTCTGTCAGATCACAGAGAATTAACAGAGCAGCTAGAAAATTATTTATTTACTTTCAGATGTCGACTATTATTCAATATTATTCACACTAAGCAATAAGTAACCACAGCAGTGATTCCATGTCTGGAACAGAATGATATCAACATTTCACTCTGGACTCTGTTAATGTAACAATTCACATGTTGCTTTTTAAATCACAATGAAGATGGTTTTTAGCCCAATTGCATATGTGACACCACTGAGACGATTGCAATCGGTAATGAGCATCATAAGTTCTGCAAAAGTTGTGGTGCTCATTACAGATTACATGCATTTCAGTGGAAACACATACCGTATATACTCGTGTATAAGCCGAGTTTTTCAGCACAAAAAATGTGCTGAAAAACGTCCCTTCGGCTTATACACGAGTCTATTACAAAAAAATGTACCCACTTGTACCCAAAAAATAAACTTATATACTCACCCTCCGATGTCAGCACGCTCTTTCTTCTCCGCGGCGCCTCTTCTTTCTTCTTGCTTCTGTCATGGACGCGGCCATGTTTTCTTCCTGGCCGCACATACTATGACGTCAGCAGCGGCCGCTAGAAGAAAATATGGCCGAAAACATGGCCGCGTCCATGAGAGAAGCAAGAAGAAAGAAGAGGAGCCGCGGAGAAGAAAGAAGACAGGACGCGCTGACATCGGGGAGCCGCGCTGACATCGGAGGGTGAGTATATAAGTTTATTTTTTTAAGTGCTGTGGGGGCCGGCTGTATGCTACATGGGGGCTGGCAGGCTGTATACTACTGGGGGGCTGGCAGGCTGTATACTACTGGGGGGGCTGGCTGGCTGTATACTACTGGGGGGCTGGCTGGCTGTATGCTACTGGGGGGCCGGCTGGCTGTATGCTACATGGGGGGCTGGCAGGCTGTATGCTACATGGGGGGCTGGCAGGCTGTATGCTACATGGGGGGCTGGCAGGCTGTATGCTACATGGGGGGCTGGCAGGCTGTATGCCACATGGGGGGCTGGCAGGCTGTATACTACTGGGGGGCTGGCAGGCTGTATACTACTGGGGGGCAGACTGGATAGTATACTACATGGGGGCAGGCTGGATAGTATACTACATGGGGGCAGGCTGGATAGTATACTACATGGGGGCTGGCAGGCTGTATAGTATACTACATGGGGGCTGGCAGGCTGTATAGTATACTACATGGGGGCTGGCAGGCTGTATAGTATACTACATGGGGGCTGGCAGGCTGTATAGTATACTACATGGGGGCTGGCAGGCTGTATAGTATACTACATGGGGGCTGGCAGGCTGTATAGTATACTACATGGGGGCTGGCAGGCTGTATACTACTGGGGGGCTGGCAGGCTGTATACTACTGGGGGGCTGGCAGGCTGTATACTACTGGGGGGCTGGCAGGCTGTATACTACTGGGGGGCTGGCAGGCTGTATACTACTGGGGGGCTGGAAGGCTGTATACTACTGGGGGGCTGGAAGGCTGTATACTACTGGGGGCAGGCTGGATAGTATACTACATGGGGGCAGGCTGGCTGTATACTACATGGGGGCAGGCTGGCTGTATACTACATGGGGGCAGGCTGGCTGTATACTACATGGGGGCAGGCTGGCTGTATACTACATGGGGGCAGGCTGGCTGTATACTACATGGGGGCAGGCTGGCTGTATACTACATGGGGGCAGGCTGGCTGTATACTACATGGGGGCAGGCTGGCTGTATACTACATGGGGGCAGGCTGGCTGTATACTACATGGGGGCAGGCTGGCTGTATACTACATGGGGGCAGGCTGGCTGTATACTACATGGGGGCAGGCTGGCTGTATGCTACTAGGGGCTGGCAGGCTGTAAACTACTGGGAGCTGGCTGACTATATATTACTGGGGGCTTGCTGGCTATATACTGGGGGGGTCTGTGACCAATGCATTTCCCACCCTCCGCTTATTCTCGAGTCAATAGGTTTTCCCAGTTTTTGGTGGTAGAATTAGGGGTCTCTGTTTATATTCGGGTCGGCTTATACTCGAGTATATACGGTATGTGATCACCTCAAGCCCCTCCTTCAAATGAGTGTGAATGCAGACATAACTGGGCAAAAATAAGATTTAACAAGAGTCCAAACAACAAGCCAATGTGGCACAACAGTTAAGGCTCTATTTATCCATGGGTAAAGACAATCCCTGCGTTACATATAAAATAGGTTCTGTACTTTTGTTCTTAAGCTGAATTTGTATGCAAGTCATAACTGGTATATTTTATAATTTTTAGCCGTCTGTAACTAGGGGTCGTCTGTAAGTCGGGTGTCCTTAAAGCAAATCAGCCAATGGAAAAAAAAAAACTAAAAAAAACACCTATCAATACTCACCTCCACTCCTCTTCAACTTTATCCCGGCACTACCCTCTGTTAGTCTTGACACGTTGGGATCACCTAGAAAAGAAAGTTATAATTAGCGGCACGGAGAGCAGGGACAAGATGTCCGGCGCTCTGGGCTACTAATTATTCACACCCCTGCACCCCGCTCTCCCATGCTGGGAGAGGGAGGTGACATCACACGAGAGGCTTTCTTTTCTAGGTGATCCCGACGTGTCAAAACTAGTGAGGGACAGCACCAGGATCAAGATGAAGAAGAGCAGAGGTGAGTATTTATAGGTTTTATTAATGTTTTTCCAGTGGTTGAGTTCCTTATTGTCGGGGACTACGTGTAATATCAATATTGTCCTATCTTTTGGTCAGAGTCCTGTTTAAAATTAGCAATAATCAGTAGATATTAAAACAAAACAAAACTAACTTTGTGGGCTGAACTGGACCAAACCAGAAGTTCCGGGGATCACGGGACCCACTTCATTTAATGAATAGCCTCCTTTGACCAGAAAATTAAGTCCCCTGGAAAGTGATGTCCTCTGGGCTGAGAGGGCCCTTAACTGAATGGATTGTGTCTCGAGACCATCCCCTTCATTACACTACTTTCAAGTTTCAGACCTGCACTGAAGTGGGAAATGGTAGCCAGAGAATGGCAATTGTTTTTGTTTTCCAGTTCTCAGCACCCCGAGGGTTCCCCATATTCATGGAAGTTTTAGCTATGGTTGTGAACGCTCATGTAATAGAAACCTCATAGCACTGGTGAAAAAATGAATTAGAAAAATTGCCTACTTTTATTGGAACGTAAACTCTCTTTTCCTCTTGTGATTTTGGTTGAAAAGGTCTGACCCGAGCACACGTCATCATGCTGTCAAAGTATAAATACACTGGATCTAGATGATGTGGCTGCATCTGGAAACAGGTTCAGTAAAGAGTTACAAACAAAAAAACAAATCAGGCCAACACACAGTAGTTAAGAGGGATTATCCACTTTCAGCAAATTCCACTAAATAAGTGATATGGTTTGTGTAATGAAAAGTTAAACAATTTTCCAATATACTTGTTGTATCAATTCAGCAAAGGCATTTCAATATTGGAACCTGTCATCATTGAAAACCGTTCCATTTAAAGGAGTTTGCTCGAAAAACGTCTTAATTTCATGCAGTTGCTAGAAGTGTCTTACCCCAGTGTTTGGACGGCCAGCTTTACCTCCCCCTGGGGATTTACCCTTCTCTGCGTGGACTTTATACAGAGTTTTTGTCTCCACAAATTCAGTATGTTCAGGAATGCAAAGTGGCTCCGGATCATTTGCCATATCAGATCTATCCCAGATAGGATAACGTATCAGTGTCCTCAAATCTGATTTTGAGTCATCTAAAAGAGAGAAAAAAAATAAATCAATCATTGAATATAGTTTCACAAAAAAGATATAAAGATCACAAAAAATAAGAAAAAAAAAAAAAAAATTTCCAGCCTGAACCTCGTATCACTGGACTGAACTCAGCATATCAGTTCAGTTCTGTGATACATGGTTAAGGCTGGTAAACCGGTCCATTGCACAGAACGCTTTACTCATACTTTACTCACTCATGTGCAAACAGCCACAATAGTAGAGGAGGCTAAAGTTTAACTCTGTATGGAGATAAGACTATTAAGTGACGGTCTGCTAAGCCTCTAGAAACCATCAGTTTTCTATCTGGCTACCATAAGCAGCACAGTAGAAGTGACACTGCTCGTGTCAATTTTACAAACAAAGTATCTTTCTAAATGCATTGATTGACTAAAGGTACAGTAATCTGCAGCGGCTTAAGAGAAGCTGTGGAAGACATTTATAGAAGTTATTCTCCACAGTTGTCACACAACATTTAACACGAACAGCCAAGAATAGGTTATCTTCATTCTTAAAGGGAACCCGTCAGCAGTAATTGACCTAATAAACCATTATTAGTATGTTGTTAAACAGATTAATACCGTTCATGGCCCAGTGTGGTGGCCTCATTTGGATAACGACCTTTGAAGCGAGATGTTACTTTATATTATAAAGTCACAGAGGCGGAAAGTTTAGCACTGAAGTCAAGCTCTCTTCTAAGAACGTCCCTTCACTGCAACTTATTCCGTGTGTAGAGTCTGATGAATGCCACCACACTGGACCATGAAAGAAACATGATCTGGAAGGTGGCTATTCTGCTCCACAACATCCTTGTAGTGGTTTATTAGGTCAATTTCTGCTGACAGGTCCCCTTAATGTCCAATACTGAAATAATGAGTGATCATGCAGACATACATTGCGGGCACATTTTTCCATACTTACTGCCCTCATTGGATTTCCTCTTTTTGGCTTTTATGGGTTCAACCTGTGAGCAATCTACAGACACTTCCCGATGTTGGTAGTTATATCCGAGGCTAGGTGAGAAATCACTTTCAACGTCATCTGGTGTAGTCCCACTCGCTTTAACCTTGCACCCATCTTTATGAATGGATGACTTGCTCTTCAGACAATCCCGACTAAACATGCAGGTCTCATGGCGGCAGTGTACGGCCATGCACTTTGTAGCGCGTAAACTAGAACAAATGCAGCCGAGGCGGCAAAATTCATTGTTGCACGAGCTTGTCCTCTTGTTAATCATTTTCTGGATGGGTTTGTTTTTCAGGGAAGCCTTGGGGGGGGGGGGGGGGGAAGGAATAAAGAACATACAATTCACATGTGATATATTATTCCATATGAACACACACAAAAGAAGGGGCGGGATGTATGATCGATTCATGGCATCACACCCAAAGAGATTGATGAAAATGTCCAGTTTAGACGTTTGGTTACAATTTACCTTTTTTTTGTTTTTAGGTAGAACTACTTATCCTATTATCTTGAATACTTATGTCGAGCAATCTTTAATATCCTCCTCAGTTTAGCCTATCCCTGCTGTTGGTGCAGATTTCTCCTGTTATTCCCTTCTAGTATTTTAGAGATACAGTTTCACAGAAGTGAGGGGCTGCTTGCTGTGACAGTGTGCTCTGTGTGTAGCTAGCAGGAGAGGCGTGTGGGTGCAGATCTGTGTATATAGAGGTCTCCTACAGAGAACAGTGAAGTAAAAGATTTGTCCCTCCATCCCAGTCCGATCATGCAGAACTTTCTCTGTCTCTTTATGCCCCTCAAGCTACGTCATACATACCTCTGCAGCCCCCCCCCCCTGCCCCACCTTCTGCCCTCCTGATACTTTCTACAGGGCAGGGAAGCGGTTGACCAAGCAGTAAACACAGAACAATGTACACTTCACTATTTCGCTGCTGCTTTCTACTACTTATTACATCCTGCATGCACTTCCATGTGATGATAGATGCCAGGCTTGTCACTAGTCACTGTATGTACACTATGCTGTGTACAGGAGATTTACTTGTAGGAAACTTTTTAGTTTTATAGCTAAATTACTGAATGAGAAGACACAAGGCATCATGGGCAGCCTAAATTTGACTCAGTGCAGGGCAATGATAGGACAAAGTAGCCTCTGCCAACTTCACTGCTGCTAAAGAAGATTTCTTTCGAGTAGTTTGGAACAGAAAACACCATAAATATGAAAGGGTGAGTAACAGAATATGGCCATTATTCTGTTTCTTTTTAAAAGGGTGAAGAATATATGACAATTTTATAAAAATCATTATGAAATCGGTGTTATAATGCAGTAGCTGCCTCACAAGTTATACCCACTGCATTAATTGTAAATCATAATACATCTAGGAAGCTTTCTTTTTACTACACAAAATAGCAGATTAGACACCATGGGGGTCATTTACTAATGGCCCGATTTGCGGTTTCCCGACGTGTTACCCGAATATTTCCGATTTGCGATCGGATTGTGGTGCATCGGCGCCGGCAAGGGAAATCGGGGGGCGTGGCCGAACGGAAACCCGACGGATTCGGAAAAACCGCTGCATTTAAAAGAAAAAATGTTTTGCGAAAATTACACTTACCTTCACTAGGTATTGGCCGGTGAATTTCAGGGCATTCCAGCGCGCCTCCGGGGAACTTCAGCGCAGCAGCGACACCTGGTGGACGGCGGAGGAACTACCTTAGTGAATCCCGGCCGGACCCGAATCCACCACAGAGAACGCGTCGCTGGATCGTGAACGGACCGGGTAAGTAAATCTGCCCCCATTTTTCTGTAAAATGTACCAGACACCAGTGCTATGATAAATGTGGCCCGAATTGTATACTTGCAATCAAAGGCAAGGAGTACCCCTCAACACTGAAATTGCAAATATTTTTTTCAGCCACATAAAAGTCCAAATATTGGATCAAGTCTAATACTCGTTTTCTTCTAGATGATTGCAATCACAAATTCTTTGGTATTAATATCTTCATTTATTTTGCTTGCAATGAAAAAAACACAAGTCAAATCATTGATCATTTTACAAAAAACTCCAAAAACGGGCTAGACAAAAGTACTGTATTGGCACCTAGTCCTAGGTAGCCCAACCTTTAGACAAAATAACTGCGGTTAACCGCTTCCGGTAACCATCAGTGAGTTTCTTACAAGGCTCTGCTGGAACTTTAGACCATTCTTCTTTGGTAAACTGCTCCAGGTCCCTGAGATGTGGATGTGTCTTCTCCAAACTGCCATTGTGAGATCTCTCCACAGGTTCTATGGGATTCAGGTCTGGACTCATTGCTGCCACTTTACAAGTCTCCAGTGCTTTCTCTCAAACCATTTTCTAGAGCTTTTTGTGCGTTTTGGGTCATTGTCCTGCTGGAAGACCCATGACCTCTGAGGGAGACCTAGCTTTCTCATACTGGGCCCTACATTATGCTGCAAAATTTGTTGGTAGTCTTAAGACCTCATAATGCCATGCACACGGTCAAGCAGTCCAGTTCCAGAGGCAGCACAGCAACCCCAAAACATCAGGTAACCCCCACCATGTTTGACTGTAGGAACCGTGTTCTTTTCTTTGAAGCCCTCTTTTTTTTTCCCTGTAAACTCAATGCCGATGCCTTTCCCCAAAAAGCTCTACTTTTGTCTCATCTGACCATAAAACATTCTCCCAAAACGTTTTAGGCTTTCTCAGGTAAATTTTGGCAAACTCCAGCCTGGCTTTTTAGGTTTCTCTGTAAGAAGTGGGGTCTTCCTGGGTATCCTACCATACAGTCCCTTTTCATTCAGACGCCGACAATAGTACGGGACACTGTTGTACCCTCGGACTTCAGGGCAGCTTGAACTTGTTGGATGTTAGTCGAGGTTCTTTATCCCCATCCGCAGAATCTCAAGTTGAAATATCTCATCAATTTTTTCTTTTTGTCCACATCTAGGGAGGTCTTCTCTTTCTTTTCTCCGTGCTCAATGCGGTGCACACAAGGACACAGGACAGAGGTTGAATCAACTTCAATCCATTTCACCTGGCTGCAGGTGTGATTTAGTTATTGCCACCACCTGTCAGGTGCCACAGGTAGGTTACAGGTGCTGCTAATAACACAAATTAGAGAAGCATCACATGATTTTTCAAACAGTGCCAATACTTTTGTCCACCCCCTTTTTATATTTGGTGTGGAATAATATCCAATTTGTTGTTTTGTTGTTTTTTTTTTTTGACAATTGACGATTCTATTTGTGGTTTTCCATTGAAGACAAATTAAATGAAGATAATACCAAAGAATTTCTGACAGAATTGCAGGGGTGCCGATACTTTTGGCCACCACTGTATGTGTGTCAGGCAATGTTGCGTATCCCAGTGGTTAGGAGCGAATCAGTGATCTCCAATGAGATGCAGAGAGACAACCCCTCTAGTCATCATTCCAGGTACACCAGCATCCTAGGAATACACGGATTTGTTCTTGGAACCTTTGGTACAAACATTCCTCCACTGTACTAGGTGCGGTTTCTCCAATATGACAGTACAAGGCCACATATTGCCGGGTAGTACTGTAAGCAGTCTGCATGGTCTACACCTGCTACCATGACTTCCATCGGGGATGTCATTAGTTGGTAATAGCTAAGGGAGTTGCTATATGATTTTCATACCCAGGTGTACTCAGCAGGGAAGAACATTCCTCAGGGAACCATTAATAACCTCGCTGGAAACATGCCAAGCTGTGAAGCATGTGTATTTCTGTGCATGGCGCTCATACTAGAAGCTGAGGATATTGGCATGTTTTGAATATTTTGTTGCCATTTTTTGATATTTTGCATATAATAATAAAATAATTCTTTATTTATATAGCGCACACAGAACTTGCCAAATCAGTCCCTGTCCCCAATGGGGCTCACAATCTGATCCACCTACCAGTATGTTTGGGAGAGTGGGAGGAAACCGGAGGAAAGCCACGCAAACACAGAGAAAATGTACAAACAGTATGCTAACCACTGGGCCACCATGCTGCCCAATATTTGCATTTGTTCTTTTCTTAAATGTTATGTATGTAATTGTATAGCACCACGGAATTAAAGGGGTTATCCGAGCACAGCTTTCGATCCTGTGATTTCCATAATTTTTATTGTTGCAGTATCAGTGTTGAGGTGTGTATGTACTCAATTCATTAAATAAAACGGTAAAAGTAGCCCTTGTGAACCACACATTCATGTAAAATGTAGCCACAATAAGAGATCAAACAAAGCCTTTGAACAAGGAAGACATCCATTTTAGGGAATTTAACATGTATCTTTCATTTTACGGTTACTGGCAACACCAACCAGTGACCGTCTCCCCCCACCCCAAGCCAAACTGTGGCTGAAGTCGTGCCCCCCCCTCCCACCCCAGATGGATGATGTGTTTTTTAAAATATAAAATATTTAAAAAAAATTGTGTGTGTGGGGTGGGGTGGTAATGCTTTAATTCTTTTACATTTTTTTTTAATAGAATTTTTGGGTTTGTAATTTTTATGTGTTTTTAGGGATTGTTTTTTTTTTTTTTTTTAATACAGATCACATGTAAGAGTGATCTTATAAAGACATCCCATAGGATCAGTGATCTGTATACAGACGTCACGAGATCCCTATACAGGCACATTGCTCAGTATGATCTCTGTATTTGGGGGACTGATGAAAGCCTGATCCTTTACTGTGACAGGGGTCTAACATCTGTATGACACATACCGTACACTCCATGTGCGCACACACTACACACAGCGCATTCACTGCACACTCAGCAGCCACGCATGTCTCCCCCAGGCCTGTGCTCTAGCTACGTGTATCAAGAGCACTCACACGGATCACGTGTGCTGCTGAGCGGTCCAGCTCGAACTGCAATCTTGCTACTGATATTTCCCTCCATTGCAGTGGGCGCCGGGCTGCTCAGTCTGGGAGAGGATAATTGCAAAGCGCACTTTTGGGGGGGGGTGCCTAGTCATGTGTCTAGAATACTTCCTTTATTAATTATATAGAGCACACAGATTACGCACCCCTACACAGAGCCTGCCAAATCTGTCCCTGTCCCCAATGGGGCTCACAGTCTAATCAACCTACTAGTATGTTTTGGAGTGTGGGAGGAAACCGGAGGACCCGGAGGCAACCCACGCAAACACGGAGAACATACAAACTCTTGACACATGGCGAGCCTTTAATGTGACCTATGGCCTTACGGTTGCTGTAAAGGGGCCAACTGTAATTTCTTCGTGGGAAGACCCCTTTAAGTACATACATTAATACAGTAATGAAAAGTTAGCACCCTATCCACAGGATATTTTGCTGATCAGTGGGGGTCTCAGTGCTGAGATCCCCAAAGATCATGAAAACGAGGGGTCCGGTGGGGTCCCACGTACCTCCATTGTACCCCTCGTCACTCCGTCAGATTTATGGAGCAGACGGCCATTATGCTCCATTAATCTCTATGGAGCCGATGGAGATGGTGAGCACGACGCTTGGCAAGTACCTGCCTGTCATAGGTCATAGCTTGCCTAATGCATAGGCTGACACTTCTATTGCACTGCAATATATGGTTATTACAGTGCATTAGTATGAACTACTGATCACTAGTTCATATGCTAGCATTGAACAAAACAAAAAAAAAAAAAAAAACACACAACACATATATAAAACAAATAAGTTTTTAAAAAAGTGGAAAAAAAGAAGTGAAAAAAAAAAACCAAACAAAAAAAAAAAAACACACAACATATTAGGCTTCACTGCGCCCCAAAATTCCCAATCAATAAAAAGCTAGAAACGGTTATTCCCGGCAGTGAACCCCATAACGGAAAAATTGCATTTAAATATCCGAATTGATACTTTTTGCCCTTTAATAACACATAAAAAATATAATAAAAAGTAATCTAAAGGTCGCACAGTCCCAAAAATGCTAGCAATAAAAACGTCAGCTTGTCCCGGAAAACACAACACCTTAGCCAACTCCATACCCCTAAGTTGAAAAAGTCAGAATATGGTAAAAGCAGTATTTTTTTGGGGGTACAAAAAGTTTTACATTTTGGTAAAATTTATTAACACCTAATAAAACCTATATAAATGTGGTATACCTGTGATCGTACTGAACCAAAGAATATATTAGAGATGCCATTTGGAATGTACAGTGAAAGACGTAAAGAATATGGCGCAAATGCAGTTTCTTTTCAATTTTACCACATTTTGAATTGTATTTCTACTTCCCGGTACAAGGAATAGAATATAAAATACCATCACTAGGAAGTACAATTTGTTACACAGAAAACAAGCCCTCACACACCTAGCGGAACCTGAAAACTATCCGGAAGAAACTGCACAATATATTTCTAGATGCATTTTCTACTTTTATTCAGTTAATATGGGTAAATATTGCAGCTAAATGAATGTATTAATGATATATAATAGTGAATTCCAAATCAAACTTTCATTTTGTTTGAATTTCTGTCAAATACATAAAGGGGTTAAGTAGTTCCCTACCTGCTGTTTTGAAAAGTTTGAGGGGTGAAGTTAATAGAATAGAAATGAAATGGTCCCTAAAATAATGTATTCTTGAAAATTAGAGAGAATGCTGTGCTATTTGTGATCTTTCTAGCGTCATTATAAAACAAAAAGGAGACTTATAAAATGACGCGAACAGGAAGCAGAGATATGGTAAATATTAGAAAGTAACTACTTTGGGTAGTCAGACTATCAGTTCGAAAAACTGAACATTTTAAAGTTTGAAAAATCGCTAATTTTTTCAAAATGTTTACCAAATTCACTTTTTTCCGTAAATAAATTCAAAATACATTAACCAAAAATTTCCCACTAACTTAAAGTACAAAATACCACGAAAAAACAAACTCAAAAACACTTGGGTCAGTTAAAGCCTACTAACGTTATAACCAGATAAAGTGACACGTGCTGGTTTTGAAAAATAGGCCTTGGTCATCACGGCGCAAATGAACTTGGTCACTTAGGGGTTAAAGTGTTTAGTTACTTTCATACAGTGTTAGGATTATGTTCAGATCTTTGAACATAGTGTTAAATAACAATTACCTGAGACACTGGCATGGCTTGTATCTACCTCACAAATAATCATAGTGCACCCTCTGCAGCCACAGTGCTCCCCTCAGTGCTTTCCCAGTAGCCCCAGTCCTCCCCCAATTCCCCTCCGCAACCACAGTGCTCCCCCAATGCCCTCCAGCAACCACAGTGCTCCCCCAATGATCCCAGTACTCCCCCAATGCCACTCAGCAGCCACAGTGCTTCACCAGTTTCCTTCCCTCTTCTAAAACCAACATTTACTTCCCAGAAGAAGCTGTTGTTATTAAGTCACGAGTGCTGGATTCAGAGCCGGCGCATACAGCGGGCAAACACTCCCAATGAGCACAACATAGGGGTGGAGAAACTTGAGCCGGGCAGGAGAACAAAGGCTGCGGGCCTTGTGTTTGACACCTGTGACAGACACTGAGATGCCCAAAGCTTTACTTAGGGAGAATGTAACCAGCAAGTGGTGACTGTGGCGCTGCTGGTTACTTAGGGATTGAAGACACACCAGTTGACTATGATTTAATGTGTACATTAAAAGGGCTAGCCACTTATCCAAAAATTTATTAGTCCAAACCATAGTCTCCCACATTATACTTACCCTGACAAAGGATTACGTGATCCCCCCCCCATCTGCCTGAATTCAGGACGACACGGGACATCACAATAAGTCCTGCTGCCCGGTAGAGACCAAGCTCAGAGAAACCTTTCCAGGATAAATATAAGGGTCTTATACTTACTCTGGTAAAGTTGTGGATATGTGACCAACACCTTTAAGTAGAACAAGATCTCTCCTTTTCAATATAACAGAAGTGAATGTAGCATGGCTCCCTGATACATGCAGTAGCCCAAAGCCATCCCAGTTTATTGTTTATCAGACAACCTCCAGTGATAGCGCAGCAAAGCCCTTATCAGAGCTTCATCCTGCCCACTACACCAGAAAGATGGTGCAAATGCTTATTTCCGGGTCATAACATGCTTACATTTTTACATGCAAATCTATTGTGTCTGCTATTTTTAAATATACTTTATAAATCATAATAAACACTGAAAATTTATAAACAAAGTTTTACAGTTTAAAGTTTATAACAAAGGACTTTTGATTCCATCTTATAATACACCAACTTCAAGTAGCAACAAGAAAAGAAACAAGGTGCTGATAACAGAGCCACACGTTGGCCATACAGTAAACCAAACAAACTTTGTATAGGGCTTTAACAGCCAATAAAGAGCTTTTCTAGTCTATTAAATGCCCTCAATTTCACCCGCCAGGGTGTGTCAGCACAATCCATCCAAGTCATGTCCTTACCTGGGCTGTAAGAAGAGTGGCGAGAGCTGCTTCTGCACGTTCCTTGGTGATGTAAGTGCGTGGTTTTCCCTCCCAGATAGCAATATCCTCTAACTCTGCAATTTTCATTTGAGCTTTGGAAAACCCAATGGGTTTTGAAGTAATCTGCTGATTCTGCGTCTGAATTTGCTGGAAGTTTCGGAACAAGTTGTCCTCCAGAGAAGTAATGGAGTTGTGCTGGACTGAGCCACTGTGCTCACCCTCCGCTGGTTTTACCTTAGACTGGGACTTGGAAAAGCCTTCCACTGACCCGGAAGGAGGGGATATTACTCTGTTCATCAAGTGTAAAGCAGAATGGTCCTTCTTCTCTGCAGAGTGTGACTTAGTAGTTTTCTCCTTTAGAGTAACAGGAGATGTTGATACCAGTTTTGCTTTAGAATCTGCTTTGGGTATTAATGCTCGGCGAGTATACTTGCGTTTCTTACGTGGTTCTACAGCAATTATTGAAGACATTGCTTGTTGCGCCTGTTTCTTCAACACACTGTCCAGTGTCCTCACATAACTGCTGCTCTTAGTAGGAAACTGATAACTGAGAGAGGGCACCGGCTCATTCTCAGTCAGTTCTTTCAGGTCACCCATCAATTTTGCTTCATTTTCCAGATACTCATCAAGTTCATCACTGCAAAAGGCTGAGAGATTCTTCACAGTGCTCTCCGAGCGGCCACCTGCACAAAAGACATGGCATTAATTCATCAAATTCACGGCTGTAACTTGTTACAAGGTAATACTTTTCACTCAAGTCCTACTGCATTGATCCGATCCTACATTAGGAGGTAGTGAAGGGATTATAGAAAAAGATAGACCAGGGTGCAAATCCTAGAATCTAAAAAAAGTGAAATGTTGCTGTGGTCACTGGATAAATAAAGTTACCCTTTGTTTAACCACTAAATCTTGGAGTTCTTGGTCTTTTTTTGTCCAAACCCCCTGCCCCTCCCTCCCCAAAAAAGAAGCATCCAGACCGGTTTCAGTGAACAAAATGATATAGATAAGCCAAACTTTTCAATTATCTACACTGAGCCTGAGAAGGCTCCTAGTAGATTGTATTCTTTACATGTGGCTAATACAAGTACATGTTTGTGTAAACCTAAGTTCTCCAAGGCCGCCTTGCTGGCCTGTGAACACTTACAGCCATTGATGCTTTATTGGGGGATTCTGGGGACATTTTTCCTGGAAAACTTACCTCTATGTATCAGGTACCTCCCAATAACATTTTTACATAACAAAGTCTGGACCCCACAATGCGATCCCCTCACCTTCAATTTTAATTGAAGCAGTTGCCGATTCTGTAGAGAATTTATCTCGCCATCCTTTGATCTTTGTGTAGTCAGTAGTTTTACCGGTCCTGGACACAAACGGAAATCCTGAAACTACACAAAACATCTTTGTAACACAAAAAGATTGTATAATCCCGGATTATGTTATCCCATATACATTGCAAGTTACATAAATTACACAACACTATCTACTAACAGAAGAGCCTTCATAGTTTTTTTTTTATTTTTTACACAAAATTAATTTGGTTAGTGATTACTACTCACCTTGTCCACACAAACCATTATCCTCAGTTTTTATATCACTGGTGATAAAAGGCAGCGGAAGCTCAACTCCTAGATACCGCAGATCTATGCTCATGGTGGGATCCACAATGTTCAGTTTTAATCCCACTGCGTAAAAAGGAAATATGGTAACACGTTAAACACAGAACTAGCTACAATACTTGCACAAAGCATCAAAACTTTAAAACTTTTTCAATAAGTAAAAGTTTAGAACAGTTCATTACTGTATAAAATATTCCCTACCAAGTGATTATGGGTCTCTAGGGAATCTCTGGCATAGTTGGGATGATGTGGGGTTGCAGTGGATCCCTAATGACCAGAACTTGAGGTTGTTCCTCCAAGTAGATGTTGGCCAAAAGATCAGGTCATCAGCAAATACAGCCTAATGAAATCATTTAACATTATTTTATTTTCTTTTGGTTCTTTTGTAAACAGGGGGAAGATTGCAGTCCACTAAAGTTGGGAGGGTGGGCACTACTCACCCCTACCATCTCCAATGGAGCTGAACGGCCGCACCACAAATCCGGGTAAAAATAGGACCTTCTATATAATTTGTGGCATGGCTGACCGGCTTGGTGCAATGACCGTTCAAAACGGATTTCAACGGCAATAAAAACAATTTGCATGCACTTAGCCTAAAAGCTACAATACAGTTATCCTTCATTACAGAGCTCAGTAGTGGTATATAGAAATTCATCTACTCTACTTACCAAATCATTCTTCAAAGCAGATCTACCACCAGGATGAAGGATTGTAAACCAAGCTCAGTTTGCTTGGTTTACTATTTTTCATCCTGGTGGTAGATGTCCTTTAAATTGTATTATCTAATGGTGAAAAACTATCATCTGGCGTTGAGAATCATAAAATTAAGCATTGGTATCCCATTTCAAATTTTGGTACAAAAACAACTTTACATGGAACACGGTTGTTATTACCTTGCTGTAGGGCCGGGTGGATGACCTGTCTGTACTTCATGGTCTTCAAATGAGTCAATAGCTGCCTCTCCGACCCTAAAATCTTCTGCATTTCATCTGAAATGTAAATAAATCAGGACACAAATGTGATAACGGTACAGAATAAGCAGTCACAATTTTTTTGTCAAAATGTGCTGGGTTCTTGTGCTGCCAATAATCATGTCTGCGGTTTGATTCCAGTGCCAGTACAGCACTTCTAGTAGTGCGCTACTTTCATCTTGATGAGAATGATAAAGAGAAGTCTGGTTTCGCTGCTGTCAAAAATCGAGTGCCAGCGCGCATGCTCTACTGCTGCGCTATTCAAACAGGGAACCCTCCCCCCAAAATCATCATGATCATTGGGGGTCCCATAAGACAGCCACTTCCATTCATCAAACAGTTATTATGTAAATAAGTGCAAAATATTCAATCTTGGCACAAGACTAACCGGATTGGTTGGTCCAAGAATACAAAAAAATACTTCCACCGTCCCCCCAGACATAAATAAGATATTCAGTCCTTCTACCTGTTAGTTCTGTGGTGGCATCAGAAATCGACAAACTAGAAGATACAGTATCCGTGGGCTTCTTCCCCGTGTGAATATCCAGAGCTTCCTACAGAAACACAAATCAAATGATGAAAAAAATTGTTCTAAACTCAGTCAAATTTCTGTATGTGGTTACTAAACAACAGTATATACACATTTGTAGCTTAAATGGAGTTGGCATCTATATGGGGCGGATCTTAACATGTAATATGTAAACTCATATATGTAATATTAGAAAATCTATCTTGCCTGTACTCCTCACACCCGCCATTGGTTCACTTTTATTTGAGGAGAATGACAAAAAGGGATAAGACGGTTACAATAATATGGTTTTCTTCCATGTTACATGCTGTGTTATTTCAGGGAAACTGGCAATGTACGTGTCTGGTCAATTTACTCTCCATTAATGGTCACAATGACAATAGTGTATGCTGCAGACCCGGGAGTGGACTGTTCTTTAACAATGGGGCAGGGAAACTCAGTTTCTGATATTGGCTGGGAATATATAATTACATCAACATTGTCAAGTTAGTAGCTCTCCCCCCATGTTATTGGGCAATATTAACACTGATCTCTAACAATCATGACTGGGGCACAAGGTAAGACTTTTTTTTTTAATGTTGGCCCGAACAGAGATGATATGGGGCAATGTTGGACAATAAATCACCAATCAATATGGAGCTGTGAATTCTGAAGTAAGGAACTGTACCAAGTTTACATGCTATCCCCTATTAACGGTATAACGGATGCTGGAACCCACAGCGATCATGAGCACTGGACTCTCAGCAATCCGGAGAATGTGTAGGGTGTGTAAGAAAAAGCTGAGCACAGCCCTCGGGTATCTCCGTTGCTCTCATAGACAGTGAATGGGAGAGCTATGCAGAGAGTCTCATAATACTAAGTGGATCTTTGGGGGTCCATTCTTTTTATTATGGGTGCCCCTCATCAGATTGTTGTAGCCTATCCTGTAAATAGTGAATAACATGCAAACTTCGTACTTCTTTCAGGAACAGTGATCTAGATGGTACAATTCCTAAAACAAGACAAGCTAAGGTCACTTTCACATGGACGTTCTGGGGACGGAAATCCAGACGCATGATTTGAGGCCAGTTATCCGTCCCCATAGACACTTACAGTACCCAGCCGTGGTACAGTGAGTACAATGTGCATCACCGTTCCATACGGTCACCGTAATATAAAAGTATAGAGCATGCTCCATCTTCTACCATATGTACGGCCATGCGCCATGTCTCACACTGGAGAGGGGAGAGCAGCACTCACCCTTCTGCCTCTCCAGCCGAATATATGCTACGCCCAGGAGTGGTAAATGTTCATGACAAAGTGACCTAAGTTAGGCTATGCTTACAGAAATCTGCAGCAGACCATGTTTTCTAGGTTTAGATGCTAGAGATAGGTCACCTTCTAAAGTAGAGCCACATAAAACGGGGCCTAAGCACAACATTCATCAATAAATGACATGTAACTAATTTTTGGGGGGTATTTAAAATCCTAGTGGAAACTTAGACCTGTCTAAATATTCCCAAATGTGAGCAAACCATGGACAATTACACTTTCCTGTGTGTGCAAAACAATTTCTAAAGATCTGTTTGATGATGCAATATAATGATTACAAATGAGCAAAACAAAATATGTATTTAGCCTTATAAAAAAGTAACAGAAACCGTACAAAACTAATACATACAAGATTTACCCACCAAAGATGGTACATATCTCCTCTTATGCTTAAAATAAGAAACACAAGAATAAAAAACCTTATTTAGCAAACCTCTATAATATCTGGCAGAACACTTCATTTTTTTTTTAAAAGAAATTAATTTTACCTTAGAAGAAAAAGCAACAAATAAAAGTCCGTCCACATCTTCAAGGTCGGGATTGAACTCTGGGAACAATCGTGCAGCTTCTATGGGATTTTCTTTTTTTGGAGGGCGGCCTACCTTAGAAAATTTAGGCTTGGGCGGCCTCCCTCTTTTTTTCGCTATGGGTGCCACAGTGCCCTCATTTCCAGGGGTTGGCGTTACTGAAGGTTTAGGGAATTTCCTTTTAGGACCACGGGAGGTTCTGATTGCGGTTTGCAGGGTCACATATATTTCATCAATCTTGCTTTTACATATTCTTTTCCTCCTTTCTTTTACTGGGACCTGATCTCCGACTCTTGGGATTGTACTCGGTGTACAAAGATTGTGCACATTTATATCTTGTAGTGTGTCCTCAGACTTTATTAGATCGGGGGACATTAGGTTGTTGGCATCAGGAGCAGGCTCTGGGTGCATACTGCCCTGGTCAGGTTCAGAGAAATTCTCTATTTTAATCCCTGTTGGGCTTTCTGAAGAATGTATCCCATCCAGGTAGGGATCTTCCTTAAACTTTGCAAAGTGCTTCTCTAATATAGGATAATCGTTATCGCTGTTGGAGTAATCATTGGTTATTCCAGCATCAAACTGTTCTTGTTTAATCGTGACGCCTTCTATAGGCTTACTATAATCATAGTTGTCTTCAGGCTCCTCTTTGACTTTAACAATCGGCTGCTCTGTGGGTTCAGGCAGGGATGTCACAGAAGGGTTTTCCTCAACCCTATAAAACAAGGAATATATGTAAATAACAAAGAATGTGAATATACTTTTTTTAAGCCCTTCCCTAAACATCAACCCTTCCACGAACCACTACACAGATACACAAGTCTTGAAGGGGCTCCAATCCTTACCTTATC
The DNA here is from genome assembly GCF_040894005.1 of Engystomops pustulosus. Taxonomy (NCBI): domain Eukaryota; kingdom Metazoa; phylum Chordata; class Amphibia; order Anura; family Leptodactylidae; genus Engystomops; species Engystomops pustulosus. Next base: position 44,466,677 of record NC_092417.1, read on the forward strand.
AAGCTTTTTTTATTTACCATAAGAAGTACCCAATAGCTTCTCAAGGATTCTGCCAAAATACAAAGGCAGTAAGCCTCATGCTTTGGCTTCTATTGTGCATGGTCACGGTGCATATCATGTGATATCACACAGGTGCACGGCTCGTTATAACACACAGCTCTGATGATATAACGAGCCGTGCACCTGTGTGACATCACATGACCAGGGACTGGTCTTTATCCACAGGAAGTAAATGATGAAGCTTCCTGTTGATTGACAGCAAGCAGAGGCTAGAAAACCACATGGAATACAGAAAATATCACAAACCCTGTCAATTATTTGCTGAACGTGGACAACCCCTTTAAGGCCATCTGCAAGTATTTTGCAGGGATTGTAGTGTAAAAAAATCTGCAGTGCAATACTGAAGCCTCCCCTCACTGCCTGAAAAAATCATCTGTGTGTTTGTTTTATGCTGTGCAATTCAATGCAATGTAAATGCTGAACCCAGCCCACCTGCCGCAGCAAAAAAACGCAGGCTTCAGTCCTAAGGGTGCGGTCACACAGCGCGTTCTTGGTGCGTCTTAAGCGCACTAAAAATGCCTGCGTTTTTACATGTTTACCTTGTGTTTGGCTGGTATGACTCTAAAAGTGTGAGCAGCTGCTTAAACTTTCACAAACAAAGAAAACCAGATTCAGACCAATCGCATTTTTAGCATGCAAAAATGAATGTGTTTTTAGTGTGGTTAAAAACTCACCAAGAACCCACTATGACCTCTTCCCAAGACATGTGGAAGGGGGTATATGTTACAAACCATGTTTCAATGGAGTTTGTGTTTAGAAGCCTCACAGATTGTAAGCTCTTGTGAGCTTCCTACTGTTTCAGCTGACCATGTAATTACCTTTTAATGTCTCATTTGGTTTGTATAAGTAACCTATGATCTGTACAGAATTGCCGAATATGATGGAGCTATAAAAATAATTATTACTTATGTTCAATCAATTATTACTTATGATGGATAGTCAGAACGCCATCTGAACAACACCAACCATGCAATCCTATTGACTCTGTATACACCCTTTAATACTACTTCACCACTTTATATGCTAGAAAAAAGATAGGTTATTACTGTACCTGTTGGTGACTTCTTCATTTTGCTTAGACCTTTTGTTAAGCTCAGTCATTGTCTTTGTAAACTTTAAGAAATCCTGCACTGTGCGGAAAGTTTCATTCTCCTTGTCAGCGTCTAAATACTCAGACATTCTCAATAACTCCTGGAGCTTTTTCTTGCGATCAGGGTCCTCACTTTCCTCTACGTTTTTACTTTCTGAGGAGTCCATCTCATGTTCTGAAGTTTTGTGCTTTGTATCTTTACCTGGCCGTCCTGGTGCAGTCCCTTCCCGAAAACCTTTAGCAAAAGGGTTGCAATCGATTTTTAGCTGGGTAATCTGGAAATTCTGGTATGCTGTAACAGCGATAAATTCAGTCTGCGGGAAAGTGAAAGTGTGAACATCAGGTCCGTTAAGCTGAATGACCTCTGAGGCTTTTTCGGCAGGAATCACATGTAACCGTGGCAAATAGCGGTGCATAGAGTGAAGAATGATGTGACCTTCTTGGTCCAAAATATTATTGGTCAACTTCAGTTTATAGAAAGAAACTGGCTGATGCATCCAATACTGCCCTGTGGACGGAGATTCTGGGTGAATGAACACCCGGCCCAGAACATGTGGATCTGATTTCCCTGCAGGTTCCCACCACTTTCCATTCCACTTGTACCGCAGATTATCTAATGGAGTGATGTCCATGACAAGGATATACTTTAGGCAAGGGTCCAAACCAGATAGCCAATAGCGACAATAAGGAAACATCCGTCTTCCTTGCTTTGTTAAGACCATCTCAGTGTTACAGCGGTAAAACTCATTCCACATGTTATTATTGTCAAGAGTCACAGTAATATCCCCTGATATACAATTAGCGGAGAGGAAGAAGTCAGATTTAGATGAATTGGGACCAGTTTGGATAGCTGGTGCTACAGAGGATACATCCTTGTTGGCCACTAAGATCCCTTCTTCTTTCAGGCCATCCCCTTGTGATGGCTGGAGAATGACGAAGTATGCCGGAGCTGTGGATGGTGGTTTGCATACTCCTTCTGTGCCACCTGTCAGAGGCGATTCCTCCTCCATGGTGGTGGTAAGATGTGGAGGTTCAGACCACCAGGAGTTTGTCTATGTGATGCATTTCCCTGAAATGAAATTAAAATAATGTGATTAAACATAAAACCCAACACACAAATAACCTTTGCATTTTGACATCTGTAATCAAACAAACAATAAAGACAACATGAGCACAAAATGTTTCTATCTATACAAAACAGTTTATACACACATGTGCCTCAAAGGTGGCCTCAAACTTGCCACCCGAGAGCCCTGTGTGATCCGTATGCTGGAATCACAGTTTGCTATGCATTATACCGCAAATACTTGTTTGTTGGCTGCAACAGAAAGCTTTATGTTGAATTATTGTATTATTATGAAGTTTGTCCCCAAACACTTATCTTTGGACCGTTTAAATAGCCTATAAGTGACTTCTTGTATTGTCAAACTATACTCACCCCTAAAACCCATATGATAAAACAGGGACCATTCTTCCTTCTAAAATCAACTTTTCTAATTATTCTAATGAGCCTGACAGACTCAGGTGGGTGTGTCCATAGCCCCTATGTGCTGCAGATTCACAGTCTGTTACAATGAGCAGAGCGGGTCTCCTCTCACACAGAGGCAGAGGGAGGATGGAGATAGCAGGGGAATGGTGAGACGTGTTCTGCTCATTGTAACACGCCGTCAATCTGAAGAATGGAGGGGCTCTGGTAAGGGCCACAGAGCCCTTCAGGCTCAGTTGATTTTGGAAGGCCATGGACAACAAATATAAGATGATTACCACCGGCACTGTGCTTGGATCTATGAGTAAGTGTTCTGGGTTTATCATGATGGATTTTGATGGTAGATTTCCTTTATGTAATTATTGATCAATAGTACAAGTGAATACAAGAAAATAAATAATATATCTTAAAAGAGCAAAGCGCTCCTTTGAGCTGATTATCCTCCCTTCCTAATATGCTGCTGAAGTCTATCTTGCCAGCAGGAAGACAGAAACTTGCCGCTCAATGCAAGGAGGGGGGTGAGTCCCAGCAGCTAGAACTGTGCTGCTGGATAGTACAGACTATATCACACATAGCCCCCTGGAGGGATCCTCCTGGTGTTGTACACAGGACCAGTGCTCTCTGTACAGGAGGGTGAGGCTCTTACACATGAGATGTGGCTCAGATGCTATGGCTGAGGCCCCTGCATACAGATATAGCCCCGGAGACCTGCCACTGACTATTGTACAAGGCCACAATAGATATAGCTAGTGGTCAGACGTGTGCCACCTCCTGCGGCCATTACCTCCGCATACATCTCCCCCGCCGCCCTCTGCCAGCTGTGCCCCGTACCTCACATAGCCCCTCCACTGTCACGGCCGCCGGAGCTGCCCACCATCCTGGCGCGGGGGTGGAGGAGGGCAGTTGCCCCGGGTTACTGCCCTCTGAGGTGTGCGGGGGCTTTTCTTTGTTTTGTGTTTTTTTTTCTTTTTAATATGAAATAGTTACTCGACGCCGCTCGGCAGCCCGCGCAGGCGCAGAAGAGGCGGTGCGTGACGTCACCCACCTGGCATCTGCGGCGGCAAAGAGCACGAGGCTGCGATCACGTGCCGTCAGCCGCCGCCGAGACGAGAGCGGTGGGAGGGGCTTATGGGCCGAGCACCGCCACACCCAGGAGCGGCACTACAGCGCCCAGCGAGGCTGCTTCTAGAACTGCAGCACCTGCCATATCCTGGCCTTATGGATTGTGCTGCAGCCACACCATGTCACATCACACCCCAGTGCCTGCCACCATGGATCTATCGTAATATACCTATCTAAGCCTAGAGGCTACTTGATACTAAGGAGCAGAGAGTACATAGTGCACGTGGCTTTAAGGGATTGTCCAGGTTAGTGATATGGTGACACTCAGGCCCCCCTCCGATGTGCTATCAGCTGATCAGTGTGTCCTATGGAACTTGGAAACCACCTTTAATAAGAGATGCATATTGTATTTACCAGTGTCACCAGTCTACTACTACACCCCAACTCACACATACACCAACAATAAAACAATGTTAAGATACCCCCGGATCCATATTCCCAGTTAGGACCTTTACAAAAGCTTAGCCTTAAAGGACACCTGTCATCAGGTCTGTGTCACTAGTCCTGTCACCACTACCTGTTGGAGCAGCTCACAAGGATCCCATCCCAGCCTTTATCTAGTCATTTCATACATTAATCATTGTAAAATCATCTATTCTTTATTATGTAAATGAGGCTGGTCACATGGTCAGAGGCAGTGATGTCACCCCTGTTACCCCTCCCCTCTCCTCCCCCTGCTCATGTCTGTGTGTAATGTATAGTAAAGCATTGCTAGTGTGTGTATGTCATCTGGTGACATGCTGCATCCTCCTAATATACAGGTGAGAGACACAGACATCAGCTACACATGAATCTGACATGTTCTGCTATAACATGGCTGCCTGGAGCTGCTGTATCTCTCCTATACACACACAGGGGGCGTGGCCACCAGCACCAGGAAGCACATCATTATACAGCCTCACATCATTATACAGGCTGTCAGTCAAGCACTGGGGGTGTGGCTGTGCCTCCCACTCATGAATAGAGTGGACAGCTTGAATATGCTAATGCTTCATTGGACATTTCACAGGTCATTTGCATACAGCTTTAGGACCTCATTGCTTAGGTTTACAGGCATGTAGAGGGACAATAAAGGGATAGAGGCAATGCTCTCTAATGGCAGTTAATGAAAATATATTTAGTTTAGGGGGGTTATTTTGCATGACGGGTTCTCTTTAAAGGAAGTCTACCACCAGGATGGAGGATTGTAAACCAAGCACACGTACATGCTTGTGTGTGCCCCATCTGGTAGGATCTGTTCTTCTTTTAGCTTTTTACGTCCTTGTTTTTTTACAAAACATGCTTTCAAAATTATGCAAATGAGCCTGGGGGGCTCCAAGCTCAATATGTGTTAATGGAGCTCCCCAGGCTCATTTGCATATTTTTTTACAGTCTTCTTTTCTTAAAAACAAGGGCATATGAAGCTTAACCTCTTAACGCTCAGCGTCCGATATATCGGACGCTGAGCGCAGTGACTTAGCGCTCAGCGTCCGATATATCGGACGCTGAGCTGATGCCGGTTCAGCTCAAGATCTGAGCCGAACCGGCATCGGGAAAGACGGGGTGCCGGCTGTGACTGATAGCCGGCACCCCAGTGTAACACCCGCGATCGGAGTTGTCTCCGATCGCGGGTGCTTAACCCGTTAAATGCCGCGGTCAGCGCGACCGCGGCATCTAACATGTATCTGGGGGGTCTTTCCCCCACGATCGGCCCCCCCGAACCGTTTTCGGGGTGCGCCGATCGTTGCTATAGTAACTCTGGGGTCCAATCTGGACCCCAGAGTTACTTGCAAGAATTGCCAGTAAGATGGCGTCTGTGACGTCATCTTACTGGCACAGTGCCAGCCTATGCAAGTGTATAGGCTGACACTGATAATACTCTGCAATACATCAGTATTGCAGAATATTAGCATGAAGAAGCAATCAGATGATTGCTTCTTCATGTCCCATGGTATAAAAGTGAAAAAGTAAAAAAAAAAGTTATTCAATAAAAAAATAAAGTCATAAATCACTAAAAATGCCCCAAACCCCCAAAACATATAAAGAGACATATAACTCAAAAAAAAGTCTAAATCATAAGACAAACCCCACATATATAGTATCACCGCGTCCGTAACAACCCGTAGAATAAAAGTAAATCATTATTGAACCCGCACGATAAACGCCGTAAAAAAAAACTGTTATAAACCCTCCAAAAATTATGATTTTTACCTTTTCAATCCCACAAAAAATGCTATAAAATGTGATCAAAAAACCATATGTACTCAGACATGATACTGGTGCAAAGTACAACATGTCCCGCAAAAAACAAGCCATCAACCAGCTCCGTAGCCAAAAAAGTAACAATGTTATGCCACTTGGAAGACGGCAATACATAAATGATAGATTTTTCCCCACATTAGGGTTTTGTTTGACAAATTTAGTAAAACGTAAGAAAATATATTCATGTCTGCTATCCCCGTAATCGTATCAACCCATAGAATAAAGATAACATGATTATTAGTCTATACGGTGAACACCAAAAAAAAAAGAAGTAAAAAATCCAGTACAGAATTGATGCTTTTCTACTCCTGTCCTCAAAAAAAGTTCCTAAACTTTCAACAATAGGTGATACCAACCCCAAAATGGTAACATTGGAAAAAGCATCTCATCCCGCAAAAAAAATGGCATCACATGGCCCCAATAACGAAAAAGCTAAAATTTTATAGCCTTCAAAAGGGGCCAATGAGGAAACTAAAATCCTGGCAGCTGCAGCGCCCTCCTTCCCTTCTGCGCCTCGCTGTGCCCCCATAACACAAGTAACGGCCACATGTGGGGGGTCTCTGCACTCAGGAGAAATTGCAGAACAAATTGTATGGTGGGTTTTCTCTTTTTATCTTTTGGAAATGTGTAAATTTTAGGGCTAAATGAACGTATAAGGGAACAATATGACCATTCTAAATTTCACCTCCATTTTGATTCAATTACTATGAAGATCTCAAGGGGTTAACAATCTTCGTAAAAGCTGTTTCTGATAGCTTGAGGGGTGCAGATTTGAAAATGGGTAGATTATATAGGGGGTTTTGATGCTAAATATGTAAAATTCCATTCAAAACTGTATTTATCCCCAAAATAGTCAATTCTGAAAATCCGGAAAAGCGATATTCTATTTGCAAGCCGCGTGACATCAAAATAAATTATCCAAACATTTCAGAAATTATGAAAATGTAAAGTAGACAAATGGGAAATGTTATTCAGCAACTTATTTAGGTGGTAAATCTATCTGCCTGAAAACGCAATGATTTTGAATTTCGAAAATGGCAAATTTTTCCAAAAATTTATCATATTTTCTTTTTTTTGTAAATAAACGCAAAACTTATCTGCCAAAATTTACCACTAAAATGAAGTACAACATGTGGGGAAAAAACAATCTCAGAATCGCTTTGATAAGTAACAGTGTTCAAAAGTTATAACCATATAAAGAGACGCAAGTCAGAATCCAAAAAATCGGGCTGAGCCTTAAGCTACAAAATGGCCGCGTCCTTAAGGGGTTAATGAACAGTAGATCCTGACAGAGGGGGCATAGACCAGTATGTTAGTGTGCTTGGTTTACAGTCCTTCATCCTGGTGGTAGATGTCCATTAAACCACTGATCATATTGCCCAAGAAACTTTGTGCTTTATAGTTTGCCACAATAGAAGCTACTTTAATGGAAATAGGGAATCCCTATAATATCTAAAGCCTCTTTTCCACTGCACAGTACAGGGATCTACTTCAAAACAACTTGCCCAGGAGTTCAATCCAAGAAACTCGCTTTGTGCACTTTTCCAGACACAACCTCAAATCACTGAACTAAGTTCAGTTTAGTGGTTCCAGGTTCAGTCCGGAAAAATTCCTCAAGAGCACAAAATTAGTTTCTTGGATTAAACTCTTGGGCAACTTGGCTTGAAGTAGATCCCTGTATTGTGCAGTGGAAAAGAGGCTTTAGATATTATAGGGATTCCCTATTTCCATAAAAGTAGCTTCCAGTATGGCAAACTCAACGCACAGAATAACACATTTCTCACAAGTCCAGACAGAGTGAACAACCCTCTCCCTGGCAAAGACATCCGATTGTTGTATTAACTACAGCAACTTAATGGAACATGTTAGATTTTGGAGCTCCATTATGAGACTCTCGTCTACACAGTTGTGTTTCCCTATGGGAGCATTAGATACTGCGAGGGATCTGATGTAGGTGTCATGTTGAGCTGTATAGTTTTCGGTGGCTGCATTTCCCAGACCTGACACTGTTCTGGGGACAGGACTCCAAGGATCATAGTTATGTATGATGTAAGGACTCCTTGCTTTGCCGTTGGGTCACTCTGTCATGCTGAGAACATGATCAGAATATGGGATGGTGGTCCTGCGGATTGGATCAATCATCATAACTGTATAAGGGTGATGTCACACGTGCTGCTTTGTCTGCGTACGCGGACATCACCCTTACTATGATGCGTCCTGTTCCCATAAAAGTGTGCAGTCAGTGAAATGCGGCAACCATACTTTCCATGCTTCAAGGAAAAAACACATTCATGTGAATGAGCCCTAAGGGGAAAACAAGTCACAAAGTTTTACAGGGAAAAAAAAAATCTGAATTTGTAAGCCACCCTAACCAGTTTTACAAAAGAGGCTTCACTGGTTGGGCATGGCCTCCCATGACGGCAAAATTCACTATACAGGCGGTCCCCTACTTAAGGACACCCGACTTACAGACAACCCATAGTTACAGACGGAACCCTCTGCCCACTGTGACCTCTGGTGAACCTCTCTGGATGCTTTAATAAAGTCCCAGGCTGCAATGATCAGCTGTAAAGTGTCTGTAATGAAGCTTCATTGATAATCCTTGGTCCTATTACAGCAAAAAATTTTGAAACTCTAATTGTCAATGGGACAAAAGAAAAAAAAAAATTGTCTAGAACTTCAATTATAAAATATACAGTTCCGACTTACATACAAATTCAACTTAAGAACGAACCTCCGGACCCTATCTTGTATGTAACCCGGGGACTGCCTGTACAAGACTTGTGTATTGCCTTAACAATCAGTTTACATAAGAATGACCACGTAATGGCACAGATCTGTCCACAGGCAGCCAACCTTTAGGGCGCTGTCCCACGTTGCGTTTGCAAACGCAGACAAAACCGCGCCCACCGGGGCGGTCCAATCGCATCAGCGTTTCTATGGAAACGCCTGCAATCGGGAACGAGCCACCGGTGTTTTGCATTAATTTAACGCAAAACACCGGCGGCTCGTACCCGATCGCAGCCATAGAAACGCTGATGCGATCGGACCGCGGACCGCCCCGGTGGGCGCGGTTTTGTCTGCGTTTGCAAACGCAACGTGGGACAGCACCCTCAGGCCAAGTACAAATGTTGTTTTTTGGTAGCATTTGCATTGTGTTTTCAAGTGCATTACAACAGCTGAGGAGAGGTGATTTGCCTAATTACATCAATGTAAACATTTCATTTACAAAATGTAATGTATGTGTTAACTTTGAGTGTATATTGCGTTCTGCAAATGTAAATAATAATGTAATTAGGCAAATCACTTCTCTTCTGCTGTAGTATTGCAGGTTGTAAACAAAATGTGTGAACTTGCCCTTAGGGTGAAGACACACATGGCGTTTTTGGGCCGTTTTTACTAAGTGCGTTTTCAGATCGTCAAAAGCGCATGCGTTTTTGTCAGTTTTTCTGAAATTGCGCAATGAAAACGGACAAAAACCCATGCGTTTTCAAAAAACGCATGCGTTTTTTAACGATCTGAAAACGCACTTAGTAAAAACGGCCCAAAAACGCCATGTGTGTCTTCACCCTTAGGCTACCTGCACATGATGTAGAATGTATACATTTTATCTACAGCCAGCACACATCCCATTTCACTGCTCTGGGCTCATGCACACGGCCCTATGCACAAGCCAGTGGCCTAAGATGCAAAAAACATAGGCAGGTCTTATTCCTGTCCAGTTTACGTCCCATGAAGTCATTTTCAGTTGTCAACAGTTCACAAGGTGGTTGCTTGCGTTCAATATAGCAACACACATCGTGTGCAAGTAGCCTTAGGGTGATGACACACGTACCTCTTTGTCTCTTTGCAAACGCAGACAAAGTCGCACCCACTGGGGTGGCCCGCGGCCCGATCGCATCAGCGTTTCTATGGAAACGCCTGCGATCGGGAACGAGCCGCCGGTGTTTTGCATTAAATTAACGCAAAACACCGGAGGCTCGTTCCCGATCGCAGGCGTTTTCATAGAAACACTGATGCGATTGGGCCACGGTCCGCCCCGGTGGGTGCGGCTTTGTGGTACGTGTGTCATCACGGTGCTGTACAGGAGAGGTACAATGCAGCAGAAATCAGAAATGAGACCAGCACCTATCCTGTGTAAATACCATTATGGTCTCCAATGGGAAACCATTTACCATATTTTTCGGACTATAAGGCGCACAAAAAATCCTTTGATTTTCTCAGAAATTAAAGGTGCGCCTTATATATGAACCGTACTGACAGACAACAGTTGCCTTGAACTGTGCACAGGTCTGCCACCTGCTGGTCATACATCCTTATAATCATGTGCGCCTTATAGTCCAGTGCACCTTATATATGAACCTAGACATTTAAGCAGGCATTTATTGAAGGTGCGCCTTATACTCCGATGCGCCTTATAGTCCAAAAAATACTGTAATGTAAATTTATTACAAGGAAAGCAGATGCAACTCTATCCCCATCTTTAACTATGCAAATGTCTTATGCAAACGTCTTGGTAATACAAAAAAACGTTATCTGTATCCAGAGTATAGAGAGAAGAGGCTGATCACTGTGGGTCCGACATCTGCACCTTCCTACCACTCCAGATGTGCTGGAACAGTACCACACTCCAGGCTCCGCCCGGGTTATCTGCCTCTAGGCTGAGGATGATGCAGGGAGCCGTCAGGGGTAGTGATCGGCTCTTTATAATAAGCTAGATCATTTGGTTCAGAACACTAAACACAGACGGCTTTTCTGGCAACGTATCTAATTTTATAGGGTATGGTTTGCAGGCAGTCAGCCCCCCACTCCACTTGTTGCAGGATTGAGGGCATTATATTATAATATTACAGTATGGAGGTCATTATAAAATGATGTTAAAAGACGGAGGACATTATATGATGATGTTACAGGACGGAGGACATTATATGATGATGTTACAGGACGGAGGACATTATATGATGATGTTACAGGACGGAGGACATTATATGATGATGTTACAAGACGGAGGACATTATATGATGATGTTACAGGACGGAGGACATTATATGATGATGTTACAAGACGGAGGACATTATACGATGATGTTACAAGACGGAGGACATTATACGATGATGTTACAAGACGGAGGACATTATATGATGATGTTACAAGACGGAGGACATTATATGATGATGTTACAGGACGGAGGACATTATATGATGATGTTACAAGACGGAGGACATTATTTGATGATGTTACAAGACGGAGGACATTATATGATGATGTTACAAGACGGAGGACATTATATGATGATGTTACAAGACGGAGGACATTATATGATGATGTTACAGGACGGAGGACATTATATGATGATGTTACAGGACGGAGGACATTATATGATGATGTTACAAGACGGAGGACATTATATGATGATGTTACAGGACGGAGGACATTATATGATGATGTTACAAGACGGAGGACATTATATGATGATGTTACAGGACGGAGGACATTATTTGATGATGTTACAAGACGGAGGACATTATATGATGATGTTACAAGACGGAGGACATTATACGATGATGTTACAGGACGGAGAACATTATACAATGATGTTACAGGACGGAGGACATTATACGATGATGTTACAGGACGGAGGACATTATATGATGATGTTACAAGACGGAGGACATTATACGATGATGTTACAGGACGGAGGACATTATACGATGATGTTACAGGACGGAGGACATTATATGATGATGTTACAGGACGGAGGACATTATACGATGATGTTACAGGACGGAAGACATTATATGATGATGTTACAGGACGGAGGACATTATAAAATGATATTACAAGACGGAGGACATTATATGATGATGTTACAGGACGGAGGACATTATATGATGATGTTACAGGACGGAGGACATTATACGATGATGTTACAGGACGGAGGACATTATACGATGATGTTACAGGACGGAGGACATTATATGATGATGTTACAGGACGGAGGACATTATAAAATGATATTACAAGACGGAGGACATTATATGATGATGTTACAGGACGGAGGACATTATATGATGATGTTACAGGACGGAGGACATTATATGATGATGTTACAGGACGGAGGACATTATACGATGATGTTACAAGACGGAGGACATTATACGATGATGTTACAAGACGGAGGACATTATATGATGATGTTACAAGACGGAGGACATTATATGATGATGTTACAGGACGGAGGACATTATAAAATGATATTACAAGACGGAGGACATTATATGATGATGTTACAGGACGGAGGACATTATATGATGATGTTACAGGACGGAGGACATTATAAAATGATATTACAAGACGGAGGACATTATATGATGATGTTACAAGACGGAGGACATTATATGATGATGTTACAGGACGGAGGACATTATAAAATGATATTACAAGACGGAGGACATTATACGATGATGTTACAGGACGGAGGACATTATATGATGATGTTACAGGACGGAGGACATTATAAAATGATATTACAAGACGGAGGACATTATATGATGATGTTACAGGACGGAGGACATTATTTGATGATGTTACAAGACGGATGACATTATTTGATGATGTCACAAGACGGAGGACATTAAACGATGATGTTGCAGGACGGAGGACATTATACGATGATGTTACAAGACAGAGGACATTATTTGATGATGTTACAAGACAGAGGACATTATTTGATGATGTTACAAGACGGAGGACATTATATGATGATGATGTCTAGTGATGTGTTGTTCATGAGCGAGCCGGCTCTTGTTTGTGAATGGGAGCCAGCTCCCATCGATGACTAACTAAACCAGCCCCTAACCGTCTCACCACACCCCCTTTAACCCGCTACATTTGGGTTAAAAGTGGTGTGACTGACTGGCCTGCAGTTCCCTATTATATATTTAATAGGGAGCCGTTCAGGAGCTAGAAGAGCCGGCTCTTCCTAGTGAGCGGAGCCTATTGAGCCAGCTCACTAGGAAGAGCCGGAATTCCCATCACTAATTATGTGACTGTGGAACACATAATGGGTATTTTATATGAGGTTCACGGTAAGGAAGTAGTATACAGAGTATAAGAGGGAATACAAGGGGCGGGTGTGTGACTGTGAACCACAATGTCCAACTTTCAGAAAAGTCCCCGAGCCGCTCCTGATATCCATTGTACTATTGGAGAAGAGTTTCAGTTGCCTCTGGGGGAGCAATGCAGGGGTGCATCCCCTTTAGGGCATCACTGGGGCCCCAGCTGGTATCTGGGGTGATTTGGGTTTTCCAGGTTTTGGATAACTTTGCCCTGTTCACAGAGGTCTTTAATCTGCCTTCATCATCACACACAGAGAACCAGGACCCGGCGCCTGGTGTATGTATTGGCCGCGGCTGTAGTGCTGCTATGCGCTCAGCGCCGCCGCTGCCTCACCCCCATCACGTGTCACACAGCACAGCACCGCACACACCGGCTCACATGACCCTGCGGGAGGACAGCGCAGGCGCGTCACCTTCCCAGACACCCAGCCCCGCCCTCGATCACGTGATCCGCCCTCCCCACCCTGCCACACTAAATCCACACGCTTTCCGCCGCCATTTCTCTTCGATCGAATTTCACGCGTCGATAGACACAAAGCACCCGCGCTTTCAGTGACCACATACGAGGGAGGGCGCAGGCGCCATCGAGTGATGACCGCTCCCGGGTGCCCGCACCTCCATACGGCAATAAAACACTGCGAAACACGCGAACCAATGAGACTCCGCACACAAGGCGCCAAAAGACCAAATAGAAGCGAGCTGTGATAGGCTGCCGGGCGTCACGTGGTCAGGCCACACCCTATATCTCGCCCAAGCGGTAAACAAACACTAAATAGGGGCCGAGACGCGCTCCTCGTAGCGGCGCTATTCTCGTAGGGCTGTTACGCCATTTACGTAACTCGGAAGTGACACTGAGCGCCTGCTGCGCCTCTGCGGAATGGGCATTAGTCACATAACGGGAGCTGCACTGAGTATATGCAGTGTTGGCTGCAGTGCACACTGATCCGTACCTGTGCCGGCGTGTTGTTTTCCCGCTCCCTTAACGCACTTCCTTCGAGTGGTGACAAGCGCTACACCCTCCACGTCCCCCATGCCATTCAGCGGAGTATGGCTCACACCGCGCTAGCTGGACGCTAGGCTCCAGCTGATTGGCCGAGGCGGCGTCACGTGGTGTGTGAGGCAGCTTCTCCCTGCCCGATAACACGCAGCACGGAATGGTGACTGTGAGGAGCGCGGAGACGAGGTCACATCGGCGATGTCCTCCTGACAGCGCCCGGTACCGCACTAGCAGCCCGGGGTGTGTGCAGTGCCCAGCCCGGTGTGAGAGGAGACACTATTACATATTAGGGGAAGCTATACAAAGAGAATGGAGTGTATATTTGTACAGTAGTAAAATCCCTTTATATTCTACATTATATACGACCTGCGTATATACGTCCCCCATGCGCAGCCTGGAGAAGATAAGACATGTCCTATTTTCACTGGAATATGGCACCGTATATTACTATGGAGAGGGGCGGGGGTGAGCGGTGCGCCTGGGGCGCCAATATATGCCTGTCTGTGTCTCTGGGCTTTACTATACTGTAAACTAATCCCACCACAAAACTTTCTATAACGCTTCATGCACAGATGTGTGCTGTGATCCGCAATCCAGTAAGAGAGAGGAGGGGCAAGTGCTTTTCTCCTCTCCGTTGGGAGATGAGCCACCATGCCGTAAATCCGTGCATGACATGCTCTATCTTTTGCAGCGCAGTAACACACAATGTGCTCAATACAGTGTCCGTGTGACACTGACGGCTCCCTGCATCATCCCCTAGAGGCGGGTAGAGTTAAAACTCGGACAGAGCCTGAATTTCGGAACTGTTTGAGCACATCTGGAATGGTTGGAAGGTGCAGATTTCAGACCCACACTGATCAGCCTCTTCTCTCTATACTCTGGATACAGATAATGTTGGTTTGCTGTATAACCAACACATTTGCATAACACATTTGCCTAGAAAAAGATGTGGATAGAGTTGCATCTGCTTTCCTTGTAATGGAGTGTGCCAGGCATTGAATTGTTTTTGTCTGCAGACCGTTATGGTGTGTACACAGGATAGGTGCTGGTCTCGCTTCTGGGATCCCCACCTGTCCAACTACACCTGGTGCTGCACCCAAGGGGGAAAAGTTATCCATTCAATTCTGGTTGACCCCTTGCGCTTGCAAAAGTGTTTTTATCTTTACCTTTCTTGTTTATTGTCCAGTATGTGTGAATAGAGATCTCATCCCCTGCTGACTTATGGAGACTCGTAATTCCTTTTCTGCATCTCCGCCATTTTTTCTGGTAGCAGTCACTAATTTGCCTTAGGTGCATTCTCCTAAGTGCAGATTATAAGTGCACACCTGAAATATACCAGAATTAAACCAGAAGTGTATTATATGTATGTACTAAATCATTATCCTTCCAAAATGCTACTTGTGGCAATAAGAGTCATAATTCCCCTACTCTTTTATCCCCACTTTTAACCCTCTCCCACTTGCTTTTGCCATCTCTGCTTCTCCTTTCCACTGGTAACATCTCTCTAAAATGTATCAGACTGTCCCCAACTTATTTTTTTGTATTTCGTAATTGCATTTGTTCTTGTCTTAATGTAATGTATGTGAACCCCTTTTTGAATGTACAGCATCATGGAATTAATGGTGCTCTATAAATAAGTGATGATAATAACAGAAAAAATAATGATTCTGACCCCACAATACTTCTGCAGTCTAAACCACTGGTAAGGTGGAACAATTTATCATAAGGATGTCTTAACAAGTAGCTGAAGTATCTGTAAGGGGTTGTATTCACGTTGTGTGCGGCTATATGGGTTGTGCTGCTATATGGGAAGCAAACGATGGTTTGCTCTGCTCTCGTGCTGATGACAATTGAAATGACTGGTCACGACTCGGGCAGGAATAGGACCTGCTGTATCTTTTTCGGCACGCTCTGTCGCATTGTGGTGTGACAAACTAGCAGAGAAACCAAATGAATCTCCCTCTTTCTCCACCAGTTTCGATGTTGGGCTGGGCGGGCCAGGACATGAACGCCTGGCCCTTCACATTTTCTACAGTCTCCGTCCGAGACTATAGCAACAAACTCTGCCAGTTCTGATCTGGGGATCGAAACTGGTAGAGTTTGCACCCATATTTACTAAAAGGTCAGAGCCTCTTAGTGTATAAGGGCGCTAGTTCAGCAATGGAGGGAGTTTTAAGATTTGTTTGATTAGTGCCAGAAATCTACCATTTGTTTTTATGCATTGTGAACCAAACATATCTTTAATCCCTGATCCAAGTGGTTTTGCTCAAAAAACAATGATAACATTTTGGACCTTGGGAAAGCTGGGTACAGACTGGCTACTGTACAGAAACAGATTACACAGAGCTTCCTGAACTGTCCAGGCAGGACTAATCGACCTTAGCTGGATAACTCATACACAGCAGCTGGGGGGATGGTGCAGCGATTGACTACTTCTGCCTGTCAGGGACATCACAGTGAATACAGCGTTGTCAGAAGCACTGCATTATTAGGAGAGGAGAAGCGCTGGGGCACAGTAGTAACAACCTCCTTATCATTATTTTATAATTGCTTGAGAATGGGCCCAAAGATCTGGAGTGTGGAAGGTACCTGGTGCCGGCGCTCGCGGATGAACTGCTCTGTTCCTTACGGTTCTTTTAAAAAGCACTATCACAGCGTCCTCTGAACCTTTGGAGCAGACGACCGTGAGGAAGGAGGAACCGGCAAGTCTCATAGGATAACCCTGCAAAAAAGCGCTTAACCCAGCGCTACAAGGTGAGCGCATGATATTGACACCACATACCTTTGTCACTTATACTTACCTACTACACTAGGAAAGCGCCTGTTTTTGTCTCTCCCTTCTTATATCCTCCACCTCATTACCGAGTCCTACCCCGATACATTCGGGGGTACCATACAGAGGGAATCCAATACTACTACTACAACAATTATTTTATAATTGATATTTAGCAAAACCACTTGGTTCAGGAATTAAACAAGTTATGTTTCTGCATCAGTGTGGCTACAGCATTCTCAAGGTATGTTTGCTTCATAAGGCATAAGAGCAAATGGCACTGTCATGGCCATATGTTTTGAGAATGACACAAATATTATATTTTCACATGATCTGTTGCCCTCTGGTTTTTATCACATACAGAAATACAAGTTCAATCATATTATGAGTAACAAAAGCTTTTATTGACACTTAGAATGAGTTACTGCAGCAAGTGAATATTTGCAGTGTTGACCCTTCTTCTTCAGGACCTCTGCAATTCTCCCTGGCAGCTCTCAATCATCTTCTGGACCAAATCCTGACTGATAGCCGTCCATTCTTGCACAATCAATGCTTGCATTTTGTCACAATTTGTTGGTTTTTGTTTGTCCACCAGTCTCTTGATGATTGGCCACAAGTTCTCAATGGGATTAAGATCTGGGGAGTTTCCAGGCCATGGACCCAAACTCTCTATGTTATGTTCCCTGAGCCATTTAGTTATCACCTTTGCTTTATGGCAAGGTGCTCCATCATGCTGGAAAAGGCATTGTTGATCACCAAACTGCTCTTGGACGACGGTTGGGAGAAGTTGCTCTTGGAGGACATTCTGGTCCCATTCTTTATTCATGGATGTGTTTTTAGGCAAGACTGTGAGAGAGCCGATTCCCTTGGCTGAGAAGCTGCCCCACACATGAATGGTTGCAGGATGCTTTACAGTTGGCATGAGACAAGACTGGTGGTATCGCTCACCTTGTCTTCTCCCAACAAGCTGTTTTCCAGATGTTCCAAACAATCGGAAAGGGGATTCATCAGAGATTCATCAGAGATTCATCAGAGATTCATCAGAGAAAATGACTTTACCCCAGTCCTCAGCAGTCCACTCCCTGTACCTTTTGCACGTGTTTCTTTAGTGCAAAACTAAAACATGGTTAACAGAAGAGAAACAATGATGCCAGGCACCAGCCTCCTTTTAAAGTGTCCAGGGGTTGTGATTCTTACTTAATCTTGACAGATTGCTCCAGTAACACATGTGTGGGTGTTGATGAGGACAGGGCTGGATATCAATCACTGAAACGATGTGTGCAATTGAAATGTGTTTTGGGGGAAAAAGTTCATTTTCTAGGCAAATATTGACTTTGCAATTAATTGCTGTTAAGCTGATCACTCTTTATAACATTCTGGAGTATATGCAAATTGCCATTATAAAACCTGACGCAGTAGACTTTGTAAAAATTAACATTTGTATCATTCTCAAAACTTTTGGCCATGACTGTAGGTTTCCTTTAATGAATCTCCTCAAAGTGTTTCACTGCCTGGTGTCTGTGCATAATGCACGTCTATGGCGCATGTAAGCCAGTTGCCGTCTGTGCATTATGGACCTGTGCGTGTAGCCTTACACTGGTTAAATGTGTTGCAATGCATTTTAGTGACACCCCTCTTCCACCTCTATAAGTCACTCACCTTAGGCAACAAAGTGAACCTGCTAAGCTCATTTTCACGTGACTTTGGAGGTGATTTTATTTAGGTAAATGGGTGAGCTTTAACATAAAAGAGAATGCTAGAAAGGACATTTCATACCCTGCCTCGGGGGACTGGTAGTTTAGAAGTGAAACATTCTCTTTAAGACCATCTTTGCACACCCTATTTGGTGGCTCAGTTTGCACCAGCTAAATGACCCAAAGTTCTGGTGCATAATACTTGGTGCCCCCCTTTTTACCACAAAGCTACACCATTTTTGTTATACTAGCTGTAAATGTGTCTAAAACTCCATGTCAAATGGAGTGCAAGGAATTGTAGACCATTTTCTGGCGCAAATTTGTAAAAAGATTCTTGATATTGATAAATCTTTTCAGCTTTATAAATTACACCTATACTGTGACATCACTGATCTATATTAGAATTTTTTTTTATTATTCCTGTAGTGTGACCGCACATGATTACTATTTCATGTGTTTATTGTACTTGTACTCTGACCTTATTTTGTTTAATTAGCATTACTGTGTATTTAAGCTTCTATTGTGACTTCACATTTATTATTCCTGACAATTGCCAAACTCAATGCCAATGGGTCAAATTCCACGTGGGCAGTCCGTGAATCATGTACTGTGCCGTCCAGTTTCACAGACTTACCACATTGCATTATATGATGCATGGAGTCCCGATCAGATCCCTTGTTCAAGCAACCTGTGGAAAAAAAGTATTAAAAAAAAGTTTTTCCTAATAAATATGAATATATATACACACACATACATATACCGTATATACTCGAGTATAAGCCGACCCGAGTATAAGCCAAGACCCCTAATTTTACCACCAAAAACTGGGAAAACCTATTGACTCGAGTATAAGCCAAGGGTGTAGTATACAGCTAGACAGCCCCCATGTAGTATACAGCCAGCATAAAAAATAAAAAAAACTTAAGTCACCCTCTGGTGTCCGGATCGTTGGCGGGGGTCCCGATCTTCGGCGCGAGTACCGGCAGCTCCTCTTCTCTCTTCTGTAGCCGGTAGATCGCGTCCATGCGATCTCCCGGCGGGCACGCACTATGATGCGGCGGTGTTGCTGCTGATGACGTCATCAGCGGCGACACCGTCGAATCATAGTGCACGATCTTCCGGCTACAGAAGAGAGAAGAGGAGCCACCGGGACCTGCGCCGAAGATCGGGAGCCTCGCGTTGAAGATCGGGAGCCGCGCCAAAGATCCGGACACCGGAGGGTGAGTGTTAAGTTTTTTTTATTTTTTACTTGACTCGTGTATAAGCCGAGGTGAGTTTTTTCAGCACATTTTTTGTGCAGAAAAACTCGGCTTATACACGACTATATATGGTATATGTTAAAACCCCCTAAACACGATTTCCTATACAACAAAAAACTAAATCACAAAAAAAAACCACATACTTTGTATCAATGCATCAATAACAATCTGTACAATAAATCGGAAACATTGTTGGACCTGCTCGGTGAATGCTGTAAAAAAAAAAACGGAAAAACTTGCTAAAAATTTAAATTGTTCCTCAAACCCCTCCACAAAAAAACATTATAAAAACTGATCAAAAAAATTATGTGCGCCAAAACGGTACCACTGAAAAGAACAACTCATCATTCAAAAATAAGCCCTAAACCCTCAACCCAAAAATACAAAAGTTATGCCTCCAAAAGAAGGCAATACTAAAATAAATGAGATTTTCTCTATTCAGGTGGTCCCCTACTTAAGAACACCCGACTTACAGACGACCCCTAGTTACAAACGGACTTTTGGATTTTGGTAATTTCCTGTACTTTAGCCCCAGTCTAAAATAATCAGCTATAACAGTTATCACTGGTGTCTGTAATTAAGATTTATTGTTAATCCTGGTTCGTATGACAATCCAACATTTTTAAAATCCAATAGTCACAGAGACCAAACATTTTTTGCCTGGGGTTACAATTATAAAATATACAGTTCCGACTTACAATCAAATTCAACTTAAGAACAAACCTACAGAAACTATCCTGTACGTAACCCGGGGACTGCCTGTGCTTGTTTTTCTTCAGTCAAATTGTAAAAATATATATTAAAAAAAAAAACAATATAAATGAGGTTTCACCGTAATCGTAGCAATCTTTAGAATAAAGATAACATTATTTGCATGGTACAACAAATGGCCCAAATAAAATGCAAAAAATTTGAAAACGGATTTGATAATTTTCTTTTCCCCACACATTCAAGAGTTAATAAAATCTCATCAATAAGCCAAATACTAAAATTAAGTATTTGTAAAGTGCACCTCATCTCGCAGAAAATAAGCCCTTATTTGTCCAAATTGCCCCCCAAAAATAAATAAAGATTGTATCTGCTCTGAATGGCGCACCTTCCCTTCAGTGCCCTGGTGTGTGCCCAGTTACCACCACATATGGGGGATTAGGTATTGGAATACTTGGGTGACATTGGGGATCAAACTTTGTGGAGCGTTTTGGTATTTTATCCACTGAGAATGTGTCATTTTTTGGAAAACACATTTATTTAGCCAAAAATATTTAAATTTCAAAATGACACCCAATTTTGTTTTAACCCATGTGAAACAATTGAAGGGTTAACAAACGTCATAAAAGTTGTTTTACATACATTGAGGGGTGTAGTTTCTATAATGGGGTAATTTATGGGGTTTTACTATAATTTAGGCCTCACAAACTTGAAGTTCTAAGCAGGTCCATCAAAAGTAGGAGTTTGCGTTTATGAAACTGTAAAAAAAAATTGCACCTAAAGTTCTAAGCCTCATAACACCCTACAAAAATGAGAGGATGCATAAAAACGATGTCAACGTAAAGCAGACATTCAGTAAATGTTAGCTTTAAAGTTATTTTGGGGTTATGACTCCTAAAAGTGGAAAATCTTGAAAATTGAGAATTTTTAAAAAAATTTTGCCAAATATTTTTTTCATAAATATGCAAATTTTTCAACGAACGTGAAGTGCGATGTGTCTCAAAATCACTTGGATATTTTAAAGCGTTCCAAAGCTATAACCACTTCTGTCAGATTAGAAAAAATTAGATTTGTCAGGAAGGTGCAAAATGGCCAAGTCGTTAACGGGTTAAATGGCTATTGTTTCAAAAAGCAAGTAAATTTGTTTTTTATTTCCAATAGATAGACTATTAGATGGAGAACATAGCAGCCTGAGGCTCGATGAGTAATAGCCGAGCACTAAACGGACTTGTTACCACAGTGATTCCTAGCAGCATCGCGTGTAATGTCGTCAGATGTCATACAGCATGAACTACGCAAGTAGCTAAATGTTTTAAACATTACCCTATGGTGTTTTACTATGGTTCTGAAGCCTTGCCTTACTAACACTGCAGATAGGCACACAGCAGGGGAACGTGTTAGAACAACAGCTGGAAGAGAACCATTGTAAATAGCACAAATATTCCCAGTACGGCGACATTCACATGACGCTTTTCCCTCTGTTCTAAAGAGTCCTAAAATACATTGTGAGCAGAAGGACGCAAAAAGGATGTGTCCCTCTGCTTCCGTCATACGCACTAAAGTGTGCCAAAAATGTTATGTGACCATTATGCAAATATATGATGTATAGGTTTACTGTGGAATCAGCAGCTAAAATTGAAGGCTTTAGGTCCGGTTTCTGCCAGAACATTGGGGCACATTTACTTACCTGTCCATGTCGCGATCACCGATCCGGAATGTCCAGCGATCATGCATTGTGCTGCGATTCACGTAGATCGTGTGCCCGATATCTTGCATATCCTTCCTCCAGGTGTATGTAAGTGCATTGTCTTGCGACACAATTTAAAAGTTAAATCCTGCGCTCAAGTCAGATCGTCCGATGGCCCACACCGCCCTCCCCCCATTTCTGTTGCATGAAAGACGGCGCAATTGCGCCAAAATCCGATCGCGTGCGACACAATCCCTAGTTAAATGCGGCGCATATCAGTAAGCGTCAGAATATCCGACGTTTGTGCAGTCTGCGGACCCTTAGTAAATGAGCCCCGTTTTAACCTTACCTGTGACTGGTTAGTGCCCAGTGTCACAGAGGGACAAGCCACTCTTGTATTCAACACTGTAGAAGCACCAAAAACATCAAAAATACTAAATGCAGCAAAATAAACCACAGAATAAAAGTTGCAATGCGGAAGTCCTGAGCAGTGTCAAATGAATACCACCGTGAAGCCTAACTATTACCCCCCAAACACCAGACAATATAAATCATAACAAGTATAGACAAAAAAATAAATCTAGGCAAAAAGGTAGATAAGTCCAGCTTCCAATTGCAACAGGAAATAATGATTAAAAATCCATTATATGTGTCAAAGTCTGACACGTTTTGAACCAGTAGGTTCTTAGTCATAGCCTATAAAGCATGACACTTAACAGAGTAGTTAAGCAAATAATCCCGTGACATATGAACACACCTCCGGAAGTGAGAAAAATGGGAAACTGGATATAATGATATAAGTATGATTATTAATAAAGAAACAATAGATTTGTAATTGAGACCACATGGAAATCTAGTCTGTCTGGCTTATTCATGAGTGGGTGGCACAGCCACACCCCCCCAGTGCTTGACTGACAGCCTGTATAATGGTGCGAGGCTGTATAATGATCTAATGGCTCCTCCATGTGCTTCCTCGTGCTGGCGCCCCCTGCAGCCTGTGTGTGTGTATAGGAGAGATACAACAGCTCTAGGCAGCCATGTTGTAGCAGAACATGTTAGGTACATTTGTAGCTGATGTCTGTGTCCCACACATGTGTATTAGGAGGATGCAGCATAGTGACGCACAGACCTGATGACAGGTGTCCTTTAATATCCAGTAAGCTTCTTGAGAACATAATAACCTAGTCCAATCGCCTCCTCGTAAGGGGCGGGATACCCGTTCAATAGGCGTAACAGACAAATGAGTGACATCACAGTTGTGAACATCACGGACATGTCTAGATAAACCAGAATAAACCTGAATAAATAAATCTGAGAACCCAAACCAAACTACAACATCTCTACTCCGGGGCTTTTCATTCAGCATGAACTGTAACAGTGTGCCGGTGGCACACCATTACAGATCTGTGCTGTATATAGGCTTTTCAACAAGCATCCAGTCAACTTGTCTTATTGTAGGATCAGCGCTTGTTCAAATTTAGAAATATAATTTAATGATATATATGCAATCTTAACTATTGATGGGTCAAAGCCGTTTTGGAGGTATGAGAGTAATTCCTACCAGCCATGTACTTATACGGTTATGCCGCATGTTCTAAATCATATCCTAACGTTGGATTTGTCAACCAATATCTCACTAAAATATATTTGTATAGTCTTTGGTTTGAGGCGTTTCTCTTGTGGTCACATACAACTATGTGTAGGCAGCAATATGGATAACAAAGGTCACTGGCAATCACTGCCAGGTTAGTTTTACTTATGATGGAAAAGTTTCAGAATACATTGTGCTGTATATCACAGCTTGATGTGTATGGGGAAAGTATAGCAGCCAGACCATAAGGGACGACATGCACTGACTAAAAACAAAACATACAATGGGGCTCATTTACTAAGGGTCTGCACAGCTTATTTTTTCGGCGGGTTTCCCCAACTTTTTCCGATTCGCACCTCATTTAAGTGGGGTTTTTGGCGCACGTGGTCGGATTTTGGCGCAATCGCAAATCGGGGGCGTGGCCAACGGACAACCCGACTGAGTCGGACCAAACGCGGGATTTTCAATTCAAATTGTGTCGCAAGATATGCACTAACATACACAGGGAATCGGGACAGGACCGGGTAAATAAATCTGCCCCAATGA
Source organism: Engystomops pustulosus (assembly GCF_040894005.1). Classification (NCBI taxonomy): domain Eukaryota; kingdom Metazoa; phylum Chordata; class Amphibia; order Anura; family Leptodactylidae; genus Engystomops; species Engystomops pustulosus. The sequence continues at coordinate 44,491,049 of NC_092417.1, forward strand.
GCTCATAATTAATAATACTTTGTTTTACCCATTAGGGCAGCAATGTGTAGGTTTTCTTACAGAAGGAAATGATGGCACCAGGATGCACTACGGGAACAAGACAAGTCAGCTTAGATATTCTAGGCATTGTTGGGGCCTGGCTTTCATGGGGATGTTACTTTTGTACATACCACCTACCTATACATTGGTAGTTCAAGCTTTCATGTCAACCATATTACCTTATTGCACCATCCTCATTCAGCAGGATAATTCACAATGAAACAGTGCAAGCGAAATGGTTTCAGAAACGTGACTGAGTTCCACGTCTGTACTTTGCTTTGATTAATCCAGTCGAGCATCTGCAAGATGTGCTGAAAGTACGATCCTCGGAGGCCAAAGCTTTCAGAGATTTTGTGAGCTCAATGTCTGGAAGGGTCAAACCGATTTGGTGACATGAAGGGGCCTGTACCAAATCCATCAGCCAGGTGCTGAGGATGTGATGACTGTGATCAGTTGGTGATCTTTGAATCTTGGATTTGGTGATTCTATTAGTCAACACTATCCACACTCCTACAGCCGAAATTTCCATCCTCTGTTTTTCAATGGTTGTATCTTCATGAGATCTGCCAATGTTGTGAAGAGCATACTAGTTGGCCAAGATGTTCCTAACAGACCCTGTCCATCAATGTCACAGAAGAAATTCTTAGGGCCATACAGTGAATAGTTCAATGCAAAGAAAGAAAGGGAACAACCATCAACAAGGTAAATTGATATGATCGCAGAAACAATTAACCTACCTTTGAGAATCCCGAAGACCAAAATAATAAACTTGACTTTCCGATGAAACCACAGGTAGTAAAAATCATTACCTGAATGTAGTGTAATGTTACCAAGCAACTCGTGTGCCAATAAGTATTACATAAAACTTGCTTCTGTTTATTTCTTAATTCAAGACATTATATACATTCAACAAGCAGATTTACCCCATAAAGAACCTGACTGAGATGTTAGGTAAGTGACCTTACCATAGGAGCCTCCCAGTTTATTGCTCTGTAATTTAAATTACCAAACTCATGCAAGCTAAAAAGGAGATTAGAATACTAAACATTAGCCAAGTTTAACAATATGTATACAAGGTTTCCTCAAAAATTGAGGACATTTATGAAAGCTATAAACCAGAAAAATCAACCAAAATTCTGTCCATTTTCCAGTACGGTTTTAAAAAGAGCAAATGACACTTGTGCGCTAATAGCAAGAGACCCCTTTTTTCTGTGCACCACCAATATTTTCACCTGTGTTATAATTTTTGGGGAGAAAAGACTCACTCAGAGGAAATTTTCACTTTCATAAGCTTCAACTACATACAAATTGATAGAACTGAAAGTGCCCCTTGTCGTAGTAGAGTTTTAAACAAGTGGATCTATAAATGGCCATCGGCCAAGGGTTACACCAGTGTGCAGACGTCGCTTCCACTGTATATCTTAGATTTTAGAAACAGAGTTTTAATACCGTTAAATATTTCTTGGCATCCACCTGGAAAGGACTTAAGGACACTACGATGGCTCTGAACGCACCTCCAAATGTCCTTTTCAGCTGGACGGTAGTCATATTACACTATTCCAAAATTATATAAAAGATATAACCCTTTATGTGCATCTTGTAGATGGTTTCTCATGACACTAGCTTTAAAGAGTACCTCCACTTATAACCAAGTGTATAAATAATATGCAGTTGCAAATGTTAGTGCACATTTTTGACTGCTGATAGAAGTTGTAGATTCCTTGAGGGTCATGTATTTGTATTAATAAGTTTTTTTGCAAAGAAAAATGTACAAAGCACTCATTATATGCCACTAGGGTTTTGTTGTTGTTTTTTCAAAAAAAGAGGTGTGAGGAAGGCAGGACCATTTAACAGATTTACAAACTTTAAAGGGCATCTACACTGTACCACCAGGATGAAGGACTGTATGCAAATGAGCTACAGGCTCCATAGGTGTTAATGAAGCGTAGAACCCAGGAGGCTCATTTGCATAAGTCTTTCATCCTGGTGGTAGATTTCCTTTAAAGTAAACCTACCGTCTGATTCATACCTTATAAAGCAGCGTCCCTGACTGAATCCACTTTGCCTCCTGATGCAGGATCAGGGTGTAAAGTGGATTCAGTCACTAACACTCGTTATAAAGCATAAATCACAAGGTAGCTCTCCTGTGTGTTTACACAAACATAGTTTAAATGTAATGTAAACACAGCGTTAACATAGCCTCATGCTAGAAAACTGTTGTCCCCTACTCAATAGTAGCAAAATGCACTGAATTTATTGAGGCAAATTTAAGAGGTTTGTACTTTTTCCCAAATTTGTCACAACTTCAATGGTCTTTTTTTTTATAGAATGACATCTACATCTGCCCACACAGTCTTGTACGAGGCTCCTATTGTGCTGTTAGTAGGGTACTTTAGAATAGAAGGGGAGGTACATTTTAAAACTTCCTAACTTTCTTAAAGGGAACCTGTCACCAGGGGCTTCATTTTCACTAAAGACAGGTTGCAGAAGCCCATTACAGCTTCAGTGCAAAATGGCCTCTCGGCCTTTTCTAAGCATTTGCATTACAATACTATTGTGTGTTATAACTTACATTGCGCACTGACAAAATCCTGGGGTAGTCACAGGGGCTGGGCTTTGGTTTGGATGTATTTAAAAAAACAACATGTGACTTGTCTGTGTTACTCACGCCTCAGATCTTAGCCCCCACCTTTGTGCTAGTGTACAGCTCCTCCTCCTGCTCCTTTACAGATGTCACAGCCTGGTGAGATGACATCAGTGGGAGAGGGAGGAGCTGTACAGGAGCACAAAGATGGGGGCTAAGATCTGAGGAGTGAGTAACACAGATAAGTCACAAAGGTGTTTTTTGAAATACATCCAAAGCACAGCCCCTGTGACTACTCCAGGATTTTGTCAGGGTGCAAGGTAAGTTATAACACACAATAGTATTGTAATGTTAATGCTTAGAAAAGGCAGAGAGGCATTTTTGCCCTGCAGTTGTAATGGGCTTTTACAATCTGTCTTTAGTGAAAATGAGGTCCCTGGTGACAGGTTCCCTTTAAATGCAAATGAGAGAGAAAACATAAAAATAAATTCGATTTTCTTGTCATTTCACTCAAGGCTTTTCAAGTTCAGCGGTGCAAATAAATTCAGAGTCACACATTCTAGAAAAATATTATTTTGGTTCTGGAAGCATAATAGTACAACAGTTGTTGGCTTAGCTAAAAAAAAACTAAACAATTAAAACACATACAGTAAAGAACTAAATATGATACATGCAAATCCCGGTTTGTTCTTGAGTGGCACATTTCTAATTTGATCAATTTTCATCTAAGAGCATCAGTACAGACATCTTACTGATCCCTAATCTAAATCCATTTATAGATATTGGTTAAAACAAAACTTTGGGTTTGTGCCTGACTAAAAACCAGAGCTTTCTCCAATATATTGCATCGAGAGGTTGATTCAGGGCTCATTGTGAGGACAGAATGTCTCCCCCATCCATAGATTGTGTGCTACAGCTGTGATACCATCCCCCTGGGTAAAAAATATTACCAGCTTATGCGCTTTAGTCATGTAGAAAAATATATACATGTAAAGTTGTCCCTGGATCTCCTCTGGTCATGGGCCGATCTGCTAATCGTTACTATAAGAACATATACAGTAGAAGACATAGATCTCACAGTCACCTGATTTCTTTTAGTTGTACGTTGTGTTTTTAGTGTGAGGAACATGGTTATAGTAGTTTAATGATAAAAACTCATAAGTCTCGTAGGTTCCTTCTTGAATGGAAATAAAATTAACCAACGTGGGGACCAACCAGTTCTCTTGTTTTTTGAGGCTAATATATTAAATGGCTTTAAAGGGCCTTTCTGTAGTCTATAAAAGGTATCACAGCCTGCCAGGAGTCTCGCACACATTAGGAGACTGGAGACGTTTGCTTGGATCACCTGAGCATGCAAGATGTCTTTGCAGACGGGTAAGGCAGGAGCAGCAATTGCTACTGGTTATCCTAAGGGTATGTTCACACACAGCCAATGTATTCCATACATCTAAATTAGGGAGCTGCTGCAGCTCGTGTGTGCAGGCCTGATTCAGATGGATGGGACGATCACTGAGGTTTTTGTAAAAAATCTGCCAGTAGGACATCCAGAGTTTGGCTGACTGCTGACCCCCTCCCACCACCACCCAAATCAGTTCCCAGCTGTTGTCTCACGAGTCCCATAGACTTGAGAAGGGTTACCAGATCTAAAGTCTATAGGTGCCTTATGTTTAAGAGGTTAATACTAGAGGTTAATGACAACGTGAGCTTCCTGAAGTTCTTCTTCTTCATCGTCCTCATCTTCATTCAGGAGGCCTCTGGCTTCTGCGGTTTGTACATCTGCTTCTCTAAGGCACCCAGGATTCACAATATAGCGATAATCGCTACTGACCGCTGCTGCGCCACAAGTCTCCGAAGTGTCCACGCAGCATTGGTCATCACTGTCAAAAGCAGAGTGCAAAATGGAGTCTGCAGCGGAAGCTCCACAAGTCTCCCCGAGGTTTACATACAGTGGATCTTGGCTTCCTGATAGCACAGATAGTCGTCCCCAAATAGCTTCCAAACGTCTTTTCAGGTCCGAAAAGCAGGGCCTCCGTTTGGGCTCAGTGATCCAGCACTGACACATCATTTCATACCTGCAAAAAAAAAATAATTCAATGTGACTGAAATAGGGCTATTTAATCGTCCATTGGTTCAACACTATTCAAATATTTATTTTAAAGGGGTTATCCGGGTTTAAAAAATTTCTTATGGCCGGGCTGGGGAGGGCTATTTAAACACAATAAACATGTACTTACCTCCTCCGGTGATGCCGATGTCCCGCCCCGCGGCCGGTCTTCTCTGTGTGCCGGTTTCATTACAAGAGCGCACAGAGAGCTTCCGGCCGGCCGGATGCTCCCATGCGCACCATCTCCCAGCGCTTACAACGCTGAGAGATAGGGACGGATGGGAGGAGCCGTCCACATCGCGGACCGGAAGCTCCCTGTGCGCGGCTTCCGTGCCCCTGTAAACAAACAGGGGCACGGATCAAAGGGACCGCGGCGCGGGACATCACCGGCGCCGGAGGAGGTAAGTCCATGTTTATTATGTTTAACTAGCCCTCCCCAGCCCGGCCATAAGAAATTTTTTAAACCCGGATAACCCCTTTAAGTTTGTGAAATCAACCTGCGCAGCGAACATCAGAGCCAAGATCTGAAGATCCCATTATCTGCTCTACATTCATACCGATGCCCGGACATCCAAGACTGATGTTATCCCAAACCCCTGAGAGCTAGGGACCAGTTTTCTGTCGGACTTTACAAGTTTTTTTTCAGTGCAAACTGCTTGTACAGGTATTTAAGAAGTGTCCGTGCCACATTTGTGTCACATGTGACCGTTTTCTGGCACGACTGCACTAGTCATCATGTGATACAAATTGGTGCCCTGAAATGGGCGTTGCGGTGCTCCGTTGGACCAATGCTCCAGATTTAACATGCAGAGTTGTGTTGCATGGCCTATGTTAAACCCCAAAAAATGTGCAGTGCAGAGAGCGCCAGATATGTGAAGAACGTGCAACAAAAAGCAAAAAATTAACACAGATCAATCATTATTGAGACTGTATTGAAATTTAAAAAAGGAAACTGTGTGGGTTTGAAAAAAATATTGCTTCTGGCTTAAAAAAAATTATTAAAAAAAAAAAATCAACATGGTACTGCTATTTAATTGAATTTCTGTAAATAAAAAAAAAAACAACAAAAATTACAAAATAAAAATACAACCAAAACCTGCATCAAAACTACAACCCTTAAAGATGTCAACAATCAGTTGACAGTACAGGCGGTCCCCGACTTACAGATGACCCCTAGTTACAGACAGACCTCTCAGCCCACTGTGTCCTCTGGGGAAGGAAGTCACTGCAGGAAATTTACAGAACTTTAGCTCCAGGCTGTAATAATCCACTGTAGGTCTCTGCTATGAAGCTTTATTGTTAATCCTTATTCCCATGTCAGACCAAATTTTTTAAAATCTAATTCTCACAGGGACCAAAAATAATTTGGCTGGAGTCATATTTACTAAATATATAAACCTATAGAACCTATATCAGTGATGGCAAACCTTTTAGAGACTGAGTGCCCAAACTACAACCAAAATCCACTTATTTACCGTGAAGTGCCAACATGAAATTTTAAGCAATAACTTACTGCTACCTGTTCTTTCACATATTTCAATTGTACTGGCAGCCTGAGGCCACCAGTTAAAAGCGGGAGGGCAAATTCAGATTATCATTGTAGCTTCTCTCCAGTGTCTCTCTGTAAAGGAACAATGGCGGGTCCAGCATGATGACCTCCAAATAATGCAGTTCTGTCAAAATCTTCTCACTTTTCCCACAGTTCCAAACACCCAACGAAGTGTCGAATAGCACTGAGAGCAGCATCCCTTAATTTGCCTGGGACTGCAGGAAGATTCAGTGTTTGGTGAACTCTGTCCTGGGGTGATGGTCTGAGTGCCCATAGAAAGAGCTCTGAGTGCCACCTCTGGCACCCGTGCCATAGGTTCGCCACCACTGACCTATAATGTGCCCGGGGACTGTCTGTATACTTATGACAGCTCTATGCTGTATCCTCCTGTATGACAGCTCTATGCCGTATCCTCCTGTATGAAGGCTCTATGTCGTATCCTCCTGTATGACGGCTCTATGCCGTATCCTCCTGTATGACTGCTCTATGCCGTATCCTCCTGTATGACGGCTCTATGCCGTATCCTCCTGTATGACGGCTCTATGCCGTATCCTCCAGCATGACGGCTCTATGCCGTATCCTCCAGCATGACGGCTCTATGCCGTATCCTCCTGTATGACGGCTCTATGCCGTATCCTCCTGTATGACGGCTCTATGCCGTATCCTCCAGCATGACGGCTCTATGCCGTATCCTCCAGCATGACGGCTCTATGCCGTATCCTCCTGCATGGCGGCTCTATGCCGTATCCTCCTGCATGGCGGCTCTATGCCGTATCCTCCTGCATGGCGGCTCTATGCCGTATCCTCCTGCATGGCGGCTCTATGCCGTATCCTCCTGCATGGCGGCTCTATGCCGTATCCTCCTGCATGGCGGCTCTATGCCGTATCCTCCTGCATGGCGGCTCTATGCCGTATCCTCCTGCATGGCGGCTCTATACCGTATCCTCCTGCATGGCGGCTCTATGCCGTATCCTCCTGCATGGCGGCTCTATGCCGTATCCTCCTGCATGGCGGCTCTATGACGTATCCTCCTGTATAACGGCTCTATGTCGTATCCTCCTGTATGACAGCTCTATGCCATATCCTCCTGCATGACAGCTCTATGCCGTATCCTCCTGCATGACGGCTCTATGCCGTATTCTGCTGTATGACGGCTCTATGCTGTATCCTCCTGTATGACGGCTCTATGCCGTATCCTCCTGTATGACAGCTCTATGCTATATCCTCCTGTATGACAGCTCTATGCCGTATACTCCTGTATGACAGCTCTATGCTATATCCTCCTGTATGACAGCTCTATGCCGTATACTCCTGCATGACAGCTCTATGCCGTATCCTTCTGCATGACAGCTCTATGCTGTATCCTCCTGCATGAAAGTACTATGCCGTATCCGCCTGCGAGACAGCTCTATGCCATGTCCTCCTGTATGACAGCTCTATGCCATATCCTCCTGCATGGCAGCTCTATGCCGTATCCTCCTGTATGACAGCTCTATGCTATATCCTCCTGCATGACAGTATTATGCCGTATCCTCCTGCATGACAGCTCTATGCCGTATCCTCCTGCATGACAGCTCTATGCTGTATCCTCCTGCATGAAAGTACTATGCCGTATCCGCCTGCGAGACAGCTCTATGCCATGTCCTCCTGTATGACAGCTCTATGCCGTATCCTCCTGCATGACGGCTCTATGCTGTATCCTCCTGTATGACAGCTCTATGCTATATCCTCCTGCATGACAGTACTATGCCGTATCCTCCTGCATGGCAGCTCTATGCTGTATCCTCCTGCATGGCAGCTCTATGCTGTATCCTCCTGCATGGCAGCTCTATGCTGTATCCTCCTGCATGGCAGCTCTATGCTGTATCCTCCTGCATGGCAGCTCTATGCTGTATCCTCCTGCATGGCAGCTCTATGCTGTATCCTCCTGCATGGCAGCTCTATGCTGTATCCTCCTGCATGGCAGCTCTATGCTGTATCCTCCTGCATGGCAGCTCTATGCTGTATCCTCCTGCATGGCAGCTCTATGCTGTATCCTCCTGCATGGCAGCTCTATGCTGTATCCTCCTGCATGGCAGCTCTATGCTGTATCCTCCTGCATGGCAGCTCTATGCTGTATCCTCCTGCATGGCAGCTCTATGCTATATCCTCCTGCATGGCAGCTCTATGCTGTATCCTCCTGCATGGCAGCTCTATGCCGTATCCTCCTGCATGACAGCTCTATGCTGTATTCTCCTGCATGACAGTACTATGCCGTATCCGCCTGCGTGACAGCTCTATGCCGTATCCTCCTACAACCACAGGATGTCACTATAACACCATCACATTCTGCTTGCCGTTTTCCCGCCATACACTGTTCACACTTCGCATTCTGATGTGATTCAGTTTTGAGTCACAATTTGGACTGGATTAAAAAAAAGAAATTTTGAAGTTTAAAGCTTTCATTGCACAATTCCCTTTTGGGGCTCTTGTTTGTTAGTTTTGGTTAAAATACATGAACAAAATACATGCTTAATTGGTCCAATCCCTCGTCTGTTGATCACCAGGAAAGTGATTAAATAAAGATAAATAAATGACTTCTGTTAATGTATTTCATAAGTGAAAGTGATGAAACTAACTTCTTGGTAGTGGTTTGTTTTGGGGAAGCAATGTGTGCGCCTTTAACTTCTTAGCTTTCTAAGTCTCAGGCATAATAGACTTCCACCCACTTTCTCATGTCAGGCCTGCATGGGATTAAAAATGTTCTTTAAAAAGCCATTATTACTATTAACACTTCTGACTCCTGTTGGGAGGTGGGCGAAGTTGAATATGATTTCGTGCATGATGATGATGTAATTTTTAATGGCTTTTTTTGCATCATCTGGGGAAAATTATATCACCAGAAATATTCCATAGACGTTGTTTTCACAATATCATTCTAGTCAGAAGAGTTCTCAAACCACACTTCAAGCAAAAAGCAAGAAAAACAAGCTGGGAGCATAATATCATGCCGGGAAGCTGAAAAATAGACAAAATATCTGTCAATGTCATTCAGCCGGCTGCGCACCAAACTAATAAGACGGCAGAAAGTAGAAGAGGGAGATTTATCATACACCGGCACAGGAACGGCCAAGTCCCTTGGATAGATTTAGGTCTCTTCATGTATCTGGCGAGGCTCCTGTGCAAAACTACGCCAGGTCCAACATGGTGTAGTAGTAAACCACCGCCCTCTGCACCCCTCTATGCCCACATGGGATAGAAGCAGTTATAATTTTCCCCCTATATACAGTACGCATGTCCAAGATGTCCTACCTCTCCCTACTAACTAGCTACAAAAACAATGACCCTTACGTCCTGCGCGACCAACGTGTTGGGTGATTACCCTTGTTTTGTTTGTCTTTTATTTCTCAATAAATGTTGATTTTACATAAAAACTATGACCCAATTATTCCACATACCTACTTCTGTCTACTTTCTCCAAATGTAGAGGGCAAGGTGCATAAACTATAGAGGTAGACCATGTTTCTACTATAAGGTTGGGTTCACATCACATTTTATGTATTCGTTAAGTGTATACGTTGGTTAGGCACCCGATGTGTACTCTTGGTGTATTCATTGACAAGTAGTGGCCAGCTGGAGGCATAGTTGTTGCCTTCGTCTGGCCACTAAACATCCTTTATGTCCGAAAATGCAGGATTGAAATAAATAGGAAGCTCCATCTTTTCATCCTGCAGCCTCCGCCTGAGCGACGTATGCGCTTAACGGAGGCAATAGAAACTTATGGGGTGCAGGGCAGCGTATTACATCTCTCCCCACAGCCCCACCAAGCGCATATGTCCCTCAGCAGGAGGGAGGACCCTGTGATGGAAATACCTCGTTCATCGGTAGCAGCCAATCGCTAGCTGTTGCCATTGTACCCTGAATGCAGGGGGAGTAGGTGGGGATCCCCAGGCGACGTATCCCACGGTATAGGCATACAGTGGAATAAGTCTGTGCCATGCGTTGTAAGGACACGTCAGAATCCTCCTGATATGCCTTACACTGGATGGTGGCATGGTGTGAACCCAGCCCTAAATGGCTACTGAGGAATTGTACTTTTGGCAAATAGGAAGGGGATTATGGAGCCTAAAGGATATAGAAAAAGATAATATAATCATCAGGATGATCTTTGCAATGCTCACCCTATCTCCTATGGATAAAGATTTGTGTCTACCGAATTGAAACATGTAGCCTTTGTATTTGATCAGATAAATTATTTCAACTTTAGATACAGATTGTCTTAAGATTGCTTACCTTGGACAAGACCTGGCAGTGCTTTAGAATCCCTGATTGTTTAGTACTCCTTAACCTCTCTGGTTGCCTTTTTGGACACCCAGCCCAGAGGGTCTGCAGAATCAAAATCAGGCATGTATAAACCAAGGACACTTACTCATAGATCCAGACACTGTGTCTGTGGTAATGCTCTCCTTCCTTCTAAAATCCACAATTAAAATTATGCTAATGAGACCTTTGGCTTTTACTAGAGCCCCTCCATGCTTTAAAATGTTGTTCAAAGTCTATTACACTGTCTCACACAGCACTCATCACATCCCTGGTGTAATCTAACACAGTAGGTGGGTTCTCCTTGCACATTGGAGCCCTAAACCCGATGACGCCAGTTCAGGCAAAACATGTCGGGTGGGCTTAGCTGATGTGTTGTACAATTTTTAATGAGCAGCAGCCGGTGTCCTGTACCTGTCATTATCCCTAGGGACTAAGACTATAAGCTTATGCCATAGGATCTACTCTAGGGCTGATAGAACCTCATCCCCTTTGGTCAATTTGGAACTTAAGGATAAATAGGGATAAGTCTATCTGCAACTTAAACTATGAATGGTATATAGGGGGAAGTGAACTCAACTTCCCTTATTTAAATGCATTGTTGCTATAGGATACCTCCCCTATATCCCATATTACTATGAGTCCGGGCACTGTCTGCTTGTAATTTTAATTCTCCTCACTGAATTGGTCTTAATAAGTTATGGAATAAAAGTTACATTTTATCTATTCACTTTAGCCGGGCGACTTTTGGTAGAATTTATCACATTGGAACAGCCTCACTGGTAGCACTTATGGCTCATTAACATAATTTAAAGCATTGATTTTAGAAGGAAGGAGGTCATGGATAAGAAATATAAGAAGATTACCACAGTCACGATGCCTGGAGCTATGAGTAAGTGTCCCTGGTTTATCATGATGGATTTTGATGGTAGATTTCCTCGAAGGTCAACATTATAATACTGCCAATTCACTTCTACCATCAGGTGGGAAGAATAATAATAGTTGTGCTCCTCATACATCTGTGTTTACTTGTGTGTCCTGCACCATGAGGTGCCTTTTTTTTTTATCTTTTCCAGTGGGGAAAAAAAAAAATCATAAATGATTGGTCAAATCCATCAAAGATGTAAATGTAAGGCCAAATTCACATGACTGTATGGGGGACATGTGTACGTCCACCATAGCCAGCAGTGGCCGCACGGAGTGATATGGTGCAATGTGTGGCACCATACCTCTCTGTACACGCGGACAAGATAGGACATGTCCTATCTTTCCCTTTGTTACGGCTCGTACGCCATGCATTTCTATGGAGATGGGTCACCCCTCTCTTTCGCACCGGATGTATGCCCGAATACGTTCGCATGAATACGGCCTAGGTAATGTGTGAGAGAAGGTGTGAAATTTTTGACTTCCATGTAATGTAAAAACACAGGTAGGGTATCCCCCCCGCCCAGGATAGCTAGCTGAATGCTCATTTAGTCAATAACTAATTCATTAAGACTAGAGATGAGCGAGTATACTTGTCCGAGCTTGATGCTTGTTCGAGTAGTAGCCTACTCGAAATGGCTCATTGCTCGGACGAGTATTTCGCCTGCCCGATAACGAGCTTTCACTTAATGAAACACAGTGAAGAACACAGTGAAAACAGTGAACACGGGATCATTTAAGTGAAGAACACAGTGTAGAACATATTGCAGATGTTTCCGAACATCTGCTAACTTATCCGAAGACACGAGTGCTGAACGGTGTTCTTCACAATAGTGTGTGAAGAACAATATGTGTGAAGAACACATTGCAGATGTTTCCATACATCTGCTAACTTATCAGACACATTTTATTGCAGAGCCTTGGTCCCCTTGAAAAATACTCGAGTCTCCCATTGAGCATCGGGAAAAGTTCAACTCGAGTAACGAGCACTCGAGCATTTTAGTGCTCGCTCATCTCTAATTAAGACCTAAGCCAAGCAGTGTCGAATGGGGAATTAGTGGCTTATCCTTAATAAGAGAAAGGAATTGGGTATAATAAAATCCAGCACATCCAAATGTTCCTTTATCTACCGAATCAACATCTCCAGGACTGGAGAGACACAGCAATGCACATGAGCCGGACAGCCAGTCTCCATAAAAATTTCATCAGCAGTGTACAAATTAAAAACCCATTTTACCATAATTCTTCTATAAGTGGTAATCTTATATGCCTGTCCTAGAATATCCATGTCCAGACTAATCGCTGGTTAGCAGAAATGAGATTTATAGGCCAGAAATTCTTGCAGTATCCGTTCCCTGGTACTCAGGCACATTGTAAATACATTTACTTTTTAATGAGGAGCAGAAGCCAGTCTGAATGTACAGCAGATGCTCTCATTATAGCTTATTTTTTTGATCATCTCCTCTTCAGATCTCTTAGCTACATCTCACAAAAAGATGCCAGCACAGCATGGCCTAGCGCTAACCTCAGGAAGAGGCACAGGTGGGCACATTACTTACAGCTCATCCAGACAGTCCGGCGGCTGCTTCAGTCTATTTCCAGCAAGGAGGTAGCTGTAGATTTCAGAGTTCTCAATGCCGGCGTACGGGGTTTGTCCCAGTGTGACTATCTCCCAAAGACTGATCCCAAATGCCCACTAGGAAATAATAAGCAAGGCATTAGTTACAAGGACAATAAGCACAATTCTTTCCATTATGTACATAAACCATAGTTTTTCTTCTCATTTTAATTCCAACTTCACTGATCCTTATTTTCCTTTATATCCGCCATAGGGGGAATTCGTGGGACAGTCAAGTGGCCCTATATACATTAAAATATACATTAAATGCTTGACTACCAGTATCGTTGTACGTGTATGGAGGCTTAAAGGACATCTACTACCAGGATGAAGGATTGTAAACCAAGCACACTGACATACTGGTGTGTGCCCCTCTGGCAGGATCTGCTCTTCTTTTAGCTTTTTATGCTTTTAAAATTATGCAAATGAGACTGAGGAGCTCTGGGCTCTATAGATGTTAATAGAGCGTGGAGCTACTTGGGCTCATTTGCATAATTTTAAAGCCTTTTTTCTTAAAAGCAAGGGCATAGGAAGCTTAAAGAAGAGCTGATCCTGTGAGAGGGGACACACACTACTATATCAGATCAAAAGGTTTACAATCTTTGATCCTGGTGGTAGATTTCCTTTAACCAACGGATATATAGGGAGTATGAAAACAGAATCGTTCCCAAGCCTTAAAAGGCTGTATATGTTTAGAACCACTAGGCTGCATTTTTCCCCTTGCATACACACCTACCCTTGGGTTGCGTCCGGTGGTGTAAAGTAAAACTGTTGGGCCCCAAAGCTAAATCTGTAATACACCCCCAAATATTATGTATTTATATAGGTTATAGGTGTATAGATCCGGTCTCTTTGCATGGGAAAGAGACAACTTATGCATCCTTCCACAACTCCACGACGCCCTGTGTAAGTGTGTGAGGCCGGCATCCTCAGAGATTTTACATGCACATTTTTAAAGTTTTTGTGAGTATAATACAATAAAGAACCATTACCCTTGATGAAAAAGACTACGCTATGTACATATGAATTTCCTCCATACAGCAATCTGTTGGAATCTTTCCTGAGGTTGAAGGTGGATAAATGGCAGCGTTTCTCAGTCTGAATGTGGACTTGATCTTCGAGTTGTGGAAGGATTGAATTGAAGCAGGAGAATTGTAAAGGAAAAAAACTGATATTGAGTGCCACTATATTTTGGAGCTCCGGTCCGAGATTTTATTATTTATAAAAATTTGATAATACTACACACAACCTGTGAACACATAACACAAGGCTTGTGGAATAATGGATCCATGCTGTTCCAATCATGTTTTACCCATTTAAAGCTAGGTTTTTTTGTGTGGGATCTACCATATTTGGAAATTCCACAACAAATTTGCCCTGTCTGTCCTATTTCAATAGGATGTGCTATTTATAGCTATCCCGTGAACCCTACCAACAGTTAGAAAGAAGTTACAAAACTTTTAGAGAGTACAAAAATATAAGCCCAAAAACATCTTCATAAAGCTTTGTTTCCACCACAAAGGTAACAAAATCTTTTTCGAAGTGTACAATTAACTCCACAGCATTTCCAAGATGAAGCACCCACCACATCACTGTACACGGTGTAAACATTGTCTGCCAGGCTTTCCAATGCCAACCATTTTACGGGAAGCTTGGACGCACATCCCTGACGGTAATAGTCTCCGCTGTAGATCTTCTTGGAGAGACCAAAGTCTGCAACACACACTGTCATGTCCTCATTTAACCTAGGATAAAGAGATACAGAATATCAGCTCTACATTATTATAAACCTCTTTCCGAGGTTCAACATATTATGGGCTTGTTGTGTTGTGTTTGCGCATACACAATGTAGACGCAATATTAACGGGATGTAAATGCAATGTTAACCCAATGTAAATGCAACATGTGCACATAGCCTCAGGACATATCCACCACACAATGCAAACCAAATCTCACTGTTAGGCCCCATTCACACAGCCATAACCGTGACCAAGATCTGGCCGCACAAATTGTGAAAAAAGAAGGCACTTGGTCATGGTGTGAGTACATGGCGTTTCACCACACAGTGGCCAAGCCAGGCACTCAACTTTAAATGTAGACAGGGGGGAATGAGGAGTGCAAACCTGTCCTCCCTTTTTCATCCAGCCGTTTGCTACATATCTGGTCGGGGCGAGCACACAGCCGCACGAATTTGGCCATAGGCCGTCTGCATAGGCACATGCTCAGTCCATGTAAATGGACCTGTGTGCTGCTCAGATCCCTCGGACTGTGCACAATACAGCAGACAGGAGTCCTTGCATCATAGCAAAACAGTAGCGTCAACATTGTTACAGCATGTTTGTGTACAACCGGGCTTAAAGTGATGCTAAAATTAACGATAACCCATCATAAGAATAGATCAAATTGGGGTTCAATATTCAACATCCCCATGGATTAGCCGATAAATAGAGAATGAGATAGGAAGCAGACAGCTCGGTTTTCTTTGTTGTGGATAAATCAAGTATCTACAGCTTATCTTACGGCAGACAGGAGTCCTTGCATCATAGAGAAACAGTAGCGTCAACATTGTTACAGCATGTTCGTGTACAACCGAGCTTAAAGTGAAGCTAAAATTAATGATTACCCATCATAAGAATAGACCAAATTGGGGTTCAATATTCAACATCCCCATTGATTAGCCGATAAACAGAGAATGAGATAGCAGACAGCTCTGTTTTCTTTGTTGTGGATAAATCGAGTATCTGCAGCTTATGTTCTATGAATGGGAGCTGGTTCTGTAATAACCTGGTTTGACCACTACACTAAAACGGCACTGTCTAGTTTCATTTTCTGTTTATCAGTTGCAGAGAACAGCTGATAGATGGGGATGCTGGGGGTTGTACTCCCCACTAACCTGATATTTAAGAACTGTTCTAATTATTTGGTTTTCTATATATTTAACCTTCAAACTCCCTCCCCTTGTCATTACAGTATAGACTATTGAACAGATTTAAAAAATATATACAAACATAATATTACATTACAGAGTACAAACACTCATATGGAACAATAGGATTGAAAAAAAAAGAAGAAACAGAACCAGGGTATATAGAACTTGCATTAGCAAACAGTCCGATTGTGGAGCAGCACAGCGATTATAATGGATCAAGTCCAGTGGTGGGTGCACACCTCCAACAAACCTGATCCACCGGTTTGTACGTTCAGATTTCCAAAAAAATGCAATGAGGCAGCACTCTGGTAAGTATAAAGGTGATCTTTATTCACCCATGGCAATATAAGGTGCAACGTTTCAGCTCCTCCATAGTGCTTGATAATGGCTATATGGATAAGCTGAAACGTTGCACCTTATTTTGCCAAGGGTGAATAAAGATCACCTTTATACTTACTGGAGTGCTGCCTCATTGCATTTTTTTGGAAATAGAACTTGCATTAGTATATACCCTATAGTTCTATAATATACTAAATAAGGGGGACAAAGAAGTGCCCAAAACTGAAGTCCAGAGCCTTATTGTACAACCAAAGATCCACCCTACTATCATTTCCTGCCTCCGTTATCGCTAAAAGGACATGGAATGGCTTTCTTTTCTTCCACAGACACTGAGCTTACTGGTTACCAAGCAACAGTATAATAAGTAGTGTAAAAGTATATTAAAAAGTAGCAAAGGGAAAAAAAAATAGAAATCTTTTTATGGCATAGCTGCAATTTAGCATGGGAAAATAGATGTTTCCAGACAACAGGGTAAAAATAGCTTGAGCGAACAGATGAAAATTGTCACATATGGTTGGAACTCGGTTAATTTGCTTTTGTTATGATAAATGGAAACTTGAAAAAAAAAATTGTTCTATGAATAGCATCACCTGAGCGAGTTAGTCGCAGAAAGTGTGTCACCTGCGCAACATAATCTAAAATAAAATGTAAACTTCGTAAAACAGCAACGACCTTATCTAAAGTTAAACTGATTTGTACAGTTTATTTTAACCTCTCGCGGAATAGAGTGAACAATTATTATGCATCTGTACTTAGCTGAATGTGATCCCATTCAGATGTGGGCAACCATTGTAACTAAGGGGACTTAGAACTAAGAAAGACTGGCCAACATGGGGGGGCTTCATATAAAATTCTTGGCGCAACCATTTCTCCCCGTACTCCACCTCCTCATTGAGTGGACATTGAGTGGGGTATACCACTGTAACCTCGCTGACAAAGCATCTTCTTTGTCACCCAGAGGTGATCCTAAAAATGTATTACATGTTTCCTGTAGGATTAAATGTGTACTGTATTATAGATGGAACACAATAAACCTGCACATTTTCTAAACTATGAAATGATGTTCTAAAACAGTTCTCCATCCCATGGCAAAACTACAACTCCTGCCTGGATCTGGCAACCATAGGTTCTAGATTATGTGCAAATTGAAAAAAAAAAAAAACACACCTTAAAGGGAATCTATCACCAGTGACCAGTGATCAAGGGGTTGTCCGAGTTCTTGAAAAAAAGCTAAAAGTGGCCGGGACAGGGCTGCTTAAAAAAAATAAAGATGTACTTACCTTCTGGTGCCCTCCGGTATCCAGCGCTGCTGTCACTCCGGTCCGGGCGCCATGTAAACAAACATGGCCGCCGTAGCAGTGCTGGACTCAGTTCCGGCCGTACCCGACAACCTTCCGGCCCCCATACACAATGCTGTGTATAGGGACGGATAGGCGTACCCGGCCACGGCCGGCCGGAAGCTGAACCAGGCACCGTGACTGTGGTAAGCATCTTACATTTGTTATCCATTACCTTATTCCTTTTAAAATCAACTTTTAAAATGAAGCTAATAAGTCTGAATGCCACCCTTGAGTGGTAGAGCTGGCAAGGAGCACTTCCCCCACCCACTTTGTGCTGAAACTTCCTTTGCTGCATGGAGATTATATCAGGCAGAGGGGGAGGGCAGTGTAGCAGCCCGTGAAGCTACAGCACAGAGGGGATCTGTTAACACAGTATCCCTTTTGGCTCCCTGGCATCATTTTAAAATGTGATTAAAGAATGAAGGAGGCCATGGATAACAAATATAAGAAGATTACCACAGTCACGGTGCCAGGATCTAGGAGTAAGTGTCCCTGGTTTGCTAAAGCAAATAAAATAATGGGATGTATCAAGAGAGGAATAGATTCTCATGATAAAGACATAGTTTTGCCCTTATACAAATCCCTGGTCAGACCACACATGGAATATTGTGTACAGTTTTGGGCACCAGTGTATAAAAAGGATATAGTAGAGCTGGAACGGGTGCAGAGGAGAGCAACCAGGATTATTAGGGGAATGGGGGAACTAGAATACACTGACAGATTAAAAAATTTGGGATTATTCAATTTAGAAAAAAGACGACTGAGGGGAGACCTCATTACAATGTACAAATACCTGAATGGACAGTACAAGGATCTCTCCAAAGATCTTTTTATACCTCGGCCTGTGACCAGGACAAGGGGGCATCCTCTACGCCTAGAGGAGAGGTGATTTTACCATCACCATAGACAAAGGTTCTTTACTGTAAGAGCAGTGAGACTATGGAACTCTCTGCCGCAGGAGGTTGTTATGGCGGACTCTGTGTACATGTTCAAGAGAGGCCTGGATGACTTTCTGGAGAGCAAAAATATCACGGGTTACGGGGATAAAACATTTATTTAATTCTTAAAGGTTGGACTTGCGTCTCCTTCTGGCCTTATATACTATGATACTATGATGGTAGATTTTCATGGTAGATTTTATTTAATATTTCTGTTATTTCAAATATTTTTATCATACCGTAGGAGAATGCCACTGCTCAGATCTGTCTTCAGTAATGAACAGGGAGGGAGAAGGGAAAGAGGGGCCCAAACTTAACCTTTAGAACAGAAAACAATAAGCGGTCTCTCATCCTGTCTTAGCCGTTTAATAGAAACATTCCAGCAGGTTTTAGTTGTATAACGAATGCTGCATGTATCCGTGTCTATATTACAAGGCTCCTGCATCCATAGACATGTAAAGTGCAGTGTATCTCATCTGGAAGCAGATCTTCGCAGTAAACTGAGTAGCTGAGCAGGCAGGAGAGGGTTAATAGTCATCTGAACTATTTATTTATGTTTTATTTTCGTGAAAAACCTGTTAGGGCTCATGCTCATAGCTGCGTGCTGTACAATAGAAGTCAATGGAAAAACGGAGGGCACTTGGATGGCAATGGAATGCCGTCCGTGAAAAACAGATGGTTGCTAGGATACACTCTTAAAATTCTCAGGTTTTTTTTGCAACCAAAATGAATCCTAGACGGACGTATGACTTGAAAACGGAAACACAAATACACACTCATTACTCCTGAGGAAGCCAGACAGCTGGCAATATGCATTGGGTAGAGTGGTACAATTTTTGGAGTGACACCACAGGGGCACTTGGGTTACGTATTACATATAATGTAGAGATTGATACTTTTGTGCTGCTATTCATTGTTGCCAATGTTATACGATTAATCTATAATTGATTTTTTTGCACCTTTTACTTGATCTAGTTCTTTATGGAACTTTTACAATTAACTGATGTCTTTATATGCAAACTCCCTCGTTACATACACATTGGTAGTGACTCTAAGTCTAGGATATTGTTCTATATACAGGACTTTTTTCCCGGCCATTTTTTAACTGCGTTTTTAAATGTTTGTCTTGGTTTGCTTTGTCTTATGGATTTTAATTAAAAACTGTGTACTTTGAATACTTGTTGTCCACTGAATTTTTGATTTGTGTAATTTTGATGGCAGCTTAAAAAAGGGACACAGGAATGCAAAATGGATGCAAATTGGTTAAGAAAAATGGACATTAACATCGGTTTTTACAATGGACTTGGTCATGGGCATTTAGCCACACTCTTAAAGGGCTGTAAAGAAGAAATCCTTATTCTCAGGGAATATGGATTACATAGAGGGGATGGATGCAATACGTAATGGGACACATTTACTTACAATGCCGCTGGAGTTCACCAAAAGTGCATTGTCCGATGATAATGCACTGTGCCGTGATTCACTAAGATTGTGCACCTGATATCCTGCACATGTCGTTTCCCCGATCAGGTCCGACAGAGTTCACCTTCTTTTTCGTGGTGCATCTAAGTGCTTGGGCTTGTGACACAATTTGAATGTTAAATCCCACGCTCAGTCCGAATCATTCGGACTGACCCCAATTTACAAGGCAGCCAGCGCAGCTACAGCAAAAATCAATTGTGTGCGCCCTTCCCGGCCGCAGACACTTGTCCAAGCTGTGCAATACCTGAAAACGGTGCACAGTCTGACGAAAGTGCGCTCCGCAACCCTTAGTAAATGAGCCCCAGAGTGTCGTAAATGTTTCGTTAGTGATTGAAGATACTTATTGGACACTGTCAGAACGATTTACACCTAGTAGGACACTCTCTGTGCACTGCCTATGTGGGCACTGTATAGGACTATGTGGGTAAGGATGGAACAGTATTTGGAAATTATCTAGACCTTTGTGGCCAGCCTGGCACTACATGAGTTCTCTATTTACTACGCTGTTTATCCTGGGATAGTAAGCTACTGTGGTAGTGTATTCATAAACAAATTTGCAATTTACCATGGATTAATCTACTATTAAAAATATAGTGTCCGTTCTCCTCTCTGTGCTGTAACTATTACTAGTTTCATAGTCAGCTTAGATTTCCGCAATAAACGTGCCAAGGATTAATTATTTCTATGACAGCTGCGTCTCTAATTCAGAGGCAATTTTCCTACAAATACGCTGTAGGAAAATAGTACGCAACCCACTTCTGTGAATGCACAGTAAGTTCTGCTCTGGTGGTAAGAACACCGGGACCACCGACCGGACTCATCATAGCAAGTGTGCAAAAAAAGGTGAAAGTTAAATCATAAAAAGATCAATAATTCTGCTGACAGATTGCAATAAACAACTCACAATAAATAGGATTTTTCTGATTTTTGGAATTTTACACCCTTGGTTGTAAGGGTCTTATATTCTTTTGACATGTTTCTAAAGAAACAGGAAAGAGAATAAAAGGATGCGCCAATATGGAATATATTAATAATTCAGATAAACTGAAAAATGGAGCAAATATACAATATTAGTGCTACTGAGCTTTTACCAACATTCGGAATATATTAGTCCTCTGCATTGTCCACTAAGTGAATATTTATGTAAAAACCCCCTGGCATAATGTCCACACAGAAGGCAAGGACGTAAATTCAGAGTTTGGGAACAAGGACAGATAAAGCTGGTTTTAAATTCAAAAAATAAAATAAACGCCATCTGTTTTATTGGCCTCAGTATTTTAACGCTTCGGATCTGCAGATTCAATTAGGTAGCGAAATTCTGCTTTCTCAATCTGGTGGCAGGGTGCATTTGCGTGGGTCTTTTATTTAAATCCTATTGTCCTCTCCTGGTAGGACGCATAATTTAACAATATTGTACGTGTGTCCCAGATTCCAGGAAGCTATACAGTAACACAACTAAATGAACAAATTCACACTTGCAGAAGAGTCATTATAAATGCTGCCCATGCAGATGGCAATATCACAGCCAGTATCGAGTTTTTCTTCTTCGTTCATGTAGCAAAATAGGATGGTATTCTTGCTGCTCAGTGCAAGTATTGTCCAAGTATTGTCACTTTTTTATATATTCATTATTATCTAATTAAAGAGTAAAAACATTTCTCATTAATATTGTTAATTACCGAGTTCATTGGGTAAATTGGTACCAATCAAACAAGGCCAAACATTAGAAATAACCGCAGCACATTGCAGCCGGAGAGGCTATATCTCCTTTACGATTCTCTTCCATCGTATCATCCACATATCTCTGCATCAGTGGAGTCATTTAAAGTGTAACTAAACTTTTAATAAAATGGAATAAAACTATAGCACAGATTATAATAGAAATCTTTGTAATATACTTTGTTCCAGTGTAAATTTGTTCCAGTGTTCTTCTTTTTCCCCTGCCTTTCTTCCTTATTTATGCATCCTGTATCCACTGACAACCGTGCTCTGGAGAGGAGGAGGTGACCCCATCTCCCTCCATAGAAAACAGCGGCGCATGGTCGCACACGCGGGAACAGATAGAGCATGCTCTATCTTTTCCCAATGTACCGTCGCCGGGTTGCCATTTCCGTCTATGGGGACGTATTTGCGGCCGCATATACATCCCCACAGACGGGCGTGTGAATAAGCCCTTAATCTTAAACCTTCTTTCCTTATATCTATGCAGTTTATGGAACTTCAGATACACTGCTCAATACAGGAGAAAGAAGCAGAAAATAAGCAACAGAGACGAGTTACTTAATGAAGCATATGAAGCATCCCCTTCTCTATTCATTTCTGAAATAATACAAATTTAGCTTCAAAGGTTTAGTTATGGTTGCTTAAAAATATTTCCCTTAGACCATTGTAGTTTTAGATAGTAAAACCACATTCTGTGAAATGGATTGTAGGTGTTATATTTACAAGCTCTACCTAAACTGAAGAGAAACAGGTTGAATTCTAAGGAGTCCATTGTGAGATTTATTTATTATAGTGACTACTTTTTTTTAAACAAATATTAAAAAGTAGAAGAGTAACCAGTGAAGTTAGACACAACTATCAAATCAGTTCTCATTCTGTGCTACTATATAACTTTATTTTATTCTGAGGACCATGATTATTGGAAGCCATAATGTAATTACTCTTATTCATTGTTTCTAGTGAATTATTCAAAAAATAAATCAAAATGTAGGTCCTTGTACAAGTGCTGTGCCTAGAGGAGATTTTCCAAGTCCTTTGTGATATTGATACAGTCTGTGGATTTCAAAACATATCCAGCATCTTCCCTGTCTAAATGGGAAAGGAGAACTCCTTTGAGAAACTATAGAACAGTCTAGTCCAAAATTCACAATCAGTTGAATTGAATCAATTTGGGCCGTGTTTTAATATCAACATAGGTGGTATTAGCACTTGTGGGTCACCAGAACCTGATGTAATATGTGAGGGTTGGTTCTGGTGCAGGTGCACTATGTATGCAGGGGCTCAGTGCACAGCAGGGCTTTGGGCAACAGACATAAATGAGGGTTAATGACTTTGCTGGCTTTAAGGCAGCCAATTTCCTCTCTCTATGCTCTTCAACGAACATTTGCTGTTCTAGTCATCAGCATGGCATGCATCCCTGTGCCAAGTTGTCTCAGACAAGAGATTGGTGTCTTCTGAAATGCCATTTGTGCCTCATTTCCCATCGACATTATGTCTTTCATACGCACATATCTCGACACCATGGAAAATGGACAACAGTAATCTTCCTGCCCGTGTGACAGACTAGAAATCTATGGTCACTAGAGGTTTCTATTAGGAACAGATATCGGCAGCGCAGTCTCATACATATGCATTCAATACAACGTAAATCTAGACCCATACAAATCAGCGGCCATATGGTGCCTTATGGTATTCCACATTTCAATAAATATGGTACTTGCATCTACTCTGCCTCAAGCAACAAATATTATATTTATATCTTGTGATACACCAATTTACTGTGCCGCAAAAACCCATATGGCATCAGCCTTGCAGGCGAATAAATCAGTACAGGAGTTCTGAATGTAGCCTTTATATTCACTGATATTACAAAGGACTGTAAATGCTGAATTACCTGCCCTGGTGCTAATCGCTCAATATATACCAATATTAAAATACAGAATAATTTAATTAAAAAATACCATATATACTCGAGTATAAGCCAAGGTTTTGTGCTGTAATAGCCCCATATGGCTTATACTCCAGTGCTCCCCGCAGCTCCTCGTCCCTCTTGTCTTCCTGCTACTTACATGCAGTTGCGGGTGGCAAGATCCCGGTGGATGAAATTTTTGGAACTGAGATATTCCATTCCACTGCAGATATCGATCATGAACCGGACCAAGGTTTGGATTGGCAGGGTCTGTGATAAAATATACATTGTAGACCAATTACATTAAAATATATTTGTTTTATGTAAATTTTTAGGCAGAGGGGGGAAATTTGCTCAGAAGTAAGAATGCTTTCAAGAGTAGAAATGTTAGAGAAACAGTTATAATGTATTTTGCAGCAGGACAATAATCCCATACGTATAGCCAATGTCGACAAGAAATTAACAGTGTACAGGCGGTCCCCTACTTAAGAACACTAGACTTACATACGACCCCTAGTTACAAACGGACCACTGGATATTGGTAAATTTATTGTACTTTAGTCCTAGGCTACAATAAACAGCTGTAACAGTTATCACTGGTGTCTGTAATGAAGCTTTATTGTTAATCTTGATTCTTATGACAACCCAACATTTTTAAAATCCAATTGTCACAGAGACCAAAAAAGTTCTAGCTGGGATTACAATGATAAATTATACAGATCCGACTTACATACAAATTCAACTTAAGAACAAACCTACAGACCCTATCTTGTATGTAACCCGGGGACTGCCTGTAATGGAAAACACGTATTCCTGGAAGTGATCTGACTCTTCTCTGAGAATACAGGCAAAACAGCCCTGCATCTGAAGAAGATCAAAAGTTTGTTCTCCAAGATGTTTGGAACAATCTCCCTGCTGAGTTGCTTCAATACCTAACAAGAGTACATAGAAGAATTGATGTGGTATTGAAGGCAGAGTGGCCACTAGAAATTATTTCATTGAGATTTCTCCTTTGTTAATCACTTTGGATTTTCTTAATTGAAAAGAAACTAATAGCAATTCTATTTATGAAGGCATTCTTACTTGCAGAATTTTACAAGCCAGCATAAACCTATTTTACAGTAATATAACACATATACTATATACACACACATTGCCGAATTAAACTACAAGCCCCCTCAGGTAGGGCATGAAATGTCCTTTCTAGAATTCCCTCTTAACTGGTATCTCACCAATTTTCCGATAGAAAATCTCCTCCAAAGTCGTATGTAAATGAGAAGAGATAGTCACGTATATATCCTGGAGCCCCTGCGGCTATTTTGCATAATTTTTAAAGCCTTTTTTGTAAAAACAAGGGCATAAGAAGCTAAATCCTACCAGACGGGGTACACACCAATATGTCAGTGTGCTTGGTTTACAATTCTTCATCTTGGTGGCAGATTTCCTTTAACGCTATAGTTGGAAACGTGAGCTGCAGATAAAATTCCTGACTTTTTGTAACTCTCTGTATTTTGGTACTGTAGCTTTCAGCCTAATCTAAAAGGTCAAATTCTTCTCTTTAATAGGACACCAAAGTTAGGGGCATCTGAAGTGACGCTTCCTCTTCATCCTCTAAACTTTACTCATTGCAGGCAAATATGACTCTTTTCCTCGTTGCCTATTAAAATAATCTTCTCCAAATTCATGTGAAAATAAGCAGGGATGTAAAATCTATTGACCAGTTGCCCCAAATTTCACTGTTATCCCCTCACAATCTGATCATGGGGGTCCAAAGTAGAGACCCCCCGCAGCTCATGATAATGGGGATATGGTTCTCACTAAATGATGGAGTGGCCAGCATCCTGAGCTGCTGGACCAGCAATTTCTGGTCCTTTCACAGACACTGAATAGAGCATACTTCATCTGCGGCGCTATCATTTAGTGAGAACAAGACCCGGTCCCAACAGATGGGCCCTACTGGTCAGATTGTTATCAGATTACTGTTGCTGATCAGCTGTACAAACTTTATATCCAGTCGGCAATTAGCATCCAGTGAAAACGACCCGAAAACAAAAGGTTTCTCTAAAAAAAACATGCATTTTTTATGCATAGTCCAAAGTGGATTTAGCACAACTAAATTTACTGTCCAGACTATAAAATCCTATTATCTTTGCGGACAACAGAGTGATTATTCTTCTGGTCGATCCTTTTGCAAGTGTCAATTTTATAAGAAATTGTCACCTACAAAACGTGTGTCATCTATTTTTTGCTATAGACATGAGTACAATAACTTTTTATAATTATATTTGGAGTTCACATTAAAGGGGTATTCCCACAAAGACAAGATTCTCATAAATCTACTCAGGATAGCAAAATAACACATTCTCTAATTCACTGTTATTAACAAAAATACAGCATTTCACAGATATAAATCCGACCTCTCTTTTTTACTATGGCCGGATTCTTCTCATGAATAGCTTCTCCTGTCTGCACACTGCAGTGCTTTCTGCCTCCTGCCCATCCCCTCAGCATTACAAAACCAGATCAGACAAAGGCACTTCCTGCCAGTAAGCAGCACTGTGCAGATACTTAAAGGGGTATTCCCACAAATACAAGATTCTTATATATACTTAGGATAATAAAATAACACATTGTCAAATTCCATTTTATTAGCAAAAATACAGCATTTCACTGATCTAATTCCAACCTGTCTCTATCAATCCAAACAACACATCATAAGGAGTGTAAATCTACAAGCTACAGGCAGATAAGGTCTTTATCCAGGGGAGGGAGGCATATATCATAACTGAGAGTGTATGTCATGACTGTTATAGCAGAGCTGAGAATGTAATGTGTAATAGGCATCTCATGGATCTCATCTCTCTTTCTATGTGTCAGATACTAGTGAGTGTTTAGAGGCTAAATGAAAGTGTGTATAAAACTGTACCCTGATAAACTAACCACATTGTCAGCACACAGCACTGGAGGCATCATGAAGTGTCATGAGTGTCAGAGACCCCGAGCCCACACCCTTGGGTAATACAATGACCATCACTAAGTTATAGAAGCTAAAACAGCAATAAAACGGAGTAAACTTGTAAAGTAAAGAGCTAAAAATTATCTTTATTGTGTAAACATGATTAGGGGATTATAATTTGAGAACTTTATTTCATGGACAAACCCCTTTATCTTAGTATCAGGAAAAACAACATGTGGCAAAAGCCGCCAACTAACGCAATATTAGTTTAAGTAGAAACAAGCCTGAAGCGGCAGAGACAGCTTCACGCAGAGTCTGCAAATGAGTTCTGTTCCACCACAAATAGTTCGGCCAATTTACAAGTCAATTCACTGTTCTCTAGAACAGGAGTCTCTAACACAGCAACCATAAGCCAAGAGTTACAACTGAATGTGATAATACATCCAGCCGGATGCAAGAGTCTGAAATATCATCTAAATCCACAAATAGGTCAACATATTTGGCCTTATTAAAAAAACTACTTGTATGGAAGGGTTTTTTTGTCTGTTAACATTACCTTTAGGTCCATGTTCAGATCATAATCACATTAAGGTCATCAGTTTATACCCAGGGACAACCTCCCCAGACTTACAATGGGCTCTTCCCCTATGCGTGACATCAGAAGAAAGGTGTGCAGATCACCGTGCTTCATAAATGGCAGGATAACCATTGGAACTGGCAATCTTCCCTTGGTACGACTTCTTAAACTCACTCCTAAGTTGAAAAAAAAAATTATATTAAATATAGCTGTTCAGACGGACTTTTTAGCTATTCTTAGTTAGCCCAAAAATCTACCATTAAAAGACATATTTTCTGAGATTTGCAGAAATTATGCTAACTAGTACAATACTGGTGGAAAAAAATTCCTTCATACTGGGTATTTTGAATTCATATTGCATTTAAAGAAAGCAAGGTATTTGGGGTATCCTTCCTTTTACCCCCTCCCCTCTCCAAAGACTTCTATGACAAATTCTAAGACAAATTCAGCAGAAAGTGTCAATTTCTAATTTTTCAGGAGTTGTGGGAAATGGCCTAATAAGAGAAGGAAGAACTTTTTCTTCATGTTTCTTTGTTTTCTTCAGTTACGTTTCTTTGTTTGTCTTACTGATTTAGTTTAGTTAACAATTGACGCAAGATTTTCACGGTTCTGCCTTGTTATAGGAGATGAACAATAAGGATAAATAGTGTTACTACTTCACTTTCTATTTGTTTAATATGGTGTTCTGTAGAGGGCCTTCTCTGACCTGGTAGTATATAAACATGTAAAGCAGGGCCGGTGCCAGCACTGAACATGCCCGAGCAAGTGCTGTATACATAATGTACATAAGGCTGTACATTATGGGGTTGAGGGGGGCTGTATCTAATGAATTCATGGAGGGTAAGGAGGCTGTATACAAAATAACCATGAGGGGGCTCTGTGGTGTGATAAACTAACAAATACTTTAGAGAACAGGAGACTGTTTTAGTTTCTCAATTGTTAATGCTGCCATGTGAGTTCACTGCAAAGGGGCCCATAGAGGCACATCCTATTCTCTAAAGTATTTGTTACTTTATCACACCAAACAGCCCCCTCATGGTTATTTTATATATGGCCCTCAGAGGCTCTGGCCCAGAGGCCTTCTGAAACCTGGAGCCGACCCTGGTATGAACTATAGTAAAGTCTGTTACAGTATCTTGTTATATTCACAGGATCTACCAATCCATTCTGTATTGCTTTTGAGCACATATATTTTGCTGGTTACAGCCGCTATCTGTAGGGTCCAGTCCAGATCTTTTCCAGACCATATCTGCTTATATTCAAAATAGAATGTAGGAAACATATGAATATGGATATAGAATATAATTGGTGAAAATATAAATTAATGAAAAGGGAAAATAAATTGGGGAAGATAAACCAGAAAAAATGTTAGAAGGAGACATGAGCAAGTCTGATGAACAACGCAGTTATGAAAATGGCTTAAATAAGATATATGTGAATATCTGGAGTATTACAGACCGGGTGGAGAGATGGAGCAGAGCAGGGTATGTGGTGTAAGTGCGGAGCAGATGGCAGGGTAAGTACAAACTGTGCAGCATAAGCTTTGCTCTGCTCAGTACTTCTAATGCCTTCTGTTCAGTCCATGCATATAATGCACACAGGGATTACTTTCAACTACTAGTTTGTATTTTTCCACCATATACATTTTTTTATGATGGTCGGTCCCAAAAATGATTAACTCTTGCTTTCCCTTCCGATCCAAAAAACGTCACAGTCAGCCGTACCTTAGACTGATGTGCATGGACCAAGCTTTCCCCAGTATAACAATCTGCATCCCTCTACAGCTAATACATTCGGATGGTTGGCTTTAACAATTCAGAATAAACCAAAATTACATGATAACATTACAATCTCTGCAGTGATAAACATATACAGTTCACCCACAAACCCGTGTCTCTCCATGTTACCACAGCTAAGGAATGTACCCCAGGCTCCACAATACATTGGCCATACAAGTCGTGACAAGAATACGTAATAGGTGATGAGTTGGTGTTTTTAAATATAGGGCAGACTTCCGCGCTTCTGTCTTTAAAGGTATGCAAGTTATGTCTGTACCCAATGCCTCAAAACAAGAACATCCAGTCAAAATAATCTTCTATATATACCATGATTACATATGAGAAGATCACATTGGCGGAGTCAGATCTTACATCATCGTGGATATTCAGTATAAAGAGGATCTATAAAGTATGTAACTATTCAGAGTATTTTGGAAAACAATGGTGGTTTAAAGGGCCTTGGCCATGACATGTACAGGATACTTTATGTCATAAATACCTGATAGATGTGGATCCAGTCTTACTCAATAATGGTCATGACAAATGGAGAGATGGATACACATGCATGGCCACTCTCTTTTCAAGTCTTTGGGAGCTCTGAAATAAAGCAGCCATATCTCTATTCGCTCCGGCCATGGGTTGGGAGTCAGCAGTAACGCCATACCCACAGATAGGGCCCACATCTATCAAGGATTTATTTGTGAGAAAACCCCACTAAACAGGATTTTTTTATCATCTTCTTTAATCCCCAAAATTCTACATCCTCTATTAGGCAATGTCTCACGGATTCTGACATAGTTAGAATTTTCTTTCTAAAAAACGGCAGAGCCAACCTACCTACTCCAGCTCAAGGCTGACAGTAGTGAACCTATATAGTGTACCATAGGTTCAGTGTAGTATCAGTACCCAAAATAATACTTAGGCTCTCTACTGTCAGGTTGATGGGCCCAGAGATGGTTCCACCCATCTGACAGTAGAGATGCAATAATTTCTCAGGAATGGTGGGGGCTAGAGAGAAAATTCCAGTGTAGTGGCACCTGTATAAAGTATATGTACCACCAGGATCAAGGATTGTAAACCAAGCACAATGAAATACTGGTCTGTGCCCCCTCTGGCAGAATCAGCTCTTCTTTTAGAATCTTATGCCATGGTTTTAAATAAAAATACAACTTTAATAATTATGCAAATGAGCCTGAGGGACTCCATTAACACCTATAGAGCTTGAAGACTCAGGTTCATTTGCATAATTTTACAAGCCTTTTTTTTAAACCAGGGCATAAGAAACTAAAAGAAGAGCAGATCCTGCCAAAGGGGACACACACCAGTGTCAGTGTGCTTGGTTTACAATCCTTCATCCTGGTGTTAGATGTCATTTAATGATGGTAAATTATTGGGAACCCGTATTATTTGGGACAATTGCTTCCTCTGTTGTATGCAGTTACACTGCACTCTGTAGAAAGCGGTTGCAAACAGGCGCCAATATCCAGACTTATCTGCTTATACATCAGAGCGTTTAACTCTAAGAATAAGAAATTTGGGTGAACCTTGAATATTTTTTTATGGAAAGAATAATTCTTCAGACTTTCTGTCACAAAAAAAATGGAAAACTGATGAAATACTTGAAACCAAGTGTGAACTTGCAAACATTAGAACAAAATGGCGTTAATCTAATTGGTAGTTAGCGTCATCATGTATAATAGCCCCTTTCATAAACTCAAAGGGAAACGCCAGTAAATAATTAGATACAATAATACTGACTGAAGCCAATGCTGCTTCTTCTGCCTCTACGTAGAATACAGCAGGATACTAGGGTTTACCTGCTCTACTATATAGAAAGAACATAAATGGGTTCAGACCAAGACAACAATAAGGTAAAAACTTTGGGACCCCCAATGATCCCTAGCACAGGAACTTCCTATCCTAATTTTAAAGGATCAGGGGGTGTAGATGGTAGAATTCCCTTTATGTACCATTTTCCACACCCAGAGATTCAATAAAGAGCCTAAAATGTTAGATAATCATTTGGCCAAAAAAGTTTGTAGTGCGATTAGCCTGTTGATGAGGGTTAGGTTAGAACATGATTGGCTACAATGTTACTGTACTGAAGCTCCATTAATGGGAATTCTATTTCTATGCAAAGTCAAGAACAAAAAGTTTGAATATAAAACTGAACTGTCAAACTTATACTAAAATCTATAACAATGACTAATAGACAGCGGAAGCGGCACATAATGCAGGTAACGTCAACCGATTTTTACCTATTAATTTGCAAACGTTTGGATGGTCAAACTCCTTCATGAAAGCAGCTTCTCGCAAGAATTCTTCAATATCACTGGAGCAGAAAATTTCCGCTGGCAGGAGAAAGGAGAATGTTATAAGAGGCAAAGTGCGGAGGAACAAGCTCTGAAATTAGCATCCAGAAGGCTCATTATATCTGCGCTGGAACTGAATCTGTGCTTGTCTATTGGAATCATTTCTAACAAGGTTCTTGTGATGTAGGAGCCAGCAATGCTTAAAA